>NC_140092.1:13418850-14789684 GCF_964237585.1 Gallinula chloropus
CAGGTGCTGTCACTGCAGGGCCACCTGCAATATTAACGCTTAAGCTGTATTACTAAGATTTCAGGGTACTTATTAATGTAGCTGTTAGAATATTAACATAAGTAGTTGAGACCCATGCTAAAAAGTAAGCACATGAAACTTGAGGTTGCTGGAAAGTGCGTGTTTAGCCTCATGTGCTCAACATTATTACTGAGATTTTGTAGCTTGCTTCACCAGATGAGAAAAGAACAGAATTTCAGGTCTTTGGTTATGTTTTCAGGCGTAGTTTTTGTCTGCTATGCTAGACTTTTTAAATGGCATTGAGATTAGAATTGTATCCAAATTCAGATCCCGATGAACACCTCACAAGAAAATAATCCCATGAAACTATTACATGCATAAAAAGCGCAACGCTGGCATACTTGTCTTTCCTGGTTTATTGTTTGCTTAGCTTAAATTTTAATTTGATTTTTTGGATGACATCTTGCTGAATAATAATTGATTTTGTTAGTCACCTGTGCTGGTCACAGTAATAATCTTGATCCTACAAAACTTCTAAAGCCATAGTCACAGTAGCAAAAGCACGTGTCTGGCAGTGCATCTAGCCTCCAGGTTGCCCCTTTGAGAAGTTGCATCCTTGGACATTCCACTGTTTTAGTATTCTTGCAAACATGTATTCTTGCAAAGATAAAAATACTTTTATTTTGTTTTCACAGATATGCTCTTTCTTCAAGGATCAGAAGCTATATTTAAAGTGGCTTTAAGCCTTTTGGGAAGCCACAAACCCTTGATTCTGCAGCATGAGAACCTAGAAACTATTGTTGATTTCATTAAAAGCACTCTCCCCAACCTGGGTTTGGTACAGATGGAAAAGACCATTAGTCAGGTATGAAATAATCTGAACGTATGAGTAGTATGTAAAGCAGTGCTCTTTTTAGCACGTTCGTGACAGAAAAACCACAACAGTGTATCTTGAAGGTGAGAATTCTGTTACTGTGGTTCTGAAGATGTTGAAAGCTTTTGGAAGCATATGTCTTGTATAGGACCTCTGTATTCATACATCTACATGTTGGTTATGGTCACTTTGTGAAGCCTTTAATGAAAATGAGCTTATGTTTTCTGTTGGTTCTTTTTTCAAAGTGCGCATAATGGCTGTTCGTGGCAGCCATCTTGTAGCCCATGTACAGTGCATTCCACAAAAACAGCAGCAAGGTGGGCTGAAAGCCTTCTGAGTTTTCCTGCTTCCAAATAATCTTGCTCTCCAGGTCTCCTTTCAGAAACAAAAAATGACTTACATAAGGCTCACAAATGTTGCCCTTACTTAACGGAATTAGAAGCCTCCCTGTGTTGATTCTGCCTGTGCTGGCCTTTGTGGTGCTGGCCCAGTATGTTCCAGCAGTGCCTTTGTATTTCTGCCAGGAGTACGTGGGGCAATGTGGTCTCCTGTGGTGAGCAGTGACTCTAGACAGCAAAAACCGGGAATCCCTGATAAACATTTTTAAAATGGCAGACCAGGAAAATGACACAGTGCTGCTCAACTAGCAGAAGGCTCCAGATAACAATTACGGGATTTGAAAATATCACAGATTATTGCTGTCAAGAATTAGAAACCCTAACTGTTACTCTTGACATCTAATTTGCAACAGGCAAATAAAAGATGGGGTTCGGCCTATTTTTCTGAAGGCCTTCTGTGGTCCAAAATATGGAGGCTGTACTGCACAGAGTTGCAGATGCCTGCCACTCATCCAAGACCAAAGGAGATCTGCAAAGCCTATGGCTTGATAAAGCAGAGAACAGCACAGTACACTGCAGAATGCTTGTGAGGGGCTCCCTCCTGGTCCCTAGAAGCTTTGACTTGATTTAGGATCAGAAAACTTGCTTCAGGTGCTCACTATCAAAGGAAGGAGAGAACTAGAAAGCCTTTGAGAGGGGAAGGAAAGCAAGAGGTTTTGGTTTCTAGAGGGCAGAGAGGGTGGTATGTTATCTGTCAGGTTGCAGATTTTTCGTGCTTAGGCGACCTGCAGAAAACAGCTGACTTGAGCAAAGGGAAGGAGAGATACTCTCTGTTCAGGCAGCTCTGACTGCTAATTTTAAAGTAGGCAGGTAGAAGTGAATTAAGGGAGAGCAGTTCCCCTGCTTCAATCAGGGCTGCCTTTGAAGAGAGCAGCTATTTGACCAGCCCTACAGTCTATATACGGCTTCTGGGCATTATAACCCCCTATCCTTGTCACGCATTTGGATTATGTGCCCTAACGTGCTTTCAGTTAGCTAGTTTTCAAGTCAAGCTTTTGATTTGCCTCACATTTCCCCCCTTTCAGATTTGATACTCTGGGTATGACAGCAGGGATTTCCCTCCCTTCTCAAGAGCAGACAGGCTAGCAGTGGCAGAGGTCATGAGAGCATTCTGCCCTGCTGACTTGGAACGTTTGTCTTCTTGAAATTTCAACAGTGTGTGTTCTCCAGAGATCCTCAGATCCACAGAAAATGAAAGTTCCATATGTGCAACAAAACTCAAATGAAAATTGTGGTTTAGTCTTCTGTACTTAGGTGCTCAAAATATAAGAGAATTTTTAATAGCATATATAACAGGTGTTGAAGATGTTTAATAAACTGAGGTTTTCTTTAAATCAACAGTTAAGGCTGTGTAGACAAAGCCAATAAATAGGAAATAACTCTTGTTATTTCAACAGATATTTAAGATAGGATTTGGTATTTGACTTGCATCTAAAAGGAATAAAGTACAGAAAACTTAAAAAAAAAGAATAACCTTTGAACTTCTATTGCTGGGCTGTTTTCCAGATTAATTTTTAAATTAACTTTTGGTACTACTGTGTTCTGTGATTGGCACACTTCTCCTTTTAATTTACCACCTTCTTTGCTGCTTTCAGGGGAGATCACTAGCTCAGAGACATTACAGTAATGTTTCCTGAGTAACATGAAAGCAGATGCTTGCCAAAACCTAGAAAAAGGAAAAAACAGTAGCGGTTGGTTTGGGTTTTTTTGGGGGGGTGGGGGGCGGTTGTTCCTCTGTGTCCCTTTCTGCACATCAATTTATCTTCTTTTCAAATAAAATGTTTTCTTAATATTGGTGTATAGAACTGAGCACTCAGTTCAGTGATTCATAGTTAACAGGAATAGAAATCTGCTTTGACATTACATAATGTTTCCATTAAGTGCATCAGTGTACGGATACATCATTTCATGTTCTTTCAGTCTCTAGGAGTCCTGCAAAATCATAAATAAACCTAGCAATATTCACTGTTTTTCGTTGAAAGCTTTCGTTCTACTTAGTCTCACATGTGTACATGTGGCACATGGGTTTGGCCCACGCTTTTCTAAAGTCAGGTTTAATTCCGAGCACATTCGTGCCAATCGGAGATGCATTAAATTTGGAATCTAACAAGGGGAGTACCCTGCAAAGTCTGAAGTTCTTGAAGACTTCAGTCTAAGCGATTTTGCAGAAGTCAGGCAGCAAGTCAGTAACAAGGTTTTCATGCAGATACAGTGCCTCAGTCTTGTCATTTCCAGAGTAGGAGATGCAAATACCAAAAATTAGGTTCTTTTTTTGTTTACAGTGATCAGATTTTAAAGTGTCTAGATTTTAAAGCACTGAATGAGCTCTGGTTTTGATCTGCACAGCACCTAATAATACTTTTATATGCAACAGGTGTTTGAAATGGATATTGCCAAGCAATTGCAAGCTTATGAAGTTGAATACCATGTGCTTCAGGATGAGCTTATCGATTCATCTTTAAATGACAATCAGAGACTGGATAAATTAGAAAAGGCAAACAGTAGCTTGCGTAAACAAAACTTTGATCTCCTGGAAGAACTGCAGGTACCATTTATATTTCATATTTTGTTGCAATTTATCAACCTTTTCAGAAGAGACCATCCTACACCAAGGCACAGGAGACATTACTGTTTGGTCTAGTGACTTTAAAGCATGGTGAGTTGCAGCTTTATGTAGGTTAGCCTTTAAAGTTTAAATGCAAAAGAAATTCTGAGGGGGGTGGATGCACCATATAGTGGCAACTAGTGAAAAGTTGATTCATCACGCTATCTCTTCTCTTGTAAGTAAAATCATATCTGTAGAAGATGACTAAAAATACAAAAAGTGTTTTCTCAAGTGCATTGTTACGTTTTTAGTCACTGCTTCACTACAGCAGAGATACTAGTCTACCATCAATGGAAAAGATAAAGGTGGTGTCACAAGTTAGAGGTAGATCAGACATGGGATACATTGGCATATTCTTTCTTAAAATTTA
The DNA here is from genome assembly GCF_964237585.1 of Gallinula chloropus. NCBI lineage: Eukaryota > Metazoa > Chordata > Aves > Gruiformes > Rallidae > Gallinula > Gallinula chloropus. Next base: position 13,423,098 of record NC_140092.1, read on the forward strand.
TTTTAAACTCTTATCCAGATTGTTTAGGCAGTATGTGTAATAATGACTTCTAATACATGCTTAGTGCTTGTTCAGTCTGCAGTTTTTTCAGAGACAGGACACCTGTTCTCTGTAGGGGTCATTCCTTGCCTAACTGTTCAAGTCAGCTTTCTGGCTGCTTTTGATAACAGGACGTTTGTGTTAGAACGTTTGACCATGCCTTTAATTCGATGGAGAAAGGGAATTCAAGGGTAAGGAGCAAGCATTTCAAGCCTCTGGATTATTGTTAAAGGGATAGACTGTGTAAGGTAGTAGGTGAGGGAAAGGAGTTCAGGTTTCTCACCCACTGGTCCTGTATCATGACTAAAGCTAGCCAACCATGCAGACTTAGAGTGCTACTCCTAATAAAAATTTGGTTAATCTGTAAATTCTGATCCTGAGAGATCTGAACCTGTGGCATGTTCTTAGCAGAGCCTTAGGGACTCAGGAGATACCCTCTTAGAGACTTAGAAGAGATATATTCCTCTGCAAGATATTTTCATAAAGCTTTGGGCACATGGGCAAGGAAGTTGTTGAATGTAGCATACGAAAGAGGAATATCTGGGGTAAGATTCAAGATGTGATGTCCTATAGATACCTGCATCAGGGCATCTTCCACCCCCTTCTGCATCTAAAGACTCTGCAGTGCTAAGCAGTTGTTTTACGAAGTTCATCTCCACCTGAATGCTGGCAAGTTAGCACCTAACATCATGCTGGGGAGTTTAACTGGCTGCAGTGTTGGAGCAATCCCTTTGCCTTAGAGGTGGGCTTCATTAACCTTTGTTTCCTGTGGTGAAAGGTGACCTGTTGCTGATGGGAGGAAGTGCATCACCAGAGAATGTGGATTGTGATTTGTCAGTAATGTGCCCTCAAATGCTGAACTCTTTATCATAGAAGGGTTTGGGTAGGAAGGCACCTCAAAGATCATCTAGTTCCAACCCCTCTGCCATTGGCCTTTTAAACAGTCCCTCTCCAGCTTTTCTGTAGGCTCCTTCAGGTACTGGAAGGCTGCTGTAAGGTCTCCCCAGAACCTTCTCTTCTGCAGCTGTTCAGCCCAACTCTCTCAGCCTGTCTTAGCATTCATACTTGCATTTACCTTTGCAGTTTTTCATCATTTGGAAAGTGTTATATATGCGTTAATGTATCTCAAAAATAGTTCCAAGTTGGTATCAGTTATTAATGAATTTCCTATTCTTTTTCCTCCTTCTTCCTCCCCCTTCCTTCTTACCTTGAGGTGGCTAATGGAAAGATCCAAAACCTTGAAGCCACAGTAGAGCTTTTGCTGACCAACGAAGGCAAACTGAAGCAGTCCATCCTCACGCTTGAGCAGGAGCGAGCAGCGCTGCTGAAAGCCGTGGAAGAGATGCGGAAAAAGATCGGTGCTACAGATGGGAAGCCTCTGCTTACTAGACAAGAACACATGGATGCTGACTGATATTCATAGGTGTAATGGAGCAGAGAAGCTGAGCAAGAAATAAAGGGAAGAACTGACTCTTTTTGTCATGATCCGTGGGGATCTGGCGTTGTCACCTTCATTGTACATGCTGTACTGAAGCAAAGCAAGGTACAGGCATGGTGGTGGCCCATTGTCAGAGAAGCTGGTTTCTCAGGAAGAAACCTCGCTCTTCCTAGAATGCAGGAATACCATGAACAGTAAGATGCCACAGAATAATAAGCAGGAGAAGCTCAATAGTGCATGCAGTCATGCACAATACACTGTAAAGATGTCATGGGTTCTCCCATAAGTGCTTCTAAACCTAAGTGCTTTGTGTTTGTCACATATTTTGTTTATGTGTAGGTCGCCACTACATTAAGTAGCACATCCCTTAGAAGGTCCTTGAAGAAATACAGCAGTGTAAAGCCTTTGAAAGGATGACTGCCCCATAGCAGCTATGTGGTGGTAACATTTACAGAGTTTTGTGATTGGATTCAAAGATACTTTCAGCAGTGTAATTTCCCTACAGCTTGACTGGGTTGTGTTAATTATGGTGTTTATGCTTCGGAAAACTGCTTCCTGATCCTTGAAGGTGTCAATCCATTGGACTCCAGAGAGCTGGACTTCATCATATGTAACTATGCATAATTGGGGGCTTGTCATCTGTTTTTGTAATTACGTTATTTTAATATACTTTTTGTTTAACAGCCATTAATTTAGTGTCTCGTTAGTTGGTATTATCTGATAAACATACTGTATATAGTAACTGTGTTATGCTTAACAAAATATACTGACAGTGGTTTGGTGAAGTGTGTGACTCTAGTAACATCATCCAAGGTTTTATATTCAGACTCTTAAAGTCTCATTTTATTTATTTCTGATCTGCTGTGTGGTGTAAGGCAACCTTTTACTGGGAAAAGAATGCCCACTGTCATTTTTTTACCCTTTTTGTTTGGTACTCTGTGCCCACCCACCCTCTGGGAAGTGTTGTTCTTGAGGACTTTTTCTGAAGTAGGGTAGGTGTTTCAAGAGCTTCATGTCGTGCCAGATCTGCTTAAACTTTTTTATAAAGGGTGTGACAGTTCGAATTAGGATAACATTCTTTAAACAGTGCTTCTTTTGAGTAAGATTACATGTAAAAAAAATAAATTAAAAAGTCTCAGTTAATACAGTGACAGTAGTTTTCAGGCCAGTTAAAGCACCACTGCTACAAGTGCAATAATATCCAGAGATACCCAGTTGTTTGGGTTTGTTCTAGAATTAGAAATAGAGCCATAGTTTTCTTGAGTCCCCAAGTACAGTTAACAGAGATTGGCCCAGGAGATGTGATTTTTTTTCTTTTTTTTTTTCTCTCCCTCTTCACTTGCTGGTTTTATTTTTAAAACTTCAAAGCACATGGGGTTGTTTTTTTCCTCTAGCAGTGTAAAAAAGGTTTTGTTTTGCTTTTTCCTTTTCTCATGCAAATCCCCCTGATTGCATTGTGGTTTTACTTTAATAGAAGAGCTGTAACATTCATGTACTGTGCAGAACAAATACCTCTACATAGGTCAAAAAGACAAAAAGAATTTATTTTTCAATTTCTAGAAGCTTTGTTTGACTCTTGTGTCTTAAATTTGTCTTGTTCTTGCAAATCCACTCAGTATTTACTTAGTACAAAAATTCCAGATAAATCATTTATTATTAATCCATTTACCTCTTCGGCTTGTTTTTTTTTTTTAGTTTGGAAATCCACACTGAAGCTCATGCTTCATGTTTAAAATCTTGTCGTAATGGACCTCATACTGTTAGAGCACTCTGTAATGTTGCATTTTTACAGCCTAGTGCCATAATTCATACACTGACTTTTTAACAGGAGCAATAAAAATAGTCGTAATATACTCCTGCATCTATGTTTGTACTGTTATTGATACTTAAAAGCAAAAACATAGTTGGTGGGATGTCAGTTCAGAAACATACAAGATGAGTGTTTCCCTAAAAGTACAGTACCATCTACAGAGCTTATCAGTGAAAGCTTTCAGTCCTCAGGCTCTTCCAAACATGCTGAGGATCCAAGTTGTGGTCTTGGGACCAGCATCTGCATATGTTGACTATGGAGAAGTACATTCCACGTGACTCTAGGGATGCATTCCTTTTTTGTGATGCTCTGCTTCTCTGCCAGCAGAAGTGGAAGACTACTTACAGTCCAAAGCCTTTTGCTGAGAATGTGTGTAATTCCAGAAGCAAACACACTTAGATGAGAACTGAAGTCACAGCTCTCAGAATGCACAGGTGCAGTCAACAGGCAGCAAGCAACTTCTTGTGTCATTGTACTGGGGTGTCACGTTTTCTGTGAGTACAAATGGAACTTCTGCTTGTACATATACAGATTAATACGACTGTGTTAAATATGCAGATGCCTGGCAAAGTGAGGGGTCATGTCATGCCCTGGTCCTGGGTCTGAACATGAATGAAACAGTATATCTTAAACGATTTCTGCTGCTTACACTGAAGCAGATACACGGCATGTTGCTTCAGCATGTCTTTCCCCATCCCATGGTGGTTTTTGTCACCAGGCCTCTCTGGTTCAAGGGGACAAAGCGGAAGAGTGTGGAGGAAGGTAATATCACTTACATCACTTCCCCAGTTCCCACCTTTGGAAAAGCTTGGGGCTTTTCCCTTCATAAGTGTGAGAAAGAAGTAGTAGACCCCAGAGCTAGTCCCAGGTACTTGCATCCTTCTAGCTATGGTCTGGAGCTGAGACATCCTTAAGGATGTGTAAAATTGGATCTCCTGTTGTCTGACTACCAGCAGTTGTCATTACACAGTCTTCCATGTGAACAGTAATTTCTAATTTAGAGAATGTTCTAAAATAAAAAATAATTAAAACCTGCAGCACTGGGCATCAGCAGGAAAATCCAAGTTAAAATGATCACCATTTTCTCCATCTCACTTCTACAGGTAAAAATCCTCAAGAGTGTTGTTTAGTTTTTGAAGAAAAGAAAAACTAGTGAAGAAGGAAGGGAGTTCACTTGTACATGCAGCCTGAGCTTCCAAAGGTGCATGACAAAGGCAGCAAAGTCTGTAGTGTGAGTGTGACAGTGAATTACGCTGATGCTACGGTGCAGAGAGGGTAGCCTGAAATGTGGAGAGAGAGAATGTTGGCATGTGCAAGAAGGAGGCAGCTCCTCTAAAACTGTAGCAGTCAACAGCTCTGAGAGCTGGAGGACCTGCTGTGGTGTGCTGTGGTCACCTGGTTCTGGTTTGTCTTTTCCAACCAGTGCAAGTGGTAGCTTGTGGTAGGTTCTGTGAACCCCTGTGCTTCTGGTGGTTTGATATACTTTTATGTTTTGTCCTGCTGTATATTTCCAGAGATCATTAGTTAATACAGAATCTGAGAATGATGACACAGTGTCTGTAATGTGGGAAGGTGAAAGCACTTTCATAAAGGCACATATTACAGGCCTCTCCTCCTTTAGAGTGAGAACTGAGTCACAAAGAAGTTCAGTGACTTGCACCAAATGTTTCAGTTTCTCACTGGTTGCTGCACTGAACTCCAGATCTTCTAAGTTGTGGTCGAACTGTGATGCTGATTGTTGAAAAGATTGTTCCAGAAGCTCTGTAAGGTGTACTCGGTAGCCATGCAGTGCTCTGCTGAAACAATATAAAATGTGAAGCACAGTGGCTGGAACCGTGTCCCTTCCTGACAGCTATACTTCCCTCCCAGCAGCAATGCAGTCCTAATAAAGCATGCTGTCTCCTTGTCAGGTACCTCCTCCAGCTCTTCCTTGATATGCTGGAGTAGGTGCACTGCCACCAATCCTGAGTAGCAAGCATTGTAGTATGGCATCACCAGCCAACCAGTATTCTTAGGATTTTATCAATCATAATCTTAAGAGTTGCTGTTACTTAGGACAAAGTCATGAAACTGCAGCTAGTAGGACTCTTGAGTGAGGGACAGTAACGTACACAGAGCAGAGAGGACAATGTAATTAGTGCTTTTCCTCCTTTAAAATCTTCCTCCAACATTGAAGGAGCTGAACACAGGTTTTTTTGACTTCCAGTTGACAACTGCAATAATAGCACAGCCTGGTATGTCCATATGGCAGAGCACACCACCACTTCTTAGCCTAGTCAACTGGGACACTGTCAGTGTCCTCAGTGCAATTCCCTCTCTCCTGGGGTTTTGGCTGCTTCATTAGATAATGCAACTTAGTAAGCATCCAGCTTTGGGGCACTTCTGCCCTCAGTGGCTGCTGGCTCTGCAGCCATCCAAAAAAACCTGGAAGAAGCCAGATGCTTCCCACCCTGTCACCATCTCTTGGGAGTTGTATTTAAGGTGAGGCTCCAATGCTCAGTCCTTGCCTGAGCTATGTTGTGACCATGCTTGTGTCTGGCCATGTGCCCTTGTTCCTGACTTAAGGACTTGTCTTCTTGGCTTGAGTTCAGATCTGCCTCGTGACCACGGCCTTGTCTGGTGGCCTGGACTGTCGACCTGCCTTGCTTGTCCTTTTTGAGTATTGTGGGACAGTGTCTTTGTCAGTAAGTTGCCCCCCTTGCCTGCCAGCTTGTCACCCTCAGCTCCTGACTGACTTTCCCCTTCAGAGCAGCTCCTGCCCTCGCTGTTGCCCAACACGCTGCCCCACAGTGCAGTTCAAGTTACAGGTCTGTGTTGCTCCCGGGTCCAGTGCTGGGCTGGTCAGAGCTTGTTTAGGTGTCTCTGCATGCCACTGCTCTCATTGAGCAAGCAGGCCAGTTCTCTTGGAGCTTGCTTAGGGGCCTCCGACACGGCAGTCATGCAGTGTAGCAGGGCCCTTACTGGTCTCCCATCTATTTCACAGTGCTGTGATCATGTTCTTTCCCACTTCAGAGAGCGAGCCGTTTTTGCAGGCTATGTTGATGACAGCAAAACGTGCCTAAAATGAAGAGCGTGTGTTTGACTACAGCTGGATGAATACCATGGTTGCTGGAGGCTCCTTAGATCACTGCACAGTATTTATACCGTGTCACACCCTGGATGTTAAGCAATACCTCTCTAAAAGCTTTACTGGAGCAGGTACGTGGGAGGGGGAAGAACGTTGGCAGCCAAGGTAACCGTCGGGAGTGCAATCCAGACATTGCCTTTGGAAGGCACATGTGTGGCTTACGCCCACTAAGATTTACATAACCTAAATTAGGGTGGATCACTGGGTACTCATTTGCTCGTGTAGCTGCCAGAAAGTGTTCCTTTCATCTAAAGAAACCTGAGGCTGTAAGAATTCAGTCCCTCAAAGTAGGCCTTTTCAGCATAACCCAAAGCAAACCAGCAAGTACTTCATTATGTAGAAGACTCTGCTCATTCCTTTGTGTAAATGGATTTTTTAATTCTGTCTAATTGTATCCCCTATTGCCATGGTGTTAGAAAAGCTTTGGGGCTACAGATGCTAAAAGATGATGAAATTCCTCTTACAGAGAGAACAGAGATGAGTAAAACACGGGTTGTGGAGAAGCTTCTGCCAGTTCCCCATCCCCAACTTTTCTCATGCAACATTTCAGAATCCCAGAGACTTGGAAATTTTCCTGACATTTCTAAAGTGCTGTATTTCACAAGTAGAAATTGCTGCTACAGACAGAGTTGGAAGCAGGATTCTGCCTTTGATTAGGAGTAAAATAACCAACAAAGATGTTCTGAGAAGAGCTGTACTGGTCCTAGGCTCAACTGGATGCCTACTTCTTGCTGTCACTGTCTAGCACTTCTGTAATACCTGTTGTTAGCAATTCACACTAGATTGCTTGTCTAGAAAAAAAATATAAATATGTCTTTCATTTTCCAGCTAAAAACAGAATATGATAATTACCTTTTGTATCTGTCTGTTCTTCCATTACTAATGAGATAGCGAGTTTCCATTTCCCACTAGTTATTTATAAGTCAGTTTAATCAAGATGGTCCTCAGGAAAGAAGTCGTCTTGATACCACTTGAATTGCCCTACTTCACTTGAAAGTGGGGTTTTTTTTGACAGTTTAGCTAGCATTTAAGAAGTTTCCATGGTGTGTTTTCTCAGATTATTTTTTATAAGCTGCTATAGGATGAACAAATGCTTATAATGCTCCTGTATAGAGTCTTTTTTCCATGTTTCCAACATGTGATGCTTAAGATGTTGTTGGCTTTTTACACAGTGAAATGTCATGTAATGTGAGAGGTGTGGAATTGCCAAGGCAGCAGTTGACTTGGAGCGGGCTTTTTCCATGTATTAGTTAAGATGAGCTTGAAGGGTCAGCTGCTGATTGGGACTTTGAGCTCCTGAAACCTTAGATTCTTGATGGGATTAGTGGTACATGTGTGTCTCCCCAGCTCGTTATTTGCAGTTTTCTCTTGGGGCATATCACAAAAAATCTGATCCCAGAGCAAGCTAAACACCAGACCTGTGGTTGCTGGTGAGTGTTTAATGGCCAGCTACACTGATTGTGTCCAGTGGCTTTTTGGTAAGGAATCTCAAACAGTGGTTTCAGTGGTTAGAGGCTGAGGTAACAGATACAGAGCAGCAGTGTACCTTGCAATTGGCAAAACATCAATATAATTAACAGTATGTAAGTAAGGAATATGTAGGATGATATATCATTACAGAGAGCATTACAGAGTGCATTCTATGCACTAAACTTGTCAAGAAATAATAAGCATTATGCTCATTTTGAGAGAAGGAAAAACTAAGTTGCTTATTAAAAATGGGAAGGGACTGCCAAGAAGAGAATCTGTCGGGCCAGCCATGATAAAGCTGTAAGACTTTCAAGACTTGCAGTAGGATGCCTGACATAGCATAGAGGTATGAGTCAAAATATCCATTGAACCCAGCAGTGGTGCAAATCTCAGCACAGTGAAATAATCTGGATATGCCTCAGAAAACTTTAAGGGTTTTTTGCAGTTCCTGATGGGAGTTCATAAAGGCAGGCAGGCAGGCATCAGAGCAAGCAAGGTTTGTCTGATGAAGAAGAGGTGCTGTTCTTTTCAAACAGCGGAGAAAGCAAATAAAACCTGGCCACATAACTTAGTGAACTGGCCAGGAAGGGTTGATTCCTACTGTAGTGGAAAATAAAGGCAGACTTTTTAATGAAAAAATATCCTCCAACAGCCTCTGGGATACACTGACTTTTCACAGTGCTGAGAACAAGTTTCAGTGTCAATAGTACCAAGACACAATGACCAAGTAACAATTTAAGTACCTATTTCTAGCCACGGGCACCTTTACAATAGGTAACCTTGCTGGAGCTGCAATTAAATAGTCCATGATGCTGGTCTGTTATCATAAGGCTCATGCTTTGACAAGAAGAAAAAAGGTATTTATTCACAAAATTTGGGTTTTGTTGTTTGACTATCAAATTTGTGACCTTACATTGTTGTATGGCATTAAGCTGCTAAACCACACAAACAGAGTCGAAAGGTCCTTTAACTCACTGCCTTTGCAGGAAGAAAATAAAAAGGATGGTGAGACAGGGCATATGTAGGTATCTGACCCTGCTTGTACAGCAATTATGTCTGCAGAAACTGCAGGTGGTTCACATGGCTCCTGCAGGATTTAATGGAGTTGTATGATGGGGATCTAACTACTGACTTGATGTTGCTGTGTGCCAGTTTAGATATGCTGGCCAGCACGAAAGGTGCCATAGCTAGCTATTGTCCATCATCTGGGAGCTGCCAAGTCTGTGTTAGCCTAAATAAAGCATGCTTGAACAGCATGGACTACCTTCAGAACATCTTTATGCATCTAAAATTATTAGCACTCATTTAATTTTAAAAATAAAGGAATGATTCTGATTGCCTGATAATTTGTTCCAAGCATCTTTGTTCCAGAAAGGAGTGCTGTTTTAACTGAGGTAGATGCTTACAAGTCATTACTAAATAGGTTCAGATTAAGGCAACAATTGCTTAAAATTGTGGACAAATTAAGGAATATATATTTGGACATTTGGGTGGATCTGTGCTAATTATTATTTGTTGAATGTGTGCCCCAAGTACAGTAAATTCTTGTTTCCTTTTTTTAAAAATCTCATGCCTCAACAGAGGATAAAAACTTACATTGTCAGCTTTTGCTTAAAAAAGAAGTAGGAAGTTCTGTGATTGAAGGAACATGAGTGTATGTGAGAGAATGAGGAAATGAGAGTTTCAGAGTCGAAGAGCTGACAGCAGGGATTTACCCAAACCCTTCGTGTGACCCCCAGAGAGATCCCATTAAAACTGTAGAGCCAACAGACATCTTTATTTTGTTGGGGCAAATTAACCATTGGAGTAGAGCGTTCATACAAGATTTTATGGTTTCACCCGCACAGCCTTTGTCACCAAGTACAGTTGCTGCCCAGCAGGTGTTGGTACTGCTGGCCCTCTCACCTGTACTAAGGAAGCCAAGGACATGGGCAGTCTGAAAGCTTTTATGCTTGTCAGCATCTTGCTTTTTCACTCAGCAACTGAGAGATGCATGTCAGGGCACATCCCCATTCCCAATACATAGTTTCAAATCCAGTCCCTCCCTCAGGTCCTGATCCTTGGCTACTTTCTTGAGGTACATCTCCAAACTTTTCTAGACATAGATTTTTTAAAACCTGCCTGTGATCTGAAATAGGCTGAACTTACTAAATGGAGTTAATTTCACCCAGAACCCACACCTTATACCTCTGCTTCCTGGCCAAGGTGTAAGGTGTGGGCTCAGTGTGGTCCTGATTGTGACTCCCAGTTTGGAGTGAGCCTGTGCCCAGAAGCTTGGAGTGCAGAAGGAGCTCGTTCATGTTAGCCTATGCTGTTCCAAGGAGATGTACTTTGAGTGTCGACTTCAAGATTTCCTCTTGACTAAGCTACAATGAGTATGCAAGCGCTGTGAAGCATTTTTCCAGCCCTTGGCCATTTATGTCACAGGCTTCTGTGCCACTTTCTGGTTTTTATAATTGTTGGAAGACAGGCACAGAAACTGTGTGATGCTCCAGTGGTTGTATTCTGGGTTAGTGCTTCATTTCTGTATTTGTAGAAGATGTTAGATCTTCTTGTCCTAGCACACTCTGGGAACTCGTGTTAAATTTGCTGGCAATGTCCATGGCGCCTAAATCCCCGCAATCATGACCATTTTCCATCATCCAGATGTTTATTCTGTAGCTACAGCACAAATTCAGTCCCATTGTGTAACTTCTCACTGCACTAAAACATTTGATTCCCTTAGGACTGCATACCTCTAGAACAATCAAGACCACTCAGAAGCATTCCTAAGCTCATATCTTCTAAAAAATTGTCAGGGGCTGGGGGGTAGGGGGGAAGCAGGAGGCAAAGACTATGTTTCTCACCCTGCTATAGAAGCTTGCAGGATTTACTGAAGTTTCCAGTATATACATCATGCTCACCCAGTTTCCCCTGCTACATGGCTGGGCAAGGCACTGGGCTGAGCTGGATCATTAATTGAAGTTTGTATAGGTAGGAGTAACTTTTAATATAACCAGCTCAAGAGCTGCCAGCTGTGTTAATCTGCCAAGCCCCAGGATGTTCAGCATACGCTGAGGGTTTTGCTGGCTACCAAACTGGCCTAATTTGGAGGCAAAAGGAGCAGTTATGAGTCACACTGGAGATCAGATGGAATTGAGAAAAGATGTGCTGCGTATTCCAGAAAAATGGCCAAGCTCATTCCCTTGCATTAAGTCATTTGGCTGTTTGTCCAACTATTTTCTGACTGTAAGGAAAGAGCTTTTCCCTACTCTGTTCAGCCGTCCTTTGCACAGGACTGTGAAGCCTCAGGCGATTACCCTGGCCACGTAGCCATTGCTGTTACCAGAGAAGTTTGACAATTGAACAGCTGTCATACCCAGACCCATCACAAGAATCAGGCTGATAACACAGGTTTACACTGGGCAGTGGGTAACTGTCTTGTGTGTACAAGTTTTGAGGACTTTGTGTCTCAGGTCTGGCATGTTCTGTCTCCGTAAGGGGAGAAACACCAACATCATGAAATGTTACCCTGCTCCATCTTACCAGGAAGGGAAGAAATGTGATTTTTAAAAAGAAAACCTACACAACTTTTTGCAGAGATTTAAACTACTCTTTTGGTGCTATTATTTCATTTTATTTTTCTTTTAGTACCTGATACTAAAGGACCCAAATTTATCCCCAGGGGGAATTTAATAATTGATTCCAACAGGAACAGGATGGTACCCTTCTTGGTACCCTGGGATAACAGACTGCCTCTAGGGGAGGGGTTCCTTTCTTGTTGCTGGGTTATTTTTTTAATGTGTTTATTACCCTTGGAGTTTAAGACCTAAGCCTATAATCTCCAAAGCAGAGCAGCGGCTGTGACCCTGAGCGAAGGAGGAGCTGTAATGTTGCTGTTCAGTGTTATGCAAGCGGCTGAGCGCTGTGCCGTGTGGAACGCTTCCGTCTCCTCCAGACAGCAACTTCCCCAACATGTAGTTTTTCTAAATGGTACCACGTGTTGTACAGAAAAAAAAAACTCAGGAGTGTAGAGGAGCTGAGCCAAGTTCTTGGCAGGGCTTTTCACATATGTGCTTCTACAAGCACACTTGGTATGGCTTTTCATATATGTGCTTGTACTTTCTACTGGTAAAAATGTGGCCCTGGTCACGGATGGATTTAAAAGCATTCATTGAGCTTGGTTTGTCCATCAAATGTTGTCCTTTGGCACTGGAGTGATGTATAAAGTTAGTGTCCCCAGAGGATGGTGAGGGTTTTTTCCCAACAGTTAACTTTTGCCTAAATCAGAGGGGTTTAGGCCACGGGGGATTGATGAGCCTTCCAAGTACAGAACTGCAAACCATTCAGCTACAACACTGAAGTAGATGTGGCAATCAGGAAAAAAACATGGGAGGACAAGGGTGACATAGATGAGAGCAGACAGCTTGGAGAGGGTTGCTGTGGGTCCCGCACGCTCCCAGTGCTGTGTCTCACTGCGGAGGCCCCATGAAGTGCTGGCTCTTGGGCCAAAGGCTGTGCGGGCAAGCAACTGGTGGGACACGTTAGAGAAACCCGATGAACAGTCCCAGTGTCAGAGAGAAACTGTAGAAAGGGCAGGATGGAGGCGCAGGAAGCGAAAGCCCTGTAACCAGCAGCCCCGTCCTGCTGCCGCTAGTGACGCCGACTAATTGTCGGCATCTGTCCTGCACACATGAAAGTGCTGCACAGTGCCAGAGACATCAGACCTGCACGCAAGGGGATGAACATGTGAAAGACAGCTGGTGGGGCCTAATGAAGTTTCCAGAAGCTGCCACATGGCTGAGGTCGCCTCAAGGTTTCCATTTACACCAGCCTGAAAGATGAGAGTTTGGGTTTGATTTGTATTGATTAAATTCCAGCTCTAGTTTTTACTTAATTGTATCTAGACAGTAATTGCTATTTTCTTATCTTTTTTCCAAACACAGATTTAGCTGCTTTGCCAGAGGAAATATCAAACAACGTTTCCTTCTGAAAATCTCAGGGAATTAAAACTTATATAAATCCTTGTGTTGTTTCCCTGCATTTAGCACGGTTTTAATGGTACCAAGCCACTGTATGACTCAATGACTCTTACTGTCAATGAAAGCAGCCAGCTAACTCCAGGCATTTAATTGCCTTTGTAATTCTGCATTTGTGACTGCATTAGTAGTAGTATTTCTGCATTAAGGAATGCATGTCAGCGGTGAATCGAATTCTCCACTAGATGGTAATGTTGTTTCAGGTGATTTGTGTCGGAAGGAGCTTCTTTGCCAGCAGCTCCAAAAGGAAGTGGAAGCCATGAGATTTGTCCAAGAAATGATCTTTGGATGATTTGGGGAAGAAAAAAGTTTCCGTTAATTAGAAAAATCATTTTTGGTTTGACGAGGCTTTGTGGGAAATTTTGTAGGTACTGCAATTATTAGGATCATGGAAATCTTAATTCATGGAACAACTTTGAAAGTGTCTGAAAACAATGAATTACTTGACAGAGGATACAGAGGAAAAGCAGAATGATCTCTGCTTTATGCTCTTATCTGATGCCCATGGCTGTTGCTGAGTGGCTCGAACTCCCTCAGTTGCTTCTAGCCACAGTTTTATGGGAAAGTGGAAAAATACTTTTCTCCTTTATAGCAATGGAGACAGAAAAGCAAAAGACCATTTCTGCAATGGCCCTAGAAAGCCTCGCTAGCTCCATCAGTGCAATCCGTGGGGTAAGATAGCAGCCATGCTCCTCTCACCTGCCTCCTGGGGCCTGGTATGGCCAGGCCAGCAGACAGCATGAACCTCAGTGTGGTGCAGTGGCAGCTCTGGGCCGGCCGTGCAGGCTGTCACACCCGTACACACGGGTCTCTGCCCGCTCTCCGCAGCACTGGTGCACAGTGCTGGTGGTGCTGGGCAGCGATACAGGGGAGCATGCCAGTAATGTCAGTCTGCTGTGGTAAAAATCACATCAGGGAAGAACTGCCTTACTGCTCACAGTGTGCCTGGGCTGCTGTAGGGATGCAGGGGCGGCCTTTATCACAGAAACATGACTGACATTATTTGCATTCAGTAGAACACAACCACTATGAAATGATGGAACACCAAGTCCCACCAGGAGAAGTCTGGTGTGTGCTACAAGCAAACAGCTGCAGGCTTGCTCCTAGGCAGCAGCTCAGGCTGGCACAGCTCTGGAAAGTGTTTTAATAAGTCTTTACATGGCAAATGGCATTAAAGCTAAATACAGTTTCCAACCTAGATCTTGACCTAATGTTTCCAGCTTCTGTATTAGGATTTATCATGAAAGTCAGTGGTCTCTTTTACATTAAATTTTACTTAAATGTGCTGATGGATCTAAACTGTGGGATTACAAATACTAATTTAAGATTAGTTCTGTTTCTTTGAAGTGATACACTGGTGTTGCAAATTAAAAGCAGGATTACGCTGTTTGCAAACAAGAGCACGCTCTCCACTGGCACTGGCTGAGAACATCATCACTCAACTTACATCGAGTAAGAGCCCCTGTCAACACTGGATCCTCTGATCACATGAGACTCCATTACATGTACTTTAAAGTTCATTTGTGCTGGTTTTATTTTTAGCAAGAAAGTGAAGTTTAAAAAACCCAAACTTTTCACCCTGTGCTTGGAACAAGAGAATAAGAAAGACACCAGCAGGAGAGATTCAATAGAGGTTTGATTTGAAGTACTGATCCATGATGTGGATAGTTCTGCAATGGGACTCCACTAATTGTTGCTAGAGGAATGTTCAGCCCTTGGCTGCTGTAGATACAGATATGGAAAGGCACAGTTTGGATTGAGAGAGGAAAATGTAGTGCTTCTGCTTCAACTTCAGGTTAGTAGTGCCTGTTCTGTATTCCTTGCACACTTCAGGCTGATGAAAACATGGATAACTGCCATTATTGCTTTAAATCAGAGAAACAGAGGTTTATCCCACTCTCAAGAGCCATGAGACACATCTCACACTCAGGGCAGACTTTGCAAACCATTCTAATTGGGCTTGCCCATTGCCAGTTGCTGTATCCCTGCCTTCCCTTGAGGGGCAAAACTTAAACCGAGAGATCAGAGTTTTAGTCAGAGGTAGCACATCTGATGACCTTTCAGGCTCAGATTGTATTCCCCTGTCCAGATTGGAAGCTGCAAGATCAGAACTGAATTGGAATGAAGGTTGAACACACTCGCTCTTATCCAACGAGGACCACACTGGTTACCCCTCTCGTGGCTGGATCTATTTCTGTCCCCAACAGACTGACAAACATGCCAGCCACAAGGGCCTTAGTTTAAAAAAAAAAAGTCTCATTAAGTCCACAGATGCTAAACGGGGCTGTCTTAGCCAGAACTGCCACTGCTCTCCACTGGAGTATGGTTTCAGAAAGGAGTAAGTGCAGAACTGAAGATTCAAGACCAGCTTTGCCTGAGAAGAAGGATGAGTTCACACTGGTTGTCCAGTCTTCTGTTGCCACACTAAGTCTTGAAGACTACAGGATATATTTTTATTTTATCATAGACTTTGATCACAAGCAGTTCCTTAAGATAATTTTAGATTCACATGATATTATATGATCTGTGTGACCATTGTGAACCTCTAGCTGTGTGGAAAAGTAGTTTCTTCACATTGCAGACCATCTGAACGCAGAAAGATAATGGCCTTCTGACACCCCTTGCAGAACAAACCTTCAGTACAATCTCTGTGCAACCCATCTTCTACACACAAACCAACTTTCTGCCCATGCTCAGGGCCAGCCCAGTGACCCGTGAGGCCAGTTGTGTTGTGCCAGCTTGACTGTTGGCAGAGGAACCTGAACGTGCTTCTCCCAGAGAAAAAAATGCAAAACATATATGGAAAACTTCTTTTCTTGCTTTTTTTCCTAATTTGCACCTGGTTTCCTACTTCATTCTGAGTCATTAGCACATGTTGGATGTCAAGCTGACAGGTGTGGAGGACAACATAGGACCCCATGATTTTCTTCTGAGCCAGGCTTGAGGGGCAGAACCTGTGACATCACTGATGCATGGCACTGCTGCTGGGTCACTGGTGGGTTTGTAGATACACAGAAAGATCTGACAACGCGGGTTTTTTTCAAGTTGAAATGTAACAGAAGTTTGTGTCTCATTGCACTCGTTATTCTCTTAATTTTTCGATATTATGAAGTTTAATTTAATACTGGCTATTGTAATTTGGCAATCTAAAAAAATCATATCTAAAAAAAAAGTCTTATCCCAAATTAAAATCCCAGAATTTTACCACTCTCTCGGAAAAGAGCTAGTTAGTTATTACTCCATTCTGCTCTTCTGTAGCACTTTACATCCATAGAATTTTCAAGTGCTTTAGAGAGGACATCCCATTTTCTGCCTTTATAAGCATAGTAGTGGAAACATAACAAGTTTAAATGTTCTTGTTTAGGCTCACCCTGCTCTGCAAAAGTAGAGGCACAAGGGAGAGAGACATTGGAGAGCCCGTAGCCCAGCTCAGTCGCCCTACCCCCAAGGAGCCCTGCCGTTCCTGGGTGTAAACTAGTCAGAGTGCAGAGCAGAGTGGCACGAGCCCAGCGAGGGAAGCTGAACTGTAGTAGCAGAAAGCATTGAGACATTGCTGGCTGGGGGGAACAGGAGGCTGCTAGCACATCAGGGTACGCAGAACTCTGCATGCAACCAAAGTCCTTAAAAAGTGCTCTTTGCCTTTGGCTGTGTATTAGATGCCTTAGCTGTATGCTTTAAATGGAGCACAACTAAACATGTATCTTAACCTTTAGAAAGCTGGGATATTTAGTGATTCTTCCAAGAGTGAGCCCTAAAATTAAATGCATATTGCTGCTAGATCTGCACAGCAGTCATCGCTTGGTTTTAACAAAAGGTGACTTCCTTTGTCCAAATCAATGTATTCCTAAAAAAAAAACCCAGCCCAAGGACCCCAAGGCTAATGCTTTCTCCTGTGCAATGAGAGAACTGCACAGCAGCATGAGTGGAGAGGGGCAGGGCACCCCTGGGCAGCAGACACCCTGAGCATGGTGCAGGGGCCACTGTGCCCTGCCAGGACTGTGTGAGAAGGCCCATCCCCACGATTGTTCTCCTGTGGGTCCTGGAGAGACACTGCCATGGAGCGCAGCACAGGCTGAACAGGATTCACCCTGTCCAAAACTTTCTGTGAAGAGTAAAGCACATGGTGGGGTGGAGCATTAAATACCTCTGGAAAAGGCAAACTGCTGTAGCTCAGCTCTGCTGAGGACAAGCATGGTGAGACCCTGTGCTGCGCCTGTGCAAGGGACCATGCAGAGTCCAGGGAGAGAATGACACAAACGAAGTTTCTTGGGCTGTTTATGGGATTGGAAAAGGAACCATGGCCTAACATAACCTCCTGGCTTGGCTCATCACAGGCTGCCTGCCTGTTTCTAGAGGATTTTTCAGCTGGAGCAGAACTCTGTGCTCCTTCTCTGCATTGCTGTCCATGCATAAACCAGCGTGGGAGTGTCTTCTTGAGCTCCCATCATTGATGTGGAGATAGACAGACAGATCCCAAGGCTCTGCAGGTCACAGGAGCAGCCAGCTGCAGGCTGCACCACAGTGCAACCCATTTCTATGAAAGATGCTGAATCGCTGCTCCCTCAGTCCCTATCCCAGGTGCATACTTGCTTCACGTGATTGGAGCCTCTTCACTAAGGTGGCCCCTATGCAGTAGGTAAAAGAGATGGAGATCAGCTGAATAGCTCACCTGTGGCATCTGTGTGCTGTGAAATAGGAGCAGCACTGCTGAGGGAAGAAAGCTCCTACAGGTAAAAGGTGGACTGATGTAGCAGGGCAACACTACCAAAATTTGTCTAGGAGGTTGGGGCAAACCTCCTGCAGAAGCTGTAGAGTGGCTAAATCATGTGTGATGTGCTGCAAGTTGGGTTTTTTTTTATGTCATTAGATACCCACTGGTAAGGCTATAAGTAATTACCAATACTGATTAGGAAAGTAAATTTGTAAATTTGATGTCCAGAGATTTTAAGGAAGAATATGCTGGTGATGGAACAGGTACTCTCTCCTTCTGATCTTTTTGAATGTTTTCGAATATCCAGAACAGGCAGGAAGCATTAGAGCAAAAGCAGGATTTCCTCCTAGTAAATCCAGCTTCCCTCTTTTAGTCTAATTACATTGTACTAAGTGATGTCATCCTTTTCTTTAAGTTATAGACTGATAAATAAAAGAACAAACAGGGAAAGAAAAAAGAAGAAAAGCAAGAGCACATGCAATTTCATTGCCTTTGGAATGTGAAATAGTGCTTGTGGAAGCAGCTCGTGGATAGACCGTGTCTCGGGGCTGTGTACAGCTTGTACCAGTGCCTGAGCTGTCCTCACTGCACTCCCTCATAGCAGCTGGTGCACAATGAGTTGGGATTACTTCCCATGCGTACCCGTTTGTACCTACTAATGAAAAACAAGCCTAAAATAATTGTGTTTCTTCAGCTAGGTCTTCTTAATTCAGCCATGCCAACCAGCTGATCCCACCGTGGCTTTTGTCTCTCTTTAGTTGTCTGGAGTCCACTGTGCTCTGATGTTCTCTCTTTTTTTTTTTTTTGTTCTCTGCAGAGCTCCCTGTTCATCCAGACAAACCCTGCCTGCTGGTCCTCTAACAATTTAGTCCCGGGCTCCACAAAGATTTTTATTATTGAGAAGCTGAAAATTAAGTAGAATATTTTTTTCCTCCTCTGCTCTCCCCTTTATGTTTAGACCAGTGACCAACACAGCCTTTAAAATTACTCTTCTGGAGGTTTTTTTCCCCTGGAAGTGCTGATTGAGCAAGGTGCTGCTGGGAGAGGGGCAAAGGGAACAGGAGGCTGAAGCAGAAAAGGCTCAATTCTTATCCTCCTGGGAGAGAGCAGCACCACATGGGACACCCCAGGTCAGCTGTAGAAGGGGTAGTAGGGCAGGCCAAAGTTCTGTGGGGTTTGTGCTGTGAATCGGGCCGCTGTGACCCACC
This sequence comes from Gallinula chloropus, assembly GCF_964237585.1. Lineage (NCBI taxonomy): Eukaryota > Metazoa > Chordata > Aves > Gruiformes > Rallidae > Gallinula > Gallinula chloropus. Next base: position 13,441,919 of record NC_140092.1, read on the forward strand.
GGCAGGTGTGGCTGGTGGTGTGGGAGCAGCTCCGTTTCTGTCGGGAGCACCAGCAGAATGCAAATGCAGAAAAATTGGCAGGAAGGGTGTGCTGGGGGCAAAGCCAAGAAATCACATCCGCCCCGGAGCTGCGTGCCATGGGCCAAGCGTCAGAAATTGTCCCCGAGGGTCAGGCAGCCCCAGCAGCTCTGCATTGCTTCATGAGATAGGCGGTCACTTGGCAACAGCCCCCATCCCGCTCGCAGCAGAGATGCGTTCCCGTGTCCTCTCCTGCGGCCAGGGCGAGGGTCAGGGGGAGAGAGGCAGCCTCTGAGGGGACATGGGCTGTGTCTCGCCCCAGGCTGCAGCCGCTACTGAAATCAGACTGGAAAGGTCACCATGTAGCTTCCTGGATGTGTCATAGAAACCAGGCTGGCAAAGGGCACATGCACAGCAGCAGATGACCTTGAAACCTTGTGCAAATTTACCAGGGGATATGGAAAAGCAAACACAGAGGAGCCCAGTGAGAGCTATGGGGGTTAGAGCTACCTCTAAATAGCAGTTTTTAACTTAGGTTGGTCATGAATTTTGCAACCAAATGCTTTGCATCAGATAGATACCGCCTGCTCTGAGAATGGAGGCTTGAGAAATTTTTACTAGCAAGGATACATATTGAACAAACCTTTTCCTTGTCCCTTTTTTTTCCTTTTCCCTTTTTCTCCTTTTCCCTTTTTCTTCACTGTTCCCCTAAGCAAGAGAGAGAAAGAGGAGTGCTTGTAAGGATAAAACAGGCAATTTGGTCATAACATCCCGTTAGTCCCTTTCCCACAAGCAGCCAGCCGCGGGGTGATTAGAGTCCTCCTCTGGGATGAGGAAAGAGCCCAAGTCTGGAAACACCCCCTGCCAGCTCCAGGCCAAAGAACAACACTTGCTGTTTTCCCTCCCGAGTGTTTTCTCTGTTGGGAAGTGATAAGAATGTGTTTTTCAGTGGTTTCTGTGGAAGCTCCTGTGCTTGTTCTAGAAAATGGTTCATTTTAGAGAAATAATTGTTTATTTTTAAATTAACGGTGTCACTCACCTTGGGGAAGGTAGAACAAATGGCTGCCTTGCTTGCCCTGGGAGAAGGGCAATTAGTGCTCAACACCTCAGACCAGGCTTTTGGCTGGTGGGTTTTGCAAAGTGCTTCAAAAGGTCTTGGGCTCCTTCCAACTCAGGATAGGAAAGACTTTGAAATTTTGTAGTTTTGTGGGATGAGGAAACTATTTTCCATCAGACGCTGTTTCTCAGAAAATATGTTAGGAAGCAGCCAAGGCAACTGGGAGAACAGCTAGAGTTTCATATGTCAAGCTCACTTTTAGCGGGGTCAAGGAATGGTTGGGTTTACCTCGCCGCAGGGCTTTTCATGCTATGCCTGCCTTGCTGTGTGAGTTTATAATAAATTGAGAGTTCCCTGAAGCATTTTCAGCCAGAAGCTGTGGTTCAAAAAAATTGAGCCGAAGGATAACTCCCTTTGAGGTTGGGTTGGGATTCATTGGGACCTGGATCTTAGAACAGGAGGAGATAGACTAATTCTGTGTGCAACTCTGAGGTAAGATAACTACAACTTACAGAAACATGTTTTAATGATGGTGTGTTTAAAGGCAAATGTTTGCATGAACAAATGTTTGTGTCACTGCCACCCTGTTGCAACTAATTTATTGGCAAAGCTTCTTGAGGCAGGAACTGTCAATAAGTCATGAGTGAAGTCACTGGCAATTAAAGATGAGCGAATATTAGGATAACTAGGAGCTATATTTGGAGAAAACATTGAGGACTTTGTGTTCTTATCCATGTATGTTAAGAACTTTCTGAAGCATTTTGTTACATCATTACCCTGGAGATACCTTTTTTTCATTGGTGTTTTTGCAGTTCCAGTCTCAGGTGAACCCTCAGATGGGGAGTGTAGCGAAAATATTCTTTCAGGTTTTTTTTTTATTTCTGTTTCCAATATCCAGAATAATTCTCACTTCAGTTTATCATGAGTGTTACTTTTACTCAGATGAGTTTACACTTTTTGAAAGGATAGGCAGTAAAATTTGTTTATGATGCCATTAATTAATTAGTAATTCGACATCTGCATTATTTATTTTGTACATTACGGTCATCTCTTTGGCTTGGATGTTCCTCATTTGTTGGCTGATGCTTTTGAAAAAGAGTTTCTAAATGTCAGCAATTCCAAGTCTGTCTGGTACCAATAGCCTGCGTGATAAACAATAGTGTTTTGGTTAGATGGCTAATTTATTCCTGGACTGATAACTACTCATGGTACAACCACTCTGCAAGGGTCTTCACATGAAAGCTATGTGTGTGCTCTATATAGTTTATTTTGACGGCTTGATTAGCTCACCCCAATATTGCTGGCTAATTTAGTGCCAATATGGCATACAAAATATTTCTCTGGCTTCTCCTGTGAGAGCACCTTCTGCAGTAGATTGCTAGGAAGGGAACTTGGTCCCTCCATAAAGGACAGTGGTTTCTATTTTCCACATCCTTTTCTTAAAGCAGGTCTGGAGATACAGTTGCCTTCCTCTCTTCCCCTCTTGGGTCTGTTCTCCTCCATATAACCTCAAGTCAGCCTTGTGGTCCCTGCTTCTTTGCTACAGTAAGATTTCTTTAAGGGCAGTGGGGGAAGCTGGTGGCTAAGGTGAAGGGAAGACAAGTGGCTGAGAAAAAGAAATGGTTTGGGTGGCATGGAACAAAGTGAGAAACAGGAGTGATCAGCAGTCAGTGAGAGAAGGGAGGGGAGCAGAGCAAGGTCACTGCCATGACAGAGTAAGAGAAAGCTAAAATGTGTCTTTGTCCCAACAGCTGCTTTGGACATCAGCAGCCATCAGTACAGAGCACAAATATATCTACAATATATCTACAGATCACAAATATATCTACAATAAATTGCAGGTGTCATATCTAACAATCAGATAACTGTTAGGCAGCCAGTGCATGATTAATGCACAGTTAAGCATCACCCTTGCAAGAATGCATGTAAACCTATTTAACAGAGCTCCATTTTCCACTGTAATTCAGAGACACTTACCTATGTAAAGACATACTGGAGCAAATCTCCTGTTAACATTACTTACCTAGGAGATACTTAGGGCCTCTGAGATGATCCTTAACTTATCTATGTCTTAAGAGTGCTGTTTGATGTCTTTCCAAGCCAGTTGTATCCTCTTTAGCATAAACCTTTATGGTCTTCCTTTTTCCTCTGTTCCCTGTAGACTCCACTCCCAGGCTTGCTGCTAGCAGGAGGGATAGCAATGTTTGGAAGTATTCTCTCAGTTCCTTTGTGGTCCCCACTGTCTCTGACCTGTTCACATTTGTGTTCAGAATTGAAGTTTATTTCTCTGTTAACCTTAATTTCCACACCACTTTGAAACAGTAAAAGCTACTGGTTCTCCTCCAGTCCCAGAATTACTATTTCCTTTTGTGTCCTAGGACCAACTCACAGTTTCCAGCCTGAATGACTCTACTTTTGCAGCCTGGGTATTTTGCTACATTATTCAGTATCCTCTTTATCTGCACTGCCTTTATCAGCTTCCTGCTTTGTAAGTTTGCTTGTTTCAGTTCCCTTCCCTGTTGTCAGTCTTTTCAGTTACACACCATCACATCTGGCCAACAATTCAGATATCATCTGTGAAATCAAGGTCTTCCAGGATTATGACTGATGTTGACCATATCCCTGTCTGGTATTCCTCACTCAGTAAGTGGAAGAAGTAGCAAGAGTGTTCAAAAACCCACTTGCTCACAGTAGTCTCTGCTTTGCATGACTCTGGAAAAGCTGCTTCCTCAATTGCAACACAAAAAATTCTGGGCCACTATCAAACCTTTAAATGGTCCAAGAAATCCACAGATCAAATATGCCCTCAGTGTTTACAGAAAGCATGTTGATTTGAATGCCACAGGATGCTCCATACAATAGATGCCCCTAGCACAATCTTACCATCCTAGTACTATTTCTGTATCCCGAGATTGACATGATAATTTCAAAATTAGGAATCCACTGATTGCCTCAGATTCTTCAGAGTGATCTTGACAAGAACATGCATGACATGCATAATTCTCCTCCAGGCATTTAATCAAGATGCTTCCTTCTACTCATGGGCAACATTTTTTTGCTTTGTCCAATTTATGCCAAAGAGTTCAGTTACAGCAGCAGTAGAGGCTGAACATCCCGTATGTCACAGCTCAGCCATGATCCCTCCGTTCCACAGGCTGCATTTCCATTATGCAGGGCTGGAATGGCTTTCCCCAATCCAGCATGTTTTTAAACCCAGACCAAGAGAGGGAGGAAGAAAACAAGGAGATTTACATGTCAGTACACAGAGCTGTTGATTTTTCAAAGTTCTGGATTATTATTTTTTGTAAATGTGTAAATGTTTAACATGATCTGTGAGGAACGTTTTGGCCCTCAAAGCCTCTCATCCTGCCAAAGCTTCTTGTCATGCAGATATGACTTTCCTTGTCTTCAGCTGAAGGGGACAGAAGATGGGAATGCTCAGCAGCTGGCAGGAGCAAGCTCTTACTAGAGAAACTGAAAGTCTTGCAGAGCTCCTTGCCAGGCAGCCAGTGCAGGTGCTGTAATGAGAACTTCTGGGGCGATGCTGGTTGGCACGGATCTTACACCTTGTTGAAATTTCTTTGTAATATTGTGAAAAAGGATGCCTTCTGATGTTCCAGTGTCATACAGTTGTGCTAACTTCCTTATATCCCATTCACTAATACACCTACCCATCCCAGTTAATTTTGCTCCTTACTCTTGGGGCAATTTAAACCAAAATTGCTTTGTTTTCCAATGACAAAGTGGACACATAGGCATTTCCAGGGAGCACTGGCAAAGCTAATCCACGCCAGTAATTTATATGCCTAATCTTCTTTTTGTGCAGGTTGAATTGTGCGGTTTTTTTCTACTAAGTGCTTTTCTTGGGACCCGGTTTCACACCTGGTCACGGTATGAGGCCGCATGAGAAAAAATCTTGCTGGGGAAGCAGCACATTCACCTCCCTGAGCCGTGCCTCAGCATGGGGGAGGGAAGCCAGCTCTTCTCTGCACAAACACCTGGGCACACATTTCTCAGAAACATGGGGCTACCTCGACAGAGGTGACCACACTAGAGCATTGCATGTGACGATCGGATTTCACATCAGCGGTTGCTACAGTGTTCAGCTCTAGCTAAGCTTGCTTTGCAGAAAGACTTCCAGCCTGGGATGCCTGCAGCCTCCCTCACAGTTGCGTAAAGGAAAGGGAGGACACTTACACTGGGTGTGGGATCTGGCATAATGTATGGGGAGAAGGGCAAGGATTCGGGTCGGGTGTGGGAGCAGAGAAGGCAGGCAGAGTGACTTCTCCAGGGCATGAGAAAGGTAAGGGGAGGAGGGACAGGAGAGCCTGGTCTGTCTTGAGAGGAATGTAGGGTGGAGCTTGTGTGTAACTCTGTCCCAACAACTACTTCTACCTTGAACAGCCCGAGGCAGCTCAAGTGAAGAGATGATACTTGGCTTTTTATCTATGCACTGTGAGAAAATACACAGAAAGTCACTGCTGGATCCAACTGTCCTCTCAATATGAATACTTCACTCTATTGGAGAAAATGTAAAGGGATGCACGCAGGAAAAAGACTGCTCACTGTTTATGTCTAGCTAGGAAATACATCAAAATGGATGTCAATTATTGGTAAAAAAAGACTTCTGTGATATCAATGAAGTAAGACAGATGAATCTTTGCCATATTTTTTCAAAGTTGTCAGGTCCTGAACTTCTCCTGTGGCATTTCTCCCTCGGGAATCTCCCATTGGAGGCAGTGTGGCCAGGCTGTTAGGACCTTGCAGGAGGTCACCTTCCCCTGGTACCAAGCTCTGCAGATCCCCGACTGGTTTGTTCCTCAGCTTTGTATTTGGTTTGGAGGAGAACCAAGACCTGCTAAACCCGAGGGCTGACGCTGATCTCCGCGTTACTGTCTCCACATCGGTGTCAGCACCTGATGGATGCGTACGTGCCAGGGTGTCCTGCTTGGCCACCTACAAGGATAGGTGAATGAGTCTTAAAAGCAGCAAGCACCGACTTAAGCCTGCACCTGCTGACGTCAGCAGGGATTTTCATGTTGACTTAGAGAGCAGATTTTCTGAAAAGGCCACGTTTGTGTTTATTTTGCTGCCTCGTGTGAAATGGAGCGTGTGCCTGTCAGAGGGCCGACCAGCGGCCTTCCTCCAGCTTGCCTCGACTCCGTGCCGCAGGGAGCCCGGAGGAACAGAACAGTCAGCCATGCTTACAGGCAAGCCAGGTGGGACGCAGGGTGGGGTGGGAAGCCGGGATCGTTTTGACCTGATGAACCAGATCATCTGGATGCATTTCAGCAGGGCATATCCATGCAGGTTGCTGCTCAATCCTGAGGCGAGTGCCTGGAGCCATGCAGTTTATCATTCAGCTTCTGACCCCGGGTCAGACGCCTTCAGTGAACTAATCCCTCTCAAGCACAGCCCTGCCTGATTTATTTGAACGTCAGACTGGGTGAGCTCGGTGAAGGAAGGTAATGTTACAGCGTTGCCGAGTTTCCATTTGCTGGATCCGGTTTGCTTTATTCACATGCCTTTTTCTGCCATTGTAATGATATTGTTTGTTTTGGAGGGGGTTGTTCTCTTAATCTTTGTCATCTCTGAGAAAACGGTACAGCTTTTATTTCTGTTATGAAGATTTCAAAATTAAACTTGAAGCATGGGACCAGATTCTTACTTCTTTGATCCAGAAACCTTTCTACTGAACCTGGTCTCGAGTGGCAAAGAAACCAGGATCAAACTCAGCTTTCCATTTCTATTTGAGTATTTCAAGAGTTGATTCCTGTTTCCACAGAAATCAACAGCTAAACTTGCCCATGGTCTTGGAAATGGTAAAGAATAAAATATCAGTCAAATATATATTAAATATGTAGAATTTGAATTTGATAAGTTGCAATCAGCTGGTGTTCTCATGAACTGCCAACCTGGAGACTGAAGGCCTCAGGAAATTCTTCTGTAGCTGTATTTCAGCAGTAATCCCAGGGACAATGCTTCACTTTATTCAGACTACCAGTTTTCCATCGGCGTATCTATCTTTCTAGAGATTAGCCTCCTTTTGTGCTAGATGCTATATAAACACAGTGCTTGATCTTCTGCCATCCAGCAACAGACTGACAGCAATGGCAAGACTGTCTGATATTTCCTTTTGTAAGGAAACTGATATGGTTCTTCTTGGATTAGAGTTAGTCATGTTTCTTCATTTATACCCTCTGACCTATCATGGAATGACGTCTAATTACAGAGCAGGAAATTGGCTGATAGGTTTTAATGTCAAAATGGACCATGTTGTCACCTTCTGCAAAATGCAGACCACAGAATTTTTCCCAGTGATTTCTGTATGAAGTACAGTAACCTCAAAAGAAAATAACAAAATGGTTTGAGAGAGACATTCAGTCTTGATATAAAGACTTCAGGTGGTGGATAATCCGTCACAGCCCTCATTGAGGTCCTCCAGTTGTTAATTGTTTCACAATTAAAATTTTGTACCTCATAGTTTTTCTAGCTTCATTTTTGCATATTACTGTTAGATATGGTAGCTACTACTGTGAAAAATGTTCTTTACATATAGAAATAGGGTTGCCCATACTATCTTCAATGATCTCAACTGACTAAGCTCCTTGTGTTTATCACACTTCAGAAAGGTGTTACTGTTCTTTTTTTGGGGTCCTCCCCAATACCTTTTAAACAAAAAACTACCAGCTTTTGTTGCTTGGCAAACATGACTAAGATAATTTGGAGCCTCTCCAGTTATCCTCTTTAGAGAATTTTCATACCAAAGATCCTCCTTAAGGCAGCTAATTCCTATATGTGGAAGCTTAAATAATAGCTCTGCCTATTTATAGCTATGTTAAGTTTTCCATTTCTTTCCATCTTGGTCTTGCATGTAAGCATCTGCCATGCCTGCCATTTCTGAGCAGTGAGCACACTGGGAATTCGTGTGACTCTGCACTGAGAGAGGAACACTAGCACCTCCCCCACCACCTTCCAGGTTTTGTATAGGAACAGAAAGAGTTGATGATGCCACCAGGAATAATGAAGAGGAGAAAAGAAACAACAAGAAATAAATCTTCAGCTAAACAGCGATTTTTACTTTGAATTTTTGATCCTGATTTAACACTTGGCAAACCTTTATGCAAATTGCTTTATATAATGATGAACGTTGGGATGCAAACCACGAGCTGACACACATCAACTAGGAAACACCCTCAGTAACATGCTTTGTTATAGACATAGAGGTCTCATTTCAGCTGCTTCTGTACAGTTGTCTAGTGCTACCTGAGAATGCTACAGGATACACACCTCATCCCTGGTCATATGTTCATATCTCATGACAGATTTCCCATGTGAAATACCTGTCAGCAGCATCTGGGTGTCTCATGTATCCTGGGATCTCTTAAACAGCACTACATGCCCAGATGCAGGCAAGGAGGCAAGCCATGCATTTGCTTGCTACTGAATTTAGATGATGTGCAGGTAACAAATTGCTATCTTATTTGGGTTTCTTTCATACAAGAAGCCTGGATTGCTTGCCACATCCCTGCAGAGCCACTCCTGTGGTTTTCTGGTGTATGTATGGTGCACAGTGTGTGATTTTTTTGCTGACTATCATATCATTAGAGAGCTGAATTTTGTAATTAGTTGCAGAAAAGCTGCCTTTAAGTAAATTACCATTTCTTTTGGAGAAAACCTGAAGAAAATGGAAAATCCATTTCCATTTTAGCTATGAGGGAGCACAGTATAGAATTAAGTGACAGCACAAATGAAAAAAAGCTGCACAGATTAGTCACTGAAGACCAGGCTGGGTCTCTGAGCAGATATGAATCAGAAATAATTTTCTTTACCTTGGTGGCTCTGGTCATAATATGGTGCTGTTTAATAGAGGTGATGAGTTAATTGTTATATGTTAATCTATAAAGTCATGTGCCTGATAAAAGTTATGTGGCATTGGACAAGGTATGAAGTGAGAAGCTCTACTTGTGCATACATGAGCTGTCATGGAGAATGGATTCAGGGGGCTTTGGGACTGTTGTGTAATCCACAAGCATTTTGTGAGAGAAGAACGGGAAGAAAAGATGAGAGACTCTTGACCCACCAATGGTATGTCCATGCTTGGCATTTCAACTAAGCTCTTATATAAACTCTTACAGAGATTGCTATGGCTTTATCTGGACAAAGTGACTCTTCAGAAAAAGATACCTATGGTGTTTAGGCATGGCAGCTCCAGTGCAGAAGATACATGTATTCCTGAGCCCATGGTGTGCCCAGCAGTGGACAGCTCCAGAATTCTGAGTTTGGCTCTAACATCAACTGAATTTCTGCAGGCCTTGATTTTCAGTCAGGAATAGCAATAACAGAGCTCATAAGGACTGTAGAAACAAACAGGGCCAGTTTGCCAAGGGCTTCAAGCCTACCTGTAGAAATTAGATCATTGGTTTGGATAGAGTGCTGAAGAACCTGCCAATGTCTTGATATCTGATTAACATCAAAGTAAGATAGGATGAGGTATCTTCAGTTTCTGCTGCATCTGAAACAGCCACCCCTATGCCAGAGGCTTTGAGTTTTTAATTTGCTGCCCTATCGATACACAGAAGGGTGGGACTGGGAAAGGTTTTCCTCAGATAGATCATCATCAGATATGGCTGAGCTACTTCTTGGAGGAGCCCTGCAAGGTAGGCATAAAGAAGGGGCTGATTCCTTTGCAAGTCAAATATGTGATATATCAGCACTTGAAGTAATAAAGCAAAGGCTTTCAGAAATGTATGTAGAATAAATGGTGGGGATGAAGCAGAACCCTCTCTGCAAATCTGGAGCTAAGCCTGGGAGGGGAGAGGCCCATAGTTCATATCCACTGAGCTAACATTGCCCAGTTGAATCTTTCTGCACCCTGACAATTCCCTACACCAATATGCACCAGAGATGACCCCTTTCTCTCCTGGTCTCAGCCAAGCTACCTCATGGTCACCCTGGTTTGAACTTCATCACATACACTTGCTTCCCTCCAATTCAACCCAATCCATGCTTGTCCAGCCCATATCCATACAATCCAGTGGTACAGTCACAAGTAACATTATTCACTTACTTGTATGCTGATGCAGTCAAAAGTGAGAAAAAATATTTACAAGATGTGTTTGTGTAGCTATTTGCTTCAGAAAAAAATGTGTCAGAATGCCAGGGCTTTGAGGGAAAATATCAGAATACTGACATTATTTTCAACAAAAATCCCAAATTCTTAAAGGCAGTCTAGACCTGCACAATGCACCATTAGAACCAGCTGCCTGGTCTGTTATCAAAATTTTGGTCATTCCTAGTGTAGTCTACTGGACAACTGAAAATAAACTGGCTGAGGTCCAAAGCTGAGAAATGAAGGTCTGCTGCTATCATCTTACCTAACATGAACTTGATTATACAGGCAAACACATCATTATTTACCTGCAGGTCATTTAAGGATAACATTTAAGGACAACAAAGAATTGCATTAAGAAGAAAGACTAGGTTTCATTTGGGGTTATGAAAAAATTCTGCATTACCATAAGTCAGTCAGGACTTTGTCTACACAGTTACTTGGTTTAGGCTGAGATTCATAGCACTGATGCCTGACATATTCACGTTTTCTTACAAGAAGTCTGAAATAGCAAAACTTAAGAAGGTCATTAGAGATAAGAAGTGAATAAGTCTAATGTTTTACTTAAAAAAAAAAAGTGAGAAACAGAGTAATTTAACTTCCTGGAATATTGCAAATAGTAATCCAGAACATGGTAATTTCAATTATGGGGATGTATTATAAGAAAATCTGCTATAAGTCAATAAAAGATCAAATTAATTACTAAATTGAGATCAAATAGTGTCTACATCACTTGCCACTCAAGGGTTTGGAAATGTATAGATCAATTTATAGACCGTATGTCCAGAAGGTTTTCATTTTACATTGTAAACAAGGTGGGTCACAGCACTTGCCCAAATGACTTCTTTTCCAAATGGCTCCATATTTTTTAGGAGACAATTTTATTTAGAAATGAGAGTTGGAGAGCTCACAGCATCTAAAGCTCTTCCATGATTAATTGCCACTACTGCTTGCAAGCTAATTTCTAGTCTGTATTTGCTGCACCACAACACACAGCCTTTGGACTTTATCTTACTTTTGCCATATTGAACTCACTTTTATTTTTGAAATACAGAGTACTCTCCTTGGGACAGCTAGAAGGTCACAGTGGCCTAGTGGCAGCTCGACGGGCAGGGTTACAGGAGGCCTCTGCTCTTTCTCAGCTCTGCCATCAGCCACTGGCTGGTTTGCTCAAATAACCCCTCTATGACATATGTAAGGATACAAATCTTGGTGAAATGCAGCCAAGGAGAATGTGTAAATAGGACACCACTACCCCTGCCATTTTTTTTGTCTAAATAGATTGACACATTAGGTAAATTCCTTTAAAACGCATACTTCTGAGGTAAGTATATACATGCAGCTGCCTTCTGTGAGCCTCAATGTACAGGACTTTGCACCAACAGGTTTTTTGCCCCATCACCATGGGCCTCGGGGAGCAAAGAGTCAATATCCTATCCTCTTCCTTGCTCACATCTGCCTGATCTCCCCCAGGCTGCTGGGCTTCACGCTTCACCCAGTCAGACATGCTCCACTCTCTGCAGATCCCAGCACCCCTCAGCATCAGCAAGGAACTGCTCTGCAGCAGGAATAGGTGTAGAGTCATCAGAGAAATGGCTTCTTAATTGATTGTCTATCTTGATGGATGAAGTTGAATTAGAAAGATATGCCAGCAATATCTTGCCCAAGTTCTTATTTCTCCATCTTGCTCAATTAAAATAATATTATACCAATTACATCTGATTCTGGCAGTGCTCAGGCTACGGGAGGGTAGTGCACAATGAGGCTGCTTAGAGAAAGTTAATTGTAAAAGTTGAAATCAATTATTTTAAAATCATGACTATTCAGTAGAACCCATTTTTCAAAGTGTTATAGATGTAGCTAACTTAGGGGTGCTTGAAGATTTTATTTTATTTCCTTTAGAAAATAAAGCCCATTACCTCTGTCTTCATTTACCCAAAGGCACCTGTGCTGGCTTTGGCTGTGATAAAGTTAATTTTCTTTATAGTAGCAAGTATGAAGCTGGTTTGGATTTGTGCTGAAAACACAAATATATTTGAACTGCTGCTGAGCAGTGCTCACACAGAGTCGAGGCATTTTCTGCCTCACACTACTCCACTGGTGAGTAGGCTGGGGGTGCACAAGGAGTTAGGAAGGGGACAGCCAGGACAGCTGACCCCAACTGAACCAAAGGGATATTCCATACCATATGTCATCATGCTCAGAAATAAAACTGGGGAGAGATTGGGGGCCCTGCTTGGGGTCTGGCTGGGCGTCAGTTGTTTGGTGGTGAGCAATTGTTTTCATTGATATGTCTTTCTTGCCTTTTATTTTTCTGTTTGCTATCCATCCCACCCCCACCCCCGCCCTTTTCCTTACATCATCATCATTATTATTAGACTGCTTTTATCTCAACCCACAAGTTTTCTCACTTTCACCCTTCCAATTCTCTCCCCCATGCCACAGGGGAAGAGGGAGAAGTGAGCAAGCGGCTGTGTGGTGCTTAGATGCTGGCTGGGGTTAAACCGTACCTTGGGTTTTTTTCTCAGTGAGAAAAACCCCTGTTAAGAACAGCTCTGAAGAGCAGAGCCCTTGCTGTCTTTTGAAGGCCACTGAAGCTGGCCCTGCTTTGAGCAGAGGGTTGGACCAGCTGATGTCCAAAGGCCCCTTCTGACTCAAGCTGTTGAATAAGAAAGCCTGCTTGCTGCGGTGAGCTGGGAAGCCTCACCACCTGCGAGCAGAAACCTCAAGGGCTCTGGTGGCTGTGTCACTGTGTGATGTGGCTGTGCCATTGCTAGAGACACATGGCCACTTTGTGTGGCCCTGGGACTGAGTCCTGTCAGCCTTGCTCTCTTCACCTCCCTGCAGCTTTGTTTTACTCAGTTTGGCCCTAACAGCAATTTTTCTAACAGACTGGGTTTCTGCAGCTAATTTGTTTTATTTTTCTTTATCCTTGCATGGTATAACCCCAGTTTCATATTGGTGTGAGAAAAAAACAGTTATTCTGTGTAGAATGAGAAGTTTACAACTCTAACACAAGGATGGAGGCAAATGCAGTTCTGGTGCAACAGCAGAGACCCTGAGAAGCAGAGGCACAGGGTGCAGTGGAGAGGACAGGTACAGGACAACAAGGGACAGGCTGCAGACCGGGCACCAGAGACCCCATGGCTATAAGCAACTGCTCTGCGGTCACTTAAATAAATGCAAATCTGGATTTAGGGATAGCTAAGGGAACAAAGAAACAGTATCTCCAATATGGAGAGGGAATCACATTTATTAATTTCTGATGTAATGTGACAGCTCAGACCAAGGAAGAAAAAGAAAGGTGCATTGCTGTGTTAGCAAACATAAAATGACCCCAGGTGGATCCTAGAGGGAGGAAGAAGAAACCCACAGCATCAATACAGCCTCCCAAAGAGGGACTTCAGAGGCTGATGACTTACAGAGTTACCCTCTCCAGCAGCCCAAAGCTGCTGACTTCAGGACCCAAAGGAGCAGTGGAAGGGTGAACATTACCCCAAGAAGAAGGATAGATACTAAGAACTGCATCTGTTACAATTTTAATTGTATTATTACTATCATAAAGACTTTTTCTAAAAGCATTATTATTCTAGTTCTGTAATAATTAAATCTAGGCTAGTAACGATTCTAGATTAGACTGCTAAATTTTCCATTATGCTAACGATTTTTTTGATTTACTTAGATGTAAAAATGTGTTTCCTTTTTGAACATGAACAATATTTTGAGTGTAACAGACTCACCAGTTCACCTACTTATTACTTAAGTTCTTCAAAGGAATTGCTGAATCACTGAAGATTTCCTTACTGCATGGTGTCAGCAAGAGGCTTATGAATCACTTAAAAGCCTCAAAATCTTAACAAGAAAAATTAAATGTACCTATTAGATCTTGTGCTTGCTTCTTCTGGTTGCAGTGGATTCCACCATGAGCAAAAAATACAAAAATATTTTTTATTCTGCTTTCAGTCTTTATTTATTTGGTAAATACTTCTATTCCTGAACAGAAATTGAGTGAACACAGCAGAGCAAGGCATTGCAAATCCACGTTTACCACAGGTGAATTCACCAGAAGAGCATTAATTACCCCTATTTGCTGTTGAAGTGTGGGTGAAAATCAGGTCTGCTCTGTGCAATGCTGTCAGTGAGTAAAGTGACCCCTAAGAGCCAGATCAGGTGGTCAGATTTGGGATGGGAAACAGGAGCACAGAGAGGTGACCCAAAGCAGCACACAGTACTCAGCAGTGCAATATGTAATCCAGGCCTTCTGACTTCACACCTGATGCCCTTTTCACTGGCCAACAATGCAGCCCTCCCAAAACAAAGCTAACACTTTATTTGGGACTGCTACATCTCTTTGGGTTGTGTCCTTCCCAGTCCCCTTCTCTGTGTTCTCCTGTGCCCCAGTCCCTGAGACTTTCCTTCCTCGTTGGGTTTCTCTGTTGTCAGAGCTGAATGTGGTTTGGCAGCACAGCACCAGGGAGATGATTTCCTCCCTTACGGAGTCAATCGACACCACAGAACAAGCTCCAAATGAATGCAGGGCCCTTCTTCTGCAGGGACTGTACAAAATCCCTGTTCATACTTACTGCTCAGTAACTGCCACATGTGTCTCAGCACCTCTCAGCTCAGGATGCCACCAGAAGAAATGCTCTTCTGGCAGAAATGTAGCAAGGCTTTCACTTTACATTTCCTGTGTTGTTCTGCAATACTCTTACATCACATTCACAGTGACCACCCAACAGGACTACTGTACTGAGGGGAGTGGGATGTTAGGAGAGATGTGACAACAGCACTTGTGACATTTGGCCACAGGTAGGAATACATAAACAATTTTGACATTGCTTTCACTTTATGACCGTGTGTGGGACTTGGCTGGCTTCAGTGAAGTCTGCTGTCCCATTGGGACTGCCACTGTTTAAATTCTCTATCAGAAACATGGATGGTGAGATCATGTGCACCCTCAGCAGGATTGCTGATGACACCAAACTGTGTAGTCAACATGCTGGAGGGAAGGGATGATATCCAGAGGGACCTTGACAGGCTTGAGAGGTGGGCCTGTGAAACCCCTGCATAACCACTCTCTTGGGGGATTTTTGTTTAAAATTGTGTATTAGGAATTTCTCTGTGTAATGATAGAGAAACAATATGTGCAGCAACCACCTGTTATGGTTATTTGTTTTCTGGAACTTTGTTTTGGACAACAAATACCAAGGCAACCTATGACATCTTATTTATAGCACCTTGTTTTGCAGATGTGGGAGAGCTGGAGGCAGTCACCTGTAGCTTCATTGCTCATGTAAAGTAGCCAGACTTTGTGAAGGAAAGAAAAAGCCTAGTTTCCAAAACAGCCTCTTCAATTTGTGGGGGGCTGAAATGTAAAACATTGAGAAGGCTGGTACACAACTGCACAAGAACTACATGAGTTGCATTGATTATGTGTCCCTGGAGAGGCCAAGAAAACAGGAAAGGGAGCCAGACAAGAGGCATATTTAAGAGAAGGTTCACAAACTTCCCTATTACCTTTGGGATTGTTTCCAAACTCTAAAGCTAAGAAAGAAAAACCTGGACTTGGCAAAATAAATAATCTACAGTGTACAATGCGTGATGTCTCAGGGTGATTTGTGACATTTAGTGATACTGTATGTCATCAACAGCACTGAGGGAATAATCCACAGAAATCCAGCTGGTTGAAAATTGCTTCCAAAACCATGTCTAAATGAACAATTAATTAAAAATTTTGCCCATTTTATAAGCACCATGGCACACACAAAAAATGCTTTGCATTCACAAGAGAGCTATTGCAAAAGGGAAATCTCAAAAAATTCTTACTGGAAATTCTTTGGCAGAGATAATTTTTATATTTTTCATAATTTGTTATTTTCATTTTGAGGTGATTGTGATGAATAAATGAATTCAATGATAATGTTCTTTATCAGTAATTAAACTTAGAGTGATCTTTCTGTCATAGATATTCAAGAAAAGCAAGTTTAGTATTTTACCTCCTACAAAGGGCCATTTACAAATGGTACTTAAAATTAATTTCTCAGAGATAACCTGATTGGTCCAGTTTAAACTTGAGCTACAGGTATATTAATCAATTATGTTTTAGATATACTTGCTTTTTTTTTTCTGCTTAGCATTGGCCACATGTGTGGGAGATTGTCCATAAACAGTAACAGGGGAAAAATGGCTTTTATTCCATATGCTTTACTGTTTGTAATTGTTCAGAGACCTAGTGGAAATAAGATATTTCTTTTTCCTCTGTATTGGAACTTTCCTTTGCCCAAGAGTTACTTTAAATTTATTTTTTTTAACCATCTCAAGAGTTTCATAACACCTACCAAAGAAAAATTAATATTTATTGACTGTAAATCTGTTTCCCTATCCTGTATCCTTTTATTGGTGGCATTTGCCAGGAGAAAATGTTCTTTGTGATACCTGAGCCATGCACAGTCTTTTAAGTGACTGAAGTTTATGTCAGTTGTGGTTTAACCCCAGCCTGTAACTAAGCATCATGCAGCCACTCACTGAACGCTGCTACTCGAAGGGGATGGGGAAGAGAATGGAAGGGGGGGGAACCTCATGGGTTTTTAGACAGTTTTAAAGACAGTGTTCTAAAGATAGCTTAATAGGATAACAAAGGAAGACAATAATAGTAGCAATAACAATAACATATAAAACAAGTGATGTGCAAATGTAATAGCTCATCACAGGTAGAAGGGAAAAATAACCACCTCAATCCAATGCCCAGTCTGTTTCCAAGCAACGATCCCACTTCCTGACTCACTTCCCCAGTTATATATAGAATGTGATGCTATATGGCAGGGAACATCCCTTTGGCCAGCCTGGGCCAGCTGTCCTGACTGTGCTCTCCCTGCTTCTGGTGCGCCTGCCAGGGCGTGGGAACCCGAAGAGTCCTTGACTTAGTGTAAGCACTTACACCTACATAGCAACGATTAACAACATCAGTGTGTTACCAGCATTATTCTCACACTGAAGTTAAAACACAGCACTACACTGGCTAATAGAGAATGAACTCAGTCTCAGCTGAAACCAGAACAATGCCATACCATGAAAGGTGGTATAATTAAAAGCATTTATGGACAGTGGTGAAGGGAAAAGTGGACTTTTGCAATAATAGTTTCTCACTAGAATGAAAGACGAAGCAGAAATTTGCTTCCAATGAAGATTTTATGTCTTTGCAATAGGCTTGAGCTACACCACATTTCAGCCAAGTTTGAGGGACTGTTACTGTGTGGGAAGGACAATGTCCGTGCTGAACTGGAGAACTAGCTGCTGGTTTCTGCTTCTTTGCACACCACCCTTTACTTTCTGCCAGAGGTTATATACTTACTGCTATTATACACTATTTTTACCATCATTTATGCAATCCAATTAACCTGCCAGCAGTGAAATTGGAAGACCCCTGGTAATTCTCACCTTCAAACCTGTAAGTTCATTGTGGATAATGACTGTGTTCATTCCAGCATTATCTCAGACCTAAATTCTCATGAACTGTCCTCATATGTCTCAGCAACGCTGTCACTGTTACAGACCAAATGGTGTCTCCTGCATGTGTATACTTCCTGGACACTGCAGCAGAAAATATACAGGAGAAAATATGGCCCAGGGCCCAAGCAGGGAATCTCATGAGTCTGTGTTTGTGCAAAAGAGATGCCTGGTCTGTCACAGGAGCTTTTAAACACTACCTAAATAAAATACTGCAAATGAAAGCTGCAGTGCATGAAATCAAAATAAGATTTATCTAAAAGCTCTCATCTGATTTCCTATTAAGTTTTCCCATTCTAATGCAGATTACTTCTTTATTAACATAGATATTCATTCATGGCTTTCACAGAACTATAATATCATCATTTGACCACATAGATATCTACATGGCCAAGGGGAAAACACCATAATCCCTTCTTCAGCTGCCTTCTCACCAGATCACCATTGCACATACTTGCTTAAATCTGATTCTTCTCTCCCCAGACCACTTTCTTTCTAGAGTGCCCCAAGGGCCAGCACTGGTACTTCCCTGTGGTACAAGTGCTTCCTAGGGCACACATCCCAATGCAGTTAAGGTATTATTCTTCTCTGCACCAGCCCCACCACCCCAGATCCGCTAACAATAGACACTGCAAGGACAGTATGGATGCCAAGCAGCCATCCTTTCAAAAAACTTCCACTTCCATTGCTGCCAATGCAGTTGAATGGAGAAAATGATGCTTAACTTAATGGTAGAATGGGCCATCATCCATGTGCTTTCCTGGCTCAGTGGAGTAATGAACAGTTGGAGACGTGTATGTGCGTGTGTGTGTATGGTAGAATACCATTTTGCACAGAAAAATTGGATTTTTCCCAACATTACTGCAAGCAACTTCCCTACTTGGTCTATAGAATTTGCCAGTGTATTTGAAGAAATGATAAATCTCCTCTCCAGGTTGCATCCTGCAAGGTTTCTGGATGAGATGAATCCCGCTATGGTGTGTCCAGAGCAGCAGTGCTTTGGGTGAGCTCTGAGGAGGTGAGCTTCATGCCATCTGCTTTGCAAAAAACTTTTGAGAACGCACTTCTGATGAGAACCCCCAATTTTTGCCTTGTAACCAAAAGCCTTACAAAGGCTTTACATTTCCATTTTGAAATAAAATACTTCAATACCAGTTCCTCCTGTGCTTATCTGGCAAAATCTGAACTCTCACAAACACAGGGGGGGACTCTGGGACAGGGGAGCTGTTCCTCTTAGCACATTGTGCACCAGATGCTATGTCAGAGGCTATTTTGGTAGTATCTCTAGGGTTCATGAGGGAAGACTTGTGCCTCTCCCTTTGTATGTGCTTAGGGGAGACCCAGCCACCACTATCACTGTGATATGAAGTTCCCAGGAAAAAGAGGCAGAAATATTCTTTGTTAAAGGTTCATTTGGCTCATGGCAGCTCTTTACCATTGGGATAAGAGGAGAGGCATAGGAGAGCCTTTGCTCTTTGCCCTTGAACTAATAAATAGTAATAATAGCCTCTGGGAGGGGCAAGTCTTTTCTGCAGATGCCCTGAGGTGTCCTCACATCTTCTTGGCATAACTTTTACCCTCTGGAATTTCCCTGCCTCTCCCATTTGTGGGCCCCTCCTCACCATGCTGGCTGCATCCTCCTTCCCAGGCAGCCCCAGGCTCCAGCATGGGTGCTTTGGCAAGGTGCTGCTCCCACCCCACTGCTCCCTGCCCCTGCCTGTGGCAGGAGCTTGCCCGGGGACTGCAATTCCTGACTTGTGAGGCACATACATGCTTGTCTGCCAGGAGGGTGGGAAAGCCACTCTCAGCACCTTATGGGGTGAGGCACCACACCACGTGTCTGCCCTTCTCCCTCACCAAGACCTACTTACAGAGAGGACCTCTCCTTCATAGCCATTGAAGTAGCTCTTGTCCCCCTTTCTAAAAGTACTTCACACTGACCCCTGGAGATAGTGGTGGTACCTCCTCCACAGTCACCTCCTTTCTAGGCCTCTTTTGAGAAATTTCCCTTTATTTTATGGAAAAGTGCTGATTTATGGATACAGAGTCAGAACTATATGTGTTTATGTATTTGCAAAGTGTTTTACTCCTTATACCATCTAAAGGAGGTTAGAAGCTTATAACTGAAGTTCAAAAAGGACAGGAGAAATCCACATAAAAATACTCACAGAGGTCTTTTATCAGAACTCTGCACAGAAGGTTGCTTTAAAAAATCCTAAAATGTATGAAATTAATAAGCATTTCCCCATCAGAGTGTCTTTATTCACACCTGAAAGACTATGTTAAAAAATACTCTACAAACATTATCTCATAATGGTTTCAACTTTAGTGTAGAGTTTGGTATAGTAGAACATGCATTACCAGGCTCTAAGAAAAGGGGGAAAAAGTGAGGGGTTTTTTCCTCTCTTGCAATGTTTTTCCTTCTTGTCTCCTAGTACCTAATCAAAAAGGCTTCTGAAAGTACCTAATCTTAAAAGGCTTTGGTCTTACATTATGGCTCCCCCATCGGAGGATTGTTAAGCAGAAGACAACAAAGTTGTTTCCTTTCCCTCCTAACCATTGATAATTTGGCTGGCTACATGATTTGAATGTCAAAATGAGGCATTTGCAAGATCCAGTGGCCATGGCTTAGTAGGATGGACATGGGATTGTAGAGGTGGCCTCACCTTTGCAACCTAGACAGCACCATGAAAGCCGGGGGAACCATGCCACAGCCTTTCCATGGGCTTGTCAGAAGAGTCTGCCAGGCCACGTCATCCCACCTTTCAGCTAACTTAGAAATACTGTGTCCAGTCTTGCCTCATGCAAGCCCACAATACACCCAGCACTGCAACTTCCTGCAGTACTCAGTAGGAGTATTAATTTAGCTCTTAGAAGTGAGGAATACTTCTGCTCTCACGCGAGTTGTATTCAGGCACATCTCCAGAAATGTAATATTCTTCTTAAGGAGGATATTCTCTAATATTGGGCTTTGAGATTCGCAAAATGATAGCAATATAGCCCAAATGAACAATTAAATCTGACAGACTACTTTTCACTTCCCATTTAGAATAACAAGAACTATATCAGAGTTTTATTTGATTAACATTCACTATCTGTAGTGATCAAAGGACTAGGTCTAAAAAAATTAGCATTTTAGGAGGTCTTTGATAGCCAGCAGTAAATTTCTCATACTTAGCCTGAGATCTTTCCCATCTGCGTTCTTTATTAGCTTATAATTTATGAAGTCTCATTAATGAAATCAAACAGGTAGTAAGCACACCTAAAGCTTCGTGCTAACACAAAATAGAGACTCCACGTAATTAGGGTAACAGCTATTATTTCACTTCTTTGCTCTGCCCCTCCTGCAATTAGTATGATTCGTAGTTTAAGAGGGAAAGAGTCACAGACTTTTCACAAGATACTGCTTTAATCTCACCTTAAGCTTTGTAGATGCCTTCTGAGCAAACCAGGTTCTGACTCTCCCTTCATTGTGAGTCTACCAATTAATGGCTTGATTATGTGGATCACATCCAGGGGAAGGGAAAAAAAAAACAAACCAAAACCAAACAGAAACAGAACTCAAATAAAAAAACCCATACCTAGTCAGTTCAGCTAGAGGTTTGCCTGATAAAGGACTATAAATAGCATTTTTCCTGTGGTATCAACTGAATTCAAAGAGCAAGGCATGTATAGCAGATACTTTTACAACAGGTACAATGACACTGGGCACAGTACTTGAGAGAACATGACTGTTTATTGTCAGTATACTGCAGAAGGCAGGGAGCACAAAGGGTAAGGATAGATTATTGCAGCAGGAGTTGGCTCTATATGCAGTATAGAACATCCTTTTAAAAAGATGACCCTTGTAATATAGTACGTTAACCTATTAATGCCACAAGGAGTGTTGTATTTGGGTTTTAACAAAGTCTGGTAAGGAAGTATCCATCATTTATTACTTCCAATGGAAAATTGTGTTTCAACAAATAAAAATTCTAGTAGAAAAATGTCTACAGAAGATAGTAGGTATTAAAAAAAGTGTAAAAAAATGCAAACCTTAGAGATTTTGGGTGGGGAGTGAACATTTTTCCATTTTCCATTTGGGAATGATAATATGTTCCCCTCTAGTTGCCACATCTTCTGTAACTCTGGCTTTCTAGGAGGAAACACACCTCATTGCACCTGCAGGACTGCTCACCAAGAAGCCAGCTTGGATGTCACTTGCTGTGGCAGGGAGCCTGCTTCCTGTCACCCGTGGACACGCAGCAGGAACTGAGCTCATGGAATGAGCAGAACGACTGGAATGGCTTCATTTTGTTAAGTTGGGCTGTGTGCTCAGAAGCCAGATTTTCAAAGCATCTTCTAGAAAGTATGAAAGCAGATGATCACTCAGCAATTTGCTGGAACTTAGTAATATCAGAGTAGGCAACATCTTACTGCCTGGCCATTCCTGCATTGGCAGAAGTCACTATTGTTCTCATTTTAAGCAATTAGATTGTGGAAATCAGCATTTGAAATAAATTTTAAGCGATATTTAAATAAGCAAGCAAAATAGTCCCACCAACATCTGCTGCAATGGTAGTTTGGAAAGCAGTAGCTGATACTGAAGTCGCAGCAGTAGAGATTTTAGAATTAGAGTAACTGCAAAGGCCTTCTGGAAGCATTCTGGGGGTTCTCTGCAACACATTTAGACCCTGAAGTTATGACAGAAATTAGTGACAACATATCTGCACATCAGCTACCTACAATAGTACATAGAATATAGAAAGTGCAAAAGGTGACTAGGAAAACAGATCTGAATCTGACTCTGTGGGATTGCACCTGTCTTGGGCACATGTTGTCTGAATGATGCTGTGCATGAGATGATGGGGGTTGTCTCATGCACTGAAATATTTACAAACTAGGTATCTGCCATGTGCATTTTCACAGAAACACTGTGAATAATGGGAACTTACTGCAATGTTATGGACAAGTCTGAACCTTCTTGGCAACAGCTGTGCAATCACTTCTGTTAAGGATCAATCACCTTAGCACTTAATCAGACAATATGTAGTATATAACATTAGTATGTGATACCAGATGTGTTCAGAGCTGTTCCTTGAACTGTGAAACTGGCTTGCAGCTTAAACAGAAGTATTGAGTATTTATGTTTTGAAAAATGTCCCTGAATTTCTCTTGGAACAGCTCAAGAGGCTTTGAAAGCATTAGTATTTTAGGGTATTTGACTTGCAAGGTCAGAGTCAGAGGGAAAATTATAGATGAGGAAATATTCTGGATGCTTCATGAAAAGTTAAGGCAGGTAAACTTCACAGTAAACCAAAGTTCTAGGTAAAGATGTGCAATGGCAATGAGGAAGCTGAGAACTGCTTCACTGCTAAGGAAGTATTACATCCTGCAAAGTGTGGACTGCTAGTCTTGTAAAGAACAATTCCTTTAATGACAATAATTTTTGAAGAATCACAACACTCCCACACCGAATTCCCAAAATTAGTTAGGCAGGTAAATCATCAAGGGGAGACTACCATTTTAACTCGAATCTTTAAAGATGTCAAAAGCATCATTAACTCAGCTGGTGTGCTGTGGGCGATGCTATCACACCAAGTAGATACTCACCATCATTTAGAAGCTTATTGATCCAAGTATATAAAATCAGGTTATTGAAGATGCAGCACAAATAACACAGTCCCCACATCATAAGGTGGGAGCATTATAGTTCCACCAATCTCCAGTACAAAATAGCAAATTTAATCAATTTTGTTGTCATGAGAGACCCTTTGGCCCATGTGTTTGTTAGCCTAACACATCAAACCCTTTTCTTTTTGGCTTAAGGCATGCACCCTGACCACGGTGTATGGCTGTGAGCTGATGACCCTGGTAAGCCACTGTATCCCTCTGGCAGTGGCTGTTAACACAGGTCTGAAGAGCAGCATCTGCAGCAACTGGCAAGAAAATGTGGGAGTAAATCACTGTCTGCTGGTAAAGCCTGCTGCAGTTAATAGCTATATGAGGATGATATATATGTATTAACTGAAGCACAGGATCTCTTCCAGCCTTTGTAGAAAATCCTTCTGATGAAAAAGAAAAGCCTTTTATGTCACCAGTTCACCCAATAGCCCTCTCATTCAAACCACCAACACTGCTCTCCTCAATTCCAGCATTATTTTCCATGCTTAAAGAGCACGTGTTGACTGGCAGCAGCTAAGATGTGCTAAAATCCATCCAAGAAGCATGAAAAGTGGCATCAGACAATGTGAGCCTGCAATAATCCACTAATCTTTTTGAACACATGCTTTTATTTAGGCAGACTTTGGTTCTTAGATTTGACACATAATTCACATATTAAAAACCTGATCATTATTGTGTAGCTAGCTAATCCCCATGTTGAGGAAAGGTTCATTTCTGCACTCATATAGAAAGGCTGTCAACATAATCATAGAGTGGCAGAATGGTTTGTGTTGGAAGGGACCTCAAAGATCATCTAGTTTCACTCCTACTGCCATGGGCAGGGACACCCTCCACTAGATCAGGTTGCCCAAAGTCCCATCTAACCTGGCATTGAACACTGCCAGGGAGGGGGCAGCCACAGCTTCTCTGGGTAACCCGTTCCAGCACCTCACCACCCTCACAGGGAAGAATTTCTTCCTAATATCTCATCTAAATCTACCCTCCTTGAGCTAAAAAACATTACCCTTCATCCTATCACTCTATGCCCTTGTAAACAGTCCCTCTCCAGCTTTCCTGTAGGCCCCCTTCAGATACTGGAAGGCTGCTGTAAGGTCTCCCCAGAGCCTTCTCCTTCTGCAGGCTGAGCGAGCCTATCTCTCTCAGCCTGTCTTCGTAGGAAAGGTATCCAGCCCTCTGAGCATCTTTGTGACCTTCCTCTGGACTCACTCCAACAGCTCCATGTCTTTCTTGTGCTGGGAACCCCACAGCTGGACTCTGGGTGGGGCTTTGCACAAGTTCAGCTGGATGACATCACTTGCAATTTCCTTATCTATCAATACTGTAGGACAGTTTCAGCTAGGATGGAGTTAATCATCTGACCTATGTATGTATGCACTTAGGTATTTAATGCTAAATTGCACACAGTCATTCCTGCTAAATAGATGCACAAATGTCACTGATAAATTCAAACCATGCTAGATAAAAAATGTGCACACACCTTTACATTTTGTGACAGGTTTCTAGTGGCCTTGGCTGCAGGCATTATACAAAGCTGGAATAAATCTGAATAAGTTATTATCTAGGTAACGAGCTTGAATAACATTTTCACTGCTTCACTGATATGACCATCAAATAATCAGACTTGCTTTCCAGTTGCACACCACGTATTAAAGGAGTCACTTTCTCAGCTTTTGAAAGAACGTGATCATGAATACAGCCCAACTCCTCGGATACTATAACATTTTTTCTCAGTAAAACAGACCTAGATAAGAGCCAGGGCAAACCCCAAGACTTGCTGTACTGTCCAGATAATGAGATTTCAGTATAGGGCACTTAAATGGGTGTTCTTTGTTCTGAAAGTGATGTGAATTTCCCTGCTAAAATGCAATTCTCATGATGATAACAGTATGCAGAAACCTTGGTGTGGTTGATCAGCACAAAGTTCATACCACACTTAGGCCGTATTTTAAAACTCAGTGAAGGACTTGACTTATGTGCAGTCTGGGGTTCTGCTTCGCACTCCAATCATTTCACTCAGGGGGAATGTCACTAACATCACGCCTGCCTTCAGGTTCTAGTAGCTGGAGCACAGTTCCACGTGAACGTAGCTAGGCTGCCTTCAGACATGAGTTGGTTCATGCACAGCTAGTTCAGCAATCATTGCTTCATGAAAAGTTATGAGCTTTGTAGGTTGTCCCCATGCATGGTTTTCCATACTAGCCTTTGTGTACTTTTATTATAGTCTATGCCCACTAATACTATACTTAGCTTTTTAACCCAGGAGAGTCTCATCAATCTATTGCACATTAATCAGAAGTATTAATCAGTTCCCTGTCCTGTATCAGTACAGACCAGCATCTTTAAATGGAAAATTTAATGGGAGATCATAAAGGTAGTAAAAAGTGAGCAGTGAAGCAGAACCTAAAAGCTGGGGTAGTTTTTTTTTCTTCTGCTTAAACAAAATTGGTCAGTGGTTTATAGTGACTGGAGGGGACAGGAGAGATAATGTGAAAGTTGTTTGATGACAAAAAGTGGAAATCTCACTTCATTCAAATACTGTTCAGATAAGGGCTAGCACAAGTTCCTTGTGACTTGACTATGGTCTTGGGTTTGCCCCAGCCAGCAACTAAGCACCACAATGCCTCTCACTCACTCTCTCTGTCTGGGATGGGGAAGAGAATCAGAAGGGTAAAAGTGAGAAAACTCATGATAAAGACAGTTTAATAAGTAAAGCAAAAGCCACACACGGAAGCAAAGCAAACTAAAGAATTTATTCCCCACTTCCCATGGGCAGGCAGGTGTTACCATCTCCAAGGAAAGCAGGGCTCCATCACATGTAATGGAGACTTGGGAAGAGAAACACTCCACCACTTCAAACATCCCCCTGTTCCTTCTTCTTCCCCCAGCATTATACACTGAGCATGATGTCATTAGCAGCCACTAATGAGCACTAGACTGTACTGTACAGTAAGGCAAGGAAGCCTCATGGCAAGCACAGGAGCCTGCCAATTAATAGCTAAACAGCAATAGCAGCTGTAAATTCAATCTAGAACATTCCAATCAAATCTGTCAAACAGTTCCTTACCAAGGTTTTTGTGACACACACAGAGTGCCTGAAGACCCAGAATCGATGGTTGCAGTTGAGAGAAGGTGTTGTCCATAAGAATGATTAGATTGTTGTTTGTTGCTTTATTGCAATCTATTAGGGAAATGCAGAGCACCCTACAGGCACAAATTACAGTTCTCACTGTGGTCATAAAACATTGCAATTGAAGTTTCAAAAGATACCGGGCAGGTATCCAGCGTTAGATCCACCTTTCTTTAGGAAGAGTCTCTCTACCAGTGTGCCCTACCCCAATTCGCTGTGAGCTAAGCTCTCCCCACCCTGAATAACAGCACTAATTAAGAAAGTTTTTGGCTAATTACATTTCATACTGCTGCTTAGGTTGACCTAATTTGTGCTTGGCAGGCTCTGTAAGGAAAGTTAGTCAGTGAAGAATAAGACACTGTGTTGCAGTAAACAACTCAATGCCGGCAATATCTGGGCAATCTGAAATAGGAATTTGTATCTCTTCAAAGGTTAAAACACAAAATGGTGTTTCTTTGATGTTAATGTTATAAGCACTTTCTAGGGCGAAATTGTATTTGCTGTAGCATAACTATGGCCTGAGATGTGTGCAGAAAACTGTTGGATCATTTCCTGTTTGCTGCATTGTCACATCACAGCTTTTTCCCAGGAAGGGGAATGATGTCATAGAATCATAGAATCACAGGGGTTGGAAGAGACCTTGAGAGATCATGGGGTCCAACCCCCCAAAACAACCTACAAACCACATCTGGAGTTTCGTTTAATCCCCCAGATCCCTCTTGGCCGAGGAGGGCTGTACGGAGCGGCGTGTGTGGCGTGCTGCGTGCCGGTGCAGGCACCATGACTGAGGAGGGGAGTGGAAGGACCTGGGCAGGGATCAGTGCTTCACCCAGCCCTGCCCATTCCTGCCAACCTGCACAATAGAAAACAGCACTGACTCGATGATGCAAATGAGTCAATGAAGCCCACTTTCTCTTCAACGCTGCAGATAACAAATTGTCAGGGTGAAGAGAGAGCCTTAAGCTCCTTTCCTGGCTTACCTGGCATAGGGGTTCCTGCTGCAGTCCAACGCAGGGATCTTCAGCAGTTCTTACACCCACACACCACACAAAGCGCTGCTGAAGTCGAGCCAGGAATGACACGATTGAATTAGCAGGGTCTAAGTCTGAACAAGAGTCGTGACATGTGTGGCTGCACTATGTCACATGAAGGAATAAAGGTATCTGAAGGGCTGTTTGAAGGTCAGTGCCAAACACACAGTCACAGAAACGCTGGTCAAAAGAGGCCTGTGAAGGCCGTTGACTCCAGCCTGTCTCTGGAAGCAGGACTGCCGCCAGTGCCAGTCGATCAGGTCAGCTGCTGTTTTGATCAAGTCCTGGAAACATCCAAGGACTGAGACTCCACAGACTCCCCAGGCAACTTCTTCCAGTGCTGCACTACCTGCCTAGTGAAAACATTTGTTGTAATGCCCAGCCTGAACCTCCAGTTTGTGGCTACAGCCACATGCTGTATCATCTTCCTCTTCTGAGAAACTTCTTGGTTTCCTTGCCTGCTTCTGACAGGTCAAAACCCTCACAGAGTCAATATATACTCTGTCCAGCACTCTCTTCCCACCAGTACAGGCAGTCATTTCATCACAGACTTCAGCCAGGTTTGTCAAGGAGGATTTGCCCTTGGTTTACCTTTCTGTCCATACATGATAGGAAATTATTTCAATGAGGACATGCTCCATGATCTTTCCAGGGACTGAGGTGAGGCTCACTTGTCTACAGTTCCTCCTCCCAGGTCCTCCTTCTTGCCTTTCTCAAAGATGGATGTAACATTAACTTTTTTCTAGTAAGAATTAGATATCCCACTCCCCCAGTTTCACCCCAGTTTCAGCTCAGCAGTTGTTTAGTCACTTTTCTAAAAGCCTCTCATGTGGATTGTGTTTCATACGTGCTCTACAGACTCCCATCACTTCAAAATCACTCCTGATGCTTTTGAAGATACCGATTTTTCCCTTGTAGAACATATCATCCATGTCCTTTATTTCCTTCAGTTAGAGGGACTGCCTGCTTGGAACATGAGTAGAGATCCACTGAAAGAGGGGATAGATACGCAGACAGAAAACTATCTTCTTTTCATTGAATACTCTTGACATTTTCAGCCTTTAAGATTTATTTGAAAACTTGGCTATTTCTTCCTTTATTTTACTAGAGGAGCCCTGTGTGTTTTCTTCTTTTGGGGAGAATACAGACTGTTTCGTGCTTCTGTAATCAACTCCCCATAACATAATTTACACATGTTCTTTGGGTACTAGCAACAGAGTTTTATGATATAAATATTTTTCTAAATTACAGCAAATGCACTTAATAGTTACTATGCTTTACTCAAGTTAAATTCTTCCTCCCAAAACATACAGTTTACTTAATACAATTTAATTAATGTTTTGGACATGCAGAATGCATACATACATTATATAGTTGAGTGTATAAAGCCAGAAAACACTCCTTATATGACTTCACCTTGCCATTCATATATCACGTAATAATTATGATGCTAAATAACAGCTGACATTTAGAAATTTACATAGCAGAAGGACTTTTTTATATATAACAAGTGTTTCATTAGTCTCTTAAGTCCCAAATGTGGTTCTTAAATTTTCTACTTGCTGTATATCCGATGTTAACTTAAGTCAAATGGTCACTTCCTTCCTCTAGTCTTTCTATCCCTTCTGATATCCAAAATCCATATCTGAAATGACAACATTAAAAATGCAGTCGCAGAAGCTGACAATGGTAATCAATCACATTTACCTAGGTTGCCCTAGTAAATAGACTTCCTCCCTGACAAATCAACCATGAAATCAGTTAATGGAATGAAATGAATTGTATGTGGAAAGTCTGCTCTGTGCTTTGTGTATGACCTCAGCTTTTGCCTACAGAATCTCTTTGGTAGCATGCATGCATAGGTTCTCTGGAGGTGTGTGCTATGCCAGTCACCAAAAATTAACTGCCAGCTTTCCACTGTTCCTCTTCAGAGCCAGTTTAATCCAATTTTCTAGTGTTTTCCTCTCTGAGCTTCCAGTGAGCTATCCTGCCCTATACACACTCTTTTTCCAAGTCACAATATCATAAGATGGTGCCAGAAGCAAGGCTGTATGTCAGACATAATATGAGGAGAGAAAAATCTTTCTGCAGGGCTGTAGAAGTTGCACACGCAGCCTCTGCTGCATGGACATATGCAGATTAGGTATGTGGCATTTACTGGAACTGAAATTTCTCCTAGTTTATCCCTGTTCAGCATCTCTACCACATGTACAACCAACAGCTTGTTCTCTGACCTAATACTTACAGCTCACTAGAAGTAAATCCAGTAATTGTACAAGGGAAAAAAAAAAGAGAGAGAAGCCAGAGAGGCTGAGCAGTGAATAGGAATTTCTGACAGTCAGTCCTGGGTGTGTGAGAGGGAAAGACATGAGCAAGACAGAGCCTCACAAAGTCTGAACATACTAGCCCAGTTCTTCAAAGAGCCATAGCTCATGGGCTGCACCCATGCATCAACCCTACTCTTCCCTGTAATCCTGTCAGCTGCAATAAGAGGAGAAATAAAACATTTCACTATCCCCAGCCACTGTGTCTGGATAGCTCTTGTTAGGCTTCTACCCTGATGGCTTCTTGTGGTGTTCACCATTTTCCTTTGTCTTTTCCCTAGAGGAACAATGGTCTATTGTTATCCAGGTCCTGAACACTTTCCAAGACAATGTTCAGTGAGTAAAAAACGTTTCCCATGCCAGAAGTCCTCCTTCCCTGCATTATGTGGGGTTCATTGTCAAGTCACAGACAATTACTTTATCTGATACTTGTCAACAGGCAGTCAGACAGGAAATCTTTACCTCCAAAACTGCCTAATCGGCACTGTCCTCTGCTGACTCCCTTCAGCCTGTCTGGAAGGAATGAAGGGGGTGGGAAGGAGACGACAAGCTCGGTTTCAAGCTATTGCTCTCAAGGCTGAGCTGGGAAGCTCTCTGGAAGGACAACCTCACCTGGAGCTCCGGACTCCTACAGAGCAAGTCCAAGAGCCAAGGGCCAAGGAAGGCAGGTGACCGAAGAAAACATACTTGAGAGCCTTTGTATTTCCTTAGCAGCAGGGAATCACAGAATCACTAGGTTGGAAAAGACCTCTGAGATCATTGAGTTCCACTACAGGAGCGAAGTCCCCTGTGAAACCCACCAAGCAGTACCCAGGGTACAGATAGCAGCTTGCAGGACATGCTCCACAGCCCATTTTAGGCATCCACTCTGACAGGGCTCTGATAGGTCCATTACCTCTGTCACCAGTCAGTCCCAGGCAACAGCAGAAAGGCCAAAGTTCAGAATTTATATCACCCCCAAATGTGAATATCCCTTGTGCTAAACATTCTAGGTCATCCCTACATCTCTGCAAACAAATGGGAAAAACTTCACACTTTGCTTTTTTATTCTCATTCTATCACCTCAAACAAAGTCAGCTGATTGGTGTTAGATAAAACAAACTTAGAGGTAATGCCCTGCCTGTTGTACAGCAGCACGTGAATCAGGTCAGCATCCAATGCTGATCTAACACATCCGTAACGGTGGTATGAAATCAGTAGATCTAGTTGCAGAGTAGTATATTAATTTAAGAGCAGAAGAGCAAGGAAGGAGGCCATGCAAAATCAGACTTGTTTACCTATAAATCAGCTTATGGTCAGGAAGGTATTTATTTTCTGATATTTGGCCACAGTCAGTAAGAGAAGCAATGAGAGCAAGTGATTGCAAGACTGCTGCAGTCTCAGGAAAGGTTAAGGTTTGCTGTTGATACTTTGCCACACAGGAACGAGTAAATTTGTTTTCAACAGCTTTTAGTCCAGGTGATTAGATGGGGTGAGACAGATTTGTTACTAGTAAACCATTTATCTCTCTTTTCAAAAACAGTACACAACATCTATGAAACATAACTGATCAGACACACCCTATAGGAGATACACCCTTCCTACCCTTGTAAGCCAGCAAAATCTACATTTTCATCTCAGACCAATAGCGTGAACCATGCTGGATGCTCAGAGCCAGCATCTCACCACATGTAAACCAAAGTAGCTCTTCTCAAGGCAGTAGAGCAGCACCAGCTGTGCCATTTCAGATCAGATCTACAAACCTCCACACATGAGTTGGTCTGCCTATAGAAGCAATCTGAAGTTATCTGCTTACAGAAGTAGGCTTTCAAAACATGTGTAAAAAACATTGTGAAAAAAATTTGCTGTCAGGAATCATGAATGCAGGGGTCTTTACACCAAGAACATCTTTTACTCACTCCTCTTGCTTAACAATGGCCAGAAAATGTCATCAGCACTTCCTCATTTAGGTGCAATGCATTGTATTTGAACCTGGGTATGCTTATCTAGATTTCAGATATCTACGTTAATATCTACAACTGCTATTTTATGTATTACAATGTGTTACATGCAGGTACAAACAGAAGAGCAATGAAACGTAGACTATCCTGTCTGCAAAACTGTACCCCATCCAAAAAAACAGCTTTGTAGGCACTCTAAGCTTTTTAAAACATGAAATAATTCTATGTTATTGAAATTGTTCTAGCACATTAACCTGCCCTTCCAATCAAATATAACCAACGGACACGTAGTTCAAAAGAGATGTCCTTTCTATTTGTATTAAGTAGGGGGTTCCCAGGACAGTGGTACTGTATATTAGAGACTCCCCAGATCGGTCTTCCTTGAGCACAGATTCAGAGGAAAGGAGAAGTAAGCCTGGTATTACTTCTCCACAAGTAAAATCCCTTTTCTCAGAGGGGAATGAACTGTGTCTCCCAGAAGGGATCTGGCCCATGGGACAACACATTAGGGAAGAGTTCGGTCCCAACTTTGTACCTAGGTTAATGCCTAGTAATGCCTAGTTGCATCCACAAACCCATAACAATTCCTCAGTGGATGAGATACTCATCTGCCATAAACCACCAGGGTCTGCTGATCTGGCATCACAAAGCAACATGCATTGACTAAGGATCATGAGGGCAGTGTGCTTATTGTCCAAAACCTTTGAGCAGAGACAGGCATATGCACCTACACACATCTTGGTACACAGACATTGTTTAAATAGCATCACCCTAAAACAAGCTGAGTAAAACAAGGCTGAAATTCTTAGGTTCAGCTATTAAACTGTCTGATCTGTCTTTAGTATGTTTTCTGTTATCATTGGTCTTTTAACAGCTCTGGTAACTAGCACAGGTAAGCAGCACAGTATTGTGATGGTGTGGTAAATGCAGACAGCTTGATATTAGGAATATTGTGCTTATGTCTTTTTCAGAGGCCAGCCTTCATTTCTTTGCTGGCCCTGGTTTACTGTAGGTCATCCAGTGATGGAACTTCCCAAAGTCCATCCTGGAGCTGGTTGGCATTGGCTCTGTCAAACACAGGGAAAGCTTCTGGCAGCTTCTCACAGAAGGCACCCCTGTAGCTCCCCTGGTTTGGATTTAGGATGAGAACCTGATGTGTTGATAACACACCAATATTTTAGTTATTGCCAAGCAGTCAGGGACATCTCAGCTTCTTGTACTGCCCTGACAACAAGAAGGTGGGTGGTGCCCCAGAAGCTGGGAGGGGACACAGCCAGGACAGCTGACCCAAAGTGGCCAAAGGGATATTTGGTACTGTATGATGTCATGCTCCATATATAACTGAGGACTTGGTCAGGAGGCTGAGCATCAGTTCTAAGTGGTGAGCAATTGTTTTGCATATTCTCTTTTTGTTATCTTTGTAATTATCATTACCATTATCATCCTCCTTTTTTGTCCTTTTAAACTGTTGTCATCTCAACCCACGAGTTTTACCTTTTTCTTCAAGATTCTCTCCCCCATCCACAGGGGGATGGGATTAAGCAAGTGGCTGTGTGGTTGTTTCAGCTGCCACCTGGGTTAAAACATGACACCTCCCCACTACCAAAACCTTGTCGTGCAAACCCAATACACTTTTAAACAGTAGTGACTAAAAGGCAGTAAAGTAATGAATGATAGAGTTATGCTGGCATTTTACAGTCAGGAGTCTCATAACAGCCCTTAAAAGAGTTCCCAAGAAGTGAACTTTAGTTAATAAGGGAAAACCTTCAATAAGATCTTATAAAATCAGCTCTTTTATTGGTTTAAAGTTTCATGATCATGTGAAACAAAAACCAGATCTATAATTAGAAAGTCCTTTACATAGATACTACAACCTTTCTTTGAGGTGAATAGATCAGCCAGCCACCTTCACAAGGACTACGATGACAAAGCATGAAGACAGCTCGGCTTCTCACAGAAAGTCTTAGAAGCACTCAGCTCCTAACAAAGGCCTGTTTGTGAGCTGAAGGCATTTTCAATATTTTCATAACCCGTACACAAGAGAGGGAACATGCAGCGAGAATATCGTGCCAGGGCTGCTCATTTGAACACTTCCTTCTGGGACCAGCCCAGCTCTGGTACACTCCCCACCTCCCATTGTGGTGTGCAAGAGCAGGACAAGCAGCTGTGGGTTGGGGCTTGGCAAGCTGGTAAAGGACAAAAGGCACATCACCACCTGCACAAGCAGCTCTGCAGAAGAGCTAGAATATGACCAGAGATAAATAGGGTAAGTGAAGAGAATACCATTAGACCTGGTTAAAGCATATGATCATTAATTACTATTTCCAGAACACTTTGATGTCCTTAGGGAGAGAGTATATGAAATTGAAAATGACTAGTTAATAACTGAGATTTTCAAAAGCATTTAAATAGTGAAGCAGTTCCAGAGACCGCTAAGTTACATAGGTAGCCTTGAAAATTCCCCCTCAAGATAATAAATGTATGTCCCACTATTTGTTAAAAAGCCTTTCTTCTCCAGCAGCTCGGAATTACTTGCACACATTTCATAGCCATGTTTTTGTTCTCTGACTAACTGAAAGCATAGCCTCAGTGTATCTATGTTGTGCAATAGCATATTTGGAATTTGCATTTTTTAGATTACCAGACAATAAAAAAAATAGAGATGGCACAGATATGCACCACCCTTCATTAGAGGCAGTGATATTCTCTCCCATCCAGTCCTGCCCAACCAAGACAATATTGCACATACGCCTCCAGACAATGAGACTACCACACCTTTTGCCTCTAATTAAAATTATTAAGTCGAGAAGGAAAGAAATGCATTTCAGTCTGTGCTTGTTAGCCAAATGTCTTGATAAAACTGAACATGTTCTGCTGCTGCCCACCATCTGCTCTTATAAATACTTCTTAAAAACACTGAACAGGAAAACAGATTTGTCATCACTTTCACCATTTTATACCAACTCTGCCCTTGGGCTTTTCTTTATACAGACCAATAAATACCCATAGAATTGGATACATTTTTCTCCCATTAAAACAATCTTGCATCTAACATGTTTCAGTAGAAAAGATTCAAACCTAATTCATGTAGAAAGCTGACTATGTAGAGCAATGAGGATGTCTTTATTGAGGACAATATTTTAATGGGGCAATCTTGCTTCTTTGGTCTTATATATTCTCAGTCCTTTTAGACAAGTCATCGTAGAAGCACTATGACTCCCTGACTGGAAGAGGTAACTTTTCATAGCACTGCAGCCTTTGAGACAACAAAACAACATGCATCTTCTCAGCTTTCCTTTGCTGCTGGGAACTGACATCTGCAAGAAAACATGCTTTTTCCAATAGTGAGTTAAACACCATACCCGCCCCCTCCCTCCCCCCAGACTTAACCACAGTATCCAGCCCTGTCACACTTCCCAGTATATTGCACCTAATACAATGAAGAAATCCCAGCTGATGCAATACAGCAGCCCAGCTGTTAATAGATACGAGTTTATAAGAAGGTCTGTGCTGTTTCTTATGCGGAGTCACCATAACATTTTTAGGTCCAGTCACCATCCCCAAGCCTCCGGTGGGCTGCTCTAACTATTTGGCCACTGGTGCCTCCCTTAAAACTTCACCTCGGGTCAACGTTATAGTCAGAAGTGTTTGTAAGACAAAGGAAAATGGGCTTTGCCTGAGGCCAGTGCTCATCTCTAGAGACATTGTTCTCCATTGCTTGAAAAACAGGTAAGGATCCTACTGCACCCAGGACCAAACGTGAGCTTCTTTTCTGCAGATAACTGCAAATCATCCTTATCTTTTTTTTTAACTGCTCTTCTTTCTTACAGGTAGATGAAGTACTTGGAGATATGGTTTAGCATAGGACAGGAACGGGTGGGCTCGATGATCTTAAAGGTCTTTTCCAACCTAGTGATTCTGTGATTCTTCAGACAAGTTCCCCCCCAATAGACAAGTGGGAACTAGCCCAGGTATTTCTAAAATTCAGCTTCATAAGAGGGTTGAATAAACGGTGGGAGACATCACCATTATCCCATCACAAAAGGTCTGAAGTGGCTCACACAGGAGCAGGTACCAAACTCCTGACTTCAGGCAGCACAGAGGCTGCTCTTTGTTTGGCGATTTTGGGCAAGATAAAGGCTGAGTGTGAAGATTTCCGGAATACCAGGACTGTTTAAGTAAAAGCTGCTCAGCTGCTATTAAATCAGTCGTGGAAATGCTGGTATTAATCCTGTCAAAGACCCATGGCATTCCAGGTCGTGTGAGGCCAGGGCTGCTGGGCAAGGAGCAGCTGTACCCCTTCCTCAGCCAGTGCAAGGCTCTGCTCCCTGCCAGAAGGGACAACAGGAACAGGGCAGAAAAGTCTCTACTACCATCTACAAGAAGAGTGTGACTGAAGTGAAAGGAGGTCAAAACTAACAGCAGCCACAAGGCTTGAAACAGTAACTTCCATATTTAAATGGTTTCTAGAGTGCAGCATGACAAAATAAGGGCCTTCTCCTGTCTTCCACCAATTAAACTCCACCATCTGCAAATTCTCCCTAGAAATTCCTAAGGAGTAGAAATCCTCTGTGATTTCTGGTTAGACAGGAAATACTGTGAAACAGGCTCCTGACTTGCTAACATCCCAGACTCTCTCAGGCTCTTGAGTCCCTCATATTCAAATCCACAAACTTCTCAGGAAGTACAAATAACTAAGAGTGAGGATGTTATCTTGTAAGACTGAGGACACCAGACTGGCTTCAAAATTCAGAAACAAAACTTTGCATCACTGCCAAGGGTGTTTCTATGCCAGCCAAGGTGAGAACAAAGAGAAAAGGTGAGAAGGAAAATAGGCATTTAATTGCAACTGGGATTTGTCTCTGTTTTTTCTCGACATGTTTCAGTTAGGGGGGGTTTCCCCACCCTTCCTTGTTTTCAGTTGCATACAGATTACATAGTGAAGTGAATATTTTAAGCTATCTAAGGCTTTCTAAAAGCTATAGGAAGGAATTACACTGGCTGCAAATATGCACTGGGTTAATCCATGGGTCAATATGGCATTTTTTGAAATATAAGTGCACAAGATGTTCCAAATACAACTTCATATGCTGTAGTTACTTCACACTTTACCTTGTTATTGCAGCATATGGCTATCCCAGATGTCTTTAGAATTCAGCTTCCCCCTAAATATCTCAGTAATTTCAAAATTCTGGAAGAGACAAAAAAAAAACCCTACCAAAAAAACAACCAACCAACTAAACAAAAAACCCCTCATGTTCTCAAATTTCTGACGTTCTGGAGTTCTAGACTTGCATCCTAGAACCACAAAGCAAGAAGCTTAAAGGCAGAAAAAGAAAGATTGACACTTGCTTTCCCTTCACTAAGCAATTTTTTTACGTTAATTTCTAATTTAGAGAGTTCATAATTCTTTTATACATATGCATACACAAGCATACATATAAATATACAAATATATGTTTATAGACATGTATACGTGTGTGTGTGTATAAATATAAGTATCAGTACATACCAGTTGGAATCAAATAAAATGAAACAGTACTTTTGGTGCCCAGTGCACTGCCCATCGTTAATGGCACCCAGAAAATATCCTAGACATATATAGTTGTGCTCGAAGGCACCAATGTAAACTTCTCACAGAACTCTAAAGCACTTGGATAGGCATGAGCAGAACAGGGATGATTCCAATCCATGTTTATTATGTGGACCATAAATTGTCAAATTGGCATAGAAATTTTAATAAAAATGCCCTTTAAAACCCCACAGTTTTGTAAAAACATTTAACAATCAGATGAGACATTTTTCTGTTTCAGATTTTCCAAATGTTATGAGGCTGTTCTTTCCTTGATGTCCATTAGACTATGGCAGAAGGAAAACTAGCATCAAAAAAGCTTTTTCTTCATGGTTTGTTTGTTTTCCACTTTTCTTTCTCTTTTCCCCCTGCTTTGTTATTTTGCAGCCTCTCAAAGCTTCCACATCTTTGGAAGCATTATTATGGGAACAAGAGGAGTTCTGAGTAATGACAGAGTAAGGTCTGTTAATTTCATTTTCATTTCTGCCACCTACATTTTTACAAACCTGAGAAGGTTTAGCAAAGTTACAGAAGAATGAAAGAAAAATGTACATATTTCCTTGCTGTGAGAGGGGAGGCAAAACTTAAGTGGCCTGCAATTACCTTCTTGTCCTTACCAGAAAAAGAAAAAAATCATAGAGAAACTAAAACTCAAAACTACAAAATTTTTCACAAGTTGAAAAAGAAGATAAATACCCTAAATGATTCCTTTTTGGGTCTTGCAAAACAGTTTTAAAAATACCTTTCATCCATTTCTAACTGGAGTTGTGGTTCCAGCTTCCACATGAACAATAATGTAACTCTTCCCTGAGTTTCTGCATAATTTCTTAAGAACCTTTTATCCTCACTGCCTCTGAACACATGGCTTTTTTTCTTTCTTTCTTTTTTCTTTTTTAATGAGCATCATTAAACACATGTGACTCATTAGTGATGACGGCTGAGCATGGGAGAGCATTGGTAGTTTCCACCCCCAGCTTGCTGTCCTGGCTTTCTGTTGGCTGTTCTTCCTCTTGCTCCAGGGGTAGCTCAGCAGCACAGGAAGCTCCTTCACCACTTAAACTTGGAGGAAACCAGGATCCATTTCAATTTCCCTTAATACACCTGCCTCTAATTTATGGCAGCTCAGCGTCTGCTCCTGAGCAGCCACAGTGGCTCAGAGTGAAGGCAAGAGCCTCCGAGAGAAGAGCAGGGCAGATTTCCTGGCTGGAATTGAGGGCACAGGCAAAGTGTGTTAGCACATGCCATGTGTCACATTAAGGAAATCCGAGGAGTAAGGAACTCTGAAAACAAAATAGAGCTTGGCAGTAATCTAAGTATTTGGGGGTAAGGGAGAAGGGGAAAGAGGGTGCTACAGAGCCATTAAGAGTGGTCAGGTTATCATTCAGAAAAAAAAGTACTGAAGAGGAGGCTTCAGAGAGGTGCAAGATTAACCCTTGACAATATCTTCAGAATTTGCTACTGGTTTTAATAAAGTCCAGGTAAAAGAGCACACATTACTGTTCTAAGAGGTGCCCCATCCCTTGGCTCAAGCTATACTATTTTTAGTGGCAGGGGTAAGTGCACAGAGAAAGAATTTGGGGATGTTTCACCACAATTTTCAACACAAAGTGACTTGAAATTGATCCTGTGTCCTAAAGATCATTCCCACAAAAGCTCTCCTTGTCCTGTAGCAAAGAATAGAAGATAGTCATGGTCCCCTGGCTGTATGGCTTAATAACTGAAGTGAAAGAAATAAGATTGCTCAGCTGGGCTTCTAGATTTAAAGAATTCAATCCTGTATTTACATGTAGGCCCAAAAGAATTAAACAAACACAGAAGTAGGGAGCATTCTTTGGAGATGTGGCTGATTATTTTTCTAACCCGATGTGTCATCAGCAGTCTACATGCTAACCTTAGAAAGAATGTGGCCTTACAACACATATCTTTGTACATACAGTTCCTT
Organism: Gallinula chloropus; assembly: GCF_964237585.1. Classification (NCBI taxonomy): domain Eukaryota; kingdom Metazoa; phylum Chordata; class Aves; order Gruiformes; family Rallidae; genus Gallinula; species Gallinula chloropus. The sequence goes on from NC_140092.1 coordinate 13,481,212, forward strand.
TTTTTAAGAGTCTTTGTTTTCTCAAACTGATAATTGAATTGTATTCAGCGCTCGACATATTTCCTGAGAAAACCCTGTGTTGGTACAGGAAGCTGCGCAGGTGACGGTTTGATTTAGAAAAGAATAGCAGAAGAACCCATGCAAATGCCATGCTGAAAAAGAATCCTCCGAAACAAAGCAGGAACAGCTTATCACCAAAAAGGTATTTGCCTGTCCTGTATTCTCTTCTCATTTTCTCCAGATAGCCTTCCAAGGAGATTCTCCAGGTCAGCAAGCGAGTGTGCCCAGCCAGTCTTGTGGGGCTCCTAAGAATGTTTGCCAGCAGGCTCCTCAGCATGAGTTTAGCAGTGGGTGATGGGGAGGAATGAGGGCAGAAGAGGATAGTAGGTTCTGTTCTCAGGTCTTGTACCCAGGCATTGCTCTCTGTAAGAGCAGGGCTGTTGTCTTTAAGAAACATAGGTCGGAGCAACAGCACAGTGCACCACAAAGCCTGATTTAACATTACAAGTGCATTCAGCACAGTACGTCAGGTAAGAGCATTTGTAGTTGTGTGTTGTATTAATAGTGGGTTGGGTTTCTTTGAGGAGTTACAAAGTTCTGGCTCAAGAAGAAAAATGCACTATTAGAGACTGCATCTTTCTGTGCTGAATCATCTCAGACGGAGAGTCTGAATAAAAAGATTGCTGCTGAGTGCTTGTGTTTATTGTTAGTTAGACCTGGTCTTGCAAACACCTTTCGAGCAGCCACTGGATACCACAAGAAGCAAACCACTGCTGCATGCCCTGTAATCTTGCCTATAATCCACTGTTGATAAATCCTGCAGAAAACAATTACAGCAAACATTAGCAAGTTAACCCCTGTGAGAGAGAGAGAGGAAGACACAAACAGGCAGAAGCACTTTATGCTATTGATGGATTTGCTGTCATGGAGACTGTATTGTCTTGCTTTCACCACCAGTGTGTAACTCTCAGCCATGTGTATACAAGGGGGTTTGGCCCAGTCATTTTTACATTCCTGGTGATCTCCGGTCCATTGTGATTTTCACTTTGTTTTTGACATCATACCAAATACATCTTATCCTTCAAAGTATCAGAAACTAGCGATAAAAATCATTTGTGAGTGAGCATTGGCAGGCTCACCTGGCAGGGAAACCGGCTTTTAACCTTGCAGTGAAGGGGAGGAAAGGATCTGGTTGAGCACTCTGCAGTAGATGAGGAGCTGCTGAGACATGGGACAGCTGAAAAACTCTATGGTAGCAGAGATGTGGGATATGCCAGCTTCTTACTGGGGCTTCACAGTGTGTGTTTGGTAGAAGTGATGAAGTCCACTATCTTGCTAGGCTCCCGCACTCAGATTCTTCCTCTCAGGAGGAAGAATTCTTCATGTATTCCTCTCAATACAATTATCTTTAAGGGAAGGATCAGCCTCCCCCATTTAACAGAGGTGCATTCCCTGAGATTTTCTTCTGCTTCCAGCTTCTTTTAAGAGATAAAGGCTTAGGAGACAGCAAGGAAAAGTGCATGCAAGCAACTTTCCACTACTCTGGTCATGGGAATGTACAGCCGTTAATTACTTTAAATGGGAAGTTTCATGGAAAAGGACTAAATTAGTTTAATGGAAAGGTATTTTTAGCTCAAATGTAGCAGTATGTAAAGGCCTGTGGTGTCAGGTTTGGTAGCAGATGAATTGCTGCAAGTCCCCCTAGCCCAGGAGCACAAGGCTGAGGCACTCTTACATGGTTGGTCCTGGGTGGAGAAGTCAACCCTTGACAGACCTAAGCTGGCCCTACATAATGCCACTTTTGTGCCCACTTTGAGCAGACATGGGTTTACTGGGGCTCATTAGCTCAGGCTAAGACTAGCTCAAGACTTTTCTGGACCCGCTCCAGGCCTACATGTAGCCAGCTCAGGCACTCCAGAGACCATGGTCCATTTACCAAATAAACAGGTAATTTCGTCCAGCACATCTTTTGCATCTTTATTCAGTAGGAAAAACTCCTTTTACACATTGCAGCCCACGTGTTCCCTCTATAATCTTTATAGAGGAAACTACACACACAGCTGGCGTACAACCGCTGCCTACAAAGGACCCGTATCTCGGGGCAAACAAAGCAGCAAAGGGTTTAGCTGTATAACGTGACAACATAATAAACAGATTCTCTTTTCACACACATTCCTTCCTGAGTACCTGCTTATATTTGGAAACACTTATGATGTTGAGGGTGATTTGTAAGTGTTCAACACTACCTGCTTTAAAGCATCTACTTTTTTCTATGAAGAATAGTAGCTGGCCACTCTCCGTGATTCTTTACGCAGGCAAAGTTGCAGATTTAAACAGGAATTGGGGAAACTTCAAGGGAATCCAGACCACAGATGGAAATGCAGTGGGATATGATGTGGTCAGTGTACTACAGTGCCAAATCCAGCACAGACTTACAGGGCTGTCCCTCCAGACCAAGAGCAGGATGCTGTGCCAGCTGCCAAAGCACAGTGTGTGGAGAGGGCTGGGGACCTCTGAATAGCAACACTGAGCCATGAGCTGTGCTGGCACAAAACTTAGCAATGGGGCACATAATTCCTGCCATCAGCTACCTGAGGTGGGGTGGTGCCAGGCTTTCCTCGGAGGTGCATGGTGGACGGACAATGACAATTATCACAAGTTGCAGTAAAGGAAATTCTGGCTAGATATAAGAACAAGAATGTTCACAGTGAGGTTCATCAAACAGCAGAAGAGGTTGCCCAGAGAAGTTGTGGAGTCTCTGGCAGATATTCAAAGCTCATCCTGGCATGGCACTGAACAACCTGTTGTATTTGACCATATTTTGAGCAAGAGTTAGGACTGAATGACACCCAGAAGTCTCTTTTGACCTACATTATCCCATGTTTCTGTGAACCCCAGAGTCAGGAATGCCCATGGAGAAATGAAGTTAGGAACATTCATTTATTTGGAACCCACCTCAAATAAATCTCCCCCAAAGACAACTCCCATAACCATTTCTTTAAAAAAAAAAAAAAAAAAGGCAAGGAGTGCAGTTTCTTTTAAAACACAGGACAGTGGTGATGTCAGTACCCAAGTCCTATATGATATCCTGCTGGATAAAGCACTTGCCCAAAAAATAGCTATCCTTAGTGCCATCCTTAAGCCATGTGGGTTCAAACACATATTGCAGCCACTGAGAAGTAAGGATTCTGAAGAAAGGCTGAGGGACATGAAGGAGCCCAGCCCTGTGGTGAAAGGTTAATGTCTTCTAAGAAAGACACTCCTTACATCTGGTGCCACATCATCTTTTGCATGGGCTCAGATGGAGAAAGAGCCATGGAGCTGGGGATAAGCCAAGCTTTATTCCCTTCCCAGCTCTGCTGAAGCCCCTTGGCTGCATTCACCCTGCCCCTGGTTGCTCCCTTCCTGTCCCTTTGAGTCTTGTATAATTTATTCAGCCAAGACCCAGCTTCAACAACAAGCTTCCCCTCCCACAGCTGGCCTGCTTATCCGGCTGCTCTCTTGGGAAACATATGCTTGAGCTTCTGCAGGCTGAGGAAGACCTAATTGAGGTTTCCCTGGGCAGGGACATTAACCACTGCACCATTAACTACAGAAAAACCCCACACAGTAGTGCCATCACCATTACCTCCTCCATTATAACCAAGGCATGTTTTCAAAGAACTTGGCCCCTGCTGAGCTCTGCAGGCAACAGAAGGCTGTCCGTGGGTGTTAGGTGTGCTCTGGGAACAGGCGGTGGGATGGGCCCCGAGGGAGGGGGACCAGGAGCTGCCAGCTTCCCGCTTCCCGCCCTTCCTGGCACCCGGGCACGGAGCCACGCGGGCTGCAGCAAAGCAGAGCTGGAGGTGCCCAGGGCACAGCGGGACCTCCCTTGTGAGCACAGGCAGCCCCGAGCTTTGGGAGCAGCTGCACAGAGACCTCTTGGATTGCTGCTTCCCAGAGTGGTGCCCGCCCAACATGCCTTTCTGAACCTCAAGCCCCGTGACACAGCCAGTTCATACACCTACAGCTGCCTGGGGCTTTCATGCTCACATCCAGTGCTCTGCCTGAAACATTCTTTGGGCATCACGACACAGTCTCAAATTCTCTGTACCCCAGTTCTTCTCTCTCCTGCAAAACCCTCACTCCTGCTGTCCTTTCTATCCCACCACAGTGCCCATCAGCCCAGGCTGCCCACATACTTTTTGCAGGAGGCATTTTCTCTCTATACACCCACCCCAGCAGAGTTGATGGGCATGTATGTGTGACCAGAGTCAGTCCTGGTACAACAGGTGCTAAAATAGCCAATGAGATTCACAGCCTGCTTCAGGGGGACCCCAAGGAGCTGACAGACCCCTCAAACAGACAGAAACAGCCCCAGGTCTAGGCTGAGCAAAACCATAACCACTTCTAAATCCACCAGCTTCTGATCCCCTGCTTTCTCCACCAGCTTAGCCCTCTGCCATACACAGCACTACCATCTCTTTTTTACTGTCTCTGGACTTGTTTATGACCATGTTTAAATACTGAGATTTGATCTTTGCTTTTGTTCTTTAGAGATGAAAATAATGACTTTTAAATAACTCTCCTATCAAAAGTAGTAAGATGTCAATTTTCAGACTAAGCCTCTTGCTTTTCCAGTTTGGAAGACACATGGATTGGGAGCAAAGCACTGGTCTTGCAGTATCCCCTGTACAAGTTTATTTTGTCCCACTTACAAGTGCTTCCATCCTTGAAAACCTGGAGTGCAGCGAAGATGGTAATGAGTCAGGATCTTAGTCTAGGATATTACCTAATGACCGTGTCACAGAACGTGATGTGTGCCTACTTCTTTAATTACTTTGTCTGCCACTCATCTTGACAAAACTGACATGGCTTTGGAAATATTTTGACTTTTAAAAAATCAAATTTCAGAAAAATTTCATGTAATTGAAAATCATCTGTACTCTCTTCTGACACCTAGACTCCTGCTTCACAGCCTCCTCTTTCAGTGTACCACTTTAAAAAATATCCTGAGTCTCCAACATGCTTCTGTTCTTTCTCAGAGATGAACTCTTCATGGTACAAAACGTACTACTGAAGGCCGGGAGATGACAATCTGCTGTACCCTACTCTGTGAGACTCCAACTAGAGGTCACAAGGACAGAGTAAAAACTGTTTTTTCCTCCTTTGAAATAGCACAGTGTACATTAAGGAGAAGTAGCACAATTCAAAGAAATTTCAGGTGAAACAGAAGGGCTGGGACACCACAGACACCATATAATACAGCTACCAGAGAGGGTAACACGGGGACATTGAGATAGTGTTGCCCAGGGACAACCCAGCACTAACACACTGGCACAGGGCCAGAGATAAGGAACCTACTTATCCCCCTACGGAGCAAGTCAAGTTACTTTGAAGCACGCTCTTCTCTTCGGCGCTCACTGATCTGTCTGGATTTACCATCTGGGGCTTAATGCCAGCGATGCCAGCCATGAGTGTGCCCACTCTGCAGCCCTGGTACCAGGAAAGCAACAGAAGGGACCTGAGGTGGGTCTGCATGTAGTCAGCTAGAACCCAGCACGGCTTCTTGAGGTAACAGCTTTATTATTACCAGGGTGAAAACGAAGGGGGCAATGGAGGGAGGGGGCAGGAAGGAGGGAGGAGTGGGACTGCCCCATTTAAAGCCACTGAGCTCAGTTTAGCTGTGCTGCACAATTTCATCCTCAGACTTACCTGCAGTGACCAGACCGGAGCTGGCTCTGCAAGCAGCAGAGCTGTGCCTGGGTGACATTCCCCCTAAACCAGCACATGGAGCTGGTCCCCAGCTGGCTCTGCCATCCAGTAGAACAGCCCCACAAAGCACCAGCAGCAGCTGAATGCAGTTGGCAGGTTGTGTGTGTAGTCGGCAGTGCAAGCATCTAGCAATGTCACAGTCAGCTATCCATGGGATACTTCTAAAAATGGTTTAAAGGTTTAAATGCCTTCCTATAAGCCCAGAAGTTTATATTCTGCTTTCTGAGTGCTTATGATGGGCACGAGTCTCCACTCATTGGACTTCCTCTGGCTGTCAGACAACACTCAGGCATACTGGTGTAATGTGTGTGTTGGTACTTGTACCTGGCCTTGATCACTGGTGGATTAGCGAGGAGGGGGGCTCGTCTCTAGGCTTCACAAGGGATCTGGCCTCTTTTCCTTAGCACAACCAGTGTGATCTACCCATCCCTCCAGTGTCAGGCCACACAGCTTAGCTGTGAAAAGCGCTGCTGGTGACAGCAAACCGTCCAGCAACACAACCTGTCTGTGGGCATAATTTGAGAAACACCCCTGCCAAGCTCGGTCTGTCTGGAGAGTGCTGTGTGGCAAAGCATCTTTCCACCTCACAACAATTTCGCCCAAGTGGCCCGAGCAACACAGGGATTTGGAGGCACTACAGTGGTCTTCTCACAGCACATTTGTCTGGTTCCTCTTCTGATACAGCCTATTGGTCCTTAAACTGCACACAAAGCAGGAGCCAGGCAGGGAGAATCCCACACAAGAGAGGCAGGCTGATAAAAGAGCTCCTAGAATACCTACAGCTTCTTAGAACAAATGTCAGAAGTCAGATTAAAATGGAAGAATATCTTTTTTACTGTACCACGCTTAGCAAAATCCACTGGAAGAGCATGCACTTCAGTTCCAGTCCTATGATACTGCTACATCTCTGCTGTGCCTACCACATACTATAGAAACAAATTTATGTCAAAATACACTAATATTCTCCTTTTAATCCTGAAGTATTTTCCACTAAAGCCAATGAAAGCTCTTCAAATGCTTTAACACTACAAAATACCTCCTGAAAAAACCCCACACATAGCTATTATACCTACTTAATAGGTAACAACAGTATATGGTTTTATAACTATATTTTATATAGTTATATAGTAATAACGAGATACTTATATAGTGTAGTTAACTACAGCGTAGCTGAATAGCTCATTTTAGCAGGAAAAGGAATATTAAAATTTTACTGGAATGATTTAGCATTTGCTAGTGAATGCGCTGGAATGATTTACGTGCACTGCCTGTCCCCTCACCCAGCTCTGCTCAGAAATCAAGTGCAGGCTTAGAAACTTTGCCTGAATAACATGGAGGTTAACATGTGGGACTGAACTGATTTGCAAATCTTCTGGCCTGCCTTGGGCAGGAAGTGAGAAGCCAAAGGTGTTTTGCTAATCCTGTAACTGTTTCTATGCTGAGGTTCATTTTTCCATGCTGTACAAGCACTGAAGAGATCTCCAGAGCGCATCCAGTTCAGCTCCTCCACCCGAGCAGAATACGTCCATATGTGGCAGATGTTGGTTTAATCAGTTCTTACAAACCTGCAATGAAAGAGATTTGCAGCACAGCCTGCCTGGAACTTAACCACTAGGTCACTATTTAAATTTTTTTAATGTATAATTTAAATCTTTTCTGCAAATTAGACTCCTATTTTACACCCTTCCCAGTGGGCATGTTAAACATTTAGTTACTCGCTGATTTCTTTAAAACAGCCTTTAACAGTACCCATGTTTTTCCACTTCACGACATCCTATGCTGATTTACACTAGCTGAGCAGCTGCTCCACAGTCCTCAAAGAGCTGATCTGCTAGTGCCAGGCACTTCAGGGGACCAATGATGGCAAATCAAGACTTATGTTTTTGTGTTCAAGTGTTTCGTGATCCTAATGCACTTAGTTTGATAGCGATAGTAGTCATTGTGAGTTTACAGCTCCAACAGTAACCTTTAGAAACCAGTTGTTTGTGGATAGGTTGTGCCCACCAGCAATAAACAGCAAGGTGGGTTCTGCAATCTCAGAAAAATCACCTGGTCATTCTCTCATCACGCTCTCCACTTTTCTCCCTCATTACAGTTACATTCTCATTAAAAATGAGGGAGGGAGAAAGAGAACCAGAGCTCTGTTTTCTCCTAAATGATTTTCAGCAGAAGGCTATTGAAGGTTTTCAGCATCATACAACAGGGTTTTTAATCCCAGCCAAGATGTCAGCTGAGAGTTTTTGCTTTCAGGAATGGTCTACTCTGTTTCTTACAGATTTATTTCATGTGAGTGGTCCTTCTGTAGAAAATTCTTGCAGCCATTCCTGGTTTGGCATGGAAAGTGACTCCTCTAGTCTATGAGTCAACGAAAAAAAAACCACAACACAGTCCTATCAGCTTGGAAATCTATGCTCCTAGGAACTTTGTTCACAGAGAAAAGAACACAGCAGCAACTGATACTGTCTTCTTAATGGCTTGGAGATTTATCTTTAACTCATTACCTGAAATAACTCAGGACTGGACGGCCTAGATACAGAACTGAAGGTTGTATGACTCAGATTAGACTCCACCACACCTCTCAGCTACTGGAATGGTTTGACACATGCAGGATGCAATGATGATGTCTCTGGACCTCATAAGGAAGGAGAAGATGAGGAAAACTATGGGGAGAGCAGAAATACAAATAAACAGACAATAACATCCTTTTGCTCTACTTAGGCTGGGTGGTATCAGGTGTGATGGACACAACAGCAACATGCAGTAGGAAGAAAAGTCACAAGGGAGATATGAAATGAACTGACAAAGGAGAAGAGGGCAGCTAGAGGGAGAAGAACTATTAGTTTTTGTTCAGCTTCCCTCCTGTGCAGAAGCTACCACAAGAATTTACTCTCCGTGTTTCGTGTATTCATGGCTCAATTTGTTAAATTTCTTCACCACCACCAACACTGGTAATTGCTCCCTAACATTACTCTGTGCTACTGGTGCTGAGGACCTTCACAATATGAAGCAGACAGGTAAAAGCCACCTAACTGCCATGCACGCAGGGTGGAGTTACCAAGCAGTGCTGTTACTGAGTGGACACAGCACAGACAGTGTGGGAGCTGCTGAAAATTGGTCATATTTTAGTAGTGTAACTATGCTACTTTTCCTGATATTAAATGCCCTCTGAGATGCCAAATTTACTGGAGACTATAAACAAAAGGTTGTGGCCAAGTCCTGAACTGACACAGAAAATAATAATTTACAAATACAACGTTGATAACTTTTGTAATTATAATTCTGTAAATTACATTCCTGATCTCATCAGATGCCCCCTCTCCTGGTGCCCAGACCCTGGCTATCAAGTCTGCTGCCATGGAGCACCCATAACTATCCCAGGCTCTGGTTCCCTGTGGTCAGCCGGGATGACCTCATACTCCTGACTCATCTTCAGTTCTGCCTCCGGAGCTTGGTGTCCATCACCAAACAGCCTTACTAAAGCAGAGCCTGATCTACTTCAAGCAAAGGCAAGGCAGAGTAAATGGACCCACAACAAAAGAGCTATCTGTAAGAGTCTGTGTGCTAAGGCTGGCTGTGCTGGCTGCTTCTCTGGACTCCAGACCCTCTCCCCTCATCATCCAGTGCCCAGTGGCAGCTCCCAGCAGCTGACTGCTCCCTCTTGGGTACAACTTCTTAACTGTTGCTGATCTCTGGATCTGCGAGCACCTAAACCAGCAGAGTAGAGCCTGAAGCTTTGCATGAATGGAATATAGGATGCTCAAAGGGACCAGCTTTTCAGTGCCTGCCAGGATACTGTTGTCTGGAAAGTCACTGTACAAACTGACATGTTTTGTTCTTCCCACTGTCCCACTTAATTACAGCAATACTGGCTAGCCAGGAAGCATTCTCCTACCCCTGCAGAAATCAGATAAGCTTAATTTCCAAGGGTACATTTACATTGCAGAGAGAACATGATGCAGAGCTCCCCAAGGTATCACTGAGCTGATTTGGCAAGTCCACACAGCACAGCAAAGTACCATGCTGATGTGCCAGGTGGGATGGAGAGGCAGAACAACGGTGTTCAGCTGGCACAACACTCAGGGCTACATTGCTTCTGGTTCAGTGCTGCCTTGCATGGAGCCTCTGCACTCTGTTTCCCAGCTCTTCAAGATGTAGGAGTAAATTGTACCACACGAGCTTAGATGTCTTTGTGCACACCCTAAATTGCTGATCAGATTCATAGATTATTACATGGCAACTCCACTCTATCACAACCTCTCTCTTTGAATCAGTGAGAAAAAGTCCTTTAGCATGACCCGTTTTATCTTCATTTTGTTACGCTTCTGGCATAAGACACAATCTTTTAACCTCTACTTTCATGCATTGATTTTTTTTAAGTCTATCCCTGAGAAAGTCATATAACACAAGTCCTCAGTTGTCTGCACTTATCCTGATGCCTGCCTTCCACACAATATATCCTAATGCCTTTGTGAGAAATAATTACCAAAAGAAAACCCAACCTAAACAAAAAAAGAAGATATTTTACTCAGATAAAATTACGATCTGATACTAGATTTCAGTTTTGGCATCAACCTAGATTAGTTACACTAGCTTCAAGAAACCTTCTAGCAGGTTCTAGCAGAGCAAGGAACAGGCAGCATGAGAAAATTTGCCATCTTGCAAAGTTTTTGTAGCACTGACTCTGTGTTCTTGAAAAGCAGCCAGCACTCCATCCCATCCACTTGTAAACGTTCTGCAGCTATTCTCTTAATAACTCAAGGTTGACGGATGAGTGTAAGGTTGGGCAGCTTTGTTTGATAGCCTAGGGGAAAGAGAGGGAGGGAGAGAAACAAGTATCAGCAAATAGATTGTGCAACAGACAAATAAAAAGAATTACACAATACACTCTATATTTTAAATAAGCCTTCTGGAATGTTGTCATTGCCATCAATTGATGTTGCTTTGAAGAATTCACCAGCTAACGCTGGCACAATCCTACCAATAATTTCATTCGGAGACAAATGGAGTCAAATCATTGCCCTGTTAGTGCCTAAAACAGCGTCAACAACACAGAGCAGTCATTTCAGCAAGTTGTGTTTTCTAAAGAAAGATATTCCCTTCACTTCAGTCTCCTATTTCCTTTGGAGCTGGAGCAGCAAGACATCTTGCAGCAGGAGATCTTAAGCCCGAGGTGGAGGAGAGACCTGAGATTTCTCCACATCTCAGAGTCACTTTGCCCGTCACTTTTGTTAATTATTTAATTTGGTGACTTTTCAAAACCCTAGGAGACACAGAGCAAAAAGTTCTGTTCCCAAAATTTTGACAACAGGTAAATAAGAAAAGCAGTCACTACTCTCAGCAGACTTAAATTTGGTAGAAATGGGGACTACCCTTCCACTTGGTAAATACTGCTATTATCAAGATAGTCAAAGTTCATTTAAAATCTGTTATGAATTCTTCTACTAAATATTAATGCTTCTTGAAGAAAAAGACATAAAATTCCTTTCTTTTCCTTCACCTCTTGCCACCTCTCCTCCATCCTTCTTTCCATTCCCTCACCTTGCAGGTACAAGATCTTCCTCATTCTGTGATCACCAGAGCAAAACATAAAATAACGAAAACTTCTCTAGTATGAACTTAGGGGTTTTTTTTAACTGAAACATGAATTTTGCAATTAGGAATGTGTGGAAGAATTATGGGAAGCATAATGATTTCAGATCTATTCTATTAGATATATGCAAACCAATAGAAGGTAAGGGCAAAGAATATGGACATGCATAGTATAGCACAGATCACTGGGTTCATCAAGAAAACCTCCAGTGAGGAGGTGAGAACCTACAAGCCCTTTTGATGTTTGGGCTGGGCTCAGCGTTTCACATAATTAACACACTGTTTTTTCAAAACCAGCAAGCATTGTATTCATCCTTGATGAAGACAGGGCACAATAGCATATGCAATGGGTACTCAAACATACACTTATGAAAATTAACATCGAAATGCCTGTTGACCTCAGCTGCGATCAGCAGTCTCTGTATGGATGAGATGTCTGAAGCTGCTTGCAGAAGTTTCTGATAAATAGGGTTGTAGTTTTGCATCTCTGGGTTCTGGTGGAGGAGCGGGGGCCGCAGGGGTGGCTTCTGCAAGAAGCAGCTAGAAGCTGTTTTCTTTCCTTTATTCTGTGTTGAGTCCGGTTCGCCCGTGATGCTGATTGCAGAATGATCTCCCCCTGTCCTTATCTTAACTCCTAAGCCTCTCTATATAGTTCTCCCTTCCCCATATGAAAAGGGGAGTGATAAAGTGATTTTGGGGGACATCAGGGTCAAACCACCACATAGAGGTAAACATTTTGTGAAGAGTTTGTAGCCGCTGTGCAGCTCTCCCACTATTGGTTAAGTCAGCCTGTAACTAGGTAGTAGCTCTGAACTCCTGACTGACCACACACATACAGAGCAGCTTCTGCAGGAAGTATTTGCCAGGCTCCCTTCCTGGTGTAAAGACTCCACCTGACACCCTCCATGACAGGGTCTGGGAAAGTGAAGGTGATATTCCTCACCCTACATGTCATACCAAACTCCTGCTATTACAGAAATTGTAGACAAACACAGACTGCTATGAATTAATCTAACCTGTTGTCTGCTCTCCACCCTGGCCATTCATGGCATTTCAAGCATAGTTCAGGCTCTTCATCTTTAAGATCCTTCGTGGCCACTACAAAAGGCAGAGAGTTGCAGAGTGAAACTATGATCAGCCTCAGCACTCTCAACCACAATCCTCTGAGGTACAGAACTTCTGTTGGTAAGAAAAAAAAAAATCCTTTGGGCAGCAGTTAGAACTTTTTTTGTAGTTCTGAATCTGCAGAATGAACTTCCCAAGGAGCTAAAGGCTACCACAAACCACAAACTTCCTGCTCCAACTGTATTTGGCCTTGTCTTTCTAACAATAATAAAAAGAAATGCGTTAACTGATATCCCACCAGCAGAGACTGCTGCAGAAGCCCCACCCATGAGGGGTGGCTGGTAGAGCACATCATGGCATGCATGCCCACCACTGCTGCAAAGACAAGCTACCACACTCCTGACTTGGGAGGCTGTGTAGAGCAGAATACACCGTCCACATCAACTGTGGGAAGATCAGGGTGCATGTGCAAACAGAAATAGTCTGAACAGAAGGGTCTGCAAATATACTTCAAATTGATAAAACTGTGAAAAAGAAAAGACAGTGCTGTCCCTGCTAGAGACTTCCAGCTAGCATGCCATTTCTGCTGGTTGCCATCTCCAGGTATCCAACAGAGAAATCCATTTTGTTTCATGGATGACTGAAAAAAATTACCTCCACATTTCTCCTGCTCGAAGCACAGTTTTTATGCTGTAATACTGACTGATCTAAACAATTTATATTGTATTGCATTGATTGCACCAAAATGACAACTGGTTTTACTCTTGTTTTTTCCATCTGTGCAGTTCAGGAGTAGAGGGCAAGACTCACATCTGCTTGATGTGAAGCAGAAAGGATTAGATAGAATGTTGTTAGAGAACTTACATATGTGCCCTAATACAGATCCAGCTGCCTCCTGCTAAATACTCAATTAAAGCCTCTGTGGAGTTGAGTCTAGAAGGCAGGGGTTCCTCAAGCCAACACCATGTTTAATTCATCCCTCATTGTCATTATATTGAATATTACAACAACAAGTAATCCAGTATTTATAGTTCTCCTTTTCACATACACTGTTCATCAGCACAGTTGGCATTAAAACAGTGCTGAGATTTCTCAAAAGCAAACCAACTTGCCTTTATGTCTTTATTTGCAAATGCATTTACTCATAGAAAGAAGTTAATGCTGATTTATGGAAAACACAATGTGAACTGTATTTTCCATGGTCATGAAAGAGCTTTGACTACCCTGGAATTAAACACACAGAATCCTACTTGGGCAATAATAATCGCATCTCTTCCTTTCTAAGGAAGCCTGTTTGACTTGACAAAACATGTATTGTCAAATACACGACAGGTATAGATAATTCAGGAGATAACATGGTACAAACAGTCATAAGGTTTGAAACTCAGGTAACAACCAGAAGTTCCTCTACAACTTTTATTTTTTATCCTATATTTCTTGCAAATTTATTCTTTCAACATTTGAGCAGTTATAGAAGCAGTTTAATGACAAAATCACGAGAGTAACCTGACACTTGTAAACTCTCAGTGTTTTTTCTGTTTGTACACCATAGCCTTCCACATGGATTTCTTTAACAGTTTTGGCTAGCCTGGGACATACACATACCTGGCTGTATGTATATGAGTACTCTGTGACTGTTGTTGATCTTGTTGGAGACTTTTGATGCTACCAAAATACAAGTAATAATTAATATCTACATGTCAAATATGACCTTTTCAGTGAAGAAGTACAATCAAAATTATAACTCTTGTGGGAGTTTGCCAAAACTGAAGGAAAAGCTAGAAATATGCTATTCTGTAATCAGGTCAACTTACCTCATCGCACTTGTTGTACAAGCATGAATCACATTATGTTCCCTTGGCATCTCTGTGGTTGCCAACTTTTTATATGCAAACCTTGTGAAGAGCCTTGCAAACAAGGTGGTTGAATTCATAGCTCCTAGTAAGATTGGCCATACCCCCCAGAGGCAGGTCTGCACCATGGCAAACCCCTTTGGGTCGGTCCTGTGGAGACACATGGCTGCATCCTGACAGGGCGGTGCACAAGGCCAAGCCCTGGGGGTCACCATCTCCCTCGGCATCCGGTTTGCTGAACTCACAAGACAGTTAGAAAGAGACAGGCAGCAGGTCACCAAGGAGCACAGCCAGTCTGTAGTGATCTACATGGGGCTACACAGCAGTTAACCACGCAGGAGCAGGATTAACCACACCAGCAATTCCCAGGAGAATGGCATGCTTTGGGCTGAGGAGGGAAACTGCCAGTGACAGAGATACAACAGAGGCATCCATCGTAGTCCAGCTAAAGGACAGCTACACCTTTGGAGTGTTTTAATACTTAAGTATGTATATGGAAAGGCTGGATTGGTTTGAAATTGTCTCATTTCTTTAAAGGGACGGAGATCCTGGAAGTTTTTACTCCTTCAGCTGATGCTGATACACAACTTTGGATGCTTAGTCACACGCATAAGATAGATCTGTTAGGGCCTAACTTTCAGTGATGTTTGTAAAAAAGGATCTGGGTCATAGTCTTGAGGAGGAGAGCAAATCTAAGGAGTTTGTATTGCCCTTTGGTTCTGTATATTCAGGTGGCATGGTGTATTCTCTGTGGGTGTACATATTCTACTCTGCCCTAGTGATGCCTTGTCTGGATTACTGTGTCCAGTTCCAGGCACCCCAGTTCAGGACAGACATGGAACTACTGGAGAGTTCAGCAGGGGGCTACGAAACTGATTTGGGCACGTGAGCATCTCTTCTGTGAGAAAAGGCTAAGAGAGTTTAGCCTGGAGAAGACTGTGCTGGGATCTTATCAAAGCTTATAATTAATTAAAGAGCAGGTGACAAGAGGATGGTGCCAGACACTTCTCAGTGGTGCCCAGTGGCAGGACAAGGGAAAATGGGAACAAAATGGAACACAAGAAGTTCCATCTCAATATCAGGTAAAATTTCTTCACTTTGAGGGTGACAAGAGCACTAAAACAGGCTGTAGAGGCATATTCAAAACCCATCTGGACATGATCCTGTGAAACCTGCTCTAGGTGATCCTGCTTTAGCAGTGCAGTTGGACTAGATGATCTCCAGAGGTCCCTGCCAAGCCCTACCCTTCTGTGATTCTGCAATTCCCTTTGCAGCTAATCTGAAACCAATGTGTTCAGATGCAGACAATACTCTAGGATGTTGCTGTCCTGTTTAAATAGGGAGTTCTGCCCAGGCCCATGGGTGTATTTAGGTGCCTGATGACCAGTGTAATCAATGAGAGAGAGATGTTTAGATATCTTCAGGCACTTGGGACCAGCACTTGTCCCTAGGCAGAACGATGAAAAAGAGATAACTCAGCTTTCTACATCTATCAAGGGCAATGCCAAAACCAGTGATCGCTGTGAATAGCAAAGTTGGGACCCTGCTCAGCACTGCTGTGAGATGCAGGGTGGATACCGCTAGGACACAGGGCACCCAACACCAGCTGGGATTCCCTCCTGCAAGACAACACAGCCAGGGCTCTCAGCATCCACAGGACATGGACTAAAGAAAACCTGTACTCACATGTTCCCAGAGGAGCCTCACCACACCCAAGCATGCAGGAGCAGCTGCACACACCTCCCAGGTGTAGCACAGAGCCTGTGCTTCTCTGTTACCACAAGGTTCCAGGCGCTGCTTCTGCTTGAAGCTGCCCATGTGCTTGTATGAACCTGTACTTCACCAAAGCTCAGAGACAAACATGTGCCTGTTCCTGATGCTTCACCTGCGAGTGACCATATCTCCAGGTAGTACTTCTGCCACCTCCCTGAGCTACAGAAGGGCAGACACAAGCCAATAGAGACAACCCTGCTCATGATACGGTCAACAGAGCTGCCTTCTGGCATTGGTGTTTGTATCAGCCTGGGTGCATTTCTCGTTCTGGGCCCGGTTCTGCCTCTGCTGAGTTAACAAGAGTTTGTGATGGGGCATGTTTGAGCTTCCAATGCATTAGTAATAACACTAATGATATTATATGTTTCGCCTGCATTACAGTCTGGTGCTTAGAAAATAAACATCTTGGCTTTGCCTCGGTGTTTATCTTCAATAAATACCTCAGCTTTGCCTCAACAATTATCTCTCCACAGCAGACCATTATCCAGTAGCAACATATAATTCCATTAACGGGACCGTTTAAAATATATCCTCTTTGTGCTGCAGAGAAAGGAGTTGTGTGTGGGAAATGTCAGGGGCCTCATGTATTTTTGGAATTAAAACAGAAATTAAATCATTTAGACTATTTTTTTTTAATCCTCACAGTTTCTGTTTTCTCTGTTTCTTGTTTTGCACAATACAAGCTCTCTCTGGCTTGTGAGGAGATTGCAATTGGAGAAATCTGGAAGGCGCCCAAGGGAAAGCATATTTTAGAGCAATCCTGTGCCAGGGGCTACTGCAGGTGATAATAACTGATAAAGGTCTAACATATCGCCTGAATCTGCTTCAAACTGATGATAGGCCTTTAGGAACAGGTAGGCATTGGGCTTTTTTGTATCTTCTAAGGAAGAGGTGTGAGAACCTCCTGGTGATAATTGTTAAATATTAACATTGTGTTGACATTTAAATCTGATTGCAAGCAAGTCAGCAAGACACCTAAAGGTTAGCAGTGTGTTTAAAGAAAAAACCCATCTCAGTAATTTCAGAGCTGGTGCAAGAGCACTGGGGGAGGAGCCGCTGCTGTGACTACAGCACTTTGTGCAAACAACCCAGGCAGCTGCATCAGGGAGGGAGGTAACAGCTTTCTTACCCATCAGCCTTTTTGTCCTCTGGGTTCTGTACTGAGCCAACTATGCAGTTAGCACTTAGCAAATATGCAGCAGGGCAAATTAAATGGGAAAGGATCTGTTCTCATGTGCAGCAGTACAAATCCAGAGGAACTCTATGAGGCTTGCAGATATAAATAAGATCAGAACCTGGCTCATTGTGTTTATGACCAGTTAAACTTTGGCAAATATCTCCAATTATAGGACGTCTCTGAGAGAAAAGTTTGCAGTGATGGAAAGCAGCTGAAGAGGAACAGACGGTGGCAGAACTGATCAAAAATAGCCCAAATATAGATGGAAACAATACACGGGGTCTGCAGTGAAAACCACAATGGCTAAACCCAGTAAAGCAGGCAAGTGTCTGGGGGCTGGGAAGGAAGGGGGTGCTCAAGGTTTAGGATACTTACAACCCATCGTGCCACTTCTGAAACTCATGTGGTACCTCTCTCTTGGACCACAGCATTCCCAGGCTTTCTGCACAGCCCAGACTCACACACTGAACTCTTAATCCTTACCTCATGCCCACAGCTGTGTGGCATCACAGCACCAAGGGCTCCTGAAGGGCTCAGTCTCATGGGTGAACTCTGAATTCACCTCAGCATTGAGTTTCATGCAGACTGGGTCCTGTGCCTGGTGGAGAAACCCAGTATTTTCTAAATTAACTACCGGTTCACTTTTATCAGCTTTGTGACCCAATACTGGTGGCACAACCCACAGAAGCAGGCAGCATCCCCTGAAGCAAACAGCTGTCTTTACTCTCATCAGCCCCCAAACAACGTTACTGCGCTGCTGTGGCGAGGGGCTGGGGACGTGGAGGTGGCGGTTGCGCCGTAATCTGGGTTACAGCACAATGAGGGGGTTGCATGTGGTAATTTAGCAAGGCTCCCTGCAGGAACAGCTCCAGTAATAATCCCTATCTCCTCCAGGAGCAGTGAGGTGATGTCACCTGGGCTGACATTAGCCTACGGGCCACTGGTGTGGCTGAGCAGGCCGAGCAAATTCAACACGCACATCAACTAGGAGAGGTGAGGGAGAGGTCCTCCTCCACAGCCCTATTTTCTCCAGTAGCCAGACAAAATGAAAGTCTAAGAAATGTGATTCAGCCTTGTGGTTCAGGAGCTCAGGTGGGACAGAGGGTCTTTGCTCCTCCTCCTCTTACGCACTTTATCTGATGTGAAATGCATGGATTGCCCTGTGAGCAGGGACAGACCCAAAGCCACATGAAACAATGGAGTGGTCAATAATGAAGAAATCAAATCCCTGATAAGGGGCAATGTGACATGCTCGGCAAGCTGTACAGAAGCAACCAATTCTTGATATGAACTTTAGCACAGCCAAAAAGTCAAGTCATTCATCAGAGGACAAATCTTGCAGGGCACCCTCACAGAGGGTTAATAGAGCCCTCAGAAGTAGTTACTCTGCAGGGGGACCAAGGCAGATAGCCCAAAAGGAGGAAATGTTTGCTAGAGAAAATAGGTTAGGAAAAAGGGCTAGAGGAATCCTTGTATGTATGAACCTGGGAACTCTGGAGACTATGGACAGTCTATAACCAGTCTCAGTGTAAAAGTTTCCTGGCCTCATGTGTACAATTCAAGAATATTATTAATAGATTAAGAGGTTTCAGACAGGAGTCAGCTGGATGACTGAGGACTGGAAAACATGACTCCTAGCAAGAGTTTCCAAAAGCTGAAGCTTTTGACTGGAGCAAAGGGAAGGGCTCATACAGGTGTAATTTAGGAGTACTTGTATTTGAAGCAAAAATTTGGATGTGGGCTTGCACACACATCTGTCTAGACAACCTGCCTTAGAAACAAGGTATGTTGCTTCAGCAGAGGAGAAATTAACTGCTGGAACGATTTTCACAGAGCAAAGTATAGGTTCTTTGTCACTGGGTATAGTTTAATTAAACTTGGCTGTTTTACTCAAAGAAAAGGAATAGTTCAAACAGCAATGAATACAAGGAAGCCCTTTAGTCCATGTTATACAGAAGACTGGATATCAGTCCATGAAATTGGCTCATCCTGTGCTTTGTTGCCCTTCACACTTTATCCCTCAGCACTGGGACTGTGAGCAGTGGGAGGGAAGTGAAGCATCTCCAGTGTTGCTTTCCTCCACCCTGGGATGGAGAACCCAGAAACTGTGGGAGGAGGAGAGAGAGAGATGGGCAAGAACTCTCAAGGGCAAGAACTGAGCTTGGAGATTCAGGAATTAATGGCATTTTTTCCTCAGGTTACGTAACTAATTGTTGAGCAAGAGAAAAGAGCAGATGTGGGCTGGTGGGATCTAGAATAAATTCATTAGAAATTAAGAGTCTGAAGGCCAGCTGGAAACTTCCTACTCTGAAGAGGCCAGAGAGAGTGCTTACAGAAGAGGGTATCAGTCTCTGCCCTTCTAAAAGAACTGGCAACGATCACTGCCTTTCTTTTTTACACACATAAGAATATAAATTAAAACTAAAAAAAAAAACCCAAAACAGCCTTTTTAAAATACCTAATGCTATTAAGGTCATTCCCATGATTAGGGGAGTGCTCAGTTTTCTTCACATCTGGGTTTAAGAGTCCTGTGCAAGATCCAAACCCTTCAAGGTAGGCAGTGGCCCCCTCAGACTACCCTTGTGAGCGTGTCTCTCATGCCTTTGTGCACGCATCCACTGAGGATGCTGCAGTGACCTCTCTTGGCAAGCTATGCATGTGTCAAATCTCAGGCATGTCTTCTTCCCAAACTACTCTTTCATTATGTCTGCCAGGAGAAGCAGAAGGGAAACCAGCTCCAAAACAGTGCTAATTGTCTGGAGGTTAGTCAGAATATTGCCTATCCCTTGCATATTAAAAAAAATAAAAAATAATTTCAAAATGCCCTGCCCGTGTTTGTAGTGTTAACGCAACACTACCTAACAGTTCAGCTAACAAAATCTGTCAAAGAGCCAGTCTGGATTAAACAGAAAATATTTGATCCCTGAGCACTTGAATCTCCTGCTCCATTAAAGAACAGCACTTCATTAAAGTCATCTTCAGTGCATTAGTCTCCCTTGACAATGATCTTGCAAATCCCAGGACAAAAATTAAGATCCAATCCTACGATGCTTACACAAGCTGTGAGAGCTCATGCTGGCATTTACATCTCTGACTGCTCTGCTGTTCATCCTGGGCAGAAGCTGTATTTGAGCCATCAGAATTTGCACTCCAGGCTTTGTCAAAGTGTTGCTCTCACCATCCCCACCCTGACTGGAAGAAAGTACTGTCTTTAGGACACTCTACAAGTCACCAGTAGCATTGTAACTTGCTACTCTGCCTTTATGAGGCTGAAGAGGTAGACAAGGAACCCAACCCATGCACCCATCTGGATGGATAAAACAAAGCTTTCCAATGGGAAGGATAAGAAAGCACTGGAACAGGTGGCCTGAGGCACTGGTGGAGTCTCCATTCAATCCTTAAGAACTGGTTAGACAAGCATCTGTCAGGAGCAATACAGGCACAGTTCGATTTGCCTTCCAACCCTATTTTTCTGGATCTAGGTGAAGTTCTGCTCCTGAAAGATTGGATGAATATTTGACTGTTTCCCAGATCCTGGGAAACTGAGGAGACACAGTTTGGCAAATGGCATTGAGGTGAGTGGATTGCAAGTCACATTAATCATCTTAGAAGACTGTTTGGCCCTGATCTACTGTTGTCCAGCTACTAGAGTCACCCGCATTGTCTGACATTTGAATTTTCAAATCCCAAAATGAACAGCAGCTTCAAGACTTTTATAACTCGCATTAAATTTAGCCTATTACACAGTCCCCATGATTGATCTGCCTGGAGTGACTTTGCTGCAAGCCCCGAGGGAGGGGAGAGGAAGGGGTTCGTGGAGACATAAATTTCCACGGGTGATAAGCTCGCATCTGTTTTGAACTGTAAAATGGCAGCTCGTTGTGAAATCCTCTCAGAGCATACCTTTTAAATGCCAAACAAGCAGAGCACCAACAGCACATAAAGAAATAATTGAAAGGCTCTGGAGGGAAGCCAAGAGGACGTGGCTAATGTTTCACCTAATCTCACCCCCTCTCTCGCTCTCTCTCCCTGGCACTCCCCCGGCAGTCCTGCCTGCGTGACGTGAACCTCAGAGCTCCGGCAGGCAGCTGCTCCTTGACTGCCGGCACTGTCTGCCCCGCTG
The DNA here is from genome assembly GCF_964237585.1 of Gallinula chloropus. NCBI lineage: Eukaryota > Metazoa > Chordata > Aves > Gruiformes > Rallidae > Gallinula > Gallinula chloropus. The sequence continues at coordinate 13,502,546 of NC_140092.1, forward strand.
GCAGCAGGACAAGGAAAACAAAGAAGCTAAAACCATAAAGCAGTGAGAGATTAGGAACAGCAGGGCCGGGAGGATAGCGCGCTTTCCCTTCACAGTGGGGCTGGGGTTAAAGTCCCTGCCGAGGTGCTGCCTTGGAAGGCTCAGGCTGGAGCTCTCCGGGCTGGCATCCACCCGCACAGCCTCCCCGCACACAGGCCTGGCTTGGCTGTGTCTCATCTCTCCCTTTGGGAGAGGCCCTGCACCGAGGAGACCTGAAATGGTGGCTCTTTAAGATAAAGGCCGGCGTTAACTGGGGGAGTGGTGTGGGCAAACCTTGTCAGGCGGTACCTTTCCTTTGAATAAATCCATGTTGGTTCCGGAAACTCGCCACTTGTCCTTTACCCAGGCAGCTGCCTTCTCTTTCATGCCCCCAAATACCTTTCCTTTGGCACAGAACAGCTTATTTTTCAATAATCTGTATTAAAAGCAATTACCAGAGGCAGAGGCCCTTCCCAGCAGTCGTTCTGTGAAACTCCTGCTGTCTCTGAGTTACTTCCCATTGTGCACTTTATAGAATAGTACCACAAGCCAGTGAAACCCAAGATACAAAGAACCTGCAGAATGCATCACTTGCTGGCAGGTAAAATCGAAAATGAAGCTGACAAGCCTGACGTGCCACGAGAAGCGTTCTGTATGCAGGAATTTGGACCTAACTGGAAGTAAACAGCGTTAATTATTGATTGGTCTTATTTGCCTCAGCTTGAGTGAAGATTTTAGGACTGACCTTTTCCCTGCCTTAAAATTTAAACTGTGTTTAATGGGGCAGTACAGCCACAAAGTTTTTCAGTGGATTTAGAAGAAAATGTCTTCATGCTACCATCAACCTAAGTGCCAAAAGTATTCCAGATCCTAAACGAAAAGAAACAAGTCATAATGTTCTACAAGGTGCAGAACAAAAACTTGGAGTTTTAAGTAGTAAATCATCAGTGTTGTGGTCTCACAACATAAGCAGTAGCATAGCGGCAAAGCAATTACCTAACAGCAGCGAAACAGAAGATCAGAGGCTGTTATGGGACTCAAAGAAAATGTGATTCTTCTTGTGAAGAATGTCTGAACCAACAAGGAAGAAAAGAACTAAAAATGAATACAGAGTTTGGCCAAAACCAGATACAGAATTAAAATCAACCGAGTTTCTGAAGTTTTGGGTTTGCTTCTTTATTTGTTTACTGGATTTATTTTTAATTCGACTGTTTTTCATTTTGGTTAGTTTCATTTTGAGGCCAAAGTGATGAAACACTACAAGAAAGGAAGTTCTGAGTTCTTGTGGTTTTCCAGGGCCATCCAGAAGCAGAGTAATGGAATACCAACAATAGGCAGGAAGAACTGGAAAGCATGTGAGAGCTTTCCTACCCAGACTCTGCCAAGCTCTGCAGACCAGTGGTGTATCAGGTCATATGGACTCTTTCTTGAGGTTGTGCAAGTATACATGGACCTACTGTAGGCACAGAGAGATGTCATGAAAACTCCTAGAGAGTACCAAAACTGGATTGCCTTTGAAGACACAGTGATCCATCCCCTTCCAACCACCCCTTTTGCACTTCTTTAGTCTCTGTGCTCCATCAGCCATGGGACTCACCTTGTGTTTGACCAGCATGGGCTGGAAACATGTTTTCATGCTCTCTTCCCTGCTTGAGCACCCTTATCAGATCAGGCATTTCATGGCCTTAACGTAGGTCAGAGGTTGCGTTATGATTGGTCAAGTTTGAGCCAATCTCCCAAATACTGTAGAACTACCATTTTTCTTTGTTCCTTTTCTCAATAAAAATCTGTGAGTGCCAGAGAAAGGCATGGTGTTGCTCTAGATGGATCTTAACTTAAGTTGTCTCTCTTTGCATGGTTAACAGGTACTTCCTGTAGCAAGAATATGCATGTGCGAGTCTACCTAGTGATACGAAGTTTGTTTCACAGGTTAGTTAACACAGACTTCTGAACACAGACAAAATTGTTCTCATCCAACCACTCTGCACAAACAAAAAGAAAACAGCATGAGCTCTCAGCATTCAACTGGTCATGCCTGATCAGGTCTACTTGGTGCCCTGGTCATTAGCATCAGAAAAGGTGTGTCCTGGTTTCGATGGGGATACATAGAGTGATGGCATTTATCTTCCCAAGTAACTGTTATGCATGATGGATCCCTGCTCTCCTGGAGATGGCTGAACACCTACCTGTCCATGGGAAGCAAGGAATGAATTCCTTGGTTTGCATTGTTTGCACTTGTGGGCTGAAATGCTGAGCAGTTTGGGGGTCTTGCACAGCATCTGAGGGTCTTGCATAGCATCAACTTTGGGTGCAGGGAAATCATGCTGTTTGTCACGTGTTTTGTGTATATATTAGCGGTGTAATCATCTTCCTTTTTTGTGTGCCTCCTATTAAACTATCTTTATCTAAACCCACAAGTTTTTCACTTTCACTCTTCCGATTCTCTCCCCCATCCCACCAGAGGAGGATGAGTGAGCAGCTGCGTGGGGCTTAGTTGCTGGCTGGGGCTAAACCACAACAAGGGAAAAATGCTCAGGAACTGACATCTGTCCCATCTGCAGGCAGGTACAGAAAAGGAGACATCCTGAGAAGGAAGTTTTATATATTTTTCCCATGTAATTTGTGGAAGTTGTTTGAGTAAAGAAAGAAAATTACTTTTTTTCATGTCCCCAAGTGCAGCTGAACCCTCTGTTTCATTGAGCATGCATTTCCTTCTGCCTGCAATGCGCATATAGCTGCCACCATTCAGGTATGCCAGTGCTTTGTGATCCATAATGCATGCCTCTTCCCCACCTCCTGTGAGCAGAGGTGAAAGAAAAGTTCCTGCCTTCACTTCACAGAAGGACTGATTTGGCTGTGGTCCTAAAACTCAGACAGAGCTCAGCCTATGAAGTAATGGCTAAAAGTTTAACCACCTTCTTTTTCTGTTAATATTCATTAAGTAGCTACAGTCCAGATTTTCACCTGGCTAATGGTCACCTTATCTTCAAGTCTTTGAGGGAACATTTGCCTTTTTGCTCTGTCTTTGGGCTTACTCAAATAAATGTTGAAATGGTTAGCTTCAGGAATCATGCAGAGAAGTTTAAAATGTCCCTCCATCCATGCCTGTTCCCCAGCAAACAGCAGAAGACACATGGCTATGTGTCCACCACAGGAAGGATGTATATGGGGTGAGTGCCAGCTAGAGTGAATGTGAGGGCCAGAGGGATGTTACAGGGCCCAGCAGATTCCTTGGGGACACTAGGGAGCTCTCTTGTCCCACCACCTCCACAGCACTAATGAATGCAGCGGTGACATGCCTATGGGTCGCACCCAAACTGCCTTTCCAGCTGACACACACAAGAAAGCCTCTTTTGTATCCCACTCTCATATGAAGAGTAAAACAATAGCACAGGGTAAATCCTGCTTTACTGTATACCAAAATAAATCTGAGATGATGCTGTTGGTTTCAGGAAGGGAGCTTATATTTCTGCATCTTCCCAATCCCAGAAGAAAACTGTTTTCTTTAAGTAGGAAGCAGAGGCTTCCAGATGTGATGGGAGTTATGTGACTAATCGGGAGCTGATGTGTAATACTGTAAGAGAAAAATCAGGGAGGGGGGCTAAGAAGTAAAATGGGGGGGGGGGGTGTTAGACAAATCTGATATAATATGATGAGATACTTCATTTCATTTCATTAGTAATTTGAAAAATAAATGTAACTAAATGCAACCATTAATAGATTCCTTTAAAAAATGCCCAAAATACTTCATTTTGAAAAATGAGAGTTATTTTAACAATTTAAAAAATATCTCTTAAGGCTATTCATTGAATTCAGTATCACTTTCCCAATATTTTTAGCCAAATCAGGATGACATTCTGGTTCTGCTATATAAATCATTAATCTGGAAAAAAAAATAAACCATTTTTCTATTGGTCTCAAACAGCAGAAGAGTTTCACTTCTGTGAATATTCAGTCTTTATGCTTCTTTATCATTCTTAAGTTGAAAGACTGAAGAGTTTAATTTGGTTCCCTTTTTCTAGACCTTCTGTGTCCTAATTTACTTTCCACTTTGCAAGTTGAACCCTCAATCATCTATGAATAATTTCAGATTATTTCTCAAAGATGTAACAATGAAATTACTGGCAATTTTTAATCAATGCAACTGAATACGATTTGCCTTTGAATTAGTTGTTTGTTTCTTAGAGTGATGGTTCAACTCCAATACTCAGCAAGCATTTTAAAGGCAAACAATTGTTTCTTAAAGATTCAACACCCTGTTCCATCTGCTATGGGTGGAAAAACTCAAGAACATAATTTCTGAGACCACCCAAAAAGGCACAGAGAAAAAGAAATGGAAGACTAGACTTGTGAGCCTTCTTGCAATTAATGTATTGTGAGGTTTATTGGTAAAGCTCAGAACCCAGCTGTCTGAGGAGTTTACTGCACTCTCTTGAAAAAACCCAACCAACCTGTACTTCAGAGCAGTACATTTCCAGCTCTGTAAGCAAAGCCTAAGCCTGTGTGTCTTCCTATTGTATGTATTGTATGGATTTAATGGTCTGCTACAAGTGTAAGGGAACACCTTCCCCCCACCACCCAGCATTTTATGTATTTTGTTCATTTTTAAGCTTTTGGTCTACATGGGGATTTGTTTCAACTACTTTTTATTTCATGTCAGTGTATTAAAAGTGTTCTGCATAGAACAGAAATTAACATCTGGTTAAAGGACATGTTTAAGTACCTTCAGTAGAACTGTCATCTTTCCTATCATTTGGTACCAAGTGACACTGGACATTTTAGCCTATTGAAGAATTTCCAGTCTTTATCAAGCCAAACTGCAGTCACATTTTTTCAGCAGAAAAGATAAATAGGAATTAAAGAGGGAGGACTCTGTGCAAAGGAACCACAATTTATCAGTATAAAACCTAGAATAAACTAAGAGGTTTTTTTTTTTTTCTTTTTCTGAGGCATTGCAGCTATTGGGGAGCTTCCACACCATTTTGTCATGCTGAGATACTTTCCTCATTAATCACTTTGTGTACATGGCTGTGCAGTTGGTCAGATGATCAGTTCTGGATAACTGTGTCCTCATACACCCTTTGGTCCCCAAGCTTACAAGCCTTAGACAGGAGGAAGGAGTGCAGGACACCAGCATGCTTCTGAAAGTCTGGGAGTTACAAGGTCACACTTTCCTAAGGGTGGATATTTATCCTTGTAAGCCACAGATTTGCACCAAGTTGTCACAAAAAAGGAGAAAGCCCAGACAAAGAAGGAAACAAGGGAATGAGGTGCCTGCAAAGTAGTTTTGGTTATGTAAAAAAGCCCAAGGTGCGAACTGCATCCCATTCTTCTCCAGGGAAAGGAGGCAGTAGGAATAGTGACCCTGCCCTTTTGGAGATCTTTTCTTTTCCATAATTTTACAAGTGCTGGAGGAAAGGTAGACGAGTAGAAATACTCTCAGCCCCAGCCCCAATTCGTTAAATCAGAGGCTGTGAGGTTGTTTGGACAGTGGAAACTTCAGGTGGGCAGAAGAGCAAGAGCCACAGCAAAGACAGATGAGAACGGGACCAGAGTTGCACGTGTTGCACCAGTTTTGGTTTATATTATTTTACAGCAGATCCACAGGAAACCCTTAAAGACCTTGAACCACAAAGGTACACAGCCCTGCTGTTTGGTTGGGTGGTGCCTCTTCACTGGTGCAGAAATGAAACACTTGATGGCTGGGCAGTCACCCCCCCAGAAAAAGAGACGCTGTGCCCTGCAAGGTGGAGACTGAAACTGAGCCATGGGTGTGCCTACAGCTCTCCCCTGCATCTCCCCATTGCTCTGGGATGCAATGTGAAATGCACTCAGATCCGCAGCTGCTGCTTCTCAGGATAAGGACCTTGGAGCACCATGAACTCTGTGCGTTTTAAATGTCTCTGTGGCCTGACCTGGACCACTTACCATAGGAAAGATCAGCTGTGCTATCACCCGAAGGCATGAGTGGCATGGTGTGGTGAGCCACCCTACCTTTCCTATTGATTTTGTCTCACTTTGTGGCTACAAAATTAATATGCACTTTATGTGTCCTGATGGCTGCCCCACTGACACCCTGGGTGAGGACCCGGGAGGCCAGGATGAGCGGGCACATGAGAAGCATCCTGGCCAGGTGATACAGATGTAGGAAATATATCCAGTAGTTATGGAATGGGAATAAAATGTTAAAATTATGATTAATTCTGCTTCTTCACATAGCAGTGTGCAGAGGTTTGGTATGAGTATATGTCACCCACAGAAATGAGCTGCAGGGGGATGGGGGGTGAGGGTGGGGGAGACAGGAGCATTGCCAGAGATGTGGTTCTGGCCCCTGCTGTCTGGGATGCTTCCACCTGGTCTTGCTGCTCAGTGCAAGAGCGTACCCCAATCTTTACACCAACATTGGTACCCCGCCACCAGGCTTCAGGATCTTCTGTAAGACCCAACATCAGCTTGAGCACTAAATTTCAAAGTCCCAAAATCACAGCTGTCTCACTACCAATCACTCCCAGGAGCACATCAGCTCACACAACTTTAAACACAAACATCCCTCTGTAGAGCTAAATCAAGCAAAGAAAACAAAGACAATTTATTTTTCTCCCATTTGTGACTTGTAAAAGATCATGTAAGTTCAAAAGAGCTATTTTAAAGTTCTGGCAAGTGAAGAATACAATCAACCACCAAAAGCCAGTGAGAATGGTTGTTAGGACAAAATGCTTTTGGCTAATGAAAATATGTCAGCTTGAGTCTGCCTGCCTCAAACATTTCAACCTTTTTAAATACCGGTAAAGGAGATGCTGCAATAAAATGCTGGTGAACCAAGAGTCCTGAAAAAAATCAGTGACAATTTAGTATTTAACAAACTGCTTCATGAAACAATACACAAACAATTCTGGAAAATTTCCATGGATTTGTGAACTGTCCCAGTGTTGTTACAGCAGCTTTCTCCACTTAAACAGGCTTTGTTTCTCCAGTATTATGAAGCCCTGCCTTATCTCATCGAGCCACATACAGCTGAACTACACAGAGTGAAACAGGAAAGTTTGAGAACATAATCATTGAAGGATTGAAAAAATCATTTTGGATGACCTTGTGTCTTCTCTCTCCTTCCATTGTGCTCCCTGGGAAAAGACTTCTGTGAGAACCACTCTCTGTTCATGCTTTGGTTCAGGGGAGTTCAGTGATCCTTTCTGTTTGCAGTTTGCTGAGCACTGCAGCTCCTGTCTTATTATTCTAGCCTGAACTGAATTGAAAAGCTCAAAATGGTTCTCATAGCACTGAATTTTGGGCTGGATATTATGTGACTCTTAAGCCTGTCAACCTTTTCTTAAACTGAAGGTGTCTCTCATGGCCATAATGGAAATAGGCACTATCTTGAAAGGATCAATCGGTCCCCATACATTCTGATCTCACATATAACAATGTAAATCAGAGGCAGGAAAAACATCAGAGATGTTAGGGTTAAACTACTGTAAATAAGAGGAGGACTAATTCCTACATTTTTGGATAAACAAATATGCATGTTAAGAATTTTATCCAGCTAGGAGCATTATACTGGAAGTAGTCATCTTACTTTAAACATAGTAAGTTTTACTAAAGAATAAGTACAAGAGTGGAAATACAGCAGTTGTTCTTGTACCTTCTTTCTAAGCAAATGCTGTTTGGTAATGAATTGCCTTGACCATAAATGCAGAAGAAAGATAAAAGCAGATGGAGAAAAGTAACTAAATATATAGTGTTTACAGGATGAACAGGAGGAAAACCAAATATTAATACATCCACACAACATCAAGAAAAAGCCATTCTGAGCTATGTGTCTCCAAAAAGAATCTCTGGAGATGCTACCCTTTATCTGGGAGAGAGGGAAACCAAAGAAATTATAACTTTAAGTATCCCATGGTAAACATACCAGGTGTATGCTTTTGCACAAAGTATGCAAAAATATTCTATTGTCTGGGCTTCAGAACAATATTTCTTGTCTTATAGGAAGCAGTCCCTCCACTGAATCGGGACGACTGTGGGTTTTGTACAGCTTCATTAAATAGATTGTATAGGAATAACCACACTTGAAGAAGCTGTCATTTGAGTTAATGGGAGTGCAAGCAGAAAGTAGAAGAAATTGTCCCCACAACACAGTTCCTAACTTTCTATCTTCCAGCAATGTTTCCCCAGATCAAACATATTAACATATAACAATTAAGTAATGTTTTAGCAGTTGTATATAATACGATCTTTTTTAAAAAAAATATTTAATATCCCCTTAGTTTTGTTCAGGTTTTGTAGGATTTTTTTATTAGGTGAGCATTTCATGATGAAAGGAAGAAATCCAGTCTTGATTGTCTCACTGGATTTGATTGCCTACTGTGTTACCAGACATTTATACCGCTGAGGAGTTTGGATTTAGAGGTGGTAGATTTTGAGCATGCAGCCATGTAGAATGAGCCCAGGAAAGCATGGTTATTATGCATGCACATGGAGAAGATGATTTGAAAATATTTTAGAAAATCTGATATACCACCAGCAACCAGCACTTGCAGTCACCTCCCATGAGTGTATCAGGGACGTAGACACCAAGAATGAAGAAAACTTACTTAAATCAGTGACGTGTCGTTCTCACAGACCTGACCTGCGTACATGGGTCAGGACACTGCTTGGGAAGAGTCAAGGAGGAAAAATCTTGAAACTTTTATAGCACATTGTAATGGTATAGTGCCCCTGGAAGGTGTCAGAATTGCAGCTTACAATGTTTTCATAGATATGCCTGACTGCTTTTGTCCTTGCTGGTGCTTGTGTGTAAGTGAGCGTCGGCTGGACAGTAACAGCTCACCTTCAAATTTCATACTAGAAGCACATTATTTGTTTGTTTTTCACCATTCCATTTTTGGGCCTGGAGGGGTTTTGTGAATGTGATTCTCATCTGAAAAATTAATTCTCAGTAGAAAGCACAGCAACTTATCAAGGATCAAACATCCTAACCCCTAGATAAACAACGCCTGCTTCCGATAAACAAGCAGCACGAGTGACTGTACAGTGAATATCCCCTACTGTGAAGCCTGCTCTTCTGTCACTCTCTCTCTGGTCACATCAGGAACAACAAATGGGAGGACTTGGTAAGAAGACAAGGTTTACATAGCCAAAAATACTAGTTTCCCAAAGCAAGCTCTACCCATGACAGGACAGATATGGGAGAAAGAAAAAGATAATTGTTTCCTCAAACACTATTTGGCTCTTAGGAGGGTGGAAATGAAGATGAAACACATTTTACCAGTAGCAGGGAGAGAGAGGCACTAAGCATCCAATTCCTGGTGGCCAGTGCTGGCAGGGAGGAATAGATTACAGCCCCTTCCTGCTGGCCTGGGAGGCGGGGAGCGCTTCTGCCATTTTATCTGAAAGGAGAGGATATGCTTGGCATAAAGTTTTGGTAGGTTTAGCCAAAAAACAAGGCAACAATCACAGGATGAAGAAAAATAGCATGACTGGAAGTAAATGACTGTCTGTAACGCAGAGCGGTCATAAGGAAAGAGACAGGTTATTGGGAGGTGGGAGTTTGTGAGCAAAGGAAATTAGGAAGGTACTGGAGATGGTGAAGGAGAAGGGCAGGCCTAGGAGATATATTTTGGAAACTGTAGTCTGGATTTTATGTTTATTAGAAAAACATGGTGAATAGGTGAAATAATGGGAATGGGGGCATGGAAAGTGTAATGTTACTTTGTCCATCATATTCCGTTTCAAAGCCTGGTTAAATAGGCACTTACTTATACCAAATAGCAGTAGACGGCTGCAGCAGGCATTCCGATAACCCCTGAAGCATCTTCTATCTATAGAAATGCACAATGAAGTCTATTTAATATGGCCTTCATTTCAAATTGAGCAGAAGAATTTAATAGACTGCAGCCTTTTGTCTATGGACAAAGGCAGGGAACTGTATGAAGCTGAATAATATGAAATACTCAGGAGTCTGCTTCTAGCTGGTACTTAAGATTCTGTAATACAGTCCTGGAATTTTGGGGAAATGCTGGACATAATTTAAAAAAAAAAAGTGCAGGAGGTGCTTTTTCCTATATAGTCTATTACTTCCTGCAATTCATGAGAACTCTTTCCTTGTGCATAAAGGTCACCTTTCATTTATGTACTATATCTGTTTGGTTTGCTGAAAAAGAATGTCCTTAAAACATATTTTAAAAAAACATGGAAGGAAATATAAAAAGTAGGGGTGAAAGAGAGTCTGTCATGGCAGCACTTCTATAAATAATGACTAATAAAGGGAGTTGGCCATTGAAACTGTTCCATACAGAAATATCCTCGTGGCACTACAGATCATAGTCTGAATAAAAATTACATTTACTGACAACTGTTACCACACAGAGACTTTAAAACCACAGGCCAAGGCTGCTCACTGCTCCTATGAATGGCCAAAAAAAGAAAAAAAAGTCAGATTGTGAAGAGACACAAAATTTTGCAGAGCAATTCTATAACAGAGAGAGAACCAAAAGGAAATCTAGCAACCTGCAAAACAGGTGAGCAGAGAGGCTTGGATGCATTCAGGAACAAGCATTACAGTATACCTGCCTGTGTGCCCCTCAGGCCTTGTGCAGAACTACTTCCATCTTAAACAGACCCAAGATCCCAAATGCATCAGCAGGTCCCAGGCAAGTAGAACAGGGCAGAGGGCATGGGATGGGGTGAGAGTGCTCAGCATGCACAGCATACGGGATTTGGAGTGCAGAGCGGTGGGAAGCCCCCATCAGCTGGCGGTGGGATACCGACCTCAAGCAGCAGCAGCCAGCTGCAGAACCACAGCCTGCCTTTGAGGGGCTGTGGGCAGCAGTGCTTTTCTTCTGACTGAAAATGAGTGATGATGTTTTCACTTTGATGGCGCCTCCTTAGGAAACTCCCCCCACACCCTTGCTCAGCGAGGGAAAAATGCAATTGTAAACCACGGTTAGTGTAATTCATAAGCCCTTCCACAGCCAAGGGCAAAGAATTATATTTGCAACCACTCCTTAGAAACCCTGAGCAAAATGTGGCTTAGAAGTAAACCTGCATCAGCTCATTTAAATCAGTGTTGCCACACACTCCCATGACTTGCATACAGAAATGTGCTTCAAGTTGATCAGCAGAGAGATGCTGCCACTGGAGCTGCAGAGCCCTGACCCCAGCTGCCCTTTCATGCACACCTCACCCCTGGGTGCAGGGGGTCTCTCCTTGCCTAGAGCTTTACACAAAACTAAAATGCCCTTCAGAGCCTCCCTATGGCAGCCCCTGCCCAGAAGACCCTGAATGTTCAGAAATAACATACGTAGAAGCGAACATCTTGGTGAACATCAGGAATTGAGCAGTGCTGGAATGATGCCAGTGAGACACCGGGCATGGCCTGGGCTCCTGGGGATGGAGGGAGGAGAAAGCCCAAGTGGATGGTGGGTCAGCAGGTCTCAAAACCACTCAGGAGCCTGTAGCAGTACAAAACAGGGAGGTGCAAAGGTGAGAGCATCCATGGAAAGCAAGTTAGGAAAAAGTCTACACTGGGGAGACCCTGAAAAATCAAGCTTAATATCAAAGCCTACGTGCTTTAGAAAGCGCTGCAAACATGAGGTATCTTCAGTTGCAACAGTAGGGAGGGGACTGATGGGGCGCTATGTGGGAAAGCATCCAGCCCTTCCTATAGCCAAAGGTGCTAAGACCAGGCAGCTGAAAGGGATCTGCATAGCAGAAGGATATCAGGGTGTGTCAGCAATGCGAGCAGCGAAGGACAATGCAGAGCTACAACTCCCTTCCGCCCTTGCCCCCTCTGCCAGACATCCGGATTCCAGGCACAAAAGGGCAAACTCATTTTTTTTTTCCCCTTCAGTGGTTTTTTTGGTACTCTGGGAAGCTGCCCTTGAGACTGCCAAAGCCTTGCAGCCGCCCCTAGGAGCTGCTAGGGCTAAGGTTCAATTAATCATCCTTTCTCGGTGGTAACTGTAGCAGTGCTGGAACCAGGCGTGGAAGTAAAATATCTTGAGCCTGTTTCCTTTCTCCCTGCCTGTTGTTTCTGCAACACAGCTGATGGGGTTTGTCACTTGCAAGTAATGGAGCTGTGGCTCTGCTGTCACAGGCTGTATTTCTAGGGTAATGATGCATTACAGACTGTTATGTATACCCTAGATGCATTTTTTCCTCAACTTGCTTTTCCTTAACACTTTTTTAACTAAAGTTTTGTTTCCGTATTATAGAATATAGGTTTATTTTGTTTGGTTGGTTGGTTTTTTAATTTAGTGAAATTTAAACAAACCAAGAAATCCTTAACTCAGAGTTTACAGTTCAGGAGATTTCCCAGACAGTCAAACACTCAGCACTGCTGTGTGGCACATGTGGATGTCTGGGACTTAACTTTTTGGGAGTCTGGATCACTGTGTGGTATGAAGCATCTTCACCTGTAAAGCATAAAATGCTATTAATCAAGGTCTTGCAGAGATCATCAGGTGCTGACCTGGTAGCAGGGGAATAAAGCCAGGCAATAGTATCATGCAGGGGTTTTTTTTATTTAATTAATGAAGAATTTGAGTAATAAAAATTATGTATGCCTCTCTATTGGCTGCATTCTTTAATAATCATTCAGCATTTTATTTTTCATTTCAATAAGTTTCATGAGTTGCTGCTGTGATTTTTTTAATTGCTGTTATTGCATATGCCTTCAGGGTGCAGAATTCCATGAGAAAAGTCAGGGTTTTTGAATCGTAGGGTTTGGCTGGCTGAGTTCTGACGGGTACTTAGAGCTGGTAGACAGGTACTTAGACTGCCATAGTCCATTTTTTTCCCTGGAGTTTTTTTAAGGTCTACACACCCATGATCAGCCCTCCTGCTCCTTGGCTGCAGAGTCCTGGCTGGAGGAAGCTGCAGCCCAGCATCCTCAGGTGAATGTATGCCTACGCTAAGCCTCAGCAAAGGCAGCACCTTGCAGAGATCCTCAGGAGCCCATTAAGTCCCTCGCTGTGAGAAAAGGTGGTTTTCCCCCAGTTTTCCAACCTGATACAAATGGAAACCAAAAAAAAGTTATATCTTGACTGCACAGTTACTAACAACACAGCTCTAAGATAACCAGAGTAGGCATGAAAGAGAATATTAACAACAACAGCTACTTTAAACTAAAGCTTTAACCTAAAAATCTCTCAAGAGCTGAGACTAGATGGCAAGCTTTAATTCCTACTTAAATTTATAAAGTGCTGGGTGCAGAGGGAGTTAAAAAGTCTGACTGTTGTGTCAGAAGGAAGAATTTTCTTAAGAGATACCTTATTTTTCATTCCTGTTTGTACTGGGCTGCAGCCTCAATCCAAGTCAGGGACCAGTTCACAGAAGGGAAGTGGAAGGCAGAGCCTGTAACTGAACACCAGATGAACTCTCCCAGCTCTGTAAGGTGCCACCAGCTGGGTGAAAACTGCCAGCATGCTGGGAGGACCTTCCTGCATGAAAGCCAGTGGAGATATCAGGCCCACGGGAATCACATACAACAAATTCAGGGTTATTATTAAACAAGACTTAGAATTAGCTGGAGCTGAATTGGACAGTGGGGATGAGCTGTGGTGAGACAATGGTGGTCAAGGCAGCTGTGTGCCCTCTGAGAGTGGTTCAGTTTGACCACAGCTTTTTCACAGGGTGCTTGAAGTCCAGTAAGCCCAGAGAAGCTAATAAAGAGAACAAGGCTCCCTAGCTCAGAATCAGGACACTCTTTGCAACTGTCTGTTTAAGGTTTTATGTTTATAGACCCACATCAGACAAAACACTAAGGTCCCTAATTCTGATTTTAGACATCTAAGTTATGCCTATTTCCTGAAAATTACAAATCTAAATGTTAATTTTGACTCATGGTGCCCAAAATTGCTCGAAAAATTTCGTTTCTGTTTTATTTTCCCCATGGAAAATTAGCTTTGGATAACAATTCTATTATTCTTTTCTAGTTGTTTCTGATGGAAGATTTTTGTTCCTACAGCAAGACATGCTCCCTGGGAACCAAAATATCCCACAGTCTGCCACCAGGAACAAAAGCAAAGCTGAGCACTGCAGCTCCCAGCATCCCAGGTCGGTCCTGCGTTACCCACAGCCATAAGGGAAGCCTGGAGAAGAGGACTTCCCATGTTTGGCTGCTCACCTAGTGCATTTCATTTTGCATTTTCAATCCTCACCTGTGGACAGTTCCCAAATGGTCAAAGGGGTCACACAAATGAAACTGAGTACTAAAATAAGTTTCCTGACTAACATAGCTCTGCACCTTGTGCAGATTCATTCCCCAGATACATTTAGTCACAGCAGAGAGGACAGTGTCTTGTTAAATGTTTTAAAAGCATATCATCTTCCAGGCTTCTTGGAGGAAACTTCAGTATTATTCCCTTTGTTGGCATCATCCACTGTTAATTTTTGTCTGTATAACTTTTCAGAGAATCTTGTGGGACATGAACATCTGTAGATTATTGTTAAATATGAGATATGCCTGGCTTGATCCTCGCTGAGGGGTTTCTCAGCAGTGATGTAGACAGGCAGAGCCAGGAGGGGCTGCTGGGAGGGGGCAGAGAGCAGGTAGGTAGCCCCAAAGTGCAGTTCACCCCAGGGAACTGCAGAGAAAGATGGGGACTTTTCCATGAGGAGAAGGACTTTCACTGCCTTTGATCCGTGTGTGACTGATAGTGAGCAAAGGAATAGACAACAGAGCCCATGGAAGATGCTCATCTTCTGAGACACCCTGGTCAGCCATGGCCATATGCACACAGTGTCCCTGGAGCTGCTGAGGCCAGCCAGGCCTGCCACACTGCCAACCATGTCCTGAAATAGAGCAGAAACAATCTAAAGGGCAGGTCACCCCCAAGACCAATCCACATACTCCTGTAGTCCACTCCCTGTACTCTGTCACGTTGGCTCTACTTCTGGCAGCACTCTCCATCTGCAGCTTTATCTCCACTCAACTTTCCTACCAAAGTTTCCTTCCTAAACCCAAAAAATCCGTGTTCCCTGGTACGCGTATGAATACCCCTCTTCACAGGCATGGAAAAGTTCTGCTGCCACGTTCACATTGCAGCATACTGCTTCTCTCTTCAGCCCAGGATCCCATTCAGAAAGGGCTTCTTGTTTGTCTCACTCCACAAGTTTCCTCATTACCTTTCCTCCTCAGCTTTACTTTTTTCTCTTCCTGCCCTCTGCCTTCTCTCTGATGCCTCAGCTAAGACCCTTTCTCTCCTGGCCATTTCTGGGAGCAGGATTAGAGAAAAAGACACATTCTTTTTCTTCATTGCAAGTGCAGATGCAAGAAAAAAATTTTAATGTCTCCACTTGTCACAGGGATATTCAGTGTTGCAATTGGCAAGCTCAAATTTAGCTTTATTTTTAATTCTACTTTGATATTCTGCCTAGTCCTTAGATTTAGAAGCCAGTTAGCAATTGGACAGGAGAATATGCAACCTGCTTGAACAAAAAAGCTATTAGCTTTACAGCTCTAGCATAACTGGGTAACATTTCAGGAGTCAATGACCTGCTGTAGTTACTAAAATTAATTTCCTTTTTGTTATTTTCTCTCTTGGTTTCTCTCTCCACTTTTATTTCCTTCTCTATCTCCCTCTTAATTCCCTTTCTCACCCTTTTATTTTTGTTCTAAATTAATTTTGCTGAAGCTTAGAAGAAAAAAAATCAGAGAGTTGTATTTTCCTTTGCAAATGTCACACAGCCATTCACATCAGAGGGCTCCTTTAAAAAGAGACAACTTGTGTTCATCTGGCACTGGCAGCAGAAGGTGGCAGATAAGAACACACACCCTCCCAGGCGGGGTGCGCACACCCATCCTTGGCCACACGCTGCGACCTCTCCCACCTAAGACATCTGTACATTTTAATGTAGGCTTCTGTGAGAAATTGAAGTCCCCAAAAGACCATGAAGCCTAATTCACAGTGTGTTTTATTGGACCCATCTTTCTAGTCAGTTTTTCTCACCCCAGACACTGGCTTGCATCCTCTAAGGCTGTCATTTCAGCTGCATGGGCTCTGTTTTCCACGCCAAGTTTCCACTTAAAACCTCGCTCCTGACCATCTTCAAGGCTTCCATAAAATTCCACAGAAGCTGGTCAGTGATATAAGCTCCCACTGACAGAAATCACATTAAAACATCTGCTTAGCATGATGCAGTGCCTGTAACTCTCCGAAGATTCAAAGACAGTAAGAACAGCATTTTTACAAGAACAAGGTATACTGGGTAGATCAAGGAATCTGTTCATCATCGGTCCCATTCACAAGTAATGGGGTAAATATTAACAGCAGAGGCTTCAGGGACATTTTCGGGTTGAATGCTGGCGAAAGAGTAACTCCTCTCTCTTTCTGGCCTAATGAATATTTAATTCATATGGAACCGCTCCCATGGGAAAGACTTAATAGCTTGGTACATTGAATATTCACCTGAGATATGTATATCGTGGGTTTTAGTTCCTTCTCTGGACAAGGAAAAGTCCATCTATTTGAGTGTGGTAAAGCCAGAAGTTCAGAATATACCTCTTCTATCCCAAAAGAGGGCTGCAATCACTAGCATAGGCTTTTTTTATGAGGGCTTCATGACCTCTGCAAAACAAGCAAAGCAATACTCCCCAGGCCGTTCTGTATTCCATTAGTCTTTGGTGGTTAGGAGATGAGGAGAATTGCAGAAAGAGGATATAAATATGAAGTTATATAAAACAATTGTTTTACAAACTCATAATTTTACTGTTAGCTATAAACATTTTCATTAAAAATACTGGCAATTCCTGCCAGCTCCCAGCTATGTTTGCAGTTGGGCATTAGCAACAGCTGGAGCTTGTAAGCATTTCACAGGACGTTTTTGGATGCCCTGTGCCTCGTCAGTTGTCCTCGGACCATGAGAGTACAGCAACCTACCTGGCCATCAGCCTGCGATGCTTGTGCGTGCTTGAAAGTTGCAAACCTCATTCTGCATCAGACCAAAGCCAAACATCAAAACCCTTTAAAATACTGTCAAAGAGTAAGGTTCTCTGCTTCACAACTGCAGCTGTGGACCCACGCCTATAGCGCAAGGCTGGATTTCATTCAAGGAGGACCAAAAAAAATTGATAAGTGAAAACATAAATTGGACAGAGAAAGCTATAAAAGAAACCACTGAACAAAGCAGAGTCATAAGGAATCAATCACTGTTACTCCTTCCATAATTGTGATCACAATAATAAGCAACAATGAAGTACTAGAGCCAATAAATAATCAGCAAAATTTGTGGGGTCCAATTTTACTGACACACGTAATTTCCTTGCAACTTTTCTATACCAATGTCACAGATGGGAAAGAAAAAAAAAGGAAGAAAGGAAAAAAAATGCAGCGTAGTAATTCTGAATACAGAGCTGAAGTCTCTTCTCTCCAGCTTGCAGGAGAGAAAAATGGGATAGCCTGATCTCTGCTCTGCTCAACTGCAGCAATACGGTAATGGTTAGGTACCTGTGTGTAAATGCCTGTGCAGGGCAAACTGTGGCCCCTTCCACGTGGAACCTACTTCAGCTCCACTTCCTACAAGTCACAACTGCACACAGGGTCTTCAAGGGGATGAGCATTTGTGCTACACCACTTACTGCAGGCAGGTTTTGTACGTTTGCATTATTACAGGCTTAAAGAGCTTTAGCTCACCAGTCCAGACCAGTAGAATAGCTTTTAACTGCCCAGTTTGGCGTGACAAATAATCAGTAGTGAATTCTCAGTCTGAAAAGTCTGTGATTGTTTTTTTGGGTTAAAACTCTCTCCTCTGAGATACCTCAAAATCCTGCTAATTAAAACACTGGTAAAAATCCAGAGTGTTTCATGAGTGATCCAGGAGGAGAGAAAAAATTTAGAGCAAGTAACTAGAGTGCTTCTGTGATTTCAAACACAAAGTTCTGAAAGGTCATTTTAAAACTTCACTCTAGACCTAAAATCTTCAGTGTGAGATTTGTGGCCTAGGGAGAAGGGGTAAGACCCTCCTGCATGAGCAGCATCCAGCAGCAATCCACGCTTACAAACCGACTGGCGGGCAGTTGCACAAGGGAGCCAGCACCTTCTTGCTCAGCAGAGGCTTTCTCACAGACATAAGCTCCACTGCAACTGGCTTTGAAGTCCTGTGCACACCTGCATAGATTACAAAGAAGGGAAGGCAGGTCCCTCCACACCCAAACTGTAAATTAACAATGCAACATGTCAAGTTAAGATATGCCCTCCAGCACCCTGTTTTAAAGTCAGACCAATGGCTGACAATCTCCTGATACACTTAACCCTTTCCCTGGAATTCACACCCAATTTCCAGCCTCCAAAAAGAAGAAACAAACTTCTTTCAAAGGTGTGACTTCCTTTTTTTTTTTTTTTAAAGCAATATATCAGTTCAAACCTGGGCCATTTTCTTTAATCCAAGACAGGAACTGAATCATACCCTGGCTTTTTTTCTTCACAAACCAAAAAAAAGTTACCTGTGTACTAATTCCTCAGTACCTTGCAACCAGTTTTGCCCTGTGAATATGTTACAGGCTGAAGACAGCCAGCCTTTGTCTTTCCATTTCATCTGTTACCCCTGGAAGAGCACCCTGCTATGGGTACGTCATGGCAACTACTGTGTTTTTGTCTCCAAAACCCTTCAGGAGGTTCTGCTCTTCCACCAGTAAAATACATCACCGGTAACTACAACATTGAAAAGGACCTTTAACTGAGCCAAGAACAAGTATACCCACCCAAACTGCAAGACTTCCTAGTCTTATTGTAATTCCTTTCCTTACTTCCTCCACTTGGTCATGGTGGGCCACTAATCACACTTAACATGTCCCATCACTTCATACCTAATGGTAGATGAAAACTAATTCCTGTACCCTCTGTAATGCCTTCTCCTCACCTAATCTCCTCTTATCTCACAGCTCTTACAGCTAGAGAGAACTAGCAAGAGAGAATAAAGGACCCTGCCCACCTCCTTAGTGTGGGAGAGCTTGGTCCCTGCTCAACTCTGTGCTCCAGCACCACCTTCACTGGACACAGTGAGCACAAATCCAGGTTCAAACTTGTAAATACCCTCATGGTGTGGACAGAAGCAGACATTCAGGCACAGGGTCGATGAATGGAGAGACCTGCTGAGGATGAGCAAGTGGTGCATCTGTCCTTGCTTTAGCTATCAGCACAAGGCCAAGTGCACATGCATTTACAGAAGGGCACAGGGCACCATTGGCTTCGCACAGCCATCTCCATGTCTCCCACCCACTCTTCCACAGAGTTCATGCAGCCTGATCTGGTCTGTGGTGCTCCCTGGTGGTGTCCCAACACCCTCCACCCTAAAGGTCAGAGGCTGGAGGCATTTAGGCTGGGCTGCCATTTTATAGTATGGATCTGGTGGTCCAAGCCACCATTGCCCCAGAAATGGTAACACCAAAGAGCAGAGCTGAGCCAGTGAGGGACCACTGCAGTTCATCCACTGGTCCAAGCCCCAAAGGTCAGTGATGATTCCTGTGCCCAGGTACTGATTCTTATTGTAATACCTGGCATACTTGTGACCAGTGATAAGTACTGGAAAAGCGTCATCTGCCTCCTGTCAAGGGTATATGAGTCAACTGCCAAGTGCTAGAAAGGCTCTTCATTTGAGATAAGCTCAGAGAAAAGCCATGAGCTGCAGCCTATATATTGGTTTTAAATGTCAACTGAACTTTTTCATGTTCATACATTTGTATATTTGGGGGGGGGGGGGGAGGGGAGGGTGGGAAGAATGGGCTGTATCTCCCTCTTCTTTCTATCCTACATGAATATCCTTCTCTTTCAAGCCCACAACAAAAAGACCTGTGTTTTCCAGAAATTAGGAATGATTATTAATTTGAAAAAAGCTGATTTTCAGAAGTTTCTGCTCTCAGTTGAAAACAAATGTACCTCTGATAAGTACTTATTCATGTGTCTATATTAAGTGATTTGCATTAAGTATCTAAATCCAAGGACCTTGGTGGTTCAAAAGGAACTAAATACCCCAAGAGAAAAGCAAAAAAAAGGAAGATTAGGGAACGGAAACCACCAGGGAGTATTAAAGGATGTGAAAAAAGAGACAGAACTAGGACCTGGCATCTTCATCTGAAAGCTGAACTGTGCCTTCCATTCAAAGAGCACCAGATAACAAGAGCAAACCATCAGATTGCCCAACGGGTGTATGAACAGGAATAAGGAAAAGACAGAGCTGATTAATAAGAGGGATGTAAAGAAGGAGCACTGCAACATATGGTGGTTTCCTAATTGCTTTTACAAGGATCTTGAATAGCAGGCTGCTTTTCCACCCAAGGAACTCAGAATTTAGGCACAGATTATTTTTTTTTTTTTCCACTTACAATTACACAGCAAAGTTAAGTGAAACAGTCATTGTTGTTGTAATTATTTAGCACCCCAAAATGTTATCATTGTTGGGGAGCAGATAACAGAGAGAAATGTGAACATATTTTTTCAAAACAAAGAGACAAGTGGGTGGCCTCCTGGGTCAAGCTGGCATTTACCCCACATGTAGGGTAACGTTTCAGGCACTCTCTCCTGCTTTCCTGCTGTGGTACTGAAAATAGTTAAGGTCCCACACCCAGGATCTGAGATTAAAAGGAAAAGGGCCAAGATAGGGAACATTTGGCATCTAGTTGAAAAACCGGTATGACAATGACCAGTGGCCTAATAAAATTCTAAATTTACTTAGGCAACAAAGCATCCCAAAAGCTTCCTGTCTGATGCTGGAATCCAGTGGATGAAAGTTATCAGTTGTCTTTCATGGAGTGTTAAGTGGAATTGTAAGGTTTTTCAATGAGCGTATCTTCGACACAGCAACAGATCAAAAAGGATGTGCACATAGAATCAAAATTAAATTTCAGACATTTGGCTGGATGCATGCATGTATACATACACACAATGACAGAACAGAATTAATCCAGACTGCAATACCCAAAATGTTCTGGTTCATCACAAATTTACTTTTAGAAAATATTTCAAATAATGCCAGCGCCTGATTTTAACCAGCTTATTTTGTCTCCTTCCTGCCTCTCTGCTTTTCACCTTCTATCTCAAGAGCCCTCTATCATCAACATCTCAAGAATCCATACTTCCGAACTCCCCCAAGGAGGAAATATAGTGCATTAGCCTTAATAAGCACAACACTGAAATGACTGACTGCCCTGATATTGATTTTCTCATGTTGGTAACACAGAGAGTGCAACAAACAGATAAAAATGGATTACTTTCATTGCATGGGAAAGGGCAACTTGATGTAATCTGAAAAGTGACTGAAAATAGCACTAGGGAGTGTCTCACTTATTGTAATTCACTCAATTCATACCACTTCGGCTTAGCTGGTGGAGAAATAAAGACCCTTTGATAGTATTGGGGAATTTGAACTTTTGGGAGGAGAGGCAATCAGTCCTCCCCTGAGCTAATCTTAAAGGGCAGAGTACCTACACACTCAGTAGAGTGATATCTCATTAATTCTGTGAAATATTGACACATAAACTGAGCAAAGTGTAATTACTTGCCCTTGAAGGGCCATTGCAAGTAAAGGTTTGGAGTTCCTGCTGCCAAGAGTTCATGCTCCCTTCAAGTATATCATGAATCTAATTGACCTGGTATCTTAGAGGTACAACATAAACCAGTTTTTACAGAACCACAGAGGAGTAGATGTAACCCTGTCTGTGTCAGGGTGAACAGGGTCCTAAACCTTCCTACTCCCACTTTGATTCCTCCACCTCTTCTGACACTTACTCTAGTGTCTTCTGACACTTACTCTGTAGTGTTTTAAAAGCTTTTCCCATTACATGGACCCTTAGAAACCAATTTGCAGATCCCCATCTCCTTGTCTTACAAACCTCTCCATACTGGGCTTTAGTCACTGGTCAAATCTCATTCAGGTGCCTCCAGGAAACTAATTTCTGCCACCATTCCTGTGTGCAACAGCCGAGGATGCCGAACGGATTTACCCTCCTGCTCACCTTCTGTGCACCTGCCTGGCCATGCAGCTGGGGTTTGCTGCAGAGAGCACGGAAAGAGTTAATGTTGCAAGGTCTGTTAATGCTCATTAGTACTGCAGAGGTGCCTGAGTGCCCTGGCAAAGATCAGGACTTACTAGGCCAAGGGCTGTGCAAACAATAAGGGACAGCGCCTGCCTGCGAAGCTAAACACACAAAACAAATGAAGGCCAAGCTCTCATCTCCGTTTGACAGGTGGGAGGAGGTGCCACCTCCCCTCTGACCACCACCTCCCCTTCCTGCCCACGCTGTCTGTGCTGCTTTCTGGGGCCTTCCAGCAGGAGCCCTCATGTCTTCTGTTAAGGATAAACCCTGCTTTTCTCCAGGCATGTCCTGTGATGCACCCAGGAGTTTCTCTCTGCACAGCCCCCACACCCACCACGGGCTGACCCCTGCCCACTTCGCACACACGCAGTGCCTGCCAAATCTCTGCAGCCCATGTGCACCTATCAACCAACATACACATGCACAGATACACAGGCACAGCACTCTGCCTGGCCCAAAACACTGAGGAAGACGCAGAACTGCCCGCTTTGCCCCTGGGCAACTTGATTTCTTTGTATGCTGCACCCACACCCAGGTCCCCCTGGAGCCACTTCTCAAGGGCACCCACAGGGCCTTTTCCACCCACTGCTACATGATCTGATTCATGCTCTGTGTTGCATGACATGACACACACCCTTGAATTCACCCATGTTATATTTAACTCTGGAAACGGTCCAGTTTCCCCAGGCCCACGTGTGTGATGAGGTGGTGAGCTTCCCTGTGTTGTTGTTCATGGTGACACCACACCACCCAAGCATGGCCTCACAAGTGACTCCCCTCCTGTCCTTCCCCACCTGTTCAGGGTAGGACCAAGTGCTCCCTTGAAGCAGCATCCCACCTAACCCTAGCCACGGCTAGACCAAGAGCCAGCCTGTGGATGATGCGTTTAGTAAATTCAAGAAGAAAGGAACTGTAGTGGTCGATAGGAAGCAAATGAGGAACAGAACCAGACTGAGAGCAATTATCTCTGGATGCTTGGTGGTACTTCTGAGTCCTGAGAGCAGGCTCACGTCAGTTGCTCTGAAGATGGGTCACAAGAGGATGCAAACTTTAAATTGCCAAATAATTAAGGTTAGTCAAGCATAACTTCAGAGTTTCTTTTCAAAGGATAAAACCATGACTTCTGGCAAGTTGAGATGCCCTTAAGGATAGAAAATTATATTAATTTAACAGCCAGGCTGCCGTAACAATTTCTCTGGGATTTCCCAGATGGAAATGTGTGTGAAGGAACTCTACAGAGCATGTGTGTGAAGGAACTCTACAGAGCCATTTCAAGAAGAGTCCAGACTGACTGCACAAACTGTGTGCAAAAGATGTGTGGATACTCAGTAGATCTGAGAGCTCGGGAACAAGGTTGACTTAGCATGCATGCTTGATGCAGTTGAGTAACATGGGTGAGCATGGCAAATCCACAATGCTGGGTGCTTCAGACTTAATATACTATTGATTCACACAAGCAGAACAACACTGTCTGAAATCCCCAGGACTTTCACGCCGGCTGTGCACATGCTGGGTAGATAATCTGTGCACGCACTGCAGAAACACTGCAGGTGTACAGATTTATAGCACTCAGGCAAGGATCTACCACACAGTCACTCAGCAGGGCTGCCCACTGGCTAGAAACACTGGGCCAGTGTAAAATCCCTGAGGTTCTGCCTACACAGCACGTCTGCAAGGAAAACAGGGCATCCCCGGGAGCACTCAGATGTGTGGGGACTCTGTTAACCACGATGGAGACAATAAGGGCTTGCTTCTGTCCCCTTCGCCTCCAACAGACAAATCCTTTCTTTCCAGACAGAGCCCGTGCCTGGTGCCATTATTTGGAAGGTTAGGCTCATTTGTACTAGCCCATCAACAAACAGCTAAGAAGCCCATGCAATGCTACCATAGGCACCTGACGAGTGATTTTATAGGCACAAGAAAGGCAAATAAACCAGGGACCCCTTTCTGTCTCTGCATTACTGCAGAGGAGGAAAGTCTTGCCTGCTGATGGGGAAGCAGTGGTTTGTTAGCACAGACAGAGGCACCAAGCGCCCCAGGGGAGAGCGTACCCACCAGGAAATGGGTGAAGCAGAGGCGTCTCCCCACCAAACCCCAGCCGGCAGGTTGGGATCGGCACCAGAGGGAGCGCCTGTGGCAGCCCTGGGGGAGGGAAAGGCTGCACCCAAGCCATCCCCTCCCAAATCCCTGGGGCCAGCTTCCTGCCCAGCCAGCACCTGCCACTCAGAGGATAAACCCAGAAAGAAAGGTGCATGAAAGGAAAACCGAGAAAAGGAGGGAAATGGCTATGGAAGTAAAGCTCACTGTACCCTTGGCCATGCTCCCAGAGCTGTGCAACTTCCTAGGAGGTATCACACAATACCACAGCACCAATCCATAAACAAATAAACAAGCAGTGGTATTCACTTACCTACTGCAGTGCAACTTCAGTTATGATGTTCAGTGAAGGCAAAAGCCAGGCAGGGTTTTTAAAAGGACTCCAATCTGTCTTGAACAGTGAGCATTAGTGAACTGCATTAGCATTAGATAAGGGCCTTTTTAACAAACTAGAAGGTTGTACACTCACCTCATGTCACAAGACAACCCACCACTGACAGAGATGAGGACAGATTTTTTCCAAGAACCTGGTTTCCTCATGAGTCCTCTCTTCTGTATTCTCTCACCTTTCTACTTTCGTATTTGTCATATCTGAAAGCAAGGTTTTTTTCTCTATTAGTTCAGATGCTGATTGGGGAGCAAGGGTGAAGGGCATGTCAGGGGTGACATGACTCAACAGAGGCCTGAGGTTTTTGACTTTAATGAAGATATTCCTGATTTGCACACACAATGTTCTTGGTTAACTCTTGGCAAAGTTTTCTTTCCACAGACACCACCCTGCCACAGCTGGCAGTCACTGGTGATGCTGAGGACAGTTCCTACAGTGGCATAGGTGACTGCTGGAGCAAATTTCCAGTTCCCTCTCAGGTGGACTTTCCTGCTTAGCAGTGAACAATTTAGCAGAGCATCAGGAAAAAGCCATCTCTGGGAAGTACAAAATTTCAGCTTCTAAACTGGCCTGTCCATAAACCTGAATGAATTTATGTAAAAGGAGGAGATCTCTGGAAATCCAGAAAGAGCAGTGTCAGATTGCAGAGTTATATTCACTGCATATTACCACTGCGGGCGGGCATGGCACAGATGTTTCACCAACCAGACATGGCTATCAAAGGGCACACACTTCTTCCCGTGCTTCTCTGGATGAGCAAGTCCTAAGTTAAGGGACACAGAGTATGGCTCACCCGCTTGAGAAGCCACCCTTCCCTTCCTGCTTTCCTTCAGGCCAGAGATACCTCCTGGGATTAGATCATGCCTCCGTGTCAGGCTGCGGAACTCGGTTGCCAGCCATGGGTGGGTGTGTTATTAGTCAGATTTACATGTCTAAAACATCATTTGTGCAAACACCCCAGGGCACAGCTATGAAGGCACACAGAACACAGATACGAGAAAGACATTCAATAAGCAGGAAAAGCAGCGTCTGAGCTGAAGCACCCCTACAAGAAGATCAAATCTACTCACAGCAAGTTAGCCAATATGATTTCTAACCAGGTTTACTGCTGAATGCATTTTGTTATTGAATGCTTCCTTCAGTTGTATTCATATTGCTCTGCTGGATGCAGTATGTGCTCAGTATTTGTCTCTAAAAGGTGAAAAATTAAGCTGAAGAGTCCCACACAAAAAGCACATCTCCAGGGGAGGTACTCTAAGCACCCACAGTAGCCATTAAAACAAATGGACTTCACAGCCCATGACCACACAGACTAGCTATCCAGCTACCTAGCTGAGGCCTTTCAGGCTGTCACTCTGTTCAAAGCACCTCTCTCTGTGGCACCAGGATGCTGCCGTCCCCAGAGAGTAGTAAAAAACTCAAGGAACTCTAGACAGAGACAGTAAAATATGAAGCCAACCTCAGAGGAATGTAACAGATTACAAGCAGTTGACAAGGTATAAAAACATACTGTAAATCTGTTTAAAACATTTTCACAGCAAAAAAAAAAAAGGAATCTAATTTAAAGGATCCTACTCACTCATTGCCAAGACAAAATTGGTGGCACAGTCAAATGTTATTGGGGAAAAGACGCACAGGAGCATGGGGCTGGTGGAAAGCACTTTTGAGACACATCAATACCATGCTATCAGCTGAACTGAAATGGTGCCCAAAATCCATCCTCCTGACCATCTGGCTCCAGTTGTCAAGGGAGGAACTGTGCTTTCTTCCTCTTGCAGCACGGGGCAGGAATAAAGTGCTGGGGCCGCAGCTCTTAAGGGCAGGAGGAATGTGGAATCCAGAATAAGGAAACTTTCAGAAGACTTTTGGGGCACTGGGCTATAAATGTCACTTCACATCTCCAGCTGTTTTGCTGCACCTGTTTGCACACATATGCTTCTCCTCAACCTCCAGGCGCTCTTACAGCCCCGGCCCCCGTAAGAAACGGGAGTGCCCAAGCAGCTCCACATTGCCCTTGTAACCACGCCACCAGAGTCTTGCAATCCCAGCCCTGGTTCAGCCCAGTTTACCTGATGGATTACATCACTTCTGTCAGCATTAAGTGTTCATTGTGAAACCCTCTCAAGACAGGTAAAACTAGACAAGGGGAAGAGCTCCTCTCCGGAGATTGCCACAGATGACACCTGTGAGGCATGTCCTCGCTCAAGAAATCAGCACAAAATCCAAAATGACCAAAAGTGTCCCTGAGATGTCCTAAGCATGCTGTTATTTTTCACAGCTAAACTGTGTACAGAATGATAAAGCCAATATCTATTTCCATTTGCATTCATAAAATGTACACAAAGAATCCAAAGCAGGACACACAACATGCACACCCCGCCACCTCTGGGGAAATTGCAAGTAACAAATGCCAGATTTTTAAAAACTCTTTTGGAATAAATTGATTGCATAAGAAAAAAAAGATTTAAAACAATCCACAGGAGTGGTGGGCCCATCTGCTAAATTATTCAGATAGATATGGTCCAAATCAGCAACCCCAAAGATAAATTGAGATCATGTTGAAACTCCTCCCGTCGCTGCCAGAAAAATAAACAGACTCAGCCCACTCTTCAGGTTTCGTTTTAACAACTCTGATTGTGACCCAGGGCCATCCCCTTAGGTCATTTCTGTCCTAGACATCATCCATTACCCCTCCACACAACAGTGCAGTTCTGTCCCTGACTTCTTTACTTCATCCATCCAAACATCCACCCCTCCTGCCCCCTTGGGTTGCATCTGCAGGTACAGAGGGGAGGGAGGGAACTTGCCCTCCTGCCTGCAGGGAGAGAATATGAATCCCTTCCGCTCCATGGAAATGCAGGAGCTGCCTATCACACTGCAAGCCAGATCTAAGTTTATTATTAAATAATACTGTCTTAATTTTTGGTATTCCAGATTTAGGAGAAGCCTCAATCTGATCTTATCTTGTGCTGTTTTCCTTAACAACCTCAAATTATGAAGCTGTGATCCAGAAAGAGCATAGTGATCGGTATCACCGGATAGAATAATGTGTGCCAAAAAGCTCTTAGGCCTACATCTACGCACATCCTTGAGATTAATTAATTAATCAATTAGACCAAGTTGATACTTTCTGGTAGCAAATATTGGTTGCTAATTGAAATTTTAAAAAACTACTGAAAATATTCCCTTTGCATTTTGCTCATGCTTTAAAAGCCTACATGTGGTACTAAATACAGAATTATTTCCTAATAATTTTAATAAAAATAAAAATACTAAGCTATTTTATTCACCTTATTTCTGTTTTTAAAAAAAGCAAACTATTAATTTCTAAAAATCCCTTTATAGATTCACTGAATAGGCCATATAATTCAGGTTCTTCTCTGTATTTGTAATTACTAAGAATTTATAATTTAGGACTCTGAGGGTCCACAATTCTAAATAGTAATTAGTCTCACCATTTCAGTGCAATAGCTTATTGTTAAGCACATGCATACAGGCTGTGACTTGTGAATTTGCACATAGTAAGCGATGGGCATTTACTAAATCACTAAGGACTGAAACTATGCGACTGAGAGTTTTGATACAATTTGTGTTAAATGGCTTGTATTTTTATATAAGAGGAGTTATTTTCCTTGTATCTAAGTACAGTACAAATACAAAACATAACAAACCAATAAAGTCATGCCAGCAGAAGGGACACTGTTGAAACACATTTCTAACTCCTTGAAGAGTCATGTTTTGTTGTTATTTAAGAGGATATATTGGTAGAATTGGAACTGTTTTGAAACCACACCTAGCAACAGTTCAAGGAATGAATCTGTTGAGCAAAAACTTCACTTACTAAGTGCAGAATTTCTCTAAAATTTGCAGGATAAGAAAATGTTGAAGTAAAATGCAGTTTTCTATTTAAGTAGCTGAAGTTTGCTGATCTTTATCCTTAGTTACAGCACTGACCTCAGGCGGCCCCAGAAAATGTCAACGGAGAATTGCAGCCAACAAACCACTAAAGCTCCATCCTGTCCTGTGAATGTCCCATTGATTTCAGTGGTGTGGGACCCATCTGAAAAGCTTCGCTAAGAATGGTCATGTGCAGTTCCACTCTAGAATTCCTCTTTTAAGTATGCCATCCTCAAAAATTATTAGTGCCAGCAGCAGTGTACGCTGGCCTAGGGTTTGCCCTGAGTTTCTTTCTCTCCAGCACGACTAAGTAAAGCCCTTCTGCATTTTCATGTGCCTCCCATACAGCAAGTTTAGCTTATAAAGAGTATCCTCCTCTGTGGGTTCCTAATGCTTCAAAAATTATAAGCTGCCGCATACCTGAACCTAACAGGAGAGCTGCCATAGACTTTAATAGGGCACTTTAATAGCACATACTGGCACTTCATTAATGCAGTGCAGATGATTTTTTAATAACTTTCCAGGAAAGGAGAAAGCACTATCAGCATATATGG
Organism: Gallinula chloropus; assembly: GCF_964237585.1. Classification (NCBI taxonomy): domain Eukaryota; kingdom Metazoa; phylum Chordata; class Aves; order Gruiformes; family Rallidae; genus Gallinula; species Gallinula chloropus. The sequence goes on from NC_140092.1 coordinate 13,531,530, forward strand.
GGCATTATTGTCATTTCTGTGTGCGCACTTCTGTGTGCAAGGGGGTCTGTTGCAGAGAATCCTTTGATGATTTGTGATCCAGATGGATTTCAGAAATATCATTTCCTTAACAAGGACTGAGCCACCTCTTTGATTTGTTTCTTCTACTAATGACAAGTGTCCCACAAAGTTCATCATTCTTCAGTAATGTGTCTCAAAGTGTGGATTGTGACTCCTTTGAACACCTGAAAGCACTCAGAAGAGGTCATGTAACATTAACAAAAGCAGAGTTAGTCAGCTCAGTTCTTCCAGGCAGAGTTGTGTTTACTGGCTACCAGCCTTTGCATCAGCCCAGGAACTATGATCTTCCTCTCATTGCTTTTAATTGGCTGGCATTAGCTAGGTCCCTTCAGCACATGGGCATGATTGTTTATACTTGCAAGCAGTAATTACCAGTAATTCTCACTGTCCCATCCTGAAGAGACTGACCTGCTGTAAATTCAGTTGTACAGAAGACGGATAAACCAGAGGTGGCTGAATTTCAGAAATCCTTGATGTCTCACAGCCAAAAGAAAATAGATGGAAAACAGTTCCCTAATTTTTGAAGAGGTAACTGATACCTGGGCTTGAAACTGTGGAATAGAGGGAGAAGGGACTGAGCATTCAGCTGGCTTCCACACCCGCAGAAAAACTTACCTTTTAGGAGACAAGTTCACTGCAGGAGTTACTTAGGAAGGCGGCAAAGTAATAAAGGAGCGAGTGAAAGGGGAGACTCAAAGAACACTCATCAAAATCAAGATGTTGAGAATAAAATTAGTCATGAAGCCAAAGGATACAAAAAGAAGAAAAATATAGTTGCCTAATCATCAGTACCAAGAGCTGGATGATGTATGAGAGGGACTGGAGTTACAAAACTGCACCACACGTGACAGGGTTACAGAGCCCAGCATGATGAGTCTGTCAGAGCGAATTGCTAGGATCTGCGTGGGCACAGGGAACAGGGGAGATGGCCTTGCATTGCATGTAAGGTACATCATTACACGTGTGCAGCTCAGAAATCACTCACAGCTAAAAAATCTTGGCAAAGATCGGCCCATTCGGTTTGCACGTTGAGCCCAGCCACCGCAGGCTCTTTGCAAACAGGCTGCGCTCTTTGCAGACCTGTTAAAGTTCTACCTCCTACAACTATGATCTGAGTTGCCAGCGCTAAGGAAGAAAGCTATCTTGAAAGCTTATGAATTAATATTGTCACTTCAAGTTTTGCAGCCTATCAAATCAAATTAATTAGCTTGATTACCTAGATCCATAATCAGCTCTCTGGGGTGCCAGAGTAAAAAACCAGCATTATTGCCCATATCTTGGATCTGACTGAAGCATGCTGGATGTCTTCTATTGCCAATAAAAAATGCAAAAGTACAAGTAATAATTTTCCAATTTTAAAATTAATTGCTTCTGATATAAGGTAAATCTATACTAGAACTTGACTGAAGACAGTTTGATGACAGAACTGTATTTTGGCACAGGGGAGTTACATGTCAAGACAGTGAAGGATTTAAAGGAAAAATGTCACTAGGTAAAAAATAGTTGTGAGCTAAGAAGAAAGAACTTAAAGAAAAATGTGTGAACAATAACTGGAAATTCTTGAGAAACTGTAGTAGATGTTTGATAAGCCACAGTTTCAAAATGCCAGGGGCAACCAACTCTTCTTCCCTTAGGTACAGAATGTGAGGGCAAATATTGTATTAACTCCTATGAAGAAAAAAGGAAGCTGATAATAATTATTACCAACCAGAAGATAGGGACTGATAAAGAAATTCAAGCACAATGGCCAAAACCATAGTATGTTAGGAAGAAGAAAAATCTCCTATAATTAATAGATTCTACAGTCCCTCTATAGGGAGGGAGATGAGATGAGACTGGTAAAATTATCAATAGCAGCATACAAAAGGCAGAAGTGTTGACTAAATCCTTCTATTCTATGCAGGGAATCATCCCAGTTAGTATATATAGTCATATAAGGTAGTGATGAAAGGTGAAGCCTTGAAGTTCTATCAGTCAGCCTGTTTGGCAGAACAACAGAATTCAAGTGCCAAACTTTCATTCATAACTCAAAATGTCGTTGATTAATCCAAAGACTCAAATATTATGAATCTGTTGTGATCATCTAACCTGCCCTCCTACATAGCACAGGCCATAGGACTTACATGAATCCCATCTTAAACTACAGAAAGTCTACTAGGAAAACACCTACTTGTAAGATTAGAACTATGAAACTAAGAGCTTCCTTCTTGTCAAAGCTTGTTTTGATTAAACTCCTGGCCATCTGAGCCTCCTGCCTATCTGCTACGCCGAGGCATTCATTACAACACAATTACAAAGTACTGTTCACAGACTACAACCAGGTCCCTCCTTTGCCTTCCCCCCAGTAAATTATAAACATTATGAGGCACATTTTGCCCTTCCTCAGGACTTTGTTTGCACCCTTGATAATGTGATGGCATTCTTCTCCTGTGAACACCCAGACTAGAGACAGTATAGATTAGGCCACTGTGTTTGCAGGAATCTAGGTATGTGGAGGAAAGCTGTGCTATCCCACTTGCCCTCACAGAGCGAGAACTGAACCTAGCCCACTTACTGATTAGTATAGATATAGACTCTATAAGCTTCTCCAGCCTACTTCCTCATATTTTTAACTAGAAGGGTCACAGAAGTTTGTTTTTTGCTGACCCACACCAGCAACTCATGCTCAGACAGTTATTCACCCTGTTTACCATGCCCCTGTGAACATCACTCTTCCCCAGCACAGATTTGTCCATTCCATCTCTATGACCTAAGATTTTTGCTCTCTCTCCAATCACTTTATATTCCATCAGGTTAAAACAAGCAATCCAAGGTGACTTGAATTATAATACTTACACTACGCCTTTGACATTTGCTAGTTTCTTCAGCATTAATGTCCTCTGCAAGCTTCATCTACCCTACTTCTGTGCTTTCTCCCATATATTTGGAAAAAGTACTGAACATCATAGATAGAAGAATCGTTTCCCAAAGAGCTTTGCTAAAACAAATCTGCTTGAAGAAAAGGAACTTTCACAATAAATATGAGATTATGCAATCTCCACCTGTGGAGACATCCCAAACTCAGCTGGAAAAGACCCTGAGCAACTTGATCTGCCTTTGAAGCTGGTACTGCTTTGAGCAAGGGGATGGACTGCATGACCCGCAAAGGTGCCTTCCAGTCTAAATAATTCTGCAATGATTCTCCATTTGTGTTCTAAGACCTGTTAGCTGACCAGCTTTCAAACAATGTAAGATATGACATGTTAATTTTATATTGTTTAATGTTCTTAATTGCTGTCTCATGTGATGTTGGAACAAATTTTGCCATTTCCATCATCCTTATCACCATCTCATCAAAAAAAGCAACAAGATTCACAGCATCAACTTCACAACAGTAATATTGACTGGCATGAATTATATTTTTCTCCTTGGATTTTTCTTTAACCTAGTCCTAATCAGCTCTTCATTCTTTTGCCCATGATTCATCCTAGGCCTTACTGTTTCTACCATAAATTATTCTGGATTCCCAGCTTTTCCAGAATATCAGGAGCCACTGAACATCAGCCGTGAGTAATTAGACACTCTTCAGAATAACTCTGCTAAAATGTCTGGACGTGAGTTATCCGGAAGCTTTGTTTTTAATGTTTAACTTCTCCATTTCCTGATGGAATGGAAATTGTTTCATCTCAAACCATAGACAGGCATGCCACTCTTGACATCCTTCCAAACAAAATGTTTTTTCAACCCCACTGTCTCCTCTGTGCCACCAGCAGGTTTCGGGGCCAAGACCGGGCATCGCCAGCTGGCAGCCCCAGGCCTGGAGGCAGAGCAGCTGTAGTCCTCCTGCCTGCTGTGCTCATGGTGAAGGCCTGGAAAGCCAGCCTGAATGCTGCCTTCTGCTGCCACTGCGGGCAGGGCTAGGGTGGAGCCCGGCATTGAGGTTGCTGGCTTGGGCTGGTAGGGACCCCACCCCACCGCAGGAGTCACTGCCCGCGCCCTTCCCACCCTCCTCCTCCTCCTCCGGGAACAGCCCTGGCCCTGCTCTCCAGCCCTCCCCTGGGGCTTTCCGTCCCTGCTCCTCCCTTTCTCCTGCCTCTGCCTCCCCAGGGTTGCGGCAGCAGCCAGGCTGTGACCCAGCTCAGCGCTGGCTCCTCCGGCTAGGCCAGCAAACACGGTTTAGCTTCCTCTTCTGAAGAGATTCAGCAAGCCCGGCGGGGAGCAGGGGGGGAGAGGAGGGCGAAGGGAAGGGATGAGGGACCAGAATACTTGTTGCTGTTCCTATAACGAAATAATCCCTTGTTAATTAACTGCATGGGCTTCAGAACATCCCCTACTTGCCAAGATACATATCAAAATGTCCCATTTGTCATGCACAGCCCAAATCTTATCTATTTTGGTGTTATCTAAATTGCTCTTTTTGGAATTGGCCAATCCAATACCAATACAGCCCAGGAGATTCTCACCCTTTTTTTTTCTTTTTCTTTTTTTGCCTGCCTTCTCAGCAGGACATTGGCACTCTCCATCACTTCTGCACTTCATATTTGTCAGTACCTGTGGCATATTCAGAGCCAAATGCCGACACCCCTCCTTCCACTTACATCATCTGCCAGTGTAAGCAGTGGACTGACATTCCCAAAATATCACAAACTGACACATTGACTGTTGGTATTTCTGTACTTAGCACTGCAGCAAAGAGAAGATAAACCCTTTTTGTCCTTTTTTTTTTCCAAAATGCTGATTAGTTTAGAAAGAAAGTTTAGTAGCCAGCATTGCATTTTGGTAACTGGCCTTAAAAAGTACAATAAAACTTGACCTAAAAAATGACATTAAAAACTGACCTTAAAAATTACATTAATCATACCCACTTCAAGCTTGTGAGAAACCATTTAAATATGTCTTACTACCAGTTGCAAAATCTGCTATAATTTTTCACCGTCGACCCTATGGGCTTTCCTGTGACAAACTGTTGGTTGGTCTGCAGCCAGCAAGTGTGTTTTGAATCCTAGTTATTGCACACACGCACACAAAATAATGATTTTGCCTATCACACTCTTCATCTATCACTTCCTGAAAAACTATCTACCCCAGCTGATCTTTCCACTCTGATTTTAGTTAGTGTTTGGAGTGCAAGGCCACCCTCCAAAACACAGCTCTTAGGCTCTCCTGAACTGGTGAAGTTCACTGTAGATGTCAAGGAAGAAGCCACAGGGAGTTTTCTCTCTTCCCTGCTCCACATACCGCCAGAAGTTAGGTGTCTTTAATAGTAAGTTCCTTTTGCCTGAGATGTCTTTCACAAACAGTACTTAAAAATGTGTGATGAATATGAGGACGATGCACACCATTTGCAGATCCTGCCGCCATGGCTCACTTAATAAATCATTGCTTTTGGCACTGGGACATTAATCTTTCCCTCCCTAAAGAGACTGTGAGATGCCCTACTCTATACACCTTGTCTCCCATTTCATTTGGTTTCTCTCTCCCAGTAGAAATCTTCAGACTGAAGCGAGCCCTTTCATTTCTGAAGAACTGTCTTCAGGAGCAGAAATGCCAAAGTTTCGTGAAAAATCTCGTATTTATGGCATTGTGCAGAGCAGTATTGACAAGTTAACAATAGCTCTGCTTCTGACAAATAAATGTATGTGGGACGATCAAGAGATTACAGGGTGGGCCTGGTAATCAGCCAGCTTCAAGTGACTAAGTGGCCACATACATTTGTTATCGAAGGCCCTAACCATCAAGAACTTCAACATATCGCAGAAGAGTTCATCAGGTGCTGTTGAAATCAGTTTCTTCTGATAGTGTCATGAATGTGGAACAAAAAGGAAAGCACAAACCCTGCCCAAAGGCTTACAAAGACAAATTGGAACAGAGTCATAATCCAGGCATGGAAATCTGCTTCTATCAGTATAGGAAAGCAGCAAAGATAGAAATGCATCTCCAGTGAGAGAGACAGATGGTCCCGGTTCAGACATGAGCATGGGACCTGTGAGAACTTCCAGCAGTTCCCTTCGCTTTCAGAGGCATCCTGTGTGGCATAAACAAATCACTAAGGGGTCAATACGTAATATGTAGGTTTCCTTCTCATCCTTAGGCATGCAGGCACCCAATGCCTTTCACAAGCTCTTCATTCGCTGCCTGAGGAGAATGAGATGCTCATGCAGCACAGGTGCAAAGATGTTGAACGTGACCTGGCATATGCCTGGAGAAGTATGAGTACTAAGTCAGGCTTCTCCTAAAGTGCCTGTGCTTGAGTCCAGGCTACAAGGAGATGCCTTCTTCCAATCAGAGGCAAGATAAACCAGGTCAGTGATTGTACGCAGAAAGAGGAGGAGGATGTGGTGGCAGAGATGACGCCCAGTAGCCCAGGGGCAAGAGAAGTCACCCAGGAGGTGGAAGATTCAAGCTTGGATGCCTTCACTTCTGCCTGACTTGGAGCAGAGATTTAATCTCAGGTCTTCCATCTCCTAAACAAGCACTCTGAATGCAAGCCATCTATCACCATGCTTCTGTGTTAACTGCACTGCTTTGCATAATGTTTTTAAATATTCCTTTGGCCAGAAAGAAAAAAATACATGGTCTCATGCACAGGTAATAGTGATCTGCAATCACTGATCCAGCCCTTACCCAGTGAACATTTAAATGCTTTACACAAACTGGAAGAGCTGGGATGCACAGCAGAATACCCGCTAGTCTATTGCATTGTGCACTTTTCACAGGGGAACTGGGTTTAAACACAGCAAAAGAGGGATTGGGACTTGAATTTCTACTTTGTCTGTGCAAGCTTTTGGGGCTTTGGGCTGGAGGTTCTGATTTTGTGGCATTGCACTGCCTTATGCTGGAATCAAGTTAATTTTCTACATAGTAGCTAGCATGGGGCTGTTTTGGATTTGTGCTGGAAACACTGTTGATAACACTGGGATGTTTTCATAGCAATGCTTACACAGAGTCAAGGCCTTTTCTGCTTCTCACACTAGCCACCAGTGAGTGGGCTGAGGGTGCACAAGAGGTTGGGAAAGGTCACAGACAGGACAACTGACCCCAGATGACCTAATCAGAGAATCACAGAATGGTAGAGGTTGGAAGGAACCTCTGGAGATCATCTAGTCCAACCTCCCAACCTAAGGGATATTCTATACCATATGACATGCTCTGCACACAAATCTGGGGAAAAAGAAGAAAGGGTGGAGATGCTCAGAGTGCCAGCATTTGACTTTCCAAGTCACTGTTACACATGATGGATCCCTGCTCCCCTGGAGATGGCTGAACACCATTTCAAGAGAGGCAGACAGGCTTGGACATGTGAATGTCCACAGCAAGCAGTCATTAGCAGCTCAGGGGCACTGGGAAGGGGAGGGAGGATTCTGTGAATGCCCACAGCAAAAATGCAGGTGCATTATGGCCTTAACTCTTGTCATCATCAACACCAAGCAGCAATAAGTGCCTCCCAGGCTAAGCAGACTTTGCGCAGGGGGTTCTGAAGGTCTCAGTAATACTGAGCAAGCATCAGGTTATCCAGATACCAGTTTAAATGTTAATCTAGCCCTTAATCTGCATTGTGGTGTGGCAGCATCACAAAGACAAAGCTCCAGGCCAGACTCACCTCCTATCCATCTTCAGGGCAGGTTCTGGGGCAGCCTAGCTGGTACTCCTGGGGATAAACTCTATGTGCCCCCTATGCATTGAAAGGTACTCAAGGGCACGCTTACTCCTATGCAGTGCAAACAAGTCCCAGGACTCTGTGAAGCATCTGCCTATTCCATTTTCCCATGCAGACATATCCTGTGACCTTTGTCAGGTGGACAAGAATGCCTGGAGTGAGACAGAAATGTCTCTTGCCACTGGCACAGATGGGATTTGTGGGCTACCTATGCTCAGGCCAACATCAAGTGGCAGTGGGAGTATGGATGTGACATGCTTTGCTGCTGGACAACCCTTGCTCCAAGCCATGTGGGAACCCACGTGTAGGCAGTAGAGTCCTCAGAGCCCCTCTGGTTCCACGCCACTTGCAGTAGCTGTGATCATCCTCCTACCAGCAGTGCTGTGAGGATGAACATGGTAATGCAAGTTCTCTCACCCAGTGGGGGCCACCATGACCACCAAAGACAGTATATTTCAAAAGAGACAAGAAAGCTGATCTGACAAAGAAAGAGTAGAAAGATAAAAGCTCTTTCCTAGAAATATTCCCAAGGAGCACAGCATAGAGAATAGAGAAGAAGAAATTAACATTGCCAAATCCCAGTGCACCAGAGTCATGAGTCAGGCCCCAAAGAATCACAAGATTTCAAAGGAAAATGAATTTTTTGTTCTTTCTATTAGCCATCTGATTTTTGTGTCCCTAGTTTTCATATGAAAACCTTTCCTCCATCAGAAAAATAAAGATGGGATTTTTCCCTAATCACTTATCTCCAGAATATGTGGTTTGCACCAAACAGAACAAAGCTCCCAATGAAATCCCCAGAGCTGACAAGTCTCCCGTTAATCAGAGAGAAGGAAGATTGGAAGAAACAAGCAGCAGAAAAAGGCTGCAAGCACCTCTTTAAGCCTTTCCTTCAGGCAATAAGGGACTGGAAGATGGGAGGTAAACTAGGGAGGGTGGTAACAGTCATAACTCCTGGAAGAAAATTAAATTCTCCTTCATCTGCCTTCTACCCAAATAAGACTGCAGCAAGTATTGAGTATAGCTAGGAAACTTAAATGCTGTATTTTATCTAAGAAACTTAAAACTCAGATGTATAGTAAGGATAATTAGTGACATGGCTAATTGGTGACTTTCACAATCTGTTCTCCTACTGTGGAACATAAGATGTTTCATAGTTGTGTAGACTGCAAGTCTGAAAGGAATGGAAAAAGAAACATTGGAGTATTTGCAAACATTGCACTGCTTGTTTTAGCAATCAGGGTGCTGTTAAGAGAACTGCATTTGAATGAATTCACTGAGATTTTTGCTAACACATGATGCACAAAGATGAGGATATTGTGGGAAAATGCACTTGGACATTTATCTTGTCTTCCCACATCTGCCACGTCTGTGCTGTTTTCCTGTCCCTGCATGTTAGAGCTCCCCGCTCCTGCCTGGGAGAAGGCCCCTCGGATCACATAGCTGAAGTACAGATCTGAGAATTTTTATGAATGCGGGCAACCCAGATGTCACTGACAGCTTACAGGAAGCGAAATAAAGAGGGTTTTGTGTCTGTGTTTACAGTGCAGCAAACAGGTGAGTTTAATATCAGGCGTTAAATACGTCCAGGTAATAAATCACACCACCGTAAGTCAAAGTCTTATTGTACTGCGAACAGCCTTTTTTCTAACTTATTCTTCTTTGACATGGAGTCTTTGTTCCCATTATGAAACTTTGTATTTCTCAATGACTTGCTTTATCAATTTGTCAATCAAGTTTCACAGCAATACAAAAAGCATCAGAATTTTAATCCCATGTAAAAAAAATCTGATGTTAAAAGCACACATATTTAATAATTCATTACTGAAATGTCAGCTCAAGTCCCTGTCATTTCAACCAAGACTGTTCGTTCAGATCCAGACACTTCTCTTTTTCTGTATGGTGTCCAGAGACGTACTACAGTTGCCACAAAGAAACATAAAAGTCTCAGCTGAAGCTACAGCTAAAATCTTTGTGCCTTTCTACATCAGAATAGCACAGGAACGTTTTTGGTTCCTTTAAACATATTGAAATAGCCAGCCTCTCAGAGAGGCAGAAATTTTACTTCAGCAGATTGCTGCAAGCCTTTCCCAGCATGACTGCTGGTGAGTCTTCCGCCCGCAGCGACTGCAGGGAGCGAGCTCGCTAACAAGGAGGGTTTTATGGATAAAGCATGTAAAGCCTCTGTGTGCTTTATGCTGCAGTAAAGCTGAGGGCATGCTGCTGGCAGCATGGCTTAGTGAGCCCAGGTGCGTTTGCAGGGAAATGCCGATGCCTGCCTGGGGAGCTGGTGAGGAGCCGTGCGGCAGAACGGCGAGCCTGGGGTGCTGGTGATCCCCCTCTCCCCTCACGTCAGGGGTCCTACGACCTTCATGCCCCTGTCACCCCACAAACTGTTCAGCTTGGGGCAAGGCAGAGCTCACACACACCTGCCCACAGAGGAGTCTATGCTGGTACCAACAGCCACTCGCCCCAACAACCCACCAATGCATCTAGTGCCCCTTCAGCTCCTCCACAGCTGCTTTACCCATGAGAGACTTCAACGTCTGAAATTGCCAGGCATCTGAAGTGCAAGTTTCTTGAGGGGACGGTCTCTGCCAGGAGGTGACATGCTGATGGTGCATCAGTTGGGTCAGCAAAGCAAGAATCTGAAAGCTCATCTATATTCACACCAGCTCAAGTTCACTTCCCAACACCCACATCTCTCCTCTGCCTGTGAGGAGTCTTTCAGCTGCACGGAACCTCTCTGGCTTGCATTTGCCTCAGCTCTTTCCCAGCCAGTGCCCTTCCGGAGTGAACACAAACATGACTCAGCTTTTCCTTTGAAACAGAAGAAATTTGGTTCTCTTCACTATTGCACTTTGGTGTGCTATGACAGAACACAGATTTGTCTTTCACTTTGTTTAGAAGATATGACGCCAGTGGCAGTTGTGGATTTAATTATATTTCAGCTGGAAGAGAATCTCGGTTATGGTTTTTTCTGTCCCTGTTGACCTCAGAAAGACAGCTTTAAACAGGCAGGGTGTTCTTTAATATCACTGGCTGTGGCTAAGTCTGACTTAGGTCCTCATAAAAGAAATCATTTCTTTTGTCCAAAATGTTCATTTTGGCAATATAAATATGTCTCTCTCATCTGTGTGTGTGTGTGTGTGCATAAGTATATTGAATAAATGTCATCATACAATTGTGTAATTAATTGTATAATTAATATTTGAATTTCATAATGAAACTTCATAATTAATGTCTTGGCACATAAATATATGTCAATATTCAAAATGTCTTTCATATATGTACAGCGGCAGCAAAACTCAGTAATCCTTAGTCAGCACAACCATGACAACCTCAAAAGAAGGAAAATATATTTGTAAAGACTGAATCCTCCTGTAAAACACCTCTCAGAAAAAAACAACCTGCGATAGTCTTCATTTTGTTACATATTTAACAGTATTCATTAAACCTCATGCATGTTTCCTGTAAATTGTTGCTTAAGGATGTGTATCTCTGCAACATCGCTGTCCCCTTGGTTTAGAAAGCTCCTCTGCTCTAGCTCCCTACAAGTATATTAGAGATGTTTTATATGCTTAGTTCCAAACCAGCACCCCTTGCTGCTTTGATAAAGTCTCTTCTTCTGGTGGAATTGATTTTTTTTCATCACAATTCAGTGACAGACCTTAACAAGAAGCTTGGAGCACAAGAGGCAAGGAGGAGCTGGTATTGCACATAGCAGTGGAATAAGTGGCACATCAGGATAACGAAGAGACACACATAGCTATTAGAAAAAGAGGGTGGATCAGGCCTGGTCCAGCTCCCTGCCACAGCCATGCCTCACCTACAGCGGGTGTGGATGAGTGTGGGAGGCTGCGTGCTCCCAGTCCCTCTGTGCCGTGCCGTTCAGCACCAGCGCTGGCATCTGGCCTAGCATGCCTTGGAGCTCCTCATCCTCTCCAGGCCCCTCAAGGACCCATCTGGGGTCACAGGTACTACTTCACCACAGAGGGGCTGAGGTTGAAGTCAAGTTCCAAGGGGGTGAAAAACAGCTTCTGATCCAACCATTGCACAAACTCCAGTCCCCAGCTTTCACTAGGGACAGTCTAACTTGCACCCATCACTTCCCTCCTTTCCTCTCCCACCCCTTTCCTGCTTGGCCCACTCCCACTCCCATGTCAGTGGCATGTCTTTTGTGTGTCACTTGGCTGAACACCAGCAGAATATAATTTACATGAAGCAGATATAAGATACTTTTCTTCTGTCGGAGAATGAGCAGCCTCGGGGGGAGGTTGTTGCTTCTTTGTTGTGCTGGGAGTGGGAGGGGGGGAAAAAACTGACAAAATGATATTCTGAAGATGTAGTCCCACTTAATATAAATGGAATAAAAGCAAACAGGGAAAAAAAGGGCAAAGAGGAAAATTTCTTCTTTCTACATTCTCTGTGCTATTTCACTCACAGCATCCGGGGGTCGCATTGCTGCCGGCATGTTTTCCACATAGGGCTGGGCTGGCGGGTGGCTTCTTCTTGTACAACACTGTCATGGCAGGACCAGGCGACGTGTCCGCCCTCGTCCTGAAATCCTTGAGCTGGGAAATAGAGCTTCTGCATGTAGGCTGCTGCTGCTGGTATGGTAAAAGCTATGTAAGGCTGGATTTAAAGCGTATTGATTGGGATCAAAAATACCAGAACCCCATGTGCCAAGCACCACTCTAGTATAAACTCACTCTGACAATTCAGACTGTACAAAAACTCCCTGTTGGGTTGTCACTGACTGGTACGTGCAGGCTTTATGCCTGACCTGTTACCATGCTTGCCTGACGCCCTCGAGGTTTTTGCCAGCCAGGCCAACAGCAGAGGCAAGAGAAATGTGCTTTGAATGATGACACAGAAATGCGATCATATGGCATGGCTGATCTGAATCAAGCATGGACTTCTGGGAGATCCAGTCATGCACGGATCCAGCGTTAAGTTGTGGATTTTACAGCCTGAGAAGTTTCCAGAGAGAAAACTATAGGCCCAGGAAGTAGTCGGACATTCATGGAAATTGAAGGCAAAAGAAACCATCACTGCAAATTGCTTCTTTACATAACAAAGCTTGTAAAATCTTGTTCTTTGAGAGCTATCAATTAAGCAATTTTTAATTCACTTAATGCAGTGGGATTGTACTGCTGTTCTCTTAGGCATTTTTTCAATCAATGTCATGGGGACAAATGCTTTTCAGCAGTCTAACGGGTAGCAGTAGGAGTATTGTTAGTCCAGTTTCTAATTTGGAGGTGGGGGAGAAATCAGTATCAAATTGAAATCTAGCTACCACAAAGCCACATGGCTGAGTATTAATTGTGCAACTATCCTTTCTGTTCACTATTTGCAGGCCACAGCAGCCCCTCTAGGATGTTACTTGAGACGGAAGCAGTTCCATGTTCAATATGCTACAATTTTTAAGTACTAACACAGACAAAATCTTTGCAAGGCATCTCTGGGTGCTGAGCTTTAATGCTGGTGGCTCAGAGAGTCACTTTGCCATCTTCCATCATGCTCTGAGATGTCATGTTTAAAATGTTTAACTTCAACAGTTACCACTTCACGTCTTGGTTGGTTGGTAGGAGCTTGTTTCTGCCCACACCAGGCAGAGACGGCGTGGCCGGGTGTGTGCATCACAGCCACCCAAGGGCTTTGCACATCCCGCCCCTCCCTCTGCAACAACCCCGCCGGCCCCGGGGAAGAGAACTCCTCCCTAACCTTCTCCACAGGCAGTGGGCAAAAGTCAGCATACTTAGCCCCGGGGTATCAGGCTGTTGGTCTCCAGTTCCCACTGAGAGGCAGGATTGACAGAAAATACACGTTATTGTGCAGCCTGATCTGCTAATCCTCTCTAGGCTGCTGGAAATACTCTTGTCTAAGTGCAACACCCTGGCTGTAGGCTTTGGGGAGACTGCTTACAGTAATTACAGTCTGTCATAACTCCAGTTTATTACAATGGTCATGTTCATGTAATAGACAGAAATGTTTGTTCCCTTATGAAACACACAGATGCTGGAAGATTTATGTGGGTAATGCAAACAATAACTCCATCCCAGAATACAAACCGTGGCTGATCTGCATATACTGCGCTGAAGAAATAACAACAGCAGTTTACAAAGTTATCTGCCTAAAGCCAAGATTTCAGTAAATTATTTACCCTCAAGAAAGAGATATACCTTCCCTCAGTGATGCTTCTGGTTATTGACAATCACAGGTTACTTGATGCCACTTAAAATCAAGCATGAGGGGGTTGGGGGTATTTCTCTCCTGTGGAGGAAGTTTTCTGTTGGCTTTTTAAGCATGAACAGGTCTCCCCAAGAACTAGGTACAGCAGCAGTACAGGTAACACTAACATAAACAGGTTTTAGTTCCTGAGCTCTATTATTTTGGCCACTGTGGCAGGCACACTCTGAACTTGGCAGTGGAGACCTTGTCTGCTGCACAACAGGCAGGCATACCCCTGCACCACAACTTGCTTACAGTGATTACAGGAGCTGAAGGCCCCTTAATACTGAAACGGTATTTCCCTACCATTTTTGAGCAAAGAAACACCTAATTTCAGGATGAAAAAATAAATCCTCAAATTATTTTCAACAGTACAGCCGGAAGACCTACGTGCCACTACCAATAATGTGGTTAGGCCCTAGCGTTCGTTTAGAGTGTTTTCTTTTGTGGAGCCTGTTTCCCCAGGCTTGCATGCCTGGCAGCGTGCTAGTACAGTTTACATGTTTTTTATTACTTTGTGATTGCTTCAAGAAGCCTTTCTGAGGACGTGTAGCTCATCTGCCACTCACTGACAGTGTTTTAGATGATGGGTGTTTTAGATGATGGGGCCCAAAGATGGCTGCGGTGGGCTGGCAGCTGCCACAGCAGAGGGCTTGCACAGCTTCTCCATCTACTCATTTGTGTGAGCATCATCCAGGAGATGCTCACCTCATCAGCAATAATCTGCACCTAGCCTTGAGACAGTTTCTGTGGCATGATGGAAATTTAATTTGTGTAAAACTGATACTTTCCTGTTGAAAGTTACATTTGCATGACAGGGTTTGTAGCTCCACCCTCTTGCTTTCATTAGAGCAAAACTTTGCAAAGATAGTTATTTGCATTCAGCAAAATGGTTTCCCTGCACAAGCCAAAGTAACATCTCTTACTTTAAGTCAGCTCTCTGCACACTGAGATGTTGGCAGGACACGCAAAGATGATGAGCGCGGCAGTGACTTGACTGTTCCTTCAGATCTGCTTTTGCCTCTACATAAGATATTTTTACTTGTTTTCCTTCTGAAAAGCAGTTAGGCACAAGTGGGGAGACCAGTCAGTACCATTTGTTGTTTAGAAAGCGCCCCAAAGATGCTCCTCCCTTTAATGAACACATACATCGAGGAGTTTTTGTTGAACAAACGTGCAGGATAGTCTTTATTCTGCATAACTTGATTAAAAACCTCAAGGTGATACTGTTAATGATTAAAAAAAAAAATAAACATTCTCTTGAAAATTATGCTAAAATGTTCTCTACTGAATAAATGTAATTGCTTAAGTACTGCTTTGGCTTACTGCTCCTTTCAGAGCTCTCGGTGTGCTCCGTGCTTAACTTCCTACTTCAATTACTTTTTGAAACCACAGAAGCCCCTAGTATGCACAACACCCAGTGTTCATGAATTCTGTTTTGACAACATGTTGCGTGAAGTATCATCTCCTTTTATTTAACTTCCCACCTGAAGATTTCATTTGATGCCCCCTAACTCTTGTTCTGTGAGAACCGATAAGCAGTTCATCCCCCCCATCTCTTCCTTCCATCCTGTTTATCGATTGCTAGTTTATCTCTCCTTGGGCTCAGAGATCACGGTCTATTTAAGTATTCCTGATATGAAAGCTATTCCATGTCTTCAATGATATTTGTTGACCTTCTCTATACCTGATATAATGTTACTACTTTACCTTTTTTCAGAACAGTGTACAAAATTCAAAGTGGGGGTGTACCATGGATTTATATGCTGGGAAAGATGCAAAATGATGGCAAAAAAGTAAATGCAAATCTGTTTGCAACTTCGGGGACCTCCCACTGATTCTGGGACTTAAGTTTCTCAGTCTAATTACTGATTTGGGGAATCTAATTGCCTTATTGGGTCACATAATTCTGAGTATTTTTGAGGCAGTAAGCAGAGACTTACATTTGGTTTGATAATTCATCCCTGGATGAAAAAAAAATGCAATCCTTTTCTTCTCCAGATTGCTATGTGAGAATGGGGTGGGAATGAAAACTCCTCAACTTCTAAGTTAAAACAGTACTAAATCACAAATCTCCTCCCTACCACTTTTTTCCTAAATGGCATTTCTCTGTTTGCTCCTAGAAGCTAAAGATATAGGCTGTCACTGTTATTTGCCAGAAACAGAATCTTAAAGAACTCTATTAAGCAAATATATATATATACACACATACACACACATACATGCATATATAATATATATATAATTTTAATTGTAACACAGTAAGGAAAGCTTTTCACTTCATGAAACTAGTTACATATATCCTATATACAAGGGTATATTGCATAACTACAGCACTTCTTATCACAGAGCATTCAGGTACTTTGAACTAGACATAAATCAGGATAGGTTCTCTGAATCTAATGGAGACGTGCTGGTTTCAATTAGTTGCAACGGGATGAAGCAGCTCTCTGACCACTGCAGAATCGTAACTCTCCTGGCCCCTTCTGAAAGACTTGCAAGGGTCCAAACAGCATGATTTACCTTGCTGTAGGAGGTCCAAACAATCCTTACACTGCATTTACAGAGCTTTTTGGTCACAGCCATACTGCTGACAAAGGTATTATTTACACTGACTGGTCTGATAAGAGAATGTAAACACCTTAAAAGTGCCATTCCTCTTGCACAATTAGCTCCTAGCTGTTGTATCAGCAGTCTGGGGACAGCAGTTCCTGCCAGTCATCGCAGGTGTTCACCGGTGCCTATCTGTGCTGCCATCGCACCGTCTCTCCTCTCCAGGGCTCCGCATGAGCTGAGCCTCTGGCAGCCTAGAAAGCCTTTCGCCAGTCAGCACAAAATCGTCTCACTCCTTTTCTAACCTCAATATTTCATGAACTAACAGATCAGAAGATCAGCCACCTGTGATAATGCCCCTTTTCACCAGGGCAGGAATAATGAGTGAGGATCTGGTCAAGTGCACTGTTCTTGAACTACCAAACCAACCAAGCCCCTAGATTAAACATATGAAGAATCACAGCAATAGCTACCACACTTTTTGCCATATTTTTAATTTAAGTTCATAGGTTGTTATGAAAACCCAGTGACTCCACATAGTAAAGCACTGTGCTGTTTGAATGGGGACAGACAGACGTCTGTGTTTGCACCACCTGGAATCCTTCATCCATACTGGGTAAAAATCAGTGGATTTAAACCACAGATAAAGGTTTATATTTGATTGTCTTGTAAGAGATAACAGCAGAGCTGATGATATTGTCCAACGAGTGTTTACGATCCTATTATTGCATTTTATAAGCTGCCACTCCATGCCTATCCATGCATCCCTGAACCACAGTTACTGTGCAGGCTGCAAGGCAGAAACATAGACAGTCCAGGTGTTGCTCACCAGTTGTGATGACCAGGAAAACCAGATGCACTTAAACTATTTGGGGAGTGTTCACTGCAACTGTGTCATGGGAGGGTGCAGTGGGACAGAGCCAGGCTCCCCTTGTAGGCACAGAGTGGCAGGATGAGAGACACACACTGGAACATGGGAAATTCCGATTGGAAACAAGGAAAATACTTCCACTATAAGAAGAACCAAGCACTGGCACAAGCTGCCCAGAGAGGCTGTGGAGTCTGCATCCGTGGAGATTTAACATTTGACATGACATGGCTTGAGCAACCTATTCCAGCCAACCTGTTTTGAGCAGGGGGGGTGATGAGATGATCTCCAGGGGTCCAACCTCAATTAATTCTGTGATGCTGTGGGTTTATGTCTGCCTCCCACATTTCAGCTGGGGGAATGCTAGTTAACAGGATTTTCACATAACTGTAACTATCAAGGACAAGTAGCAATAAAGAATTAAATTTAATTTCAGTGACAAGAAAATAACAATCATTACAGAAAAAACAGAAATGTAGAGGTTGGTGAGGTGTTCCCCAACCACATTATCAGCTGGCAGCACAGCTCCTCAGGAAATGGAATTCGTTTAGACCAGGGGAATTTCCAGCACACCAGAGACTGTTTTAAACCTGATTTGAGCTTTAAAAATACAGATAATGTATTTTGCAGAAAAAAATTCCCATTTCAATTTTGAACTTCTTTGAAATTTTCCCATTCAAAACCCAGTTGTTTTCAACATTCTACTTTATGAAGTACATTCTGTGCCCAGTGGAGCAGCAGTTTCCAAAGGGAATTATCCATTTCAAAACTTTGTATCAGTTCAGCTATTCTTCCAAGAGCCAGTATCTTTGAGGAATACGGACTTCCTTCATTGACACAACTTCATTTTCTTGAGCCAGGATTTTTCTTTCCTTACAATAAAGAAGCGAATTCATCATGTTTGTTACACATTCCTCTAGTGTTTTATAAAAAGACATCTACAAATTTTACTGCCCTGTTTCTTTCCGGACCACCCTAACAAACAACTTCAGCTTTATTTTTAGAATTAGCCTTTCTTGCTGGCTTTTATTTTCCTGTGCAGCCCTAACGTGATTTACTGTAATTCAAATTTAACTATTAGCTTGCTGCACCATACGCCTGACACTATGGAACAAATGAGACTTACCTATTTCTCTCTCTGTCCAGGTACTTCACCTCCCTCATCATTTAGGCTACTTGGGTACCCCAAGTATTGACAAGCAGAAAGAACATAAATAATATAACTTTCTTACTTAGAAGTGCAGAGGAGAAGCAATAAGATTAGCTTCCCAGCAGTCCTAGCAATCAGTCCTCACTGTATTAAAAGCTGTGACACTGTAAATTATACCCTTGTGGAAGTGAGTTATTGCCGAGAAAGAAGGTTTGTACTTTCAGTGGTACAATGCCACTAAAGGTCGTGTTGGAAAAAGGAAGAACTCTGTATTACAGAGCTATCAAGAACCCCAACGTTTGAAGCCAATGGCAGTGAAAAATGAGAGCTCTGGGCTGCCACATGGTTAGTGTGTCAGGCAGCTGCTGCTCCATGGCTGGGCAGGAAAAGGTTAAGATTTTCTGGAAATGGCGTCTCCACAGATGGCAGATTCCTCTTTCTGTTCAAATGAGACTGTCAAAAACAAAACAACCTCTTTCCCAGAGAAAGAAAACTCATTTTCCACGAATTCAACCCTTCTTTCTTCCACCATTTCCTCAGCTGCTGGTTCACTGCCAGGACCCTGCATCCTCAGCTCCCTCTGGTTCTCAGAAAACACCATGTTTGCTGCTTGCTGTTGTTTCCTGGCCCTGGCTACCCTGCTCTTGCAGTGGACATGGCATCCCCCTTCCCCCTGCTCTCATTCCTACTTTCCCTTGTTGCCTTCATGGTTCCATCCTTGGTTTGCAGTATTACACACTGTTCAATCAAAAGATATTACCTCTCCCAATAAAACCTGACTCATTCACACTTCTGAACTCGCAAAGTTAATTGCCTCGAGGTTCTTCTTCATCCTGACAGCATCAAGCTAAGCCCATTCTCCTAATGATTCGGTTTCAGATCTATGTATTGTATTACCAGCTGCTCTTTCAGATCTTCTCTTGTTTTTCTGTGATAATCTTTTGCTTCACTGGGATCTTCTTTAACCTCGAGAGATTTCAGGAACTGCAGTTGCCAGGCTTTTTTTGTTCTCCAGACTTCCTCCAAGGCTGAAAGGCGTTGCTTACATTCTTTTTTTTTTCTTCTTCTTTTTCTGATCATGTAAGAAGAATTAACTGTATGTCACTACTAGGAGCTCAGCTATCAGAATCAAATCTCTTAACTAACTCTTGTATCCTTCTCTGAAGGCCCGAGCACTCATCCACGAGAACATGAATGTACAAATCTGACATTTCTAAATACTTGAAACGTTCCCAGTAGCAGGTGTACCTCTCCAGCAGGTATTCTAATCTGTTCACATCCTCTGATCTGGGGCAACAAGATAGCCAGTAGCTTATACATCACTGCATTTCCAGTTAAAGTTTCATTCTTCCATGCAGTTATAGGATATTTTTTTAAAATATTCCCATGAATTATACAAAAATCTGTCTAAGAATATAAATAGCCTTTATTAGGTGAACAAGCCAGCAGGGGAAAAAAAATTGCTTAGCCTAACTTCCTCTGTAATAACATATGAGAAGGCCAAATTTTCTAGGAATTTCCATGAAATTCCCGAATCTCAGACTTTTATGCATGTCTTGGCTGCATGTGCACACAGATGGGCATTTAGCTGATATCTATATAAACAAATCAGATGAAAAAACTGGAGCTGCCCGCTGGTATGGCAAGGAGGGGCTGCAAGTGGCATGGGTGGCCATGGTGTTTTCATCATTTTCAGGCACCACAACCTCACATAATTGCTTTGTTTTGAACACATACAAAAAGTGCTGCAGAGCTGAGGAAGAAAATCCCCAGCCTCTGAACAGCCAAACTATTTGTGCAGCTGGATCCCCCCAGCTCCTGCAAAGGAGATATTGCAGACTGCCACCTACGCAGCCTCTCCAGCCACCTCATTTCAGTGCTGTGCTAACCCATTAGATATGCCACTTTCCAGCATTTACTCTGCTTGTAATTCCCATGCACAAAACTCACAGAGGCTCCTTTTCTACTCCCTCTCCAGCTTCATATAGCCAAAAACCAGAGCACGGGCAACTATACTATATGAACTATGCAGTAGATACACACGCAGACACATGACTTGTTTTCGCCCTGTGCTGTACTTGCTCAGCTGATGAGTAACTCAGGGGAGGACATATAGACAGGCTATGTGTGCTTCAGAGGTCAATTAACCAGGAGGACCTCTCCAAAATGTTGTGCTTACAGTACCAGGGAACCAGGGCCAGCTTTGGCCTCAGAGGACCTAAGACACTTGTAACAGAAAGCCTCACTTCTGTGAGAAGATCCTGCACAAGATGTCTACATCCAGGAGAAGATAATACTTTCCACAGGAAAATTTTTACATCCTTTCATGATGAAATACTATCACTTATTTTCTAGCTATATGGCACATGAAAACAATGACTTCATAATTTTCTACTGCCTCTCTATACCCTTAACTCCACTTACACTCCCCACTAAATTCTAAACCTCCTGATTAGCAACTCTCCCAAAATCAGTGATATCTGACAGTGTCTGATTACTCAAAACACCCTGTGTTACCCTTAGCTGATGGATTCACCAATGACTGTGCTTTGCTCCCAATGAGAGAGGGCTTCATGGGCAGAAGGAATGAAAAGTGATCTTTTGTTTTGCTAATCACAATTCCAGTTATGCAAATGGAGTCCCCCATCATTTCTCTTAGGCCTGTTTGGATGGTAGTAGCTGTGAATTTTCACATAGGGCTTGAGCAAGCTGTGCTGGCTGGCTGGCTAAATTTTTCCTATAAATACTGTCTAGAGCTGTTGATATCTGGGATTTCCCAACTCAACCAAGGGTGAAATGCAGCTCACTCAGTTTCAGCTAAGGAGCAACCTGTTTCCCTGGTGCTCAAACGAAGTCAAGCTGGTCAGTTTTTACATCAGGAAATCCTTACAAAACATGCCTCTAGTAATTCCAGGGAGTTTCTTGGTTGTTAAGTCACTGTGCCATGACAAACTGGCACTTTTAAACAAAGTGCAGTCTCATAATTCTCCCATTTCTGTAGATAAAAGTTAAATGAGAGCAACGTGGTGAAATTCCAGGTAGCTTTCTGGAAAGCAGAAAGGTTAATTAATTCTGAGTCATTTCAATTGTGAACAAATAAAAATGTTTAAAGAGGTCCAGGCTTTAGGTTTCTGCAGAGGCTACTATGCATTCAGTGAAGCTACAATGTTCTTCCTCAGTCTGGCACTCCTGAGATGTTTCTGTGTAAGTCCCAAACTTCTGCGTTTCATTCATATCATGGGGCTTACACTGATGGCTGAGCCAAGCTCACCAGGATGTTGGGGCATCCTTCCAGCTTCAGCTCCTCATTTCTCTCCTCTTTCCCCTATCTCCAGCATTTGGGGGGTTGAACCCAATGATGACCTCTTGAGGTCGCTTCTAACCCCTAGTATTCTGTGATTCTGTGATCTACCTCTTTTCTTTTCCCTTCAGAGATCACTGCTTTCCAGAAACAGGACATGATCCCAACCTGGCATTCCATCCCACTACAGACCCAAAGGTGTGCTCCATGGTAGGAATTTGCCTGTTAAACATTGGGTCCAAAGACCTGTGACATGAAGAAGCCTTACTCACTGTTCTGCCATCATTTCCATTCTAGGCACCGTATATTCCCTAAAGTCAGACTTGTTCATTTATAGAAGGGGGAGAGAAAAAAGATTAAAAAGGGAGCATTTTAGCATTTTTCTCCCTATTAGTAGAACTGGGCAAAGATTTAGTAAGAGATCATAATTTTAAGGATACCCTCATATCGATAGATCCTACATCAATAAGAGGAACTTTTCCCCTTGTCTTTGTTGGGAATCAAATCAGACCCACCCCCCCTTGGAATATATGTACAGGGACGACTGTATTTCCTGTTGGCTGTTCAGGAGTGTGGCATCTGAAAAATACTGGTGAGCTCAACACCGAGTACGTGATTCCATGACTCCCGCAGCGAGCGTGACAAGCACGACTTACAGAACAAGGTGGCACACCCAGTATCAGTGTTTAAAAAGCTGAAACCTGATCTGATACCTTTGCAGAAGGACAGAGAGGTAAAGGACTGCTCATATGTATTAGGAAAGGGATGTAAATTCAAGCTGTGAAACATTCCGTACAGAATAAAACTGTGAGATAGGCCACAGCCAAAACTATAGATCTGAGTTTCCTATTTCTCTGCTACGAGAAACTAGAACCTTGGATACAACTGCACCTAAATCCAGGATTAGGACTTTAGACCTGGATCTAATCTTTCCATCTTTGTCAAAGCAATTTCAAAACAATGTTCAGATTTGATTTTACATAGGCTCAGACCCAGACCGAAAATCTCAATTTGATCTCAACTCCACTGAAAATTCAATTTATGTCCATCAAATTAAAATTTGCCCAGATTCCTGGGAATCTCAACCACAGGGAAGATGATCCTGGAGTTCTACAGTGAGATTCAGACTGAGAAGCCTGCAACGGCTGGAGAAATTAGAATACATGAGAGATGAGGGAGAGAGCAGTTACACAGAGCATTGTCTGTTGATTCAACATCCCATGAGGACCTCTCCTCATCAAGGAGACACTCTATGTAAGGAGGTTTACACCTGTGATCTCTCTAGGAGTGAAACAGGATTGTTTCAGGTTTATTTCTTTCATCTCAGGCAGTGCTTGCTTAGTGGTTGCTTAGTGTTGCTGCTCAGTTTTCCTTCTGTCTTTCCATAGCACAGAGCAAGCAAGGATTTGTGGTTTCCTTCTTTATGGAGAACAGCAAAGCTGAAATGGGAATATTCCACATTTATGGAAATTACCTTCTCAGGGCTGGCATAAGAATTTTACCCTTTTGGTTTACAAGTGCCACATTTAAACCAGGTTTTGACAGGAGGGTCTTTAATGACTAAAGAGATGTCACTGGTTACTTTTGCTTGGGCCCATTAGCCCAAACACATCATGCCTACACTGTCATATGTCAGTGTGTCAGCTATTTAAAATACTAGATACCTGCTCACAGGTGGAAGCAGTCAGGTGCCATCGCTTCCAAGAGTGGTACAAATCAGCTCCAGTCCCAGGGCTGCATTGTTGGTTAGGATAGGAATCTTCCCATTCCAGAAAGTCTACCTGAAAAGCAAGATTTATTGGGATAGACACACTGCGTGCTGACATATCTTCATGGCTTCCACACCATTTTTTATGTGCTACCTGATAGAAATGTGAACAGAGCAACACAACAGCATCACCCTCTTTTCCCTTTCTCAGTATTTCTTTCCTCTCTCAGCAATCAGCCTCTTGCTCTTTTGCTTCTGATTTCCACCCTTATGTTTTCCTCTTGCTGTAGTATAAGCCTCCTTACATACAGTGTCTCCTTGATCAGCAAGGTCCGCACGGGCTGTTGAATCAACAGAAACTGCTCTGTGTAACTGCTCTCTCCCTCATCTCTCACATATTTTCCATTGAAAGCAACTCCCCTAGGTGCCACACAGAACTGTAAAGGTCATTATTCAAACAAGAGAGATACAGGCAGAGACACGTGCAAAAAGCACCTTGCCACTGCCTTTGCAAAGGCAGTTAACGTTGCAGAAATCCTGCAAAATTATCGTGTCCAACCCAACGTGATTTTGTGTTTTTGTCCCTTTCTGTTATCCACGTTTTCATTTACCCCCTTACACGTGCACGTGTGCCGCCTGCGCATACAGCCGCAGGCACAGTTGCTGCGGGGCTGTTTTGCACGTGGGTCTGTGCAAAGCTTCAACAGGCACAGATTGCAGCGAGACCCAGACAGCGCCGATGCCTGTGCTGCAGAAACACTCAGGGAATAAGATCAGGGCCACGCAAAGAAAGGAAGCCCAGGCTATGGGCCAGAGATGCCTGACAGGATAAAGAGGCTGGAAATTGCAGGCCAGTTCTGAAATTCGTCTGCAACTTGCATGGGGAGGTGGTGAACAGAAAACTGGACTGAATGGGGTCTGTCACAGATCAGAGGGGAAATCCTAGCAGCGTTTCTAAACGTCATGAAAAGGAGAAAGCAGGAGCAGCAGCTATGGAAGGAATTGATATCAAAGGTGGTGACATTTTTAAGGTGGAATGGGCAAAAGCTTGTTTGTATTGTGGGGCAAAAAGGGGCAGAGCAAAAAGAAAAGGAAGTGGAAAGCAGAAGAGAGTAGGGATGGGAGAGGTTCGGCCCGAGATCAGCCTCCAGGAGGGGTACACTCCCTGCCTCTCACCCCGTACACCCCTGTTACCAGCCATACGGTGCCTGTAGCTTGTACAGCACCACCATATTCCCTGGACAGCAGTTTGACTGCTGCTTGATCGTATTCCTCGTTAATTGTTAGGGGATGCACTTTAGGACCTTTTGGATGCCCAGATCTACCTACCTGACATTGCTGCAGTGGGCCAAAGAGCCATAATGTCAAATTTGAGTTGGGATCTTGTGTCTATGAGCCTGAACACGTACGGACTTTGGGCAGGAGGGGGGGCTCAGGCCTATGCTCAAAACACACTGAATTTTTGGAAGCATTTTTTCCCCAAATTGATGGCATGGTCCAGGAAATGACAGCTGGTCTCCAGGGCACTATACGGGGACCTACAGTGCATTTTTTCTTTCATGCCTCAGATGTGGCGATCTGTGTATCTGTGCATGACTGCTCAAATAGTGAACTGCACAGAGACTTGACATTACCCATGCAGCAAATGCCGGGAAGTATCTTATGAGTTAAAACATTAACCAAATCCTTTGACAGACCTGGAAGAAGTTAATGTGAAGTTTTATTTTTTTCTTTTTGTTTTTGTAAAACATTCAGCTTTTGGCTCAGACTCAACATTATGTTAAATGTAATCAGTACTCACTTGGGTATGTGCAAGAGTTTGAGGATGTTGAGCATCCCATAGGAGTGGGGACACAGTCCAATATAGACTTTTCTTAGGAAATCATTTCAGGTTACCTTTAAAATTATAGGACAAAAGGCAACAATAAAACAAGCAATAAATTACTATCATAACCAGAGCCCCATATCACCTTGTAAGCAAACATCTGAACGAGACCAAACTACCGGCAAGGCAATAAAACACAAAGGGTGTGGAGTTTGTGTAATATGAAGACGTAATTTCTGCTTCATGAATCTACTTATAGAAAGAGGAATGTATTTCTGGGAAGTAAGCAAGTTCGTTTAAACAGAAAATAAACTTCAAAGAAAATCATAAAAAGGGGAGGGTAAATGCAGAGATGACTTTGTTTTGAACTCTGTACAATTGCTCAATAAAAATGTCTTATATTCAAATTTCTTTTTTAGTTTAAAAGTTATAGTTTCTTTTCCTACTTTTGGCAAAATGCTGCCCTTATCCTGGAGGCACTTCTGTTGTTACTCCTTCCCCTATGTTCTGACCTTGAGGCTCCACAGGGACACCAGAGTTCATCCCTACAGATTAGTTTCCAGGACTGGGGACTGCTTATAGCTTATCAGAGGGTGTGGAGTGATGTTTTTCAGATATGGACACCAAGGTTTGCCTGCAAAAACAGTAAAAGTTAGCTCAAAGTTGGAGAAACTAGATGTGTCATTACTGTAGAAAAAAGAAAAATATCATTCTTCACAGTTTATTTTCAAATTACAGTATAAATTTTCACTATAAGGAACCTTCTTCTGATTTTTAACTTAAAACTGCACATTTTCAGAGCAGTGGGGGTTATCTGACATGTCAGCCCCTGCTTTTTTGCTGCCTCTGATCCCAATTCCTCCTTTAAAAGTCTCTCCATGATCCTCTTCAGGAAGGCATATCAGACACTTCCTAACCAAAGGAGGAGACTCAGAAGCAAAAGATGCAGTTTCTATTTACCCACATGCTGTCTTTGAGAAGAAGGTGAGATTCTCTGGAAGGAGATGTGCTTCAGCAGTACATACTCATAAGACCTTCTTTTTAAACTGGTGTGATTTCAATTTTTATTAAAAGCCATAGCCATATTTAGCCCACAGTTTCCTTATTCTCCTGGGAGTTGAACCAGATGACATTTATGGCTTTAACTGTTAGCATGCTGCATGTGATATGTCTTCATTCACACGCACACTCCATGCAAGGATTGCCTGAAGAAAACGCAGTTTTTAACAGTTACATTTCCTATGGCTTTTAGTGGACCTAACTCCCCTTGGGGATCCACCTCCTTTCCCTGCCTGTGAGAATCCAAACCAATATTAATATTTAACAGTTTTTATAGCAACCCTTATGCCAGGCTTTTAATGTTCTTTAAAGAGATTAATGAATCAAGCCTTCTAATACCCACGAGAGACAAGTGGTATTTGCATACAACAGATACCAAAGACCTCAAGAAGATAAAAAATACAACCCAAAGCCCACTGGAGCCAGGGAAGAGACATGGGCTGACACCAGGGATGTTGGGATCGTGGTTTTGGCCAGCCCCTGCACAGAAAGCTGGGAATAAAAAGAAATTTCCCCCGTTTACCCACAGGCTGGTCCTTCTCTTATGCACATCAAACTCACTTGGGGCCTGAAATGTTTCTGGAGACTATGTCATTATTTTGGTCTGGTTAATATTTCTTTTTATAAGGCTTTTTATCACGCTTTTCAAACACTGTTACCACCAAAATGACCTGACACCTTTTATTTCTAAAGAAGTATGACTGGTCAGATTCGTAGGAATACCTATTAAAACCAGAGAGCATGTGGTAGCCAAAGGTCCTATACAATTATATCCAAGTACTCCTATAAAATATTGCTTCAAGCAGAGAAAATGTGGCAGATAAGGCACTGCTGGATGACAGTTACATTTTCCTCAAAGTAGGAAAAACAATGTCGTAGTTCCCAAAGGCCCCATCTCTGCAGGCTTGAAATAAAGAAAAAGAAAAAAACCCAAACAAAAAATCCAACAAAAACAAAACATAGAAAGGAAAAAAATATGTAAGCACTGTTTTCCATTTCTCTGCCAGTAACTGCCAGTAGTAAAAAGACAATGGGTAAGCCTTTCTTGCACTGAATAGAATATTTTTGCTTCTTCATGACTGTTATGTATACAAAGTACACATGCACACAAATACACAGAGATGTCAAGAAAAAAAGAATGCTATTAATGCAACCATAGAGTTGAGAAATCAAGCACTTCAGAGGCGGGAAAGCAGGGTCTTAAAATAAAATGGTCTCCCTGAACTTTACACTCCTGTATTTGTTATAACATATGGGATTTGTTACAGAAATTAACAGGAGAAATACTGGTGATTCTAAGAGAATAAACAACATAAACCTACTTTTTGTATGATTCAGCGTAATATCTTCTACTGAAAGTAATGGTTGGCTCTTCCAGATCTATAGGCTAGAGAATCTCAGCCCAGCTAGTTTTCTGCAATCTTGTCATATTGAATTGCAAAGGTCTATTCATTAAGCTAACTTTGGTTAAACTGTTTTGGTGCTCTCTATCCTTGAACAAAAAAAAAAAAGTGTTGTTTTATCTAGGGAAAAGTTATTTAATGCATTTGGAATGAAAAATGCAGGAAATGCATTCTGCTTGCTGCAATGAGACAAACTATGAAACCAAATTAAATCTGGTACAATTGTGCACAGCTGGGAAAAGGACATCAAAATCTAACCTAAAGATCTTCCTTTAGTACTCAATATTATTACTAATGTCTTTTTTAACCCATTCAAACACTAATGCTCTCATAAATTAGGCAACACACACTCTGAGTACATAAAATTTTTATGCTTTCTGTAAAATAAAAAAATGATAATGAATTAATCACATCTCTGCGTTGATGTCTAACACCAACATTCCATTACACACTTTACAACACTTTACAAATTCACCGCTGTTACTGTAGGTTAAGATTAAATGAAATGTAGTATTAATTCCTGCATCAAGAGATTAGAAACAAGAATTTCTGCAGCACAGTGCATGCTATCAACCGTGCAGCCAATAACATCCACATTACTTCAACATCCTGGTGACCCAATGGGAGCTCAAATGCTACTTGAATAAACACAAGCGAGAAGACTGAAGATACCAGGATCACAGGATGCCCATTAGACCCATATGTAATTCTGAATTAAGTAATGTGGTCCTGGGATATTTCAGACTAAAAGTTTCCATTAGAAATGCAGTAATATTCACAGCAACGTGCAAAGCATCCTCACTGGAAATTTTCTCCATCGAACTTTGATCCCCCATTGTTTGTTCAGGAGGGTCAAGTTCAGGATGCAAAGACAGTGCAGATAACTGGCATGAGCCAAAGAATGGGTACCCTACCGTACATAAGAACACAATAGTCCCATTTGTTTAACCTAGTGAAATGAAGGTCAGGTAGGGATACAGCATAAGCACCAGAAAGCTACAATAACTTTTTCAGCTACTGGATAATGCTGACACTTGATGGAAATTGGCATTGTTAATTTTTCACCATAATTTAGACTTTTAACCAGCAAAGAAATAGGGTTCTGAAACAGACAATAGGAAAAGTGGAATTAAAGGCCTAATAGGCTTTACAGGGAAAGTTATTTAACTTGTGAAAGGCATTTTATGATACAGCTGTCTGTAACAGGAGAGACACAGACCTGAATAACAAAAAGGACCTTTTGAATTCTATCATCCTACCTGATAGGTATTAATCCTAGAGGGATGGTACACCCCACACATTTTCTGGGGTTCAGCCATCCACAGGAGACCAGACATCACTAACATTTCAAGGGTTGCATCAGGTGACAGGAACTACCACCTCAAAATCACTTTCATTTAAATGGAGAGCTCTCAGGCAATGCCTACTCATGTTTACTTTTTTTTTCCTGGAAACACTCCAGGTTGCTACAGCTACAGAGGCACAGCCAGTGGCAGTCACTGCCAAAAGCACCTTGAAGTTCCCAGGTTCCCCAAGCCAGTGCTGTGGAGGGGTCTTGCTCTCATTCCTGCCCAGACTCCTCTGCCAAGCACTGCCCAGTGACACATCCCTGCTGTGAACTGCCACGTGTTGAGCACAAGCACTCTGAGAGCTGGAAACCCTGCACAAAATGTTTACGCGCAGTAAACCCAGAGGACTGCACGATGGACTAGCAGTGTTCAAGCAGTCAGGATTCGGAAATTTTGGCTCTCAGCAGGAGGACAGTTTGTTAACATGAGCTGTGGATCCTGGAGTGTTCCAACCCCAGCTCTTTGACTTCAGCCTGTTTTTAACAAAGACTGTCTTTTCAGACAGATGGGGTGGTCCCACCCAGGCGTTGCTTTCTGGTCCATCTGCAACCTTGTGACTGCACATGATCCGGCTATAGTGCACTGAGAAGAGGCCTTGCCCACCTACAGCCATCACCTGCCATTCCTCCTGCAATCTCTTTAAGCTCATGAAGTGTTTTGCTTTGCTGACACCAAGGCTGCCAAAGAGATCAGCTGGCGAAGGAGACGGCATTAGTAATATGGCTGGCATGTTGCCTCCTGCCGTTGAGATCACTGAGCACTGGCTCTCCACTGGTGCTCTCGGACGGATGGCCTAAAACTCTCTCCCTCTGATCAGCTTCTCAATGATGCAGTGCGCTTGCAACTGGGCTATTGCATTGGCCTTGCTCCACAGCAATGATAATATCTATAATTACTATTTTTCTTGCCTTGTATCTTGTCTTCCCTAGCCAGCCACCTGAGTTGTTGAAATACTCGGTGAGCCTGTGTCCCCGTTCTGTTCCTAAAGCTCCAAGCAGCCCTGTAGCCCAATCATCTTAACTTGGGGCAGCTGCTCCACTTCACTGGAAGATTTTACTGACATTGCTTCTAATTTGGGTGAGAAACTTTCTTTTCCAGGCTTTCCTTTGTGTAACACTCATCCCTCTCATTCACACAGATCTTTTCATTTCAGAGATTAGAGATGTGAAGTGCAAACTCTCTCTCCCTTGCACAGTACATAAACAATGTTAAATGTAGCGTCCAGGATGGGGTTCATTTCACTTCACCTTAGCCATCTAAAAGTCGGCCTCACTCAATCATCTAGAGTCCCTCTATATGACTGGAAAGGAAAAATTTCTTTCGGAAGGAAAGCTTCTCTCATGCTGACAAATGAGGAGGTCTCACCCTCTGGAGTGGTCTCTCTCTGCTGAAGGCAGAGCATGTCTAGGACACTTCATACTCAGGATCTAAAGGCAGAGGAGACTGAAGATTGATGTTTTACATCTTGTCAGTATTTTGTAAACAGAAACTAATTATTTCTGTCTCTTAAAAAGCTAAGTAAAACTTTCTAGCCCATTTCAGAGAAGGTAAATAGAAGCGCTCGGAGAATCTATGACCTGTCAAAAGACAGACAGGCAATCACTGTCAGAGTCACAGGAAGAACACGGGAGATCCTCAATCACAGTCCTGTGCTAAAACCATTAAACCATGCCTCTTTCAACAAACATCTTTCTACTTGTTGCCAGCAAGCATCTCAGTTTTACACAGGTTATTAATTGCTTGTAGTGCCGTTCCTTCAAACAGCAATAAAAATTGGTCACACACAAAGGATTCTCTGGAACTGGGTGGCCAGTTCATGTCCTCTAATCCCTAACCCCTTTGAGATGGCTCAAAGAGAGGAACCAAGTGCAGCATCCAGAGTGGTTCCAAGTCATCCTTCACTACTCTGGATTCAGTAAAAGTCCAGTGGAGACACAGATGTATCAGAAATGTTGGTTTTTTTTTTCACTGGGAAAGAAGGGATATGAGGAAAAGCAATCTTTCCTCTGATCTAAGTGCAGAAAGCTTGCCAGCTCCAAACAAATTTTCTTGTGTAGAGCAAACCTCCAGCCTTCACAGGTACTATATCATCTCCTATCCATAAAAGTCGGGTCAATGAACTTTCAAGTTCATAGGTTATCCAAGCCACTATAAATATATATCTATGTCTGTATTTGTATTAAGGTATGTGCATATGCATATATGGGTGTATCCAGGAGTGTCTGCATGTGCATGCACACAATTTCATAATTTTTAGGAACGTATTCTTTAAATATTTTGTCTTACAAGTCATGTATTCAGCTCACCAGAAATTTCTTTGCACCTAAGGGGAACCCTCTGAGGATTTTCTTTCACTCGATCAAGCTGGACCCAGACTTCAGAGCGCTGAAGGGACTCACAAGACCAGGAAGAGAGATGTATGGCTATAAAACCAGGGTGAATAATTAATGGTGCAATGAAGTTGTAAAATCACTGGGCAAATACCCACTGTGTCCCTAGCCCATCGAGCTGCTCCAACTCCCCGCTGGCTGGGGAGGGCTGTATCGTACAAGAGGCTGCACGGGAGTCCTGAATTCTTACTGCCAGCTTACCAGAGAAGGATTTGCTTCCTTTCAAACAGTTTGGTGGCTGAGAGCAGAAAATAGCATATATGTTTGTGGTAAGGGTAGTGGTGTATCCTGCGCTCACTTTGCTACTGTGCAGAAAGAGAAATCGTAAGAATGCAAAGCAATAGCGTTTTACTTTCAGGTTGTGAACGCTATACCCTGCTCTTCACACTGCGTGCTTCATGCCGTGGAAAAGCTGCAGCATACCAGAAAGGAGCTCTTTTCAAGCAGAAACAAATCTGTGGAAAGTGGAAATCTACATTATTTACTGCATATAAACCTCTTTCTTATGGTAAGCAACAGCCCTGGCCAGCAAGCCACAAAGGAAAAGACACCTTAGTGGTCCAGGAAGTTCAGAGATCTTTGAGTTAAATATTGAGCAATGCAGGTGCAGGCTGCAGATGGGAGGTTTGGGTGTGAAAGCATGCCAAGTGCATAACAAAACTCGATTGAAGGAAGCCAATTTTAAGATCTCAGTTTGAATTCATTGCACATAGATGGCAGGAATTCCACAGATACCCTGTCTGAGAAACAAGAATTTTCAAGCTTCCTCAGTGTGCAAACCACTAGCATAAAAAGGGACCTGCTTTGCTTTGCTTTGCTTTCTCCCAAGTGCAGTTATCACTAGGCACACCCAAGAATATCTTCTGTGAAACGTGCAGGGGCAAATAACTTCTAGGTGCAACTCCGCTGAAGTTAGCAGAGAATTTACTTTGTATTACTGTATCAATTTTTTCCCCCCAAGTTTTGTCTCTATAATTATTTGAGAATTAAGAAATGAAGATTTTGCTGACAGCAAGGGAGTCAGGCCATTCGTATTTGAATTATTTCCACCCTGCTGCTTCCGCTCATCTTTCGGGCGCTTTGTGTTCCCCTATCCACCACGACATGCAAACCCTTTTTAAGACTGAAAGAAATCCTATTTTGGTGTGTTCTTCTTATCTATCTCTACAGGAACAGGAGGTCTAGTTTGCAGAATTTACAGAAATTCAAGCAATAAATCAAATTATAAAACAAAAACCAACAAAGAAGTGTTAGGAGGGGGGTATTTGGAAAGAAATCAGCTTAGCCTGAGCAGTCAGGGTGCTGACAGGCAGGCAGACTTTCCCATGCTTTCAGACCTTGAATTCTCCCCATTCCTGCAAAACTGCCTAATTAACAGTCCACCATTTAGGGAAGGGAGACATCACAATGAAAACACAAAGCCAATGTAGCATCTTCTTAAAGCAAATGACCCTGGCTTGGCTACACAGCAATATTCAAGCAATGCCTACCACAAATCTCAAACAGAGGTAACCACCCAAGAGAAATTCACCTTACATAACGCATGTCACTGGAGGCTCAACAGCCTACTCACCTACTCAAGAGTTTCCTTGAATGGGATCTTTAAAGAAAATCTGGCTATCTTCTTCTTCAGTAGGCTCCCCAACAACATGATGTATCCCAATTTAATCCCTGTTAATTTTAAAGTGAGAAAACTAAAACACCAGCTTGCCTTACTAATGTCTGGCTACGCAGCTACATAGTAATGACTTGTTTGGTTCCTTAAGATGCTTTCTCTTAGCTTCATTGAGATATTTACTACTGTAAAAAAGAAGCAAATATTCATTTCTTACCCCATCGTGCTATTTCATCTCTAGACTCTAGGTGACAATAACATAGGTGACTGTTGCACATAAAGCTTAGTGAAGGGGGCTGTATTTGGACATGGAGCATTGTCCATACAGCACTTGTAATCTATAAAGCCCTCTGCATATGCTAACTACTCTGCTACTGTTGACACAAACTTAAAAGATAGATCTTACAATTTATTCTCCACATCTTACATTTCTTTGCTTAGGTCCTAATTCTTCCTAACCTTTACAGCAAGCATTTTATATTTACACATTATTAGCTCTTATACCAGAAGTATTTGCCATATATTTGGTTAGAGAAATACAGAAGTCTGTGCAGAATCTGGGATACTTGCTAATTCTCAAAGACTGAAATTCTCCCTTTCTCAGTATGCCTTTGAAATTACCCCTAAACATTTATTCCCACTTAAGGATGTAAATGGGATTTATGCAGGAAGTGGGCTGTTGCTGGCTGTTTACACATGGGTGAATTGTGTCCAGGGGGTGTGGATGTTGATTTTCCACTCTAGAACTTCTGATCCTCCCAGTTCTTCATTACTACCTGCCAAAAGTACTGTTGCGAGTTTTGGGGTTTTGTGCACATGAAGTCAGATTTATGACCTTTGTGGTCAAAATATTCCACATTTGATCCTCTTTCCATTCACTCTTTTCAGTTTTCTTCAGTTCTGTTTAAAAAATTGAAATGGATCAGTGACCTTTTTATTAATTACTTGTGTAACTGAAAGCTAGTTTGTTAACAGAGCAAGTCTTGGTTTCTGGAGTACTGTGGAAGAGTGTGTCACTGAGGACTTCTCTAAGTCAATGGTGCCTGTATAAGCAGCTCTGACTTAGTAAAATGCTTATATATGAGAACTTCTGGCTCCAAAAGACTGATATTTATCTTTGCAACAACCTTATTTGGGAAGATTTGAGAGTTAAAAGACTTCAGACTTAGAGGCAATTTTTGCAGGAAGCACATAGCCCTTTTTGAGAGGAACATTCATTTGCATTTTTAATGATATAATTATTATCCCCAAAGCAATAAAATTCAACTGCTTTTGAATATGTTTTCTTTTTTAACCTGTCATAGTTTTTAAAATAGTATTTCCTTAAAGCTTTACTCTTGTTTAAGCATCTATTTTCATTTTACATCTTAAATAGTTGACACCTTTTATCGTCTCTGAAACCAAGAAAGTAAAGTCTGATTTGAGACTTCTATATGCTGAATGTATACTTCTCACCAGCCATAAGCACACTCCAAATAGAGATGCAATTTTGCACCAGAACGTAACCCTACAACTCCATCACATTTCCTTTTAAAAAGTCAAACATTCAAACATGGTATAATAATATTATTATTACTATTATTATAGATTTTTAAAGATATTTAAATTGCATTAAGAGCAAGAGCCATTAAGGTTATCCAAGAAAAACACATTATTTTCTGTACCAAAGTGGAGTACTCTTTCAACTATTCATGGAATATGAGGCTGACTGGTAGCAGTTTGTCCAGGACTTTTATTAGAAGTATGCACAATACACTGTCCTCTCCCGAGACTTTCTGCAGAGGCTTTGTAAAGAGGAGAGAGAGAGCAACAGCCCCTATGGGAACAGGCCAAAGTGAGGTTTTGGAGATCACAGACCAGATTGGATGCCTGCAGAAATAAATTCGGCCCAAGTGTCCCTTGAAAGCATGAAGAAATGTGACAGGACACCTTTTCTTGTGCTCAAGAATGAATGCTGAGCCTTTACAAGTACTTTAAATCAAGCTTCAGAACTGCCGCTGCAGATTTTTATGACAGTATCTCTAAATAACTGTTCACCAAAGGTTTTGCTGAGGGAGTTCTTTCGAGAGCTGATCACTGTACGAGTAGCTTTGCTGTTCATAAGGGATCCAAAGCAGCCTGAACAGAGCATGCCTTCAGTGTACACCCAGGAGAGTAAACTTTATGGAAAAGTCACCTTCATGTTCTCCTCAACATGGTCTTCTCAGTCCCATGTAATTCAGACATCCCAGGTGGACTCTTCAGCTGGTGTGTGAGCAGAAGCTCTCACCCAGCACCAATATACTTTCAAGTGCAGCCATTATTAACATCTCCATGGTTCTTCCCACTCCCATCTCTAGTAAAACCTTCTTACCAAGTTTCTGAAAGCATCTTTGGACAGCAGCCACACGGCTGTCCTCCCCCTTTGCAGGTCAATTGTCTCCTCTCTGAAGACCTCTTCCTCTCTTCCGTCCCTCTTGTATACTGCAAAAGGAGACAATAGGGATGAGGATCTCATCTACGGTTTATATAGATCCAGCAACCCGTGTGTTGCTGCCTGACCCGGGAGAGGTAAGACCTCATTTCTGGATAGTTTTCAGTAACTTTTTCCTGTTTTGGTAACTGTTTTATTTCTGTTTAAATGTTACTATAGATACTGGAATTCAGCCTTGCAAAGTTACATAACCAGCCTGTGCAGAGGCGAGGACAAGGTCGTCAGGAGGGACAGAACATCCTCCTCGGGGACCCCTATGCAGAGGACAGCATTCAGCGCAAGAGCTCTGGGAGGGAAAGGTACACTTCACACCAATCTCCAGGTCTGGAAGGCTCTGTGCCTGCCCTCAGACCTGTAAGGGGCCAAATTTGTCTGAAACATCTGGGAATGATTGGGTGAATCTAGTCATAGGACAGTCATTGAAAATATTCAGAGGGTAATAGCAGAATTTGTTCAGACGTTGAGAGACAGCAACACACACAAGCAGACATTCCACAGCTTGGAAACAGCAATGAAGGACCTATGCATTTGTCTGGACTATTCAGGACAGAGATGTGCACAGAAACCAACCCACCTTGGAAGAAGCTAACCCCAGAACCAGAGTCCCGATGTGGCCGTGCACCCTGACTAACCAGCCCAAAAAGCTAAACTAGTTAGTTGTCGTGTCAGCGCTGTCTCTGTGCCCAAGACCTGCGGTGGTGGCTGGCTAAGCACAGCTCAGAAGTCACCAGCTTGCTCAGAGCATACTGTGAGTGAGGTTACCTAACTATGGTGGCATGCTTGTGGCCTCAGGCATTTTTCTATTAGTCACGAATATTTCTTTATCATGTGGTAGGGAAAAAGACATTTCTAAACCAACTTGTAAAGACTTAAAGGCATATGGCTTTTTCACCATTCTGTTCATAATTTTGGAGATTACTTAGAAAAAGTCCACTATCCTCAAAGCGTATCAGTTCCAAGGGAACACCTGCATGTACGAAGGGGAAGGATTTCCCAATGTTCTCATTTCCCAATGTTTTCAAGAAAGCTGGGTTCAGCTCTTGACCCCTTGAAACATCAAAGTCTAAGTCCGTATTTCCAAACCAAGATAGGCATTTGAACGTTTAACAGAGAATCTACTGATTCAGACACCAATTTTCTCCCTCCCCTCCTACTGCTACCTCTGTTTTCCATGAGTGAAATGGTGGCCATGCTTCCCTGTTTCACAAAAGGGCAGCAAAGAGAAACTCCCTTAGCAAGTATGTGATGCTTATCATCAAAGTTTGAAGGAAAAGCTAAAATGGAGATGCCCTGCATCACAGACATAAAATGCCCAGATGTTATTTAAACTCATGTCAGTCATAATCTCACCTTTCTTGACAACTGATACAAATGCTCCTTTTACAACCAGTATAGATGATGCTGCTGCTGCTTCAGTGAAACAAGTAGAGAGCTCAACAGGGTAGAGACATAGGGCTTACAACCAGAAATTAACAATAATGAATTAAAATCATATGACAACATAGATGGACAGATTTTGTGAACAAATTTGATGTTCCCTGGGGTTTTTTGCATATACCTGACACCCCAGTTTTATAGCTCACAGCTCCTCAAATGCCAGTTATACTGATACTGGAGCTTTTCACCCATGTGCAGTTTTTAGTTAAAGAAAGGCCATATAGTTAAATAAAGGCCCAAATATTTGCAATCTACGTGTGCAATACTGTATTTGAAATAGTCTTTTGACAGCATTCTAAATAAATGTACAGTTAGTCCATTTAAGTTAGTAGAATTTGCCCTAATCATATAAATCACATCAGACACGGGTCCATTGTGTTTGCAGATTCAAAAGACAGGGTTTATGTAAATACAAAGAGGGACATTACATGATCAAGCCCTGATAAGGCAAGTGGGTGGTCATGACTCCAATGCTTGTTGTGCATAGATACATATACATATACATATACATATACATATATATATATATACATACAGACAGATATTTCAATTCAAATTAGATTTAAAACAAAAGAAAATAAAAAGCCCAGTTTGGCTTCAGCAATGCCCATGGAGAACAATTTCTAGGATGTACTGACTCCCCTACTTTTTGACAATCTGATTCCTTCAGAAGTGTTTCAAGATGCACATTGAAAGGCTGAGGACTTAAACAGGACCTTTTTGAGAATATAATACTGCCATGAAGGAACAGAAATGGTGAATCGCCCCTTAAGGCTTAGCCTGGGAAATGTTTTCCTGGGGGTAGTTTTATCTGATTCATGAAAAATTGCAAAGGTGTTTGGCAAAACACACTGTACAAATGCTTTTCCTATTGTATTGGAAAAAAACCCCTCTGAGAACAACTGGAAGCCCTGCACATATTGTGAAACAGTTTCTTTGCCTACATGTCATTTTAATCTCACTCAATGTTTTTTAATGAAATCCTGACCAATAAACTGAGCTGTAGGCAGGATACCTATGTAGTACCCCATCATGCCTCTGGATGCTCTGAATGCCACATCCCCTTCAATCCCATAGACTGAATTCTAGTCACTTTCAGAGTATTTCAGAGAAATTCGTGCCACTTTAACTGATCATTTTAGTGTGGTTCTTTGCTCAGAAATGCCAGTGTGACCTTACCATTTGCTGAATCTGTAAATAAGTAATTATTTGGCTTACTTATTAAGGTAACACACCCTACCTAGGATGAAAAACCAGACCTACAAGATAATCCTCATCTCAAGTTTCTGCTGGCTGTACTGTCTCAAAGTATTTGCCCATATTGTATTAGTGAAATTTCATCTGTGCTTCATACTGTAGCTGGAAGTGTGAGGCACAGGTGGTCAAAGCAGTAGTCACCTAAGAGGCGCTTTCTCTCATTAATTTATGAGCTTAGAATCCTGTTCTGCAGACAGAAAGATGTATTTTCCTTACTGCAGAAACTGTATTGGTGAGTGTGTAATTAAAATTTTCTGTCAAATCACTTTTCATTAAAATAGGTGGATCAATTACTAGATGTCAGTGTAGAAGGCAAAGAATTACATTTCGTATAAGGGGACTATATTTCACACTATAGCTGGTATCACCAAGAACATTAATCTTTCTGTTTATACACTGAAATGTGAAATAACATTACGTTGGAAAAGTAATTTGGAAGTATCATGAAAACAGCAGCTATGTTAAAAAAAGAGATATACCAATGTAAGGAAAAAAATACATTTTTGAAAGGATATGCAGCTTTATTTTCCCAAATGCTTTTTGCTTTTAAAACTTAGAATATGCAGTAAAGGAAAAAATAATAAAAATTGATGGCATTGCTCATAAAAAAAAAAAAGAGAGAACAGCACTTGTTCTCTGTTTTTAACCAACGGGTACCATTCTTGTTGGAGCACACAGTACTACATACAGGTATGGAAGATGGTAGCCACTGCCTATTCCTTCACTTTGTTAGTAACGTCTACATTATGGTAATTTTAATGTGTCATTTGTTTTCATTCAGGTTTTCTATTTGACAAGTACATTTTACAGGTAGTGGCTGCCATGAACAGAATGATTGCAGTGTCAGTGAGTCAGGTTGGAAGGGACCTCAGGAAGTCATCTAGTCCAACTGTCTCTTCAGAGTAGGTTCAGCTCCGAATTCAGAAGAGATTTGTCTTGGCTTTTTTCGGTCGGATCCCAAATATCTTTTGAAAAGATTCTAGAGCCTCTCTGAGCAACCTGTTCCAAAACTTCATATCAAAAGACTGGGGTTTTTGTTTTGTTTTGGCTGGACACATGCCCCCCAACTCCCTTGTTTTTATGACCACTGTCTCCATTCTCACACCATGCTCCTCAGCTTCAGCTTCACCTTCTCAGCACCCTCCACACAGGAGCTGGGGCAGGGGGGGAGCTGCTGTTAGGTTCCCCCAGAGCCATTTCTTCTCTACACTGTCACAGCCTTTACTGAAATATTTTTTTATACGCTGGTATTTTAATGTACTGATACATATTTTCAATATACAATACAATTGGTTAAAGATGGCAGTTAGTCCAAACTGGTCAGATTCTCCAAAGTTTTTTTCAAACATCTAGGGAAGGAACCAATATCATGTCAACTTCAGTACATCACTTGAAAGGAATTAAATTCTACACTTTGACAAGTCATTTCGGGATCTCACAGATCAGTGAAGAAATGTGCTAGCCTTTCAGTAAGTATTTAATGACGTTCAAGTAAAATAGATACAGCATTGTTCAGTCCTACATTAGCTTTTCCGATTCTGCTAGTAAACATTTTGCAAGAAAAAAACACCGGAAAAAAAACCCCAAACCCCACTGTTTCCCCAAAATGCATGTTTTTGGAGGCTGTTTTTTAATAATGAGCATTATGAGTCATTTGTGACTCTGAAAATTCCAGTAAGTCAATGGAGTTGTGTCAGACCTGAATTACACTCTAATTTCGGACAATATATCCTGAACTACACAGGCAAACTCCCCAAATGTGGAAGGAGAAAAAAAAAAAAGCAAAAATGTGTGTTAGAATCTTCCATATTTTAAGACACTTTTCAATTGCTCAAATTAGACCCAAAATTGTTACTCCGTTCTAAAAAGACACCTAAAAACTTGTGATCTCTGGATATACATGACCTCCAAAGGTTGATCTGTGTCCTTCTTGAGTCATATAAAGCTGAAATCATACATAATAAAACCTGACAAAGTGGGGAAAGAACCACATTAATTAAGCAACAACAAAAAAATTAACAGAGTATTTTAAAATGTATCTAATTCCCCATCAGTCAAGCAAATAAGTAATAACTGGAGGTATAGCAGCCTTAACTACAGGCTACTATAGTTAGATAGCCTTAACTAGCTCTGGGAAGATCCAAGATCTGTTTTTCTCCTAGGAGGAATGTGGCGTTGCATCCACTAAGTTGCCTGACTGAGCACAGCCAAAGTGACTTTGAGAGATACGGACATAAATAGGTACATCTACTTTTTGCACAGCAAAGTCAACTTCCATCTGTTAACAATTTGACTTTCTGTCTAACTGGAGCCTAAGAAGAGTTTCTGAGAATAGCAAAGTGCAGAATTATTTCTCTGGACTTCCCATTGATCCAGGACTTTCACAGCATATTTTGGAATGTGGAGCAAATCTTTATACAGTGCAAAGTCAACAGCTAAGCGAGCAGACTAGTTTACACTGAACTGAGCAGAGTAACTCACTTATCCACGTGCTTCCCACTGCTTGCCGTTGGGAAGGAACAGTGGACAGAAACTAAAAGCAGCAGAACTTTTATAAGCAAACCACTGACTGCATAGTTTTTGTATGAGCAAATCACATCATCTTTTTGCTTCCTGTTCTACACTCTGAGGAGAAATTCCAGCCCCAGTACCAAGGAAAATGTCACTGTAGTAATAAAGCGCAAGAACAGTAGTAGGAGACAGAGCACCTGCACGGGTAGCAAGACTCAACTACATCAAGTCTTGAGTTTGCATCAGCTCTATAGTTGATGAGAGTTTGGTCTCCACACCCAACAGTCTTTAAGCATACATCTTGAACATCAATACTTAAAGCAACCATCATTCTACACTTCAAATAATTAAATTCAAGCCCATCTGTGTTCAGTAGCAGTTACACCTGCTTGTTCTCAAAAATACCAACAAGAAATGCAACACACACACACACAGCAGTCCCCAAATGTTGTCTCTGTAATTTTGATTGCTGCAGTGGCCTTGAGGGCTGACCCTCGGAGAGTTGGGTTTTTTATTAAAAGCAGTCATGTGCGACTCAGTGGTTCCAACAAGAAAGAGCAGCTGTCCATCCACTCCTCCTGTGAGGCCGTGAGTACAAAAGAGCCCTGTGTTGTGGTGTTTGAAATTTGTTTCTGCACAAAACGATAATTCATTTCAGGGGTGAGCAACTATGGCAATTGTGATGGTCCTCGGGCCACGGGAAGGGGCAGGTATGGAGGAGGAACCTGGGCCAGGTCAGGCAGCAGGGCTCGTCATCCAGTGCGTGGGCAGGAGGGAAGCAGGGAGGGGTTCACGCGTTTGCCTCTGCCCTAGGCCCCGTGCACCTCAACACCAGCTCTGCCCAAGCTCCTCCGGTGGTTTCCTCTTGCCTGCACCTGCGCGACAGAGCCGGGGAGCCTGGCTGCTTGCCGCCGCCTTGCCCTTCCTCCAAGCAAACAATAAGGTCCCAATTACACAAACACGCTGCTTGACTCAGGGTTGGCTCACATGCCTGACAAGCTACAAGATGAGGGCCCACTGTTCCAATATGGGAAGTTTCAACGCAATAAAAGCACATCTCATGTTGTACTGTGAGGTTTCATACCTGAAAAAGCCTTTTCTGGGGACCAGTGAGTTGGCACTAGCCACACAGCTCCAAAACAGCATGGGAATCGCCTGCCAAAAGACACCACTGAGTCAGAATTCAGAGGGTATGCCTACACTACAGTCACAACTGATGTGACTGCAATATAGTGTAAACATAGCCAGGCAAGCTGTAAATTAGCTAGCTTGGGCACCAGCTGTAGTCTAGCCATGGAGTTCAGGCTAGCCTAACCACTCAAGTATTTAACCAGCTTTTTGGGCATGTTTTCCAGCCAGCTCTGAGCTCCACGCAGTCACAGCTGGACTGCTACCAGCTCCACAGTTGACCAGTTTAAAACCAGCTCAGGTATGTCTGTGACTGCAGCATAGGCATACCTAAGCTTCTAAATAATTTAAATTCCTACTGTCTCAACTTCCACTCTTCTAAAAACTTGGAACTGCAACACTGGCTTGTATAAGATTAAACATTTGGGGTGCAATAAATACCATTTTAGGTTTGAAATTCATGGTTCTTTCATGACACAAACTGTTTTTACCAAAAATAATGACTGTTGCTGTCAGTGTGACCACCTCTCTCACACTCAGTCCAGAAGCAGTTGAGTACCAGGTGTACGAGGTGGCTATCTGACCTGAAACTCTGCAGGACACAGGAAGTTTATACACAGATATCCAAATACCTCCAGCATGCCTTACCCTGTATCTGTGGTCTAAGGGAAAAGTCCACTCATTTCAGTGGATGTTTTCCCTGCATACTACCGCTTGCTGGTACAGTGCATTTTGTAACACGGAGCACGTTGGAAGAAATGCCAGCTTAACACTTGTATTGCTTGGGAGCAGCAAGCTGCTCAAACATCGCTCCATAACCTCACATTGAATGAAGGACTGAGAAAATAACACAAAATTCTAAACTGTTTCTTTTTAACTGATTTTGGGGAAGAGGAATATGGCTTTTACCTCTAAAAAGCCATAAGTCTGTCTTCAATTGAAGTCCTATTCATCACAGTCGTAACCTAGCTGATTTCATTTCACCATGACTGGATTTGGTCCTTTACCAAACATCTGAATATATTATAACTTTTTATGTAACTTTTTAAACACAAATTTGTTCACACCAAAGATTGATACATTCCCCTCCACACACCCTAGATACCACCTCCTGTCAGCTTATACCAGTAATATAGTTCCTCTCCCTGGTGCTTTAGAGTCCTCAAGGCCCTGTCATGTCTAATTCTCCACCTCATGGCAAGCACTACAAACCAAAGGACACCCATGGAATATTCATTATTCTTTCAATACCAATAACTTTGCTTTCACCAGGAATAGAGTTGATTTTCACCAGAAGCTGGGAGGGGGCACAGCCAGGACAGCTGACCCAAGCTAGCAAAAGGGTATGCCACACCATATGATGTCATGCTTAGTATATAAAAGTGGCTGGCCAGGGAGGAGGGATCACTGCTTGTGCATCTGTTTCGGGCAGAGAACAAATTGCATTCTGTATCACCTGCTTTGTAGATTCTTTTATAAACACCATTGATGTCATTTTCCTCTCCCTGTGCTGTCCCAGTAAAGTGTCCTTATCCCAACCCACATGTTTTACCTTTTCCTTCCAATTCT
This sequence comes from Gallinula chloropus, assembly GCF_964237585.1. NCBI lineage: Eukaryota > Metazoa > Chordata > Aves > Gruiformes > Rallidae > Gallinula > Gallinula chloropus. Next base: position 13,575,056 of record NC_140092.1, read on the forward strand.
CCCTATCCCACTGGGGCAGGGAGTGATGTGCAAGCAGCCGCGTGGTACTTAGTTGCCGGCTGGGGCTAAAACCACAGATTTGCACACCTCTGCTCTTCTGTTCTGAGACAGAAGTCATTCAGCGTGTCAACGTTTGAAATGCTGTGGGCATGATGGGAAGAGCAGGGATGGAAAAGGTGTTGCGCTGGGAGATGTTAAGAGCTGCCATCAGCCAGTTCTTTGATCCAGAAACACTTCCAGACCCGGTTAAAACCACTGGGTCTGCAAACCAGATGGCAAGGACTCTCTGTGTTCTCAGCTTCTCCCTCGTGGTTTTTCAGTTCCCATTAAAATCAGTAAGATTCTGCTCCCTTTGGAATTTGAACATCCCTTCAAATTTCTGTGTTGTCAGAATTTGAAAATCAAACACAGGAAGGCAACAAGATGCTGACAGGTGTACAATCTTGCTTGGCATCGCAAAAGCATCATTCACAATCCTCCCTCTCCCCTCATTTGCCAATGTAAATTCAAACTGACTTCACATGAAGACAGTACAATTACACCGGATTAAAACAGGTTCATCTGAGGCCAGAACTAGCTAATAGTTAGCAGGAAAACATAGTGAATTTACCAGGAGCAGCAGTACTAAATACTACTACTAAATATTTTGGCTTTTCTTATGATTTGCCATCAGCTCTGCCTTTGACCTAAGTGTTCTAGTTACCTGTGTAACCTTGCCAGTTTCCAGAATAAAAGAATGCAAAACTGGGACATAACTATTTTATCTTGAGCATGTTCATGCAAGAAAAATACAGCAGCTCCTTTCCACAGCCCTAATGAAATGTTTTGTGCCCGTGTGTACGTTCTAACACAGCAGTTCTGTTTATTTTATTGGCTTATAATAAAAAAATGACACTTTATGAGCTACATGATAGTATTTCAACAATACCTTGTTGTGACATGATATGGTGTAATTACTTAGCAGGAGATACTACAATTTATTGTTATGTCATTGAGTCATACCCTTCAGGGCTTCAGATTGGTGTCTTAACCTTGCTTTTTAAATCCATATAAACTAGCAAGCTAAGTCAAGGGATACATTAAAAGATCCTGTAAATAAAGACATAGACGAAACATGTGCCTGCACACAGCAGTATTTGAAAACACTTCCCCAATCCTTTTCTCTTCTCTCTTCGTTCTGCTTTTACAGCATTATTGACTAGGTTAATGATATTTAAAGAAAACAGAACTAACAACCCAAACATGCAAAACCCAGATATGTTACATTAAGGTCTTATTCAGGTGATCCTACGGAGTCAGAGATGCTCAGTACCTACCACTGGCTTTACCCACAAAATGAAGCAGGTAACCAGCCCCCACAGGGTGACCTCTCCATCCACAAGAAGCATCGCTTAGCTTTCCATCCGTCCATGCAGTTTGCACTGCAGGGCAAGGCCATGCCAAGCACAGCATCTGCCTCCTCCTTGTTGTCATTTTCGTACCATGTATCTAATCAGGAGAGAACGTGACTTTATATGGCACCCTATAGCAACTGTAAGCGCAATAAAGGGGATTAGTGACAGCACCTTTCCCTAACCAAAGGTCATAGGACAGGATATTTTTTCTTTAAAAAAGCGTTCCTCCGAGTGAAGGCCTTTGGTCTGTCCGCGGGTGTGGAGATAAGCAGCTCCCTCCCCACTGGCTGTACGTGCAATACGCCCCGATGAACACTCTGTCTCAAGCAGCCAGCGCAACTTGGGTCGAATCCAGCCTCCCCAGCCGCCGCGGCGTGCCCCCGCACCTCGCCGGGACATGTGGGGCCGCGCCGAGTCCAGCTGGGCCTCGTCCAGCCGCCCCCCGGAGAGGGCGGCAGGCACCGGGCGCTGCCGCTCCGCCGGCTGCGATAGGCGCCCGGAGAGGGGGAACTCTGGGCTAAGGGGGACACCTGCCCCCGGCCGGTGCCAGCCGCGAAGCCGGGCAGTGCGGGTGGGCGGGCCGCCGGGGGCTCCCGCCTCCGCCGAGAGGAGCTGGCAGTGCCGCTCCCCGTCTGCCCCTTGCCCTCCCGCGCAGAGCTGCTCCCCGGCGGGAGCGCACCCAGGCACGACGGGCCGATCGCAGCCATAAAAACACACCCCGGCACGGGCCTCAGGCAGCCAGCACTCCCGGAGGCTGAGGCCGGCGAACTGCCAAGCCGGGTCGGAGGCGGGCCGACACCTCTGCCCCACGCCCGCCAGCCTGTGCCTCGGCCCTCGGTTTGGTCACCACCTCCACGGCGCGACGGGGCGCGGCGCGGGCAGCCCCGCGGCGGCTGGGCCGGGGGAACCGCCGCCCGGCTCCGCGCCGCCCCGCTCCCTTTCCCAGCCCCCGCCGGCGAAGCCAGCTCGGCGGCAGCGCCCCAGAGCGAGCACCTCCCTTCCTTCCCCCCGGGCGCTGGGTGTTGCTGTTGTTTTGCTGCCGCCGCCGCCGCAGGTCGGCCGGGGTGGGCGCGAAGGGAGGGGAAGGGGTGCGCTGCGGGGCCGGGCGCCAGGCGCACGCCTCTGCCTGACACGGGCGGGGAGGAGGAGCTGGACGGGCAGGTTTGTCAGCGGGGCGGCGGCGGCCCCCCTCCCCTCCCCTCCCCGCGCTGCTAGGGATAATTAGTGTCTGTGCTAGTCCGTCTGTCCCCGGGAGGCAGGGCGGGCAGCGCAGAGTCACTGCGTGCCCGGCTGTTTGTGAGCGCGGTGACTCGCCCCGGCCCCTCGGCGGAGCCTCCACCCCGCGGGCGGGGAACCGCCCGGCCCGCCCGGCCGCGCTCCCCGCCGTGACCCTCCCACCGCCACTCACCCCGCCGGCCCGGGGAGCCTGGCAGGGCGAGCGGCGCCGGCGTCATGTGACAGCGCGGCCCGGTGCCAGGAGCCCGGGGGGAAGGCGAGCGGGCGGGCGGAGGGCGGGAGGCAGGGCGGCGGGCGGGCAGCTCCTCCTCGCACACAGACCCGGAGCCAGCGCGGAGGCGCCTCAGCCGCGGGGACGCGGGACACGCCGGCCTCGCGCCTCGGTGCCGCTGGAGCGCCCCCAGTCCTCACCACCTAGCGCGACCCCCGCCAGTGCGGGAGCCCACGGAGGCCCGGCGCCCTCGCACCGCCCGTCGAGCGTAAGTGTGAGGGCGGGGGGGGGGGCGGGCCGTACCGGCTGCGGGATGAAGGTGCCGGAGGACGAAAGTTTCCAGGCGCTGCGAGCGGCGTGGAGCCCGGGGCAGCAGGGGACGGGACGCCGCCGGCAAATCGGGGAGCAAGAGCCGCGGGCAGGCCGGGAGCTGGTGGGGACGGGATCGCCGTCCTCCCGCCGCGGCGGGGAGGGGGGGAGCATGGCTCGTCTCGGCGGGGGGGCGCGGGGGCTCGCAACAAAGCTCCCTGCAGGAAACTTCTTCCTGCGTGGCCTCCGGCGCGGTGAGGCGGCGGGAGCAAGGAGGCGGGGGGCGAGGGGGCTGCTGTTGTCCGGCGCGCCCGCCCGGGCGGGCAGCGCACCTGTGTGGCCGGCGGCGCCGCTCGGGGCCGGCTCGCCTCACCCGCGGCGCCCTCCCCCGCTGGCCGCGCTCCCTGGCGGGAGGGGGAGCGTGGGGCCTCCCGCCCCTGGCGGGGGGGCCTGCGGGCCGCCCGCCCCTCAGGGCCGCCCTCCTGCCGAGTGGGGCCGCAGCCATCGGGTCCCGCACGGGATATCGTGCCGGACGCGGCGGAGGTGAAAAGGACAGCGGGTTCCCTCGGTTCTGAGGGCGGTGGGGGAGATACCACAGCAGGAGCTCGGCTCTTGGCGGTTCCCCACCGGTAGCGCGAAGCCGATCGGCAGCGCCGCGTTTCCAGTTTAGCGCCCGGTGAAGTCAAGGATGAGATCGCCTGTCAAAAACATATCCCTGGCATTGCCGCCGAACCTTAGCGCCCCTTAGCCATGGTGTAGGCGAGCTTAAAACGCGTAGTGCCCGGGACAGCACCGCAGTTCAGCGCGGGGTTAGAAATAACGACCGCAGTGAGCTTCCCTTTCTGAATGCAGTGTTTCTGTAAAGCCGAAGGGGCAGTAAGAGTTACTTGCTTGGGACCCGTGTCAGGTGAGCCCCTGGCACAGCAAGGGGAGCCCTGGAAGAGGGAGGTTTAGCAACAGGAGCCTGTGCCAGGCGATCGCAGCACTTCGGGAGAGCTCGTTCAGAATAGCACAAGTAATCATTCAGGAGCTAGATGACAAAATACATTAAAGTCACTGTGTACTCCCCTGGTGACTGGGGTACCGTTCCTGCACTGACCCCCCTGTGTTACTTGCTTCCACGCCTGTGGAAATTCAGGAAGTGTCACTGCTGGTGGAGATGAACTCTGAAAGTTTCATTGTTGGGAAAAGCTGAATTTGGGTGGCTGACAGGAGAGCTTTGAAAAATTCATTAAAACTAATAACCTTTAACATATATTACCTGTATTGAAAACAAAGGATTATCCTGCTGCCCACGAATGATTTTTCCATAGAATACCTTTAAGATACACTGTCCTGATAATTGCATGAGGACCTGCTTTTTGTGTGAGGGGAATTACATCTGGATTTGATAATCCTGCCTGACACAGATTTACCTCGCACAAACTTTCCTCTTGTATTTTTAAGAATATTTTGTCTAGTATCAGAATACAAAAAGCCTGAAGCTGACTTGAGTAGCTTTTTTTTGTTTTTTTCCCAGGCAGGCAAATACTTTTTTTCCCCCTGCACACCCTGTTACAGATATGTTACAGACCATCAGGAGACTGGAGGTAAAGGTAGAAAAAGAAAATAAAAGATACTAAATAGTCTCTCCCTTCCCTGAGAAACTGCAAAATTTCCTCTAAGTAGCAGAGCTGTGAGGGAGCCCTTAGGTACTGTGAGGATTTGATCTACGCAACACCTGTTTAGCCAAAAGCAAAAGTCTACAGATAAATAATGATGTAGATTACAGATTAGTCAAAGGCTCTGAGATAATAGAGATGGGAGTTATACAACCACCAAATTACATATATTTCCAGTTTCAGTACAAAGAAACTAAGAAACTGATAGTATTGGCATAAAACCTACACATTGCTGTCCCGGCCAGTTGTCACCTCATGTGGGTGTTAAGTCATGAAACCCCCCAGCGATGATTAGTGTTACTGTAGTACTCATCCACCTAATTTTTTGTAACACCTTGTCACATTGGATACTACTAGATGTCCCACACGTGGTATATAAAGAACAGATGCAAAGTGTGTAAGAGAAAAGTATTTGAAACCCCAGGTCTGAAGGAAAGAAATGTTGAAGTTATTCTGTTGCATGACACTTAGCTGTGTTGTGCCTCCCCTCTGCCTCATGTCATCCTCTTACTTCATTTATTCAGCTGTGTATTTGGATGTCCTAAGATGACACCCGAGTGCAAACGGAACAAGAATTGGGTACACTGAGTGATGCTCATCCTCAGCTATTGAGCAGTACAGAATAAAAATCAGACACTGTCAAGGAGCAACCCCCAGCTTTACAGATCACTCCTGCAATGGTCTGAACCCCTTAGCTCTGCCTACGAAGAAGGTGTTGCTGTCAGGCTGGGCGCTGCCTGTTTGATGTCATGAAGCTATAGCTCTTTTTAGCTACTGGCGTTCTGTAAATCCACTAATAAACCAACTGGTCCTAGGGAAGGTTTCAGCTAATCATCATGACCTGTGGTGTCTAAAATCTCCTGCTCCCTTATGTTGAGGGAGCCTGTTTGTAAATAGGGCAGGTCCGCTGCATAGGGACAGTGTTTTTATTCACACCCAATGAACAAACACCTCCACCCACTGTTGTTGTTTTAAAAGACTCCAGCTGCTCATGAATATAGGGTCAGGGAGGGCCGCCTAAATGTTTCTCTGTGCTTTCTCCTCAGCTCAGCCAGCAGAGCTGTTTCCTGTTCTTTGTTTCAAGGCTGGGGTTTGCGTCACACATTCCAAGTGGCATATGTGGTGCTCTTTCCTGTTTCGGACTGTTTTCTGGGAGATTGGTAGCCTCGTCCAGGCCCCTTGTCACTGCCCCTCAACTCCCAATCCCCACCCAATGAGTTATCATGTCTCTGCACACTCAGGATTGCTTAAGATGCCTGTGTTATGTCATAACGAGGTTTCCAAGTTAACCTTTAACGCACACCCTCAACTTCAGTATAGTTAGGGGGTGAACTGGAGCCCTGCACTCCTTTTGCTCAAAACTTGTACTCGAATTTCCAGAAAGTTGTGAGCCAGTTTTCTGCTCTTGCTGGCTCATCAGCTGATCTGGAATGGTTCCATTAAAGTCACGGAGTTACACTGTTGTAAAGAGAGAAGAGACTCACATCTGTAGGCTCATAATTTGTTTTCGCTTCTGCCCTTACCCAACCTAAATGGCCCACCATAAGCACTTTGTTTTGCCAGACCTCAAAAGGAATAGGTATTTTCTCATTATACAAACTAGAAGATGCACTGTCTTCCAGAAGTAATAGAGAAAATGAGGCACTGCTGGCTTACTTTTCTTTGGAATAAATAGGTATGGCTGCCCCATATTTTGCATAAAAATAAATCTTTCACTCCTGTTTTTATATTTGTCTTCTCTCCCCCCCCCCCCCGACTGTTGCAGGCAGACATAGAGAAATACCAAGAGGAAATTCAGAAAGAGAACATAAATCTTTCTGTTGATTTGGATCTGACAGAAGATGAGCTAAAGGACCCAAGCCAAAGCTCATTGAAATCAAGAGAAAGACTTTCATTAACTTCAATGGGCTTTGGATCAGGCCTTGGATGAAAATGCAAGATGGAGTGTTTATTCTTCTCTGTCACTTATGGGCCAGAATATGCATGGTTTCTGTACACACACAAGTACTTCCACTTTTTCATTTTACCCCTTTTTTGTTTTTAAAGTAATTTTTTAGTTCTTGCTATTGCTGTTTTGGATGCCAAAATTTAGTTGTTTGTGATAACTGCAGGTATCTTTTAAGAAATATCCAAAATACATGCATTAAACTTCCTCTTTCAGGGCTTAGTTATATGTGAAAAATAATTTTTAATGAATTTTGTGCTTATCCTTAAATCAACTTGTTTTTTGTCTGTTCAGAAATCCAGATAACAAGAAGTATTTGGCTGCACAGTTTTGGTAAGTTGTTTATTTTCATTTGTTGTTGTCAGCTGTTTTTACTTAGTTGTTTTTCTGTTGATCTTGAATACCATAGATGCATTTATCTAGTAGAACCTGATAAAATACCTTAATTTTGGTACTGTTACTTTCCACAGGATTTCAAAAGTATTTCTTTTTTCCCCATGACAGAAGAAAAGTGTTGCATTTAACTGCATTTAATATTGGAAACTGGTGTATAATAAATGCAGTACATTTTGTGGTTCGCACCTTTTTGTAGCCAGAAGTTCTACAAAATCAGGGGCTGAGATTAAAATTATAATAGTTTTGTAAACCAGCTTTTTAATATTAATTAACACTGCTAACAGGAGGTCTTTTAGAGTTCTTTCATGCTGTCAGTGTTGAAGCTTTGTGTTCTCATTCTGAGGCTAGTTGCTTCCAATTCAGAATATGAAGTTTGGCAGGGCCAGTTTTAGGAGAGATTTAACCCTTCCCTATTAAGCATTCACTTGATGCCGAGGCTTCCTTTGAAGGTTTTGTAGCCATAGTTGGTATCTCCCAGGGGAAGGAAGTGTCAGTCAGCCAAATGGAAAGATAAAGCTCCAACAGGTTTTTAATAGTAAACTAAGTCAGAATGGAAAAAAAAAAAAATCAGATGCATTGTCTGCCTGTGATGCAGGCAGTGTGTGTTACCAGCAAACTAACCTGATCCATGAAGGCATGACAGACTTTCTGAGTCTATGCTGCTTCGATCATTTTCTCATTTGTACCCACTCCACTATCCAACTTTTCTCCCTGGTTTTTTCCCCCCACTTCTGTAGGTACATAGAAGTTCATCAACATTTCCCTGTATTCAAATCCACATTAAAATTAATCATTTAGGTCATTATTCATAAATGTAGGCTTCCTTTCTTTAGGATTAGATTTTTTCCTCTTTCCCATGCTATCAAAAATGTTGAATCTGTTTCACATGTTCTGTGAAATAGTAGAACCCTTTTTGTAAGAGAGCACCATTTTCTGTCATTCTTCCCTTTTAATAAAAATACAGGATTTGTATTTCTCCTATTAAATTATGTTCAAAATTAACCTCTTAAGGAAAACACAACAAAAAGACAGTTCAGTTTGGAAAGGAAAGATTATCATACCATTCCACATACTTCACTTGTTTTCAAAAGTCTGATCTTTTATCCTTTCTAGACTGTTTCTCCTTCTAAGAAGTAGCCTGAGACAGGAAACCAGACAGCAGCCTGCCGTGATAAGGGAGAATATTGTCTAATGGAGGTGCCTCAAGAGCTTTTTTGACTCTCTCCCTTTGGTTCAGTAAATGTAGAACTGAAGGTTGAGCAGAGTTCATGGGCTCCATTTTTTCTTGGAAGAGAAAATTCTTTATTAATGAGCACCACAAGAACTTTTTCCCCCCAGTTTTTAGAATACAAGAAAGCCATTTCCAGGCATGTGGCTTCAAAGAGTCTGCAGCAGTATTATTGTAAATTTAGTGGGAATGCTGATTAGTCTGCCACAGACCTGATCAATGATTATGTCAAAGCAATTCTAGGTCAAAGTGGCCTGAGTTAAGTTAGGATGCAGAACCCAGATTTTTCAGCCTGCTTGCAGTTCTGAAAGGAGGAAGGTAAAAGATTTTAAAGTCAATAAGAAAGAAATGTTCTACTTCATACCAATCGAGTAAAACTCTCAGCAGAAATTAGGTCTTATGTACCATTTTCCGTTTGCACAATATTTTAAAGTTTTCAGCAGTTATCATTGTCCAGTAAATAAATGCAGAAGCTGCCAATCAGTGAAATGTTTTCATGGTGTACTAGTTCTTCATGATTGTTTCCCTGCGGTTCTTCATGGGCTGCCTGCTCTGGTCCCTTCCCCCAGCACCATATCTGGGCTTTTGCTCCTTCCCCTGCTCTTGCTCGCTTTGACTGAGTCTGGCTGCTGTGCTGAGCTGGAGAGTTTCTTTGCCTGCTGCTATTTTGGGGCCCAGTGCAGTTAAGTGCTTGCTTACTTCCCATTAAAGTTAATGGAACTTTAGAAACACTTCTTTGCTGACTCAGGTCCTGATGAGCAACTAGTACAGCAAGTGCAACCATATCTTGTTACTAGCCCTGGAAAACGCTTTTCTTTTTCTAACCTTTCCAGGGAATCCTGCTCCCAGAAACTGTTTTTTCTCTGTCAGACTCTCTTTCAAGGTTTCACTGAAGAAGACTTCCAACCAGGTTCAGGAAACCTCCCCACCCTTTGGATTTCATCAGTGGAGAGGCCTCTGATATTATCACTTCTCCTTAGTATCAGGGGAAGTTTGACTTGAGGCTCACAGAAGTTAATAGTTTCAGAGCAACAGGCGAAGTCCCAAAGGGCCCGGGCTTAAGAAATTCGGCCAACAGGACTTGCACAGGCTACTAGATACCAACTGTGCTGCAAGAGCTGCAGTGTCTCTGTCGAGAGCACTCATGCAGTACTACTTTAGCAGATATCATTACATTATTCTGTAATTATACCAACAATAACAACCATACCTTGAACCTTCTAGACAAAGCCTCACTGTACCACAGGGCACCATTCCTTGCTCCCCCCCAGCACAAAGGCTGAGAAAGCAAACGCTGTGCATGCTTTCATGCAGGGTGAAGGGAAGCAGAAGTAATGGTCACCACCCCCCTGTCCTCAGCAAGAGTCAGGTCACTGACTGCTCTTCCAGGTATTTAACAAGAGCAAAGTCTCTGTGGTAGAGAGAGGCTTTGAAGTTGTTGGACATGCACAGTCAAAACTGGCCCTCCACCCCACCCTTCCCTTTTATAACGGGTCTGCAGAGTTGGTGGACCTTGAAAAGTTAGATGTACAGAGCAGCCCAGAGTAGCTGCAATGCAGTTGCTCCTCTCCAGCTGCTCTACAGTCCAGATGTCTAGGCAGGGTGCATTCTTGAACTGCTTTGCTTGTTCATCCAGGGTAAATCATCTGTACAAGTCCTTACTGTCAGAATACATGTCAGGTACCCTTAAGCTTTCATTTACTCTTCATTATATTTCTGAAACAGTAAACTATACCTGTCAGGAGGTTAATATTGAGAAGTCTTCAATCCTGACAAGGTGATGAGCTCTGATGATGATGAACTTCCCTCCTGGAAGGGATACTTCACTGCGTATTGGATCATAAGGGCAGAGTGTGTGTTTTTTCTGGCTTGCTGCCTTTACTGGACTTCAGATAGGAAAATGCAGGGGGACTTTGCCTGGACTTCTACCTTGCACCTGCCTTATTTGCATACAAAAACCTATTGCTTCATTTGTCTTTCTGAAGTACAGGGTGTGAGCAGAATCTTATCAAAAGCCATGTCCTGTTTGGACAAGTTGGACTGACTTGGCAGAGTTCCACAGGGTGGAGTGAATGGGCGGAGGCAAGAAAGTAAAACTGGGTGGCTTGTTAGCAGAAAAAGAGAGGGAGAGCAAAAAAAAAAAAAGAGGGTGGAATGTTTGCCTACTGGATTTTAGTTAATTATTTTGTTTCAGATTACATGCGTTTTAAATTCTTCTAACCCACATGAAAAACATCTTTTCATACAAAATAGTTTATCTAATAACGTGAAAGACAAAGGGCCTTGTTTCTTAAAACACTGAATATGAATATATTGTTGTTTCCTCACAGTTTTTTCCAGGGTACCTCAGGAATGAGAGGCGGTATTTTGATTTTCCAGAAATTAGTTGTATTTACTAAACAATTTGCGGGCTTTCAAACAAGTGCATTATGAAATCATTGTGTAAAGTAGAACCCAACTGTTTTTTCATTCCTCTGTAATAGAAACAGATGAGGCTGTTTACCTTCCCTATTGCCCCCTTCTCAAATGTTTAGGAGAGAGAGACTGGGAGGTTTTGAGTTAGTAGGCATCATTTTACAGAGAGACCAGAAGAAACTCCTGACTTCTTACTGGCAGCAGCATGCTTTATTTGTGTGGGAGTGTGCATGCACATATTTTTTTTTGGTGAGTGTGGCCCAAGCAATCAGTAAGGAGCATTATTTTTAAATACAAAGGTAATTGTTTTCTGAGTTTGTTTGCAGCCTTAGGAAAGTGTCCTCCTGAGCTAAACTTCAAATCCCAGACCAGAGGTGGTTTATATTGACTCTGTAGTGGCTGACCCCCTCATCTGGACCAAGAGGACCAAGCATTATGTATTAATTAATTGTCCTTTCTTGAAAATTGTTTTCCAGTCACTATCAAATGAAGCAAAGGAACCTCATGTTTCAGTGTAACATGTGATAAAGAAATGCTCAGTATCTGTACTATGATGCAGCAAAAAAAGTAACGTTTTCCTCTGCTGTTCATAGATGACTGCACCTGAGAAAGACTGAGTTACTTTTCACTTTTTCTCAGGGCATTACACTTTCTGTTGTCTATGTTAGACTAATTCCTGCACAGGAATTTAGAGTACTCTCAGAAACACTCAAAATGTATTTCATGACATGTGAAATGTGTATCAAGTGTCTTTCACACACTTTCTTGAAGTAAAAGGTAAAAAGGAGTATCTCTTAAACTGAAGAGAATCCAATTCTGAAACAATAAAAATGACAAAAAGGGTAGCCTGGAAGCATGATTGCTTGGTTAAGACAAACTGTTTTCTTTCTGTCTTTTCTTTCTCCCTTCCCTTCTCCATTCCTTCCTCCCTTCTCCTTCCCCCTCCCTCCCTCCACTGAAGTACAAATTGGCATGTCACTATCAATACAAATGCAAACTAAAAATTTGATAGTTTCTGGAAACCTGAAAGCAAGTAGTTCCAAATTCTTATATGAGGGAGGTCTGAGATGCTACAATTTGCTGTATTTTTTAATATCTAAAACTATAGCTTTTTTTTCCCCTGTTTTTTTATACACACACATGCATGAAAGGATGTGGGAGTGATGCATGTATTTAATGTATAGGTGTGAGGTATATTTCTGAGCAGTCTTCTGAAGCCTTAGTTCTAGCTATGTGAAATGTTAAAAATCTGGAAAATACAACTCTTCAAAGAAAAATAGTTAATAACCTTCTCACACACACTAAAGTATTTACAAAATTACCACAACTTTTAGCAAGTAGGTCTTTTTCAGGTCTTTTGACTTTTGTAAGAAGAATTATGAAGATACTTTTGACACTTGTTTCTATTACTCAAAATGTACACCGTTGTATTTCCATAAGTCTGTAAACTTCATTCATATGCCTGAAGAATTACAGACTTGTAACAACAACTCATGCCATCTTTCTCTGGAGGCTCTTAATTTTTTATTTATGAACACATGTGATATTTAATTGCAAGATTCTTCATTAATATAGGCTTACAGGAATTGTTTTAATTTGAACAGGTACATCTTAAAATTTTAATTTAAATTTCTGGGAGAATTTTGCAGCCCCAGCTACAAATTCTGTTGGTCAGCCTTTAGCTACTTCCTCAGGGGGAGGTTGCCTGGATGGTGTAGCCTGGCTGCATTCGTTTATTTCCAGTGCCATCTGCTGGTCAGAATTGAATTGGTGTAATTTTTTTTGGTTCTCGCATCTCAATAGAGGTCTCACCACTTCAGGCAGGGCTGTGCAGTGTGTGGTCAGAACCTGCTCCTTTAACATCAGTCATATCATGTGTAACCTCAAGGGATGTATAAAAGCTTGCCAACATCTAAATGGCATTGAGAACAACTTCCCTCTGCTTCTCTTGGTTTACTCTGTACCCTTACAGCTTTCCCCAGAAGATGTATCTCCTCCTTTTCTTCACAGCACCTTTCAAGTTGACCATAGCAATTGTAGAATGGTAGTTACAGCATGCTTTGTGCTGAATAGTTTTACTTCAGGCAGTCTGAGAGAAGCTGGAGTTCCATGGGTGCGGTTGAATACTGTAGAAGAAAACCCACCGAAGCTGAAAAGAGCACAAGCACCTGTTTTGAAGTGCTTTTCTTTTGCACACTTAGCACAATTTGTTGTTGAATTGTCACTGACTCTATTCTCAGGGAAACAACTGATGTATTTTTTATGTTAAGTCACTGCAACATGTTGAATGAATCTCACCAAATTAGTCCTGGATTTTAATCTTTGGTTTGCATTAATGTCAGTGGCAGTCTGATTTTTCTATCGGGACAAGAGGTACTCTTTCCAGAATCAGTTCCTTGTGTTACCAGCTAAACAAGATTGTTCTGAAGTTATAATGCTGATGAGAAATACATAGTCTAAACTGTGATGTGTTTATGCACTAATGACAGGTAATGAAAGGTGACAATTTTGTGGTCTTGATATGTTGACATACACAATAAAAATTCAAATCAACTTTCAATAAAATAAGCAGATGTCCATTTGTTTTAGTAGCAGTTGGGAAAATATAAATAAATTTAGGCTAAGTGAAATATTAAAGGAAGCCCAGTCAAATAGTGAAGAAGCTGTGTTAGAGATTAATGAATATTCGCATTAATCTAACAAAATATTAAGTTCTTCACAGTTCAGAAAGTTGGTTAGGTAGTTTCCTCCAGCTTTCTAACACCTTGTCTTTCCCCTGCAGGCCAGGATACCAGAGGCATCAGAACAGGTGACTGTAAAAAAGATGCTAATGTTTGACCCAGTCCCTATCAAGCAAGAAGCCATGGAGCCTGTTTCAGTGGTAAGACTTCTGAAATATTTTAGCCTTTGTGACGGCTGTAGAGTTTTTCCATCTTTAAGTTCATGTTAAGCTTTATCTAAACTTTGGACTGGTCCAGGAAGAGCTGTGATGTTTTATTTTGCTTTTAGGGCAATCAAATTTACAGTCTGGGAAAACTATTTCTGTAGTTTATGAATTTATTGCCCGTAAATGACCTGCCCCATTGCCTATGCCCACACTCCTATCCCCAGAGTAGTGGACAAAACATCCCAGTAGTTCATGCTGTTGATGGATGTGGGTTGAAATTAAGTTGCCAGACTTCACAGTGAAGTGGTGAGAGCCTGTGGTTTTGATGTTACACCTTTGAACTAAAGGAACAGCTGCTCATCGGCCCCTTTTCTTTTCTGGTCTTGAAAACATGTCCCTGAGGCTATCTCCGCGCTCTAACCAGTAGAAGATTAGTCCTGACACAAAAAAGTAATGCCTTTTTGCTGGGTAAGCTGGGTGCATTAACTTGCCACAGGAACAGATGAGAACCAGGGCAGTGGAGGAGAAACGGGGAAAAAAGAGGAAGGGGAGACTCTTTGATGGCATTAATTAAACAACTTGGTATATAAGGACAGCTCAGAGAAGAGTCTGATAAGCAAGAGCAGCAGGAACGTGTACCTGGGAGGGGAACAATTGTGATGATTTAGGCTGCCAGGGAATTACAGCCTTAGGAAGCAGTTCCATGTATCCTTTACCTATTCAGCAGCAGGCAGCTGCCAAAGGGAAAGGTTTGGGCTTTTCTCCCCCTTTCCAGCTTTTTGTCTGCTTTTTATGACAAGCTATTGTGTGGTCACAGAATGATTTGGATCCTTTATGTGGGCTTTTGAGTGGTCAGAATTGCTAACCAACCAAAAATACCCTTAGTTTTTGGTCAGATCAGGAAGCAGATCTGATGAGTCCTGCAGCTGCTCAGTGCCAGAGCAAGGGGAGGGGGAGGATGAGGGATCCGGACCTCCCCTTCCAGCAGGAGCCTGCAGTAAGATCAGATTAAGTGTAACATAAAACCACACCCTCAGAAAGGTTGATCAAGTGGAAAGGTGAAGTCAGTGTGCATAAATTGGAGTGCATTAAGCTTGTGCTGAGAACGGCATCTTTCAGTGAAAAGTTTGCTTCCTGGTTTATTTCAAATGTAGAACAATTGACATCAGTTTAAATCCATCTCTAAGCAGCCTGCTTTCTTCAGTGCTGTTAACACTTTTTGAGGGTTAAATTCATATACATTTTTAAATTACAGTTTGTCTTTCATAGGGTTTTTTCACTTAAGAGCAGTGATAGAAAAATAATTTATCACTGAGGGTGTATGACAAATTCCAGTATTTGGGTCAAGAAAGAACCTTAGTATTGGCCAGCCTGTCACTTCAATCACAATTACTGTATTATCTTAATAAAATTAGTGGCGATTAACTACAATGATCTAAGTATATCTAATGGTGTCCATCAAAGGCAGAAAATGGGCTACTTTTACAATAAAAGTGTAATTACAGAAGTAACAGAAAATCACTGTAGAGACACTGTGGGCTGTCATTGTACACATCTGCCTTCATCTCCCAAGGAAGGTGGCTTGGGGTGATGCACGAGAGACACAAGATCCTGCCCCAGACAGCTGTGTGTTTCTGCAAAACAGACAGGGTTGGTCCCTCAGCAGCTGACCAGGAGAGGAGTGAGCAGTCTTCCCAGACTGACAGATGAAAGAAAAACTGCAGTGGGAGGAACAAGGGAACATTACTGAGCCAAGTGCATTTCAGGGCTGTGGTTCCAAATGTTGCTTATTCTATATCACGTTCTCCTTGCAGAGGTGTGGTACATTCCATGTGTTGGATCTCTGGAGTCATCTTGGGTGTTCTTACAACTTGGTGACATCACTGACCAGCCATTAGAGACTATTCAGGGCATTTTACCAATTCTGTATTCTTTCCTTTTTGTTACTGCATAATGCAAAAAGAAAAAAACAACACAAACCAGGAAAGGAAAAGCAAGTCCAGAGGACACAACATTTTTGAGAATCTTACGCAAGTTACCCTGGTTTTCCTCAGGCTGAGGAGTGTGTGTTTCAGTTTCTGTACAGGCTGTTTAGCCCCAGATCCTCAAGGTCCTGGGTTCTGCAGCACTTCTTGGTGTTACAGCTCCCTTGGAGCTCTGCTGCCGTGGCTCCCTGGCAGAAGCTACTTTGGAAACACGTCTAAAGGGAGAAATCATGGTATGAAGAGAACATAGGAAAGGATAGCAGCCACTGAGTGTGTTAGTTTTCTTGACCTTGTTTTGAGAGGTGGAAGGAACTGTGCTAGTGTGATATTCCGGAGGTGCTGAGCATAGTGTTCAGTTCACTGTGGGCTGACATAAGACAGAATTCTTAAGTCAGGGTTTATTTGTACTGTATCTGTCATTCTGATAGCACTAACAGAATCCAAACTAAATTCAGTCCCTTAGGAATTATTCATTATTTTACCTGAGCATACACTGTCTGTAGGGGTACAGTCTGTCTTTTCTAAACCCTAGTAGTTGGGGTGAGAGAAGAAAATAAATTACAGCTTTGACACCTCTGTATTTCAGGGTGTGTGGCTGGAAGGATTAGCTATACTTCTCAGATGACTGAAGCTCGCACCCACAGTGTTTCATCACACTACGAACAGCTCATGCTATTTATCAAATTGAGTTATTGAACACATTTTGTGATAGTTCTTAATAAACTGGTGGCAAAGTCATCTGAGTCCTGCCTGCATATTTGCTGTGGGGATTGTTAAATGTTCAGACAAATGCTGGTTGCTGTTCAGTGAAAGAAGTTTTTTTATGTTTTACCATGTTTCTTTAACTTGAAGCAAAGAATTTTTCTTTGCCATCCCATTAGGCCCAAAACTATTTGTTTCACCCATTTTTAAAGGTAGTGATGTGCTATATGAGAGGTAAAAGTCTTAGGTAGCATGCTAGAGTGCAGGTTTTGCATGGTGAGAATGTTTTTTTTGTGTATTAGCTACTATTTGGATTAAATCCTGTTCATCCTTTCACGAGTGTAAGCAGGTTCTTCACCTGTCTCTGTTTTCCCAAGAGGCAGGATAAATTTTAAAGTTAAATTCATTTATGTCATTTAGAAAAGACTTGGTGGATTGCTTCGCAACAAAGGAGGTGTTGCACTGTGGCAGCATAACAGAATGTAGCACATCACATTAGGTTAGTGCTTGATAATGTCCCCTTGTGGTAGCAGCGGTCATCTGGGAGGTGAGAGGTGTGCTCAGGACATACTTGGCCAGTCTTTATTCTTGAGAGATAGTCAAGAGGAAGAGCATGGGCTTATTGAGTAATTGTACGAGCCACTGGATTTTATTGTGGACAAACAGTAAGGAAAGGTAAATTAATTGCTTTGTAAGGCTCAAAGGGAAAGAGTGATGATAACGAACATAAAAAATGAGCTAGCTGGAGACTTAAGGGACAATATGAAATACAGTCCTGCATCTTTATAGTAATCTTCTGTAGTGGCATACTATTCTGCACAGGGATGTTTAGGAAAGCAGAAATTACAGGAAAGTGGAAATTTGTTGGGTCATTTTCAATCCAAATCAGCCCAAAGTCCTACATACGCTGTTAATTCCCACAGTGCAAATCCAAGGAAAATGTTGTCAGCTTAAACACTTTAGGCAAACAGCCATGGTTTCCAGTTCTGCCTTGTTGCACTAGAATGCTTTGCTTAAGTTCAGGGACACGTGAGAAAAACCTGCAGTTGCAGAGTATGAAGTACACTCTTGGTTCTAGCTAGTGGCATTAGAAAGTCAAATAGCAGGAGTTGGGCTTTTTTCCTTTTATTGTTTGCCATTGTCAATGTGTCCTGCCTACAGAGAGAGACTGAAGTCCTCTGCACTCTCCCATCCCATACCCACCCAGGGGTACTGCCTGCAAAGGGAGCGAGAGTGAGTTACCAGATTTGAAAGCAGTGATTCGTACCTACCTAATGGCAATTGCTGTGTCCCAGGGAGCTAGAAACTGAAACTTCAGAATGCTTAAAGGTACAGGAAGCTTAGCTTTGGGACCAGGAGATAGATCTGAGGTGACTTAACTCCGAAGTAACAGGGTTTCAACCATGCTTCATTGACAGTGATGCAAAACTGTTGTCCATCAGAGTCTGGTTAACAGCAGATATTCTCCTTCTGCTGGTTGTAACATCCTTCTCATCTTTCTCACCCTTTTTTGTTCCCACACAGATAATTTTTTGCACCACATTTTTCTATCACAACTTTATCAACAGTTCAGCTAGAAACATGCCAATTTAAAAAGTCTCAGAAAGAAGAAAAGTTTAGAAGAATGATTATGCTGCCCCAAACTGCCAGAAAAAAAAAATAGCTGACTTTAAATCAGTGCCAGTTTACAACAAGGAGAACCTTCTATGCAAAATAATGCAAGGTCTATGAGGTAAAATACCAACTCGCTGCAATAATCGCCTCTTAAAAAGATTTTATTTTCCAAATTCTTGGAAAGCACTTTTTGCTTCTCTAACTATATTTTACTGAACTTTTCAGGTTACAGTTCTCTGCACAACATTTTAATAGTTGGGTAATATTTTTCAACACACTCAGGGTGTTACATGAGGAGTTGAAAGGATAACTGTTTATATAGTAAGGTTACAGCTTGGAGTAGAGCTTTTTCCTCTCTAGCATTCTTGCCGTGAAAGAAATGTTTTTAAGTAGCGACTCATCCCTGACGAACCCACGGCACTGTACATGCAAATGATGCTTAGTGGAGGAACCTTTACAGTTTGTTGAAGCTGAGTGACATTGCAGGGTAAACCTGTAGCAGCAATTTAAACAGAAGTGCTTCATATCTCATGTGTTTAAATTTGGGGTTTTGCCGATGCCCATAACTTGATCAGATTTAGTAGATACTGTTCAGTATTAAACTCTGTCAACATTCAGTGCCCTTCATCACTTAGAATGCTGATAATTCCATCATTTGGCTCAGCAGTGGTGCAAGTCTATAGAACTTGGTTTAGCCAGCATTGCTTGTGATAAATGGCCTTTCAGTAGAATTCTGAGGAACCAGTTACCATTGCAGATGAACATTTTTATAGGTTGAGTTTTTGCTAATAGTCATAAAGAGATAAACGGAGTTTCAGAGGTTTTAATGTAATATTTACCATTTGGAGATTAATCACCATTTTTGTATGACACTTTGAGTATTTTACAGAATAGGTGACTCACCTTTGTTTTTCATCACAGTGCTATATGAATGCAGCAGGACAATTTCATACTTTTCTAAACTCACTGTTTCAAACAGTAACTGAAAAGAAGAACAATACATTTGAATCACTTTGCAAAAGTTCATGTAGTTAACGTTGACATTTAAAATCAACTAAATGTCCCTCACAGGGAAGACAGAGGTAAGATACCAGGAAGTTTTCACCCAAAGAAAACAATAATTGAAGTGTCATGGAAATTATTGTATAAAGATACAGTAGTTTTAAGTTTTAATCTCATTCATCAAAGACTTCTTGGTGCCAAAGAATTCAGCAGGTTTTTAATATTGGTGTGAAACTGCTTAGCCTTAATGTGAAGCTTTACTTACCTAGAATCCAAAGATAGTATTTTATTTCAACACATTTAGAACACCTAAGGGCTAAAAATCCTGTGTGGGTGCATTTTCTGTCTTTCTGCTGCATTAGAACATCAGTTTCCATTTTGAGTTATGTTACTAAACAACCCTAGTTTTCTACAGTTCTTAATACAAAATCCATCTAGATAGTTGTTTAATAATTCTACGCTCTGCAGTGAATGTTAATGCTTCCTGGTTTACAAAAGTTATTTCCACTAAAATGTGGAGATCATCACATAGGTCAGGGTTAGCTTTGGGGTTTATATCATCTTGTAATGAGAATTGCAAGCTACCACTAACATGGATGTGCTTCCAACATGACAAATGTTTATTCCTTGTACTAGTTTTCCAAAATCAGACTGTCTGCTTGGCTGCTTGATTTCTTCACAACAAAAAAGTTTGGCATTTACCCTTTGCACTCCTGAGATTCTTACCCCTTGCTCACGTAGTTCAGCTGTGTATTTTAGTGCTTCTGGGGGTCAGATACACAATTGCTTTCTTTAGTGATGATTGTTTCCCAATTACTTAAGCAGTTGATTGGGACACATGACTTGCAACCTAAGTCCAATTTAACTCCCCTCTTCCTTGACTTCATGTTCCTCAGTTTATGGTTATATGCTGGGCATAGCACCATGTATCTCCCAGGGCAGTTAAGTAATGTGCAGCTTAGTGCATGAACAGCAGTTTTTAAGGGAGAAAGAGCTGAGTAAGCCTTCTTTTCATCATCTGTTTTGCGTTGCTTCTGAAACAGTTAGTGAATCAGTACTTGAATAACTTCCTATGTTTGAAAACTTAGGCTTGATTTAATTAACTTTTATTTAGAAAGTACATTAAAGTCCTTTATTGAAACTTTTTTTCATTTTGCCTCAGTTTTAGTAGCTGCCTTTCTGTATCATCAGTACTTGTGTGTGTGTTGATGTATAATTTGATTTTCTTTATTTTTTCCTGACAGTCATACCCGTCCAATTACATGGACCAAATGAAGCCAAACAAATACAGCGTCATCTATTCTACACCGAGTATGTTGCACAATAAGTTCTACTCAAGCCCCGAAGGACTATCAAATGGAATCCAGATGGAGCCAGTAGACCTTACGGTGAACAAACGGAGCTCACCGCCTTCAACTGGAAGTTCTCCTTCCCCCCTAAAATTTCAGACTGTGCACAGGAGAACTTCACCTGGATTGACTCTGTCCTCACCCAGTTCACCTCTCAGTAAATTCACACCATCACCCCCAGGAGTACAGCCTATTTCCATGCCAATAACAATCCCACCTGTAATGGCTGCTGCCCTTTCACGCCACGGACTGAGAAGCCCTGGAATACTCCCAGTTATACAGCCTGTTGTGGTCCAGCCAGTTCCTTTCATGTATGCTCCCCATCTTCAGCAGCCCATTATGGTGTCCACAGTTCTTGCCGATGAGATGGAAACTCCAAGTAGCATGCAAGGTTGGTGTTGCCAAAGGCCTTTATGTCATCTCGTCCTGAGAAAATAGCTGTGTACCCAAGCACTTCATTGTGTGCTTTTCACATTTTAGGAAATGGAACAGAACTCCTGTTCTTCTAAAATACGCAGACAGGGAATTTTCTGTGTAAATATTTTATCAAACTTGCCAAGGTTGTATTCTGTTCTGATTTATACCTGCCTAAAGCTGTTGTCTACTGAGATTTAGCCTGATAAAAACGTTGGTCTAATGAAAATTAATAGAGTTGTTTTGAATCATAGTTCATCAGGAGATAACTTGGAAGATTTTGTATTTTGGCATAAATTGTTGCACTAAACAGAGCTGGAGGATTTGTTTTGTTTTAACTATAAATTTTTACATATACTTTTAATTTCCATAACAGTCCGTATTTTTGACGTGTTGCCTTCCCTCTCCTACCCTCCCCCATGCAGTGCCTGTTATTGAATCTTATGAGAAGCCCACACTGAAGAAAACAATTAAAGTAGAGCCAGGAAGTGAACCCTCAAAGACTGACTTCTATCCTGAACAAATATCACCTCCAATGATGACCTCATTGTCTCCGCAGCAAGTAATGTTGCAAGAGTAAGTAGCTCAAAGTAGTCCCAAGATCAGCAAAGCAAAAAGCAGTTAATTGCAGTAGTTACCAGTTTTGAGTGGGAGTGTTGCCTTGCTTCAGAACAGGGGGTAAAGAAAAACAACCTATATATCCCTCCACACCCCCCACTCTGAAATGTGGAATTGATACTTATTTATATATTGCAAACAAATAGATCTGCCACTTGTGTAATCCATTCCTAAAGTAAAGCCAGTCCCAATCCTACAATTTACTGAAAGTAGGACTCCCAGTAAGCCAATGACACCTGTTTATGTAAAACCAGCAGCAAACTGGAAAGACACAGTAAAGAATTTCATGCCAATATCTGTATTCATGTTACCTAAAATACCTTTTCTTAACCTTCAGATTCTTGTAACTTTCTTTTCTTGGAGGACCTCTTTGTCTTTTAAAAAATTATGGCCACTTACTGGAAAGAACTTCCTCAGGCCTACAAGTTTTGTGTATGCAGTGAAATTCTGTGTTTACCTGAGGCCATTGTTCTGTGGGAGGGGTTTTGTGGCAGCTCAAGTAGTTCCTGAAGCTCACTCTCCTCCCAGCCACTTGTTTCCATC
The DNA here is from genome assembly GCF_964237585.1 of Gallinula chloropus. Taxonomy (NCBI): domain Eukaryota; kingdom Metazoa; phylum Chordata; class Aves; order Gruiformes; family Rallidae; genus Gallinula; species Gallinula chloropus. The sequence continues at coordinate 13,596,965 of NC_140092.1, forward strand.
TCAGTACCAACTCACTGTGCTGGTACCAGTGCACAACCTGAATCACTGATTTAAATGGGTTTAAAACAGTCCTTTTTGCAGAAGGCAATGCAAGGGCTACAAAGATGAAGTAAGGTCTGGAGCAGGAACTTTTTAATTTGAAACACGAAAACTTTCTCATGAGAATCCATTGGCACCCTTCTGTTTCCCATTTTCCTAGGGAAAATTATGTTAACTTAGAAAATCATGGAATGGCCCAGAGCTTGGCTTATCTTTCAGGCTGCCAGCATGGCTCTCACAGGAGCTGAAATTGGAAACTCAGCAGGGCTTATGGTACATGACCTTAGAATCCATTTCTGCCCTGTCCTCCTACTCACTGTCACCCTTGGAGCAGTTGTATGAGAGCTCCTCGAGTGGGGAAAAAAGCTCTAAGCCAGACTCCCAAAACCAGTGTGGGAGTGTGAGGTGATTGAGAAAGAAAAAGAAAGCATGGGACGTGTCTGTTCTACCTTTGCTTTCAGAATGCAGCCTCTTCCTCCTGCTCATGGCCATTCCCAGGTTAGAAGGCACACCACAGCTCCAGGGCTAACTGCATTCTGCACAACCACTTGTGGACACCCCTCCTTCTTTTCAAGTTTCTACCCAGCTTAGATGCAGCTTGTAGAGGGCAGGCTTTTTGCCATTAACTAGTTGCCAGCTAGCTTTTCTAAACTGCATGCTTTTAATTTGAAAATAACTTTACATGTTTTATTATAATCAATATATAATAAAATAGTAAACATCCATGTTTACTTGGTGGTTACTTATCTTCCGTGATGAACCTGCAACACCAGGGAGGTCAGGTCTGTATGTACTCGGAGCTAACCTCTGCTAGTTCAGGGCTGTCAGGTGGCTTAGTTCACTTCTGTTCTTTGTTAGGCCCCTTGAGCAAGAGCAAACTAGTAGGTGATGTTCCTGGATACCCCACCCTTCCTCCAGGGCTGGGACTTCTGCAGCCTTGTCACTTGCATTAGTGATGAGCATTGATCATTTCACAGTGAGTCCCGTTTCCGCAGGAAACCCATCCGCTGAGCAGAGGATATAGAACTTGGTATAACGTGTAGGTAGCGTTGTTACAGAAGGTGTTTGAAGAGTCCATGTTCCCAAAGCATCTTCTCTGCTTGCCCATGTAGAGCATTATGTTTATGGAGAGCTTGTTCTCACATTGTAAGGGCTTAAATTGCTTCCTAGCTGTCCTGTAGAGCTGCAGTTCTTGCTTGTTCCTAAAGCAGCGCTCTGAAAGTTTGTAAATGATTGTTTTGATCTGATTATCATTTAAAAAATAATACACAGACAAACCACACAAGTTACAAGAGGAGAACCTAGACCTCCATAAAATTTCTAGTTGTTTCACAGCTTCATCAGCCTCTCTCTCTCTCTCCATTGTAAGCTATAGTTAGGCAATGATTTCTCATTTTTCATAGGCCCCAGCTGCCCAAATTGCACTATCAGACAGGAAAACTACATTAAAGGGGGATAGGAAACCTTCAGTTGCACTTCTAAGAGACTTATTTTGCTTTAGTGTTAGTTTTTGGCATGCACATATACAGTGTTGGGGCCATTTAGTGTAGGGTTTTTTGGTGTATATCTGATAATTGATGTAACAATGCAGTTATTTCTAGAATCAAACTTGAGGTAATAATCTCTGACCAAATATAAGAAGCTTCATTAACACAGTATTTTCTTGCAATCCTGTGTTTGCTTGCAAAAGTAAGTGTCAATGTCTAACTCGTGCTGTCAACATACTGTGGTCTGTTGGTTAAGAAGGATGAAAAAGCTGTTGAAATTCTAACATGATTTTTGGAAGATACTCTTGTCTATTAAAGAATGACACTTGAATGGTTAGATGTATCTGGTTGTGTAAGAGGGAATGAAAGAATTAGGGCTGCGGTTTTATTATTGGCACTTAATATTTACCTCTGATTTTGGACCCCACCTTAGCTATTTTTTAAAACTGCCACACCCTATCTGATTATTGATAAGGTTCTGTAGTCTTGCCAGCCTCCTTTCTTCTAAATGAAAAATGAGATGGAGACAAATTCTCTCTGCTTTTTTACATGCTCTTAGATTGAAAACCATCACAACTGGTGTACAGCCAATATCCCTTTTCTCCCTTTCTCCAGGTGTCCCCATAGAATCCTAGAACAGTTTGGGTTGGAAAGGACCTCAGAGATCATCTAGTTCCAACCCCCCTGCCATGGGCAGGGACCATATCTAGAACTAACCTCCACACATAAGGATTTAAACCAGGCTTGCTTCCTGTCCTAAGCCTGAGCTTCTCCAAAAGCACTGGTATGCAACAGCATTACTACCAAGTGTTGTTTTAGAGAAGCATTTCTTTGGAAGCTAAAAGCCTGCCTTTCTTGTCAAAGAGAAACTGTCTAGCATCACCAGCTGGGGTTTCCTGCCCTTACAGTATTTGTAGGTAGATTTAATGTGTACTTGAAGACTACATCACTCAGCAGTCCCAGAAACACACAAAAAAGAGAATTTGGCTCCCGATTTCAATAATAAAAGATTAGTAACAGAGTGAAACTTTACCCATATTGGTAATGCCCATCCTGCTGCTGTGCAGAGTAATAGAAAATCTTTTTCTTGCTGAACCACACAGGATTTTCTGCCTGTATTTTGCTGAGAGTAGTTACTCATTGTTTCTGAAAACTGGATCCTAAAGGAGCTTCCTTTGAGTAACCAATAACCTAGTGTTATAAACCATAATTCGATTGGTAAGGAAATGTGGAATACAGAATTGGAGAAAGGACGGGAGTTCTAAAAAGCCTCCTTCTGTGGCATGGAGGAGCTGGTCTGGCCACAAGGAATGCCAATATCTGCACATTATCTCTTAAGCTTCAGTTAAAAGCTAAAAATACATTAAAAGCACCATTAAAGACCAGCCAGTGGCTTGCAAAATGCAACTTCGTTATTGAGGTTGCAAGACTGGCAATGCCACTTACCTTTTTGATGAGCACACATATTTTCCAGCATTGGGAAGGAAGGAGGAATTGAGGTTGTTCCCAATCCTAGAGCAGGGGGTGCTCAAACCTAAACATCCACAGCCAGTGACAGCTTGTAAGATGCTCAGTGTGTTGTCAAACACACAAATGTTTATGTTTGTTGCAGAAGTGCATAGTTAGTACATGTCTTACCTGCACTGCACCTGTAGGCTTCAAAAGCCAAAAATGATGTTTATGAAGGTGGAGGGACAACTTCAGACATCCTGTGGGTGTGCCACACAGGCTAAACTCTACTTTTAGGAATTGACGTCAGTGGTACAGGGAGGCCGCACCCTCCTGCCAGCACCAAACAGGAAATTCTTAATTACTCTGTAAAGGAGTGGCTGGAACAATAAAGATTGAACTCTGCTTTGAAATCCTAAAGATACAATTTCTTTAATAGGATGGAATAGCTGTTTCCAATTACAAACAAATTAGTTACATTTGAAGGAAGAAGAAAGATTGTGAACTCAGAGTTTGAGAAGTCTGGGTCTGACTGAAAAATAGGAATTGGAAAGGAGCATTGCTTTATAAGTTTAAAAAAAGTTAGGGAGTAGTAAAAATGGCTACGTCATGCCCCAAAGTGAGCAAACATTTAAAAATACTACTGCCAGGACACAGAAAATTTGCAAAACCCTCCTGAATTTTTCGACATGCATGTAATGTAGTTCTCTCTGCCAAGAGACAGAGTGGTAGTGAATAAAGGGCTCAGTCATGAATCATATTAGCTGAGGTTTGCTGTGCTGAATGTTTCTCATTTTTAACATTCAATCTGACTTTGCAGGAATCACCCTTCAGTTATAGTTCAGCCAGGAAAGAGACCTTTACCTGTGGAATCTCCGGACACACAAAGAAAACGCAGAATACACCGATGTGATTATGAAGGCTGCAACAAAGTCTACACTAAAAGCTCACATCTGAAAGCTCACAGAAGAACCCACACAGGTTTGAGCATTGCTAGGCTTTCCTTTCATCAAGTCTGTCGTAAAATAGTAGGCTAAGCCTTTAGTTTGTGCTAATAACCAGGTGACCACGGGTGTAAATGGCAAAATGGCAGGAGTTAGATCTGGCATTGTTCTGAATGTAATTATAGGCTAAGCAAAAGACAGGAGAAACTCCCAACAAGAGACTGTAAGCCAAAGCAGGATCATGGTGTGTGCTGGTATGCTTTATATTCACTAGCTCTCTGCACGTTTTCTGTGCAGTTCCTTGCAGCTTACTCACTCTGTACACCCTGCAAACGCCAAATCAGTTCAAGTTGAACTACCTCACCTCTTACATCACTATTAAATTTGACTGAGACTTCCATGGGAGTAGCCCGTTTGCAGAAATCTGGGATGTGCTAAGTACAAACACATCTGCTTCATGTGGGCAGGCTAACCACTGGTCCAATAGTGCTCTTTTGTGAGGGAGTGTTCCAGTGAGTACATCCCCATCTCTGTTCCTCTTGGCATGCTGGATACGTACATCCATGGGTTTTACCAGTAATAGGACACTTCAGGGTAAAATGGAGCCCAGTTCAAGTCTGACTTAAATCTCCTTTACCTATTGGGCAGCACAGTGGTGTTAAGAAAGAGAATCACATCTGAGAAAGTAAGAATTGAGAGAACTTTTAAGTTGAGCTATTGGTGACAGTGGTGCCTGTGACTTGTACTACAGTGACTTTAAGAGTTATTTATACTACAGTAACTTTAAGACTTCTGCCTGCTGTGCTGAATGGTAGCACCACTCCTTTCCCCCAACTAATCTAGGGTATGAGGTCCTAGTTTTGAAAATACTTGAACAAATGTTTAACCTTTCACACTTCTGGGCTTGATGAGACAAAACAAGTGCTAATATGGCAGAGGGAGGAACAGAGAGACAATAAAAAATAAGTTGTGGCAGGAAACAAAATTTTGATCTGTTGACTTTGACTACCCAGTTCTTAGTGCAGAGCGTCCTGCAGCCCAGGGCTGTTTGGAGGCTTTTTGAGTTAAAGCACTTGTTGAAATTTGACAAGGCAAGAGGATAACTCTGTCAAGTACTTAACTGATGCATCTGTGTCTTAAACCCCGGCTTCTGTGTTTCTCTTTCCAGGTGAAAAGCCATACAAATGCACTTGGGAGGGGTGCACGTGGAAGTTTGCTCGTTCCGATGAACTAACACGGCATTTCCGCAAGCACACAGGAATCAAACCCTTCCAGTGCCCAGACTGTGACCGTAGCTTTTCCCGTTCGGACCACCTTGCCCTCCACAGAAAGCGCCACATGCTGGTCTGAATGTCTTCTGCCCCGACTCCTGCCCAACTTTTGGTTTTTTTTTTTTTACACTTGCATTTTAATTTGGATTCAGCTGGTCTGAATCTCTGAGTTTATACCATTAAAAGCTTATGTATGGTCAGTAACAGATGTTATCTAACCCTTCTATGTCCTTGCCACGGGTCAGACCTAAAGAATGTGAACACTTTTTGTTTTGTTTTTTCTCCGGGGGATGCTAAGCAAACCCTTTCCGCAGACAATATGTTTAATGTATCCATTGTGAATAAGGGAATTTGTAAACTAACAGCTTTTGTTGGTTTCTTCATTTAATCAACCCAGCATATACTGATAAAGTAGTAAATGTTACTGAAAATCCCAAATGCTAGTTCTTGCCAGAGACTTTTATTTCTGTGCCCTATGAGGGATACACTCATTTGATGCTTCACAATGCAATGAACAGACTCTTCCCAACCATGTTGGTTTCTGCAACCTGGTTAATGCGACAGTTTTAGAAATCCCCTCTGCCCAGACAGTGGGCAACGCTGTAGAAATACATCTGAGCAATACAGTTACTTTACAGACAGATTAATATCGTTTACCCCAGTCAGTGAGAAGAATCAGCAGAAATTGGTCCATACATTATATTGTGCATCTAACCCAATGTCATCGGTCCTGTATATTATAGTGTAGTATATGTCCTTGGTTTTATTGCCTGATGCCCTGATGGATTTGTTAAATGAAGACCTTGTGTGACACTGAATGTCTGGTTCCTGTGCAGGGGTATGGATGGGACACACACGGTACTCTCCTATGACATGGCATTAAATGATCCTCACAGAAACCCTCCGCACCTCATTTCAGGGATCTAGTCTGTCCCTCTACAATCACCCCCCCTACATTCCCTCTCCATAGTTGTTTTCCTCTTTGCCATACCTCAGAAAACAGCCAGCTTACATCAGAAATGCCCCAAGCTGTATTGTTGCGAGTGCATGCCACTTTAAAACATTACAGTGTTTAGAACTCCTAATCCCACACATGTTCATGAGAAGATGGCATCAAATATGAAGTGCTTCTGATGATAAATTGAGTCATGTATCCGTTTTGGATAAAAACCTGCTAAATCCCATTTGGTAACTGGTGTGTGACGGGTGGTCTCCCAGCAGTAGGCAGGTGAAGCTTTCCTGTGGATGTCTGTGGCAGCAAAACACCACAGCAGCAGGTGGTAACTCCCGTGTCAGTCAGCAAACACAACGTTATCCATAACCTGAATTTGAGCAACCTGCAGTTGACCCTAGAAATGCTCCTGTCTGGAAGCCCACTGGAAGGTTTGTCTGTCAGCTGGCAGAGGTGGTGTTGTGTGGGAACGGGGTGTATTTCTCTGGGCTGTCACGCAACAGTGTGTATTTCTTCTTTCCCCTACGTAAGGCAAACACCATTCCCTGCAAATTAAACATACTGAAGTCAGATTTTCATTTCTCCTGGAAAAAGCCACTGGAAAATGGAAGGGTTTGGGGAGGAGTAGTTCCGTAAAACTCTCCAGGAGGAGGCAGGTGGAGAGTCCACCAGCGGGTGGGTTTATTTGAGCTAGTGGAGTAGGTTGGTTCTGCTGCTATGCCCTGCCAAGTCCAGCAGCAAAATGAAGGGGTCTTGCAGAGTTTGAGCAAGGAGCCTTCTCTTGGCAACAGGAGCTTACCAGCTGCTCTGCTGATACCCACATGCCCATAGAGGTAGGATTTTCTCCCAGAGAAGAAGCGCTCCTACAGTGATTGCTGTGAAATAGAAAGTTTGGTTCAGCTATTGAAGGAATCTCACGTGGGAATATGGAACCCACAGTTATTAAAGGATTACAGCCCTGAACATGTGCTGTGTGGAGGGGAGAACAGGGATTTGCAAGGCAGGGCTGGGAACATGGCTGCAAAGCTTTCCAGAGGAAGATGCATATGGGCTGTTACAGCACTGTAGGTCCTCGCCACTTCGCTAGGCTTGAGGGCAGTTAGGCCAGACCCATCTTGTAACCCACCCTCACCTGCCGAGCGATGCAGCTGAAAAACCTGGGAGACGAATCGGTCTTGTCTTTCTTGGTTGGCCAGGTTGTTAACAAACATTAAAGAACTTGCAGGGAAGAGAAGGATGATAAGGAGCAGCTGTTCCAGAACGGGGGGTTTTGTTGGATATTCTGGATATAGCAGAATTGGCCTCCTTCCTTAGGCTCCAGGCTTTTGGTGGCAGTTCTGTGGAGGCAGACAGATCACTGACTGGAGAGGCACAGAGGAGACCCTGTGCCATCAGACACAAGACATTTAGTATCCTGGGATGAAAACTATTCTGTTCTAGAGGAAAAGCAGATGAGAACCTATAGAAATAACCAAATGGTCCTACTTTTAGCCTAACAAATGCAAACGCATAAAATCTGGTGTGTTTAAAGAACATTTCTTTCCAATGCTCCGTTTCCCTTTTAAGGTTTTCACAAGATATTTTCTGTCCTATTTTCTTTTTCCTCTTTTTTTTTTTAATTAGAAATCTAAAATCAAGTACCCTAAAAGCAGAACTTCTTTGTAACCAAGAGTTACTTTGAGGAATTTAGGTTATTTGCCATATTCTTTCATTAGCCTATGTACATTTTTCCTGAAAATACTTATGCTAATGGTGGGGAAAATACAGTGGAGATACAACAGAACTTTATCCACATGCCTTGTGATTTAGGGCAACAGAAATCTAAATATTAAATATAAATATTTGAGATTACTTCATGTGAATGCCTTGCTTCTAGGATTTTTCACTTGTGTCTCTGGTGTCTTCTTGTGGAATGTCAAAAAAAGTCACAAATATTCTTTCATCTCTCAGCTGAAAATGTGAATTTGTATCTTGGCTGGCTCACTGATTCATTTTAGCGACCTTTCGTTTGAGAGGTATCTTGTAATTTTTAAATATACATGAGTAAGTACTTTCTAAAGCCAGCCCTTCCATCTCTGCCCAAAGAGAAGCCAGTTTAGGGACAACAAGCGAAAACCTGATCCTGCAGAATGTGTCCTTTCAAAGCCTGCTGCCCTGTGAGGTGTGTAACAGATTACACCCTTTTACTGAAAGGAGCCTGTTTAAGGCACCTGATTACAATAAATTACTAGTTTCTAAGACAACTGCAAAAAGCTGATCAGGTGGGTTTATTTGAATATCCACAGTCATTCTGCACTGATAGTTCTAATGCCGCATCTTGTCCAAGTATGTTTTTGTTTCTTTCCAGGTTGGCAACACATAGATGAATACAAATCCTTCCTATAAAAATTTACGAAGCATGTTACATATCTTAAGAGGGCTACACCAGTTTTCATTGTATTTTACAGATATTAGCACTTTTTTTAAAAAGTACTTTAAATATTAGAGGGTCAAAATAATCTTTCTGCTTAGCATCTCTCACCTGCAAATATAGCAGGGATGTTATATTTACTTTAATACTTGCATAAACTATGCAGATTTTTTTAAAAATAAATTGTAATATATTTTATAAGCTAATAAGACTGGGTAATTAAAGGTTTCTAGCGTGCATTACTATAACTTTCAAATATGGAGACATTTTGGTAATCTTTTCTTACTAAAGATGTGAATGTGTAATGTACTTTCACTGTTTCTACTTTGGTAGTCCAACGGGAATTCAGTAATGACATTTTGTCATGTCAAGCTGTGAACATAAATTTGTACTGTACAGTCCTCAGTCCTCATACTATATTTAGTATACATTGCCTATGTATTATACTTGTCAATAATAAAACCCTCAGAATATTGTTAGTGGTCATGTCATCATATGCTGCACATACGCAGGTACAAGGGTGAGGAGTCCCAGGGGTCTCTGCTGGCTCTGGCAGCTGGCAGGAGCCCTGGGGCTTCTAGTTAGGGTGAAATTCCAAGTAGCCCATCGGTGGGTCCAGAGGACCAAACATGCAAGTTTCCAGTTTTTATCATTCGCAGAGCAGCTGTCTGGGCCTGCTCCTTGAGCTCTGCTCTTTCCAGAGCAGACAGTGCAGATGCTGACAGTGCACCCATCGATGCACATGGGTCCTGCTCATCCCCAGGCACACCCATGGGCTTTGCTGAGAGATAATGATGACACGTAAAACTGGCAAAGAGTGGTTTATACTTCCTCACCCCTCTTCAGATGCCGAAAAAGAGTGAGCCCAGTTCAATTCACTATGCATCTTTTAACACTTGCCCTTCTTGCTGAGGGAATTGCATCGGGGTGTTGGTGCTCTGCTGCCTGGGACCCAGCAGGTCACTCGTGTGAGCACCTATGTTACACCGTGGTAATGTACAGCAGAAACGAGGCATAAAAATAAAAAAAAATCCTGCCACCAGCAGGCAGAATTGAGTCACCATCCTGGGTGTGTTTAAAAAAAGGGTAGATGAGGTACTTAGGGATATGGTTTAGCATAGGGCAGGAACGGTTGGACTCAATGATCTTAAAGGTCTTTCCCAACTTTGTGATTCTGATTCTGCAAATGTCAGAAAACCAGGATTGCTCAGTGTAAAGCATGACAGTGCTCACAGCACGCTGTTGCTTTATAAGGCTCATCTGGTAGTGATCCAGTGGGTGTCTGCGCTCCACAGCCCACTCGTCAGGAGGGAGGGATGGCAGCAGCTGCTGTGACGAGGGGCTCATCCGACCCACAAGAGGCTCCTGCATTTGCTGGGCCGATCCGATTCCCCCTTGCAGTTTTCCAAAGAGGCAATCGCATATATTCATTCTATCTAGCCACCAGCAACCAGCGATAACTTGAGCGGCCACTGGGTGTTCCCCTCGGGCAGGGACAAGGCAGCGTTTCCCCGAGAGACGGGCATTCAAGAAGAGATTTCCGTCCTCGCGGCTCAGGCGGCCTTCCCGCCGTTTCACCTCCTCTCACAGAGTGAGAACCCCTCATGCACCGAAATCTGCTCAAGGGTTCAAAGAATGACCTTTGTGTCTCTACTGCAAATTGTAGCCATAAACCCACTTTTAACCTGTCCTCTACTGTTAAAACTCTGGCCTGGCCGAGCACTAGCAAAGTCGATGCACAGTGTAGCTTCCAGGTGTGCTGCCAGGCCTGTGAGCTCAGGGACATCATTTTTATAAATATGGCCCTTGGTACAAGGGCATTTCAAGTGCTCGAGCAGGTACTCTTGTCCAGAGGACTCCCAGACTTCCTCCCAAGAAGCAGCTCCATGAACACGGGTTTTTAAAAGAAATCTTCAACATTGTATTGCCTCATAAAACACAGTGAAGAGAATATTTGCTACATTTGACCAAAACAAAAAGTAATGAAGCCTCTGTGTACCCTCTCAACAGAAAGAGAGTTTTAGGCAAGAAGAAAATGGAAGTTCCAACAGAGAAGTCGTGAGAAACACTGTCAAACATGAACTTAAAACCAAACCAAAACAAATAAAACAACCATAAAACAACAACAACGAAATGAATCTGCTTTATCAGACCAACCCAGAAGTGTATTTCAAGGAGCTGCAGTGTATGGTGGGTGCAGTATGCAAATTACCAAACTGCTTGGCATGTACTGGAAAGATTTGTAAGGCAGGAAGGATGAAGGGGTATTACAGGGTTAACAAAACAATATGCACAGCAGGCTTTAGAAACTATTCCTTTCACACCTACCTACAACACAAGTATCAGAACAGTCTTAAAGATGAGGGCATCTCCCACAGCCCAGGCCCTGTACGGGTTGCTGTGAAGAACAAGTGATTCTCAGGGGAGGGTAAAACCTTCCTGACTCAAACTCCTGCAGAGAGTTAAGCTCCTCTGTGTCTTTGAACATGTCCCCTCATCATAAATAACCTGTGTTTCAAGCACACTGCACCCAGCAGCTCCCACCAAAGTGCTGAGGGTTTGGCAGTACACAGAGAAGGCTTGGTCCTGGCTTCAGGAGGGAGAACATCTCAGTTTTGTGTTGTCACAGAAGTCAGTAGCCAACTTCCCCTCAACTGAAATTAAGACTTAGTAGATATTTTTAGCCCTTCTTTCCAAGGGAAAGGGGTGAGACCCTGGCACCTTATATCCTACTGCGATACCCAGTTGATCTGAGCTGGTACATGGTTGCACAGTGGTGTCTCAGCACCTCTGAGCACCAAGAAGGTCTCCCATAGCTTCCTGTGCACTGCTTCACATAGCTACCACCGCACACGCCTGGCAGGTGCTCAGCCAGCCACCTCGGTGAGTGTTAAGGATCATATCCTCTTACTGGCTTGCTCACCTCACATGTCACTCACCCATGGTTGTGATCAGAGGGCTTAGCATTTCCATTAAGCCATAAGTGTAATTACAGAACTACTCATCACCAGTGAAATGACACCAGAAATTCAATAACAGCTGTAAAATGAGAGGTTTATTAGACTGTCAAATTAAATCCAAGCACAGCAAATTATTAGGCATCTCCTATCAAAAAAATAGCATTAATTAGTTTGATTTTAGAGAGAAGTTATTTTCCAATGAAAATTACCCCTTTTTCATCTGCATGATGACCCTCAGCTGATTAAAAGGGCAAGGTGGAAGTTCGGTGGAAGACTAGAGACAAAAGGGGCTTCACCTCCAAACATCAAGCTGCTATGTGTCAGAGAACAGGAAAACCAAGCAGTTCAGTATAACTTGATGTGATCATAGTTGAAAGCAGCAATATTATAAAACTATAAAAAATAATCAGGTATTTACTATTATTTTCAAAGAAATAGGAAATTCTATGAAATTATGAGTTGGTAGGTGAATGTGGGCAAGTGGAATGTTTAGCACAGCAAAGGAAGACTATTAAACGGGGAGCAATGGCTCCAACTTTCAACTTTTACCCAGAAAAGTTTCTGCCTGTGACGAAGGGGAAGACTTCCAGGAACGTAAGGAGGCTGAAGTTGTAGGGATACTGTGCCCTGGATATCTTGTATATCAATGTATGGGAAAGAATGTATACGAGAGTTTTCTTCTTTGTACTATTCAATTTTTGTATCATCCTTAAACCCAAGGAAGCAGATCCATGCCACCCTAAATTCCACAACATCCGTGTCAGAACCAAGATTAAGGGAATGCTTTGACAGACCCAACGACATTGAACCAACCACTATTTTTGTTACTTTCATATATGGCTTTAAATGGGAAAAGTCCAAAATAAAATGTAACCCAAGTCTACAAACATAAGTGAAATCACTGTGATTTTTTTCTCTTCTCGCTGTTGATGATGAGCAACTGCAGAAAACTTCTGACTACTTTCACAACTAGAATAAGCAATAGCATTGTCTGTAGGTATCAAAATTACATTTTGCTACAAACTAGGAATTCTGTAAAAAACTATAAAAAAATTATAGCTTAATGCAAGGCAGACAAGTCAGTTATTCACATACAGACTTACACTACTACTAGAAGATGCATCACTCTGCTCCTCATTTGCTTCAAAGGATTTTGGCAGTTTGATGCTAATAGCTGCCCTCAGGTTAGCCCAGAATAGGGGTTGCTTGCTCCTCTCCTGTGGCCATTCCAGGTAGGTTCGCTTTGCCATGAGAGCCTTCAGCTTGTGATACCTGGCAGGGATAATGTACGGAGGGATGGGCTTCAGTAAAATGAGGATTAAGCTGTTGGAATTCTCACTGAATAGTTTGTGATGGGCAAAGTACAGCTCATAGTGACACCACTCGCTCTGCACAAAGTTGGGAGACAACACAAAGATCGACTTGTAGCTCCTCTCGATGCACGAAATGATGTTCTCCACAATGCTCCTGCCGGGGATAAAGTTCCTCTCGTGCTGGCACAGCTGCACACAGCCCTCCCCCTTCTCCAGGTTCGGGATCAGCTCGTTCTTCACCCACTGCGAATCGCGCTCGCTGTAGGAAACGAACGCATGAAACTGCAGGGCTCTCTCCTGCTCCTCAGGGCTGCTGTGCCAAGCTCTACGCTTCGTCTGCGTCCACTGCCACGTCATCCGCACGTACCACGGCACATCCAGGTAGATGCAGAGGAAGGCCACGACAGCCACCAGCACCAGCGTCAGCAGCAGAGCTGTCACAAGCAAGAGTGTGGTGTTGCAGGCCAGTTCGCTCAGGTGGAAGTCCTTCAGCTGCCTTCCTCGCAAGTCCTCCGGGTACTCGCAGGTGTACGCCGCTGGCCAGCCAAACAGCCTCCCCCCGGACTGCCGCTCCACACGGATGAACTCTTGCAGCTCACAGGAACACTTGAACGGGTTCTGCCCGGCCTGCAGCTCCCTCACCCTTGGGCAGCGCTGGAAGAAGTCGGCAGATGGGGTGAGGATCAAATTCGCCTCCACGTTCAGGTATTCCAGGGACACGAAGCCACCGCACCCCGGCAGGTCAGCCAGCCTGTTCGCTGCCAGGTTCAGCTCTGCCAGGGACTTCAGCTCAGCCATCCCCGTGGGGACACTGGTGATCTGATTGTTCTGCAGGTCGAGTTTTTGGATGTTGACTGGCAAGCACTCAAAGACGGCATCCGTCAACTGGTTTGAGGACAGGTCCAACTCTGCCAGAGACTCAGCCCACTGGCACTGTGAGTCTGCTACATCGTAATGCAGCAAGTTGTGGCTCATGTCCAGATGTTTCAGTGATTTCATACGGCTGGTCATGAAGCTTACCTTCAGAAGGCTTTCAAATTTATTCCTCTGCAAAATAAGGAATTTCAGATCTGTCAGAGTGCCACAGTTCTGGAACAATTCATCTGTCAGGGCATTGTGAGAAAAATTTAAATACTGAAAGGAGCTGGTTCTATTGGGGCAAAGCATGTGTGGCATACATGCGTCGTATATTGTCAAGCTGGCGATATTCATCTCTGAAAACTGTCTGTATAGAATCTCCTGGTTGAAATAATAAACCTTATTGCGAACATGCTCCAACGTTAGCCCTTTCATGGAGCCACCCAGCGAAATTACGTGTTCCAAAGAGCCTAATAAAGGTAGAAATTCATATTCAGTCAGCTCCCCCAGTGGTCCCTTAAAAGTCAGATTTCTCACAGTCAGTTGCTCCACTGGTGAATACCAAAATAGCAGGAAAAGTTGCAAAATGATAGCCCATTGTAAGTCCACAGTGTCAAGCATGAGATCTGTTGTCTTGATTTTCTTTAGAAGCGTTAAAGAAGGAGAGGGAAAATCTTTGTAGCTCAAGCTATATCTTAAATTCACTATTTTTAAATTTTCTGATGTGGTCATTCCATCATACAAGAGGAAAAAACTGAAGTTTTGAGTTGCTGCAAAAATAATGTGCAGGCTCCTTGTATTCAAGGCCGTCAAACTCTGAGGCTCATACAGAGAAAAGTCTTCTAAGGTTAGGAAGACAATGTCCAGCTCCAAATGCGTGATATACCTGAAGTCTGACCTTCGTATCATCGTGGCACTTAATCCTAGGTACTTCAAATGAAACATGTTCCTGAATTCCTGACAGATGGGCAAGGTAGTAAACTTATTGAAAGAAAGATCTAAATGTCTAAGATATGCAAGAGTTTGACAGTAAACTTTCAAAATATTATTGTTAGATAAATCCAAGTACTCTAAATCTTCATTAAAAATGAAGACACTAAAGTCAAGCTCTGTAATTAGATTGTGAGAAAGATTTAATACTTGAAGGCCAGAAAGATAAATAAATTCTGAGATACCAAGTCCAGAGATCCTATTATGTGATAAATCTAATACATGAGTATGGACTGGGATGTTTTTTGGAACACTGGTTAGCAAACTGCTTGAGTAATTTGCAATAAATTCATTTTCCACAGTTGGCTGGATGTTATTCCACAACGTGAATGTAAAGACACAAGCAAAGGCATAGATATTTGTAAGGGATCTCATCATGCTTTCCAGGTTTAGCTTCTTTTTTTGCAGAAAAGCAGAAGCATATCTTTGTTTTCTGCTCAATATGTCTCAGTGATGAGTCCAGTCCTATGAAAAGAAAACAAGGATTTTGCTGAAATTGTTGAATGTTTGAATTTGCTTTTTATTGCTAAAATAAAATTCAACACAAGTTTCATGCAATAAACATTTTATTTTTACATACTCTTGAATAAGTTTTTATCAATTCCCCTCATCCCCATTTGTTAATTCCATTTATCAATTTTCTCAGTTAAGTAGAAATAGTCTTTTATAGTGGGAGGAATGCAATCAACGGTGGGTTAATAAAACACAGAGATGTTAGGAAATACGAATTTCCCAACAATCTTGAAAAATACAAAACCAGTGCAAAAAGACAACAGCATATTCAGGAGTAAAGGAGAATGCAACAAACCTCCCATCTACTCTTTCCATACAGCCTGTGTCCATACACATTTGGGGACAGAACTCCAAAAGTCCCACGGAAGCTTACAGGAACCAGTGCAAATACAACCTCTTCAACTCAGAAGAGACAAAGAATGTTCCTCTTCATGCCCCAAAGATCTAGGACACAGCCACACACCCCCTCAGTGTCAGCCGAGCAGAGCAGCTGATCAGCTTTGTCTTAGCTCTAGCACAAAGAAATGGGGGTCAATTTTTCCACTAAGCAAAGAATCTTGAGGAGGAATTGTACTGACTTGTGAATACTGTAGTGCCAGTCTGACCAAAAGCATCCTAACAGGAAAACTGCTGCATCACTGGACACTACGCATGAAGTGGCAGCAACCGAAATCTGAGAGAAAACAATGCAAAGACTCCAGGAATTCCTAGGTGTCCCAGGAAATTTCCTACATTGTCCAAATTACCCCACAGTTCCAAATTGATAAAGAACCTCTCCAGGGGCACTAAGGGACAATGAGTCTAGTTCTAAAGATCAAAAAACTCAGGGAGAGAAAGATTTTGTGGATATGGAAAATGACGCAGCAGAATTAATATCTGGCCACAACTATCAGCAGCCTGCACAGATCTGGAGAGGCATCAGTCCTAGCATGAAAAACCATGGGCATTGCTCTCATGTTGTCGAGCATTTAAAACAACACACAGACAACATGAAGTATGAGCAGCTCATAAACTGTTTCATGAGGCAAATATCCCCAGTTTTTTTCCTGTGATGATTTTGTCTGTAAAAACCCCAAAACTTTGAAATTCCACCAAAACTTTAAAATTCTTTTGTTAAATAAAACAATCAGAAGCCTATTTTTTAGTTCTAGGTTATAATGTGTGTTAGACCTAATACTTTGATTGACTGATATCAGAGCACATCCCTTCCCCTCCAAGACTTCTACCACACTTAAACAAGTTTCAAGTAAAGCATAAATACGTGTAATTAACATCACCAAAAGCAAGAAAAGAATAAATCGGTAAAATATAAATTTCTACCTCAGAGAATCCAATTGAGAGGTCAAACTCTGTCTTCAGAATTTGTGCTAGGGTACACTGTGTAGCACGGGATTAAAGCAATATTGAGGATCAACAGTTACCCCACCAACACTATTTTATGATGGTATTAAATTAGAGTTGGCTGAGAATGAAAATTGCCATACCAAACTTATTTCTTTCCCTTTCTTCTTTGTTGAAATTCAATGCACAGATCAGCATTTTCAATGAAATTTCAAACTACAACAATTTCTTCCAACAGTGAAGACACACTAGCACCTGAGATTTAACAGAATCCAAAGTACACATAACAAAAAGAAAAAAAAATACAAAAAATGGAGCAAATATAACCCACCTTTTGTGTCTGGAATTCATGTCTGAACAAAGGAGCAGCAGAAGTCCTCTGCATACATGGTTCACATCCTCTAAACAGAATTTCAAACACATGTAATCTGCAAACTGGGGAATCTCCCGTGAGATGCTATTTACTTAATTATTACTGCCCCAGGAAGTAGAAAGAACACAGTTTCTTAGATAAGGTGTATAACTTTCCTTACCATGCAGGTACTAAGTGCACAAGGGAAGGAAACTTGTAACAGTATGGACTCAAAATACATTTGCCTCTGTAATATTCACATAACAACAGTTTAGGAAGAAACAAAAGAATCTGTGGCACAGAATATTCACCAAGGCAAGACCGTTTGAATAACTCTGCATTTCTAATTTCATGTCTGCTTCTGATGGCTACACATATGTTCTAGAAATTCACCAGCTGCACTTCCTTTTTTTGCACACACAGAAAAGAGGAAGCAGAACCCTCACCGCCAACTTCTCTTCGTATCAAAATCTTTTGTTGCAGAGCTTTACCCTGCTGAGTTATTTTCCTCAGCAAGCAGACAAATTAACATAGCACATGGAAGAAACTTAGATGTCCGAAGCTAGGGGCAGACTGGCACAGTTCTAAAGCTTTACAGGTCAGTCATCTTCTCACTGGTGAAGCCTTGGATGGTTATCAGCAATACCCCACATTGTAGCTTCCTTCAAAAAATTGTAAAAAATTAATTATATAGAATAATGGCTGTAATACGAAAGCTGTAAAGAAGTCAGGAAGAATGCAGCAATACAGGTCCATCTGGAGATGGAGGAATCCAATCAAGCAGGCATTCAATTAGCGTTTTGAACACAGGCATGAGCCTAGCAGACAAATCCACAGAGCAGAGAGCGAGTGCATTGCAAAGCCAGATGTAAATAACCAAAACCAACACCTCCCTCCCTTAGGCCTCCAAGCTAATACAACATGCTTCAGTGAGAATAATTAGCAAAGAAGCAAGCAGCAGGTATGAATACATGAATGAAGATTTACTTAATCTTAATGAATTTTAAGATTAGATTCATGAAGCGTGTAATGAATTCTTCAGGTACGAGCAAACTAGGGGGAGAGGGGCACCTGGGCTTGGTGAGGACTCACTCTGGAGCTTACCTCACTCCACAGAGCTGCACCTTGGAGGAGAGCTGAAGGCAATAAGAGATTCAGCTAAAGAAGCTAAGAAGTATGAAAATTCATTCTGGATAGCAGTGCCAGTTGTATTTCAAGCTTGCACTGGATTCCTTTGAAACTTTTCTTTTGAAATTTCCTTTTCAAATTTGTAAGGAAGAAATTAACCCTTTGCTTTGCTGAAAGAAAACTTCTGCGTTTTGTTTTGGGATAGGTGAGTCTGAGACCATTCTGGTTTCCTCAGAGCAGTGAATGAGTAGTATGTAACAGAAAACTCTGAGACACCTGTCTCTCAAGACAAGACCAGGGAGGATGAGTATTTGTCAATAAGCAGCAAGTGTCTGTGTGTCAGCTGATACTGTCCAGTCAAAGGAGAAGTTCCTGTTGCTGGGCATTAATCCATGAAAATGAGCAGACTAAGGTACTTGTTGACCGAACAATAATATCACAGTTATGCAAACCAGTAGCAGTTTTACTTCCAGTGTAATCCATGAAAAAATTCTGCTGCTTGGAAAACAAATACACCATCAGCCTTTACCAGAACTGACTCCAGTGTACACAGAGATGTAAAAAGCAAAGGTATCTACACCCTCAGTTGTGCTATGTTTCATTTCCTTACCACCCTTCTTTATGAGACTTCAAAATGCAGACAAATAAACTGTTTGCTGTAAAGAAAAATTTGCAACTAGTTAAAATAAACCTGGTACTCCTGAGCACCTCTGTTAAATCATTAGGAACGTTACATATTTTTACTAACCAATTCAGCAGAGGTTTGTTTGGGGCTTGTTTCAGTTTACTGATTAAGTCATTTTGCATGATAGGCAGAAACTGGAAGCAGTGTATTTTTATTCATACATCCTGCAATGCACTGGCTAAATACCATCCTTTCCATAGTCAGCTTACGTACACTCATGCAGATGCCTTCTTCCACTTCTTAAGTTTATACTGCTGGGGGCTGGTTTTGCAGTTGATTCTATCAACGTGCACCTATCTTCACAAGCAGCCTCTCCTTTCCTGTATGTTGTGATTACTTACCCAAAGAGGAACTGCCACTACACGTGGCTGAGTATCAGAAACTGTTCAGCACCATGCCCAAAGGTGAGAGGAGTATCTCCAACTGGAAGTGAAGAAAGGAACTTACATGTGCGAAACGCTGAGGGAAAACACACACAGAGCAGGTGGACTCATCCAAGCACTCATGGAAAGTTAGCACAGCTATTAAAGGTTGCAAAGCCAGTGTTTGGTCATATGGAGGACCTTATCTTCAACTCTCATTGTCACAACTTAACCCTGTGTGTCCAGTATGCACAATAAGGGCTAAATGCCACAAGCTAAAGTGAGTAGAGATCGTATCACATTTATGCCCAAGCCTATTTTGCTTGGTCATAAATAGACACAAGGATCAAAGCTGTGGAAATCCAACTGGTAACTCAGAGCCACTTTGTAGAATATGAAAATTTCTCATTTATTGTTTTATCAATATTGCTTCCTCTTGACCAAACAGTGGCTACAAAGGAGCATTATCGTCAATCACAGTGTGTGTTTCAGAAAGAAAAACCAGCCAGACTGGTGCCCAGAGTAAAAACACAGGCTTCACAGAGGTTTTGAACCTTCCCCTCAGCAGAATGCCTTAGCTCCCAGAGAGTCCCACTCCTTCCCCTCAAATGCCTTTCCCTGCTCTAACCTACAGTTGAATTTCAAGGATAATGCTTTGTAATGTTCCTAAAGTTAAAAAAATGCTGTGCTCTCAGCAAGGCAACCCATACTGCATCAAGACTCCCAGTTCATTTTCCTTTACACTATATACTATTTAAATATACATAAAAAACATTTACACTTTCACTTAATTTGGCATATTTTCTAAGTTTTGGAGGGGTTTAACTCTCATGTTATCAGTTGCGTACATTGATATTGTGTGTGTAAAAATAGCATTCCCTCCAGTCACCGGGATGACTAGTCAAATGCCAGGAATCTGCTCTGATATGGTATCGGACATCACACTACATATACACACTCCCTTTTCCTGATAACTGGAGTGCATTAGCAGTTCCAGATTTTGGTGCAGAACCAGCTGCAGATTCATGTCACCAGGGTGCACAGAAAAGGGTAGCCACCTTCCAATAAGTGCGGATGAAGAGGCTGACATGGGCTGTGAGACTACACACGGCCTCATCTATGGGAAAAATTTCTTTGTGGATTGTAACTGGTTTTATAGAAACATTCAGAGTATGGCAGGGGCTACAATAATGGTTTGAAATATTCTGATATGTATCACTTGAGAAAAAAATTTTCTCCCGTGGAGTAAAACTAGATGTAGTAATTCACTGCATGTGTATCAATTATCTGGCACGTCATGGACAAAAATCTAACAGTATGTGGGCTTTTGGTTCCAAAGTGTAAGTTTTAATTGCTTCCCACACTCATTTCAAGCCTTCTTTCCCAACATTATTCACTCAAGGAAACCTGTAATTATATATTCCCATGTATGATCACATTCGCTACATTGCCAGAGGTCATCTAGTTCCCAAGTTCTTTCCAAAGTGGCAAAAAATTCCCTACTAAAACCTTCCACTCCTGAAAGAAATAATTAATTTCTGGCAACAGCTATGCGCTCCCACCTGAGTAAAAGCTGGAGCACTCTCTGATTTCAGAAGGTTTCTCTGTCCTCTATCCAACAGAAGCAGCCATATGAGTTCTTAAAGCTTCACATACAACAGAGGAACGTTAAATGTATTCGAGAATTTTCAAGGGTTACTGACCTAAAACTCTATCAAAGAACATTTTCAAGCAAGCCAGCTGTCCTTGGTTGTAAGAAAGGGATAGGCAAACCAAGCTAGATCTGTTCATCTTCAGTTTTCGAAGGGTTAAATGAATCATACACTGAAGCATCAGTTGGGGCAGGGGGGGGTGGGGGGAAGAAGGAAGCACAGAAAACATGTATGAAATGCCTCAGTTTGGTAATAGGCGTGTTATATTAGTTTTGAGGCTGAGTGGGATGAGAACTAAAAGTGTTAAATTTGATGCCTACAAATCATGAACAGTTGCTCACAGCTCAAGACTTCAAGTCAAGAGACCTCAACCTGCTTAGACCTCAGGGAAAAAAAAAACAGAAGTGTTAAAATATTGAAAGATGAGAATGAGAGAAAGTGCTAATGTTCCATACTAAATGAGAATTTCATCTTACCAACCCTTCTTATCTTGTCTTCATGTTGAAACACATTTTTGAAAGGAAAACTTCCTGCTTGCTGGTCATTCAAGTCTAGTATTCCAGAAAGCAAACACCTCCCCCTCTGGAGGCAAACAGGAAGCTTGCTGTGATCCTCTCCAACAGTTGCGAATGTTTGTCAGAGCCCAGGCATGTTTTCTGGAAGCCCAATCAGTACAAGTACAGGTACAGGGACCTGATGTATTCCTATAAAGGTGATCAAGCACTGTAAATGTGACTTGCCTTTGATTCTGAGAATAGAGGGTCTTACCTGCTGTCCCAAGATGTGGCAATTTTTTTCAGCCTCTGACTGGTTATTGCCTTTCTGATCATAACTCTTAGCTACGCTGCGAAAGATACAGTTTCAGCTGGAAATTAATAATAACCATAAAGTGAGACAGATAAGTGAGAAGAAAAAAACCTAGAAAGGTAAAAAAGCCCCTGTGATGCAGAGAAGTCAAGAGTTTCTCAAGATGAAGCCAATGCCGATGAAGGCAGTTCTGTTATTGCAGATACCCACTCAGTCCCTTTGGTCAAGGTACCTCAGGATCAAAATCATACAAGGACCCTACCAGACGATGGGAATTAGAGCTCTGGTTGACAATTCACTGCTTCTTCCTCACAGCAGTGCCAAGCTATGAGCCCCAAAAGGCAAAGTAGCTAACCTTTACTTCTTTTTTCTTTTTTTAAGAAAAACCCCCAAACCTCTCTTTCTCACTCAGTCCTCTTTTGTGGCATGCCCATTTTCATCCACCAGTGCTGGATGTTCACAGAGACTTGTATCTGGGTCCTATTCTTAAGCTTCACTGAATAGAAGAAAACACCACTCAGGAACCATCTCAAGCTCTGGACTTCAGACATCATCTCAGGATGTGTAATTTTTTTTTCTTGCAAACCAATTTTCTCAAAAGAAGTCCAGTGACCAAGATGCCTGAACTTTGTCATTAACGCAGCTCTGCAAACTCTCTAGCAACTCAAGCATTCTTCCACATGACTATACCAACTGCTCCCGATTTTATTCTGCTGAGAAACATTCACTGCAGTATTTCAAAATCCACTTCCAAAACCACTTGTGATTTGCTATTTTTGAATCAATTACATGAGACTTCCAGTAAACTGAGCTGAATTTCCCTTTAGCTATAACACAACATACACGAATATGTAGAAACAAAGTTCTGCAATGGTAAGTTAACTACACTGACAACCAACAGAAATCATAAAGTATTTATTGTTAAACCAACAAAAAAATGAAACTCCATTAAAAAGATTCTTAATCTCTTTCCCCACATGTCTTTCCAGTAACCATTGGCAGGTTAATACTAATAGCTGCCCTCAGGTTAGCCCAGAATAGGGGTCGCTTGCTCCTCTCCTGTGGCCACTCCAGGTAGGTTCGCTTTGCCATGAGAGCCTTCAGCTTGTGATACCTGGCAGGGATAATGTACGGAGGGATGGGCTCCAGTAAAATGAGGATTAAGCTGTTGGAATTCTCACTGAATAGTTTGTGATGGGCAAAGTACAGCTCATAGTGACACCACTCGCTCTGCACAAAGTTGGGAGACAACACAAAGATCGACTTGTAGCTCCTCTCGATGCACGAAATGATGTTCTCCACAATGCTCCTGCCGGGGATAAAGTTCCTCTCGTGCTGGCACAGCTGCACACAGCCCTCCCCCTTCTCCAGGTTCGGGATCAGCTCGTTCTTCACCCACTGCGAATCGCGCTCGCTGTAGGAAACGAACGCATGAAACTGCAGGGCTCTCTCCTGCTCCTCAGGGCTGCTGTGCCAAGCTCTACGCTTCGTCTGCGTCCACTGCCACGTCATCCGCACGTACCACGGCACATCCAGGTAGATGCAGAGGAAGGCCACGACAGCCACCAGCACCAGCGTCAGCAGCAGAGCTGTCACAAGCAAGAGCGTGGTGTTGCAGGCCAGTTCGCTCAGGTGGAAGTCCTTCAGCTGCCTTCCTCGCAAGTCCTCCGGGTACTCGCAGGTGTACGCCGCTGGCCAGCTGAACAGCCTCCCCCCGGACTGCCGCTCCACACGGATGAACTCTTGCAGCTCACAGGAACACTTGAACGGGTTCTGCCCGGCCTGCAGCTCCCTCACCCTTGGGCAGCGCTGGAAGAAGTCGGCAGATGGGGTGAGGATCAAATTCGCCTCCACGTTCAGGTACTCCAGGGACACGAAGCCACCGCACCCCGGCAGGTCAGCCAGCCTGTTCGCTGCCAGGTTCAGCTCTGCCAGGGACTTCAGCTCAGCCATCCCCGTGGGGACACTGGTGATCTGGTTGTTCTGCAGGTCGAGTTTTTGGATGTTGACTGGCAAGCACTCAAAGACGGCGTCCGTCAACTGGTTTGAGGACAGGTCCAACTCTGCCAGAGACTCAGCCCACTGGCACTGTGTGTCTGCTACATCGTGACGCAGCAAGTTGTGGCTCATGTCCAGATGTTTCAGTGATTTCATACGGCTGGTCATGAAGCTTACCTTCAGAAGGCTTTCAAATTTATTCCTCTGCAAGATCAATGTCTCCAGTTTAATTAATTTGTCACAATTTTGAAAAAGAAAATCTGTTAAATCATTCTTAAAAAAATTTATGTATGTAAAGGGACTGTTGGCCGAAGGACACAGCATATGTATCATCTCTGCTTCAGCTATTGTCAAAGCTGCAATATTCATGTTAGCAAATATCTGATACAGGTCATCTTGTGAGAAGTAGAGATCGGTGATTACAACTTTCTTCATTTTGAATGCTTTCATAGAGGTACCTGAATAGTCAAATTTATTTCGTGAAATGTCCGACAATTGTGTTAAACTCTCAATATTCAAGTATTCAACGGATGAGTGCCACACAGTCTGAAGAACTTCAAGAATATCATCCCAATCCACTGACATATTTGTCAGTGTCAGATTTTGTAACCTGGAGCCCTGTTTGAAAGTAGACAATAAAGTGATTAATTTTTTTACATTGTGATTTGTGATTTCTGACAATGACAGACTTTCAGTAGTATTTTGTATCACAACCCAGTCAAAATTATCCTTGGACTGGTGACTATTTGTATACAGAAGTGTCAGGTTCTTTATTTTTTTGTCAGAACCACCTTCTGGAAAATTGTTAGACATAGATGTAAAGAGTTTCTTTTCCACAGACAGGCTGACATGGCTCCAAAAAGTTAATGCAAGCAGACACTTGTAAAGAAAAATGTTTCTGAGAGATCTCCTATTTTCTGTCATGCTGGTTTCTGGTTCCTTGGTGATGCTGAAGATTTTTGTTATCTGTCCATCTTTGTTCTAATCCTGTAGCAAAACAAAAGCCAAAAATCAAATAGTATCATTAAGTCGCAGTGTAGGAGCCATGAGAGAAATTGATTTTTTAGGTTTCATTTCTTACATCGCCATTTGACTCAAAAGCAATGAAGACACCTATTAGCATTCAGGAGAGCCATTTTTTATTAAGAGGACACCACTGAAATTTCTATTTGGTAAATATGATGTATTAATTTATTAATGAGTTTGTTTCTTCTACAACATGTCTGATTTCATAGGTGACTAAAATTTGCTGCTTACTTACAGAATTACTGCTGTGATTCAATGTCTTATGAAGGCTTCCCACAACTGTATACATTTCAATCTGAGGGCAGAATAGTCATCCTCTTCTCAGATTCTCCCCTGAAGGGTATTAACTAGACTCATAGACATTTTAAATGGATTTGTGACTACAAAAACCTGGACTGAAGCACAGGATAGGTGAGTTCAAGAGAGTGAATCAAAACCTGAATGTTTTTAGGTAGCTGAGATTGGCCATTAGTGCCTCTTTAAAGTGGGGAAATCAGGGCAAAGGGTAGGATGTTCCATACTTCTGTGAACTTCTCTATGCTATGGAGAAGTCCACAGACATTTGCTTCTTGTCTGGGCTTGAGCATTTCCTGAATTTAGACTCTGAAAGTAGGGTGTCCCCATATCTGATTTGTTAGGTGTACATGGAGGACACCAAACACGCACTGAAAATATTTGCATGCTGCACAAAAACATACCAGTTGTAGAACCTCTGTACGCAAAATCTAGCTCTGATCTAAGGATGCTGGCCCCAAATGTCTCTAATGAGAGAGAGAGGCTTATTTAAACATAATTTAGAGGAAAATCATAGCCATAACTTTAGTTTTATTTTCCCTAATGGAGGACATTTTTCCTTTCTGAGTGTAGTTCAGGGTAGCCAGCCTCCCTTTAAGTCAGCCATTGCAATACCGCCTTAAATCTCCTTTGAGATATTGCCAGAAATCCATGACACTGCCTTTCTGAAAGAGGAACTGGTAAGAACTTAGCTAACATTTTCATATGTGTAAATCTTGGTTTAAAGTTGTTTTCCTTTTCCAGATTTCTGAAACATTTTTGTTTCCTTGGAACATTCTTCCCCACTTTCTCCCATTATTTTGAAATCGTAGTTGCTGTCCGAAGCTTTCCATAGTGCTTATTCCTGATGGCATCAGCCTTCAACTTACCCTTGATATCAAAATGGCTAATTGTGAGTTTGTACTTCTAGAGACTCTACAGTGGGACAGTAATATTGTTACTTGTTGGACTAAAGCTACAACCTCAAGGACTACATCCTCTGTGCCATTAGCCACTCCGCAAGCTTTCTTAGAATCACATTACTGGATCTAGACTGTACATTTTCCTTGATCTAACACAACTGATGTTATGAAACCTCCACAGTACAACAAAACAGTCTGCTGGGTTCTACTTCTGTAAAGAATGCATGAAACTAGGCTTGGAAATCTAGAAATAGTGGGGCAATAGATCAAAACTTCTCCCTCCTTTTCCCAGATTTTCATTTGGAAAAATTATATGCAGTTTTAACATCACAGCCTCAAAAGGCACTGTGCAGAGACCAACAGATAATCAGCACCCTCTATCCTGTTCTTCAGACTGTCTGGGCAATACTTCTTACCTGTATATAATCAAACAAAATATGCAGCTTCAAGAGAAAGCTTCACCTGGGAAAAAAAAAAAATCTACTTTCAATTTATTTTCTTCTTTGGACAAAATTTTAGCAACATCCAGGGTCTAGGTGGAAAGAAGGATATGATTCATAAATCCTGACATTCAATCAAATTATTTATGAGTAGCTTCAAGCCTTCTTTAAGACATCCTATGAAGCAACAAAATTAACAACTGTTATAACATATGACCCATAATTTGGGAGCTAACACTGTGGAAATTGTCCTTTATAGTCATATACCTTTTAATTCAAAAGTATCTTCAAGTCTTCAAACTTGACAAAAAGAACATTATCAATACATAAGCACAGAGACAATCCAGTAGAGAAAGCAAACAGAGATCACTGCTACAAATTGTCCAACTGTTTAATTACAGCTTTAAGAGCTTTTCCAATATAAACTTGGTACAAACTGACTCAACTTACATACAAGAAACCTACAGAATGCATTAGGCTATGGCAGTTCCACATTAAGGCACACACTCCACAAGTTATCAGCATAACACAAAACTCAAATGTTAAAGATATGTCTTTCATGTGGAGGAAACATACCACGCTAGACCCACTCCTGAACTGTACAAAAGGGATTGCCATAAATATAAACCACTTTTAGCTGACTAGCAATCACATAAAACCAGTAAAATGAAAAGTTGCTCACGAGAAACCACCACTGTCCAAAAAAGCAGAAAAAGAAAAGAACAAAACTTCCTGTAACTCTATCCCACTGTGCAACATTACTGAGGAACGCCCAAACCTTTTATATAAACGTTTCTGCCATCTACTGACGGTTTATGAAGTGGCATTTGCTTTCCTCCAGATGTATTTTCCACATTCAACATGACAGTAATTTCCTCATTATGTAAGTATTATTGAACTATGAGCTTGCATGCTTTGCAACAGATTAAGCAAGGAAACAAAAAAAAAAATTACCAACTTTCCTCACCAAATTATTGTGAAAATAAGTACTACTTCTGAGCAAACTTTGCACAGAAATTCAAATGTCTTTCTCTCAGAACTTAATGATCTCAGTCTTTTTGCATGATTCTGATTTTTTTTTTCTATTTAGCTATACCGATTTAGTTGTCAAGTTCTTATCAGGGCTGCTTTATAAAATTACTGTTGTCTTATTTTAATTTCCATTTAATGAGAATGAAAAACTAATCTCTCTCTCCTTGAGCAGTGTTATTATTGGGTTAAATAGTGGGCATGGAAACAGTGGGTGGGGTCTATTTTTTTTTAATTAAACACTGCAGCAACTTCAGTACTGAATGCCTAAACAGTTGGGTTATTGTCCTGGCAAAGATATAAACCAGTCTCTCTTTATTTCTGTCTAATGGTGGTCAGAAATTCCATCTTAGCTGAGATCTAAATACAGAACTGCCACCCTACAACCTGCCTTTCTGGGTTAGCATACCATAACACATTCATGATTTAACAGTTCAATGATTCAGGAGGCAGAGGAAATAATCTTAAAAATTACTTGTTTGCTTTAAAGCTTATTCTGTACATCATATTTCATTTCTCAGCTTCAATTGAAAAGAGGTCATCCAAAAACAGAAGGGAAAGACAGGACAGGTAGTGAGCGACAGAATATGGACAATTCATATCCTCTGCTGTCATGCAGAAGAGCTTTGTGGTGGTACTCTACGATTCTTTCTCCCATTTCTGTCAGTACAGACAAGAGTATTCACATCTGGTTTCCAAATGACACTTTATAACGTTGTTATAATGTTGTGACACACAAACATCACCACTGTCTGACCTTAGCTGGAAAGATTTTGCTATCAATCCTTAGGATGAGATAAAATCCTAAGGCAAGACCGTGCTTCTAATATTCATTCCTGGATTGGAATGTAACAGTTTAATTGCTTGAATGTAATCAGAGGTATATTTGATTAACATGTAATAACTGCCATAAATTAGGGACTTTATTCAAGAGTATCTCTTCAATTAAGGTGGCTACTGGCACAGTTTGAGTTCTCCAGTTCTGCCTACATAAATAAGCATACGTTAAATAGCAAAATAAGTAGATTACCATTAATTGCATGCCATTAGCCCTCAGATTTACCAATGTAATCGCTGGCAGAAGAAAAATATATTCCTGAAATGGTAAGCATATTTCTGTATTTTGTTAAAAGTTGCCAAATGTAGTTGCTTCCTTCCACATCTTCCTCACATTTATATATTTGTTAAAAGGCATGTATCTTTTCTGAAACTCATTAGGAAGATGATGACGCTCAGCTTTGAGTAATAACAAACTTCAGCGAACTCTGACATTAGTAGAAGTGTTCAATCTCTATTGCTCCTTTACTCCAAAACCATTTCCAATATTAAGCCATCTGCAATATTACCATAGTGAGAAAATACAAGTGAAATAAATTACAGAAAAGTGAAAGACAACTAGAAAATGCAAGTGCTAAATTCAAGAAAGTAATTTAGGAATTTAGGAAATGGAATACATTTTTCTATCTCAAAAACCAGGCATTTATGCACTTATAATGTTAACTTCATCCTGTAGTAGTAACTTTATATTACAATTGTGATTAAAACTGTCTTAGAGTTTCAAAACACGTGGCCTCCCAAAGAAACTGCAAAACAGGCAGTGTAAGACCCACTTTACAGTTAAAATTACCATTCAACACAAGGAACAACAGTCTCTAGCTGTTGACCTTCATCTACCATGATTCCTCAGGCACCGCCCTTACTGTTCCACAAGCTCTGCTGAAAAGCTGAGGGAAATCCTTAGGGCCCGTCTAGATTTAATTTTCAACAAATACATCTAACTGCCTTTGAAAAGGATTTATTTAGCGGCAAACATCTGTTCTGCTACCACCTACCTTGACGAGAAAGCTCAGGTATATTTTCTTTTGCCTGACAGCATGGTCTGGACTTGCGAAGCACCCTTCTCCGACTGGAGCTTTATTGTGTAACCTCCTATAGCAGCTCTCGTCAGTGATTCACACGCCTTATTTTATTTACTTCCTGCAGCAACAGTATTTCTTTCTCTGGCACAGGAAAACCAGCGATCGAAAGGGTGCTGCGGTGCATGTTGGCCCTGCCTTTTAGCGCGGCAGAAGCGCATGCTTTCCCTTAAAACGAAGGGACAGAAAGAGGAAACGGTATGAGGAATTAAGAGACAGGAACCACAGGCTGTTGGGCAAGAGCCTGCAATCCCCTTGTTCCCGCGAGTGTTGCTGCTGGCGCCCGGTGCCGACTCTACCTTACTGCAAGTCTCCGGCCGCACCTCCCAGTTCCCTGTAGCGGCAGTTCCTGTAAACACAGATATAAGGAAGGTGCCAAAGGGCATCCGGAGCGCTGAGCCTCAGTTGTTTTAATTTCGCGGCCACGCACGGCAGTGGCAGAGGTTAGCCGCGGCTGGCTTTGAGGAAGGATTAAACATCCTACAAAACCGAAAAACAGTGACGCCAGCTCAGCAACTGTGTAACGGTGTGAAAATGATCACGTCAGCCTTGGCAAGTTTAGCCCTTTCACCTGTTGAGCGAAGACGTGGGGGCCGCCCGGCCGCTCCCCACCCCCAGGGAGTCCCTGTCCGTCCCCCGCGCCCGTCAGCCTTGGCCGACGCTTCTGAGGGGGTCCCCAGCGTGAGGCCGGCCTCCCGCACCAGGAGACCACCGTGTCCCACAGGCGTCTGTCAGCCCGCGCCACGCCGACCCCATCTGACGAGCGCGGCTGCAGAGCTGGGGCCCGTGAGGGGCGATCATGGTGACCGGGGCGGCTCTCCGCGGCGGGTCGGTGCTGCCGTCCCGACCCGCAGCCTGGAGCTGGGCAGCGACACGACAGCGGCGCAGAGCAACCCGTTCGCAACAGGCGCCCGCCTCAGCGAGACTCAGAGAGAGCGAGGGAAGAGCAACCAGCCCGCCCTCCTCCCTGCGGCCCGGCCGGCCCGCGGCTGCCCGGCCTGCTCAGCCTCCTCCCCCCGCTGCTGCCGACGTGGCGGGGCGGGGAAGGAGCAGGGGGCGCGCCGGCAAGGGGACTGCTGAGCGGTAAGGAGCGTAGCGATTTCTTCTTTTTCTCCCGCTTTTGAAGCAGGCTGCGGGCTCCTCACTAATAACTCTGCCCCGGAGGGGATTTCGGAAAGAAAAAAAAGCAATTAATAACGGGAGGGGAAGCCGTGGCCGCCGCGGGTTTGAGGGAGCGGCGCTCCGGCCGCTCCTGCTTTGCCCTGGGCGTGGGGGCAGGTGGCAGCGGGGCGCTTGCGGCGGCACCGCGGAGCGCGTCGGCGGGACGTCGCCTCTGCTCCCCCGGCCCGCAGCGTCCCGCGGCGGGAGCAGCGACAGCAGGCGTCGAGCAAAAGGGGAGCGCGGTGCCGCCCGTCGGGCAAAGTTATCCCTCGCGGAGGCGTTGATCCGCTTCTGAGGGCGCCTGTCAGCGGCTCGGCTTTGCTCCCGATGCCGGCGTAAACTCCTCGGGCGGCGGGTCGGCAGGTGCCACCGAGCCGCGACGGGAGCTGCCGCCACAGCCGGCCTGTGAGGGCCGGTCGGCCCCTCGCCTGCCGCCCGGTCCGGAGCTGACCTTGGCATCTCTCTCATGAGCTATCTGCAGAGAGTAATTCCCTTTGGGCGGAGTTTTCCGAGTTTTAGATCAGTGTAAGCTCACGTATGGCAGGTTGAACGATGCCTTACCCCAGGTTCAGGTGTGGCTTCTGGCAGGTGTGGTAGTTTGCAGTTACATGCCTTGCTCCCTTGAGGAAGATTTGGCAGACCACTGCAGGGTCCTTGGGCCAACTGATCCCCAAAGATGGCCCAGTCCTCTAATAATTCATGTGCACATCAATTTGTGATCCTTTACAAATTCTGATCTAATCCCTGTGCAAAATTACGACAACATGTATGTACAGACTTTACAGGTTGTAGTAGAGCATCCTCATATCTCATCCTTGGAATTTGCTTTACAAATAGAAAAAATTTCTTTAGGTGATGTTGCCCATCACACAGTGACTACTGTTTAAACAATGGTGATACTTACCTACACTGAAGAATTTTATAGTATTTGCTGTGTTTGTAATGGAAGACTGGAAAAACTTGTGGCAGATGTAAAGATTCTCACTGGTAAATGCATGTTTTCTGAAGGTAATTAAGTTACAGTGTAAGCTAAAATAAGTGGCACAAAGTGTTTATTTGTTTATTTTTCTTTTCAACCAAATGCTATTCTTGGAACTGTTCAAACAGCTGATCTACATCAGTTAGATAAACAGGCTGAAAAGCCACATATGTACATGATTCTGTAGGCTTTAATAAACATGTTTCTTAGGCAGACTTCTTCTAAATCCTACTTAAAATTTGCTTTTTACTTCTTTTTTTCCTGTTCCTGTCTCTTTTACAACCTAACAGGCACAAACTATACGTAATTAATATGGGAATCCATGAAAAGATGGAATCTACAGAGAGGACTCTCTGAGTTTGTTTTATGCCATGCAACTCTTCATATAGTCAAGAGATTACAATTACAACTCTTTGTCAGGGGTTGTCTTCTGAGTAGACTGACAGGCATACTGTTATTGCCAACAAATTAAGTGGTAGTAATCAGTGTACAGTAGTCCTTTTGGACTCTGTCAGTGCTGCTCTGTAATCAGCTGCAGAGCTTGCTCAATGGCCATCTCCTTCCCTTCCTGGATCCTCAGCCTGATGAATATGCAGTGGTGGTAAATACTTAGAAAAAGAAAGTCGCATTGTAGGATAAGGAGTAAATAAGAGAAAATGCATTCATAACATACAAAAAAAATAAATAACTGTACCTCACGCAATCTTACATTGGTTTCAGAGTTGAATTTTAATCACACAGCTTAATTCTAGAACTGATGCCTGGACTTTCAGCAACACGTAGGAAGTGCTCTGTTCTCCAGCAAGTAAGCCTTTGAGACAAGTGATGCAGAAACAGTGTGAGCAATGACCTCTTCCATCTATAAAATGGCTGCAGGGACCATGGCCTGTCATGTTCTCAAATTATGCTCCATCTCCAATACATAAATATCACAACAGTTTTAGTCATGCTGTATTTGTCATCCTACCCTCTATCAGTCAGCAGTCTATAGGAGCCTCTGTGAGTGGAAATGATAAAAAGGGGAGCAAGAGCGGCTTGGTTATTGTAGCTCAGATTATCCTGTTCTCCAGTGGTCTTTCATACATGTCTAATAGGGAACATAGGAACTCAACATGTGGAAGCTCTTGTATTTGATACGGGGATCCATGCTTCAGGAGGCCTTACATCAAGGCTATGTTGGTTTTCAACAGTAGCCTATGGTAAATGCTGAATATTTTATAGACATTCAAAAGTTAATGGAACCTAAACCACTTAATTTGTTTTCTATTTTCAGAATTGAAAATGTCTGAAGACATTTGTGATGCCAGCCCATCTGAAGAAAAACCTGAACTAATGGAAACGCCCAGCGGTGAGGTACTGCATCGTGAGTCAGTACCACACCTCGTGGAAGCTGAGATCTTGCATGAGTCTTCTCAAGATGAACATGGACAGGACACTCAGAGTGCCAGAAATGGACAGGAAGGAGACATATTAATTAACGAAAACCCTTTGACTGAAAAAATAATTGAAAGTCTGCCTGCTAGTGGAGAGGCAACTGAAGACATTCCCACTGAGTGCAGTGAGACCGTAAGCCTTGACACAGAACCTGAATCTGAAGAAACATCGCATGAAAAAAGCAGTCCAGTAAGGAATATTTTCTTTTTCCATAAAATCCTGCCTCTCCCTTCTTTGCAAGGACAGCATTTTGTTTAACCTACATACTACTTTTCACAAAAGCCAGAGAACCTACATGGGAATAAAATAAGTCAAATAGCAACATCAAACTTTTGGAAACTAGGAACAGTTGAATTTCTCTTTGCCAGTATGATATTTAATTGGTCTTTCTATCTTGGTGGCAGTAAAACTATACCAGAGCCTAAATCTTATTAAGAATCTGGTCCGTTTTGTATAGATATAATACTCCTGTGATTTTGTTATCTGGTGGTCTGTACAAATCTGCTTCATTCAGTTCACAGAAAGAACCTAGAAGAGGACAAAATTTAAGTTGCATGTGCAGCACTGAATCTTGTACTTCCTAATTTTCAAGTCATCGACTTTACAACAACTGTATGTTTCATAAGGCTCAGTGAAACAACCTGGAGTTTTGGATTTGTGATCCACAAACCTTTGAGAATCCTGTGAGTAATTGCAGGAAGTTAAGAAAAGAAAACTAAGAAAGCCAGGGGTTTTTTTTATGGTCTGTGCAGCATCCATGGCCAATACATGTGACATAGCTCAAGATGTTCTCATCTCCACTGAAAATTTTTCAGACATCAATACATGGGGGCTGGGCTCGATGACCTACCTCAAACGAGGTGATAGGGAATCTATATGCTGCACAATGCAGAGCTGTCTTGGGATACTTCAGCTTTTGGTTTTGAGTTGGTTGTTTAGGGACGACGTGTTACTGAATACTTTTTTGAGACAACGGTTTCTTAATATGATTTAAATACATAATGCTGTTAATTGCTTAATACCACACACTAATATAAAAGGTGGGCACCTTCCCAAACAGGTATTACAGTTAGTCCTTCAACTAGAAGTTACACTCTGCAGTAGAGCATACAGAACCCTTTATGGAGCCTTTCAGTCCAAGCCTGCAAGGCTAGTTTAATCCACTCCAGAAGGCAGTTGTTATTAGCATACCTGACTTCATATTGAAACAGCCAAATGATCAGTTTCACAAACATCAGAGGGAGGTTGATGACCTTGGTTTCCTCCAGGGGGAAAGAATGATACCTTTCATGCAAGGACTACTTTTTGTAGAAAAGCTTAAGCCTTTGTCAGAGGAGCTGATAGCGAAGATTTTGTCAGTCATCATTCTGGGTTATTTCTCTGTATGTTCTCTTTGTCTCTTGAGAATCATTCTTCAGGAGGCATCACCATGATTAGGGAAGCCAACTAATTTCTTACAGAGTGACTATTTTCAGATTGTAGACCCTTGAAAGCAATGGCACAACCATTTTTTTCTGGTATTTTGTTGCCTGATGGGTTGTGTTTCCTCCTGCCTTTGGAAAACATGAATTTCATACAGTGGCATAATGTTTTTCTCCTTATAGGACACAGATGCCTCATCTAAAGCGAGTAGATGGGGAGCTTGGGGTACCTGGGGAAAGTCTCTCCTGTCATCAGCTTCTGCCACAGTGGGTAAGTGTTCAATCAGCAAAGTATGTGGAAATAAATCATAATTTTAACAAGTCCCTAGACACATTAATGTTGTCTCTTAAAGATTCGTAGGCAGTTTTGTTCTGGTATGCCTGGATATCATGGGTGTTTTTTTTGAATAGGAGAAAGCACCTTCCTTAACTAAATTATTTCTTCAGGTCAGATTATGGACAAGGTACCAGGTTTGTTTGTAAAGTTAGTGAATTATGTCATTGTGGCTTCTTCACACAGGGTATGTAATCTGATAGAATTACTATCAGCCAAAGGCTTGTGGTTTTTGAAGTCAAAGCACTCCAACCCAGATCCATGTGCACATGTTTGTGCTCTACACACCACGACTTCTATCTGGACAATATGAATTCACTTCTTGTAAATCAATCCAGTTTTCATTGACACACAGTGAAACTGTTAAACTCTCACAGCAGAATTCAGAGAGTACCACAACACAGGAAATCATAGACCCTGAACTCTCTCTCCCTGCACTCTCATTTCTGATAATATGTCACTACCACATGTCCTTGTGAAGACTTTAGGCAAACACATTGAAATCTCTCATAGACAAAAACCAAATCATGTGAAAAACTGGGTACCAGTGGGAAAAAATTTCTCACAGAACCACTACTAAACAGTTAACTAATCAGTTCTCAAAAGATTCACAAACACCTTCAAAATGAACTTAGGAATTTAAATTGTTAGCTACTAAAAAATAATGGATTAAGCAGAAATACTGGGTTTATGATACCCTATAAGGCTAGATAATTCTCTTCCTTATCCTGCCCTGTTCCTGTTCCATGGCCAATAAATTATTTTTGTCTGTTTCTCAGAGGAGGAGGGAACTTTCCCTATCTTTTTGTTTGGGTTTTTTTTTTTCACTAACACCCACACTCAAGGCTTCATAAGTACCTTTTCTTTCAGACAGTCCAACCAATATCTCATTAAACTCAGGATGGGTTTCTAAGATGCCCTTAAATTGCGCTGACCCAGCAGTGTATTTCTTCCTTCTCTTATGCTAAGAGTAACCTTCTTGTAGTGATATGGGGAGCTGGCCCATGGGACCAATTTTGAAAAGCAAAGATGAAGTAAGAGCTGAATCTTCATCTGGATCAGTTTGTAGATGCCCTAATCCTGGCTCGCCATTTGATCACCCAAACACCACTGAGTGGGAAACAATTGGAACACACAGAACATGCCGATGAGGACAAGGGCGGCTTGACTGTCTATGGAACTGCATAAGTGTTCTCACCTTGTATTTAACCTTAAAGTTTAGTGTTTCTCTTTCAGACTTGAAGAAGGGCCTCTATGTCCAAAAATTTGCCAGTTTTCCTAAAAAAGGGTACTGCTTTCACAGACTTCCACAAGCCTTGCCACTCCTACATTCTCAGACCATCATAACAGCAGCATTCTGAAAAGAATTTGGCTTAGTGTAAACAATTAAAGAAGAAAATTTATGTGCATAAAAGTAATTTTACTGTTGAACAGTTGGAATTGTAATCCTGATTAATTCTTCGGTTCACTTTCATAGCTGCAGTGATGGTTTCTTGGAACAGAAATCTTTCACGTCATTCAGTTTTTGCCTCTGAGATAGTCATATTCATATTGCATTCTAATGTTGTTTGTGAGTAACAAGATTATTTGTTATCAAACAGTTACTGCTCTTGCAGGCTTGCAGTGGCAATCTCACAGTCTTCTGTTGCTTAGGAGACTTGGCTTCACTATGCAGTTACCTCAGAGTCACAAACTGTATATGTTTTCTGTGAGGCAGTATGGCCATAGATATTTTCTTGCCCAGCTGACGTGACCTTGCCTGAAATTGCTGAATGCTGTTAGAAAAAGTTTGGGACACAAACAAGAACGTGTGTTGTATCTCTTCTTTCATACCTTTTTACAGCTGTTTGTTGTTTTTTGTCTATAAAACCTGCTGCAAGCATTGCATCTCTGTGGATTTCCATGCACTTTTTAATGTTGTGATTTCATTTTTATATAGGTCATCTAATATCTTGGCTCATATACATTAAAAGTCATGCTTAATTGATACTGGCTTCTTAACATACTATCTGACTGTACCAGCATCATAGAATGCCAGGCTGGAAGGGACCTCAAGGATCAGCTGGTCCAACCTTTCCTGGCAAAAGCTCCATCTAGACAAAAACAAGGTCTAGACAAGGTGGGCCAGCACATAATCCAATACATCTTAAAAGTGTCCAATGTTGGGAAATCCACTACTTCCCCAGGGCGATTATTCCAATGGCTGATTGTTCTCATTGGGAAACATTTTTCCTTGTGTCCAGTTGGATCTCCTGGGGGTAACTTGTACCCATTACCCTTCATCTTTTCCATGTGACTCCTTGTAAAAAAGGAGTCTCCATCTTGTTTGTAGCCCCTGTCTAAGTACTGGAACATGGTGACAAGGTCTTCCCAAAACCTTCTTTTCTCAAGGCTGAACAAACCCAGTTCTCTCAGCCTTTCCTCATACAGCTTCCTCATAGGCTTCTCAGTGCTGTGATCATCCTGGTGGCCTTTCTCTGGAAACCTTTCCAGCCTGGGGTGAAAACTGAACACTATTCCAGGTGCGGCCTGACAAGTGCTCCGTAGAGTGGGGTAATGACTTCTTTATCTTTACTGGCGATGCCCTTGTTGATGCAACCCAGCATCATGTTGGCTTGCTTTGCCACTGCAGCACACTGTTCACTCACACTGAGCTTGTTGTCTACCAGGAGCCCCAGGACCTGCTCTCCAGCCAGGTAGATCCCAGCCTGTGCTGCACTCCTGGATTACGTTTTCCAAGGTTAAGACCTTACACTTGTCTCTGTTGAACTTCATGATTTACACAGAGTGTAAATGTATGAAAAAGTTTGTTGTCTAGGCAGCCTGACTTGGTCAGATTGTGTGACATTGTCTGTTTTGAATAGGTGTATCATCACCATGAACACAGTTGGAACAGGTCAAGGTGCAAAGGAACATTCACATGCAGAAAACAAAAAAAGGAAATGTTAAAGTAATTTTAATTTTTCATGAGAACGATCGCACTATGGCACACTGAAAGGCCCATCTACTATCTAGTTTCTGGCAGTGACCAAGAGCAACCGGGAAAGAGCCTAAAACTAGATGTGTGTAAAGCAGCACTTTCCCTGGTTTTCTGTTCCTGTTTCCTGGAATCTATAACTTAGACTTCCTGGCCCTGGGATCAGGGCAGCACTGAGTTCCCATATTGCTACCTAATAATTTTGGATATAACTTTTCTCCATGAATTTATTAAATAGACCTTGAATTAAGCAGATATCAAATACACATTCTTCTATCCCATAGTCAGATACTTCGCCTGTTGTGAATTTTTCCTTGCATGGTATCCTGTGTCTTATATTGGATCCTAAATCTTTAGGACAACGTTTAAATTTATTTTCTATGACATTATACCTGGGATGCTAAATCAAACATTATAATATAGTTCACTGAACTCAAGGTACCTTGGAAGACCACACAGTCTTAGATTTGCTCCAGGAAATCAGTGCAGCAGGTAATAGTTTACGCTCCTGATATAGAGGGTTTATTTCCTAGTTGTTTGTTATGGAAATTCATGCTTGATCCTGCAAAGTACTTACTGTCTGTCGCAGACAGATGTGAGACTGCATATGCCATATACTACTTCAGGATGATAATTCCTAGCAGGAGTCAGAGAGAGGGGAAAAAAAAAAAAGCTATTGGTAATTTCTCTGACCTCTCTTTTTATTAAATATTTATTGTTCCCCTTCAAGTTACTCCATTTAGTATCTGAGCAGTTCAACCTATACTTCATCTCCTATTCCACATCAGAACATAGGTTTGCCATGATCCAGTCCATTCTAGTGTTGCTTATTCCTCAGTGTAGCAAATGATGTAAGTTAAGCTGCTTTTTTGAATCAGACTTATCAGCAACACCTTCAGTATGTGATTTTTCTGTTGCTTTGTCATTATCTTTGTACAACACAGCTGCTTGTGTGGTTAAGCATGACAAATATTTACTATTCCTTACGTCTTTCTTCAAAATTGTGCTCTATAAAAATAGCAAAAACAGTTTGAGATGGGCTAGATTGTATCTTAAAGGCCTAAATTTAACAAATAGCATAGAACAGCCCTGGCTGGAAGAGACCTCAAAAGATCTTTTAGTCCAGACTTTTGTGGGAAATGGTGCCTAGATGAGATAATCTAGCACCTTGTCCAGTCACATCTTGAAAACCTCCAGCAGTGGGAACTCTGCCACACACCAGGGGAGGTTGTCCCAGTGAATGATCATTCTTACTGTAAAAAAATTATTACTTAGATTCTTTCTCTTTAAGATGGAGCTGAATGGTTATTCCCAGCATCTCAGTTTCATTATCCTTCAAGCTCTGATTTAGAGCTCCCAAACAGATTAGTGTTTTTATTGCATGGCTATAATTGGTTTAGTATAGCTGATTTTAGTTTCTAATAAGGTAGTTTCCTTATAGTTTCTATTTTATCTCTCTTTAACTGTGCACAGATAGTCAGCGATTGTTTTGGTGGTGGGTTTGTATTTTAAATAATGTCTGTTGTCTTTGAACGGAGTTTGGAATTATTTGGATCAAGGTCCCTGACACAAGGCAGATGTGATGCTCCTCTACAGAGCAGTCTGTAACGCGTTTGGATTAGCAGCAGTCGCCGCCTGAACCATGCTGACTGCCTGACACTAGATGTCACACTAAGAAAGTTATTGAATCTGCCCCAGTAAGGTGAAGATTTTTCTTTTTTTTTTTTCCTTTTAGTAAGTCAGTTGTGACACCGTCCAGTGTTTTAGTAACAGTGTTGGTAAAACTCTGCTTATCACAGTGGGTCCGCAATGCAGCTAAGCCACTCTAATGGCTAGCAGCCACTGAAATGTGCAGTCCTGCACTGTTCTTTTCCTTACATTTCCTTGTTTCTTCCTCCTCCTTTGGTCACTGCTCCTCAGAGCTTCTGGTAGCCCAGTTCAGGAAGTTACTGACATAAGAATAACTCTACAGGAAAGAAAAAATTTATTTTCTGCCTCTTTAGTTCCCTGAACCAACTCACTGAGGTAAGTGCCAGGACAAGCAGTAGGGACAAAGGGAACATGGAAGGAGCAGAACTTCCCATTCCAGCACCAAGAAGCTATTAGGTCATCTTAGCTGCAGCAGCAAACCTTTTATCCAAAAGGCTTAAGTGAGCCAAAATATCTTTGCGGTCTATACTTGAAGCTGGTGACTTCTGGTTGTAGAAACCACTTGTATGCTTGAAAGCTTCCCCAATTGGGTTTTTTCCAACTAAGCTATCTGCTAGCTTAATGAAAAATTACTACCTTTTCCTACAAGCCTTGCCTTTCATGTGTTCTGTTGTCTTGCATGGATTAATTTTGGCATTCGCAAGGTGTTTCAGTTAGTTAGCTTTAAGCTGCATTTCCAGTCTAAGTCTGCTCTCTGTCGTGCTGTATGCATGTGCTTCCCTCCATGTGAGTTTGTAGGTTTTTACCTTTTACTCAATGAAAGTAATGACTAAAACATAGGAACCCAGATATTTAATTTATGTGGTCTCTTTCTCATACTATAAGGCTCCTTAATGCATCTCTCTCATCCATTGCTTGCAATCAATATTCTGCTGCCTTGATTATTTTGTGCTTGTGTATCTTCCTCATCTAATTCTTCACCTACTAGAATGGCACATGGAAATATCAGACACCCACAGTTCTCCTTGGTATGCTGCAAACCTTTTCTTGTCACTCACTATGACAACATGAAATGTCAGCTGTGACCTCACTGCGTTCATGAGCTCGGATATTATTACACATAGGTACGTGTAATGTTCTGCGTTGCATACCTCAGATTGAAGTCTGTGTGAAACAGAAACAGAAATGCTTCAGAAAATGTGAA
Source organism: Gallinula chloropus (assembly GCF_964237585.1). NCBI lineage: Eukaryota > Metazoa > Chordata > Aves > Gruiformes > Rallidae > Gallinula > Gallinula chloropus. The sequence goes on from NC_140092.1 coordinate 13,637,243, forward strand.
ACTAAAGTATTGAAATTATATAGATTTATTTTCCATTCTCTACAGATTATTTCCCTGTTGTGAAAGAATGAGATTTTAAAAAAAAAACAAAAGCTGGATGTGATGCTTATGTTTTATGTAGTCACAAAAAGGACAGTTAATTTCTTCAGAAGACTTTACCCCCACCCCCACTGTATAAATTCAGCTAATTAAGGAAAAACTGTTTTGTGGCTGAAATCAAATGGTGGTCACAACTGTTTTGTAAAGAACACATTACAGCTGCTGTAGCAGCAAACCCCTTTTTCACAGCTCCCCCTTTTTCAGAATATTGAATACAGGTATCTGATGGGGGGAAATTGCGGATGTGCTTTTGGGGATGCCAGTCGCATTTTCTTTTCACATGGGTTTATGATCTAGAAGAGGTTGAGAGCCAATAATCTGTTGTAATGGCCTTTGTGCCTATTGCTGTTATTAAAACCTTTTACCGTTGCAATGAGATCTGAAACTATTCTCATTCACTGTCTTAATTGCAGTTATTCCTGATTTACAGACTGAATAGCATAGGTAATACCAGAATCTAGCCTGTGTTTTTAGCTACAAGGAAGAGAATTTTCGTAAAGCTTTGAAGGGGGTGGAGTGCTAATAGGACAGCCTCACAGTGAGCACAATGGGGACCCACTTTTTTGGTACACAAAACCAGACCACAGCTGGCTTTTCCACTTACCTATATACTTCATATAGTGGAGTGATTCCCACCCAAGCTATCTTTAGGTTTCTCAGTCAGTGTCAGATGCTAATGTAAGGCCTCAATCTTCATCTTTAGCTTGAACTACACGAAACTCCATTCATTTTATTAGAATGAAATTTGATTGGTTGTTCATCAGAAATGTCCCCATGGTGCAACACAGGTGATAAGACTGTGGTAGCCAGGGACAAAATCTCAAACTCACCTTCCCTACCTGTACCACTGAAGCAGGGAGTCTCGTCTGGGACTGCTAAATTGACAAGGGACAGCGATTCCTGCAGAGAATGGTTTAGGTTTGGGACATGCTGAACTGAACTGCTCTCCAGAGGTGTGTGTTGGGCTCTTTCAGCTCTGCAGGGAATCCAAAGCTGCAAAGCTGGGAGGTGGAAGATAAGAAAGCCTGAAGTGAAGTGGGATGGATCTGACTCAAGCGTTTGCGAGTGCTGTAATCCGGCCTTGGGCAGATCAGACAATCTCAAAAGGCAGGCCACATTTTTAGACAGCGCTTGCAAAATCGTCTTTTTTGTATGAGAGAGAGTCCACCTAGCAAGAGGAACAACAGTATTCTGCTGAGATTGCTAGCCAATAGAAAGAAAAGAAATCATGTAGGCAAGAAAAACAAAAGCAACAATGCTGGAAAAAAATGCATGCTTTCTTAAAAAAGCAAGTGGTTAACAATACTCATTGCACAGCTTTTCTGTCTCTGCTGTTACAGATGAATAAATGGAGGCATCTGAGATGTTCCCAGGTTTACAATACCAGCTCAGCTGCATTACCACACCCACTGCAACAAAAGCAGCACACCTCTCTAAAACGTAGGCTCATCTCTTGTTTCTATGCCTTTTGAAACTACAAATAGTCATTTTAATTTTCAAAGTAACATGTTCTTTGCAGTGTTTGTGCATGTATGTGTATCTAACAGTGCTGACTTGCTTCAGGTGTGGTCTTCTGATCTCATCTGGTTTTGTTGTAGGCAAACATACATGCCATACAGATTAGTTCAGCAAAACTGCTCCTAGCTGACCTGAAACATTTTTCTTATCATTCTAGTATGTGTAACCACTGCCCTGGAAAGACTGCCTCTTGTAAGTCTGCAAATATCAGAACAGCAACTGTGTGCCTCCTTTTCTTGGAGGCATAAGCTTACCTGCAAAAGTGTGAGAACTAGATTACAGAATGTAAAAAAAAAGAAAAAAAAGAAAAACCCTCAAGTTTAGATACAGAAAAAAAAAAGCTGGGAAATTAATCTGGAAATTCATAACTCATGAACCGTCAAAAGTAAAGTTTTGCTCAATGTTCATAGTTAATTTTTTGTATGATTACAAGACAATAATATTTTGTCCTGAAGTGGGGAACATGGTAAATATTAGTTGGCCAGCAACAAACTATGTAAAGGACGTGCAAAGTTCTGCCTGAAGGACCACAGTGTTAGCACCTTGTGTGCGTTGTAAAGGAGTTATAAAGAGGGAGAAAGAACAAGAGGGGCCTCAAGCCTGCAGACCCAGCTCCGTGGCTTTGTTAGCAAGACGAAAGCTAAAGCTCACCAAAAAGGACCCTAATGAAGCGGAGTAAACTAAGTAAACACCAACAAATGTCTTTGAAGCCCACAGAGAGAGAGTATCGTGGTGGGGTAGGTGGGTGATAATGAGTTCTCATATTGGAAAAACTCACCATTCCTTGGAAACTCTATGAACAAACATATATCATGAATGTACATATATGCCCTGGATAGAAGCTGTGTAACAAACTCGTTACGGTGTGTGCATTAGGAGGAGTGAGCCCCGTGCTGCCCAGCGCTGACATAAAGAATATCTGTGTCACAGTCACCAGGGCTGCTGAGCTTTGAATTAGGCTTTTCATGGGCTCAGTTCTAAAGTTAAGTCCTTGAGAAAAATTTCGTCAATAGAAATAATAGAACTCTTCTGCTCATTTAAACCATTGTGAGCAGGAGAAATGGAAAGGAAAGGTGAACTGGAGTATCTTAGTACATTAATTTAAAAGCACAATTCATAGTAGTTTAAGCACGTCCCAGAAATTTGTAGAGTAAGTAAATGGCTGCAGAATCTATTCATGCTAATACTGTCATTGAGCCACTGGAAATGAGCAGGAGGTTGGGATTAGACAGTCGTACGCTGCCCCTCAGTACCTGCGCTGGAACAGGTTTTGCGAAAGGCAAGAAGTTACCCAGCAATGACTAAATCACTGTGGTGCATAACCTGGTATGCCCTGTACAGTTGCATGTACTGCTGCATTCTATAAGGCATGAGATAAAACAGACAAAGGTCATATTTTCTTTAGGCAGCTAAAAGCATTTACCTGCCTAGTCTCTCTGTTTCAGTATAAAACATCAGGACCCCATGCAGTTTATGCTGTCACATAGAAAATTGTTTCTGCTCATCTTTTCCTTAAGGGACATCTTTTCTTTGTGTTTACCTCCTGATACTCCAGTTTTCTTGTATGTGTAGTAGTGCTGCTTCACATATGTTTTCTAGAGTATATTTATTGTTGAACTCATAGAGCAGCTGATGTGCTGCTGGAAATTCACCTGGAAATCAGAGTCATAAATCCAAACTTTCCTTCTTCCTGCTCCAACTGAAATGGTTTTGCTGCAACTATCTTTAAGCAAATGTTCAAAACCATATTTCTATGACTACACACACACACAATGTATATGTATATTAAGAACACTGCAGAGCACTGGAAAATGATGGGCTGTTTTGCTGTAGTTAAACTCAGAAAAGATGCTTTGAACTTTTGTAATAGAAAGTGCACCTACCTGATTCTGGGAAAGTACAGACAGCATTTAATGGATTGTTATGCTTGAGTTCATGCCTTAGATGTCTAGGTGTCTGCCTGAGCATCTGTATTAATGGCTTTTCTGAAATCATTTATTTATTTACAATTCAGTTTAGGGTAACAAAGCAAACAAGTATGAAATTGGCAGTGATACGTCTCCTAAGCAGTTAGGCAGATGTGTATTATTAGAAGTGATCAGCTTTATGTGAGATGCAGGAAAGGTGTAATGTGCAAGAAAAATAAAGCAGGGTCACTGAAGACCTCATTTTGTGTTGGAAAGAAACAAATATTGCTCACCTAGTTGGTTGTTTACTTACTGTGTCTCTGCTGATGTGCAGAAACTTCCAGCTAAGGAAGATGTGCTAGCTGCATCAGAAACGTATCATGAACATACTTATGGGTATACCCAGAAGCAGAATTGGCAGACAATTTGGGAGTAGTCTTTTTTATTAGGAAGCTGCTGCCTCCTTTTGCTGACTACCAGGCAATCCCACCTTATTCTATAGCGGGATATTACCAGTCCATAGGATCTGCTAGTGTAAATAAACTCTGTGTAGAAAAGCTGCAAAGCAATCCTGTTATATCAGAATTATTCAGAAAAAAACACTGATAACACATATGCTCTACATTAAACTAGACCATTTTACTAGAACAGAGAGTTAGGGAATCACTGTAATTTACCACCAGGTAAAGGTGGTAAAATATCCGTTAGGAGATCAGCCACCAATGGAACAATAACTCTGTCATCTGGCAACAATAGACTTTACAAATTATATTTTAATAGCAGCTTTGAGGAGAGACACTTTAGAGTTTTACTTCAAATGAGCAACTGGGATGCTTAAATCCTGAAATAACTTGGAGGATGTGGGTCAGTATTCCTAAAGTACTTTTACCTAACATAGCGCCTATGCAGTAGACTGAAGGCCAGATTCCTTACCTCAGCCCTGCAGTCACCCACAGTCCATTAATTGTGGGTTAATTGTTCTTGACTTCTGAAGACTGGGTAAGGCCAAATCCTGTGGCATTAAAAGGACCACCAATTTCTGTGTAAACTGATTGTAATAGAATAGTTAGCATTTCAAAATGGGAACTAAACCTCCATGTGCCACTGAAAGAAGTGTCAGATCCAGTGTCATTTGCATTATATTTCAGCTTTATAATTTCTAGTCAGTTAATGTACTGGATATAATGGAAGAAGTGAAATAGTAAACAACTGAGGTAAGTTTAATAGTTATTCTGATTGTTACCTTTCATGGGGTGTAAGAATACCATGCGCTGTTAGTAATTAAATTATCAAATTATATAATCTAAAAGATGCTTCTGCCACAGGTCATGGGATAACAGCAGTAAAGGAAAAAGCAGGCACTACCCTAGGAATTCATAATGCAAGTTCAGTGTCTTCGGAAACAGCAGAGCCTCCTGCAGCTGAAACACCCATTATACGTAAGTTGGACAAAACTCTCTGACACTGCCAAATTAGTTCAACTTATAGAATTTTAAGATTTTGATCACAGAACCCAGATTACTGTAATTTGTGACTTCAAAGTGTGCTGTAGCTTGCTTTTTTTTCCTCCTTTTGTTAGAAGCAGAAGATTCTCTGGACCAAAGCTCTTTCCAGAATGTTCCTTCTCCTTCATCTGGATCTCGCGGCATGTTGTCAGCCATCACTAATGCTGTACAGAACACTGTGAGTCATTTTAGCTGGCCTCTCTGCTCTTTTGTATTCTTTGTAACTTTTAGGTGCAACTTCACAGTAGGTCACATGTAACAGGTCCTTTATTAAGTTGTGGGCCTTTGTAAAAACAGTCCTGATGTGAGGCTATTGAGAGTCTTTTCCATAGCATAACAACTGTATCAGATTTTAAAATTAAAAAAAGTCAAACACAAGTAAGTTACTACTTTGGCACCAGTTTCCTATAGTCTTCTCCTAAACTATATAGAATTCTGCAAATTCTTGAGAAAAGGGTTTTTTTAGTAACTGTAGTACCATCATCTTTTTTGGGTTTTTTTTACTTCCAGAGAAAGTATGATAAGATTGGTTACCGTTTTTGAAAGCAGATAAGAAAATGCCCCATTTGCTTATTTGAAGGCTTTTACTAAACTCTGTATTGTTAGTCCCTGGCCCTTACCTTCACCTCTCTATCTAGTCTCTCATTTCATACTAGCCTTGCCGGAGGGTGGTCCAATTGCAGACTTGGTGAGGCAAAATCTTCTGTCCACGGTTCTTTCCTATTACACACTCCATGTATTTTCTGTGTGCTGCACTTCATTCTTTTCTGGTTTTCTGTGTTTCAGGTTTTGCAAAATCCTGTGCCATACTGTTTCCAAATCAATTTTTCTGTCATCTTCTTCCCCAAGTTTTTTACAGACTATTACCATAGCAAATGCTTTCCTCTGAGCTTTTCAGCATGGTGTTTCCCTTGAAGTGAAAAGACTTTATAAGCACCAGCTAAAAAAAGCATAGGAGACTGATTCCCCATTGAGCGTGTTTTACAAAGTAGCAATTCTTTTTTAGTGCATATCCAGTGCACTCTGACTCATCACTCTGATATCAAAGATTATGAGAGCAGAGGGAGATTCATATAGACTCTTCCTGAGAATGTTGCTATAAGCATGGTAGGGCTTCTGGGAGCTGGACACCAGTAAGATTGCCTGAGCATTGCATAAGTTTTTCAGATAAGAGAAATGTGCTCTTATGCAAATCTAGAGAGGCTGCTATACCACATTGATCAAAGTTACCAAACAAAAAGAATAACTTAAGGTCTCAGTAAGTTGCCTGTATTGCCATTGAGATTTTAGTATGGTTTTCCATTAGATATCAGGTTACATCAGCATGTGAGTATCTGACAGATGCATAAAGCAGATTGAAGTGGAAATCTTTAGCCAGTGCAAATTCTTCTTCATTGTACATGAAACATTGTGAGTGAAGGCTAATGCTAATACAGAGGCACAGGGTGAACAACTGTATTTCAATAGACAGTTGCAGAGTCATCTCAAGATAAGGCAGGGTCATCCTGCTCATGATGGATTTTGATCCATGTTATTAATATCTAAAATAGATATTCCCACAAGCTAGATGCCACTTTGGTGGTATTATTCATGATTTTTTTTTATTGGAACAGGTGTTACATTTCATCCAGTGTGAGTCTTTTAATTAACTAGAAATATTTGTATAGTTCATTTTTTCTTTCTGAAAAGGTATTCTGAACAAAGTAACATAATTTCATAAATATATCAATCCTGTTGTTAAGTAAAGCATAGAAAATCTAGGGACCTGAATATTCAAAGAGGGTGTTGGCAAAAGCAATACTCTTTACAGTCCATAGTAGCATAAAGTGAAAAGAAAATAACCACATTGCATTATTTTATACAGGGGAAAAGTGTATTATCTGGAGGCTTGGATGCTTTGGAATTTATTGGGAAGACAACCATGAATGTCCTTGCAGAAAGCGATCCTGGATTTAAGAGAACCAAAACACTGATGGAAAGAACAGTTTCTCTATCTCAGGTTGGATTTATTTAAATAGAGCTCTGACAATGCAGTTTCAGGTTGTTTTTCAAGAATTTCGGATGCCTCAGGGAGAGGCTTTATTTATTGCAATAGATATTGGCTAGGCTTATGGAAGTAAATACTCTGCTTTATATTTGCTCCACTTTCTTTTCTTCACAGATCCGGAAAAGATTATGACAAATCATCTTTTCTGCATAATCACATGTACAATAGCTGATTTTTATAACATAGTATATATGGTGATGAATCATTACATTCTGGAGACAGAATCAAATTGTTGGCCACTTTTAAGAAATGTAGATAGGAATATTCCAGCATAAATGCTTCCCTTGGAAATGACTAATACTGGAATGTGCAAGATGTTTCATTAGGAATTAAAGCTGTGAAAAGTTGCATTGTAATGTCTGTCTAAACTAGTGGTACCCTTAAACAGTCATGACTCATACTTTTAGAAGTTCAGAGTCATGATGAAAACAGAAGTACAAAATTATTTTAGCTCTCCAGGCACTGTGTAGGGAGGCTGTGGAAATCAATAGGCGTAGAAAAAAACCTTTAATGTTACTACCCGTTTACTTCCTCCTAGAGAGGAGTAAAGTAGTTTTAGTTTAATAAGATGTTTTGTCTTCAGTGTTGGTCATTGTAAGTGCAAACAGAATGATAATTGGCCAAAAACTCTTGTTAAGACCCACATGGTTAAACTGAGCTTTTGAGAATACCTCATGAATTCACATATAAAATCTGAGGCAGAAAGTGACAGAAATAGTTCTCCTGGGTCACATAACACAGTGTCTCCCTTTTGGTGATTTGTACATAAAACTTTGTGAGTGATGTTTTGAAGGTGGAGACTGAAAAATCTGCCCTCATAAGTCTTTTCTAACACATGAGTAAGTGAAGACAATATTGTAAAAGTTTTGAATGATGCAATAGTTTAAGAGGCAAGATCTCACCTGTATTCAGAGGCTTTTATGTGACATAAAATGCAGATTCATTTACCAGCTTTACTGTAGCAAATTCATGAGAGGCCGTTTCTTCCCAGGAATAGAAAGAAGGAATAGAAGATCCTATTCTATTCACTATTCTGTCCTTCTTACACATTAATAAAGGTGTATACAAGATCACTCCAAAATGTTGCCAAGGATATAGAGTGTGGTTCTGCCCCACCTTTGGTAGAAGTCAGACCTTATTAGGCCAATCTCTTATTTGAGTCCTACTGCCCCATAAAACTGACTTTAGTGTCTGCTAAAAATATTTTATAGGAAATAATTGTGTAGCTGCATTATTTAGTTGCAAGTAGGTATGTAGGTCCTGAAAATAGTATTCTTGCCATTTTACTGTCAGTGGAACAAATTGCATGACTTTTTAAGGCTGTGCATTAAATAGTCCTTTTAATTTTTCTTTCATTGTAATTGGTGGTTAAAATTGTTATATGGCATCCATAGCTGACACTGCTTTGGAGAACATAGGCAAGATTATTTGTTCATTGTTTTGTTTTGGGGTTTTTTTTAAAAGATGGTTAGCAATTACTGTGGGGAAAATCACACTTAGAGTACTACTTAAATATTTTATTAGAGAAGTTTATCAAAAAGTAGATATTTCAGCTTTAGAATTTCAGCTCTGCAGGTGTGACACAGTCCCAAATGTTATTACTACTTCCTAGGCAAGCAGAAATTAATAAAATCTGTCATACCAACAGCACTACCAATAAAACCACAGGAATGATGTATATTTTTGCAGCTGTTGCGAGAAGCTAAAGAGAAAGAGAAACAGAGGCGGGCCCAGCAAGTCACAGTTGAAAGAACAGCACATTATGGGCTACTTTTTGATGAGTTCCAAGGTTTGTCTCATCTTGAAGCTCTGGAAATCCTGTCAAATGAAAGTGAAGCCCAGGTACAGTATGCAGACAGCATAAATCAAAATGGTTGGTAAAAAATTGTTCTTTACATTCTTTTTGCTCTGCAGGTGCATGTGAAATGAACAGCAAATTTTTCATTAACTTCAGAGAAAGCTGGATTGGTCCCATGGGCCAGTCCTGGGCTTCAGGAAATCCATCTCAATACATGTAAAATGTAACTCCAAGATTAACTCAAACTAAATAACTTTGCTACTGAAGGTTATTTTTGTTAGGACCATCTATCAGCTTGTGACACTGTACAGATGTCTTTTCAGAATTTGAAACGGGCTTGATGTCTTTCAGTTTTGTATCAGGCACTGATAGTTACATTCAGCAATTCCAGACCTGAATTAATTCTGGATTATTTATTCAATTCCTGAGTCTTCCTTATTGTGTTAGGTTTTAAACTTCATAAAACTCCCCCAAGATACTGGAAGTATACAAATGCTGTATGTCTTTTTGAAGAACATGTTAAATATATTTTTGAATTTCACCTGTCAGTAGATTAATAGAACTATTTTAGATTCCCAGCAGTGCTATTTTGTACTGAAACATTTTTCTGAATAATTTCTTAAAATGCAGGTTTTCCTCTTTTTTGTTTTTAGTAATTAGCTCTCTTTGCCCTCCAGATTATTTTTAGTAAGAAATAACTGATTTATTTTTTAAATGCTTTATTTGCTGTCACAAATGGAAGAAGCTTGTTTTAATAACAGCTAGGTGCTTATCCGTGTTGGGCTTTGGCTTTGCACTTAAGTGTAAGTACAAAAATAAATTCAAAGCCTACATATAAGGTTTATGGGCCTGTTTTGGGGGGAAAAAAAAAAAAGGAAAAGAAACCCACACAACAGGAAAAGATAAATAGAAATCAAGCTCAGGTCAGTTGCATGTGTTAACACTGTTTTTCTTTTGCTGTTAAATACCACAGGGTAGGGAAGACTTATGCAAGTTGTTACCATGAGGTTTCTGATGTGCTTCATGTTATGTCCTGGATAACCAGTGGTTCATAGAATTCTGCCAGTGCTCTTACCTTAGAATCATGGAATCGTTTGGGTTGTAAAGGACCTTAGAGATCGTCTCTCTCCAACTCCCCTGCCTGTCTTAATAGGAGAGGTGCTCCAGCCCTCTGATCATCTTTGTAGCCCTCCTATAGATTCACTCTGACAGACAGCTCCATGTCCTTCTTACGTTGGGGGTCCCAGAGCTGGTCACAGTACTCCAGGTGGGATCTCACCAGAGCAGAAGGGTAGAATCCTCTCCCTTGACCTTCTTTTGGTGCAGCCCAGGACACAGTTGGCATTCTGGGCTGCAAGCATACATTGCCAACTCATGTTGAGCTTTTCAACAACCAATGCTCCCAACTCCTCCTCAGGACTTCTCTGCCCAGCCTGTAGTTGGGTTTGGGATATCTGACCCATGTGCAGGACCTTGCACTTGGCCCTGTTGAACTTCACGTGGCTCACATGGGCCCACCTCTGCCCAGATTCCTCTGGATGTCATCCCTTCCCTTCAGCGTGTGGAGCACACCACACAGTTTAGCATCATTGGAAGACTTGCTGATGGTGCAAGATGTTAAAGAGTGCCAGACAATTAAACTGTTTGTTAAACAGTTAAAGTTGTTGAAGGTGCACTCAATCCCACTGTCCCTGTTACCAACAAAAGTGTTGAACAGTGCTGGTCCCAATACCAGCCACTGAGGAATGCTACTCCTCACTGGTCCCCACTTGGACATTGAGCTGTTGACTGCAACTCTTCAGGTGTGACCATTCAACTAGTTCCTTATCCACGAAGTCATCCATCTGTCAAATCCATGTCTCTACAATTTAGAAACAAGAATGTTTTGGGGAACAGTGTCAGATGCTTTGCACAAGTCCAGCTAGTTGCTCTTCCCTTATCCACCAACACTGTAACCTGTTGCAGAAGGCCACCAATTTAATCAGGCATGATTTCCCTTAGCGAAGCCATGTTGGCTGTCACCACTCACCTCCTTATTTTCCATGTGCCTAAGTATAGTTTCCAGGAGGATCTGCTCCCTGATCTTGTGAGGCACACAGGTGAGACTGACCAGCCTGTACTTCACCAGGTGTTCCTTTTTTCCCCATTTTAAAAACAGGGTATGTTTCCCCTTTTCCAGTCAGAAGGAACTTCACTGGACTTCCACAACTTCTCAAATCTGATGGAGCATAGCTTAGCAATTTTCTGAGCAACTTGCTAGCAAGTCTTCTTTCCTGTTGTCTTTATCCAAGCAATCCCAAAATGCTTACTACAGTTTGCAATTAAACCAAAGGTTTATAATTCAGAACAAATGTTCTGGGAGAAAGTAGAGACCTGGTGATCTTGCAAGGCTGGTGTAAGTTTTGTGATGCTCAACACATTTTGGTGAAGAGAACTAAAAATGTGTCTACATAAGTTGGAAGGTTAGAGCCAAGATTTAAGGATAATGATAGTTTGGTATCAGGCACAAGGAATTCCTTGTTTTCCTTTCTTTTACAGATTCAGTCATATTTAGCAACACTTGATGGAGAGCCATTGGAGACTGTGAAAAATGATTTAATTGCTATAAAGGAGATTTTTGTTCCAAAGGAAACGGAGGATGAAGTGGCACAGACACAGAAGGGTAATTGGAAACACAGACCCTTGACCATACCAACTGTCATTACTTCTGCATATAGTAATTAAAAAAATTACAATCACATCTATAATTTTTGATATCCTCATAGTCTTCATAAGCAAGTCACAAAAGATAACACTCTGAAAGTTCTGGAAGCTGACCAGTGCTTAATTTTGAATTTATATTGTCATTTAATTGTGAGAGAGAGAAATTACAAGGTAAGGAAGTCTTGTGTTACTTTACTGTATCATCAGTGGAAGCAAAACAAAAATAAGAATAATAACCTTTTGGATAACTGAGGTTTTCTTGCAGAATCTGTTTATGAAATGGTGTAATCTGAAAGTTTAGAAGTGTTTAGCAATGCTTTTCTCCTTAGCAACTTCATCCTTACTTTGCACCCTCCCCTGCTAGGGAGGGAAATCAGAGTGTAGTAAAGGGACTTAGGAACCCTGAGCTTTTTGAAGGGAGGAAACACAGTGGCAAAGCTGCTCTCTAGGTATTGCTTGGCAAGATGTGGCATGTGGAGCGTGAGTTAAAGTAGCAGAAGCGTGCCAAGACTGTGACATAGTGCACAGCATCAGAGAGAATGAGACCAGCATGGGAGTCATAGATCAGCTCACAAAAGCAACAATAAAATGGGTGGGTCCTTTGTTTAAGGGCAAAACAGGTGTCTTCAACAGGTCAGGAATTTTGGCATTCCTCAGAACAGAAGGATAAGAACTTAAAGCCACCATAGTTCATGTCTTCAGGCCTGTGAGATCCAGACCAAAGCTCTTCTAGCTAATAGAACAATACCCTTGGTGTCACTGAGGAGTGGCTCGTGCCATTAACCACCATATTGTGTTTCAGAAACACAAATACATAGAGAAGATATTTCTTCTCTTGATCTTCTCAGGGGTGCTTTGTCCATAAAACCTACATTTTGCAAGATGATGAGTTGTGATTCCTCTAGTCTTCATGAAAGTTAGAAAAAATGTGTTAATATCCACATATTCTAGCTGGAAAGTCTTTCCTGCTCAAACTACTTTTTCTATCAGTGCTTACTTGGAATGCCTGATCTTACAGGGACCTTATTGCTTCTTCTGCAGGGGAAAGCAAGTGTTAAATGTAATCTTAGTCTGCTACAGCATTGTGCTAGTTTTTTTCCCATTGTTAATTTTTTTTAAAAAGTGGGTTTGTGAGAAATACAATTCAAGAAAGTGTATTACCTGCTTAAGAGTGAGGGTTCATGAGATATCTCTTGTTCCTTAATTTCTGTGAGAAATCATTCCTTGCTTTGAAACCAGCCCCTGGGAACACCTCTGTTTCTTGCACAAAGTGATGTTTTCTCTGTTGATCAGAAGTTCTGTTTTTTTCAGTGAAGCACAGCTGCTCATCACGCTCCTTGCAACATTAACTGGCCTTCTAAATAGGCTGACACCCAGGCAATCTGCACATTAAAAAACCTGAAAAGACAAAATCAGAGTGTGCTGCAGGTTTTCCCCTGCAAAAAGAAATCAGCAATGAAATGTACTCTCCTCTCTGTGACAGCAGAAAAAACAACCCCACACATGTTGTCTCCACCTTACAGATGAATGGGTATTACTTCAGGCTGCAGTTCAAAATTACTCAAGTCCTTTAGTGCAGTCAGGCTCTAGATGTAATAGTATTTGGACTGTAGATAAGTTGCTGACAAATCTGTGGTCAGGCTCCTAACGTGGGGCATGTGGCCTTTACTTCTTTCTTCAGCCTCTCACCCATAATCCATGGTACATGCAGCACTGCATTGAGTGTCCTTTATCACCACACAGTGCTTTGACACATCCCCCCTAGACAGGGTCCTAGGCTGGGTACCCTTCACAGAAAGATGTTATCTTCATTAAGAGCTTATCAGAATGAGAGAAAGCTTCTTGGGAAAAACAACCCTTTTCCTGAGTTTGTTAATGCACAGGATCTTAGGTGCCTTTAAGTGCATCAAATGCATAAAACCTTGTAAAACAAAGAACTCCATTAGTAGGTCCTTACATGACAATTGTCTACCATTGCTAGTTAAAAACACTGTCCAGCACCTTTACATGTAATGTTGTCTGTGGTTTGCATGTCTGATGGAGCACAGTTTTATTAAACAGTTTAATGCTTTATTCAGACTTTGGTTTGCCAATCTTCACAGAATTTCTGTTGACTGCACTTAGTGTTCTGGTTATTACAAGTTTAACTCCAGGGAGCACACCTGATCTTTTAGGGTCTAGATTTAAGTTGTTTGATTTTAATTTTTAAACTGGATTTTTTTACCTAAAATGACTTCTTGGGACCTTAGGCTTATTTTGCTGGTGTAATGATTAATATTTACACCAAGAAGATGGGCTGTGTCTAATGTTAGCAAAAATTTTAAACATGCTTTGGCATCCAGCATAGGAAAAAGACAGTGAAGGCAACAGGTTGGCTGATCAGGATTAAATGTCTTGCTGTAAAGAGGCAGCTTCATTCTAGTTTGTGTTCTTGGCTCAAGCCAGTTAATACAATTAAGGTCCTGTTAAGCACATTAATAGGTTTTACACTTATAAAATCAAGTCAGTAAGCCATATGCTCTTTCAGTAGCATATTTTTTGTTACAGAATTATGTACTTTCATTTAAGCTAGCTAATCTAGCAGGAGGTAGCAGGGTATGTTAAATTCTGTGGGGAAATTCTGAGTTTTAATCCTGCTTGCTAAACAGTTTAAAACTACAGCTAAATCACCTTCAGTAGTATTTTAATTTTTGCTTCTTAGTTCAATAAAAGTTGGGGTTTTTTTTCCTTTATGTAAGGAACCCAGTCCCCTACAAAAGACAGAGATCAACTAATGATGTTTGAAAACATTAAATCTTACCTAGCCACTGAGAAGTATTTGTAAACAAGTTAATTACCACTTACTGCTAATTTGTTACCACTTTCTTGTCATCAAAGTAATGTTATTCATATGGTGTCATTTGTCAGTGCTATATATATTCAGTAAAAAAAAAGAAAAAAGACTAGCTGGGAGGAAAGCCAATACTTTGCATTAGAGTGTTTGAAAAGGGTGGCTGCTTGTTTTATGTAAATTCTCAGGATCCCTTCTTATCCTGGACTCTCAGGATCTTGTTCAGAGATATTAGTGCTGCTTTTAGTTTCCACCTTAAACACCTTGAGTTCTACACAAGAAGAAATTACAGCAGTAATCTTGAAGAGGTCTGTTTTGGGAAAGGTTTGGGGCTAGGCTTTGTTCTTGGTAACTTTGGAACTGGAATTGTAGGGTTTTGTGTATTTGCTTAACAGTCAGGTGCAAAATCAGTAGGAAAAGAAAGGTAAAGATATTTCCTGACACAAGTAGGAGAAAGGCAGATGCATACTTCTCTGTAATGTTTCCTTTCACTTTGATTATGCAACCTTTCCACCTGTTTTTTCACTGCAGCTTCTTTTCATTTATTTAGGAAGTAATGAGAGGAGAATATAAATAATGCAGTAGTTTTACCTACATTTTGAAAGCCATTAACAGCAAAAATTTCATATGTGAGGTAAGGGGATATGGTAACCAAAGTGAGGATTGGATTGAATTGAGTACACCAGTTATCAACAATTTTGGTAGTGCTGCATTGATCCAGTGAACTGCTTATCAGCTGTCAGCATGCTGCAGTTCAAAACAATTTGGCATTGTTTTAAGAACAAGTGAATTCAGTGTAGCCAAGAGATGTTGTAGTGCAAAACCTGAAAATCCTGTTACCAAAATTTACTGATAAGGGCAGCAGTGAAGTGAACTCTGTGCATCTCTCTGGCCTCCCAGAATACATTCTTCTTCACCTGCTACCCAGCTGGTGAGAGGAGAGCTTAGTCTCTTGGTCACTGCAGGTAAAGAGTCTTTTTGCTAATTACTAATTTGGTTTATAGCACCAAAGATGGGCACTCTACCATGAGGTGCCCTTCGCTCTAGGAGATTGTAAGCATCAGATTCCACCATGTTTCCACATGTTGCAAGATACTGTGTTCTGTGCACAGTCCTACCAAAATCCCCACACTCACTGGGGAGCAATGGCCCTTCACTTTTAAGCTCAGTACTAAAGATTTGCATAAAAATGGAAAATCTTGGCATACCTAATAAATAAACAAAAAAGTGAGAATACAGCTAGATAAGAATTCATTTTTGAAGTGGCTGGAGATTTATCAGGTTCAGTATGGGGACTGAAGCCTTTTAGTGTCATCAGGCTAAAAAACCTGGATTTGGTTTATACTCCAGGAAATGTTAATGGAGATTGCAAACTCTGTAAGTGCAGATGAATGAAACCAAGCCACATACTATCTTTCTAGAGCTTACAGCATGTTGGAGTATGGCAGCTGCAAGTAGCCAAAGAAATACCAATAGTAAAGGTGAAGCTTGAATATTAGTGGTATTTATCTTTGCTTATAAAACTTTGGAATCTAAGTACAGATTCTTTAAGGCTCATTACTCCAAAGTTGAACACACATTCTTCATTTAAGCAAAGGTCAATGTTAAAACAGTAAAAACCCCACACTTCTTAGCTATGGTTTGTAGGCAGAGCAGCAGAGTCATGTTCTCCAGCATGTTTCCTCTGAAATTTGTTTGTATCCGTCCCCGCTGCAGTTTTATGCCTTGGCTTGAAAGAAGAAGTTAGTATCTCCTCTTCCTTGGTTATTGTCTGGGTCATGGTTTATTTTTGTGGGTCAGGAGGTGGGTGTTTGTCTCTTTTCCAAAGTAACAAGCAATAGGACAAGAGGAAATGGCCTCGAGTGGTGTCAAAGGAGGTTCAGGCTGGATATTAGGAAAAAAAAAAATCACTGAAAGGGTTGCAAGCATTGGAAGAAGCTGCCCCAGGAAGGGGTTGAGTCACCATCCCTGGAGGTATTTAAAGATGTGGATGTGGTGTTTAGGGACGTGTTTCAGCTGTGGACTTGGCAGTGCCAGGTCAATGGTTGGACTCGATAATCTTAAAGATCTCTTCCAACCTGAAAGGTTCTGTGATTCAATGTATTTCTGTAGGCTTGCTAGGGGTCTTACAGTTTCTTCTCCTCTTACCTGCTTTTATGAAACTTAGTGGGATTTAGACTGGGATAGAAAGAGTAGTCAAAGTGTCAAGCTAGCATATCTGGCAGTACAAGTATGGTGTTGCTTTTTGTCTTCTTTGTTTGAGGGCACACACACACCCACACCCACACACACCCTCCCCGTTGTATCACTGTCCCTGTCTTTCAAGTGCTGGAGTGTTTGGGGGAACTATTTGATTGTGTAAAATATTACGAAAATAAAACCTTAAAAGTTTTCTTCTTTTATTTATCAGCAGATATGGGAGAAGAGTTTGTCAGCATGCTGACTGAACTGCTGTTTGAACTGCATGTTGCTGCCACTCCTGACAAGCTTAATAAGGTTAGCACCTGTTAGTGAGCTGCCCTCTGTTTCTTGGACAAAGAGGAAGGGCTTTGTTCTGAAATCTGACACAGAGCAACACCTATGTCTGTTACAATCAGTTCAGAAAGCAAAGTAGGGGAGTGTAGCCCTAAAATGATGACTCCAGGAAACGTTTCTGTAGAAGAAATGAGATTAGTAAGGTTGCAAGGACAAGCTAGCACAATGGGCTGTGTTAGAAAGCCAGGGGTGTCTCAGCAGAACAAAGTTCATGGGCACAGCAGGTTTGGTCTTCGTGGTGGGATCAGTGTTGAGGTTCAGAATTATTTTCTTGCTCATTGTGAGCAAGAGAGACTTCTGCAGTCCTTCTGAGCCAGAAGCAGAGTCTTGAATTTGTCTCACCTCACTTTAGTCATGGAAAAGTTAGATGGCTAGAAGGTAGTCATGTCACTAGTCACATTTGTACTATCAGGTTCTTTTAAAGGTGATTCGCCTGCTAATCTTAGGCTTTTTTTGATTGATTGTTTTTAATTTGGGAAGATTATTTCCATGTTAATTTCTTGAAAGATATCTCATAAAGCTGAAATATCAGTAACTTGGTACTAACACCAGCACTACGTGTGGGTTAGGAATATCACACCTGTACAGGAATTACCCCTGGCTGATTTGCCTTTATGCAATCAGAAATGCTTCTCCCAACAGCTTCTTAGATATACACATAACTGCATGTTACACAGAGGCTTGATATGTTTAAACTTCTGAATGTAAAATGGAAGTAATTTAATGTATTGTTAATGAATGTTCAGGAGCATCATTGCATATTCCCTATTTTAACTGAATGTTGGGGTTGGGTTCTTTGTTTGGCAGGCTAGGAAAAAAGCTTATGAGTGGCTGGAAGAAGCCAGTCTTTCCACCCCTGGAGACACAGAAGAGAAGCTAATAGAAAAGCCTGGAGAGCCTGGTGAAGAAAAGACTGGTGGTGAAGAAAGAGAAGATAAAACTCACAGTGATAAAACAGAAGTAGATAAAAACAACAACGTGGAGGTGAAATAGCTTTTGGAGGATAAGTTTCATTAAGCAGATTGTCTTATTTTGTTTGATAACATTACTTCTTTATCTTTGTGTGTTGGCTTTATATGTTGTCTTTATTTTTTAAACTCATGGAAGTATTAAGAAATATTAATATATAACATCACTGTAGACCTAACAGAAAACTAACTTAGATATTTTTACTGTTTCTGTCCCAATAAGTAAATATCAGGGTGGCAGACCCTCTGCTATTGCTGCCACATCGTTTTTATTTTTTTATATCTATGTTTTTGTGTTTGTGTGAGTGTGTGTGTGTATACAGAACATGCAGTGAGCTGAGGCATTGTGTGATGTAATGGTGTACTGCTGATAGCACATTGGAAGTCCTATCTGAACATTCCTTGGCAGCTCTTTCTGTCAGTGACAGCACATGAAAAAATATCTCAAGCTTTATTTAAATTCTTAAATAGTTTAAATCACAGACAAAACAGAAATGCTATTTAGGCAACTCAGAACTTACTGTTACTCTCTCTGTGAAAGACAGCACTTAACACTAAAGTATTGTGTCCATTTAGACAACCCTTCTTTGATAAGGTTAATTGTGATTGAATATATTACACCAAGCTATAGCAATATGAAATGTGGTTGGTATGTTTGTCAAGAGAATTTCTCTATCATGTTTCCTTACAAAAAAGGTCCAAAGAAGGAAACAGATTTACACTGTATATATTACAGATTTTTTGTGATTGCAGATTTCCAGCTGGCATCAGCTTGTGAAAGCTCTAACACAATAGTAGTAGGTAGAATTTTTTATTGTTGCTGATAAAAGCCACGTTTTTACTGGGAGTGTTATCTGTTTCTACCCTGGAGACTCACCTGAGGGATGACTCAGTACTTTTGGCTCCATGTGAAAGCAATTACAACTTATTCCAGAGTTAAAGGATCTTTGTAATTGTTAGGGGTAGGTTTTAAAATGCTATGTTAGAAATATGAGACCCTGAGCTAATTCACATCCAAGTCAATGGTAGAGTTGTTCTTACTGGTTTTTAAGGATTTTTCTGTATTTTATAATCTGCATGTGTATCATTCTCCACTGTGGTTTGTGCAGATGTCATTATGGCTGATACTACTTCGCTCCCTATGTGGTGGCATTTCCAGTTGGGGTTGAGAGGGCTCTTGTGTTTAGAATTATTTTATATGTATATATCTATATGTATTTTTATCAGTGTTGTAATTACTGATTTTATTATTCCTTGGTTTTAATTTAAGGAAATCTACTTGCTCTCCATTGGAAGTCTGGCTGAGGTAACTGCTCGTTGCATTGAACAGCTTCATAAAGTAGCAGAATTAATTCTACATGGACAGGAAGTAGAGAAAACAGCTCAAGATCAAGCAAAAGTACTGATGAAGTGAGTATTATGTATTTCATATATGAACACTGAACATTTGGTTAAAGCTCATGAAGTTCTGTTCAGTTTTTGGCACTCAAAGACATGCTAAGGTTGTGGATCAACAAACAGCATTGGCTTTAGGGCTCCTGGGGCTGAATTTTCTCATGTAATGAAGTCACAGAGGCTGCCTGGCATTCTTTGAGGTGGCTGACATGCTGAAAGCTGTTTCTGCTCCAGCCAGCGGATGTAGTGCTAATTTTAGGCTGCATTTCCTGTTCCCTCTGTAACGGATACTGTGCTGGCATTTGCAGACCTTGCTTCTCGAGCGCACCACGCGGCCTTACCTGCAGATGGGTTCCTTATCTAGTGTTTATCTGCCAGCAGTATGCAGAAATCCATCTGTCCCACTGTGAACAGTGAGACAGCATTTGTCAGCAGCGTTGTGGTAAACCACGACCGAACGGCCATAGGTTGAAGGAGCCAGGTTATCTAGTGGGACTCAAATTCAGATCTCAAGCTCTCTGCAGTTATGGATTCTACTGATTTTGGCAGACTTTGACGTTAAGATGTTGCAAGCACTTCAATCCTAAGGAAGTATTTAAGCAAGTGTCTGTTAAGAATGCTAGTAACAGTAACTAAGTCCATAGGAACACTTCAGTCTGAACCAAAGTACTTGAACAAGTATTTTTCAGAATTAGGACTAAGGTATGGGACACATTGCAGGGTGTGGTTCTGTGTGATGCACTTAGCAAAACTGAAACATACAGGAAAAGGACTAGATCTCCTTGTGCTCTTGTATTTTGACTGCAAGGGTACTTCCTCCTTCAGTAGAGTAGATGTTTTATTGCTTAGTTAGGAAACTTCTCACTGTTCTCAATAAAGTTTGATTTATTTACAATATTATTTCTAATACAATATTGTGTTTCTGCAATCATCAGAGAAACAATAGTTAAAAGAGAAGTTTAGAATTTTAAAAATTGAAACACTGCCCTATCAAAAAAGACTAGTGTTTGGGCCAAGATGACATCATTTTGCTGCTGGAGTCAACAGTGGAATCAACTATATTATGAGCAAAGTCTACCCCAAAATATTTAAGAAATCATTAGAAGCAAAGTTGCCTTAAGAACATTCTTGGTTCCCAAGGTGAAGTGTGTGCCTGGGGCAGTCACAGGGGGTTTTATCTGTTGAAAGGACAAGGCTGTATTTTTATATTTATCTCTCTTTTTTTTTTTTTTCAACCAGTTTAACAGGTGCCATGTGCAATGAAGTTTCATGTTTATCAAAGAAGTTTTCTGATTCTTTAACAGCAGCTGGGGTAAGATAACAGCATTTTCTGTAGCATTTGGTTTATTAAACACAGTTCACTTCTTATAACAGAAGCTATTTCTCAAGTCCAGTGGCTTTACATGACATACTAGCAAACAGCACACTTCTTTCCTCAGATCAAGAACACAGAACTTTTTTACAGCAGACTCCCTGTTGCAGAGAAAGTTTATAAGCCTTGATAAACTGCAGTGTGTGTCCTGCCTTCTCAAATCCTTCTAGACACCATTTCCCATTTTTCCTGATCACCACTCAGCACTTACCTTCTTGTACTGAAAGGGACCCTCATTTGAAGTTCCACAACTTGATGATACATTCTTCTACTCAGTCTATGCTTTTGAATGCATTTGTGTAAAAGTCATTAACAGATAACACTTCCAGTACCTTAAGCTGGTTTTATGAGCTGTCTTCTTAGCCTCTGCTAAATCCCCTGGCCTAGGGCCACTGTGTTTTCTGAAGCTTTAAGAGATTAGGAAATCTGTTTGGTCATCCATCAAAAAAAAACCATTCTTATATCTCAGGATTTTTCGTTTGGGAAGATCCATTTATCTGTGAACATCTTTGCTAGAAATAGTATCCTGCCTTTCAAGATGTTTCAGAGATGACTGACATTCTAGCAGGATCCAAAGGCAAAAATTGTGCTTTGTGCTTTTGCTGAAATTGTTCTTTAAGCATCAGAGAAGAAGGAACTCTCTCCTGATTACTCCATTAAAGCGTGAATATACATCAAAGGAAATTTTTCCACTTCTCCCATGAGCTCTTCAGCACATCTCTGAGCAAGTTTTTTCAGAGATATTTGTAAAGAGCATGATTTATGGGGCTGCTTTTATTCCAGATCATTTACATTCCTTCCCGTTACTTTGGGAGAAACTGCTGATTTTGCATTTTGGGATTATACTTTAGTGTATCTTTGTGTGATATTGCAATAAATACACACAGAGACATATAAAAATACCTTGAACATGAAATACTAAGCTGGCCCAACTCAGAAATTTGGAAACTGAAGTTTTCTTAAGCATTGCACTAGGTTTTTCTCTTACCAGCCCTGTACTCACTTTTTAGGACCAGACTGCATAGGAAATTGAGCACAAAGACACTTCCCACTGCCAAAATGCTCTATAGAAGAGAGTTTTATTGGGCAGTTTTAGTGGGAGATATGGGCCCTTTGCTTATCACAAGCAGTAGAAAAGTAAGGAGCATGAGGACTGTAGAAAACCTGGGAACCATGTCCCAGTGGTTCAACTTGCTCCTTAGCTTGCGGGCAGCACCCACGTTCACAAACCCATTCCAGTATCCTGCAAAGTGCATTCACTCTTGGGGAGCTGAGAAATGGCTCAGGACAGAAGATACTGGTTTTTCCAACATGGTGCTATCCCTGGAGTGCTCTCTGTGCAGTTCCAGCACCAGCTGTAGTGCTGGCTGTGCACGGGGTCTCTATGTTGCCAGCGTTTCTCAGTGAGCAGTAAGGCAGAAAGAAGAAGTAACAGCTTTGCTTGCTATGCAAGAGCTCTTCCAAACTTTAACTTACTGATTCATACAATCAATAGTATGTGATACTTCCCTCTATATGCTTCAGTTCATTGACAATCAACTAAACAGTGCACTCTGTAATGGATTTTCTAGTAGCTGACAGTAAAATTGCTCTTCTTTTCTCTAACCCTTTTCCCTTTTTTCTGCCATCTTTCTCCAAACTAAAACTGAGGTGTTTCAAGTTTCTTTGAATCTGAAATATGAAAGCTGCGAGGTTGTAAGTAGGAAACCTTCAGGTAAATTAATTAGTCTTGTGTTCCCCTTGTTCTAATAAAGTCTATCATTCAGTACTGGAAAAAAAGCAACTTGTGGTGGAGGTTTCTGTCATTCTAAAAACAACATGATACAAAGAACAGAATTAAAAAAGAACTTTTGCCATTTTACAAAGCAGAAGAGCTGGGAAATGTTTTTTTAGCCTCTGGTAGTGTCACTACTCATTGTACTCATCTTTGTTCCATGTGGTGGTTGAGTCAAATGCAATGCATGCTGAGCTGTATTTGCTGGCCAGCCTGTGTTGCCCAGCTCAGTATGTACTGCCTTTGGTCTGGGGGTCTGAGTTACACGTGCTTTTCCTGCTGTAGGGGAGCTCATGTGGGCCTTTCACTTCCTTGTAACCACAGGTATTGGTGAAACTCCTAAGGGCTTCTGTTTTCCTTCTGACCTGTATTTTTCCTTCTTGTTTCCCTGAAAATGATCAAGGCTTTAAAAAATTTTGTAGGAGATCAAAAGGACACAGACAAACAGATGGATAGACAATGTCATCACATAAATCTCCTGTCCATAGGAACCAGGCAGCTTGAAGCTCTGTGGTACAGAAGTGGATGAAGAAGTAAAACCCCAGGCCCGTCTGAGTTCATTGTACTCAGTGACAGAGATACGTAGGGGCTACTGAATTGTGTATGAAGCATAGACACAGCTAGCAGGAGTACTGTGATATACAGTCTGAATAAGAATCAAGGTGAAGCGAGACCATTACAGAATTCATAAAACCACTTCTCAGATATCAATATATTTCTGTTAAATGTATTTCCTGTCCTGGCATTTCATTCCATTTTCTGGTTTACAGAGCAGCATGAAGGCAGAAGTTCTTAACCCCATCATCGACAGTGTGCTATCAGAGGTAAGCCTTCACTTTTTTCACATTAGGAAATGTTCTAGGAAAATGATTTAGGAATGAAACAGCCACATTTGTGGCTGAAGAAAGAACTATATAAAAAGTAATGACATTGTCATTCAGGCTGTTCAGTGCCAGCTCATAAACCTCTCGGGTTTGTGTTCAGCCTTTCCCACAAATACTACAGCAGTCATGTTGCATGTACTGAGGATTCATAAGAACTGTATGGCTGAAGTGAGACCAGCTGGCTCTGAAGTCCTGCTGCTGTATTGGTCAGAGGCAATTCACAGCGTGCTCTTTAACCCCTTCCTGAGCTGTTCTCAACTTCCCTGGGATGTCTACCCTTACTGTTCCATTACCTACCTAAGGTATTGTAAAGTACTTCTGACCCACAGATAGTTTCAGACAATTCTGCTCTCTCAAGTTTGAGGTGCAGGTGTGCTACAGGGCTCCACATCCATGGGCATTTAGGTTTCTACAAAGATTCGCAGTGTAGCAGCAGGGTTGGTCAGCCCATGGATAACCACATGCCAGCCATCACCGACAAATTCATGAGTGATTTCTTTTATTAGACACTATGACATATGAGTGACCTCTTCTATCAAACCCCATGAGCTGGTTTTCATCAGAAACGCACAGGAAAGTGAAAATGTGCCTTGGTGTTACTGAGAAGAGGTCAAGGAGGAGTAGTGTGCTCATAAAGGACTAAAATGCATACTCTCTGCAGCACAAATTCTTTTAATTCTGCTAATTAGATCATGCTTCCCTTCAAACATAAATAGACATATATAGTAGTGACCACAGATTGTCATTCTGTAACTAATAGTTGCATTCCCTTAAAAATGAGGAAAAGATTGGTTTATGATAAACAGTTTTGCACTCAGTTAATGACACCTTTAAAGAAAGTCGTGGAAGTTGAATAGATCTATAGTAAAGATTACTGCACAGTTTCTTTTGTAACAGGGCAAATTTGCTGTCACAGCTGACACATCTTTCCATGCTCCAGGAATTGCAAAACCTGGGAATGTCCAGAATTGTGGAATACAATGTTCTGTACTTCTTACATCCTGTATTTGTACAGCCCAGGTTCATGGAGAATTACAAGCTGCTATATCATTCAGTATTAAAATTCCAAAAATAGTACTGTGTGTTAGAACCATTAGAATAGTTCAGATTGTTAATTTCTGTGACACTTCTTCCACCTACAACAAATTCAAAATCAGCCCCGTTGATGGGAAGACTGCTTGGTTTGTATTTAAAAAGTCAAGTTGCTTGTGAACTGAGGCATTTTAATCTACTCACATTACAAACAAAACTGCCCGAGAGGTGGAACCGAGGGGAAGTCAGATTTTTATGTGGTGACTCAGGCTGTCCCTGTTACCTGTAAACTGTTGTAATGAATTCCTTTTGTGTTCTACAGATTCTAAAATCTTGTGTGAACATATGTTAATATAGCATGATGTAGATGTTAAAAAAAAAAAACCTTCTTATTTGAAAAGCACAGTGTAATTCCTGCAATAATGACAGCTTTACTGATGAACCACGTGTTTTATCTCCCCATTAGGGCTGCAACAGTGCTACTTACATTCAGGATGCTTTCCAGCTATTGCTTCCAGTCCTCCAGATTTCACATATCCAGACCAGTTGCTTGAAAGCACAGGAGTGACAGTTACCCAGCAGTGGTCACCAGAGGGCTTAAGGAAACCACAGCCCTAGTGTGCTGGATGGGTGCAGACAGAAGATGCGGTGTGAGGGATGTCTGGCCACTCTGGGTCCTTTGGAGACACTAAACGCGGTTTTGCACATACAATATCGATCGACATTTGTGACTCTCTCAGACTTTTAGACTTTAGAATTAGCAAAGCAAGTAATTTCTTCTCCATTAGGCTATATCCTTTGCATTAATTTAAACTGAAGTTTATTGATACTAAGCATTGACTAATAAGGGTTCCAAATTTTGACCCTTTCAGTTGCAGATTAGCATGGAAAGGTTTGAAAAACTTCTCAGCCCAAATGACCATTTCCACTGTTTGCATCCCACAGCTACAAATGTGGATTTCAAAAATGGGTTTCAGTATTTCATTTTAGCCAGTGAACAAATTGTCATAGTGTTCTGCATGTTAAATATTTTTTACAGAAGCAAATAATGACATCATCATAATCTGTACCACCCAACGCTTGGGGTTGAGAGAGTTGTACAGTGATAGGCATTAATTTTACTAATTGAAGATTATGGAAGATATGCACCTTCTTATCAAATGGAGTGACTGATACTGACAAGTCAGAAATCCAGGTGTCGGGCACAGAAAGGAAGATGTGAGGAGAAGTTAGGAGAGAACTGCCTGGGTTGGAGAGGTCATGTGTCAGAGCAATAACCTCTTGTCTGTGGCAGTAGCCTGACAGCGTAACTGAGCAGCAGGCAGGGCATTTCATAGTAACACCAGCAACCCCTATTTGCCTGGGTCCTTAGCTTAAAATCCTGGGCTGTGAACCTCAGAGTTTGTTTAGACTAGTTTACCTCCTAGACAGGAAGAGCTTTCCAATACTTTATGTAGCCTGTTGTCCTGGATTTTCATGGTTTATTACATTTCTGTCAGCTATTTTGTATTTTTTTCCCTTGATACACTCATAAATTGTATTTAAATGCTTTTTAATTGTAGTTAACATCTGAATACATTTAACCATAGAAGCATAGTTTCATGCACCATAAAAATAATGGAATAGAGCATGAAGAACTAGTCTCCTTTTTGTTGGAAGGGTCTGTGTTTCACACAGAGTAACTCTTGTGAGTACAACTAAGAGAGGACAGAAAGGTCTGTTTGTGTCTTATGCTGTTGTGGTCCCCGTTCTGGTGTCACACATGATGTCACTGTTCCATCTTTTGTTATTTAGAGAGGAAATCTTAACTGTCCCTGAAATAAGGTTTATTACACAAAAGTCTATTGCCTGCCACCATCTGGCATTGCTTTATTTCTGAAAGTGTATTACAAAATAATGTCTGGTTGAAGCAAAACACTTCAGCTCTGCCTTCTACACTTGGAGGGGAAGAAGCAGCCTCATACCTAGTAGACCTGCGTGGCTGCTGGAAGAGACTCAGACGTGTTATGACCTGACCAGGGGTCACACTTGTGCACACACTCTGACCCAGAAGAAACCTCCTGGGTGCGGATTACTGAGCTCCACATAGTTGATTGTGAGCAGCTCCCAGCCTTAAAGATCTGGAGAGCAGTGAAAGCGTTCAGCAGCTTGTGAAGAGGCCTTTTTGTTTGAAAAGGGGTTTTTTTCTGTTGCTCGATGCTGGCAAGGAGAACATAATATCTGTTTAACAGCTTGTTTGTTTTTTAAAATTAAGACTGAGGAGAAAAGGTGTTTCCACCTGTCAAACATTACATCTTGGATTTATCTTTCATCTGATCGTTACTTTTCATCCAGACGCCGTTCTGTCCGCGTTGGAGTAGGGCTCTATATCAGGTGTCTGTAAGTGTGGTGTTACTGCCAAGTGAGTCATTCAGCCCAGCCACGGCTGCTTTGTACTGTTCCTGTGCCCAGTTAATGTTTTCAGGCACAAATGATTTGAGTTACTTTCTCATACAGACCTTTCTTATTCTCCAAAATACAGTGCAGAACAGAGAGTGTCAAACTTGTCAGAGAAACATATTGGCTAATAGTGGTGCCTTTATCAGAGGCTGAACAATGGAGTATTAGACAGCCTCAGGGGATAATGTTTAGAATCCTTGAGGGGCATTCTTAAGGCAAAGATTGCTTGTCTGAGATACTCCTCACTAGAGCTTTCACTGTCTTGCTTAAATTATGTACCGAATAAAGTACCTTACCCTGAAGTGAAAGAAGCTGTAAAAAATATTTACATCTACCCAGTGTAGGAAGGGAAATAGGGCAGAATATGAGCGTAGGGA
Source organism: Gallinula chloropus (assembly GCF_964237585.1). Classification (NCBI taxonomy): domain Eukaryota; kingdom Metazoa; phylum Chordata; class Aves; order Gruiformes; family Rallidae; genus Gallinula; species Gallinula chloropus. The sequence goes on from NC_140092.1 coordinate 13,664,426, forward strand.
TACTTCATCTGATCTCAGATGCAATCGTCTTGTCCCAGAAAAACTGAATGCCATATCTTTAAATCAATTTTAGGTAAATTATATTTCAGTAGAAAAGCACTATGTGGATGTACCCAGAATATTTTGTTTACACTGGTTTGTGTTTTTCCATCAGTCAAATAAATCATGTGAGATACTGAACTGAGACAGTTTATTCCAACAGAACATTATGAAGAATAATGTGGTGAGGGGACGTGTTCAGGGAAGTCTGTTGTTTTCTGGTTTTGTGTTTTACCTTTGGAATGATAAACGTGGTTTTCCTGAGAGTCTGACACAGACGCTGCCTTACACTTCTAAGGGAGACTGCCTTTCTTTCACCACCACCTCTTTCCAGGTCAGTACACTGGCTGAGCCTTAGTGAAATGCTGGGGTTTAAGTAATAACCTCAATTGTGACCATTACCAGCTCTCGTGAGCAGACCTGGTTTTCATGTCATTCCGTTCACTTTTGACCACACCTTTTTATGCAGAGACAAAGGAGACAAGCTCTTGCACCCATTCAGTTGAGAAATTTGTCAAGGTGAAACCAAAGTCATGTCTGCACACCTACAAGCTTGCAGATGATCCACTACTGCAGGTCATCACTGAAGGGTGAGCTGGAAGTAAACCGGTAACTCACGCGCTGTGTCTGTATATTAAAGGAATTTGCCTTCCCCCGGCCTTGGTGAACAAAACAAATGGAGCTGTAAGTTGTTTGCTGCTTCTTAGGGTGTAGGCTGTTCATGTGTAAACATCTCTTCCCCGTGATTTGCTCCTACGCTCCAGCATCCATTGCCAGAGACAGCTAAACAAAAGAACTGTCTCTTCCACTTTTTTCATGCTGCTTAGATCATCCTCTGGAGCCGTTAATATCTTCCTCTAACGTGCGCCTCGATCACACAACACCAAATCACAATTGTTACAGGTTAAGATGCTTTTTAATGATGTTTTGGTGTCACCCAGCAGTCAGGATTCGTAACAGCTCTAATGAGTCTGAAACACCACAGTGTTTGAGTGACAAACACAGATTTTCACCTTATTTCTGATTCAGAAAAGTGTTTTTTATCACACAAGCAGCCACCCAGCTCATAGGATTATCTCTGAGACGCTCCACTTCTATTGCAAATGACAGCCCTGTCCTCTCTGTTAGTCTCAAAAGAATGTGAAGAGTGGAAAAGGAATTTCCTGAGTTCTTTTTGAAACCATCTCAGAGTAAGGCTTAACGTGACACCATCAGCCAGTCTGACCTACTTTGAAATTCTTACAGTCTGGCTAGAAAGCCCTCTGGACTTTAAACACGTTTTTCTATCTCAAGTCAATCTTTGTTGCTGAGAATATGAGGACATAACCAGCTGCTTTTAGTGTGTGACCTGTGCATTTTCCATGCTCCAACTCCTACCTCAGCATTCGTAACACTGACGACAGTCGGCAGCTTTAGAATTAAAAAACTGAAAATAAAATGTCAAAAATTGAGCTGCATTAAAAAGATGAGAGGGGGGAAATTATTTTCAAAGGAAAAAAAAAATGAGGCCATGCTCTCTGGAAACAGCAACAATTTTCAAGGTTGGATTAGAGGAAAGTCTCCAAGAGAATTTCTCAGCATTGTTCAGAACAAACAAGAGATGACATCCGATTAGTTCCAGCAGAATGGGAATAATGGCACTTCCAAAGTAAAATGAAAACCTGCTCGAACTTGAAGGAAGCCAGTCAAAGCTGAGGGCATTGGAAGAGGAAGAGCTCAAAGGAAAGAAGACGTAATTTGATCCCTCCAGACCTGTGTGCTTGGGCTCCCATTATTGCCTGCACCCCAGAAGTCCCTGAGCACACACTGGCTGAGAACTTCTCCTTAGTCTCCCCACTTTGATCTCCTTTCCACAGCTTCCCTGTGCAGCCTTCCAAAGAGGTGCTGTTAAAGACTCAAAGCAGAGTGCTAACTCCTCATTCTGCCTTTCAAACCCTTTACTCGAGGAGTGAAGGACTGTTTCTTATGCAACGCTGTAATAATGTGCAAAAGGAGTTAAAATCCTGCAGCAAGGGCTGATCATAATTCCTAGTGAGCTGAATTTGCTGCTGCTGTGAAGAGGGAGGCGTGAAGACGTTACTCAAACATGTGCTGTTTCTCTTTGGTGCTACAGGGATGGGGCTGAAAGGCATTTGACAAAAAGTGCTATTCTGGAGCCTGCCAGTGTCGCCCAAATGAAAGCCAGAACACTGGGTAACTCAAACAGCTGTTGGACGCCTCCAGAAGCCTCTCCACCCAGTTACTAGGCTTGTGAAACTGTCATCCTACACCTCCCGCGCTTGCTTAGCTCGGGCGCTCCATCAGCAGCCTCTGTGGCGCTGGCAGGGTGGTCTGTGCCTCCCCTCCAGTCCCCTTACCGCTCCTGCGTGGTTGTACACCGCCCCTTCTGCCTTCCCCACCGGTTCTGTTCACCCCACTCTGCCCCACCTTCACATCTCCTTCCCCCCAACTTTCTCAGGTTCTTCCCTCCTGCCTGTCCCTGCGTGCTTGAGCAGCTGCCCCAGGACATCCTTCTGCTCCTTACCATGTTTGGGTTTGAAAAAGCCAGGCACAAAGACAAGGGGTTAACGATACATGGGAAGAGAAAAAACAAGAGGCAGAGAACATGAGAAGACACTAAACATGTTGCTTTTCAGTCTCCTCCTTCCTCCTCCAGTAAGAGGAGGTTGCACTAGAGACTGCTTGAGGTTGCTTCCAACCCAAATTACCTTATGATTCCTTTTTTCCTTAGCAGCATCTCCCCATTCTACCACTGTTCCCTGTGGTTTGGATCATACTTGCAAGACAAGGTAAGTTCCACTCAACAGAGATTAAAATCTTAAAAGCAGCCTCTCAGGTTTACTCGTTCTGTGTGTTTTGTAAAGGCACCTTGAAAGACTGAACCTGCCAGGGTAGTAAAACCAAACACTGGGAGAGCTGTGGGGTAACCGGGGGTAATAAAACAGCCACAGTTGAGTCACCCAAGGAAAAGAGGGGGGTTATAGGCAGCAAGAGCAACACAATTAAATTACAGGAGAAAGGAAATTAAACTGGGGTCATGGGAAGCAGGGCTGTCCCTATCAACAAGATCTCTGGATTACTGGAGGGGAAGAGTGATAGATAGTGCCATCACTTGAAGCATTTAAACGCTGACTAAAATAGCCTCAGCAATTCTGCAGCCAGTGGAGAGAGATCTGTCTCCTCATCTGTAAGCTGCTGTATAGGAAGAAGAATGGAAAAAGAAAAATAACAGAAACAAATGGTGAGAGGTTTATTTTAGAGGCTGTATTAAAAAATCCATTTCTGAAAAGCTCTAAGTTATTACCACAGACAGGCAATAAAGCCTCAAAAGCCCCCAAATCAAGAAAGTCATCATTTTCTCTGATTTATTTTTTTTTCCCTACAAGATGGTAACAAACAATAGAAACAAATGCTTCAGACTTAGCCACTAAATATAAAAAATTCCATATGGCCTCAAATCGTTCAGAAGCTAATGTTCACCACTATTCCTATTAAATCTGAACTGCTTGGTGCAGTATAATGACTGGAGAAGCAATTTCAGAAAGCTTCAGGAGGGAAAAGCTATATAAATGTGAGGGATGGAGGTTATGAAGTATTAACATGATGCGAAATTGCTGCAGATCATATTTGCAATGGGCAGTTTACAATCTGTTCATCCTGATGGATTTAGCACAGGGGAGTTTGAGGTCCTGGTGCTGCAGTTTCTGCCTCTGCCTGGTAATGGATGGTTACATCGTACCCACAAATAACGCCTTAGCACCAAACGAGCCTGGGACCCTGCTCAGCCCAAACTGCTGCACTGCACTCAGAGGAGCAGCAATAAATGGCAGATAGGGAAAAGTTCCAGGAGATAATGAGCCCAAATGCTAATGACCTCAGCTAGTACCAACCATAGAAATGCAATTTATCAAAACACATGAAACCCATTTGGTGTCTTAATGAGCTATTAAAAACCAATAATAACGATTTTGTGGTTTGAAGCCAAATTACAATTCTTCCCCACTTTTTTCTTTGTCCACTAAGATGTCGCAGAATTTAGGGAGACCTTCCTGGTTTGCTGGAGAAATTAAAATGTGCTGCAGGCGGATTCTCTCCCTTGATCATTCGGCCACCTTCCTTGACAGCCAGAAGTTGTATCTTTCTAGCATCTTAGTCACTCAGAGCACTGAACAGCTGCAAACTGTGCTCGATTCATGAAAGCAGAGGATCATTTCTACCTTTAAACAGTCTTTTGTATCCTATGGAGAATAAAAAATAAGTGTCTTCTCAGACAGAAAATGAAATCATTGCAAGGATTATCTCACATCCAGGTGATTAAGTATAAATCCTGAATGATCTGAAAATAGATGTGAAATCTATACTCTCCTACTGAAGCTGATTCTACAGCACAACATGTTTGGCCATCGTTGAGAGTTTCTTGATACCAAAGAACTCTGATGACTGATGAAATGGTTTCTCCACTAAAACACATAGTTGGCATTCTCATGAAAAGATGGGTAACAGCTCCACAAAATGGAAATGGAGGCGCTGTGGTGCAGGATGCATCTTCTTCCATCCAGTAGTCATCATACTTCATATGGTAACTTCTGAAACAAGCAAACAAATCAGGAAAAGAGGGGTTAAAAAAAGCGGTCTTTTCCAATTTCTGGTAAATGTCATTCCTTTGATTTTCACAGTAATGAATTCTCCCTCTTTATGGGAAGACAACAACATAACTAAGTGGCAGACAAAAGCTACACATCAGATTGGAGTGAAAGACCTAAGCATGGCCCCTGCCAACAGAATGGTGGTTTAGGTACCTGTCCTGCCGAGTGCGATACAGAGACCTGAGTGAGCACGGGACCTCACCCACCTCCAGAGGAGTTTGGCAACCAGATGGAGAGCAGAGCTGGGAGCTGCCCTGGAGAGCACTCACCACATCCAGCTGCTGAAGGGCACTAGCAAGGTTTTCCTTCAAGCGTCTCTGGCTGGATTTCTGCAGTGTCAGGCTCAGCCTGGAGCTCTCTTTCAAAGGCATGTTGTGATTGATGCATTTCCTTCAAGCAGCTGAGCAGGCATCAGTCTCCTTCCCTCCTGACAGTGAGATGAGTTTAGTGTGATACCTGTCTCTGCTCCAGAATCTCTTGCTCTCTGTTAGCATCTGGGCACTTCTTCATGAACTACTCCACCTGTGGCACTGCTCAGAAGTCAATCTGGGGTATGAACAAGGTCATACTGCAGCTGAGCCACAACAAACTAAATTATCTTAATGGGAAAAAATACAAGTGGACCAATCTGAGCCACCAGCTGGGCAGAAGAATTTGCAGACCTGTGCACTCCTGTGTAGTAGGACAAATTCAGAAGCAATTAAAGAAGAGCAGCCTTTTCCACATCACCAAGTGAAAAATATTGCTCAGTAACCATCAACAACACTTTTGAAATTTGGACTGCAGCTCCCAAAGTAGTGTGATGAGGAGCCTTGAAATGTGCAAGTGCCCAGACCCAAATCAACTCACTTTAGTTTTCAGGGAGCTGTGCCACGCCAGGGGTAAAGGCCCAGGGTTTCTGTACTTGCTCTCACGCTGAGTGAGAAAGCAAATGTAGCCTGTCACCCGCTCGTGTAGCTACAGACCCAGTAACAACAGCTGTCTCCCTTTTCCTTTACCTCGTAGGAACGGGGGTGGGAAGTGTTTCTTTGGCTGTGAAATCACAGTGGAGGCAGCAGCTGCTGAAGTGAGCTAGAAAATTACAAGTGTAGGCAGGATACAAGGCATCAAAAATTGATGCTGGCTAATGGAACAGGGGGTCTGAGCAGCCCGCACGGTGCCCACTGCAGTCGGTTCTGCAAGCGAGCAGGAGCGCTTCCCTTCAGACACCGCCAAGTGTCTGCTTTGGAGAGAGGCACGTCCTGCCATGGATCTCACGCAGGGCTGGGTGCTTGTGCCAAGCACCCGGGACTGTGCTCAGCAGTCTGACTCCGTGAGCTCTGGCTGCTGAGAGGAGACTTCAGTTTAATGTACGGTTAAGACTTCAATCTGTTGTGGAAGCAGGAACAGAGGAGGAATTGCCTATCATGATATTTGAAAAATAAATATGTAACTGAGTGGCTGCATTCAGCCCTGAAAACAAGTGGAAGCTGCATGTGGGCATAAATCTCGTTTCAGAGTTATCTACAGGAATCCATGAAAGTATAAAAATGATGCTGTAAAAAACGGCCAATGGACAAGGCAGTATGTCAGCACTACTCAGGTCTCCTGCCTTCAGCAGCATCTCACCCAGTTTCATGATGACTTTAACCACAGCACTGTCACTTCTGAGCACTGAAATGATGCTTTCTGGAAAAAAATGTCAAAAGGATAATTGGAAGGATCCCAGCTATTTAAAATCACACCTACGGTTCTTTACAAATACATGCATGATTTATTGAAGCAGCTTTGCTGTAATCTTCCTCCAGCTCCTGAGTACATTCTAGCCTTTGCTGGAATGTTTTGAACTGAAAGTTTCACTGTTTCCCCTGCATAATTTGTATCTGCTGCTTTTTGTGTGGGTGTCTTGCTCAAAGACAAATGAGAGATGGATTCTTTTGAATATGAAAACATTTTTGAAAAGCCACAATCACATAAGGAAAAGCAGACAAGCAATATTTTTAGTTGCCTTCTCTGTTTGTGTTATAAAGTTCTGCAGTGATGGCCTTTAAAGATCTCTTCAGGAAGGCAGCAGGGTCCTGAGCCAAAGCCCAGGTAATGCCCTAGGATTTTCCTGCTGTTAGGGTACACATACTCTGCACAGTTCAATTTCTGAATTGCTTGGGGAGGGGATCCTTAGAAAATGACAGCAGTGATGATGCTCTGAACGTCGCTGGGTAGGAATCAGCCTCTCATACATAGTCACTTGCTGATCTCTTGTGCCAGCTGCCCCACATGGGACACTTTGTGTCCACGTGCTTTTAGACTGTAAGAGAGGAAAGGTACCCATCTAATCTACTTCTTCTATTTTTGAATTTCTGTGAAAGAGGATTTGACCATTTTAGGCACATACATGTACATCCCACAGTCAGTTACCTGTCATTTTGTCCTGGTTCTGACCAGGCCAGAGTCAACCTCCCCAGGCAGCCAGCCCAGGTGAGCTGAGTTAGCCCAGGCTGTTTCCACACCACCTGACATCACTCCCCATAAAAGGGGCTGGGTGGAGAGTGATACTGGTTTGGTGCTTCCAGATCAGTCTGTGGCTGTGGTGTTGGGCTGGCCCTTGCATTAGGCAGCACTCTGTAGTCATGGGGTTGGTAAGGTACTTTGTGTTATTGCTGGGTGTGGGTGTGATTGGCTGTTATTGTTTTATGTTCACAGTGCTTTTGTCAGTAAACTGCTGTTATCCCAAACCAGGGAGGTTCTGTCCCTTTCTCTTCTGGGAGTGAGCAAGCAGTATGGTGCTTAGCCAGTGGTTGGGGCTGAACCACCACACATTTACCTTATGTTCCAGTTTTATAATCCATTTCTCCCGGAGATGAGATTTTGCCTTAAATTCTATTCTATTGGTTGGGAGACCAACTTGTCTCACTTAACTCTACAGCTGCCTTGTCACCCAGAAAGAAATGGAGAAATGTGAAGCACCTCGTGCATTCAAGGATCTCAAAGCTCTTTACAAAGGAAGAGGAATTGCAGGTGGTGAGAAGCCATGTACTAAAATTGTTGGCAACTGCTGATGTGGAACTTCCATTAGTTTTTATGCAGCCTTTGACGTGCCCACCACTGTTTTATTAAGAGAACTGATGGGTGGCCAGACACTAAGGTGCTACTACTTCATGCTACACACATGTGACTTTTATTCCACCCTGGCCACTGTAAGACTGATGTGCACCTTTGTCATTGAAGAGGCCGGTGAGAGCTGCACAGCCAGCCTGCCCAGGCTCCACATGGCTGCACCATGGAGGAAAGACTGCCACAAAGGTGAGACAGACACAGAAATCACTCCTTGGGACTTAAGGCTCTCTTTTAGCTCAAACCTCCCCAACATAACAGTGACTTCAGGGCTAACCACAATCACCTTGCTGAGTGCTGTAATACCTGAATCAAGTATGTTCAGAAATGTTAAGTCTTCTTATGGTTTCATGTGCTGCATTATTTTAAGTAATGGGGGCTAGTAGCCTCACTTCAATATATAAATTCCATGCTTATCCTGGTCTGCTCTCTCAGATTTCTCTCTGTCAGTCCAGCTTCTGTCTGTTCATCTGTCACAGAAGAGCAGATTCACTTAAAAAAAAAGGCAGACCCAGTTATACATCCCACAGCATTTTAGAGCTGCTAAAAATAATGGTTGATACAAGTGGTGCTTTTAAAGTTAAAAGTATTAGCTGATGCAAGTAGCACTTTATAAAGTTAAAAGCACTACACAAGCTCTGTTTTAGCTGAGGATAAACAGTTATTAGCGTGGTGCGAATCAGTAACGAGGTGTCACTGGAAGAGAGAAAAAGTTGGGTCTGCAGAGCCTTTTCCTATCATGCTGTCCCCTGAACAGCACTGCCTCTGAAGGCAAATATTTGCCCTGAATAAAACATTCATGCTTCCCATCTAAATAAACAGCAGCCTTGAAATTTGCAGCAATTAATGTCACCTTTTGACAGCAGTAAGGAAATACATCTACACCTGTCATATGTGAAGAGATGACTGTCTTAAAGCACTTGAGAGAGTTGGCTCCTTCATTTTTTCAGGACAGTTGCTCATGTGGTGGTTTAATGAAAAATGGCAGAAACAGAGAAGGATTCTTGACTTCAGCACTCAAATGTAATAATCACAGTTACTGTGAAAATACACAGAGACATTAAGTGCCCTGTGCTGAAAATGCTCCCCTTTGGCAAAGGTACGAGTGCAGAAGCTGGTATGTATTTTTATTAGCTGAATTAGCTGTCAGCAATAGTAACCTGCCCTAGTGAGCTGTCAGTGAGAGTAACCAATGAACAGGAGCAATGGGGCGTGTGTGTGTCTCTGTGCACACACACAAATGCAGATATATGGTACACACACAGAGCGTGTCACTACAGTGATGAACGTGACTGCAAACGTGTGGGGTTATGTGTGCTCATAATGTATATCAATAAACTTACATTCTATTAGCAACAGTAGTGCCTTAAATATGAAGATATTAAAAGACATCTTAAAAAAGCAAAAAGAAACATATTTTTCTGACATAAAAAGAAAAATCCAGCAGAAAGTAGCAATGTGTCACTGATTACTGTTCTCTCTCCATTAACAGGACAAATACTCCCCTGTTGCAGATTGGAACAACAAGCAAATAACATGCCTTATGCTTTGCTCTCCGGTCTGATCTGGATTTCAACTTACTAAATTCCTGTGGCTACATCACAGAGCCCTTCAGCTCTCGGTGTGTCATGCAAAGGGCCATCGCTGAGGCCAGCAGCAGGCTCTCCAGCTCAGGATGGATGATGGCAGTGGTAAGAGCGAGCCTTGCTTTTCCATTTCCTCCCACTTAGAGCTGCTGTCAGACCCGCCACACCTACTGCACAGTCAGCCTCCTTACACTACAGTCAAAGGAACACACTGTGCTGTGGTTAATGCTTTCTCTGAGTGCAGCTTCAGCTCGCTGGTAACGAGGAAAAGCCTAACTAAAGTGGTTTGCCTGTCCTCATCCTGCCTGATTGATCCAGGGCAGGCATGGAGGTCCTCTAACAGACAGGACTGAAGCCAGCTCTGAAGCAGAGAAGGGGAGATGTAAGCACTATCCCTAGGGGAGCTCTACAGCTCAGGCTAGAACCCTTCCTTGTTTGACCCTTCTCTATCCATGGTCTGAAATTCAAATGCTTCAGCAGAGCAACTGGTAGTGTGATACAATGATGATGCTCCTTGATCAAGAAGCTCCTCATACACACTTGATATCTTCACTCCACCTCCTTCTTGGCAATAAACCAGGTTTTATCAAGTTAATGGAGTTCACAACTGTCTTTGTCAGTTCTGGGAATTTAATCATCTTGGTGTTTTTCAGTCTGAGTGCTCAGCTGTTCACGTGCAGCACTTGTAATGCAGCCAGCTCCTCCCTGTTGAGCAAACTAGTCTTCAGTAGCATTCTAGAGACTTTATAGAGACAACCCAGCACTCATCATCAGAAGAGTAGCCCATAATCTCCTTCCATGGCCGAAGTAACCCAAAGGGCCTTTAGTGAGCAAGCTTTCCTGTAACTGCAGTGTCATTAGCCACTAAGCCTCCCTTGAAAACAAGTAGTTGTGAGTTGAATCTGACCTTGTCAGAAGAAGGAAGTGTTTCTTTGCAGGAAGTGAAGCAATACAAGCAGGAAGTGCTTCTAGCATTTTCAGAGTATTCAGCTTTGAGGCAGTATTTGTTTAAGAAATGTTACTCAAAACCTAATGTGATGACAGGCAAGATCTAGATCTAAGTTCTTGCTTCTCCAGCCACACCCTTTAATAACCTTTCCACACAATGTCATGTAATGTTACAATTTCATGTATTCAGCATTAATCCCATCACATCTCATTCAGCTTTCACCTCACTGCCTTACTGTCCTTACAACAGGAAGATACCTGGAAAGCAAACCTGCTTCTATACAGTGCAGCACTGGAACAAAGTATTTGGGGGTTCTCAAGATACTGAATCTTTCAGTTACTGACCCAGAGATTAGGAAGGGGATAACTTCATCACTAGGTGTCCTGGATCTCACAGAGCAATCAAAGATCTGTGAAGTTGTTCCATCTTTCTATCCTTTAATACACAAGACATGACAATGAAAGCAAAAGGAGTGCTAGCAGGTCAATTCCAACAGTTGCTCCCACCTGTAGGAACACAGTTGTATTTGCACAGGAATAGATGACTATTGGTAGCAGAGGGAAAACTGATTTTATTTCCCTGCAAGCTAGGTATAAAAAATCACATTTTCCAGTTTGTCATTTCATTTACTTGGCTAGAAGTAGCAATCTATTTTTAGCAGACATTGCTTACTATTAATTCTAAAAATATGAGGCAAAACAAAGTAATTGGAGTTGTAAGATATTTACTTACCTTCTACAGTTGATGCACCCACATGACAATGCTCTTGTTCAGGAATTACAGGCAGTATCCTTCTGGACTGTGCAGCAAGTGGCACCTGTTGTTTGCTGGTTTTCACTGTTGACAGTTAAAATAATTTTGTCCATATTATTAAACAGCACAAGCATCTGCAGTATGCTGAATGCTGAATCTGCAAGTTGGAAAAGAACCGAGATCTCTCTGAACTCAAGGCAGAGGTGGACAGCCCGTGTTTCAGTGGGATTTCAGTGCCTGGAGGTGCAGATACCTGCCAGAACTCCTAGAATCACTAACGATGTTTTGTATTTAACTTCCTCTTGATACCAGTGGGACTACAAACTGTTTATCCTAAGTCTCCTTGGGAAGCAGCTCAAAGGCAGGCAATTGAATTGCTCTGGGAAATTGTACTAGTAGTGGAAATACAAAAGCACGTGAACACGGTGTAACGGAGCCTCCCAAGACACGGAACCCTGCTGCTGGCCAGGTAAGCAGGCACAGCTGAGACGTGCAACATGAACTTTCTGATTTGCTTCAGGGCAGTCCAGCTTGCCACTCAGGAACATGTGATGTGGCCTCAGCTAACTTGTCAGAGACACACAGGGAGAGGTACTGGGCACCATCTACTCCTTAACAAAGATGACAGCATGTGCCTGAGAAGCAGGGAAAGGTGTGGTGATGCCTTTAGCACATTGGCAATGCTGATAGTGATATATCTTACTGGCATGCAGATAAAAAGGCACAGAAACCACACTGTTAGGCTAATGAAGTCAGGGTTGTTGATATAACACGTTTTTCAAAGAACACAAATAATACCTTAACTCCATGCCCATCCTGCCCCCAACCATAACCTCTGTAAATCTACAAATGGGTTTTCTTCTGAGTTGCTAACAAGAGGATGAACCATGGCACTAGTATGTGGCTACATCCCTTCTCCACTTGCTGCATCACTTGGGCTTCTCTCTTTACAAACGCAATTAAGAAATAGAGTTTTGATCTTGGTAATTAGGCAACTGCATATGAAACGCAAAGTTAAAATAAAACTGGCATGCTTTTAAAAATAGGAATGGATCTTGTTTCACACTCAGGATCAACCTAGAGGGAATGTAGGCTGCTTATCCCTCTGGAGCCTGTGTGCAACACTGTTCTGCATGCAGACAATCTGACAGAGAAATGGCCCCTTGGGCATCAGTGCTCAACTGAAAGCATGCAGGCACTGTAAACAGCTCCCTAAAATTACTTGCATCCTGTGGATTTTACCCTCCCTTCCAAAACATAAAAAAGACTCAAAGAGGTAATAAGGCCTCACATTTTTCTTTAGAAATCTTGTGTCTGAGTTGAATGCTGTGACAAGCTTTGCCTTTCTCAGCATTATTCATCTAAGTTGCAGAGGACAACATAACTATTCATCTATGTCAGGAACTGAGAAGGGTCAGAATCAAACAGGTGATGCTTCACTTGGCCAAGATTAAAGAGATTTCTCCTTTTTTTGGCTTTGCATCTATTTGCTGTTGTAGAAGATGTCTCTTGCCTGTCCTCTTTGCTAAAAAGAAAATGTTATGCAGAATACAAGGAGGAATTCATGGGAATGCCAGTCCTGATACTACTGAGCCAGCATTTCTTCTGTTTCCAACCTGTCAACTAACCCAAAGCTGTAGCAATACATCAGAGAGATGGCAGAATTTCACCTGTTCCCTCTAATCTTGGAGAGAAACTTACTTAATAGGATAGCACAGGAAACAATACAGGAATTCAAATGACTGAGAGGAAATTTTTCTTGTTGTTTCTTATGTGCGTATTACAGCTGTGAAGCCCTCTTACATCAAAGCTTTGGATGTCACAACAATCTAAAGAGTCCAGAAAACAACTGCAGGCCAGCAACCCCATGTTTTTTTTTTTTTCTATGGTCATCACAATGATCCTACAATGTCCATCTTTCAGGATGAGTTATAAAACTACCATCCATCAGAATGAACTTTGTGCTTCTGTGAGCCAGACAAGTGAGTCAGAGAATCCTGTATTTGTATCCTGAAATGGAATGAACCAAACTATGACTCCATGAGCCAGTGAGCTACCACTAAAAATGAGAGAAGTGTACTGTCTGAGTGTTGGAGAGCAAGGCATCGTGTCTGAACTAAAGTTGCCCACACAGGCTGCAGAGGAATGACATGAGGACATTAACACTGATTCCCTGGCTGCACAGTCCCACTCTAGCACAGCAATGGCAGCAGGCCTTTCTTTCCAATGGACCTTATGCTGCTTTCAAAATAGAATAAAAATAATCAAAGAATGTCATCCTTGTGCTAAGAAAAGTAAGTCTAAATGGGAATTAATAGTGGTAAGCTTCTGGTAATAAAAATTCACCTTAAGTATAACAGATATAATTATATTAATGAAACCACTAGTATGAAAAGACCTTGCTAGGTAAATTAAGTCTATGTATTAAATGCCCTGATTTATGTAATTTGTTTCCTGGGGGTTTTTTGTGGGGTTTTGTTGTTTGTTGTTTTTTTTTTTTTTTTTTTTTAACAATGTAGTGTACAGTTCACACAGAGTGGCCTGCTCCCAATGAGTAATTCTGTGCCATGTCCCCAGGCTTGTTTTTTTTTTTAGGATACAGTCATATGTGAATAGCTATACTAATAAGTTGCTAGTAGTGGAAAAAGTACTAAGGTGCTTTAGTGGGCTAAGGGAACATAGGAGCAGGGTAAGTATAGCTGCCTTCCCTCTCTCTGGACCTGGGGCTGCTTTAGGCAGTAAGCTGCACGTGACAGTTCAGCAGTTTCTATCTGAGTTCTTTTAAAACACTGTGGGGAATACTGTCAACTCCTAGTTGCTATTATTAATTTATTAACTTGTTCCAAAACACATACTACTGGATCTTGAATTTGAGAAAGCTCTTCAATTTGTTACCAAATTCTTGTAATAAAAGCTTCTTACGTGGGAATCTCCCTAAGATTCTCTGTCATGAACCAAAGCAAGGAACTGATTTTTATTTTATGGACCATTTCCTATGTGCTACTACTATCAAGTCCTATTTAATATAAAAATCCTCTGTGTCTGGAAATACAGATCAGCCACTTAAAGAATACATACTTCTTCCCTGAAGAAAAAGCACCTTGTACTCTTTCCCTTCTCTTGTGGCTGCATTTAAGGGCAACTGTGTTTTGTCAACTCATGCCATTCAAGGGACTGTTTTACAAAATTGCAATGTCAGGAACAGATCCAAAGTCTAGAAAACACCCTCTGCACAGCCCATGCTCCAGTGCATAGTTTTTTTGATTAACAGCACAATGTTTAGTCAACATTTATGACTGGAATGCTTTAAAGCTCCCCTATGCTCACTCTCTGTGCCTAATCCTTTGTACTACCATGAATTTGGAAGGCCGTTATTTTAATACTACCCTAGAGAAAATTTTTCCTCCTTTCCTCTGGCCACCAGACTTAATGGTAATTAATGGAACCACTAACAGTTTCACAAAACTAGCATCCATGCTGTAAATTATCACTTTGTAGGACCACAGAGAGATTGACAATAATTTCCTGAGCCTGACTAAGAAATCATTCTCGCCCTCCAAGTATAGGTTTCCTCATTCCCTTATCCTTTCTGAACTTTGAATAACCTTTTAGTACCTATATATCTTTTCATCTATATGAGATTCTGTCACATCCTCTCAAATACCTAGTTACTTGTTCTCATTGCAGTGTTTCCAGGGTGGATGTACTGTCTTCAGTGGATCTCAGTGTTTTGTTTCAAGATTCCAAGCTATGTACTAATGATAGCAATAATATTATTAAGAGCTGTTGAAGAAGTCATCTGCAGCTATTGCTAATCCATTATCACAGTAGCAAATCTTAAACTTAGCAACTGTGGTAAAAATAAACTCTGCTCATGTGGTCTTGATTCCACTGTAAATTATATTGGTATGAATAGGGAAACTGACTAGATTGACTGGAATTATGGTGTGTGAAATCAAGGAATTGCATATAAAAATAAAATCCATTACAGTAGTTCATGCAGCTAAACATATTTCTGAGTTAAATGGATAAACTGAAGTGGGAGGAACAAACCAACCAATATGGGATTCCTGTTCTCTTCAGTGAAATCTAGTAAAGTGAGATTTGAATTTCCATAAAACTCCATCATCAAAAGTGCCTTTGGATATACAACACTGGAAATGTCACTGTGAGCACGCTGATAAAACAGGTATGGTATTAGTGAAGCTGCTCAAGACAAAAGATGTCAGAAAGATAATTCCTTTCATGCAGGATGAAAATAATGAGCTCATAAATACATCTTAGAGGTAGCCAGTGCTTTAAAAGCAAGAAGCATAAATTGTGCTCCCAGGAGAGATCAGGCAGACAGGGAGCTATTCTCTCTTTCCTTGGTAAAATTGAAATGCCATGACTTACTGAGGGGTAGAGAAAAATGATTGAGTCTCCTCTTACTCATGAAGAACTGGCAAAACAAACAGGGAGGGACCCAAGCCTGGCCAAATTTGAAACCATGTTTTTCATTTGTTTACTTTGTAGTTGTTCTTGGTTTGGAGGGAGGTTGGCATGCCATTCAGAGCTGTTATTTTATATGTCCACATTTTTTTTAAAGACAGAGCTCCCTTTGTGAAACCAGAATCCTTAGAATTTATTAAAGCATATCCCTCCTCTACCAAATCAGTCACTCTCAGAGCTACAGCTGTTAATTTCCCTTCACACAGAGATTTGTTACCAAATCATAATATCTGGAACTAAAACTTTGACTTTTCCCATGGTATTTCATTTATCTGTGCTAAACACACTGCACTCTCAGAAGACCACATTTTAATTCCCATCTGAGACTAAAAAATTGTACTTTGTGGGGATTTTTCCCTTGAAATAGGCTACAAAGTGCTAATAGAGTTGTTCCCTGAGTCCTGCTTCCACCATCCAGTGCATCTTTGGTAGTGGATTTTGTCAAGAGTCCTGAACACACAGAGCATACAGACACTCATGTACATGCCTCTATACTTCTGATGTGCACACAAAGCACTCAGCTACCCAACCTCAAACGTGGCACAAAGCATGATCAAAAATTAAAAGGAGGTAAAAACCCTGAAGTCATTAATGCAACACATTTGGAAGACTGTGAGAAGCATTCCCACATGGAATGCATAAGTGTTCTTATAGTTTCATCATTATAATTATTTGTGATATAAAAATGTTCCCATAATGTAAGTGAGGTCAAATTTAGACAGGATCAAGATAACTCTGAAAAAAAACTGAAGCAACCTCTGACAGGAAAGACTGAAAAGGTCTTTCTTGATCTTCTCATGCCTCAAGATTTGTTAAGTTTTAATTTTACTTTTCTATTACTTACCAGGTAAAGGGGGGATGTTAGCAGCAGATACAGTTTTTCTTGCCTCTCTAGAACTCTTTCTTCTGTGTTTACAATCTGTTTTAAACAAAATGCATTATTCTCAACTATAGAATGACATATGGCACTGATTAGATGGAAAGCTGGTAGACCCCTTAAACTGTTAAAAAATTTTCATGAAAATCACACAGGAGAGTTTTGAAATAAGGTGATGAGGAGAACCTGGGGCCAGATGTTTTATATTTTCATGAATGAAATTTTCTGGAAATTCCATTCAGGTTTACCCCTTTCAAACGATTCCTTCCCTCCTCTATACTGTATACCTGGAACAAATTTGCAAGGTTATCAGAGAAGTACATGTCCCAGGAAAGATTCAGACTCATGCTGCTGACAGTGGAATAGCAAGGATGGAGTGTGCTGGCATCCTAGGAAGCTGATAGGTTCTTTGCAAGTGTGGGGGTGTTTGTTTATCGTTGGAAGCACAGTTGAAGAGCAAGCTCTATACCACCCAGAGACAGAGCTGGGCTGAACATCTCTGACTGTCCTCAGCACAGTTCATAAATTCCTCAGTCTTTCCATCCTTCTGCTCTCTCAATACTGTGCTCTTGGTGGGGTTATTGCAGTTGATGGTGCAACTGTTATGGTTAGCCCTGTTCTACAATGATAGCAGGTCAGGGCTTAGCCTTTGATGACAGGCTCGCTCCAATTCTACTTAACAGAATTGACTTTTATCTTTTCCTTTTGAGAACACTGGAGAACTTAATCTTTAAGAAATTCATTAAATTAGCATTATTTAGGTCATGATTTTTTTATGAATAGCCAGCAGAGATCTAATGTGCTGGAGCCCTTAAGAATGCACTATAACAGTTAATGTCAGAGGAAGCTCTAGAAGACAAAAGTAGAAGGAAAAAGGCAAAAGGAGTAATTTCTAATTTAGCTCTTTTGTCATGGATTGGTAGTAACATCTACCAATTTTATTTGGAATTTTATTTTATACACTCATGGAAATAACTTCATTAATGTTTCAGGGATTCTCAAAGTCTGCCTAGCAGAATGTCTTGGAAGGTCTCAAGAGGAAATGAATAATTCTGTATTTCTTAACAACTTTCAGTAGTGCTCAGAAATTAAGAGAAAAAATTATCTGAATTATGACTGTAAAAATTCTTAGCAGCTGTTTTAGGCTCAGTAATATTCTGCTGTAAAAGGCAGTATGTAGACTTGCAATTATAGGTGTCAGCATAATATATACACATAAGGAAGACAACCCTTAAATATGATTTTTATGTGCTTGTCTTTTTGCTAGTAACATACTGATGTTGTTTATAACATTACATATTTAACTAAAGAAAACACTATTCTTCTATTAACAGAAAATATATTCTATAATCAAATCAGTAATTAGAAGCCTCAAAAGAGCATCTTCTCCTCCCTGCTTGTGTCCATGACAATTCTGAAAAACCTTAAGAATAAAGGCATTAAATCACTAATCATCCCTGCTAACAGTTCTGCATTTAAAATGCGAAGTTATGACTCAAAGCATAGAAAATCATAGTCACGACATTTATAGGTAGCTTTGAAATTACAATAAATGTCCTTTAAATTAGAGCATGTAATAGCTCACTTATAAAGACCTAATTTACACTTGGTGCGATTTTTATATACATAAAATAGGTCTCAGAATTTGGGTCTAGCAATAAGTAAAAGATCATGCATTTTAACCAAGGTAATCTCGTAAGGAGCTTCTTTAATCATTGTGGTGGTGGTGGTGGGGAGAGGCACAGATTTGCTATTTTAAGCAACTGTTTTGCTTATTCTTTTAAAATATATGCATAAAATATTTACCTTATGCAAAAAATATCACATAAAGGTTTTGTGGGGGGGAATTCTTCTTCCTCCTGTTCAGTTATCATTAAAGCTAGACTCCTGTTGCTCCATTGTTACAAAATTGCCTGTGGCTATAGTTAGGATGATCAGGGGAATGGATATGGCTTATAATTTTTTTACTACCCCTGTGACCCAGGTCCCCATTTGGCAGCTCTGGACTACAAGGGCAATGGACATCAGCCTGGTAATAGCAAGTAAATGCTGGTTCTCTGGAGGCATTCTGCTCACTGGGGCTGACACTGACCAAAAGTGTCAGGAAACTGCTGCAATTATCACAGGTAAGAGGTTAAGTAACATGCTTTTCACACTGATGAAAGGGAGTGTGCTTCCTGTACCACCCACCTCTGACTGGGGATGAAAAACAAAGATCAGCAGTTGACAAGCAGTCAATTTTGTACATTGTTTTTGTGCAGAGGACTTCATCTTGATTGCTTAAAAGTCTCCTGCTCCAGCAACTCCTACACTTTTATTCTTGCTTTCCTCATTGCATTTCTTCATTCTTTCATTGGTAGAAAAAATACTGTACATCCTGATTCAGCCCACAACCCAAGTAAACTGCATAGGAAGAGCCTGTCTTGGCTGGTAAAGGCATTTTGAAGAAACATTTCTTTCAGTCTCTGAACTAAGGACAAGTTCTTTCATAGCAGAGTTTTAATCAATCACTAGGAATAGCCAATAGTGCTGATTCAGAGATGGCAGCATTTTTAGTGTTTGCTGAAATAATATCAAAGAGAAGAAATATTATCTGTGCTTAACCCAGCTCTGGGGTTAAGAAGGCATAGCTTGGTTGGCCTGTGCATGATTACACCACCATTGAATTTAGATAACCAGTTTTCAGGACAGACAGATGAGTGCATATATCCTCATATGTATCCTGTAATTTTTCTTGAGCATGACCTACGATGAATCATCTTCAGGAAGAAAAGGGTATTTCAGCCTGGTTGTATTGGTCACTGGCATTTCTGCCTAAAACCTTCAATGCAGTTCAACTGCAATTGTTTTATGTACTGACCAAAGATCATAGACCAACAAGCATCTGTCAAAAAAACTATTTCATTCACCATCAACAAGCTTGGATTTGCATCCACAGTTCAGAAGTGAGAGGTAACAGTATCAATCATCTGAGTATAAGAAGCTTTTACCATTTAAAATATTGGTGTCTGAACCACATTAATACTCAACAGCTTTGTCATCACAAATTAATACATTTTTCATTGCATGGAAATTTGTGCAGATCAACTCTGTGTTACTTACATTTTTGTTTATTTTCTTGGACTATTTTGTAGATGACGATTGAAATAGTGAACAGAAAAACTACTGGGATCATAGTGAGCCAGATGATCTTCGCTGTACACATCGGATCTGCCCATAAAATGTAGAAGAGATAAAGTGAAGCAGGAAATCACTGGCAGAAAAAAGTAGGACAATGCATCTTGGTAGGTTTTTTGTCACCACAGATGAAAATTTAATGCAAAACAAAAGATGACACCTTTTTCTTTTAGCCTTCATTGCTTAAAATTGTTTCCTATTTTTCCTATTTTCCTATTTAGCTTCATTTTCACCTGTATCTTATCTTCCCATGACTGAAATAGTTATACACAGCTAAGTGAAATGAAAACTCCTGTTTGTATAACTGTTACATGCAACTGAGCCAGGAAGAAAATACTTCTAAGATCTACTTTTACATTTAAGGTAGAACAAGGGCAATATATATCCCCTCTTTATTTAGATGTAGCACAGAATAATTGGTCCACAGTCCAACACTGACCTGTACTGCCATTCTCAACCTCCTGGTCTGTCTTCATATATGGAAGAAAGTAAGATTCCCCATACAGAAATTGTCTTAACACAAAGTGAGGAAGTGCCACCAATAAAACCCTTTGGGGGAGTTCTTTTAGCCAAAGCTAAATAACTTGGGGGAAGAATTACCGTGGGAATGGGTGTAGGAGGTAGGCTGCTCTTTTGGACAGCAGCTGCTGCAGAAATGCACTCACATTCCATGGGGAATAGTTCAATAACTAGCACAGGCCAGGACTATATACCACAGAGAAAGGATGTGGGGAACTTTCCTCCCTGGCTGTTTGAAAGACTTTTCAAACTTCTTTGTTAACTTCTATGTTAATGCATACCTTAGCATTGTCAAATAACTAATTTAAAAACCAACTATGTTACTATGACTCATATAAAATCAAATTACAGACTATAGCCAAACCACTGTTTTTGTTTCCTTGATTTAGAATAGTATAATTAGACCTAGATCAACTTGTGTATCTTCTCCCCTGAGACGTCATGAGGTAACTGTGAATAACCCCATTGCTCTTTGAGGCAAGCACAGCTCATCCCTCCTAATTCAGCACATACAGTCATTAGGCTCCTTTCAAACAGAGTATGGTACCCCATCTTGTAGTGACTTGTATATCAGCCTTGCTCAGATAAACCCCTGAGCACTGCTCTAGCTTTGTTTGAAGTAAATAGAAAAAAAAAGATAATGCATTGTTAATTTTAATTGTTAATTTGAGATAACTACTGTCCAGGCAAATTACCATTATCTTACAGTTTTCACACAGGTTAGCGGGGCAAGGTACAAGCTACACTCCTGTCATAGCTAGACCTCCTTAATTTTTTTTAAAAAATAAGCTGCCCTCTCTTTTATCTAGGATTTTATCTGAACTTACTCAATGCAGGTTTAGCCAACCCCAAAACACTTCTTTTTTTTTTCTCCCCAGCAAAGGTAGAACATAAAACGCATTTGCCATACCAAACTAAATTAATGTAATAATTCAGCAATTCCCAGATGGCAAGTGTTGGATATAGACGTACTGGAAGCCATGACCATGGTCAGGCAATCAGCCAAAAAACTCCTGCAACACAAAGAGAAATTTAAAAAGCTGACAGGCTGTCTTCTGGGAAAATCAAGCTCAGCTCAGCTGAAGATTTCTCTTTTAAGTGTACAGTACGAGGGCTGTGCAACAGGATGTTACAGTATGACATTAGGAAAAGTCAAACCTGTCTCCTGCTTCTTCTGTCACTGAAATTAATTTTTATTTACCTCCAAGGCAACAGGATTATGGCATTATCAGGGACGAGGGAAAGAAAAAAGTAATACCAGGTTTTGTCATACATGCAATTTGTGAGTCTGTCACCGCTAAGCAAAAAATTGTACACTTACTTTGCTGTGTACACTTACTTTTCAAGGGGAAAAAAAGCCACAGCTAAACCTGCTTCAAATCACTACAAAAACCTGTCAGCTGCCTACTAAAAAATGTCTATTACTAAGGGATTATCAAAATTGTATTATTTTCTTGTGAAATACTTGAATACTTCCAAATGATTCCTGAAAGAACTACCTACTGGATATTTGTTATGAGATTGATAATGTTTCTGGTTTGATTTCCATTCTGACTCTGCTTTGTAACTTACATTCCACATAAGACTTCAGTTGCAGTGAAATATTTATACAGTCACTTTGGTCTTCCATCATTGCCACTAGACAGGAATGATTTAGGTATTCTTCAGCTGCATTTCTTCCTCTGACTGTAGAGTTGTTGATGTGCATTTCCAGCATGTAGAAAGTAATATACTCTACTTCCTCTTTCTTGGAAACGGTAGTGAAATTAAAATATTTATAGAAATAAATATCTTCTCTTTCCACTTCAAGTGAGCCTTTTGCTTTTGGAACTAAAAAAATAAAAAAACCTGTTATACAACATGTAGTAGACAAGGAGACAATTCTCAGAAAGAATACAAATAGGTTCTCTGGCTCCTTTGCAAAAAACACACAGTAGGCTTTTGCATTATTGATCATGATAAAAGGGACAAAAGGATGCCATGTAAAGTTATTCTGAGCAGATCTGAAGAGTATTGATTATCTATATAGAATATATTTCCCCTGAAAATTAATGGCCCCTTTTTTGCTTTACTACCAGCTTCAGAGCTTTTCAGTTTCCTGTTGGTTTTTGTCTGTTCTCAAAGGTAACAGACAAAAATCAGGCTAGGAAAAAAAAAACAACCAAGTAAAAGCCACATGATGATAGAGATTTGAAGTGTACATCTAGTCTATCTGCTACCAGCTGCAGAAGGTCCTTGGTTTGCTTCAAACCACACAAGCTCTGAGACTTGCACAATGTCAACAAGAATCATAGGTAGGCAAGATACTGCAAAAGTGTTTAGACCTGCACAGGTAAAACAGAACTGAGCTTGTCCACATATTTTCTGTTGTGTTTTTTCCATTCTGGTTAAGACAGCAATTTTGTAATATTTCTAATATTCAGGACTTGGCCTGTTCCCCCAGTTGCTGACAATGTCAGGAAAGCAAAATTCAGAGGCATCCTCTTCCCCAAAGGTTTCCAGACACTTTGCAAGTGTATAGGGCACAGAAGGAATACACTGCTGCTGCTCTGAAAAGATGTGGATGTTGCCAAACTCTTCTCTGTATTGCTGTGCCAGTCCTTATTCAGTGCTGCCTTACATGACACATGCAAAGCCAGATCTGGTACCACACAGTGATGGATATCATAGACAACAAGTGTGAAAATGATTATTTCTTTGTATAGTTGCCAGATGAATAGATACCATCTTCAAATCAGCCCTTCAGATACTTGCTCACAACCTATCTAGAAGTAGATTTCCACAATGACATTTAAAAGCAAATTCTGCATAAAAACTGATCATAAACTACAAGTCCTTAAAAATAAATGAAATATTTTTTTTAAATTTAGCAAAATTAAAAGAATAAAGATGGGGATATAAAAGGGTTCATAAAAGCCAGACAGCAGAGATCAAATTCGCAACAGAAATATCCCAGGAGGCTGCTGGTTAAGGCACTCTTTTCTCACAGCACCTTCTTCGCAGACCAATACAAAGACCCCTGAAGATGACAAGCACCCCCTCCCCAATTTTATACAAGATCCTCAAAGAAAAGAAATCAGCATTTTGCTACTGACATGTTTCACTGACAGCCAGGAATGAATGCCACTGATAATCTGTCATAAAACCTGCATTTTCTAGCCATACAAAGACAAGCTAAAAAGAGCCCATTGTTCATAGATTTGCAAGAACCATAGAGATCCAGCAGCATATTATAACTACCAAATAAAAAAATGTCTTTTATGTTGTAATTATCAATTTCAAAATTAAGCATTTCTCTTCCACTACTTACTTTCTTTAACTCTTGACCCTGATCCTTTGCGATCAACATTCACTTCTCTCTTGGATTTACACTCGGTGTGTTTAGTGTGGGACTGCTGTTCCGTCCTGGAGGACTGGCAAATACACGCAATGTTTTGGAAACTGGAGTGGTTTACAATGGCCTTCAGTAAAATAACCTGGTTTTCTCTTCTTTGTTGTGCTGATGTGTTGCAAGAATTGTTAAAAGTACAAAGTGGAAAAGTGGTGTCGTTTGATGAGCAGGTATCCACACATGACAGGATTACAGTGTCAACTGTAAAAACAAAAGTAAAGAGTATTATATTAGCAAGACAGCATAGAGGACACATGGATACTATGGGCATGGCAGCATCACGTGTTACACCTTTTACCCATCTTAGAGTGAAATGGTGAAATGCACTTTCTTTTTTGAGGGTTATGGCAGCACATTGGACCCATCAACAAGTGAGAGAAAGCAAGCAGAGTTTTCCCACAACCTAGAGACTGGATTTTATTGCTGCACTGCACAAAATCTCTTGTAACACTACCTTGAATTTGTGGTGCTAGCTAGTCACATTTGTGTTTCAAAGCTGCTCCAATTTCACTGTGCTTGAAAAGAAGATGAAAGCACTCATGTTTAAAGGGGGAACTCAGCACTAGATCTCTGCAATTGCAACACACCAGTGCAATTATGTTGTAAAATAGGTATAATTAGAATGAAAACTTTCTTTCCAATGACAGTGAAACCACGCAGTGAAAATACAGACAAATGCTGCTGAATGCTCTGACCCCACGCTTCATGTTCTCTTAATTTGTTTCAAAAGACACAAATTTTAATTGTGACCACTGGGTTTGGTATTCGCAGTCAAGTTTCAGCATCAGATCACCATAGCTAGAGCACATTAATGCAGTTCTGGCAAGTAGCAAAAGACACATAGGATTAATTTTTAATGAGTGTTATTTTAGCTGTCTTCCACATTAAAGTAGGGCTTTATTGTACAAATCATGCATCTTTACTTGAGTTAACTTTGAACTATTTTTTCAATATGAAAAGTATTTAAGAATAGAAAACTTCTGGGGCCCTGACATGAAATACACATTTATGAATACAAATAACCACACCCCAGAGTCGATGCACTAACCTATAGTTTTGTAGCTCAGCAAGTAGTACCCTTCTCTCTCTATAAAAGGGAAAGTTTGCTTCTAAATTCCATTATGAGTAACTGGAGTAACACGTACACAAATCCTTATGTATATAGAGAAAAACAGCCTTTAAATGCTCCAGTTCTCAGCTGCAATCTGACAGTTTCAACAGGCCATCTGTACTCACATCACAGCAGGCTGACCTCAGAAACTCTTCAGTGGAGGATTTCAGACAGGATGCAGAAATAAAATCCAAAATCCAATGCCAAAGCCAATTATCTTCACTTTACTAACACTACATCAGAGAGTCATAAGCTCCTTATAAAGCTTAATAATTCAAAATGTAAAATGCACATCCTGTGCAGGTAAGAAAATCATTCATTTTAATTCAAAAAGGAAAAATGTCAGATAAAATTTAGGGCCTGACCTTTTCTTGAAGCAAGTTAAAACATTTTCCTTGAAACACTTATGATCTGACTCACAGAACCTGGAGTGGAACAGACTCCCGAGGTCAAATTCTTCCAGCTGAAGGAGGCGTTTTAAGCAGAACGTCTCTGTGGAGGTGAAGCCAGGAGCAGAACTGAATGCTCATTCTGCTCTCATGGCAAGGCTTGTGTGCATCTGGGCAATCAGTTTGAAACCACTGCTGCAGCTCTCCAGGTCAGCTAATGGCAATTCCCTACCACACCACTTTCACCAAGAAGTTTGCACACAGACTTGGGAATCTGCTGCCTATGCTGTGAAAGGGGTCTGTTTTGGACTTCACACAATGCTAAACAGGCTCCAGAGCTGCCCATGAGCCATGCTGTAGATATGTAAAAGGCATGCTATCTGAGTAGAAAAAGTTTGAATGCTGTCCTGCTAGAGAGGGTGCTTCCTGTCCTCTTGAAGTATCTCTACTGAGAAACTGATTCAAATTACAATCTGTCATCAGTAAACTGTATTTTCTTCCAGCTCACAGGATGGTGGACTTTCAAGGGAAGGCTATCTATTGTTGAACACTGTATGTAGGGCTGCAAAGGAGTAGACTTTCCCAGTGGATTACATGACAGACAGCTGTACCCACAGGAGGCTTGCTCCTTGCTGCAGGACTGGGAAGCACCCTCCCAAAGGTAAACGGCACCAGAAATGAGGAAAAGGTTTTGTGCAATCTGAACACAGACAAACTGAAGAGTTAAGAGGATCACTGAGATGAAACCATGCAAAGTATCTCTAGGAAACTGCTTTATATGCAAAGGTCTGTAACCTGCTTGATTTACTTTCGGAAGATCTGTGAAATTCCTTTATTAAGCCTTCATTTACAAGGGGTTTTCCATAGAAAATCCAATTCCATTAAAAAGAAATTAGTCACAGGGAAGATATGAATTTGTACAAAACTTGATTCTCATTAGGAAAATCATTAATATTTCATTTTGGATCTTGCTTGACTTCTTCATTTGATCTGTTGTATTCTGTTCCAAATCAATTCAGCAGTATATAAAATTACATTTTTTTATCACCTCCTTAAGGAAATGATAGCTGTCACATAGTATTGCAGAGATACCAGGTCTGCAGTACAAATTGGGGAGCACACAACTGACAGATTAAAGGAGATACACTCCATCAAGTAGCTGGACCCAGAGGACAGGACTGGGATTGAGAGCATCAGACTCCAAACAACAGCCTCCTGTTCTAAAGCAATGTACTTTAAAGGTTCAATGACTCGCAACCAAAGTGGGTTGCTACACAAATATAAAGGGAACATTTCACTTATGGCAATGCTGAACCGTATTCTTTTGATAAATTTTTAAAGGCTTGGCTCTTCACAAATTGATTTCCCGTGAAATTTCTGTTTAATGAGAAATTTGCATTTTTATTCCCACTCCAGAATGGATATAAATGCTGGAACTTCCCCTGGGATAAAACATCCAAGTTTCACTTACTTCTATCTGTGTACTTTGCTCGCCTGCCACTTCAGGGGTTATATTAAAAACCTGAAGTACCTACAACGTTAATGAGATCTTAGAAAAGCCTGTGGAATTGGGAGGTCTCTGCAACTCCTTTAGGAACTCCTCACAGAGGAAAATACAGGGACTGTGTTTCTGTGTGGTGAAGCTTCATGGGGTAATCAGCAATTTGACACATCTATGGCAAAGTAATTCTGTACATTGTAGTTTTGCCACAACATCTGAAATGAAACCAGTTTCCAACAGGTTTTCAATGAACCAGAAACACAAATTCCTTGGAATTTTCAAAATGAATAGCTCATTTACTTTCTCGTTTCGTTTGGACACTGTTACACAGTCTGTTACACAGTCGTATAGTTTTTAGAACATCCAAAATTAGGCAATGATTCTAATTTCCAAAATATAATTCAGTGCTGCATTCTGCTCGTATACTGCACAATCTTACTTCAGACATGCTGTGATTAATATCATATGTAGATACCAGAATTGCAGTGACTACCTATTGCAGCATAAAGCATCTCCAGGAAGAGCAATCTAGGAAAGTTATCATGGAAAAATGCACAATTACTCTTTGATGTCTAACAGTAAGGTGAATGTTTTCTTCTGATAATAGCCATGTCATTGTATATTTGCATAGTCGGTGCTAGCAAATACTTTGATTACTTCTACATGGAGGCAAAACATTAATTATTCCAACATCTTAAACTGATGCATCGATTTTATGATGTTTGAAACTTGTGACAGCTTACCTGGTTTGTTTGTTTATATACTAAAAAAAAATCTGCAAATTATATTCTAGTTACTATTGTGTTTATTCTTTGCAGTTACTGAAAACAGAAATTTAAATATAAGTAACCTAATCTGTATATATTTTCCCCAGAAAATTATGGTTCATAAATATTTTATGTTGTCATGCTTGGGAACACACACCATTTGTCAAAGGGATGCTTTTACCGTAACATTTATCTATTCAAAAGCTTACTTAAGAATAGATGTGACAAAACTGTTTTAATATTAGTTTATTTGTGGATTTTAAAGAAAGCCCTGAATACGTAATTTACACACATAGATTTTTCATGCATCCTAAATCCAGTGTTGACCTTTAGGATCATGAATTGGGGATTTATGTTAAAAGAATTGCGTCTCTTCTCCGCTACTTTTTGTCAGGTTACCACTGCATATCTCTTTCACAGACAACATCTCATATCAGATAGTAAATGTACACAATTTTATAGGCATTTAAGTATAGAAACTTAAAAAGAGTTATTTTTTAAGAGATGAGTACCTGCTATAAAAAAATAAGCATTTTAACTACTTTTTTAATGATGAAGATAGTGAAAGTACAATTGCATGGAAATAGTTACTAAAAAATTAGCTGTGTATGCAAGTAAATGACACGGTCATTTCAAATTTCCACAGATAATTAACTCTGTCAGTTAAAAAATGTAATGAAAAATTCTCTATGCTTCACAAAGTCCATATGAATATAGCATCCTAGCGATCGCTTTTAGGAAAGCACATGCTGACTCTTCAGTTGCAATCAGACTTTGGAATCAACAAAAGGCTGTTATAAAAACTGATCACTCACCTTCATGGATTTTGAAAAATTCAGGCAAACAAAAAAAAATAATGGTAATTATTCCAAGTGCTAATCTGAAGACTTCTGGCTTTCTCAAAAGCAAGCACATGTCACCGAAGCACTCCCATCTACCACAGTGGTGGTAACTTCCTTCCTGGGTTAGCTTTCAACTTAGCGCACTTTGCAAAAAAAGGTCTTTGCATTTCCTTTTCTAACAAATTTTCTTTTTACTTCTCAGTACGTTAAGTCATAGAGAGCTAAGTTCTGTTCTTACACTGACATAGATGAGGATGACTCAAGTGAACACACTGAAGATAAAACACACATACCGTGACAAAATAAGAAAAATCTTGCATAGAAACTATTTTACTCATTTGGGGTGGTTTTGTTTTAGGAACACCACCCCCTAATGGCCACTTTCATATACCTTCTAATCAGAGAATGACTCATTGTGAAGGAATGTGAGTCAGATATGGAGATTTTATTGTTTTATTTATATACATATGCATTGGGGACAGAAGGAAGATGATTTTATGTAATACAGAATCTTTAAGAATTTGATAGACTATGAATTTGATCATCATTTCTGATCTGGCCAATAAGTGATGTACAACGAACCAGTGTGACATGTTTGTATTACCGCTGCTGCAGTATTCTTAAAAGGTAACAGATGTGTTGTTCATCTGAAGAGCATTTTCAGTGTGTATGTTACTATCACAAGAAGACTGGATAGAGCCATGACTATTTCTACACTTAGTAGTCACAATTTTTCAACTAAACTTATACAGTTATAAAAGCAAAGGTTTTCATTCTGACAGCAACCATGATATACAGATGAGACTGCAAAGAACATTTCTGAAAGAGTATATACAGTAGGAAACAGTTAATTCAGAAAGCTCTCTTCTGATGGAGTCTTAAATATTGAGTACTACCAAAATACAGCAATGCTGTTGAAGTTGAAATAAGAAATGTCCTAGAAAGCTGAAATGTCCTCCTTGTCATCTAGCTATCTCAGAAGATGAGTAAGCCAGGTGGAAGCACATACAGTATTTATTCTATAGAAAGATGAAAGCAATAAGACCAAAGCAAAATGAACTGTGTTTTTTTGACAGTACGGTACAACAGAAGTAATAAAGATACAAAAAAACCCCATAGGTATGAATTTAAAAAGTAAAATATACCTACTGCACAATTTGTATTTGTCATCCGTTAGCAAATTAGCTCTACTTTGTGAGAGACTCCATTGCTGCTTAAGTATCCTCCACATTAGTTGTTTATATTTTCCTGTTTTCAAGGTTACATGGTGTATACCCATTCTTTTTGCCCAGAAGGAATAGAGAAAATACTGTAAAATAACAGGAGAGCTTTGTCAATTAATATGTCTATCTATCCCTTTCTGATACACTCAGACTTTCATCATTGTTGGCATTGCCCACTGTCAGAATAGAAATTTCCCTGTAGATTAGCCTGATATAATAAGCCTGTCGAATATGTTGAGTTTCAGATTCTACAGAAGGTTTCCAAGAATTCACCGGTAAACAGATTGTGTAGGATTGTTAGATGTTTAAATTACCTCTTTTAGGGCTATGTGATGGCACATAATAGTTAAGTTTCTAAGCTCAGGAGGCCCACACGTGATCTGTCCACGCATCCCCTGGGGACATGCTCAGCTTTAGACACTACTACCCTTAGGCAGTCATGTGTGTGTCAACTAGCTGAGCCCTGTGTGCACTGTGTGGCCTAACCTGCCAAACGATGTGAAAAACAAAGAGTTTTTCTCCTCGGGGAAGTGATTGCCTCAAACTACCTAATAATTTTTACACAGCCGAAACAATGAGTACCTTTGAAAACCCTATCCTTTCAAATTTAGCTAAAATTGGCTACAGCACTTAAAGTCAGCTGGGGTGAAAACCAGCAGACAGATGAAGCGCCCAGCCATGTAGGCCACATTTCCTTTTAGAATTAAGACAGCACTATATGCGTCATTACTGCATCAAACTTGTACCGCCACACCTCAGCAATGATCTCGCACACCCTTAAATCAGTTTTATCAATTGGAGGCACATCTGACTGTCACACAGTCTATTAATTTGGAAAATTATTGTACCTTTGGATGGTGGAGGTCAGCAGCCAGGCATTGAGTAACAAGGCTGGCAAAGACTGGAGTGTGTTTGCCCATTAAATGGTGAGTACAGGCTGCCTCAGCACTGCACGGTGCCAGGCATCTGAGGAGAGGTTAGCGGCTGCATGCTGTGTCACTGCAGATTTATTTCATTTAGACGGGGAAGTGGAAAGTTATGGAAATGCTCAGCTTTGTGGTTTTAGAAGTTAGGAAGGGTTTCCAGGGGCAAGATAAGGCCTTTTATATGGTTAACCCACAAAGGGGGAATCTGACCCCCCTCCGCCGTTTCACCTGCCCCGCCGGAAGAGGGTGCGCAGCACCCGCCGCTCCGCACCCTGAGGGGATCACCCACGGTCCCGCCTCCTCGCCACACGCGGCCACGCGCGGCCCCCGCCTTTGGGTGCGCGGAAAGCGGCGGTTGGCTGACTGCGGCGCGCGCCTCCCGCCTCGGGGCAGGAGGAGGAGCCGGCGGCCCGGCGGGCTGGGGGCGTGGCGTGGCGCGGCGCCCCGCCCCGCCTCTGGGTCCCATTGCCCCGCCCCGCCGTGGAGCCGCCCGAGCGCGCAGGGGAGGGGCCGGGAGCGGGGCCCTTGGGGACCCGTTAGCGCCGGGTGGGATCGCTCAGTGCCTGCGGCCTTCCCCGGGAGAGCGGGAACGCTGGCTGCCGCCGGGGCGGGGCGGGAGGGGACGGGAGGGGAGGGGGGTGCCGGGGCCTCCCTTGCGATTTTTTTTCTTTCCCCGCCCCCTCCTAACCTCGCCCCCTTCCCGGACCTTGAGAGGTGAGAAGGGCGGTCGGGGCTTCGCAGCCAAAGGAAGGGTCTGGGGCTGCCGGGAGAGGGAGGAGAAAGCAAGGAGGAGGGCGAGGGCTAGCGGGGGGCGGGCGCCCGCTGTCCCTCTCGTTAGCTGGGGTCTCGCCTGCCTGCCTGCCGGCCGGCTGTGGGGAGCGGCTGGCAGCTGCCGCCCCGAGCAGCCTCCGGGGGGATGGGGGAGGGGTAGCGGTCCCGGGCTGAGCGCGGGCTGGCGCTGGAGCAGCCCCTCCGGGAGGGGGCCCAGGGACAGCGCTGGCACCCCGGCGGGGGGGTGACGGCCTGATGCGGGACGGGGCGGGGGCTGTCGTACGGCGGGGGCTGCGTCCCGCCGGGCGGGGTGGTCCCCGCGCCTGACGCGGTTGGAAGAGTTGGGAGCAGAGAGCCGGTAAAAGCGCACTTAAGGCTGCAGGCTGCTAGGTGGTGTTCGCCCATTCGGTTGTCTCCTAACCGGCACCGTCACAGTATGAAACAGTGAAAAACTCTTCTGTTTTTTAATTCGAGGCCGGTCGAGCAGAGTATAACAGCGGCTGCTAACTCACCGGCACGGGGAGGCTGATATTACACCGGGGGGGAGGTTGGGAGGGGGGGAAATAAGTGTCGAGCATCAAACAACTACTGTTTATATGTATTTTTGCTTCATGTTTTTCTTTAAAACCGTTCTGTGACTTTGGGCTCAGAACTTGCTCCCGTTCCTCTGTGCGAACAATGATGAAATGTAGCAGTCCAGTTGAAGTCTGTCCATCTGTGGCTCCTTGTCAGGGTGTTCCAGCAGTAGTGCCCAAACAGGGAAAAGGGGAGGTTTGGGTTTACTGGTTTCTTGTACCTGAAAGTTAGTTATGAAATTATAGAAGCTAAACTCCAAATACATTCTTATTTTCAAGTAAAAATACCATTAAAGTCTTACTACCGTTGATAGGAATATGAATTTGGACTCATGGTTGTGTCGCTGTAGCTTTTGCATCTAGACAAACACGATGAATTGTGGGGGTGGATGCTTTTTAAAAACAAATCACAAGATGTTTTTTTCATGAGCATTTCCTTAAGTTCATTATTTTTGCCAGAGGTATTTCTGGATCAGAATTTCCAGAGACATAGGTGGATGAATATAAAAAAAGAAAAAGTTCTTGAACTTAATAGGTGCATTTGTGGTAGGGGAGATTGCATTCCCATCTGATGTTCTTCCTGTTTTCCACTTGAGGAACAATGCTAATTAGAGTAAACCAGGGTGAAAACAAAATAATAATAGGATCCCTCATCTGAGCCAGATAGTATTTTCCTCTACCATATGTCAGCTTTATGGACCTGTCCCTGAATGTCAAAGCCAGAGCGTTTTCTCCATGGCAGAAGATTTTAATACATTGTGTTTCATAGAAATGCGATGTCTGCAAATTGAAAATAGAAAATAACTTGAGGTAAAGATAAAAAAATCTTCCATGAGACCGTTTGACTGTAGATTTTTTATCTTCCATGTAGTTAAAAACTGTCACCAACAATGACAGTTTATGTTGACGAACTCATTCTAGCTCCTGTATCACTAGTGCTTTTAAAAAGATTGTTCTTTGATTGTGTTGGTTTTATGTAGTTTTGTTGATGTATTTCAGTGTTTCGTGATGTTGTAAAGATGACCTCATCAGACACAGTATGATTCAATAATAAAAGTTTGTGTAGCTCTTAGGAAATTTCAATATGATTTTATATTTCCCTTGCAAAATTCTTAGAATAGGGAAGTTTGCCTCATCTCCAGTTGAGTAAATCATCTTTTATTATCACAGTCTTACCAAGTAGAAGAATGTATTAATTACAAACTTAATTATCCATGGTTTGCTTTTTTTTCCCAACAACAAAGTTATTGTTAAACTTCCATTGAAAATGGCCATCAAAACAACTGCTGATCATAAATACATGTATTAATTGTCTGTATGCCCTTAAAACCTAATCATCTAGGAGGGGTGAGGTTATGTGCTCAAGGTGCAAGAATGAGGTGACTTCATTATTGAGGCAGCTAGTAGAAAAGATCAGACCATGAGAAGGCAAATATTAGGGGTTGTGTTATGGGTGCAGGTGCCTGGTGGGGTTCCATTTTCTTTTGCTTTACAGTGTAGACAGTTTGGTGCCGAGCTGAAAGTAGACATACACTGTTTCAGCAGGGTAGGTTTTCTGCCCAGAGCTCTGTCTTTCCCTGGAAAATTTTTAGTGGCCTGTAAATTGGAAAGGGTGGAGAACCACTGTAAGTGTGAATTTCTATAGAGCTGCTCCATTTACTGAAATGTGTTTAGTGGTGGTACTTGGCTTTATTCACTAACAAAGCCGATGTTAGTCTTTGGCAGCAGTGTTCAGTTTAAGTGCTTCACGTGGCAGAGCAATTCTTCACTGCTCTTTCCTGGAATTACAGCTGGCCAAAGACAGGAGTGAAAATGCACTAAGGTTATTTAAAACAAACAAAAAAATCCCTGTCTTGTAACCCAGTGTTTCCTGAGAATTCATGTATTTGAATTTCGTATCAATTTCCCATATTTCTTTGGAGTCTTTGTTGATGTAAGTGTAACTTGAAGCTGTGGAAGGAACTAAGGTGACAGTTGTGCAGTTACACACTTCTGTTGCCTTCCTCTGAGAAAGTTTAGGAATTATGGGGCAAATGGAAGGAGGTTCTGTCTGAATAGAGTATGCAGTCTGCTTTCAAAATTTTAAATTTTTTTTCTCCAGTGTTTGGTTCTTACTTATTTGTGCTGCTGTTTTTCTGCCTCTAGATTTTTTTTCTGCTACCTCACATTTTTGGAAAGAGGAAGGCAAATGGAACTGCATGATTCTTTGAACACCTAGAGATTGTTCCAGCATTACAGGTAATTACTGTATTTACTCAAGTCTGTCAGTAAGTTGTGCTACAAGGAATGTGATTTTAGCCCACAAAGGTACTGGGTCTTTCTTACCTCTGAAGCTTCATCTTTTTTGTATTCCATATTTTGTGAGGGCTTCCTTCGGGTGAGCATACACAAGCAGGAATTGACACTGCTTTTATGGACTTTACATCCCAGTGTAACATTTTTATGTGATTTCATCACTTCTGCTCTTTATAAAAGCATGCTTTGTAGAGCACTGCCAGCATTACTATAAATCTCAAATGTAATCTTTTCAAAATGCTTGAGAAACCTCTAACTTTAGATCTTTAAAAATCATAGGCAAAAGAGGAAAGGTTGATACTGAGAGAAAATATTGCTTTAGAGAAACGGTTCTGGATAGAGGCCCACCAACTGCACAGTCAAATCTCGTAACTCCAGTAACACTGACTAGTTTTCACTTTCTTTTTTTTGAAGGTGGTAAGACTATTCTAAGCTAAAATAATTTTCAAAGAGAATGGCTTTGACATTTACACAAAGCGAAAGGATAAAAGAATGTTGAAAACATGAATGCATGCAAGAATCTGGCTTTATCTGAACTATCTAAAGTAAAATACTGCTAAAAATAGTGGTGATGATGAGAAAAGCAATTCAGTTAATTTAGGAATACTCCTTTTACTGAAATGAAAAATCTTTCTTGACTGTGAAATCTGCTTTGGGAATGTTGATAAAGGAGTGTACAGTATTGTCAAGAATTTATTCACATGATGGTACAAATACAGAAGAAATGTAGATGGTCTTTCTCACTGTTCATGTCATCATCTGTCATATCACTGGTATTTTACCATGTACATAACATTTTTAACAGTAGATGCTTCAATTTGTTGTGTATTTTCATAACTCTCATTCCTGATAAACTTTTTGGCATAGTATTTTATTAATTGTATTTTGGGGGATTATAACCTTTGACTAGCTTTACAGAAGCAAAAAGGCTAGAGGAATGTTGCAATTCTACATGCTAGAACAACAGGAAGCCTGTTTCAAATACATTTAGCCCAGAGTGATAGCTGAGCATCAGATGCAGTGTCCTTTGTGGCTATCTGCTGAGAAGTACTTCTAGCCTAGAAGTACACAACTCTTAAGACGTAATTTTCATTACAGGTGATGACAAAGTACTTGAGATTCTGGGTGTAGTTATTACAAGGTCTTGCTTTTAGTATACTTGGAAAAATATTTCATAATAGCACTTTAGTATTCCTATTTCCCTGATGTCAAAGAAGATGATGCTTCTAAGACATATAAGCAGCTAGTTCCAAGTTTATGGTTGCCGAAGTGGTATGGACATTGGCAAGTAATTGGCAGTCAAACCATTGGCACTAGCTATTGTAATCATCAGCACCAACAATAGAAGAGTTGTCTTCACTTTGAGGGTGACCGAGCACTGTAACAGGTTTTCCAGAGAGGCTGAGGAGTTTCCTTCTCTGGAGATACTCAAACCTGCTTGTACACAATCCTGTGCAACCTGCTGTAGGTGAACTTGCTTTAACAGGGAGGGTGGACTCAATGGTCTCCAGAGGTCCCTTCCAACCTCTATCCTTTTGTGATTCTATGATTCGGTGTTATATTAATCTACTGTGTGTTTTCCTTCAATGCAGGTTGATATAACACCAAGACGAGAACCTCTCACTCTGCATTGCTCTTGTTGTGGTTGGTTGACCCTGGCTGGAGGCCAGATGCCCACCACTCCTACCGCTGCTGTCCTCAGCTGGACAGGGGAGAAAATAGATAATGAAAGGCTGGCAGGTTGAGATAAGGACAGGGAGAGACCGTTTAGCAATTACCATCATGAACAGAACAGACTCAACAAGGAATAAAAGGCATCTAATTTATTACCAAATTAAACTAGAGCAAGATAATGAAAAATAAAACCAAATCTTAAAACACCTCCCCTTGCCCCTCCCTTCTTCCCAGGCTCAGCTTTATTAATGATTTCTCTGCATCACCCTGAACAGCACAGGGAGATGGAGGTTGCAGTCAGTTCATCACCAGTTGTCTGTGCCGCTCCTTCCTACTCAGGGGGACATTCCTCACACTCTTCCCCTGTTCCAATGTGCCTTGGTCCAACCAAACCTTGATTGCCATAATTGCTGGCAAAAAAATAGGGTTTATTTAATTTCTGGTCATAAAGGATTGATCTCCAGGCCAAAGGCTTTTTTTCCTTTCCAGTTTCTTTCTCTCCTCAGTCTATAGCCTTATTGATACCTTCTGCCATAGGTGACATCCACAGTTTACTGAGCTTTAATAATTACTGTGGTTCACCAGACATTACTTTGAGAACAGACTTTTTGTTTTCACTGTTTTGCAGTAGTTCAAAATATGGTAGGTCCACCTACTAAAATAGCCAATCCTCTCCAGATTGTCAGAATTTTTAGCCTTTGCCTGTGCCCTTTTCTCTAGTCACTATGGAAGTTGAAAAGAATTTGAAGCAAATGCCAAAATGTACTCCAAAGAGAAGGAACTGAAAAGGTGGATGACTATGGGAAAAATCCTTATTCCCATCTTACTGCATGGTAGAATGACTAATTACTAAGTAGGGCTGCTGATTAATAATTATGTCTTATGGACTATGCTGGCATTTTTCCAGAGGATAAATTTCTGTGAAGTTGAGAGGTATTGATTTCAATCTGTTCGGAGGAATACTTTGCCAATTAATTACCTCTTCTGCCTATTCTAAGTGCAACTGATGTTAAAAATCCTAATGTCCTCTATAACAACAGGATATACTTTGAAGAATTTTTCATTAGTAGCTTGGATTCTTACAAGGGCATCCATAACATTTTTCAGAATTAATAGGAAATTGTTTATAATGTTGTACAAGAAACTTTTGCAAAACACTGAAATTTAAGGTAGAGAACTGACTTCATCTCATTGAAAGTGTTGGGATAGACTTGGCTCACTGCCTTAGCTGATACTTTTGTTAAAATAGTCAATATAGTTGCATTGACTTTACTGAAAATAATTTTACCAAGAATGTAGCCAACTTGCTTAAGATTTGTTGTGTCACTTAGACCAACATTGTACTTTTGTTTTTGTTTTTTTGTGCTTCTGTGGCCCTGTATTACACAGTCAGTGGTGATGGGTTTTTTTTCTTGAAGGAGTGTATAGTTCTGGACATCTTTTTAGTTATATTCTACATGCTTGTCTGCTTAAGGGATAAATACCTTTTTAATTTTGAGAAATGTCACCCCTTACAGTTTCAAAAAGCCGCAGCTTGCCCCAGTGTTTTGCATAATTACAGTCTTTTAAGCCACTGAAAAACATCTTGAAAATGTAAGGTGTTTCTGATGCCTACGCTTACTGGATTTTATATGGGGGAGAGGAGGAGCAGAATGTGTCTTACCTAAAAAGAATGAAAGCCTAAGTAACTAACAAAAGTGCTGTGAACGTTTTAATGTTTCAGACCTTTTTCTTATAATCTTCCCTTAGTTATTTCCTGTATGTTGCAGTTGAAAACTTTCTGTTCAGCTGGATAGGCCTTCTGTCCACAACAGTAAACCAGTTCTCACCTTGGCAAAGTATTACAACAGTAATATTGGAAAGGACAACATTAAATGAAAAATTAATTCATTTTGTAACATGCTGGGTATTATATGCTGGGTATTAACCGTGACTACTTCTTTCATCACTCTTTGTTTTATGATTATAGTATTTTGTGTTTCGTTAAAATCAAATCCCTGCCCTCCAATCTTAGTTCTGATTAGAATTTAAAGCAGTAAGAGGAGAGGCTCAGCAGGAAACACTTTGTTTAGTTACTAGTGGTTTCTGAGTTACAACTTTATTCTGAAATGCCATATTAGTAGCAATTACTGAAAAAGAAAAGGAAAATAAAAGACTATTTTGAAAAACTAAACAGAAAATAGCTCAACTTTGCAGTTTTAAGTTTGCAGTTGAGTGAACTGTTTCTGTTTTAAAACTATTTCTGCTCTGGTTTCTACTAGTCTCTCTGAAGTTCTTTTAAAATTTTTTAAATCAGTTTAATTAATAAGCAGTATATTTTAAAACCTGGACTTAGAAGAGTAGGAAATACATTCTACTCTGTTTCTCACAATTTTTTTCTGAGTAAGTGAGAGGGTTCAATAGTACACTCTGCTTTGCACCCCTTTCGTGCTCGGTGTTGCTTGTTGGCAGCCATATTCTCAACTGCAGGAGCTGTTTGCACATAATATTTTTAATATTGCCTTGGAATAAGAAGATCTTCTGGCCTATCAAACTGTAAGCAGTTTCACTTTCTAAGCACTTATCTTTTTTTCCCCTAGCACTTTTGAATCCATTTTCTGTATACCTTGTTCATAAAAGGGAAAAAGCAATGAAGGAAGAGGAAAAGAGAAAAGAAAAAACAGTGGTCAAGGTCTTTATACCATCCTGCTCTCAATTGACTTCAATGCTATTGTGCATTTATAGCTATTCAGAACCAACAGAGGAAAGAACTAGTTGATTTGGGAATAATATTACTTTAAAAAGTGCACAGTCTTCTTACACTAACTTTAGCCTCAGTTTCAGAGCCAACAGAACTTGTCAAAGTCAGGCTGAAGTGTAGCCATAGAACAGATGCAAAGACTCACAGGACCTGCCTATGTAATATGGTACATATTCGGACTGTGCAATGAGACAATTATCAAGGTTTACTGACCTGAACTGTAAAGAACACAAGTAGTACTGTGGCTCAATTTCCAAATGAATTGAATGTACAAGTATGTTTATGGGATGAGGAGGAATAGTAGAAGCGCTCAGGAAGGTGAGGGTTTTTGTTAGTTTTTTGGTGATTGGATTGTTTGCAAACAAGTTCTTGTTACTAGAATAGACATTTTATCTTGACTTTTGCACAAATAAGTAATTAGCCTGACAGTTGCCTTCCAGTTAAGTAAAATATTCTATGTTAATTATTCATTATATCTATATGCATTTGTCTGGTAGATCTTCTAAAATAATATTATAATATTCTAAAAAGAAGTACTTTTGCATATTAAATGACCACTTGGTCTTTGCCAAAGATGAAATCAAAGTTTAAATCTTGCTGTTTACATGCAGGAAGAGAAATTGTATTTTGGATGTAAATGTAATCACAAGCTTATGCATTCAAACTATAATTAAAACATTAAGGCAGTAGAGCATTTCAAGATGTTACCATAACTGGATAAGGCTTGGCAATCTCTCCACCAAGAACCCTAGCATTTTAAGCTTGAAAGTATTTTCCAAGTAAATAAAAGAAATTAAACAAAATTAATGTATGAGTTTATAAACATGTGGGCAGATCAAGCGATAAGTAATAGAACTTCACCTTCTTGTATCTCCTCTCACTTCTCAATAGCTTTTTTTCATTAACAAGTAAAAATTATTTCAAATTTGTACTTGCAATTCAGTTTATATAAGAAACTGACCCATGTTTTGTTCAAAGAACAGCTAGATTAAATGATAGTGTCAGTAAATTTTCAGGCATTATTGTTTGAAAACCTACAAGCTCAATGAATGAGAAATACTTTTTATAAATACTGAAAACTAAATTAGGAATTCTTAGAACTTCAAGCTAGTGGGGAGAATAGACGGGCAAATGATTGTAAGCCATCTAAATCTGATGAGATCCATAGGTGGTAGAACAACAGGCTAGTTTTGCATTTCCTTTAAGATTTAGACAGAGTTGATAGGAGAGAAAGAAACACTTGGTAAGCAAATAACAAAAGGATGTTTTCCCTTTTTCTCAATTCTGCCTTGTCCTGACAATTTAGCCATCTGTGTTCAAGAGTTTTCTCTTGTTTGAACATGCTGTGTCAGTAGTGGGCCTCATGCTCCTGGAAGCACCAACTGCCCTGTTCCTTCTGGCAGTTCATTTGTGTCGCTGTTGTCCACTTCTCATTGTGCAGAACAGGAAACGCTTCAGGATTCCTCTAAAAACAGGGTGAGACAGCTAAGATGGGGGATCAGTATGCCTCTTGGGGTAGCTCAACAGTGACCTCTGCAAGTACTTCAGTGCTTTAAAGGTTTAGTATGTGGTCTAGATTTCCACCATTATTGCCTCCTTTCTCAAGGTCATTTCAGTTTTACATGATTGTGGAAGGGTAACTTGTAGTTGTGTTGGAACAATCTGTCAGTCAGATACTGTGATGACTTTTGTTCACTGTGTTTCTCAATTCTGGGCTTAGGTGATACTGTAGTCACTCTTCATACTCTGAAGCAAAAGATGGGAAGCTTGCAAGTCTTAAGTTTCCCAGATGAGTTGGATTTATGTCTTGAGGTTTATCCGTTTCTCCATAATGACATTTCTGCCTACTTGCCAATTTCGGTCAAACTCTGACAGAGTGGAACCTTTATAGTGCTTAAATTCCTGAAAGGTTTCGAAAATATATGGGTAAGTAGGGAAGGACAAATAAGTAATGCTACTTGACCTGCCAGATGATGAGTCTGTATGCTCCTGGATCTGAACATGACAAAGGATTTGCTTGTCCTGCCTGTCCTGGTACTTAGTAGGGAGGGATGTCTATGCATGTAAGACTGTGTAAAATGAAGCATGCAGGAGAACTGGCGTTATAAATAAATAATAGTGGGAAACTGAGGTTACTTCTGCATGACACTGGAAAAGGCAGAACTGAGAATGCAAGAAACCAGTTTTCTGATTTTATGTAGGAATACATGGTGCCTTGATAAATAGTTTAATATGGGACTTGTATCCAAATATCATAGAATCATAGAATCATAGAATTGTAGGGGTTGGAAGGGACCTCAAGAGATCATCGGGTCCAACCCCTCTGCCAAAGCAGCTCCCTAGGACATATCACTCAGGCATCCAGGCGGGTCTTGAATATCTCCAGTGAAGGAGACTCCACCACCTGCCTGGGCAGCCTGTCCCAGGGCTTTGCCACCCTCACTGTGAAAAAGTTCTTCGGCATGTTGGTGCGGAACTTCCTGTGCTTCAACTTGCAGCCATTGCCCCTTGTCCTATCCCCACAGACCACTGAAAAGGGGCTGGCTGATTCCCCCTGCAATTAGAATTAAATAGAATTAAAGAATATTTTTCCTTATGTGCCTTAGATGTATATTATTTTCAGCAACATAGACTGAGGACTCAGTTTTGTTTCAGAGTGAAGGGGATATTTAAATACATGGTGATTTGTTCTGCATGTTTTTTTCCATGTAATACTTCCTTGAGCTAAATCACTGGTAAAATCAATGGAAGCCTTCAATTAACATCTCTAATTTAATCATGTTGCTTTTATGACTTTGTGAAGCTTATTGTAACATGAAAAATGTACTGCCAAGACATGATGCTTGTAATTAAAGCAAGTAATACAAAGCATTTTATTGTGTTTTTATAAACAAATATATGTCTGATCCAGTTTAAATATCTCTGGGACTACTTGATTGTGAATACTGCTCTCTGGTATTGATTTCTTGTTTCAGTGCCTAATTTTAGATTTACAGTTACTGTTGTAAATGTCAAATAGGATGCAAGAGTTGGGTCTACCATCAACAAGATAACACTTTCTAGTAATGTGTATCTGTCAACTACTGGAGTGTGTAATTATAAACAGGGGTTTTAGTAGTGATTGGTGATGGTTCTTCTCATACATCCCTATTTGGAATATGAAGACTTAAATGCTTTTTCAAAAATCTTTGCTATAATACGTATATTTCATGAGAAACTGAAAGAATTTCTCTGTGAGGTGTTTCTTGTGCAGTCGCTGCTTCATCTGTGTTCAGTGAATTGTGTAATCAACACTGGCAGGCTGAACTAGAAAAATGTTATTCTGTACCATACTGATGTATTAAAGTAAATCACATATATTTAGAGTTGCCATAGAAAAATGTTAATACCATACTGGAAGGAGGAGAACTTGTGCATGTACAATATCCTTTGATAACGTCCTAACAAAATGCTTCTAAAGTATTTGTTTTAAAAGTTGGAGGTACATTTCCATTTAGTAGCATGGACCTGATGTGTTGAATTCCTTTCCTCCCGTGCATTCTGTTTACCATGCTTGGCAGTCATCTTCTGTACTTGTTAGGATCACAGCCACAAACTGGCAGCAGGTCAAAATGTTTTCTTTTTCATCTGTCTAACCTAGAGCTTACCAAAATGGTTTGTTTCTATCCAGCTGTTACTTTTAAGGCTCAGGTGGCATAAAGGCACTTAACTGACGTGAGTTAAAAGGAGAATTAGGATGCTCATTTGATAGGTTATGTTGCTTTAGTATTACTTGTATGATAAATGCAGATTGTTATTAATTAAAAGAAGCCTTTACTTGTAAAAGAACCATTCCTCTGGAGGTCATCTGGTACAGCCTCCCCCTTCCCAAAAGCGGGTTGCACTATCTCCAAGGTTGTAGAGTCCACAACCTTCTTGGGCAACAATGTAGGGTGTCATCCTCACAGTGAAAAACTGTTTCCTCATGTTTAGATGGAACCTCTTGTGTTCTAGTTGTTGCCTCTGGTCCTGTCACTGGATGCCCCTGAAAAGAGCTCGGCTCTGTTGTCTTTGTACCATTCCTACAGACATTTGTACACATTGGTGAGACCCCCCTGAGTCTTCTCTAGGCTAAACAGTCTTGGCTCAATCACACTTTCCTCGTACATGAGATGCTCCA
Source organism: Gallinula chloropus (assembly GCF_964237585.1). Taxonomy (NCBI): domain Eukaryota; kingdom Metazoa; phylum Chordata; class Aves; order Gruiformes; family Rallidae; genus Gallinula; species Gallinula chloropus. The sequence goes on from NC_140092.1 coordinate 13,706,917, forward strand.
GGCCCTTAATCACCTTAGTGGCACTTCACTGGAGTCTCTCCAGTATGTTCTTCTTTTTCTTGTACTGGGGAGCCCAGAACTAGACACAGTACTCACCAGTGCTGCATAAAGGGGAATGATCACCTCCCTCAGTTTGCTGGCTACACTCCTCCTAGTGCAGCCCAGGATACCACTAGTCTTTGCTGTAAGGGCAGGCTGGTGGCTCATGTTCAACTTGGCAAACCCCAGGTCCTTTTCTGCAAAGCTACCTTCCAGGTGGGTGGCCCACAACGTATACTGGTGCATGTGGTTGTTCCTCCTGAGGTACAGGATTTTGCACATCTCTCTGTGGAACTTCATGAAGTTGCAAAGGCCCGTCTCCCTAACAGAGTCAGAGGGCAGTCAGTGCCTCAGCCATGTCCTCTGTCACCAGGGCCCTTCCCCATTCAGCAGCAGGCCTACATTTTCCCTAGTCTTCCTTTTGTCACCTGTCACCTATAGAAGCCCTTCTTGTTGCCTTTGACATCCCCTGTGAGATTCAACTCTGGGTGGGCATATGCTGGTAGCATTCTCTGTATTGCAAGGGTTTTTATGAAGTTCTGTTTGACATCTGCGATGTTCTGCACAATTGGGTTCCTAAAGTGTCATAAATGTGTGTCTTGTGTCAATGTAACATTATTCTTAAAAAATAAAGTTCTGCTTTTCATGTTAATGAGATGTTAGTAGGGTTCTCATAAGCATTAATTGGATACTTCTAAACATGGATATGAATCTTGGAGGCATTCTGCCTTTTAGCGTGGTGATGGTTAGTTTTATACATTGATCATCTATGTTGCCTTTCTGTGAACCCTGTATTCTACAGCATTGTTTTTGAGTTGCAATGATCAATTGCATACAAGGAATTCCAGATCAGGTCACACCATTTGTTTTATAAATATGTAATAAAATATGACATCCTCATGTATTATCCCTTAATGCAGCTGAAAGTCGCAGTTGGGTGGTGGGGTGGGGGGTGTTAACTGGAGCTGCTAACTAGACAGAGGTCCTCATTGAGAGAGAAATAATGAGTCTCTTGAGGTATCTTTTAGTGTTAAATCATTCATTTAGAATGTCCAAGTCTTATCTCAAAATAGTTTGTTTCAGTAGCTGTGGATTGCATAGCTTGACTTCTAAATACAGTGTAAACTTTTGGCCCTGAATGTCTGTGTGTTTCTTAGGAGTTCGTGTAGTCTGGCATGGAGCACTATCCTGTATTGCCTCACCATTGGCAAATAAACTTCTTCACTGTTCTACTGTGTTGTAATCCGGTAATTTTCTGTATAGGGCCTGTGAGTTCCTCTACTTTTTACCAAACAAGCATCCACTCTGCTGGTATCAATGTTCACCCATTTTTCTGTGGGTTTTTGAGGAAAACTCAATGCCTCTAAGTGAAATAAAGCTGCTACTGTCTTGCAAAAATGTAAAAATACCTTATTCAGTTTGACTGCAGATTTGCCGTTAAAAGTGCCCTTGGCCATGTTTGTATTATATTGATAAAAGGAAACTATTTCCATGTTATTTTGTTTGAATTTACCACAGTCCTTCAATCTGTGGTATATGGCGTCTTGTAGTTTTGTTAGACAATAGCTTCCTAAACTAATTCTAAAGAATGGCTTCACTTTTGGTAGGAGCTCTTTAAATACAAGAGTGTTTTTGTTAACACTCTTCCTTAGCAGTGACATTTCTAGAGGAGATGATTAGTGCTGGTGTATTACTGTCTCTACCTGTTTTTCGTTAGAATCAGCAGTACCAGTATCCCCAGAGTATGTGAACTGGGAACCTTTTGCTTGTCTTAATCCTCGCATGGCTACTGGGTTTGTGGTTTGGGGGATTGGCCTTTCACAGTGTTGTCCATTTGGTGTTATGACAGAAAACCCACAGCTCACCAGGGTACAGACTTTTTGAGGGTGACTGAGGTTTAGGGCACTTAATGTGCTGTTTACTCAGGAATAGATGATGCAGTTGGGGTAGTACTTGGCTAGACAGAAATCAAGTGTTAGTGTTTTAACACTAAAGAAACAAATGTCTTGGATCACAGATCACAGCTATTCATCTGTATGAACCAGTATAATGATTCCTGAGCTAAAAAAAATCTAGGGTCTGACAGTGTGGTCTTCTATTACATATGAACCTTTTCTATTCTACCTTTTCACTTTTTTTTTTTTATTTTTCCCGTATCTGAATAAAATACAGAGTAGCAGCCAGGTTTGCTGTTTATGGGTCTTTTCATGCTACTGTTAAGCTGAGTGCTCTAAAATCAATGTTTCTGAACATATGGCTTGCACCTCTCAAGGGAAATGTGCAATGCAAAGTGGCAGAAAGTTGCAATGTAGTGCCAATAATTTGGCTGCCGCTCACTTCTGCCAGCCAGAACAAAGAATTTAGGTACATTCAGTTAGTAACTGTAGGGGTTTTTCTCCTGGATGAACTATGTTGTTGCCACTGTAAGGCACTTTTCACATAAGCATGAACCAGAAGTGTTTGTAATAAGAGCAGTTTGGGAGAGGAAGTGAGTATTGTTTTATTGAACCCTAGAGCATGGACATGGCTCTCTTCCTGAAGTCTTTTAAGAGCTATTTCTATATTTTTTTGTCCTGGAATGCAGGCATAAGGAAGAAAGAAGAAAGTAAACATTTACCATATAATTTAACAGAGGCATAGTTATAAGCAGAATTGCACTTTGGGGTTTGTATATAGCAGGTTTTGAACAGCTATTTTAATGCTTAAATTAACATATTTAAGTTTTAAAATATCTTTTTTAAAATGTTAATTTTGAAAGCCTTTTAATGATGTAAGTATGCATTTGATTAATTGATGAACATCTTGCACTCAGTGAACCTTTCTTATGCTTTAGAATACATATCTAGGATTTCCAAACATGGGCAATAGTATTATTTCAACATAGTAAGTCTAGTTCTGTCTAAAATATCTTTTTTTATATTTAATGCTCGTGTTAAGCAGTAAGGTATTTTTGAGGAAACAACTCTTGCAGTCAAAACAAAGACTTCAATTCTTTTTTTTAAATTTTCATTCTCAATTGGCACTTAGGGAATAGCTAGATAGGACAAGAGGAAATGCCATTAATCTGCACCAGGGCAAGTTCAAATCGGATGTTAGGAAAAAAATCTTCACTGAAAGAGTTGTCAGGATGAGGAACAAGCTGCCCAGGGAGGAGGTTGAGTCACCATCCCTGGGTGTGTTTAAAAGATGGGTAGATGAGGTACTTAAGAGATACGGTTTAGCATAGGACAGGAACAGTTGAACTCAATGATCTTAAAGGTCTTTTCCAACCTAGTGATTCTGTGAGCCTTTATGCCCCTAGATCTTAAATTTAAAAATGGTTCACTTAAAATCCATTTGACAGACTAAATACCTTGAAAATATTATATCTGAGGTGCCCTGAAGTTGGGTGGTGATGGTTTTTGAAGTCAAAACGTAACAGTGACAGGAAAAATGTTACCTTGAAAAGTGGTGTTGAGATTCAAATCTTAAAAACGCGTCCAAAAAGAATTCCATAATTTGAAAATTTAACAGAATTCCTAGTGAAGAAGAAGTCCTAATGAATAGAAGTGCTTAGACCTGATTATTTAAATAGCAGTTTTTTCATATTTCCCAATGATGTACTTAATATTTAGAGAATATCTTCTTTCAAAATATGCAGAAGTATCTTTGGAATAAAAATGTTGTCTAAATTTTAACTAAGTGTGCTGGATTGCAGTATGAATAAACATGTAATATCAGAGAATGTCAGTGTAGTAAAGATTTTCCGTGTTTAGAAAAACCAAAAACATTTATCTGTGGAGGTTAAACTGTTCTGAAGATCTTGAAATGAGCAATTTATTAAGTTGTCATTCTATGTTCTTGGAGTTACCTATTTGTTCAATTGCAGATTTAACATATGGTGTGCATTTAAATGTTTTCCTTTTGTTCACAAGGCAGAACCTGGGAAACTGTCCCCCACTGCTATCTCAGGAACTTATTATTATGTGGAATGGTTCACATGAGAGAAGTAGAGGTACTTAACCACTGAGGTGCTCCACACTTGGGGGATCAGTCTGGTCAGTCACAGTCAGAGTTCTCAAAGCTGTCTTCACAGTAAACTTACACAACCTCGTTAATGTGAACAGAATTATGTTCCCAAAGAGGACAGTGTGCCTGTATTTAAAATGTGGTTAGGAATCACAACAAAATAGAAAATGTTTTTTCAGCTGCAACAGTGACAATCATCAGAAAAAATGTCTGTAAGATGTTCTTTTTTTTTCATTGAAGGAAACATTTACGTTAGTAAATGGAAAAAAAATATTTCAGAATCTTTTCCGAGTCCGTGTATACTGTGTGTGACTAAGGGTACTGCTCAGTTTACCTTTGTAGCAGGTTTCTCAGAAACATGTTAGTGCATTGGAAAGACATGTGAAGGGGGGGGCATACAGTAGGTGTGGGGGTTTGGATTTATGAACACCAGTCACCACATCGTGATTAAAGATGTGTCAAAGGTGAAGTCTGAGTGATCCTCATAAGTGGAAGTCCTAATCATCGTATGAGATCACCTCAAAACTGTACTCTGGGCAGGGGACCTGATAAGAGCTATCACATTATTCATAGTAGTAAAGATAGTCCAGAACAAGAAGAGGCTCTCAATTATTTCCGAGCAATGTCAATTTAAACTGAAGAATTAAGTGGCACTTGTCTCATCTTGTCATTTGTTATACAAATTTGTATGTAACTTATATGAAACAGACTGCATGAATATCTGAAATATTTCTCTGTCTTAGAACTGTAATTTGGGAGAGCATATAGAATCACTGAACGAGGAGTGAGAGTTTGCATAATCTAGAAAAATGAAAGAAAATATAAAATAGTTTTGTGTTTGGTCTTTTAAAACTACTGCACATTTTCTTTTCTAATCTCTGTTTGAGCCTGTAGCTACACAGCCAAAGAAAAACAGTAATTAGGCTGTATTTCCCAGGAAGTCATGAGAAAGTGCTGAAAAAATGCTGGAATCGGGAAATCTGCCATTGTTTTAGTAGACGGTATTGGGACAGTCTGAATTTTAAATGAGTCTGTCTGTTACACAAGAAAGAATCCAGGTCAGTCCTTATGTATAATGGATTTACTGTGCCAGCAGAAATAAAGGTATTTAAAGCTTACTTTTCATAGTTAAATAGTAATTAAACTACTACTTCTGTGATGATTATTAACAAATATGCCAGTCTCTTGTCCTGCTTCTCCACCCTTGATGAACACCTGACACCAACACAAAATGTAAGGACAGAATAAATAAGAAGAGGCCAGTTTGTTATTATTTCATCTGTACTATAGTTTCATGCAGCTTGCAGTTACACAAATGATGGTGTTTGCTGTATGTGTGCAAGATGAGTAGGGTCTACCTGTCATGTCAGATTTCGGTGAAACATCCTTTCAGTTTTTGTGCTGACACATTAAATCATTATCCTTAAATATTTTCCTGTTTGTGTTTAAGTGAAATCCACAGAAAAGATGGTAACAACCTTGTATATTTGCCTGCTCAGTCATTCACCTTCCAAATATCTTCAGCTGTTTCCAGACATGGTGGAAAGGCCATAGTATAGAGCACCCGGTAGGCCAGGGTGCTAGCAGGGTACATACACATTCTGAAATGCAGTTTCTCTTTGTGGAGCACAGCTGGAATGCTGTTTCTATAGAAATGAGCTTTGCTAGCATTTGTGAGAAGCACTTTTATAAATAACTGTGTTCTGAGCCTAGATGGGTGAGCTTTCTAGGTTATAACTAGCCCTTTCAGCACTGTGGTTCCCAAGGAAATAACATGATTTACTCCTGGCACTGAGTATGAAACAGAGTGGTTGTTTTTTGGAGGTAAAATTGGGCACTGTTTAAGCTTTCATATGGATTCTGCAGATAACCTGTTTTAAAGAACACTGCAGGCATCCTAATTACAGGATCATGTATTTTGTAGCTCATGATGTTCATCTGAGAGATAGTGACTTTCACTTTTGATAGAAACTGTACATAGAAAAGAAGCACTTCTTGTAAATTTGTTGCATATGTATCCTGGAGACTTGAACAAACTGAACTGTGAAGGTTGAAAACATAGATGTGTTTATCAAGGACTGATAAAAGCCAGTGCCTTTGATCTAAAATTGTTATTACTGTTTGCATGTGACTGGAATGAGTCTCAGCATTTTATACATAACTAGCTCCATATGTCAGAGGAAGTAGGCTGTTTTGCATAGGAAATGTGAATTGGTCATTGTGTACTTTGTCCTTGTGGCTTTCTCTTCCTCATTCAAATAACTTTTGTTGGATATTCTAATACATGACATAAATTACCTATTTGAGGGAATTGTTTCAAAAGTATACATCTCTCTGTCACTGTTCCTTCACAGTACTTTTAACCTCATTTGGAACAGCTGATTGCATATGATCAGAAAGAATCCTTTTGAGAAGTGTCTTTTGTTCTCTGTTTCGCAGGGGGTGTTTCTGGTGTCTTGGACAGTGACTACTTAGCTTTTTCCTTGCCTTCACTCTTAGTGAACGGAAACCATTAGCTCATTTCAGATAGAAACTTTCAGTTACTGCAGACCTAGATTTGAATCAAAGCACATCAAGATGAAAGGCTCTATAACACAGAACTAGTCCCTTGAGCCTTCCAGGCTGTTCTTGTCCTTTTTAAGTTAGTGCATGTCCTGTAATGGGAAAAAGAATTATTTACACTTCAGTTTCTCCCCAGCATAATCAGTTATCTTTGGATTGGTTTTCAGTGTTTTCTGTAAATTTATTCCTTGGCAGTGCAGAAAGAATTTAATTTGCTTTTTGTGTGGATTTTTCCCCTTTCTGTAGTAGCAAGAGTTAACAGAACAAGAAGCAGAGATTCTAAGATGCAGTACAGGAATTACTTCTCTGTCATTTGTGGTTTAAGAAAAGGGGTGGTATTCAACTCTTGAAAGGGCTTTAATGAATACTGTTTGGTGATTTTGAAAGCTAATGTTTGGAGGAGAGCTACAGAAGCAGCCTTGGAGCTTTTAGGGTAAAGTGATTAGCATTTTTCCTGATTGAGGTGATTTGTTTTACCTTTTCTTTTTATCTCAGGATTTTTCATTGTCTGTTGCCTTTTGTTTATATTCAAACGACATACCGTTACAGAAGCCTTTTTTACGTGAATGCAATGCTTTCTCCCCTCCTTCTGTAGAAAATCTGCTTGCCACAGACAGGCAGAGCATGTGTTTCTCTTGTCTTGGTTGGGTGCACAAATCTTCTTTTATGTGTGCTGCTTCTTACCCCGTTGCCTAGACGATCACTGGCTTTCACTAAGGATGTCTGGTTCTCGTAAAGAGTTTGACGTGAAGCAGATTTTAAAAATCAGATGGAGGTGGTTTGGTCATCAAGCGTCAGCTCCTAACTCCGCAATTCAAACCCACCAGGGAGACTTCTGGAATAGAGGACAAAATGTAACAGCTGGTGGCACAAAGTTTTTAGATTCGGGTAACCTACCTTTAGCATCAGTTGGCTACAGGAGGTCCAGCCAACAGGATTTCCAGAATTCACCTCCTTGGCCAATGGCATCCACCTCAGAAATCCACACATTTGAATTCTCGGCAGAAGATTGTGGAGGTGCACGCTGGCTTGACAGACAAGAAACAGATGATAGAGCAAGTGAAGAAGAGAATGAATCGGACAGCAGTTCGTGCAGGTTAATTATTGCTTTCCTATTCTGAGCAATGTCTTTTCCCTTCATGTTTACAGAGAGCATGCATATATAACTTAGCCTTTATTCTAGGTTAAAATGCTTCAGAAATGTAGCAGCTGCTGTGAATCAGAATCAGAATGCGATTTATAATCAGGTTTCAGTGTGTTCACTGGGACCTTTTTAAAAGACAACTTTAGCCGTGCAAATGTGTATGCACTCACTTGTGTTTTAAACCATATACCAAGTGCATGCTGCTATCAGCAAGGTAATGGTAATATCACAGGATGCTTTCTGAATTATTTTGAAGTGACGCTGATTGTTTAGTCACACTGAGACCTAGTCCCATGCCACTTCGGAGAAAACTATGAAAATGTAAGCTGCTTGTGACTCCTATCTGATGTTTCCACATGTTTCTGTACGTGAGGGAGATGAGACTAGATTTTCTTTTTCCTGTGCATATGCATCTTAAATGAAATAAAAACAACGACAAGCTTAATCTATTTAAAACCAACCCAGTTTGTGCTTATAATAATTGCAGTTGTCCATCCAGGTGTCTTAAACTGTGTATCTAGGTTAAAAAGAAAAAAAAGGCTTTATTGTGTCTATAATGATGTTTTGGTGGTGGTCTCATATATATTGTTGCTAAAGATGGAACTGTAAAATTTATTCTGAAATGAAAGATGTTTACCAGCTTTTGTAAATTAAGCAAGTTAATAATCGTTATTGTTAAGTTACAGTTTAATTCTTCTATTTCCCTTTACTGCATAGGCCAGCTATTGTTCGCTAAAAGCATTTTACCTGTTTTAGAGTATACATGGTGTATAATAGCTTACCATTTCAAGTACATTTTATGATGTTTGCTTTCTCACTTTTCAGATAACTTTGCAATGATAAGGCATTGCAGAAATTAAGACTACTTAAAAGGGACACTGTTTGAGAAAGCCTATTAAGGACGTATTAATCTAGTTACAGCGATTTTGGTGTTGTGAATTTCCTGGGAGAAGAATTAATTTAATGTGAGGGTAAAGTAGTCCAGATGTAAACACTATTTATGGTTTATATAACCTTCAAAGATTCAAGGAAAGAGAGAGGATAAAAATGCTTGTCACTGTTTTTATCACTGAATGGCAAAAGTACTAAAATTACAGGGAAAGGAAATCTTGTGTACTCTTCTTCCTAACAGCAGTCTTACTGTGCTGCAGCACTATATAGCTAGAAATAACATACCTCTGAATAGGTCTTATTTTGAGTGATATTCAGTTATGAATTTTTAAATAGCTATGTCACTGGAAAATACAGATATATATGATATAGGTGTACCACTACCTTCCATTTCAGCAGCAGCTCTTTGTGATGTGAAATTATGTACAGCATTATCCCAAATAGGATATTCTCAGCATAGCAAGGCAATCAGTGTAGAAAAAGCATTTTAAGAGATATATGCATAGTTAGAAATTATTACAAATTTGTCCTTAATTGTAGGAGAAGGATTTACATATGACAAAACTGATTTGTTACTTTGTGGATTAGGAGAACTACAGATACTTATTTGGGGGACAGACTTTTAAGAACTTAAATCTGCATAACACTGGGAGCTTTTGGTTGTTTGGATTGGGGGGGGGTTGCAGGCAGAATTGTATCCTATGGAAAATGTACATAGGATTTGAACTTAGTAAATCTAAAGTATCTTTTTAATTATGTGCTTTGTCATGTATAGCATCTAGAGTTACTTGTAATTCCTTTATTGTCTTGGAATTCTTGCTGGTGTTTTACTTTGATGCTTTAAAAATATTTTAGATAAATTGCGTTCTGCGTTGCTTTGCATTGTTACCTGTATCTCTGCTCACGGAGAGACTGTACTTAAACCGTGTTTTGCTCACTCCCTTTATTAAGAATGTATAAGCTGTTGAGCAGACTATGTGCATGCCTAACAGCTGGTATTTTTCTGATGTTAAGAACTTAATGAAATGGTCTTTTTTATTAGTCTAAAATGCAATTTCTTGTATCTATTGACTTGAGAAGAAAATACACCAACCGGCACCTTCATCTGTGTAGTTTTCAAGGGGCTTTTTCCCCCTATTAAGACTGTTTCCTCCATTAGAAACAAATAGTGTATAAAAAAAACAGTTTTTAAAAACTTTCTGTAGGAGCTGTGGAGTTACCGAACTTCTTCACTCCACTGTAATGCTGCCCAGTTACAAGCCCTGAAACCATGAAGTGAAAGAGGCAGCTTTACTGCTTTGTGTGTGTCCTTCCTCTTTGCCATGTTGTGTAGCACAGATAAAAAAGCATTTAGCTCAGGTCTTTGTCATTATGAAAGCTTTAGATCATTATATGATTCATTAGAGGAGAGCTGCTGTAAGATTAATTTCTTACTAATAGTAAGCTTGGTGGCATAAGGGATAAGCAAATTCCAAGTTTAGTACCAGATGTTTTGAAAAAGGCTGCATCTGAGATGCAAATGTGTCACTTGGATTCAGGGATCAGAGCCAGTCAGCTATAACACTGTTTGCATCGTACTCCTGTGTGGTGTCTGCAGCCAGCATTAGCTTGAATGACTCTCTACTGGACCAGTGAGGTTTGAATTCTTTTGGTGGTTTCCATCTCCTAGATTTCATCTACTGTTGCTCTTTAAGTCTCCTACCTTACTGAGGTGATGGTCATCATTTTGGATTTGTACACTTCTAAAATTTTCCAACAGCTGTACAGATTCTTGTGCAGCAAATTTAAGCCTACTAGCAATAAATTTGGGTTTTTTTAAATTTTTGTGGCTGCCTTATCAGCAGTTCATACACCTTCAAGACACAGTGGATATCAAGCTAAAACTACCTAAGTCATACCTACTATGCAGGGTATTGTATCTGGTTCATTTCACCCAGGCATGCATTAAAATACTGGAATTATTTTATGGTAGACTTAAGTATGGAAAGGTATTAAAATATAATATAAAATGCATATTAGAAGCAATATTTCAGAATTCTTCTGTATGTTTAGTAAAATCTGTAACTGATTTTAAGACAAGGTCTGCATGTACCAGGTGGTAGCTGGTCTTGTAGTATTGCTGTGTGTGAATGGTCTTGGAGTTAGTATGTAGTAATTTATAATTTGTCTGCCCTTCCCCCCCCCCCACCCCCCCCCAACAGTTTTCAGTCTGCAGAAGCCTTTGATGCGTCTTTCTCTCACCTCAGCCTTACTGATTTCTGAGGCTGTAAGCTCTTCAGGGCTCCCAGTTCTGCTGTGTATTTCTGTTTATCTCCCATCACAAAGTAATGCAAACTGTTCAAATAAAAGTCAGTTGATAGATTCCCCAACTGTGATAGTAGCATGACAGTTTTTCAGTAATCTGAAGTATATCTGAAGAGTGCTTTTCCTAGATACGTGGATGAATTAGGCAAAAATAAGAAATGTTGTTACTGAAAGACAAGTTATTTTACAGAGAAAAATCTCAAGTGTTATTTCTTTTCCATGCTACTGCTAAAATTATTATTTCTCTGTGCCTCTTACATCTTCACTTGGGTTATGTCTCTGTACTTTTGGAAGGAGTTAGTGCAGCACGGTTACCTAGCATGCATGAAGCAGATAATCTAAAAAGCTTGAACAGTAGCTGTTGCAATGAAGATAAGGTAACAAGAGGCTTCAGCATGGACTTGGCAAAGCCACAAGGGAGTCCAGCTATTTGCTTGGATGGAATGGGCTTCCATGCAAGTTCACAGTATGTTTGCAGTGATTGTCATGTGCTTTGACTATGTCAAAGCTCAGTCAGGTGTGACTTTGTCCTACTGCACTTCTGGATCACTGCTTAGGCAGTGCGTGGTGTCTCTGTTGGCCTGGCGTAGGTAACACTGGGGTCTGAGCTCCAACTAGATTAAGGTTAATGCAGATACACTTGTGTTTGCTTGAACCTTTGCCTTCAGATTGCAAGACTTTAGCTGGTGCTATAATTCTTTAGAGTAAATCACCAACCCTGAAGCTCACATGTGAGTATAGTCTTATTGAGCTCTTTAACCTCTCTAGAGGCACTTTTGTCCTCTTTCTGTTGTCTTTTCTTATCTTAAATTAGGATCAAGCATAATAAAAGATACAGAATTTTTAGCAGTCTTTATTGTAACCATCTATGGCTTCCTCCTTTTATTTGTGCTCTTCCCAGCCATTGAAAGAGTCTCCTGATTTTTACAATTTGCTTGCTCTTCACAAGAACCCTTTCAGCATCCTTCATTTCAACAAACTATTTTCTGCAGCTGAGGTTTTTGTCTTACTAATTTTGAAAAAGGAAATAATTTACTTCTTACCAAGTATAGTATAAAATCATGCAAGCTGACATAAAAGTTGGCATATCATTTTATTAAGTTGTGTTTTGGTCTCTGGCTACAATAAAACGTCAGCTAGCTTGGCAACAGCATTGTAAACAACTAAATTGAGAAAAAATAGTTTTAAAACCACTTTGAAATATTGTATGTAAAAACTGCAATGCAGGAAGACATCCTAATGCAGCAAGAAAGTTGCAAAGTTAGGATTTGTTTAAAAATGCAAAAGATCTATCTTAATATGTATCCTGATTTATTCAAGGTGACACATTCTCTTCTTTTTCTAAAGTGTATGACCTAAACGATTAACTACCCTAGTTTAAAGGTGACTTGAAATTGCAACAGAGCTTCTAATTATACTATTATAAAAAACAAAAATTACCTTGAGATCATGGGTTTGCTATTCAATATAGAAAATCCAGTGTCCTTTCTCAAAGCAGACTATTAGGTTACTTTTAGGCTGCACAGAACTTTAAAAATTAGAAAGTCCATCTACTGGAGGTTTGGCTGTTCTAGTATCAGAATAAGTGCTTTCATTGGTTTTGAACAGTAGTGAAACTTGCAGTTTATTGGTAATAGCTCGAATAAATTCCATACATTTCATTTATGATTGCAGAGTTCTGCTTTGATCTGTCAAACATTGGCTTTTGGTCTCATTGATGTTATTCTTGAGTTTGTGTTATAAAAATAGAAACAGGAGCATGTAATTTATAGTCAGTGGTACTATGCATTTATTTTTCTTCCTTTTATTGTCTTCTCTAAATGCAGGGCAGTCACACCCATTTTCCTGCACGTACTTAATCATTTTCATCACTTATCTCTAAACCTTTTCTATTATTCTGAACCTTTTTGAAGGTTTTTACTACTTTTCTTCTTTGAAATCCCATGGGTTTTTTTTTCATATCTGTATATGATGAGAAGTCTATATTGGTATGTTGATTTTCTGTTTATTATTCAGATTTAAAATGTTGGGGGCAGTTAGTTCTCTGAGAAATAAAGTGCTGTCCTTTGGAAACACAGTAGTGTTGTACAGTTCTGTCAGCGTTGGCTACTTCCAGTGCTTTTATCTACACCCAGTTTGCGTTAAACGCAGGTAAAACAGAATTTAAGCAGAATTCTGTGCACAGGTTATTCATGTTCCAGTTACTATTTCACACCATTTCCAGTGTATCTGAAAGCCACCTGGGTCGGTGCGCAGTGCTGCCTGCAAGGTTCTGTAGCGTGGATAGAGCACTTGCTTTCAGCTTGGATTCCTAAGGGGACCAAGCTTATCGTACACTTCTACAATTGTGTTCTGCAGTTGGCATCCCCCATTTCCTTGGGAGCTTTAAAAAGCCATAGGCTGTTTTCATCCTAATGTGGGGGTCGGCAGACATCCCAAAGATAATGTCACTCCTCGCAAGTGGCAGGTAGTTAATGGAGAGAACCCCAGCTCACTGCCTTCGCTGGAAAAGGGCAGAACTCGCTGCTGCCAAGCTGGCTGCACAGCACAGCTTCCCGGTGGTCACGGTGTTTGCTCTCCCTTGCCTAGGGAGGCAATACCTTAAGGTATTGAGGGGAAAGGAGAAGAGCTAGACTTGTGCTGGTGGGTGGAGTGGGGAAAAGGAGACAGAGCATAGGAACCTTTTGAAAATAATCAGGCTTCATTTGTTGATTCTGTGAACCAGCCAGTTGAGTGGACACAGTAGTAGTATGCCTAGGATATTTTCTCCATGAAGATTTTTCAGACAGAAATCCCATTGTAATGCTGCCTGACTACTTTGTCCAGTCAAGGCTGTAATAAGCAGCTGCACTTCAACATGTTGTTCTGTCAAAAAAATACGACTTTTCAGTGCAAGGAAATAAGCTGTTATTTGCTGCAGAAGGTTAGGAGAGACAATATGCAAGGTCAGCAGCTGTACTACATACCCTTGATCTAACTATGTCACTCTGATCTTGCAGTAACACTACATTTTTGCAGATGCATAGGAGTTCACACTACCTTCTGGAGAAGTTGACCTTTTTTAAGGAGTATGGATGAGGTTACAGCTAAATTGGGTGTACTGATTGTGACAGTTTTAAATGCAGGTGAATTTACACATAATTTTCATATAATTTTTTTTTAGACAGAATTTTACACAATTTTTGAGAAAAAATCTAAAATTAACTTTAAATTTTGAATTTTGTCCCTATATCTCAGTTCCACAGTGAATAATTTGAAATGTGTCATTGTCAAGTCTTTCTTGCTTCATTTTTATTTCAAAGACAAACTTCATAGTCTAAAAAATACCTTCCTAAAAATAATTTAAAATGGATAAAATAAAATATTTAAAAACCGGGTTTTGCAACCCTTATTATAGCCAAGGGTATACTTACTATAATGTATAGGTTGTTAACTAATATGTGTGATTGCTATAAAATAATCATGGTAGCTGCTCTTTTGCAATGAGTCTCAATGCTTTAGAGTAATTAAAATAACAAATTCTGTTAATAGGAACAGATTGTGCTTCTCCCCCGTAGAATTTAAAAACGCTGATGTTTCGTTTTTGGGAGAGAATTGAGTGAAAGTGGGAAGAAAGAAGGCTTGCATGTGTTTTGGTTTGTTTTTATATTGAAAACTGTGCTGTGACTTTGTTTAAGCTACAACAATGAAGCCTGAAACAACAGCAGAAGGCAAGTCCTGAATTCAGCACACCAGTCAATGTCATCATATATGCTTTTATTTTTGAACCTTCTTTATCATCATGTTACTCCCAGCCCAGTTAACTGCTTCATTGCTTTGCAATGAGTTACTGTTAAAATGGTCAGAGCTCCTTATTTCAGACAACCTATTTCAAGAAATCCCCCCAAAATGAGTGGGTTTATAGCATGGCTTTTTACGTGATTTTGATTTCCAAAGATATATGCTTCTATAAATTCTTTATTAGATATATAAAGTTGAAGAAAACTAGCATCTTTAGTGCATGAATGTTTGTCACCAGGGTATGTAGCCAGCATGGGAAACAGACTTTGTCCTTAGTGTAGCTTATATTTTTACAATCAGCCTGAAATCATACCATAGTTAAAAAAAAATAAAAAAAACAGTGCTAGATAGGATCTTTCTGACATAAATAGAGAACGAAAGGAAAGACCAAGGAAAGTGTGATTGAAGTTTAAGAATACAAGAAAACCCTACTGAGTAATGTCTGAAGATACTTGTAATAATATTTCCACTTAGTGTGTTAAAAATACTAACTGAAATCTTAAAGGAATAGGCAGAAAACATTTTGAGGCTGTCAGTGCACGAGATGTGTATCAATCTTTAATATAAATTTTGAAGTAGTGTGTGTGAGGCGTGCAGAGGTAGCAAATACCTCTTGCCTCTGGGAGGGGAAGTTCATGCTGTGCTTAAATTGGAGTCAAGACCCAAATCCAAAAAGAGCAGAGCCACCGTGACACTCAGAGCTGTAGGAGCTCGCAGCTGGGCCTTTGGGCATGAGATTGACAGTCAAGTGACAGATACCCAGGTTGTCTCTATCGAGGTAGAACGGATGTAGGCGAAGAATTTTGGAAGGCATTTCAGTTCTGCTGCTAGGAGAGAAAAGCTCTGTTCTTTCCTCGCTTGTGTAATCTCCCAAGCCATCATGGCTGTGACAAACTGAACAGATTCATAAAACAGTTTGGGGAGGGAAGGAAATTTGAATTTTTCATAACCAGTCATTGGGTAATAGGCATAAGTTGCCCCTGAAGCTGTATCATTCTGTTCTTGCAAGTACCTCAACTATGTCTCTTCTGTGTTCTCTTTATGGACCACTGAAACATTCTTTCCTTCTTTTCTTCATTATGGAAAATGGTTTGTAAGGACAGGGCTGAACTGCACATGAGAGGAAGAACTAGGCTTGTTTCTGTTGTGTCCTGAGTAAGTGCTTTAGATAGTGGAAAACAGACACCGCTACAATTAGTTTTCCTCATTGAGCAAAAGTGGTGACTGCTGGTGAGTGCTGTGCAGAAGGTACCTGGTGCAGTCTTTGGGCTGGCAATAGTTCTAGTGAGAGTGTACTCCAGCAAAGTGCTGGCTTAGAGAGTTTGTTTTCCTTCTCCATACTAGTTTGTTGCTTCTTCAGTTCTTTCAGCAGGACTCTCTGTGAGATTGTAATGTAAATGAAATCCCTGGTATCATGAGAATTTTTTGTTTCATTATTAATGAGGTTAATTTGAGGAATCAGAGTTAAAATATAGCTCAGCAACCAAAAAAAAACCAACCCTGGAAACCCCAACCCCAAAACCAAAACTGTATCAACGCAGTTGAGAATGTGATAAATTGTAATAGGGAACAAGGGTTTTGTAACACTTTCTTGTTGAGCAGCGCTCTGTTCTTTCCATTTCTGTTTCTTTTGCAGGGTTGTGGGTTTGAGTTGCTTTCTCTGAGTCCTTCTTGCACATTCATTGTGAGAATGCCACCCAGTTCTGCCAGTATAATGTTTCTAATGGTTATGTGGTTGCAGTTTTCTTATATATGAGTTCCCTGATTCAGTGTTCCTGGCCATGGAGAACACTTGTTACAGCTCATCAGTGGAGGAGTAGGACAAGTGACTCGTGGGTGTGAGAAGTTGATACAACTTAAATGGCTAACCACAGCTTCAGACAGCAAATTTAATGTGAAGTAATCCAAGGGAAGTAGGTAGGCAGGTATCATGTTCTAATCCATTACTCAATGTAGGTTTTAATTAAGTGCCAAATTACATAACTTTTTTAGCTATCAGGGCACATGCAAAAAAACCCAAACAAAAAACCCCTTTATATAACATTTTCTGTGAAAAATAAACTTCGATTTTTAAGAAGCCCTGTCTTGAAATAAATATCCTAGGCGAAGGACTGAGCTAAGTATTTTGGTGGATTTAGCCCTGAGTGTGCTGTGTAAATTCATGAAATCTTTGTGAAAGTAGGGTCTGGATGCAGATCTGGTGAATCCATGGTTTTCCAAATACTGTGGTAGGTCCGAAGTATTTTGTAAATTGACTGCATTGTAAAAAAGTAAGTAGTAGTCAGTCAAAGAACTGTGAGCAAGAAAAAGTGCTTTCCTTGGTGTATGTAATTAGGATACATCTCTTTTATGTCCTAGGCCCATTGTGTGGTTTAGCCCCAGCTGGAAGCTAAGTACCACAGGGCCACTTGCTCACCCCTCCCTGCCCCTCCAGTAGGATGTGGAGGAGAATGGGAAGAGAAAAGGTACAAATGCTCTTTGGTTGGGATAAGGACAGCTTACTAGGACAGGAAAGGGAGAGGAAAATAATAACACTAATAAAAGAATATATGAAGCAGGTGATATACAATGTAGTTTGTTCACTGCCTGGAACTTGATGCCCAGCCTGATTATTCAATGCCATGATTATGGGGCATGTGATTTGCTTCCAGTCATCCAGTGGTTGCTTACACCATTGTAAGCACGTGTTGCTTGCCTTGTCAAGTTTGTGGGAGTGTGCTATAATCAATCTCTTAGGCCTACAAGTATTTTTATTTCAGCCATTCTTCATATTAGAAAGACTTTAACTGCTTGGCTTGTTTGGTTGCAGTATAACCTGTGCAGTAGTGCCCATGGTTAAGTCCACCCATCTATATGTGGCATCTCTTCTGTGATGACCTGAGGTGTCATGGGTCCACCAAGCTGGCTTACGTTGCCAGCCCCAATCCACCAGAGCCACTTCAGTCCTAGCAGCAGGACCTACCTGCTGGTTGTTTAGATGTTTCTCAGCGGCTCAACTGTTGGGTACACAAGCATCTACATGATATATGACCAGCTTCTCTAACTGGGCAGCAATATCTTGCCACAATGGAGCAGCACAGATGGGTTTTCCTCTGTGCTGCCAGTTGCTCTTGTTTCCTTTGCTGTAACCCCCCTCCCCTGCCCCAGGGCATCAGCCACCATCCATCAGTCAGTGTAGAGGTAGAGCATCAGCCGCTTTTCTCTTACAGCAGTGTCTAAAGCCAGCTGGATGTCTGGTCCTCTTGCCTGGATGACATACAGCAGCTTCACTGAAGGGATACCTTTCCCTCATGCCTGACAGAAACCTCCTCCAGAGGCTCAGGACCTGTGTCTTTTTTCCAATTGCCTTGTTGCCCCAAAAGGGACTGTTGTGATTTAGCCTCAGCCAGCAGCTGAGCACCATGCAGCTGCTTGCTCACATCTTCACCTTTGCTAGTATGGGGAGGAGAATTGGAATAAACAGGCGAAACTTGTGGGTTGTGATGACAGTTTACTGGGACAGCAAAGGAAGAGTAAAATAGCAACAATACTTTAAAAAGTATGTATAAAGTGGGTGATGCAGAATGCAAGTTGCTCATTGCCTGGAGTTTGATGCCCAGTCCACAAGGGCAGTGATCCCCTCCTCCCCAACCAGCTCCTTCCCCTTATATACTGAGCATGATGTCATATGGCATGGAATGCCCCTACGGCTAGTTAGGGTCAGCTGTACTGGTTCTGTCCTCACAGCTACTTGTGAAAATTAACTCTATCCCAGACCTCCCACGCATTCCTTTTATGTTTCCTCTGTTACTCTTTTCTCCCAATCTGCTGTGTGTCTGGACAGGAATAATTTTTTCCCACATCTCCCCTTTCCTTTTCCCTGTATTGACTTTTACAGTGCTAGATCTCTTTTCAGACATGTTAGGCTTCATGCAGTAGGACTGGTGGTATATTGATGAGTTTCTTCATGGTGTTTTCCCCCTGCATATCTATACTCTTTTACTACCTCTGTATGTGCTGAATTTTATTCTAACTGCCTTTGCCTAAGTGTGAAGCAAGACTTCAACATATGTAGCAGGAAGAGGCTTGATTCCTTATTGCATCTTTCCATCACTTTTTCAGTTTGCAGGGTCTTGGTGGATATCTGTTCTTTCTGAATGATCTGACAACACTATGGATATGGTTACTGGACTGATCTTTGCTGGTCTGTTGAGTAGTACAGCATAAAATGAACATACCTTTTTCACAAGGGTACAGTTTGGAGGAAGAAAGAAAGCATGACTATGAAGAGAAATAAAATGGCAAGGGAATATATATTAAAACATAATGTATCTCATTTTAAAAATCATGTGATTTTTATTTTACAGAATTGCTGCACCTTAATATGCATGAACTAATTCTGTTATCTGTTATTTCTGTTATCAGCAGAACCTCCAACAGCAGTCATACCTTATCATCTTGTCAAACTATGGAGCCCTGTACCTCAGATGAATTTTTTCAGGCTCTCAACCACGCTGAACAAACTTGTAAAAAGATGGAAAATTACCTCAGACACAAACAGCTATGTGATGTGGTGTTAGTTGCTGGTGATCGTAGAATTCCAGCTCACAGGTAAGTTTATAATTTGAAGTAACTTTGTACTTGTTTACAAACAGACTTTCAGTGTCCTGTGTTTTGTTTAAAAAAGGTCAGAACATCCTAAACTATTTAGAATATTTTAAAAATGCTTATGTTTTTTAACATTGATTTGGAAAATGAAAATTAATTTCTCTTGCATGTGATACAGCATCAAGAATAATTGTGATGTTTTCATGTTTTATGTCTTCAAGCATGCAGTAATATATTTGCTTAAAATACCCCCCCAAAAGTCCCAAATGCACCTTCAGAATATTCTAAATCGTCGTGGTTTCCGTACCACAGAATGAAATTTTAAACATTTCTTAGGTTTAATTTTTTTCTTTGTACTAACAGTTAAGTTGGTGGGGTCATAGCTGTAACGATGGTCTTCTGTCTGCATGAAGTTTTTTTTGCTCCCATAGTGTGAGTAGTCTCTTGATAGTAGACAACTGAATGCTGACAGTTAGTGTTAGAGGGCTAAATTATGATCCAGCATTACCTTTTGTGTCATCTGTGTAATTAACAGATCATATAGCCACTTAAAAGCTAGGAAAATAGCAAAGGTTGTGAAACAAGTGTGTGAATAACTGAAGCATGTTGCAGTATTTAATGCACAATATTAACAGCTCAAAGAGGAACCTAGGTATAATTAAATTGTGGTTTCATAAGATTAGGTCTACAACAGAAATAACAGCCTAAAGCCTTCCTATTTGCCTTTGCTCATTACTATCCCACAGCAGGACTACAGCTTAGTGCTGTAATAGTAAGAAATGGGGAGAAGTTGCTGGTTCTGGATTGGTATTTTTCTTACAAGGCCAGATCTCTGCTTTTCTACAGGTATCATCCACACTGAGGATGATTCCACACAACTGAGGAAATGATAGCATGAGGATGGGAACGGACTAGAGGATCAGGGGGGCAGTTATGCCATAACTTGCTTTTACCCTCAGAGACTTCAATTTTAACGTCAAGACTATCTCTGATTTTCCAAGTTGATTTAAGCAAATCTTACTTCAATTACTGCTAAATTGGGTAGGCATGCTCTCTACCATCCCCTGATCTGAATTGCTTTGTAAACACTTACAGCCATGTGGCTTTGTATGATGATGAATCCTTTTGGGAGAGACAAAAAGGTGAGCAAGATGATCTAGCTTTGCCTGTGGCTCCAGAGTTGCGTAAGAACAGTCTTCAGTTTGTTCAAATTAATTGCAAATCTGCACTGTCCTTGTGGAAAGAGTGAATTGGATGAAAACTGGGAATGCACACACCCCTCATGGTTTTGCACCCACTGAAGTAATTTAGAAGTCTGAAGAAGAGTTGAATTCTCTGAATTGAGAAGAGCTTTGGAATATTGTAAGCAGGGAAAATAATGATTTTAAGGAAATAATTTTAATTCCTTATGTGGCCATGGTAGCATGTTTGCAGTATACAGTATGGGTTATTTAATGGTTAAAAAGTGTAGAAAGCTGTGAACATCTCGTAGAGACTGGAAGATTTTTTTTGTGCAACAAGATAAACGGAAAGACAACGTTCTGTGTGCTATAAAGCTGTTTTATGTGGTTTGTACCTGTTTCTCACTTTTTTGGAGAACTCTCTTTGCTCTGCCAGTTTCTGCTACTGTGTCTATTTCTGAGTGCATTAGGCCTGTTACTAGCTCTGATCTTCTCTTCCTAGGAGAAGAAACATCTTGCTGTAGCTGGTATTGTGTTTTAAATAAGCATGAAAGTTAAGGCCAAAGAAACACTCCCTGTGCTGTAGCACGAGGTTGAGAGGCTTATGATTGTCCTTAGCTCACTTTATAATATTGGAGCAACTTAGAAAGAAGCTTTGCCTTTTGCACAGTAAGTTCTTTCTCTTACTGTTCTGTTTTCACAGAGAAACATTGCAATACCTACAGTTTTCATCACAGTATGTCCAAAGTGTCTCACTGAAAATGGAACTTTTTATAGTGGGAAAGATAAAGATGGAAATCTTAAATTTGATTCAGATTTTTCTAGAAATTCAGGAAGACTGGCTTTATGTACCTGTACTAGCCCATGTTATAAGAAAACAATGTCTGTAGGATTTTTTTATTGCCTGCATCCAAGTTCTACTTCTGTAGTATTGACTCTGCAGACTGGAATAGTCAGTGTGACAGGAGATGTATTAATTAGATTTTAGCTTAATGGCTTGACATTTGAAGATGTGTAAGAAAATAAAAAGTTACACTGGACAGCTTTTTTCTTTTTTTTTTTTTTAACAAAGGTGAAATATTTTTTGTTAATATGGGAGCACATAGAATTGCTAAAAAAGAAATTACTCTTGTTAATCATTCTCATATACAGAGAGGAGTTTTCAGATTTTCTGAACCTGATATTTTTAAGTTCCCTGTATGGATTTGTTTTTTTCATAATGCTTAGTTTCTACTTTTGGTGATACTTGAATGTTCTGGTGTGTGTGTGTGTGTGATTCCTGTTGACACTGAAAGATGGAAATACAAAAGACACAGGACTAGAGGAAAGAACGCATATGGAAGCTTATGTACTCAGGGGGTTAGGAAGCTTGTTTGGAAGAGCAGAAATCCTGGTGTTCAGACTTTATTTTTTTTCTTGAGGCTTCTTTATCTTTGTACTTCTTTTCCATCTGGATTAATATTACTTCCTTTCTTTCACAATCTGTATTGCCTTAGTTTGTAAATTCTTTTTGTTTGTTTGCTTTAACTACGCGTTTATAAAAGTTTAACACAGTCTCTTTCTAAGAAGTCAGAGTATGTAAAAAGCAGTTCTGTGATGACTATGTTAAAAGCACTATTGCTACTAACAATGTGGTTGTTTTTTAAAAAAATTACTAAAGGATTTATTGTAATCATCATTTCAGTGTCAGAAGCAGCAAATGAATTTTGAAAGGTTTGATTTCCCTGGAAGAGACCTGTAATTGGAAATCATTTTAACATAAAAATACTGCATGTATTTTAAGTATTGCTTGCTTTAAAACTAATTCATATAAATACAGCTATATTAGCAGTGGGGGTTGGCACCATTTCCCTATGTTCTTTTTCTTATTGACATGTTTTGTTATCAAGAATAGAAAGTAGCTGAAGCCACCAGTATATGAGGTGCTTCATACTAGGATGCATGAACTATTCAGTCTCACCTTCCAGCTTCAGTGAATGCAGTTAGTGTGGTGTTGAGTTCCCCAGGTCTCTTTTCAGCTGTTACACAGGCACCAAAAAGGAGTTGCCTAGGAAGTGTCCCTTTTATCTTTAAGATGTTAAGCAGCTTTGCTTCATTCTGTCAGGTGAATTAGGTTGGGAGATGCTAAATCTGTAAATTGCCAGGTTTGACAGCTATCATCATTTTACATAATAATTGCTTTGAAGACCTAGAAAACTGTCTAGGTGATGCAGCTTGTGGCAATTCCAACCAGAAGTCCAATTTAATTCTGGCATGTCACCTTGCTTACACATATTTTACTGTCTCTCAGTAAATAACAGTGAAATTAGAAAACTCTTCAAAGTAAGTTAAGCTGTCAATGGTAAGTCTTTCTATTTTTAGATCAGTACAAACCACAGAAATGAAAGACATCAGTAGCACTGGAACCTCCTGTAAGAACAGGGAGGCATAACTAAACACCCAGATTTTGTCAGTATTTAGCCCATAGCTATTGAGTGTTTTTCCAGAGAGATCAACTGGTCAGGCATTTTATGATCTCTCAGATGAAAAAATCTGGTATTCACGAGTTCCTTTTTCTCTATGTTTTTTCTATGCACTGAAAAAGAGCAGCCAATTCACTGCATATAATTCAGCAGCCAAATTCATGTAATCTTATCTATGCAGAATTGAGTATTTGGCAGTAGCCTGGTAATTAGGTAAGGAGAGTACAGGTAAATATCTTCAATATCCACAATGCAATGCCAACTATGTTCATTTTTTTTTGCTAAAAGGCCTCTCTAATCTTGATATATACTGATTTCATCCACATTTTAATTATGCCAATTATGGCATAATAATTACTCTAAGGTGAAAAAAAGGACTACAAATTCAGCATCCCAACCCCACAGTTTCCTTCAGATCCTAAACTGAGAAAAGGGAGTATTTTGTAGCATCAGTATTTTCCAGTAAACTCTTGATATGGATGAATATGTTTATGTTATTTACCAATAATTAAGAGATTCTCTTTATGTTAAATGCTAACAGAGCCATGATGGCTCTACTTAGCAAGGAGATTGTGATTAGAAGTGTAGTTTTTGTAGCTGTTGCAGATTTTCTTTTAAAAATTCATACCTGTCACTTAGCTCTTTTAGAGCTTTTTTATCAAAAAGGTCACATATGGGTGGGGATTCTACAGTTTTAGGAAGATATCAGCTGTTTCACGTTTGTTAGTCTGTATGTAGGAAAGCAGTTTAATTTCAGACAATCCAAGGAAAGGTTAAAAGAAAGGTGAGCTACTAGCTAGGAGATTAAAAGGTCAATGAACAAGTGGGTGTCAAACGGGATAAGTAAAGTAGCAATTGATTTTTATTGACTAGCAGGAAAAACATATGACAAGAAAAGGCCAACTGCTGGAAGTCTGCCTTTGTTTTCTTTTATGCTAGCTCAGTGTCACCTTGATGCATTGTCACACTAACTTTTAATCCCCTTTCGTTCTTTGAAAGAACTTTTTTCTAAACTGGTAGAATTGAGAGCAGTGTGTGGGCAGCTGTTCTAAGACTTTCCATTGTGAACATGCTTCTTGGCTAAAATGATTATGAAATTGTTACCATTACAGTTTATGCTTTGGCATATTGCTTGTATTGATCTACAGCTGGGCTGCACATCCTGTTTCAGCATATGCAAGTCACTCTCTGGAAAGCACTTAATGCTGTGAAGCGTGTAAACCTTCTCATGAATCCAAACACACGTTTGTGAAAGTAGTAAATAGACTGCATTTTGAATTCCAAATAACTTCTTTTGGTGGACTTCAGAACTGGAAATTGCAAGGAGAAATTTTCTGATATCACACAGCTGGTAGAAGGTATTTGTCTGGAGTCTTGGGTCAGACTAGGTGATGCTGGAGGTCTTTTCCAACCTTAATGATTCTGTGAATACATACCAGTGCAATGATGACGAGGTTTCTTCAGAAATCAATGCATATGTTTCTACTGTATCAGCAATTTAAACGTGGTAACATAATGGAACACAAATTGTAGCTACAAAACCTGAATCATATGAGATATTAAGATAAAATCAGTCTCTTCCCCATGCACTCATAATGCAACTCTGTTGCCTCAGCAGCTGTGGGGGGGTAGAGGGGTAGGTTACCCTGCTGGAGGCCTGACCAAATGGTTAGTGGTCCAAAAATCAGCAAGAAAAAAGGAGTTGAAATTGGTCACCAGTTTGTTTATTGCCTTGCAGTTAGTTAAGAGGCAGTTCTTTGTAGTTCATGACTTTGTGTACCTGCAAATCCTCCCCATTAATACACATTCAGACTTACTCCTAGGCATCAGTGCTTACCTTTTCAATTGATTTTATTCTGTTTTGTGGTTCCTGACCTCTGTCATCTAAACAAGCCAACATCATGATTCTGCACAGAATAACTTGACATTTCATGAAGTATCAGATTCATTGAATGTGTGCAGATAGACTGTGTAGTACATTTGCAGCAGGTTTGTTTCTTGAGCTTGTTGTTTGTGTAGCTCAGTTTATATGCAAGTGTATTTATATCTGAACTCCTTGTGAGCAAGGCAACGGTTATTTTGCAGCACAAAAATTGATCCAACCCCCAGGGCTGTTCATAGAGGTCTCTTAGGGAAGAGACCAGGAGAGCTCATGAATAGTTAGAGTAGGTTCCATACAACAGAACTGTAGGTTGAATACTCCTGCTCCACATGATTTCTTTTTTCACCCTTGTCCCGTGAATACATTCTGAGACATGTAAATTTTTGCGTGTTTTGTGGAGTGGCATTGTTATTTATATTCAGTGTTTTGCTCTCAATAATGCAAAGAAATGTCTGTTGAGCAGCAGCATTTTCACTCAGTATCTTAAAATATTCAGAATCATTAACAAATGGCTAAAAACATACCCACGAAAGAGATCGCTCTATACCATCTCCATGTTTACTGTGCTTAGTTCTGTCATCAGTATTAGTAAATGAACACAAATGTGTACAACAACAGTAGAAGCATTTTAAAGCACTTTGAAAAGGACTAGTAACTCACGTTAAAAAAAGTAATGGTATAATGTAAAAGGAAGTAATTTTTTTTTGTAATGTATATTTATATTCCATTTCCAACTTGTGTGTTTTTGTGGGTTTCTGTGTTGGCTATTAAAAGTCATTGAGCTTTGAGAGGGTAATTAATTTACTTCTGCAGCAAATGTAGATTCAGTAACAGTACTTCATTATTCATGGAAGGGAACTAGAGCATGGAGCAGTTTGTCAATTTTAAAGTGTTTTTCTCAGTACAGTGTTTCTTCAAAGGGCAAAGTAATGAATCATAAATTCACAAACATCAGGTTGACTTTTTTTTTCTCTTTTCCCCCATTTCTCTCCTTTTCTCCTCCACGATGTGCTCAGATTGGTTCTCTCCTCTGTTTCGGACTACTTTGCAGCCATGTTCACTAATGACGTAAGGGAAGCAAGACAGGAAGAAATCAAGATGGAAGGTGTGGAGCCAAATGCATTGTGGGCTCTGGTTCAATATGCATATACAGGTACTTTAAATGACAATGTGAATTTCATCTAATGAATTATCCTCCTGTGAGCATTATATATTCCATTGCTAGATTTCAAATGTTCTTTCACATTATTTAATTCCTTATAAATAAATAAGCATCATTGCTGCTACCCGAGGCAACCTGGTAGGATATAGTTTCTCTGATGATACTATATTCTGTTAGTTAACAAATTATGTGAAGGTTTTAAATGTTAGCATGACTGACAGACAAGGAATCTTATCGGGATTCCCATTCCTTACATCATTATGTAAGGTATGCGTTATGAAAAGCTGGCTATCTGTTGGAGGGTGATGTTTGCTAAGCCTTACATTTTGTCATGTAATCTGTAAATAATTCTTTTGCCTCTGCATTTTAGAGGACTTAACAAATGGTAAGAACAAAATGATGATACCTACTTTTTCTTGTTACTAGGTCGCCTTGAATTAAAAGAAGATAACATTGAGTGCCTGTTGTCTACAGCTTGCCTTCTTCAGCTCTCTCAGGTTGTAGAAGCATGCTGTAAATTCCTAATGAAGCAGCTTCATCCATCCAATTGCCTTGGAATCCGATCTTTTGCTGATGCGCAGGGTTGCACTGACTTGCACAAGGTGGCTCACAATTACACTATGGTATGTTGTTATTTTAAGTCTCATCCACTTTATTTAGTAAGGAAAATACAGAATGTTTGCCTGAATAAAATACTTATGTTTTTCCCCTAGAAAGCCTTGGTTGTTTTCCAAGCAAGAATGCACATATGTTCCCACAATGAGAAACGGCGTAACTGTAAAGTTGTTGGTTTAGAGTTGGAAGGAAAAAGGCAAGCATAAATGGGCCCCTCTAACAGTAATGGGAGTGTGTGATATGCATTGAATAAAATAATTCAAAAGCTCATTCTTATTTCTGTCAGTCAAAACCAGGAAACTTAACAGTGGGCAAGCTGCCACCATCTAGTCCAAAATGACACAGTGCTACATGAAATTGTAGAATTCTTTTCTTGTAATGAGTTGGAGTAATCAGGTTCTGAGTTAAACCTGGGATATGAATGTGAGCATTCATCAATATAAATTCTTTCTTAGTAATGTGATGTCAGGATGGCATAAACAATTTGATCCTAGGCTGGACAATATGTGGCTAAATACAGATTTTTTGTGCTATTTTCAGAGTTAATTTATAGGTAGACTGACCTGCCAATATAATTAAACTTCATCTTCTTAATAGTCATCCTCTTATTTTAATGTAAAATGTTCTTCTTTTCCTTCTTACAAGCATGTTTTAGTAATATTTTTAGCAGAAGAAGGCAGAATTATCTCTGAGGCAAGTCAGTTCATCTATTCCTTGCAGTTTTGTGAGGCATTTTTCTCTCCTCTTGATGAGATTTCGCCTGTGTAAGCTCTTGGGGCCTGAATGAGGACATGTAGATACTGCATAAGAGATGTGGGAATGAGGACAGTACTTAATTTGCTTGTGTGGCATGGTGTTGCATTGCCATTAAGCTGTTGGCTTAGATGCAAGAGGTGTAATTTCTATTAGAAATCCATGGTTCTTCCTCTTGCTGCCTTGGGCTTTGCTGGTTTAAAAACTTTTATCAATTATTTCTTCCTGTATTAAAATAGTTTAGTATGTATAAAAGTTTAAATTAGCTCTTTTTTAATATATGATATAATGTTCTTCCTCAGTAAGTGGATCTCTAATGTATTTAAAATCATGTACACACTGAAATTTACCAAAACAGGTCAGATTGTAACTTACATGTTTCTATTCTTGATCTAGTTATTGCTCAAACAACAAGGAGGAGACTGCAATTAGGGAGACAGTCAGATAAAACAGGAGTGATAAAAGTGGTTTATGCCTTTGAGGAGTATTAGATTTAACACTGAGCACAAAAAGTCTGCAAAAAGAGAACATCCGTCCTCTGACCCATTTGTTCTTTTTTCAGAGTACGCATGCATTTGGGTCTGTGCTACTGTCATGTCCCTTATATGTGAACTGCCCAGATCAGAACAATAATAAATGTTAGACTAAAGCATCTTCAAAAATGAATGTTAGGGATTGCAGTCTTGCTGTTTTGACTGGCAGTTCATGACTTGTGGTGGAAAGAGGCTGTGAACTTTCTAAAAACCACTATGTTAAAGCATCTATTTCTCTTGTTCATACCACAGGAAAAGTTACATGCCTGTTGGCCATTGTTTACTTCAGTGGCAAAATTGTTGCTTTTAAGGCTTTGATGTGAATGAAATTTAAATGAGGTGGATTTTAAAAAGCCATTTTCAAAACTAATTAGTGGTGCTAGATGGATTCTTCCCAAGGCCTCTTCTAATGTTGTTTAGTTCCAACAGAGACATGAAATTGAATTTTAATAATAATGAGTAATAGAGAAGCAGCTTCTTTAGTTTGAAATGAATGTTGCTATGGAAACTGCATAGAAATGTATGGTCCAACCGAATCGTCAATTAAAATAAATCCCTAAGTAATTTCATTTGTTTAAAAGCAGTTGGAAAAGGAAAATCTTGAAGGCTAGTAAGTGCTAGCCACTTGATGCACTTTGCATTCAGAAGTACTAGAGCGTAAGGGTTAAGCGCACTGTAGTACCTGGAAATTCTGTTTGCTAAAACACTGAATTACTTTTATGCTGCAGTGGGCAGCACACAACAGCAGGGGATTATACTGAGTGTACTATGTACTTTTCTGTGTAATTCTGGTGCTTTTAAAGCATTTGGAGTAGAAGGTAGTGAATAATACAAAATACTTTCATCTATATACATTGTTTTCTATGAGTTTCCCTTTGACAGAAGAAAATCAGATTGCCATATAACTGTTCTTGTGCAATTAAAACAAGTTCTCAGTTTTAAAGGTTTTTATGCTACAATTTGATAAGCATCTTACCTGCTTCATTAGAAGAGGTTAAACTGGAGGACCAATCAGTGAGCTGTCCCAGTAGGCCTACCTCTGTTAATAGACCAGCTCAGTCTGAATAATGTTCATTAGTGTCACTGGAAGGCATTAGTATGATTTTATGGCACAATTTTAATTGCATAAAACAGCAAGATTGAAAAAATAAATGAGTAAGAAGTATTTGAATACTGCACTTCTTCACATAAAGACATAGATGTATGTTATGCTAAAAGGACTTCAGTATTGTACTGTTCTATTGCTTCCTATGTTGACAGTTGATAAGTTGCTTTTTCAGAGAACAATTTTTAGGGTTATTATCAAAATAGGTCCATTTTTTGGCACTGAAAACTAAAGCTTGCAAAGTCCTCAGGGTGTATTAAGTGAAACATAAACCTGTCTGTTGTGGATTTAATGCTGTGCTGTATAAAGAGCAACTCTGATTTTCAGGCATCAGGGAGTTAAAATGCAATTGATAGAATCATGAGATGCATCTGAGTAAAGGTATCTTTTGTACAAAGGTTATTCTGTTTTGGGGGTCATACAATTACACATTTAGGAATTTTATTAAGCCAACTGGAGGGTATCCATTTGCTGCCTTTTTGCACGTTGTGCTTTCTGTGCATGTTTCTTGCTGTCTTCACAAAGTCAAAAGAAACACTCCTCTTTTGAAGCAGTTGGTAGTGTACCTTTAATTAAAACCAATAGCTCGTCTTTCACAAAAATAGTAAATCAAAGGGAGGCTGAGGAATAGCTAGCCTGCATTGTGTTCAGATCATCTATACAACTAGTGAGATGTTCAGGTACATGTCAATAGCTTCTTCAGTGGCCAGATTTTAACTTTCGTAACAACAGCCCCCTCCCAAAAAGCAGACATACTGAATATGATATGTGATGGTGCTTGGGTCAGTCCCTGCATAGTGTTGTAATCTTTGTCGCTCAGCTTTGCACGCTTAAAGCAGAGTGAGAGGTTGTCTTGATTTTTATCAGAAGTCTTCATAAGTATATGAGCAGTGATCAAATGTTACGATTCAGATAACGTAAACTTTGGAGTTTTTATGATTTCTGAGCGTAGCCAGTGGCTGTTCATAAGAAGAAAAACTTAGAAAGGATAGAGTAACAGACTGGGGTCAAGCACAGATGATGGGAATTTTGCACAATAGATGGAGAACACTTAGACTTGCTGTCTTATAAGCCAGCAGTAACAAAAATCATTGCAATATGGAATTTATGGTTTGGGAGGAATAGGCAAATATCTCTTTTATTCTTGCAGCAGCCAGGAGAGTTTGTTATTTTGGTAGGGGGAGCTTGAAAAGGAGAGAAATTTCAGGGGGTTTTGTCCACAAAGGGCCAGACACAAAGACTTGTTAGTAAAACATGGTTTTTATATTCTTGCACCTGAAATTGTAGTCCAAAATACCCTGCTGAGTAATCATCTGGTTTTGAAAATAGTCACTCGTCTTTTTTCACCCAAGATATTTCTGTCTGTCAAGATCCCTATGTTCTGCCTAGCACAACTGATCAGTACTGCCTTGGCAAACCTGGATAGGTTTCTGCATGCTGCCCAGCTTTTTTGGAATCCAGATACTATGCAGAGAAGAGTCAAGATACAGTAGTTGTACTCTAAACAAACCCTGGGCACACAGAAAGCATTAGGTTGGTTTATCATTTATACAGCAGTCAGAGCAAACTAAAAGGAAACTAGCTGCTATCTAACATCTCCCTGACTATTAATAATTTACCAGGAGGTCAGATTACTTGGTTCTTAGTGGATTCATACCTCAGCTGACCAGCTCACTGAAGCAATCAGGAGACAAAATTACATTCCCTGTTCTCATTCAGATCTTGTGAGTCAAGCACCTCTTGCTTTTCAGCTGCCTAGGCTTGGAGTTTAAACAGAGCCCTGTGGTTAGAGCTGGCTTTGGAGCTGCCTCTGTACTGTCCTCAGTTTACAGGAGTTCTGATGCTCTCCAAGGTTCTAGTCCTCCTGGCACAGTACAAAGGTAGCCTAACCTCATCTCACTGGATCCCACCATGGGGATTAACTACCACTTAGAAATAAGTATGGTGACCTCTTATCTTTTATATGCTCCTAATATTTTTGTGCTCTGCACCAAGACAGAGATGAAGTTAAGAATATCAGTGTTACTCGCCCTTCATTTGCTGAAGGGTGAGTTTAAGGTTATGATGTGAATGAGCAATGCCCATCATGGAGCACAGGGATTGTGCGTCCCTGCTTTAGCTGATGCATAAACCCCAGGCTATTCAATTAGTAAAAGTTACCGAGGTGTTTGAGGAACTAAGGTTGGGGGTGGGAAACTCCTCTTTTTTTTTTCCCAGGACCAGAAAGCAAGGGACTGAAACTGCAGACCATTTGTTCTCTGAAATATCCTGTTCTTCCACAGAGAGTTCCCATAAGAAGAAGGAAAGAAAAGGCTAATGAGGAGGTTAAGAATGCTAGGAGATACACTGGCTCCTCCTTTTTGTCTTCAGAATCTCTGTCTTTAGAGGAAGAGGAATTGTCAGATTCAGATCATAAAAAGCCCCAGACGTAGGCCAAAGAGTGGCTGTATTCCCAGTGGAATGCTTTGATACCCTGCTCACAAGGCCTCTCCGCTTTATAAATAGAATGGGAGCAAGAGGAAGTTGAATCTGTTCCCATCCGAACGCAATTGTCTGCAAGCAACAAGGAAAATCAGGCTTTTTACACACAACAGCTGTTCAAGTGATTAAATCCAGTTGGAAAAAAGTTTTCCAAAGAAGATCCTTGACTGACTTAATGCAAGATCAGCTTGTTGTTGCCTTCAGAGACAAAGGAAACTTTCCATGCAGGTGCTTTCCCCTTCTTCCTGTGACCTGGATAGTCGATATGGAAAGTTTAAGGTAGTAAGTGTTGGCTTTTCTCTTTGTCAGTGCTCACTGCCTGTGTATTCAGCAAAACTAAAAGCACAACTCCAGCTTGCATATTCTCTAGGACAGAGAATCAACCAAAAACAGCAGTGGAAAAAAATGAACTGAACGGAATGTGAATTTCTGTGAACTGCATGTTTTAACTCTGGAAATAATTTTGATCATTTTTCAGCTTCAATTTTACTCCCAAGCATTTGATAACAGAGTTAAAAAAAAGTGTGTGTGTGTATATTGGTGAATATTGGTACAGTCCCTTCACTGTTTTTAATTCCTGTATTTGCTTGTTTTCTTGATTCTGTATTAGACATTTAAACTAATTAAAGAGGAAAAGACGGTTCTATGGCCCTCCTAATCTATCAGTTTTCACTTGGAAGCACAACCTTTGTGCAGCCAATTGAATCTCTAGTAAGAAAGCTTATCAGATATTAAATGTAAAATTTTCCTTTCCAAATGCTCTCCAGGAGTACACGGTTATTTCGTGCACAGATAACACTTCCAATTCTTTTCCTAAGTTCAACTCCAGAGTTGCCTGTGGAGTGGAGTGACTTTGATCTTTCCCCTTAGACATCTTGTAGCCATCTCATGCACATGTGGCTTTCATGTAAGGCAGACTAGTTTAGTCCTTACTAGTTTTTTCCTCTTTGCTCAGCATTCTTTTAATTAGTTGATAATTTTGGAGTACTGAGGCATAACTTGTACATGTTTAGACTAAGCTATAAAAAGGAAGAGGTGTTACCTTTTTCACTTCGCTGACTTGCAGTCCTTTGCATATGCAACGCCAAACAATTCATACCTGTTTTGCAGTGCAGTCCAGCTTCTGCTCCCAGGTTCCTCACTGATTTTTTGACCTAAAAATTCTCTGTGAGCTTCTAATCTAGATTTTTTCCATTAGTGTGTAATTCTTTCTCTTTACATCATGAAAGATACTAAGTAAGGCTAATTTTTCTATTAGGCCTAGTTAGAGCTCCCTGTCTGTGGATCTAATGTGCTTTTTCTTCCAGGTGATTTGGAGGTGTATGTGATGGTAAGGTGAAACCAGCCATCCCACTGGATAGCTATCTAGCAATCCACATTTACCAAATTGATTGTAATACTGTTTTATTGTCATGAAGTTGCTCTCAGTTTGGAGTGTGAGGTTAACTGAGGTTTGAGCTACTAAAATGTTAGAACATGGGATTCATAGACTGCTTTTACTTTCCCTTGCTGCCTCATAAAGGTTATGAGGGAAGAGGATAGACACAGTCTTCTCCTTTTCTGTTACATTCAGGCTTCTCACTATAACATAGTGAGAAATAGTGTTGGTTTCTACAAACATTTACGCTATTTCTACCAAAGTTCATGAGAAATCCTTACAGAATATGCTGCAAGTCCTTGAATTCTGGAGTAATAGGATATTGATGTAAGAAATGTTACATATTGTGACTTTCCTGTTTTAAGTAAGGACTTGTTTCTGGAAATGACCATGAAAGTTAGAAAATGGAATCCTCTCAAAGTAAATATTGTTAATAAAGCAAGATGTGTTCAGTATTGTGGATTCTTTGTATGTTTTGCTCTCCAATCAAATCAGCTGTATAAAACTTACAAAATAGTAAAATAAACACAAAATAATCCATTTAAAATCAACAATAAAATTGTTAGTGGTTTTTATTTCCTCTGAAAATTTAATGCCATAATTTAATCCAGCAGTAATAAGACAGTACAGATATGCCCAGTAGCTGTAGCACGTTGTGCTCTTTGCTTCACAGAATCTCTTACGTGGTATTCTACATTGTCAACAGGAACAAACTGCATATAATTACATTATACTTCTTCAATCTGCAGTGCCATCATAGTAACCCCATTGCTTGTTTCTGGCGTTGCACTTCTCCCTCAGTTGTTTCAGCACATCTGCCTGTGGGACTAAATGATACGGTTGGGAAAATGACCAGGAGTCATAATAACTTAGTATGGTTTTATTTTCCTTTTTTTTTTTTCCCTCCCAGGTCAGTTCTTCAGTGGTACTTACTGGCACAACTGAGAGGTGTCATGAAGGGAGAGTAAAAGGCAGTAATATATAGTAGGACTTCCATTTTAAAAATCCTCAAAGTATGATGTCACCTGTATTAAAAATACTTTCCTTTTTCTTTTTCAGGAAAACTTCATGGAAGTGATAAGGAACCAGGAATTTCTATTACTGCCAGCCACTGAAATTGCAAAGCTTTTAGCAAGTGATGACATGAATATTCCTAATGAAGAAACTATACTGAATGCACTACTTACATGGGTTCGACATGATTTGGAGCAGAGAAGGAAAGATCTCAGTAAACTCCTGGCTTACATTAGACTGCCTCTGCTTGCTCCACAAGTAAATTGTTCAATTCCACTCTTGTTTATAGCACGGTTATAGTGGACATAATGTCTACAGCATTGTTATATTGGTAGTGACAAAGCATAAAAACCACTTCTCCCTAGCCCTGGTTGCTCCAGGCTGCAGCCAACCTGGCCCTGGACACTTCCAGGGAGGGGGTAACCACTGCCTCCCTGAGCAACCTGTTCCAGCGCCTCACCACCCTCATATTGAAGAATTTTTTTTCCTAATATCCAATCTAAATCTACCTCCTTCCACTTTAAAACCATTCCCCTTCATCCTATAATTTATTACATACCTTTCTAAAAAGTGGAGGGATTTTTCTTCTATAATCAATGTAACTGTCTTTGGGATCTTTCTGTTCTTCCCAATCAATAATTCCCCTTCTAGGATTTTTACACGTTATCTGTTTAAATAGTTGTGACTTAACAGTTTTCCTAGTCCTATATGAATGACTAGTGTCATGGTTCCTTGCTGGACCTTCATTACTAATATTTAACACTATACATTCAAAGGATTTTGCTTTACACTTTTCAGTTTGCTTTGTGAGAATTACCACTATTAAATGAAGAAAATGGGATTTTTAAGGAAACCGAACAGGTAGAAATCATTAATATAAAAAAAAACCCCTGAGCTCAGGTCATTCGTAGTGATAAGCACATACACAACATTCTGAGTATTACCACTATTCTGGTGTCTTCTTGTTCAATTGGGAGATTCACTAGCAAGTATTTTAGTATTAATATTTCCATACTGATTATTATGTATGCAGTGGGAGGATTTTCTCAGGTGTGGCCTTGACTTTGTAATTCAGTTTTTCTAGAAACATAATGCAGTATAAACCAGTTAATCTGGAGGAAGTAATTCTTTCCTTGAATGTTAAATTAATTGATAACTGAATAACCACAGCTGTATTTCTTTTACTTAATTCACTGTAATTGAAACATCTTTAGCAACTGAAAGTGTAGAACTTACCCCAGAAATATGTACTGAAATAAAATTATGTCCACTCAGTAACTGATTAGGAAAACAGCAGAATGAAACACAAAAGCAGTATCATATTTCACTTATTTTTTTATTTTTTCATGTCTTCTCCAAATATCTACTTATGTTTCTAATATAGTAATTTTCTGATGCCTTTTTATTACTTTATTTAACAAGGTGTTTAAGCTGTGATTCTAATATGGCAACAATTATTGCATTGAATAAATCGGTTTAAAGTGCCCAAAACAGTCTTAACATTTTCAGAATAAGGCTTTGCTTCATGATCACATGGCATTATGCAATCTGACAGCTAACAACGTAATGAAAGGATTTCCAATTTTATGGTTAAAGGGTAAAAGCTATTTGGAAGAAATGAAATTAGAAAATTGAACAACTTGTTGAAATCAATAACATTGCAAGCAGAGATGCAAAGAGTATTAGATTTACAGAGTTTAAAAAAAAGGGAAATACTGTGAAACTGTAATGCTAGAAACAAAAAAAACCCAACATCATGAATTGTCAGTTTTATTGGTTGATTGTGTTTAGCATCCTGTCGTCTCTTTGGCTAATGCAAGCAGTCTCTTTTGCTCTTCCAAAGCCTAAAGATGAGTATTTGTCAGCTTCATAAGCTGTAAGGTGGCAGGTGTTGCATCTCTGATAAGCTGATGAAAATTATGATTAAGGAATTTCTGAATTAGAAGATGGCTCAGCTTCTTTTTCAGACAGAAATTCTTAGTACCTCAGTACGTGCACTAACTTTCTCTTCATCAGGTTTCCAATGACTAAAATTTGCTGCTAACATGTCATTTGTACCTGCTGAGTTATGCATGCTTTCAGTACACCTAGCTATGTAAATAATAAAACTTGGAAAAAAATTGTTTTCATTTAATTAAGCCCATTCCAAGTGCTGGAATGAAGACTAGTTACAGAAAATCGTAATACAGTAGGGTTTGGTTTCAAGAGCATGCAGGTTTTCTGGGTACCAAAGCAATCTTAGCTGACATTACTTTGTAACTGAAGATGAAGTTGGGTTCAGAGATTGAGACTGTGCACTATGAGAAAACTAAAACTTCTTTATAGGCTGGTGGTGGGTGACAAACCTCAGAAAACATTGGTTGCATCTTGTTGCAAAACTCATATATACACACACGGTGTTGCTTTAAATATTAAATGCTGTTTGTGTGTCAGAAATACTTATTGGAGGTCCACATGGGTCATGTTGTGTATGAGCTTTGTTTTCATGCATGCAACTATGACAGTGTCCAATTCAGGACAGTAGTTTTTATTTTACTTTATTTTATTTTATAAGCACATGCAGTTTTATAGCATTGTATGCTGGAAGTTAAAAAATGGCTTTTAGTTTACTATTTTGTAATCATAATGTGTTGCTGTGAAGGGATACAAATGGTAAGTGGTTTTGTGGGTGAAGAGAGTGGGAAGTACTGAAAGTAAAGAATGAATATTAAGATATCTCTGTTAATTCGTATGAGAAAATTTTAATTTGCTATTTTAAATAGAAGCAGAACAGAAATGCTGAGAGAAAAATGCTGCAAAAACTCAGGCTTGGTTTTCTGAAAAGCTGCTGGTGAGGGGCTTTGAAAGTTGGGGGAGATTATTCTCTCTGTATGTTAATTATGTTTTCTGTCACGGTTTCTGTTGATTTGCCCGATGTAATGATGTTCAGGCCTAGCAATCTGCACTCTCTATGGAATCATGGATGTCCTATTTCCTACTTTGCAGTCCTAAGGCAGCTTTAAGCGAGGGATATACACACCATATTATGCAGAAGTATTTCATAACGAGTCCTTTCAGTACTCCTGATTACTAATTTCACAGCAATTTTGTACTTGTTGTTGGTTGACTGTCAACAGCTCAACAATGACATCTTGTTCTGGGTTGTGGATGTAGATTACTAATATTCACAAGGCTTTTGGATTTTGTGGCAGCAGTTCAAAGACATTTGCCTTTTTCTTACTGTTCTGACAACTGTCCAGGTCTCAGTGGGGCACTTTACTGGCTTTTTTCTCTGTTACCCAGGCCATGTCTTGCAGCTCAGGAAAATGCCAGATGTCTAGACTTCTAATAATTACAGTTAGGACAAGCATCCTACTAGTATGTTTTTCCTACTGTCAGACAAGTACATAGTATAAAGGACTTCAAAATCTTTAAACTTAATAACTTTTATTTAACTTGAATTTTATTTAAGTGAAATTTAAAATGTAACACTTGGCAAATTTGTTTGCATCCTTGATCTTAACAAGTTTCACAAAGGCTTGTATTAATTGTTATGCTGTAACCCAGGTTGTGGTCAGAGTAAGGAACAGAATATATATTAAAGTATTCAGCCTGTGCCGTAAGCAGACCTCTGGACTAGATGGATCCAGGAATAAAACTGACTGACTTACTTGCCTTGAATCTGATTACATTTCCTGGAACATACCTGTAATGGAACATGAGATGTTGTTTTCTTCACGGGATCATTAAGCTTTAATCGTGCATTAATATCAGATGGCCTTCCTTTTTTTTTAAAACTTAATGGCTTAGCTTAAAATGTGAATGTTTTGTTACTAAGTTTAGTCTTTTTTGTAAGTGATTGTTTTGAAAATACATACATTTAAAATCTGGCAGTGGAATTCTTTGGATAAAATTTTCTCATATCCTTATTCTGCATGTGGTTTATAGCAATACAGTTTGTTTAATTTTCTCTCTTTCTCACAGTTTCTGGCAGACATGGAAAATAATGCACTCTTTAGGGATGACATTGAATGTCAGAAACTCATTATGGAAGCAATGAAGTACCATCTGTTGCCAGAGAGACGACCTATGTTGCAAAGTCCTCGCACCAAACCTAGAAAATCTACAGTGGGAGTGTTGTTTGCAGTTGGAGGAATGGATGCAACAAAAGGTGTTGGCTTATGTAATGATTAGTTCATGAGATGTTTTGGTTCTTTTGTAAAAACATCTATCAAACTGTTCTTTTTAACATGTTTATTCCAGATTTCAAAGATTCTACAATGTGGAACATGAAACACCTTAAGTGTGTGCTGATTGTGAGGTTAAAAGACCACCTGTGTAGCTTTGATAATACTGTAAACATTAAGTTAGAGTTATGATTGATTTGAAATTATCAAGGGGGTATCTGATTTCTGAGTAGTGAAATGCTGAATTGAGTGAAAACTAACCTTTAGTTACTCAAGTAGTTTGGAAGTGAAAGAAAATGACCAACAGGTCACAAAGTTGACCTGCACGTGCACAAAATTGAAAAAGAAAGTGATTAAATTAATTTTTAAAAGGTTCAGGCAGAGCTACTTGGATTTTCTTTTTTATAGACATTTCCATACTGTTTAATGGCAATTAGAAAGTATCTGAAAAGTTAGAAAAGTTACAGCAAAGAAAGTGTTTTCTTTCACCTGTTTTAAAGTTAGCACTTTTAGTACTTCATGTCACACACATAGCCTCAGATTGTTTTCTAATATTAAAAATCAGTTGATTTCAATACATAAATGCATCACGAGGGTTGTTTTATATTTCCAACATTTGTATTTCTAAAGCTTGATTCTGCAAAGCAGTTAGAAAACCTGCTTTTTATCATGAAAAGCACTGAGAAAGTCCTTTATAATGGTGCCATTTATGCTAGAGGAAGTAAAAAAAAGCACTATCTGTATACATAGAATTAAGGGCCTGCTGGAGGATGTCATGCTGTCTTGTGGGATCAGCATATTGCTAAAGTAAAAGCTATCCTGATAATTCAGACTTTTTTTTTTCTAAATATATAACTTGCATATGTTGTCATTCAGGAGCTACAAGTATTGAAAAGTATGAACTTCGTACCAACATGTGGACTCCTGTTGCAAACATGAATGGACGAAGACTGCAGTTTGGAGTTGCAGTCTTAGATGATAAACTCTATGTTGTTGGTGGCAGAGATGGACTGAAAACATTGAACACAGTGGAGTGCTACAACCCTAGAACAAAAACTTGGAGTGTAATGCCACCTATGTCCACTCATCGTCATGGTCTTGGTATGTTGAGTTCTGCAAAGGCTGAATGCATCTTCTTAAAAGATGTTTTAGGATTGATCAGGAAACATTCAGGAATTGGAGGGAGGGTGTGTGTGAAAACTTTATTTTAATGCCAACTGCTTATTGAATATTTTCTCTCCTTCAGATTACATCCAGCACTGGCTACCTAAAGACATTTCTTTTACTTGTTTTTAAATATTTTTGGTGTACACTGGGCTGTCGCTAGGAAAATGTGATCTTTTTTCCCTTTATGCAGAAGCGATTGTTTTTTATATCTGTTTTTTTAGGAGTAGCTGTACTGGAAGGTCCCATGTATGCTGTAGGAGGACATGATGGCTGGAGCTACCTGAATACAGTAGAAAGATGGGATCCGCAGGCTCGTCAGTGGAACTTTGTAGCTAGTATGTCAACTCCAAGGAGCACTGTTGGTGTAGCAATATTAAATGGAAAGTACGTGAAGGCAACTTTCG
This sequence comes from Gallinula chloropus, assembly GCF_964237585.1. Classification (NCBI taxonomy): domain Eukaryota; kingdom Metazoa; phylum Chordata; class Aves; order Gruiformes; family Rallidae; genus Gallinula; species Gallinula chloropus. The sequence continues at coordinate 13,746,535 of NC_140092.1, forward strand.
TTTTCTATCTCATTATATTAATGTAATTAGAGGACCATCCTAAATTATTATTATCTCTCTTCATAAATACCTGCTAATAGCATTAAGAACCAAGTTTCTTCATTCACAGAAAAAAATACTGTGTTGGGTCAAGCAAGCTTCCTGACAGAATCTCAGTACCCCTCAGTATTGCTTATGAGACACCATCTCTATGGACAGATAAGTAGTTACCATCTCCCTCAATACAGAAGGGAACAAGTGGTTGTTCTCTTTCACTGAGACTCCAGCAGTTGAAAATCCTTTGTTAAGGCAGGATGCTAAACACCTTTTTTGTCAGAACTGAGCAAACTAGGCCACCTAGTGTGTGTGAGGGATTTACCAGAGCGCTGGCAGACATCAACTAAAGCCCAGGGCAGGAAAAATACTTGAATGCCTAAAGTGAGGCAGGGCAGAACTGCTGCATGCACAGATCCACTACTGAATTTGTCTCTCTGACTCAGTTGTAGAAACAGGCCTTTGTCTCTCAAGTCACCCAAGTAATTCTGGAAATGTTAGCTATCTGCAATGGTTGGAACAAAAATGATGTGTTCTAATCCATTTTCTGTACATTATTTTTATGCATTGATCACAACAATAGAAGATTGGAGCAAAATCTTGAGTTTTTGCAACTGAGCATTCTGTTAAAAGTTAAAAGTCTCCTTCTAAGCATCCCTTTAATAGACTTGACAGTCTGTGAGGAGGGTAACAAAGATGCTCAGAGGGCTGGATCACCTCTCCTGTGAAGACAGGCTGAGGGAGTTGGGCTTGTTCAGCCTGGAGAAGAGAAGGCTCCAGGGAGACCTTACAGAGCAGCCTTCTAGTACCTGAAGGGGCATACAGGAAAGCTGTAAAGGGACTTGGTTTTCCGGGAGTGTAGTGATAGGACAAGGTGTAATGGCTTTAAACTAAAAGAGGGGAGATTTAGATTAAACATTAGGAAAAAAATCTTCCCTGTGAGGGTGGTGAGTCCCTGGCACAGGTTGCCCAGTGAAGCTGCAGCTGCCCCCTCCCTAGCAGTGTTCAAGGCCAGGTTGGATGGGGCTTTGGGCAACCAGGGCTAGTAGAGGGTGTCCCTGCCCATGGCAGGGGGGGTTGCAACTAGATGATCTTTGAGGTCCCTTCCAAACCAAACCATTCTATGATTATGATTCATACATCACTGGAAACTTTGCCTTGTTCAGACAATATTTATTTACCTTTTTTTTACTTTGTAGGCTTTATGCAGTTGGTGGTCGAGATGGAAGTTCTTGTCTGAAGTCAGTAGAATGTTTTGATCCTCATACAAACAAATGGACCCTCTGTGCTCAGATGTCAAAACGAAGAGGTGGTGTTGGTGTAACCACCTGGAATGGGTTTTTGTATGCAATAGGTGGACATGACGCCCCAGCATCAAACTTAACATCCAGGCTCTCAGACTGCGTAGAAAGGTAATATCCTGATGAAGGCATATCCTGTTAGTAATTCAAACAGCGCTAGTCCATAGGGTGATATATGGAAAGCACTGTAAGGAGAATCCCAGTAAAATAGCTGTGATGTTTTTAGCATGGACAGAGGAAACTTACCTATTGAATTCTCCCTAATGCACTTAATCTAGAATTCTTTTTCTAATGACCTCATTGGATGAATTGATTGATTACTGAGAACAACTTGGAACTGAATGCTTTTAAAAATGGAGTCAAACTTCTTTCACACAAGAAGTTATATCAGTTGATATTATAACTTTTAAAGGAGTTAACAGTCAGGATTTGTGGATCCTTACAAAAGGAGTTAACAGTCAGGATTTGTGGATGCTTACATCCTATTTCTTGTATCCCCTGATAGTACTGGGAAACTGGCATGTAATTCAGTCATACCAAAGTTGGTTTGTCTTTACATGAAGTTGTTAATGGATGGCTGCATTACAAATTGCAGAAGCAGGTGTTAAATAATAATTAAATAAATAAAATACATTAAAAGTTACAGTAAATACTTCATAATGAACTCTATTGTCTTTACTGGCATTTCAAGTATTTCTGAAATATGCTTTAATTCTCTTTTTTTTCCACAAATTCAGCAGCCTGTGATTTGACATAGAATAGTTACCACTTAGAGCAAGCACTTGCTCTATCACAGTGTAGCAGCAGAACCGTTTGTGGAGTGGTATGTTTAGATATACAATGAGAAATGTAGTAAGAGCAGCAGTATGTATTCCGATATGGAAAGCAGCACAAAGTAGATGCATAGCTAGTACTGACTAAAGAAACATTTTCAAAGGGAGTATTTGGGGGAAAAAGTCCTTTGAAATTAACACCCAAATCTGTGCTGACCCAGTAACACCTGTTTTCTGCTACCTTGAGAATGCAGAGTCCAGTATAGTTTTTCTGTTGCGTCTTGGTCACAGTTCTAGAGTGTAACACAAATTACCTTTTAGGTATGATCCAAAAACAGATATGTGGACTGCTGTGGCCTCCATGAGCATTAGCAGAGATGCAGTGGGAGTATGTCTTCTTGGTGACAAGTTGTATGCTGTTGGAGGATACGATGGTCAAACATACCTTAATACTGTGGAGTCTTACGATCCCCAAACAAATGAATGGACACAGGTATAGTTTCTGATCAGACCATAAGCTACCCATATCTTCTTATTTCAAGAGTGCCTCTTTTTACAAAGAGAATTCAAACACTTCTCTTAAGAAGCACTTTCTTACTAGCTTGTTGTCTTTTTTTTTTTTTGGTCTACCATCTCAAGATGATTTACATTGGAACAGACAGTTGCTATCTTCTAATAAAATGCCCTTCTTTCTTTGGCAAGAGTATAGCTCTTTTCTTGGATAATTTCAACTACTGTTAATAAAATGTTCCCCAAACTTTCATAAAGGATTCTTTTTGCATGACTTCCTGTCCTGAAGATAAATGTTGATTAGTTTTAGCTCTAATATGTCTCTCAGCAAATTTATCAATTTTTTCAAGGTTTTGGTTGTCTTTTCTTCCCATTTCTTTTCATCCAGCTGAAAAAAGAAAAAATGTCTTCAATTCATGATCAGAAACCATTATTGTCAATTCATAGTTTGATTACTTCTGGTTTTTTTATAGCTCCAGGAATGTTCCTCTCTGTAGGAAAAGCACACACAAGGACATCCTAGGCAGGCTGTCCTTTGGTATCTACTGCCATTTGAGACCCCTTAGTGTTGATAGAAGGGTGACAGCCACAGCACAGAACCTATGGGAGACCAAGGCCCCACTGGAGTCCAGTTGCAGGCCAAGATGAATGCCCAAAGTCATCTAGAATAGCAATAGGCACCAGTATTTAGGTAGCGGAATTCTGATCTCATGAATATGCTGTCCCATAATAGACCCAAATTGCTAATTCCAAAAGAGAACTGCTCTCTATCAGAATCTTTGCACTCAGAAAATTGAACTGTCCATTTTCCCTCACCTCATACTGCTGCAAGATCTTAAAACTTGGGCTGCCTAGGAAGCTCATTAGAGCTTGGGGCCTTCAGTGGCAGTACTGGTAATGATTTGTCCTGCTGAAGAAAGAAATGAGTCTAACAGAGGAGATTAACAGTGCTGCTCAATTTTCTCCTTTGTCAGAACCATAGATGATGATTCAGGATAAGTCTGCTCTTTCCTGGGGAAAAAAGGAAATAAGAGAGTTGGCATAAACACCCTTAGTGTATTATGCACACATACTCCAATACTGTGAAGTGTAAGAGAGGAAGCTAAGGTGTTTGAAACTACCTTCCTCTTTTCAAGTCCAACATAATCTCAGCAGAAAAGGGTCCTGCTAGAATTGACTTCTGTTTACAAAAAAACTTCATTTAATAGAAACTGGGAAATTACTCTCTTTTCAAGAACCCTTAGTGGGATTTTATAAAATATTTAAGTAAAAAGGAGAGGTTGCCCCTCTCATGTTTGACAAAAATGCATTGTTTTGTCAACAGTTGTCAGACTGTCTAGCTCAGGTGTCCAGTTTGTACCATAACAAAGGATTCTTTTTCCTCTAATACGAAGTAAATGAAATTGTGTATAAGAATTGTTGCATATTCTTCAGGTTTGCTATTGCTTTCAAAGTGCTTCACTCTATCATATAAAATATCTTCGCATTTTCTGTGTGGTTTTATCCAAATTTTGAACCAATATGCCATTTTTTTAAAGTTACCTGGGCAGAGCGAGTGGTGATACTACCACTCTGCTGCAGCTGTACAACTATTGCTACAAACATTAACTAAACCCTGTCGCTTTAGGGGGAAAAAAGACGTAAAGCTGACTGCATTTATCTCACAGATTTTTTGTTTTTTTTTTTCCTTACAGGTTGCACCACTGTGCTTAGGAAGAGCTGGAGCATGTGTTGTGACTGTAAAACTGTAAATTATTTTTTCTATGAAGGTGACATTCTGCATAGACTCAGATGACTTCTTTATTCCTCAAGCAAACGATCAGTGCACGAATGAACATGAGGCACAAGATACCTACCACGGCAAAGTGTTTGGTCTCAAGCTAACTTGTACATGTTGTTCTTATGGACCAATATTAAGCACTTTTTAAAAAAAAAAATCTTTGTTACCAGTATGTTACAAGAATTCTATTTGTAAAAAAAATCAGCTCTAACCAGCCAGTTGCCTGCAGAGGACTTCTGTTTAGGAAGTGCTAAGAAATGAGTGAACTCATTAGCGAGCTCACTATACTAATCAAATACTACAGATCCAGAGCCTTGATCCCCCAAACATGCAGAAGAATGATGCTATAAATGGATATTTTTCCCCTGATATAATTGAATCTATCTCTGGGTGAAACAAGTTATCGGGTTGGACCCCCCATATATTTAATTTGCCTTTAAGATACATGTTTCTGACAGACCAATGCAAATGGCAGGCCTAATGCCTGCCTGGGAAATGAAGTTGTGTATTTGGTGAATCTTTTGCACTTTTATCATCATTCCTAGTTTAGCAAACTTTTTATTTAACCAAAGCCTTATTTTAAATATTGTCTTATTATGCTAATAGAAACCTGCTTATTTAATAATTTCTGCTGGAGATTTCTGAGACCCAGTGTACTTTTGGGATTTTCAGAGTTTTTATGTGAGATGCAGAACATTGTACCTTTTCCTCTTCTTTGGTTCTTTATATATACATTTTGATATTTTTAAGGAACAATCTATAAACCTGAGTTATTGGAAGGATTCTGAAGCGTGATGAAAAGCTAACCGATCTTAGTCCAACGTTTGCACTTTGGAATATGTGAAGCATTCCATTACATCGAGACTAGTTACATTTTACATGAGGCTTTGCACTAATTCTAGAAGTATAATTTTATAAGAAGGAACAATTGTGTGTGCCTCGCAGGATTGCATCCGATTCGTTACCTTATTTAACGGTTCCCCCGACGTTTTCAGATGCTTTGTAATTTGCCTTTTTTGAGCCCTGTGCTGTTACACAGAATTGCTTTGAACGGTCTGAATGTCCTCGGAAGGTCTTTTTGTATTTGCTTTTCTGTGCCTTGCTCCTTACGTTCCCAAAAGAGCGGGTAACGCGCGCCTGTGGCCATGGCAGGCAGGGAGGTGTGAGCTCCCGCAATGCTCTGCAGAAGTTTGAGGCGTCTGATACCCAAAGTCTTTGTACGTTTGTAATTTTACATGTGTCGATGCTCTCGGTGAACTATTTATTGTTTTAAAAAGAAATAAATAAATTACTAAGCGCTGAAACTTACGTGATGAAACCCGCGCTGTTTGCGACTGGATACAGCCCAACTCCAGTGCGGCGGTTTTCCTGCCGCCTTCCCGCTGCCTCTTGCGTGCCGCAGCCGGCGCTTCGCGGCACTGTTAGGAAACGCCACTTCTGCTGCTCCGCCTTGTCCTTCCACCGCTGCCCGATCAGGGCTGCCCGGCGCTGTCGCGCTCCCTGCGGCCCACAACCCTGGGCCACGATGGCGGTGCCCTCCCTCCGCCTTCCCCATCTCCGGGGTGACGGCGACGCCGCGGGCGGGCGGGGTTTGCTTCACTGGCCGCTCGGGAGGGGAGACGGCGCATGCGCGGGGGCGTTTGCTGCGTAGCGAGTGGTGGGCGCGATGAAGGTGAGTGTCTTCAGCCGCTGTGCGTGGGGATGGGGGCGGCTGTCGGGGAGCTGTGGCCTCGGGCGGCGGCGGTCAACAGGCGCCGGGGCTCCCGTTCCGCACGGCACGATGCGGGGCCCTCTCGCGGGCGGGCGGGCGGGTGGTGCTCGCGGCGGGAACCATCCGCTCTTGCCGGCCTCCAGCGGGCGGGAGGGAGCCTGGCGCCGCGCAGGGGGCTCCCTCGGGGGAGCTGAGGCCACGGGAGGCTCACGCTGCGGTCACGCTGCTTCTCCCCGCGACAGTTGCCCGAGCCGTTGCCTCGGCTGTTGCCGTCGCCTCGGCCGTTGCCGTCGCGCGTCGGGTGTCGGTACCGTGTCCTGCCGCCGGCTGGCTGTGCCGCGCCTCAGCGCGGGCCCTGGCAGCGGGGCGGGATGCGAGGAGCTCCCCTCGGGCCGAAGGGAGTCTCCTGCTCAGGCCCCTCGGGCGGGTGTAGTTTATGCGCTGCTGTACAGCGAGAGCCTGAAGGCCTTGGGGCTTGCCTGCCCTCACACGATGGTTTTCCTTAGCGTTCATTTACTACGTATTTTATTAGATTTTTTTCACAACCGAACATAGTTGTCAGATGTGCTTTGTGCTTGCGACTTTGTGAGTAAAACCTAAATTCAGTGCGAGGAATGCCTTGATTTACCCTCATCCAAAAGAGGGGTAGGCTTGAGTAAGGCAGCCAGACAGCTGGTGAATGAATACCAGGTGTTGGTGGTTATCTGATGAGGTGGGAGGGAAAGTAAGTCGTTGTGGAAAGCTGTGAAAGAAAGTTTTGGGCTTTATCTTCCACCCAGGTTAGAGAAAAATCTGTGCACGTAAGTATGCAAGGAGAAGGAATTTGAGAAACGTTTTCTGTCAGAATATCTTTTTAGCATTGAGGAGCTTTGAGGTCTTTTAAGACCCAACAATTCAGAGAGAACAAACTAGTGTTGTATCTTTAAAAGCACAGATGTCGATCAAGCCTTCTGTTTGGCATACTAAGGATGCTTTCTGATCACAGATTTTTTTAATCAAGTTTAGAGAACTAAATAGTCTGGTCATCTTCTGGACACGAAGGGGTGTCTCATGAAATTATTCTAGTGGCTCTGTAAGACAAAAATCAAAATAGTTGTGACAAAGTCATCATAGTTTTCAATGCAGACATCCAGTACCAGAAATGTGACTTTTTCCAGCACAAAATAAGAGGTATTTCTGTGGAATTTTGGTACTTTGGTGCATTATAGTCACCCAGAAGTTCATTGGGGGGAGAGGAATGAGGAGATGTTACTCCACAGTTCACAGAGTTGCTAATGTATTAGGAAATTGTTCGTCGTTATATGCTTGTGATTTAAGACATGTAATTTCCCGCTTTTTTTGTCTCCCAGCAAGTATTCAGTCTATTAGAAAAAGCATGGTCTGGTTCCCATGTGCAGTTTGCTTGGCAGAAAACTTTGGGAAATTTCCTTGCTGTAACCGGGTAAGATTACAAATATTAATTGCATTTGTCCATTGGAATCAGTGATGAGGAAAGGGAGTCATTCAATATATTAATCTTGTTTTAGAGGTGATCGTGCTGTGAAAATTTTTGATCGTCATGGTCAGAAGAGAAATGAAATCAACTTACCAGGGTAGGTAATAAATTTTAAATTAGTTTCTTTGTGGTTTTTTCTTTAAAAATGTTTCTCTTCTGGTGAGGCACTTGTACAATGTGAGACTTCTGTAAGTAGAGCTGAGCATACTTGATGAACATACCTGGAAAAGGAGATAAAATGAGCGCATGTGGAATCTGAGGCAGTAAAAGCTGAACTCATAGTAAGCTATTAAGGATAGCCAGAAAAATATTTCTCCTACCCAAAGCACTCCTTATTAGTAATAAACTCAATCTATGCCATTAAAATATTAGAAAAAGTCAAGGTAAAGTTCTTACTAATGCTTAAATCTGAAGTCTGTAATCTAGAAGTCTAACTTTAATTTCTAGAATGTCACTGTGTCATTAGTAGCCATAAGCCAGAATCACTCAGCTCCCCAGGAACTCTCTAGAAATCCATTTTTTTGGGTTCACGGTAGTTGCTGCCTTGCACCAAGCCAGTATGTGCAATTCTTACAGTCTTTACTGGACTCACCTGTATCTTACAGACCATCGATCACATCTTGCTGTCTGGTTTCAAACTCCTGCTCTGGTTAGGTGCCGTTCGTAACGTGGGCTGGCTGTGTCAGTGCCTTTTGCTTGGTCCTACCTATGGCCCAGTTCATGCTGTGCTGCATTTTGCAGTGTGTGTGGTAAATGCTCACCCTCTCCAGCAAACTGCCAGAAGGGAGGAAGGCTGCTTGCCAACCGCTCCTGAACTCCAAGAAGAGCTTGGGTTGGACTGGAGATCCTCTACTGTTGTGTGTGTTGGCAAGGGTGGAGTGAAGGGAAGTCTGACATACAGATGGGCACTGATAGCACTACCTTAGTGAGGGACAGATGGTGACCCTTTAGGAAACATGAAACATCTACACCAGCTTTAAGATAATGTTGTCTTCTCATGGCAAAGCAAAGAGTGGAAATAACTTGTAAAATGACCATATATTCCAAGGCTTGTCAACATAATTACCACCTGCTTATGGTTGTTTGAATAGTACTGGCTCTTTGAGGCCTGCCAGCAAAGCTACCTAGGTTAGGTACTTGGCTTGAATTCTTATTTCAAACCTTTTGCTGTGATGGACGAATAAATTCTCTGTAATGGTTACGATTAGAATAAAATTAAATTTTTGTGATACACAGGTTAAACAGAAACAAGTGTGCTTATAGTGAGGTTTTCCCCCTCAGGACAAACTTTTTAATTTGTTGGTGAACAGTTAACCAACTGCAGTTATTAACTGCTGGACCTCTCCTTGCCTAACAGTGGAGCTGAGAATATCACATACTCTGCTGTGATAGTTGATGCTATAAACATCTTCTTACCATTATGTTGACAGAATTTATTTTGTTTCCTACTTATCTGCAAGTTTCCCTGTTTTTTCCTTTTTGTCTTTGTTATTCCTACTCTTGATGTTCTGATTGGCTGTTAAGTATACATGGGTGTATTTTGGGAATACTTGCTCTCTAGAATAAACTGCTGAGGGTTTTAAAAAGAAATCTGGAGAATTTGGAACTGAAGGCTTACTGAATTAGTTCTCAGCATTCTACTTCAGTAGGACACTTGAAATTGGGAGCTTTCATTTGAGCAGTGATGACAGGGAAATTTTTCATAGACATACCTTTTTAATCTGAAACTATCAACTGATCTAGAAAGAAAGAAAAAAGTGATGTCAGATGGTATAGGTTCTTAGTCTGCAGTATATAATGCTTTAAATACATGTTGTAAACTACTCTCTGTGATTCGTTGGACTTCTAAGTGTACTGTCGTCTTCACTCTGGGAACTATTTGCAGGTGCAGGTTTTCCCTGTTTCTGCATAGGTTTTGTGTCCTTCATTATGTTCATAAGTTCATGATGCTGCTTGAACTATGAGAAAAATCATCCCAATGCTGAATAGGCTTTAGCCTATTCTCCTTCACTGGCTTTAGCCTATCTCCTTCACTGGAGGTATTCAAGACCCACCTGGACACCTATCTGAGTGATATGTCCTAGGGAGCTGCTTTGGCAGGGGGGTTGGACCCGATGATCTCTCGAGGTCCCTTCCAACCCCTACAATTCTATGATTCTGTGATTCTGTGAAAACAAAACTGCTGTTTCCTGAAAATCAAGGTGGCAGTATTCAGGGAATGTGGGTAGCAGTCTTTTTTTTATGTCCTTACTTTCAGCCTCTGTCATTTCAATGAGATGTGTGGTCGCTCTAAAAGTACACTGTACATATAAATCTGCAATCCATCATGGGTTTGTTTGGGGACAAAAAGGAGGGAGAGAGACTTCAACTGAATCACAGAAAGATAGGGATTGGGAGGGACCTCTGGAGATCATCTAGTCCAAAACTCTTGCCAGAGCAGGATCACCTAGAGCAGGTTCCTTAGGACAGCATCCCTGTGGGTTTTGAAGTATTTTTTTTTAATAATTCTGTCTGTTTCTTTACACTTACAAACATTTTAACATTATCAGTGAAAAGTTGGTTTTATTGGGTTTTTTTCTTCAGTAACTGTGTTGCTATGGACTGGGACAAGGATGGAGATACTTTAGCAATAATCACGGACAAATCTAGTGCCATATTTCTGTGGGATGCGAACACAAACAAAACAAGCCAAGTAGACAGTGGCATGAGGTAAGAAAAAATAGCCAAGTGTGTTTTTGAAGGCTTGGACTGCTGTGTCTTGTTGATGTGCAGGAGATTTTGCAAAGATCATGTCATTGTAGCACGTACCCTGTTAACTAATATACTACAGTTTGTTGATAAATTCATTTTGGTATGATTGGCTGGTTTTGAAGTGCTTGTTGTGGGTGGGGGCTTTGGGGTTGGTGGGGGGCGATTATTTTTTAATTGTCAACAGTGCCAAAGTCCAAGGAGAGCTTCTCTTAAATGTTTCCACTCTCTGGTAAGAATAAGGATGGGTGAATTTTTTTGCACCAGATCCGCTTTCTCCAAAGGATTTCACATAAGTAAAAGGGAGGTTATTTTAATGATGCTAGGATTTTTTTCTCCATAGGATTGTAAGGGGACTAAAATGCAATTAACTAAGCAGACTGGTTTAGGATGGGAGGAGATGTCTGAGGTGATCCTACTTCAAGGTTCAAATCCCTAGTTTTCTGAATTTGGGCACAGCCTTAAAGCTCTTCCTGAGGCCTACGTAACAATCAAACATTGGGTTAACAGATAAGCTTGGTTTAACAATTAGACTTCCTTGAATGTATTCCACTAAACTATAACAGTCTACATAAAAACTATATGTAGTAAAGAGAATGGAAACAAATGTCCTGTTTGTTAGGGCATGTGTTTTAACCCCTCATCTCAGTAGAGAAACAACTGATTTTGGATACAGCTGCTATTATATTTACTTGTTTTGAGACACAAACTTCTGATTTAACCCTTCATTTCTAAATTTCCTTTGTGTATGTTTCTTTGGAGGGCAGGGGGATTGTTGTCCTTGGTGGTTTTAAGTAGTCAAAATTAACAAAATTTAAATGTTTTATCTATTCAATGAAAAAAAAAAACAAACAGTTCAGCTGGAAAAATTGTGAGGGAGTTAGGGGGTTATGCTGGTTTCTGTGAGGTTGGGGTTTTTAGATTTAGATTGAAAACTCCATGGCTGGAATATGGAAACATTCTGTATTTCCATTCACATGTACCCTTGTGCTTTATAAAACTCATTTGGAATATGGGATATTTGATTATGCAGTTTTCCACATGTTATAGCCTGGTATCTTATGCATACATTGAAACTGAATTTAATCTGTACTGAAACAAAACCTAACTTCTATACTCCTCAAGTAAAAGAATTGCCACTTGGCACAAAATACACAGTGACTTAACCTGTATATGATTTAATGAAGTTACGTTTTGAAAGATTGTTTGTCAGTAGAATCTTAAGTCACATGTTAGTGAGAGACCGTTTCAAGCCAAGCACATGATTGTATGTGCAAATGAGAAATTTGAAGTGATTACTTCTTCCTACTGTCTAATTAATTATTAGCATTATATAGGCATCTCATTTAGGTATTTGTGGATTATATACTCGTGTATTGTGCCTCCTTTTCGTGTGTGAACACATATGTGGAGCACATGAAAGGAATCTCTGCCATACAAAGTAAAATTTTTCTTTATTTTAGGGATGCATTGTCTTTCTTACTGTGGTCTCGAGTTGGAACGTTACTTGCTGTTGGAACAACAAAGGGAAACTTACTTATATATAACCGCCAGACTTCTCGCAAGATTCCTGTGCTTGGTATGGGCTGGTTTGAAACTCAGCTTGCACGTTGGAAAGCAAGAATTTTACTGATATACTTAGATACTTTTTATAGTCTTACATATGAACATGCAAGTTAAAAATGTGCTCATACTCAACTTGCACCTTCTGTTTTGTTGTACTTCCTGGAGTGTTTTTATAGTACAGCAAGTTAAAAATGTGACTACACACACCTGGTAACACAAGTTTCCTCATGAGGCAGTATCTTTCTTGCAAAGGATTTGTGAGGTTTTTCCTGTTGTTGGGTTACTTGTTCTTACCTTTGAGTTCCTCTGGTCAGTAAGGTTAAGGATACAGCACGGTCCCCAGGAATGTGATGCAGTGGAATAGAAGAACAGGGGCTGTGCAAGTTTCTGTAAGGTCAGAAGACTTCCATCTAGGAGTAGAAGATTTTTTAATAAATTTAAGAATTCACTCTTGAATTTGTACTTGCTCTGTAAATTGTTTCACATTCTGACAAGCTGTGGTTGAGTGGCCAAATAGAGCATATTTCCATACCTTTATTTTGTGGTTGTATTCATTGGTGTTATATAGGTTTCTTTGTTTTTCAGGTAAGCACACTAAGCGGATTACCTGCGGTTGTTGGAGTACTGAAAACCTTCTTGCTCTAGGCGGTGAAGACAAAATGATTACTATAAGCAATCAGGAAGGAGATACTATAAGACAGGTAGTATTTATAACCACTATTTGATTTTATGGCGTACATTAATACTCCGGGTTCTCTAGAAAGCTGGGACCCATGAGGGCTTATACCTTTTCAGTCCCACTGCTTTAAAGGACAAGGAGAGTTTGGGAATCCTCACATACGATGAGGGCATACCTAAACATCTGAGCCTCTGTATTATGCAGTGTGATTTGTGACATTAGAATCTCTGCAGTTCTGCTGTCGTCCTCCCTAAACATTGTTAGGAAGTGCTTTTACTGTTCATTTTGCTTCAGGTTGGTTCATCTTGGCTCAGATGTGTCAGGATTACTGCTAGGACCTCCATTGCATTGTTGAGAGGCTGATTCCAGTGCTTCATCCAAGCACACTCAGATTCTCTAATCAAATACTGTGTTTGTTAACATACATCACAGTCCTTCTGAGCAATGACAACTGCTGCATCACATGCAAATGAATGTCATTCACTTTTTTTACTTTAATGAACAGCGTTCCACTCAAGATTTTCAAAGAACAGATCTTCCATAGTTCATTTCATATGCTCCCATCTTTATGCCTGAAGATCACAATTAGAGAAGAATACCCTAATAAATTTTTTAGAGCATGTCTGTGCTTTAAACTAGCTGGCTTAGGTAGTAGAAGCAGTGTTGCTGAGGCAGCAGAGAGCTAAGCAAGGCTTGCCACTGAGGTTTTGTAACCTCATATTGACTACTAAAACAACTAGACTGTTATCACTACCTAAAACAAATCACATACGTCCATATTAAAATGTATTGTAAATATTTAATCTGCATTCTTATTCTTGGTCTTCTTCCTTTGAATTTGCATTGGAATGACTGTGTTTGTACTACTCCAGATAGTACTGTCTGTATAATGACATCTTGTAAACCTTTCTTCCTCATCTGGATTGGTTCTTCTCTATTTGGATTTGTGTTTCTAACTGTTTTGTTGGTATTTTTTCAGTAAATTCTGTGGTAACATATCATGATTCAAACTGAGGTCATGTTTTCTCAAACTTCTTGTTAGTTTTGGTATTGCATGCAGTAACAACTCTATCCTTACAGGGCAGGGAAACTGCAATTACTTATCAGTATTTGCTACATTAAGTGTTGATTTCTCAATCTGAATTTCTTGCAGACCTCGGTGAGCTCAGATCCAAGTGATATGCAGTTCTCGGTTATGAAGACCGATGAAAGAATATCAACCAGGGAGAGCACAGTAAGAAGTCAATGTGAAATACTGCAGAAAGTGTTAATCTGATGTTTCAGGGTTTCTGCTGGCAACGAGTATGGGGCAGGAAGCAATTTGCTCCTCCTTGACTTAACATTTGGTGTTGAAGGTTTTTTTTTTTCCTTTACCAAGATTTTCCTTTAAAGTAAAGCCATACCCCTGTGTTCATTTAGGATGTGTTCATGAAAAGTGCAGTGGTTAGCAATATGACAGGTAACAGAGCAGGTTTGCCAGTGGTTAGAGATGTGTGCAGGGACTCAAAGAAAAATTACTTTTTATATTTGGGGTAACTTTAGGAGTTACAGGTCAGAATATGAGTTCATGATTCTGGATTAATGGATTTTTAGGTCAACATATGCATTTTTTTCTCAATTTTAAAATAGGAGCTTTGTATTTCATTCTTCCAGCTCTTATTTTAAGAATAAACCATTTTCTCCTTTTTAGACAAGGAGAGCTGGAACAGAAGGTAGTGTAAAGTAAGCTTGTAAATAGTCCTTCAAAGTACCTGTCAAAGAAGAAGGTGAAACAAGCTGCTTCTCCCTGCTTTTTCTAAAATCTCTTGCCTGACAATAACACCCACTCTAGTAATAAAAATAATCTTGAAAAAAACCCCGAAGTTCAACCCCTCTTCTGCTATGAAGTTCTTGGGATTCAGTGCTTACCTAGACCAATAGCAGACTTTAAATACTGCAAGTTTAATACACACTGGAGAGGTGGTTTCATTTGGAATTCTGTCTTTGAAATCTCAGCAAGTTACTTGAGATAGCAGTGTTGAGAGAGTCTTCCCTTCAACCTTCCAGATAAAAATGTTGTGGATCAAAAAACACATCATTGTTCAGGTGAGAGTAATTCAGCAGAGTAACTACATGTGCCCTGCTGCCTGTCCTCTGAGGAAATGGAGCTGACTTATGCTTCTGTAGGAAAGTCTCAAGAATTTGAGACGTGTGTTCTGCTGGGCTCACGTTTAGATCTGTGAACTGCTGGCTCACAAGGGGAATATACTGAAAATCTATTCCAGTGTTGAGGAAGATTCAGAATTCAGATCCATGGGATTCTTAAGGATTATTTGAAGTCATAAATCTCATCTTTTAGTGAAGATGTAAAGCCTTATTTTGAAGTCATGCCATTCTTACCAAGTTAATTTTTCCTTTCATTCATTGGCAGGTAAGCGTAGTGGTTGGCAAGAAGACTCTCTTTCTTTTCAATTTGAATGATCCTGATAACCCGATTGATCTGAAATTTCAGCAGCCTTATGGAAGTATTGTAACCTACAGATGGTGAGCAGAATTTTCTTAATCAAGCATTCCAGTACTAATAAGCTGAAGATTTTTCCAGTAGTTCTGATAAATGCTGGAAATTAAATCATATATCCCTTACTTACACTGCCTTTTTGGTGGATGTATTGTAGCTTTTTTAATAATTCTTTTCCTAACAGAAAGAAATCCACATTTTGTAATTGTTTTACTTGACAATTCAGTGTCCATAAAAGCAGTATCTTCAAATATAACTGCTGTTGGTATGCTTAGCTTTAGAATACTAATACTGCTCCTGTTCTGACAGTAGATAAGACTGAGGATTTTATAGGTTGTTTGGATGATTAACTGATGAAAGAGCTGGGGGAAGTTGTGTCCTTCATCTAATTTCTTGGTTTATGACATTGTGCAAAGTGCTTGTAGTGTCTGTGCTACTTAATCCAAGTGATAATGTTCCTTTAGAGAAATCCCAAGATAGAAATGTCAGTCCTGTACCCAAAAAGTAGCTACACTGTTTCTGTATCTTGGAATCGTGGCACCATGTCACTTCATACCTGTTTGTGTGGAATTGGCATTTATTCCTTTACACTACAACTGTGTAAGAAAACCTGTAGTTGTATGCTTCTTAATTTATGGCTACGTGTCTAACAAGGCATACCTGGGCTGTTTCCATTGCAACTAAGCTGATGAGATACTGTGTGAATTCATCCTTATACACTGTAATTATTTCTGCCTTAACCTCATTATTTCTACTTGACACTATGAAAAATAAACAGACTCTTCACAAATACAGATTGTAGCTTTGGTACTTCCACTCTGTTTGCAGAGGTAGGCCTTAAGGGCACAGTGACTGGCATTACTATTTTTAGCACAACTTTGATGGGATCAAGTCATCCAGAATCTTGAAATGTAAATTTCCATCTTCTGCCTTGTTTATTCCAATGAAGATCCCAGAGATCTTTCTTGTGGCATCCCTGCCATGTGTGTGGCTTGCTGAAAGTAAAGTGGCATTGTAGAATGTAGAAGAAAGAAAAAAGATGGCTTATGAATGAACTCTGGGTACAAACATGGTTTTGTCCTTTAAGAATCATTGGTTGTTTTCCCCTTAATTTAGTGACTACTGTTCTACATTATATACAGAAATTCCCATAATTTGTTTAGTTTTCGTATTACAGGGAGGCATTGGCAGTTACCCCAGGAATCTGAAAGAAAATGCATTTTGCATATTGCACAAATAGTTCAATTTTTTTTTTTTGCTACAGGTATGGTGATGGCTACATTATGATTGGTTTCTCACGAGGGTGTTTTGTAGTAATTTCTACACACATTCGTGAGATAGGTCAAGAAATCTTTCAAGCTCATAATCATAAGGATAATTTAAGCAGCATTGCCATATCACAGTCGTTAAACAAAGCTGCATCATGTGGAGACAATTGGTAAGTGATAGTTTTATACATCTCTCATAATTGTAGCAGTTAGGTACTAAGGGTAGGCTACCTATAGCTTCAAGTCAGTGCAGAGAAGGTGAGATGATTGCTGTGTGGAACTGCCTAAAGTTAGGAGACATCAAAAATCTCTGTCATTGTAATAAACTTTGTTGTAATTAATTGTAACAAAAATAAATGCTTAAGCTTTAGCATGGATTATTCACTTTGATTCTTTCTTTTTCTGCTTTGTCAATTTGCTACCAAAATGTCCACATTTCATTATTATGACTTACTGGACTTCTGCTTAGCAATAGGAGGACAGTTCATTTAAGGCTGTATAAACTATGCTGATACCCTAATAATCCTTCTTGCTCGTGTTTGGTCTTACCTGCAATCTAGACAAAACTATGAATGTGTCAGCAATTAAAGAAAAAGAAAAATAAAGAGACTGGAGTTTTGCCAAACTAAGTTGTGCATATGACAGAATATCTCCTTTAGCTCCTCATCTGCTAATGCCTGACTCTGTGATACCTGAACTCTTCAGTAAAAAAGGAGCTGAGGGATGGTAGGAGTCAAACTGTCCTCTGTTCTGTGTAAGACCTTACCAACTGCTGATTAATGATACTTACACACTAAAAGTGGTGTAAGTATGAGCAAAACATGGTGCCTCTGAAAGCACTTCATTACAATAAGTATTATTTCTTTAAGAAGTTCTTTAGCATATACTAAATAACATGACAGCATAAGTAAACTCTTGCTCTGCTCCCTTTTCTGTGAAGCAGGACTGGCAGCTGGGTTTTTGCATCTGTGTTTCAAGCAGTGCAGAAATGTGATTTTAACCTAACCTGTACTGTAACAGGTCAGAAGGGAATAATAGTGTGTGTCCCCCACCCCTGAGCTCTTTGGAATTGGATTTGTGCCTTGGCAAATTTTAGTTCCCTGAGCAAATCTTTCTGTGCAGTGGCAGCAATACGCTGTTTAGAGGGATGGATAATGATGTGTGTCTTTAGGAGATGGAGGGCAGAAGCATTCATGCTCCATTTTTTGCTCAGTTAGGCTGCGTTGGTGGGGTTGGGTTTATTCCAATTTATGATGACTGAGATTTATACTTGTGAGAATAACTGTTTATTTTTATTTTAGCATTAAAATCCATGATCTGTCAGACCTAAGAGAAATGTATGCCATAATAAACTTGGATGATGAAAACAAAGGTATGTTACCAGTCCCCATGAGGACAGACTGTTTTACAAACTAAGTAAAACAGAATTTTGAAGGTGACTCTGTTTACATGAGTGAAAGTGCTGTTGGTGGATAAGCTGTGTAAAAATAGAATGTATCATAAATTCTTTCCCAACTTCATTTATTAGGTCACCTGTAGCAAAATGGGAACACATTTTAGCTGTAGAGAGATACTCTACAATAGAGTAGAGAGGAGTACAGCTCTCAGAACGTTTGATCAGTTAGTTGTTTGTTTTTTTCAATCTGTAATACAATATACTTACATTACTAAAATAATATACTTGACTGGTTTCTGCTTTATTTTTTTGCGAGCGGTGGGGGTGTGTGTGGTGTGGGCTTTTCAGCTTCCTGAACGTTGTTGCAAGTCTGTGGTTTTGGATAATGAGTTACCATCATTATCTCCTCTTGTTTGTAAATACTTAAGTTATTGTCAAGTCTTCACTCTTAGGAAAATGCTAAATTAGTATAATTACAGGTTTATTTTGAGTGATTCCAATTTATCTTGGAATTATATTCATTGGTGATGTTTGAATACATTGGTACATGTATTCCTGGGTATGAATGCCTACCATTTTCACATTTTAAAGCAAAATAATTGTTTGCTGGTTTCAGTTCTTAAAGGATTCCTTTTTTCCCAAAAAACCTTGTGAATATTTTAGGTGTAGATCAGCTGGCTTGGACAGATGATGGGCAGTTGTTGGCAGCATCTACACGAAGAGGATCCCTCCATGTTTTCCTGACAAAGCTTCCAATCCTTGGAGACGCTTGCAGTACACGGATTGCATACCTCACTTCCCTTCTTGAAGTTACTGTAGCCAACCATGTGGAGAGAGTATGATAACCTCTTCCTTTTGAACTTCATTTAGATATAAGTAAAGTAAGTATTAAGAGTGGATGAAAATTGTTTTAATTTGTTTTCTTTTCTTACAGGAGGTACCAGTCACAGTGTCTGTTGAAGTAGAGCCCAGTTTTGTTGCCATTGGTGTTTATCATTTGGCTGTAGGAATGAACAATCGGGCTTGGTTTTATGCACTTGGAGAGAATAGTAAGCATAAATTCAGTTCTCTTAAAATAAAACTGCTGCAGCATTATGTCTTACTTAATGAATTCAGTATTGTGTTTAGTGGTTCTGGACATTGCACATTGTACAGTAACAGCTCGAATTGCTATATGGTCATGTTAGGACCGAATAATGGTCTTCACAAACTGAAGTGGTTATGACAAGGCATTGTAAATAATAGGAATAAAACTTCAGGTTTATGATATTGGTAATTAAATGTAGAATGTTTCTTTTTGTTTATTTTTTTCCCCAGATCATGTTGTTAACTGATGAAGGACTTTTAAACTTTTGAGACATTTGACCAGCTCTTTAATACTGAGTTTGGCAAAGTGCCTAGGGGCTGTATGACCAGAGGGTTTAAATTCTCAATTTGGTGGATACTCACATTGTTTGCTGGGGGTGAGAGAAAATGGATTATGCCATGGCCAGATCTTAGCCAGTGGATTTAAAACTTTCACGTCTCTCTAAGCATCACCTTTTATGACTAGTAATTAATTAATCAAAACTGTAAGAATACTAGCCAGAGTTGCCCAGGAAAAGTTTCTCTTGTACTTTCTAACCAGTTGACTGATTGCTAAGAAGAAAGTCTCTTTAAATGTGACTTGTGACCTATCTGCTTAGATGTGAGTTTTTCACATCTCAGCTGCAAATTTAGATAATAAAAAAGCAAAATATTTTTACCTTTTCTTTTCTGTTTGAATCCTTTAGATGTAAAAAAGCTTAAAGATGTGGAGTACCTGGGGACAGTAGCAAGTATGCATCTTAATTCCGATTATGCCGCTGCTCTCTTTGAGGGTAAAGTCCAGTTGCATATGGTAAGAGCTCTGGCAATTGGGAGTGCTGGGCTAATAAGTTGGCCTAAGCTGAACAAGCTGATGCCATGTAAAAATGAGATAAAATGGCATGATCTTCAGTTAATGGAAATAACAATTATTTCAGTGTTTTTATTTTTGCTGGCTGATTAAAATATAAAGCTGAGTTTCTGTAGACTTTAGAAATACAGTCTAGTCTGTAACAGGTGAAGAAAAAATGTTTTCTTGTTAACTATTTAACAGGTTTTATTTTAAAAGTCTCAGTGGGAATGTGACAGAAGCATGTGCTGGATTTTTAAAGGAAGCACATGCAAGTTTTGTTTTCATCTCATTTTCTTACAGCTTGTTACAGGCAAAATTATGATACCTCATTGCTATCAGTGGAGTTTTTAAGGTCATTCTATTCTTTATATTTAGATAGAAAGTGAAGGTTTGGATGCTGAAGAAGAACGAGAAACTCGACTTTTCCCAACAGATGATGATAAATACCGAATTTTGTGCCATGCTTTAACTAGTGACTTCCTCATATATGGTACAGATGTGAGTATTATTTCTGTTTTCAGAAATAGATTCCATCTAAAAGATTTTTATTTGAATTATTTGGATTTTTACTCATACTTCTAGCAAAAAAATCCCAAGGCTTCTGAGCAGTTTAGAGGACTATTTTTCTATGCAAGAACTTCCTGCATATGCAGTTAAAATTGCATCCAGCTTCCTTTAATTTATATGAGATGCATTGGCAGGAAGGTTAGGTGTTGCTTTTACTAGTGTTTGTTGCAAAACACTGATTTTAATAGCAGAATTTAATTCTGATGCATTAGTGAGAGGGTTGGCAATCAAATGGTCTTCCAAATAGAAAAATAAAGCCCTTGGGTTGCAAGTTTGTTGATTCAGGTGATGGTATGATAGATGTGGCCAAAAAGGTACGGAGGTAAACAAGTATGATAGCATAAATGGATGTCTTGGCTTACTATTGAAGCTTTTGCCCAAAGAGAGTTTTTTTTTTAGGTGTTTCAACCAAGATAGGAATTAGGAGACCACTGAAGAAGGATGTGAGCATCCTTATGGATTTTTCCAGAGATTTTCCTGTGCGTGAGGGGCAGTTTCTTTTCTTTTAATCCTTTTTGGGGCATTGTGGTCTTTGTGAGCCAGACTGATGTATTGATGTCCCAGGGGAAAGGCAGCATCACCAAGACTGGTGCTGTCAGTGTTTAGTAACTTGAGTGGTTTTGTGGCAGTTGAGGGCTTTCCCACCTCCCTGAGTACTTAAACTGGTACTGATAATTCAAAGTACAAAATTTGGAACTTATTATTATGATGTGTGCAAATTTTACAATTGATTTCAAAAGCCAGTTTTTCAGCTGGATGGCTTTTCTACCCTGAGTTGGGGCATCTGATCTTTAGAATGTGTGGCTCTCCTTGGAAGCAAATTTTTCAGCTGTGTTTGAAGGTTAAGCTTCTGTCAACAACGAAGCAGGCTTTAAACAGACTTCACACTCAGCTCTAAGGTGGGAGAAACTACAACCAGTTTATCTGTTTGCCACTTAGTGATGTAATTATTACCTTTTTCAGACCGGAGTGATCCGTTATTTCTACATTGAAGACTGGCAGTTTGTGAATGAATATCGGCACCCTGTCAGCGTGAGAAAAATTTTCCCAGATCCCAATGGAACCAGATTGGCTTTCATAGATGACAAAAGTGATGGCTTTGTCTTTTGTCCAGTAAGTTTGTGTGGGATACCCATACAGTTACATTTACAAGCAGGCTCTTCAGCTCAGTAGTGCTTTTAATAGGGAATGAAGAAGCTTTGTCACTCCAACATGTATGCTGGTAGAAGCTGTTGCCAAGAAGGCTTGAAGGTAATGGTGGTGTAAGGAAATAAAATCTGTCATACCAGGACAATGTCATGATACTAAATTCCTGATCAGTAATTTTCAGAAATGGTTGTATTCAAGTACAGATGTTTTAGCCCGTTAACAAGCACAGCCAGTTTCACTGCCTGTCCCCATACCTTTTTTTTCTCAGAAAAGTAAGTAACATGAATATAATGTGCATTTTCTCCATTTACTTCCCTTCTGAATTAAGCCATTATGTTTAAGTCGCTGCTTATAAGAAAATTTTTTCTTTAAATATTTTCTTCATATTCCTGCACTATATATATTCTGTATATCTGCACTACATATTGGGGTTTGACTCAATGATCTCTTGAGGTCTCTTTCAACCCTTACAAGTCTGTGATTATCTGTTTCCTTTTTTATTTTTAGTCTTAACTGGGATGAATATTTAGTTTGTGTCCTCAGTAACTTGCCAGTAATTTTACTTACATGTTATTTGTAGGTAAATGATAGATTATATGAGATTCCAAACTTCTCACCAACTATTAAAGGAATCCTGTGGGAAAACTGGCCCATGGATAAAGGTGTTTTTGTTGCTTTTGATGATGATAAAGTGTACACATACGTTTTTCATAAGGATGCCATTCAAGGTACTCTAAATGCTTTTAAAAACTTACTGGCTATTTCAGTTAATAATGTAAAATATGTTTTGAATCTTTCTTTGTCTTAAATATTTTCATAACTGGATATAAAAATAAATAGTACTGCAGAAATTTCTAAGTGCAACTGATGAATAGAAAAGTAGTTGTTTTGTAGGTTTCTCTGTAAAGGTCCACCAAAGAGTTTTGGTCTTAACTCCCTAAGCTTCTTGCTGTTACAGCCTTTCATCTGAAATATGCATATTGTGCTTCAATTGCATTTTGAAATGATAATAAGAAAATCTTAAGATCAGGGTGACAAAACTTGTATCCACTGTTAACCAAGATTGTATTCATAGCAATTTATGTAATTGTGACAGAGAAACATTAAGAAACATCACCTACAAACACCTGGGAAATGACTTTGCAAGTTTAGAGGATTTAAGTTATGTGTGTTTCCTGAAAATTATGCACTGCACTGTAGATGGTGACTACCAGAAGTAGAGATGTTGAATTAATGCCCTGCAAATCTGCATTGTCTCAGCTATGACAGCTTGCTACACTTCCTACCATATAGGGATTTTTAAATGGTATCTTCTTTTCTTCCTGATCTCTAGGATCAAAGGTAATTTTGGCAGGTGGCACGGAAGTCCCTTTTTCCCATAAACCTTTGTTGTTGTATAATGGAGAATTAACTTGTCAGACTCAGAGTGGGAAAACAAACAGTATCTATCTAAGCACTCACAGTTTCCTTGGCAATTTGAAAGACTTTGGACCTAATGAGCTAACACAAATGCTTACTCAGGCTTTAATGTTGAAAAGGTACATCTACGTTTTAATTATATTGTGTAAACTGTTTTCTTCTGTGCTTATAACTCCATACAGAGTATCCTGGTGATGTAAAAATGTCCTGCTGACTGTTGATAGATTAGATTGATCCGTAAGTCCATGTAGCTCTCTGTGTGGAACAAGCAAAGTGACCAGGGGCCCTTCGTTTGTTTTTCCACTGTCAAGTAAAAGCTTAAGTAACTCTTTTCAAGACTGATTTCGATGCTGTGACAATGGCACTTTGAAAACTGGTTGGAGGTGCTTCTTGCATACTCCCCTTCCTCTGTAATGAAGTAATGGAAAAATCAATATAATGAAAAGAATGCCAGAATAGGGAAAGGAAATTGTTTCTTGAAAAAGTGTGGTAGAAAGAGAACTGTTATGCATTGTTAGGTATTTTTATTTCTCCTTTCTTCTTGACATCTCTCCATGGCTTTTGTTTTCCCTGCCGTAGTATTTCAGGGAGGGGTGGGAGGGAAGTGTTGAGATGGAATTTTATTTATGAGTAATACTAGTTTTAAATGCATTTTACCTCCTATAGGTTTTCTGAAGCATGGGAGTTGTGCAGACTTCTCAATGACCAGTCTGGTTGGAATGAGCTGGCCAAAGCTTGCTTATATCATATGGAGGTGGATTTTGCAATACGTGTTTATCGGACATTGGGTGATGCTGGGATGGTGATGTCACTAGAGCAAATAAAGGTAAAGTCCCTTTTAAACTGGAAATATGGTGATTTATGTCTTTAAGAATTGCTGAATTCTAAAGGGTCCCTTCCAGCCAAGACAATTATGATTGTGTGGTTCTATGAACTCATCTTTTTATGGGGATTTTCTTTTTTTTTAATAGAGATGAATTATTTTCCAGGGAGTTAATAGTTACAGAAGAGAAAGTGTCCAAACCACGTAACTTGCTTAGCTATCTGTTGGTGTGGTTCATTCTCTCCTGGAATATGCAACATTCCTTTCTGCGTTTGCTTGAGAGTAGCAGAATATGTTCATGTGTTGGGCATTTGGAGGCTTTTTTTCCTGTTGCTATTTTTCAGAAAATGTTTAAGGCCACTCTTTTTTTTTTTTTTAAACAAACTGACAGATTGCAATTACACATCTAGAAGTGTGCAAGAAATAGTACCTTAAAGATACACTGCTGCAAGTTGCTGATTTTAGAGTATTAGCTGTAGTGGCTTTGAGCTACAATAAGAAAGTAAGGGTTTTTTTCTGGTTTGTAGAATACAGTACATGTGGTTGTTAAGTAAAAGGATGTTTTGGTTTACTGTGTTTACTGGATTGTTACTTACAACAATATTTTGCTCCCACTGTGTCTTTTTGTAGGGAATAGAAGACCACAACCTTTTAGCGGGGCATCTTGCAATGTTTACCAGTGATTTTAATCTGGCTCAGGATTTATATCTGGCATCCTCCTGTCCTATTGCTGCACTTGAGGTATTTAAGATGTCTGGGTTTTTTTTTTTTTGCTGTTTTCATCTCCACTGTAATTTTTGAATATTTTGCCTTCTGATAATTCTGCCCTTTTATGGTTTTGTTCTTGCCATTGTGTGATTGACAGACATTCTTTCTGTCTCTCTCCCAAACTGTCTGAATCTTTCTAGAGTAACAGCTCTGTACTGGTATTTAGAATAATACAGAGTCCATATTAGAATGCATTAATTGGTAGCTGCATCAGAAAATGTTACTCTTCTTTCTTAATAGATGCAAAAAGACTTGCAGCACTGGGACAGTGCACTTCAGCTGGCTAAGCGTTTGGCCCCAGACCAAATCCCCTTCCTATCAAAGGAATATGCTGTGCAGCTTGAATTCACGTAAGTTCTCCTGCAGACTTGCAGTATAGGAATAATAAACCAATATTCATGCTCACTAGAAGAACATAGAATCTAGATACTTCAGTTGACTGCATTGCTGAGAGAGGATTCTGTGAGGTCTAGCAGCTGTAGTGTGAGGAAGAGAACTTTGTAAGGATGGTTTTGATTAATTTCAGTATATCTGGTTTCTCTGCAATTGATAGGTCTTACTATACAGTAATATAATCTACTAAATGAGTATTTTGTTGCAGGCAAGTGCTTGGAGCATAAAGTTCACACCATTTAACACTTCCTACATTGGACAAAACCCTTGCCATTTTCCTGTCATTCATTAAATATCCAGAGGCCTTCCTTTTTTACATATTTTAGGTAGAGGGGTGTAACATTTCAAGGCTGCCAGTCCCAGAAAAAGAGAGAAGGTATTAACTGTTTCCCATGATTTTAAAGTCTATTTATAGCCACTTTTTCCCTGAAGAAACCTGGTCTGTTTAATGACTAAATTAAGAGGAAAAGCTCCTATCTGTTAATAGAGTTTTTAGACAAGTTCTCCCTGGAAGTGCCAGTGTCACTGAGAGGAGATGCTTATTCATCACAATGCAGCCATCTGCAGCTTGAGCTGTGTTTTTATATAGCAAAAATTCTAAAGCTTAGAAGATTAGTTTCATTTATCTTCCTGGAGAATGTGGAAGTAGAGGTGACATTAGTGAGGTATATTGTGCAGATAGATTCTTTGCCTGCCTTTCACAGGAGGCTTACTGGTCTGAGTGTAACAGAATCAAGAGACAGGGTGCCTCTTTAACTGATATTTTATAAAGTGCACGGGAGGTGTCGTGACATCCTGTGTAATTGTCCATCTTTTGCATGCTTCATGTCCTTGTATGGAGCCATTATGTCTAAAACAAGACAGATAAATGTATAATTTGTGTGGTAGGAAGGTGGCCATCTCTTCCTATTACTCCATATAACTTCCAGTTTTCTTTTAGGGGTGATTATGTTAATGCTCTGGCACATTATGAGAAGGGAATCACTGGAAACAATAAGGTAATTTATTTTTAATAATAATCACACTTTTACTATCATACTGCACATTAAGTGGTCATGTTTCAGACTCATTTGAATTCAGGTTTTTTTTATTCAGCTCTGAATGTATATGACTTGGTTTTGGGATAGTAGTTTTTGCACTTTAACATGCAAGAATGGTGCTTTCTCTGGGTATAAAGCAGTATTGTTGTTGTACTAACATGGCATAACTAGACTGAGGTTTATAGTATGAGTAGTTTCATAATAGACGTGCAGATATCAGAGAAAATACTGCTAGGGTTTTCATTGTTACAACAAAAGTACTAATTATTCCTTCTGTTCTTCTTTATTGAGCTGTTATCTAGCAAGGTTTGTGTTAAAAAATAAAGACCATAGTCAGTAGCCACTCCCTTATTCTGATACTGTTTCCCCTAATGGTGGCAAAATGTCCATTATGAAGCAGCTTAAATGATAGCATGGGAACATAACAGGGCAATAGCAATATTTTCTGAATTCAAGCTTTATGAAACATCAATGACCTTAACACCTTTAAAAAAAACACAAAACAAACAAAAGGAAATACCCTCTTTTGCTTGTAGTTTCTTTTTATGTGCTGTTGGTTTTGAAGGAAAGAGGAAAGTAGTTCTGAGCTTACTGAAACAGATTCTTCTCATGCATGCTTGCTCTGGGCAGAGCTTGTAAGGAAAATGCAGAAATTAAAGACAAAACTTAAGAAGAAAAATGACCCAGGTTCTCCTAAATGAGTGACAGCAGCTAGGCAAGAACGTTGAGACAAAACCTGATTTGAGTCCATGTAACGTTTTTCAGTGCTTAGTTACTGTGGCTTTTGTGACCTGTAATGTACAGTTACTGCTTTTTGTTTGACTGCCAGTACCAGGAGCACGACGAAGCTTGCCTTGCTGGGATGGCCCAGATGTCCATACGAATGGGAGATATCCGTCGAGGGGTAAACCAGGCCATTAAACATCCCAGTAGGTTACTAAAAAGAGACTGTGGAGCTATTCTGGAAAGTATGAAGGTATTCAGAAGAGTTAATAAAGCTAAGGCTGATCATTGCATTATTTATTTCATTATTTTCAACCTTAATTTAGAAGTTATATGTTAATTTTATTTCCACTATTGTAGCAATTTTCAGAAGCTGCTCAGCTTTATGAGAAGGGACAGTATTACGACAAGGCAGCGTCAGTATACATCCGGTGTAAAAACTGGTGAGTACAGGTTTCAGGAAGGATTTGCTGTGGTGCTTTTTGGAGAGGAATGATTCTCAGAACAGCAGACATGTCTCGTTAATTGTTTCATTGTTTTCATTGTTCACTTCCCTAACCTTAAATAAGGACAGTGTTCTCTCAAGCTTGGAGTGTTTTTAAATATAGTCATAACTGTAAAGGATGAGAGTGCCTTCCTTTTTTCTTTTGTATTTTAGTTTTATTATGTTTAAAGTTACCTGCAGTTTTGAGTCCTTTTGTGTGTGCATATGCACATACTTAGTAATTTTGTTCATGTAGCTACTGTTCAGTTTATTATATGTCTTCAGTTATAATATACATAGCTGAGACTGAACATTCAGACAGTTGGAATTTTAATCTGCTGTTTCAAGTGGAGTCTGTGTCATACATAATAACTGGCATTTAATTTTTTTAAGTGAAATTGATTATTGTCAAGTTTCCAGTGGAAAAGTATAATGTACTGAGAGGCGTGCTTCACTCTTGCCTAATTACATTTTATGGACTTCTGATATCAAGAACTGATGTTCTGAGGTCAGAAAGACCCTTGCTCTTTCACAGTGGTGCTCTAAAAATGAGGTTGGAATGTTTATGTTCATTTACTAAGGAAAATTTTATTCCATCATGAAAGTTTAATTGGTATCAAAACAGACCAAGAGGGCACTTCAGTAAGTAGTGTTGATATAATGACAGCCTTGATTTGAGTTGGAAAGTGGGAGAGACAAGCATTGTTCACATCAGCAGGAGGAGGTCAGTTTGGGCAGAGAGGTGAGAGTTAAGGTTGGCTCCTATTCAGCCTCTCATATCCTATCACTTAAAAGGCTCACTGCTTAGTTTGCTGGCTTTTATAGGTTGCAGCACTGTGTGCAACTCCTGAGCTGGATTTATGGAAGGACTGACAGTTCTGTGTTCCTCCACACTGCTGTTAGGGATGTTGTAAAGCTGGTTCTCGTTTCCTAGAGTCCTCTGTACAGTCTGTCGCCTTAAGCACAGTCACAGGAGTAATCACAACTGCACCTGTAAATGAACATAAACATTCCAATCTCATTTTTAGAGCACAAGTGGTCTTTTGTACTCTTCTGCACATTCTTTTAGGTTACAGTTTTAATACTGTGATGCTTCTGTAGATAAATTAGAGAATACCAGTGATAAAAATCATTGGTGTGGCACTTCTTATGCTCGTACACCTCAAAAGGAGAAGATACTCTGCCTCTTTACACCTGTATGTTCACGAAGCAGCCTATAATTTCCAGTTCTTACGTCTACAAAGTGTAGTTATTTGAAAATATTAAAGTGCCTTTAAAACTTAAACATTATTTTCAATTACTGCTTTTTCAACGACCTTTTCAGTGTTGATATAAATATGCCTGGTTTACTGGAGAAAATTTGAAACCAGATGTATTTAATAAATAAGTGTTATCTTGTCTTTCTAGGGCAAAGGTTGGTGAACTTCTTCCTCATGTTTCATCTCCAAAGATTCACCTACAATATGCAAAAGCCAAAGAAGCAGATGGCAGGTATGTTTGAATGCTTACCTTTTTTAATAAACCATGTTGTTATTATTTTTATGTGTCATTTTTTATAAAATAAATTAAAAGACAGGCTTTGAATTTTGTGTAAAATAGCCTTCTGAAAAGAGATTCTGAAGGATATAAAATGTTGTGTAAAGATTTTAAACATAAGGGCTAATTCTAATCAATTGTTTTCCTGTATAAGCAGTAATATCTTTTTAAGAAAAGTCATGAAAGGTTTTAAAGTAGTGCACCCAATGCAGTGTTCCCCTTAGTAGGGTACTGAAGTTCAATTGTTTCTAACGACTCATTAGGTGTGATTTTAAAAGATAATTTAAAGGGGGAATAAGGAAAGATTTTTTTATTCTATTCTACAAATTACTGTTACATCTTAAAGGCTGCACATGCAAAATATCTATTCATGTGAAATTATTGGCTGAAATGAAAGCCCAAGATAGGTTATATTTAATCACGAAATCTAATTTCTGCTAGTCCTTTCCTCTAAGTAAATGTATTTTAGAATAGTGATACTTTGTAATATGAAGCAGCACCAAAGCTAATGTTTGCATTGATGAGACTAGAAAATAGTTTGTCAATTGTGCAGTGTGAGAATGAGACATTTCTTGATCCTGTTTACAGACAAAAAAATCTTATTTTTAAAATTATACAACTAATTATCATCTGTTTGGGTTTTATTGTTCTCTCACGAGTTATTTCATATGGAACTGATCTAACAGGTGATGTTTGTTAATGGAGCAGATTAATGGCTTTTAAGATAAAACAAAAGGGATGCTGGGAGTAAGTAAAAAATGGTGTTGTGATAGACATTTTTCTGTTTGCCTTTCATTCTCCCACAAGAAAAAGAGTGAAGTAAATGCAGAACAAGGCTGTGACATGCAAACTGAAAGGAAGGTGCCACAGAGTAACCTCTCAGAAGTAAAATACTGTGTGTTTGTCACACCATATTGTAAAAGAGTTTTTTAAAAGTTAGAAAAGCTGATGTGGAAACATTATTTTGCAGGTACAAGGAAGCTGTGATAGCTTATGAGCATGCAAAGCAATGGGACAGTGTCATTCGACTATACTTGGATCACCTTAATAATCCTGAAAAGGCTGTTAATATCGTGAGAGAAACACAGTCTCTTGATGGGGCAAAGATGGTGGCCAGGTAACAGTCTGTCGTGGTTTAACCCCAGCCAGCAAATAAGCACCACACTTCCCACCTGGTAGGTGATTGGAATAGAAAAAGGAGAAAACTCGTGGGTTGGGATAAAGACAGTTTAAGTAGAGCAAAAACTGCACACACAAGCAAAGCAAACTGAGGAATTCATTCTCCACTTCCATGGGCAGGCAGGTGTTCAGCCATCTCCAGGAGAGCAGGGCTCCATAAGGTGTATCTGTGGGAAGAGAAGTGCCATCACTTCAAACACCCTCCCTTCTTGCTTCCTCAAGCTTTATATGCTGAGCATGACATCATATTTTATGGAATATTCCTTGGCTCTGTTTGGGTCAGCTGTCCAGGCTGTGTCCCCTCCCAAGTCCTTGTGCACCCCCAGCCTACTTGCTGCTGGGGTGCTCTGTGAGAGGCAGAAGCATCCTTGACTCCATGTAAGCACAGCTCAGCAGTGACTGAAACATCCCTCTGTTATCAACATTGTTTCAGCATAAATCCAAAACATAAGCCCTACTACTATGAAGAAAGTTCTCTCTCTAGTTGAGCCAAAACCAGCACACAATCGTATTACACAGGTTAAAAGAAAAAAGTGATAGAGGCCATACCTGTAGGAAGTTGGTGAGGCTCACTAACATGCCAGACTCTGGTTACTGGTGCTTGGCCAGTGACTACATATTTTGGTTTCTTTTTTTGTCTTTTGTTCTCTAAAATTTTAACAGCTCTAGAGGTGGTTTGTTTGGGGGTTTTTTTAAACTTTCTGATTAAAATTATATTAACCTGAAGTAATAAGTTTAGGCAATAATAAATGTGTCCACGTTGTAGTATTTCTAAGTTTAGTCATCTATTTAAACTTATCAAGATATAAAATAAATCAGAAATGTATAATATTTATATGCCACAAAATACACTATATTCCTAAAACACTTAGTGTATTCATTGTGCTAATTAGTACTAAGGTATTAATTTGTTCATTCTGATTAGATTCTTTCTGCAGCTTGGTGACTATGGTTCTGCCATCCAGTTCCTGGTCATGTCCAAGTGCAACAATGAAGCTTTCACATTAGCTCAACAGCACAACAAGATGGAGATTTACGCTGATATCATCAGTGAGTATTCTAAGTTGTGAATTTGCTTGCAGTATGTTTTGCTGTTCTTTTCATTAGTTTAGACCAGTTTGAAGTCATAAGGGGTATGAAGTTTTGTTTCCCAGACTTCTCCATTTCAGGTCACCAAGGTCAGATTTGGCAATCTGGGGATATTTCTGGCCCACTAACTTGGCTTTGCTTTCAGCTTTTAAAGCCTGTCTAGGCTACTGTGTATTAAGGAATCCCTTTCTTTGACCTTGATACACATAGTACTGCTTTTCCAAAATTGAGAGTTTCACTGGTACAGTTCTTGATTTTATGCCCTTTTTTTCCTTTTTCCATGGTTCCAGCTATTTTATTACATCACTTTGTCTTTCTTTTTCCCTTTACGGCCCTTTGTGGCTTCCCCTTGTCTCAGTGAGAGACCAATAGGAGACCTTGCTGAGAAGCTGACTTTTACCTCGGGCCATCTAGTCAGCCAGTGGACAGCGTGGCACTTTCCAAGAGTTTTTTGTATTTTTCGCCAATGTCAGGCACCATTTTTTGTGTAAACAGTTTCACACAGGGATCTACCAAATTATCTCACATTTTCAGTTAATCTCTTCCTTTAAAAATGTATTCTTCTTGTTAAGGTTATTAATGACCCCACAACAGCTAACTAGCTTGGTGATACACTGTTGCAGCTGCTTATCAAGGTGGCCACTATTGTTCTCCTCTTCTTTATACCGTCTTCCTTCTCTCCCATCCAAAAAAGAATGTCTCTAATTGTAATCTAAGTGGGTGGGAAAAGGGTTTAAAACTACCTCCCTTCAGTGTAGTGGCTGTGTTTGGTTTAGATGTGTACAGAAAAATGGAGTCTTGGCTAGAAGACTAGGTGCTGTTCCCACTACCATATGGTTACATTGGTCCCAGTAGTCTTGCCCTGTATACTTGCATATTCTTAAACTGAAAATAAGGCAGGTGATAATCTCATAACCTCTTGCTCTGTTTTATTGTTGCTAAGTCATAATGGAAACAATCCATTAGTAGGTTGCACCATTGTATTTAGTCTGTTAAAAAACCTAGAATCCTATTATGGTGCAAAACCTATGGAAACAATTGCTTCGCTGCATTATTGGCTCCTAATGACTTTAGTCTCACTAAATTGGAAAAAAAGGTGTAAGAGATAATTTGAGTCTAGCTGGCTTTGGTAGTTTGGAATGTCAGTAGGAAAAAACCCGTAGGATAGGAATTTGTTTCTTCAGTAGGGCTTCTGTCGTATTAAGTAAGAATACTCTGCTGTCATTGCTACCTGTCTGCTGCAGGTTCTGAAAGTTCTACCAATGAAGACTACCAGAGCATTGCCCTGTATTTTGAAGGAGAAAAGAAACATTTTCAGGCGGGAAAATTTTTTTTGCTGTGTGGTCAATATGAACGGGTCAGTATGTAAACAGTGATCACTGAATGTTCCTAGAAACTGTTCCAAGCACAGTATTTCAAAACCAGGAAGGTTCATAGTAGACTTTAGCTGCCTTAACTGATGATAGTTTTAAAACGTGTAAAAAATGTGAGTGAACTATTTGTATTTACAGTTACCTGCATTGTATTCTGTGAACGATACGCTGCTGTGCACATAACTTTGTCATGGCAGTAGGGGCTCCAGGTGGGTCAATGACAGAGTAATTCTCAATGAATCTTGAAATGTCGTGAACACAGAAATACCAATTCTTTGTATTTTATTAGCTTGATTAGTGA
The DNA here is from genome assembly GCF_964237585.1 of Gallinula chloropus. Lineage (NCBI taxonomy): Eukaryota > Metazoa > Chordata > Aves > Gruiformes > Rallidae > Gallinula > Gallinula chloropus. The sequence goes on from NC_140092.1 coordinate 13,779,054, forward strand.
AGACTTGGTTGCTGACAAATTAAATCATTGAATACTACAGCATACCCTAATGTAAAGCTTTTTTTTTAAAAGGAAACATACTAATAGAAGTATGTCAATTGACATGCTTCCTTTTGATCAGTTACAAATCAGTGAACTGATGCTTATTAAATGGTTTTGCATACTGAACACATACCCAAAAAATTACTGATTTTGTCAAATTGCAACCATTGTAGGTGATGACTCCTTCAGCTGTGGTGTAGATAGGGCCCAGTGGCATGTTAATCATTCATTTCTTCTCACTGTATTGCTGTGAACATCTTTCATAGTTAGATGAAGGTATACACCAGAATTTGGCAAAGGCTCAACTCTTCCTATTTGCAGCAATATCTGTAAGAGCAGCTGCTACCTCTGTAGCATATGTGGTTATCCTGGTGGCTGTAAAATACAGTCAGGATAAGCATTTGGTGTGCCACTTGTCTGTCAAAATGCAGAGAAATAATTTGATTAAAAATAAGTAAGAAGTTAATATTGTGTGTCTCAATTTTAACTTTTCATTTGTATCATTTTAGGCATTAAAGCACTTTATGAAAAGTCCAAACACAGAAGATAACTTGGCTATAGAAATGGCAATTGAAACAGTAAGCAACTTTGATATAAGAAAAAATTCTTCATCTTTTCAAGTTTACTTCTTGAGATTGTGTTGAGGCCTTTTTTAGCATTAGTGAGTATTTGGGTAGATCACAAATAGAAGGAAAACTCTATCAGTAAATGTAGAACAAGTTAATACAGACACAAGAGGACAAGGTGTTTTCAGTGTTGAAAGGATGGTTCATGAATTAATTCAGATTTTTGTGGCTGTCAGACACATGTTTATAGTGTCTGTATGCCTCCCTTCTCACTTTGACACAGAATCCACAGTGGTTGAGATTGGAAGGAACCTCTTAAGGTTGTCTGATCCAACCCCCCTGCTCAGTGAGAGCTACCTAGAGCTGTTTGCCCAGGACCATGTCCAGACAGCTTTTGAGTATCTCCAAGGAAGGAGATTCCACAGGCTCCCTGAAGAACATCGGCACATTGCTTAGTCACCCACACAGTGATAAAGTGCTTCATGATGTTCAGATGGAACCTGCTGTGTTTCAGTTGTTGCCTGTGATTTGGACATTGCTAACAAGAGCCTGACTCCTTCGTCTTTGCACCTTCTCTTCAAGTATTTGCATTATTGAGATGTCCCCCCTGAACCTTCTCTTCTCCACACTCAACAGTCACATCTCTCTCAGCCTTTCCTCATGAGAGTGATGCTTTGCTGAACTCTCTGAGGAGCCCAGAACTGGACACAGTATTCCAGGTGTGACCTCACCTGGAGTAAAGGGGAGTGATCACCTGCCTCAGCTTGCTGGCTGCACTCCTCCTGATGCAGCCCAGGATACCATTAGCCTTCTTTGCTGTAAGGGCAGGCTGGTGGCACATGTTCAGCCTAATGACCCCCAGGTCCTTCTCTGCAAAGCTGTGTTCCTGCTGGGTGGCCCACAAGGTATACTGGTGCATGGGGTTGTTCCTCTCCAGGTACAGGCTTTTGTACTTCCCTTTGTTGAACTTAATGGCAGTTCCTGTCAGCCCAAGTTTCCAGCCATTTGAGGACGTTATGGAGGTGGCAGCACAGTCTTCTGGTGTATCAGCCACTCCAGCCAGTTTTTTATCATCAAGCAAGCTTGCTAAGGGTGCAGTCTGCCCCATCGTTCAGATCAGACTGGATCCGTTACTGACTTGTGGGGTACATTGTGAGTTACAGGCTTTCAACTACACCTTGTATGATTGACCACAACCCTCTGACCCTGACCATTCTGCCAGTTTTCAGGCCACCTCATTGTGTGCTCATCCAGCCCATACTTCATGAGCATGTTATGGGAGATAGTGTCAAAAGCCTTTCTGAAGCCAAGGTCGCTAATGTCCACTGCTCTCTGCTCTCAGCTCCCAGTCTCAGACAGAAGACCAGTTGCGGCATCAGGCTTACTTATATCTCAGCTTTATTTTTGGACTGTCTTCAGCTGGCCAGGGTAGTGCTGGCTCTGTTCTAGTGACAAACACCAAGTACTCCTCTGAGACACAGATTGTGCTGGGCTGATAGATGTAGCTTTGTGACAGCAGGCTTCAGCTCATGGTCTCTTGATTCAGATGCCTTCTCAGCAGCTCGTGCTAGTTGAAGCCTATTTAGTTATATTCCCTGACACAGCACATTAGAAATAAATACAAACTACTGCATGTCAAAGCTGATGAACTAAGTAATCATCTGGTTTGAACACAGAGAAATAAAAAATCATGTTTTAACTGTCTAGTTTCAGGGGTTTATGGAAACTTTTGAGTAAGTATTTTTTCCTTTCTTTTATGTAACATAATATTTTCTGTCTTTAATAGGTGGGTCGGGCAAAAGATGAAGCCCTAACAAATCAGCTGATAGACTATCTTATGGGAGAGAGTGATGGCATGCCCAAGGTACTGTATTTCATCACTGCTATTGTGTCAAGTTGCTGTGTGACAAGATGTCTGTTGAGCTTTTGTCCAGAAATTTGTGGTAGACACAGATTTATGTTTTAGCTTGGTTTCATTAAGGTGCAAGACTTGCATGATAAACTCTGTGCATCATTCAGTCAGTAACTCCAGTGTCAGAAAGATAAGGAGGGAAGAAACTATCTTGACTATAATCCTCACTCTCTAAGCTCTATGAAAGCAGGCAGTTGGGCAGAGGAGACTAAAATTCATGCTCATATGGAGGAAAAGTGGCAAATTTTAGCTGTTTATTCATGCCAGTTAGCCAGCTGGCTGTTGTCTTTCCTGGATCGACTGTCAGCATGTGTGTGTCTCAAGACTAGCTACAGCACTGGGCCCTTCATGTGGTGTGGGGAGTTTGTCTAACTGTTGCAGTGGAAGTAAGTAAGGTAGGAAATAGGAGATGAAGGGCAAAACCCCAGGGATGATGAGGCCACATTAGTTCCTGTATTCACACATCAATATAAGACATAAAAAGTTGTGAACAGATTTTCAACATTACCAGCTCTCTGTTGATTTCTGAAGTGATTAATGACCATGTTTTCCAAGCAAGCTTAGCCCAGGGGAATTAAAAACTTGCCACTGAGATGACTTGAAAATAGAACAGCTTCGTGTGAATGAATGTATGACAGTTAAAACATGTTAAAATCCTTTTATTTTTTTATTATGTAGAAGTATTTGAAGTTTGAATTTATTACTCATAGGTACAGTTTCATCTGCAGATACAGGCTGTGGTTCTGTTAACTAAACCACAGAGTTTCTGTTCTGTGTTGGAGAATGAAGTTACATATTTATGATAGAAAATTTTAAAACACAGGAAGCACAATTGAAGATTTTGGTTACAAACCTTCCTAACCTGAAAGTTTGATTAACAAGAGGAGACTAAAATACTGTGGACACTGATTTTTATGTTTTTACTCCTCGCTGTCATAGAAAAATCTTCTTTGGATCCTTAGAACCTTATTTTTCTTTTATGCATTTAGGAGGTACTCTGTGAGGTAAGAGGTGCTCTGTGCTATGAGGCTTATTTTAATGTCATGTGATCAATTACTAAAATTTAGAAAGGACCATTACCCTTTCTTCTGGGTTTCCTGGTCCTTTCTTAAAAGGAAACCATTCACTGGGTGTAATAAAAGGCTTCTGGCAGACTGGTAGACTAATTAATCTTTTTCCCTCTTGGATTAGGGAGTTGGAAGATTCTTGCTGACAGATTTTTCTGTATTAGTTGCCACTGCCTTAGGTTTGGTAATAAAGGAATTGTTCACAGACTAAGCAGAACATAGATTAGATCTGTTCTATATAGGCAATACAAGAAGTAGATTTTGACCATATTCTGTTGGTATGTTACATTTTTTTCCAGGACAGATTACAGATGTCCACTGTTCATTTGATGTTCAGCAGCATTTGAGGTTAAGATGCAAACAGCCTTTCTGCAGAGTGACTGCTGATGGGCTCTGTGGTTTCTCTGAGTTCCAGCTATAGGAAAAACAGGCTTCACAGTCTGTTTGTGGCTTTGATGTCTGTAGAGCTTAGGGAATGTTCAGTCATACTGGGGCTTGAGTTTAGAGAACTGCGTGGCTGAGCCACGTCAGGTCTTCCTCCCTGTTAAAGCAGAGCTTGAGTGTGAGCTCAATGGCACCACACCCATGTTTTTCCACTGTGAAAGCCAGGCTTCAGGGGCAGACATTTGAGTCTGCAATTAGATCTTAGTCAATGAATTTAAGGTCTCCTACAAACTCAGAGTAAACACGGTCAGGTGGAAAATTATATGTATGGAAGCATAATTCTGCCTTGCTGAGCACAGAAAGGTGTGGTAATGATGGAGATGATGTGATCTCAGTGCAGTAAGTTTATTTCACCCCTGTTATTACTGTTGTGGTTTATGATTCTGTTGGGAGATTAGAAATTCTGGCTCCTTCCTCTTTGTAATAGTGCCTAGAAATTAAGGGCTTGATGTTTTAGACTTTTAAAGACACTGGATAGTTGTTGGGCAAGCCAAACCTTGCTTTTTATGAAATGAAAAAAACCACCAAACCCAAACCACCCTTCTATCTCTTACTAAAATTCACCTCATATTATTTACCTCTGATTTGAAATGTAAGCGTTAATAAAATTGAAAGAAGCAAAGCATAGTGAAAGGAACAAAATTCAACTGCAAGAGACCAGAGGATAACAACACTGTTTGAGGCCACAGATGAAGAATTCCTGCAGCATCAGTGCAGTTTCCTATGAGTGCTGCAGGTTGGATGCACAAGGGCTGTAGTAGCCGGGCTCCTTTCTAACAGCAGCATCCCAGCCATCTGGCTGAAAGAAGTGGGTAGGACTGGGTAAGGGAGCTGCAGGATGTTCTGCATGAAGAGGTTCTAAAGTTTTTTTAGAAAACACTCTAGGAATGTTATGAATGCCATAATTGCCATATTTAACATTGTTTTGAACTTCAACGTAGAGCTTTCTTTTCCTTGTTTAAAAGCTCTCTCTTGTTCTTCTGAATGCATTAATCCAATCTGCCATAGTCTCTCTCAGTGAGTAATGCAATTTTACTTTATCAAGCCATACATACTTGTTTAAAAAAACATACTTTAAAAACAATTCATCTTTATTATGCTGCGGAGACAGTGTCTTTTAAATTATCAAGCAAATGGGATTGTTTTTAGAAAATAGAAGCTTTTATGTGGTGGCATTTTTGTAAAGCTAAAAGTAAGAGTGAATTTGAAGTAGCCATGCAGCAGAAACTTGCTAATCTTTTCAAGCATTGATCTTTAAACCAGATCATCGCCCACAGCAGCCTGATTGCTTTAAATCTTGCACAGCCAACAGTTATGTGGGATTTTACTGGAGTACCATGTTTTCAAAATTGTTATGCTCACCAAAATTTTGCTATACTGTTGTCTGACTAAATAATAACACATTTAAGAAATAGTTTATATGTCAACTGATGTATTTCTAACTTTAATGTGTAAAGATTCTTAATTTGTCACGTTAACCCTCTGAAATTTTTCAGGGAGCATTAACTAGCAAGGTTCTGCTGTTTGCTGTGTGCATGTTTTCTGAGTACCTGTGTTTTAAAATGCAAAACTGAATTAAAACGGTGGTCATCTAACATTAACATCAGTTAGACTGCAGTCATCATTTTTCCAAAGACCTTAGGAAAAGTTGTTGTCCATTGAAAATTCCTTCCTTCATTTTGCTTTTAAAATGGCTGACCTTAAAGGTAAGAGCGTGAAAGTAAAACGTGAGGCTAATGTGTCTTAAATACCCCCTACTTTTGAATTCTTTTATGCATCTGGCTGCTATGTAAATCATTGAAGGATATTATTGAAGTAAAATTAGGGTCAGGACAAATACCATATAAGAACAACACTGGTCTGTGCAGAGTTAGGATCCTTCTGCTGTGGCAGGAGAAAAAGAAGGGGGAGAAGGGCTGCCTTCTACTATCGTCGGTGGAATGGTCATCATTAGGAGGTGTCAGAAATTGGGAAGAATTACATCATAGCCTACCACTCATCATAATTTTTGTTTTCCCCCATCCAGACAATGGCAATTTTCCTTTTTTAAGGCAGATTACAGTGGACAAATATTGGCCACTAATAAATAGTTGTAGTTAGTTCATTATCCAGATAACTATTTCATTATTGTTAAATTATGGTTCTAATGATGATCAACCTTTTGATCATGTGTTACTTGGAATTCTGCTCCATCAATTTAAAATGCATTACTCTTTGTCACTTAATGGTGTTCTTTCAATTGCAACTTAAAAAGAAGAATTTGGCTGGACTTGTTTCCTTTGGAGTGCCAGTCCTTCTGGGTTTCATTTCTGTGATCTTTTTGTTGTTTATTTTTCCTTGCCTCTCAAGTAGGGGGTGAATCTCTGCAGTCATCTTCTGTATAAGGCAGTGTCTTCACATCATCCTTACTTCTGTTCATTTGGATTTCTGCTTTTTTTTGCTATGTACTTGAGACTTGGATAGAAAACCCACACAGAATTCCAGGGAACAGCACAACATTGATTAATACAATTCCTTTTAAAGACACTTCTTTGCCATTTTAACACAGAATACACATTGTAAATGTCTGGGTTTACTACTCCTAATACTGCACCTGGCTTAGAGTTTTTGCCAAGCTGTCTGTAAAGCTTCCAGTGTCTGTCTGTCTGCTGGTTCGTTTATTGAAGTTGGAACCATACCATTATAGACAATGCTTCAGCTTTGCTTGATCTTATTTACTAGTTCAAAGGCTTATAAACAAGATAAATTAATTTTGTGGTTTAGCTGCATTTTTAGGAATGATCTCCTTATGGACCTCTTCTTAGGAAAGAGCAATTCTCTCTTCTCTTGTTGTTTTGTGGGTTGGGTTTTTTTTTTGCTAGCCTGCTAGCAAATATGAGTGCCCATTTGTTTTCCTCAGTACTGCCATCTCGATTTTTAAAGTTCTGGTTTTGAATCCTTCCACTGATTTTCCTGCTGTCGGATTGACAGTTCTTGGGTGAAGGCTTTGCTACATCTGCCATCCTCCAGTTGTGGAATATGTCTAAAGAACTAAGTATAGCAAATTATGAATTTTATGCCTTCTGGTAGCTGACTGGCCCTTTAATTGTCAAGTTTTAGCTGTCTTGGATGTCTGTTCAATGAGTATTAATTGCTTTTGTATGATTTAATTAAGGATGCCAAGTACCTGTTCAGCTTATACATGGCACTGAAGCTATACAGAGAAGCTGCTAGAACTGCAATAATAATTGCCAGGGAGGAGCAGCGTTCAGGTAAGTCTCCCTGGTAGAACAGCCCCTCTTGACAGGACAGCCATGCAGTACTTAGGGTACTGCTAATTATATAGGATTTATGTGGTAAAGACACATAACACTTCTTAATTGTATTCAGGTTGAACTTTGATGTAGCCTTTGTGGAAAAGTTGGGCCTCATACCTGGGTATTAAATATTTGAAAAAAGAAAATTGTGGAAAATATCTACATTCTTCATTACATTCAAGTAGCCTGAGTGCCTAAGATTGCCTGCAACTTCACTTTTGCATATATCACACATCTCAGAACTGCAGTTTCTTTCTACATGTGGTTTATGACTGGAATACTGATCCTTTAGTATTTGCATGTGATTTTTTCAGTGGGAGATGTGCCCAGGAGATGGTTCCTGTTAAAGGATCAGATACCTGCTTGCTTAAGCCTGGTCTTCCCCTGTAATAGGTAGCTGAAGTTAGAAATAGAAAAAAGGAATAAGAAGAGACAGGGCTAGAAGCAGAACAACTATTGCCTCTGTCACTTGCTGTCCTCTGGAGCCATAGCAACAGCCCTAACATAACACTGCTGGTTTTCATTTCAAGTAAGATAAGAAAAATCTCTCTAAAGGAAAAGCAGCAGCTTCAGGAACTGCCCAGGCAAATAAACGTTTCTGGACTGCTCCTCAGCACTGGGCTAAGGAGTAGAAAATCACTTAAACCCTTGGCCAGCATGGTGGGGGGTTGGAACTATATGATCTTTCAGGTCCCTTCCAACCCAAACCATTGTATGATCATGGAACTGAATTGTTAGAATCATTTTGGTTGGAAAGGACCTTTAAAATCAAGTCTAACCATTAACCTAGCACTGCCAAGTCCACCACTAAACCCTGTCCCTAAGACCACAACTACACGTCTTCTATATACCTCTGGGGATGGTGACTCAACCACTTCCCCATGCAGCCAGTTCCAGTGCTTGACAATCATTTTGGTGAAGAAATTTTCCCTAATATCCGATCTGAACCTCCCCTGGCACATCTTGAGGTGGTTTCATGGTGTCTTACTGCTTGTTACTTGGAAAAACAGTCCAACACCCACCTGGCTGGAACCTCCTCTCAGGTAGTTGTAGAAAGCCATAAGGTCTCCCCTCAGCCTCCTTGTCTCCAGAATAAACAATCCCAGTTGTCTCAGCTGCTCCTCATCAGACTTGTGCTCTAGACCCTTCAGCAGCTTCATTGCCCTTCTCCAGACATGCTCCAGCACCTCACAGTCCATGTAGTGAGGGGCCCAAAACTGAACACAGAACTGCAGGTGTGGCCTCACCAGTACACCGAGCACAGGGGTATGATCGCTGCCTTAGTCCTGCTGGCCACACCATTTCTCATACAGGCCAGGATGCTGTGGGCTGCCCTGGCCACCTGGGCACACTGCTGGCTCACATTCAGCCAGCTGTTGACCAGCACCCCCAGGTCCTTTTCTGCCAGGCAGCTTTCTTGCCGTTCTTCCTCAGGCCTGTAGCACTGCTCGGGGTTGTTGGGACCCAAGTGCAGTACCTGGCACTGATCCTTGCATTTGTGCTGATTATGTAAGCAGGAAATGGAAAGGCTCAAGGGTTAAAATATTTTCTAGCTCCTCTGATCACAAACGTACGCCTAAGATGCAGTTTGCTGTCCTGTATTTCATATTCCCTCGCAGTACAGATGGGTTCTGTAACAGTGTGATCAGTTCAGTGAGGTTCTCAGTAAAATAACCAATCTTGCAGTAACTGTTTCCTCCTCAGAGGCATTTTTAGATTGTCCCCTCTTCCTTCAGGAGACTGCTAGGAGTTTCATTCTGAAGTTTACACAAATATAACTTATTCTTTCCTTAAAAATCAAGCTGTTTGGTATTTTCCATGTTATGTGCAGTTTTCCTGTAAGTTGTTTTTATGTCATCACATGATTTTGAGACTGAGTCAGTAACGAAGCATGAAAGGTTAATGTTGTTTTCCAAGAATTAATTCTGGAGTGATGCTTTGGTTCCTCACACAAATTCCACTGGTGGATTCAACTGCAGTGCGTAACAACATGTAACAGGTTGTTGGTAGAGAAATACATGTTGAAGAAAAAAGGTGATAATTCCATGAAATCCTATGGTTTCTGGCCAATCCTTGGGAATGACCTTGAAGCAGTATAGTGAATTAATGTGTGAATTTTAATTACCTCTGTGAAAGCTTTTGGGGTTGTTGGGTTGCAGAAGCATGGGTTTGTCAAAGCAAATTAGCATTTAAACAGCAGCTTTTGAATATCTGACATAGGAGAACAAAAAGAGAACAAAACATCTCCAAATGCTCTAAAAGTACCTGTTCTCCTCTAGTGCAGAAGCAACATATTGGATGCAGCATCTTCCAGTTTTAAAGTGTGAAAGGGTCACCCACACAAGCGTTTTACTGCTGTTGGGAGGACTTTCCCAAGTGTAATGGGTTTTTTTTCCTCTTTAACTCCCCTACTGCCATTCTTTAGGATACTGTGACTAGCAAATGAGACTTTCTGGAGTAATTGTTGTGCAGATGTTTTGCTCTAAGAGTCAGCATAACTTCCTGGGCAGCTCCTGTATATGTCATTGCTAAAGAAATTGTTAAGAAAATCTAAATTTACTGTTCAGTGCTGTTTGTTTTTAAGGAAACTACCGAAATGCACATGATGTTCTTTTCAGTATGTATTCGGAGTTGAAGAGCCAGAAGATTAAAATTCCTTCTGAGATGGCTACAAACCTTATGATTCTACACAGCTATGTTTTAGTGAAGGTAATGAATTGAGAACCTCGATGTAGGTGTGAGTTGCATGGTCTCTGATTTACTGAAGTGTACGTGTGGATGCTCTGTGGACATAAATTCCATTGCATAAGGGTTGTGTCACAGAATCCAAGTACGTGCTACCAGCAAGCTTCAGGACAACCCATGGTTGTTTCTGCCTCTTGGATTAGCTTTTTTTTTTTCCTAAATAATGACTAATTAAAACATTCATATGGCTTCCTACATTTCTTTTGCATTCATACTCATAAATATTACGTTACTAGTACTGTTATCAGGTGGTGGGTTTATTATTAGTGGTGATGTTGCTGTCATCTCTAAGTGGATGGCTGCTTTTCTGTAACTGAAATGAAGCAGGGGGCTCCAGTGATTTCTAGTTGTTAAGTCTTCCTGGCCCTGAGCCACAAGTCAGTGGTCTGTGTCACAGTGCTCCTCTGATGAGTTTTGTGAAAGAGCCGTGGGCGTGCAGCCCCTACAAGGATGGATGCCAGGAACAGGCCAGGAGTTACTCTCTGCAGTTAATTAGATACACTTGTTGTATTCCAGATCTACGTGAAACGTGGTGATCACCTGAAGGGAGCACGTATGCTTATTCGTGTGGCCAACAACATCAGCAAGTTCCCATCACGTAAGTGCCCGCAGCGTAGCACGTGCTGTGCTCTACAGGACAGCTCCATCAGTGTGGGAGAAGGTGCGTTCTCCTCCTGTGGTCCCACAGGGATACACGGAGCGCTCTGCCGTGCCCCACAGGACAGCTCTTTGGCATGCGGCCTCCTGAATGGGCTCCTCGCCAGTGGACTGGTCTGTCCTCACCTTCCCTAACTGCAGTACTGGGCTGCCTGAACCACACTCAGGCTCAGCTGGTTGGTTCTGTGTAAAATCACAACATTTTAATCAAGCCTTCTTTTGAAAATACTTCTCTGGTACGTGGAGAACGGTGACTGAAATGTAGACTTCAGCTAACACAGACCAGATTTGGGAGAAATGGTTATTGTAGTGAAAAACATGCCTGCTGCCATGATGAACTTCAGAAATGCAAGGCAGAGAGAGCTTTTCTTTTATATGGCTATAGGAATAGTGCAGCTGTGTGCCACGAGGAAGAAAAACAATACTGTTCTTCATCAGCACCTTTTCAGGCCTGTTAGCTCAAAGGCTTTCAATGTTCGTAATTGGTAAATAAGTACTTGACAACACTGTTTCCTTCTCTTACAGACATTGTGCCAATTTTGACTTCAGCTGTAATCGAGTGTCACAGAGCAGGATTGAAGAACTCAGCCTTCAGTTTTGCTGCTATATTGATGAGACCAGAATATCGTAACAAAATAGATCCGAAGTACAAGAAGAAAATTGAAGCAATGGTCAGGTGAGCAGTGTGAGTCTATTTCCAAACACCAGGGCTTTACTTGTAATGCTGGCTTTGTTCAGAAAGTCTTTGGGCTTCATCTGGCGTTCATACTACTTCACTGTCTCAGCTTTGGAAGGCTAAGAACCATTTCCACCCTTCTCTGAAAATTACAGGCTCTTCTGGCCCCTCGGATGTGATAAGCCTCACATGCAATGTGCATGCAGAATGCATCTTAGCTGACCTTACTGTGTTTCATTTCCCCTCTATCAGGTCTGTTTCCAGGACCTGAAGAGTCTCAGCTGGCATAGCTCTGATCCTGACAGCCTTTCTCTGAACTTCTTTTACGGCCTTTTTGGCAGGGGCAGGACCCAAATGGCACATTGTACTTGGGGTGTGGGCAACCCCTGGATTTGTGTAGTAGCAGAATGACTCCATGTTCTACCCTGTTTGATTTGCTTTGGCTGCAAGCTCATGTTTTCATAGCATCTGTCCTCACTGCCAGGTCCTGCTCCTGCGACACAGTGGCTCAGTCTCTCATCCAGGCTTTTGCTTTGGCTGTCCCCCACCCATGTATCATCTTGCCACAGAGATCTGGAATCCCTTGAAGCTGGCTCTGGCCTGTCTCAGCCTGAGCATTATATTCAAGCTGTGGCATCACATGATTTTTCACTTACACTTTAGGAGTGGGCAGAACAGCTGTGTATGTGAGAACTGTTCAGACTATTCTGTTTAGTATCTTTTAACCAATTTTTTTAATTCACTTGAAGCTCTTCCCTATTAATTGCTTGCTACTATTTCTAGAACATTCCAGTAAGCTTCTAAAATAGGACATCCCTGTTTAATCTCATTATTATCCATATCACAGATTTTGTAAGTAAGTGGAGACAAAGCAACAGGCCACTGCGAGGGAAGCGCATGTGCCCAGGCTCATGGAATGAGAAATGAGGCTTTCTGCAAGGCATCAGGCTCCCAGGCAAAGCCCTCGACCTGTCTCTAGGGTTACTAGGCTAAACATTAGAAAGGAAACTATACTACAAGGGATCTGAGCTCTTTGCCTGGGATAATGTTAGCTCCCACCCCAGGTGCCCTGCTGTCTGGGCTGGGACCCTCCTTCTGACTGGGCTGTGGCTGAACACAAGCCTGAGCGAGGCAGTGTGATGGGCTGTATCACCCTACCAGGGAGCCAGGCTTAGTCCTCGTTACTTCAGCCCCTTGTGGTCATTCCCACCACAGAAGCACACTGAAGTACAGAGACCACAGCTCGAAACTCCACACATACAGAACGTGGGTTTTGAAAGCTTTCAAAGTATTCAGTGTGATTTGTTTTGGTTTTAAAAAGGTGGTATTGCTTCAGATTTGAGGGGAAATTTACCTATTTCTGAATTTACATAGTTGTGAGAAGGCTTGAGTGATAGAATTACCTGGTAGAATATGAAGTAGCACCTGGAACCTATGCAGGTAACTCAAAACCACTACCTACCCCAGGCCTTGTAAAGCATCTTTGTGTAAGTTCAAAGCACTTGAGGTTTTTTCTTTACCTTTGTATCTTCTAGACGTCCCGACACAACAGAGGCAGAAGAGCCAACAACAGCCTGTCCCTACTGTGCATTCCAGCTGCCAGTGTGCGAACTCCTGTGTCCCAGCTGTAAAAACAACCTCCCCTACTGCATTGCAACGGTGAGTGGCTGCGGCGTTCTCTGCGGGCTGAGAACCGGCTCGGAGCTTGGCTTTGGTGTGTGAGTGGCTTCAGGGTAGCTCTTTTGGGGTGGGTTGGTTTGTGGGAGGGGTTCCCAAGCTGCTTTAAGTGAGAAACTCTTGTCTGTTACTAGCATGGAGCCACATTGGTCACCACCTGCAAGTTACAGGCACTGAAGGGTGATGGTGAAATCACACAGTGGTTCACGAAGGCTTCACCTTCCAGAGAGGGCAGCTGGTGCACCCAGACTCCCCTGCCCCCCAAAAGGGTACAGTTGGGGTGCTTGAGAGAAGAGAGACAGGGTTGTATGAAGGTGCCAGCTCAGTAAGGGCAGAGATAGACGCTCCACCTTTCTTCCCTGTAGAGAAGCTTGTGGAGGGCAAAGCTCCACCCCAGCTCCAAGCTGCCAGGACTGCACATAAAAACCAAAACCAAACCACCCTTCAAAAATCTGTTTTGGGGGATGTCCAGAACATAACAGAATTTTTAGGCACTTCCCAGGATAAGCAGTGGCTCAGCCAGGGACCTCAGCATTTTACTTACAGTCCTTACAGTTTTTGCTAGAGGATACTTCAGAGAGCACTGAAAGGTGGGGCTGGGCTACGTTTCCCAGGGGAAGAGCTGCACATCTCACTCAACATCAGTACAAAATCTTCATGCTGAAGTTGGCTACTGCATAACTGACATTCCATTTATACCAGGTGTGACTTGGCATGCTGGAATTACAGGAAAATCAAAATTTACTGGAGCAGGGATTAAATGCTGCAGTTGGTTAAAGCTAAAAAATCAAGAATGCCAAGCCATACACAAAGTATTCAGAGCAATTATCTATGTTTTATTTGATTGGTTGAACAGAGTAAGGTGACCAGTGTATTTTAGAAATAGTATCGTAAAAGCCTGGCTCACTTTCATTACGTGCATCTTTATGGGCTAAGTGTAGTGTAGATATTTGGGTACATGTCACACTAGTTACTTAGGCTGCATTGTGGTTATAGTTAATTTACATCACAGGCGTTTGTAACATCAGCAGGAACACAGCATTTTTAAGTACCTTAAGAGCATCAGAAACCTCCTGCTGCACATCTTATTAGAACGTAAGTCTCTGGGTGTAGCACAGGGTGCTGTTTTGTTTCATACAACCATGAGCATAGTTTGTATTGAAAGCAAACTAGGAAACATGCCCAGAGAGAGTTCCTGGGACAAGAGGCAAGTGCGAGGCAATCACTGTGCTCACCCTGGGGAGTGGCAAATGTGACCACCTAGGCTCAGGTGATGTGGCTCCTGGGGCAGTTTTTGAATGTCATATGCCACAGCAGAAGTCACAGCAGGTTTATGTATGTCTCTCAGCACAGATCAACAGGGAACATTCTAGAATTGACGAACTAAAAGCATATTAAGAATTGTAATTCAATAGTGTCTCAGATTTCCTTGTGCAGAAGAGGGTGGGAACTGGGAAACAGGGCATCTTGCCTTTTCCAGTTACTACAGCAGCAGTGTGGTGGGTTTGCTTTAATTCCTCCAGCCATTCAGAGCTCAAGGGCTGAGACTTTTCCACAGCAGCTACACACCAAGCACCCAGTGTGGTAGGACACCATGTGCCCTTTAATTACTTAATTAATTGCTTTTGTGCACAGGGACAGCATATGGTACGAGATGACTGGACAGTCTGCCCCCACTGCGACTTCCCTGCCCTCTATTCAGAATTCAAGCAGTAAGTTGGGATTTGTTTTCTGTTTGTTATGTTTTAGCTGCAACTCATTTGATTTGGAACTAAACACAAGTGGGGGAGGGGAAGAGGAACGCTCCCCTACCCAGCGGTTTCGCCCCACATACCTGCAGAACAGCACTTCACAGTGGGCCATAAACTCTGGTTAAGCCTGAGCTGGGTCAGAGCTGCAGCGCTCCCACCACAGGAGCCGACCTGAAGACAGATGTTGGGTTTCAAAGGTCTTAGTTCCTCCCAGAAAGGGGACCTGTTCTGAGCCTGGGGACCACAGGTGCTGCACAATAGCCCCCAAAACAAACCACATGCAGTCCGGGGCACAGACTGAGGCAGCCGTAGTCTCAGCCCCTGTAATCCTCTGTGGGAGAAGGGGAAGGGATAGGACAGCTCTGTACCAATGGCTGAGGCTACAGGAATCACAATCGTAGGGGTTGGAAGGGACCTCAAGAGATAATTAGGTCCAGCCCCCCAACTTCATGCTACACCCTGAGCTCCTTTGTGTGTTGTAATTGCCAGTTGTGCCTGCAGCCTTCCTGGCACTGTTAGTTCCCAAACGTTAAAAACAACTCCCCCTGCTCTGCCTGGACAGAAGCAGCTGTTGCTCTGGCCTGCATGTGTTACATGGTGTAAGTCAGAACTCTGCTGGCTGCTTTCTGCCTCAGGCACAGCTGTTCAGTTTAAGTGTTGGAATCAGCCTTTGATCAATCACCCTTCCTTTTAAACAGCATGTTACAGACTGAGAATGTATGTCCCATGTGCTCTGAACGGATTAACATTGTTGATCTGAAGAAAATAAGTGATTGCACAGCGTACCTGACAGCAGAAGATGGGGACCAGTAACTTCAGGTATGTACTGAAGCACCAACTTTGTCCTTTTCCTGTCTCCTGTCCGAGGAATCGCTCCCAGAAGGGGCAACACAAGGTTCAAGCATCCAGCCTGTGCTCTAGTTAAGCAACAGCCAGCAGCATCTCCTCCTTGCACGCCTCAGGGCAAAGAGCAGTAGCTTTTGCTGCTCCAACAACCTGGTCATTAAATGGGGTTTTAACACAGCTTATCTCTACAGTCATGGTGTCTGCAGCCTGTTCAGGTTTGGGAAGTGTTCCTGACACTGCTTGTGTTTCAGTAGCACAGAGAACAGTTTGCAGATGTCAAATCCTCATTAAGTCCTCCTACAGACCTACCAACCAGCGTTTAAGTGTAGGGACAGATAAATGCTCACAGGAAGGAGCAAATCCAGCATGCTTGGTTCTGCCTTCTCTCTTAAACAGAGCACAAGGCCATCATAGCTCACAGGACACCAACAGTATTTCTTTCACATGTTCATGTTTCCAGAACAAGGCCACCACTCCATCTATGCCACACACACTTAGACACAAGTTTTGCTCAAGAAATTTGTCAAGTGTCATTCATTCATTCTGACATTTGAAGGCAGTTTTACTGGTGCAAAAGCCTCCTGTGAGAGCAGGTCAGTCACAGCACAGTGATGGTACTTTCCTCCAGGTGAGAAAGCTGCTCTCTGTCAGGGCACATGACTAACAGCCTCTGTTTATCTTCAGACCTGCAGGTGCTGTCCAGCAAGCAGCAACAACAGCTGTATCACAACATGACACCTCTCTTCCCCACTAGGACTTCATGACAATCACCAGTGTCACTTCTATTTTGTGATAGCCTGTAAATATTTAGCTTTTGATAAATTTTGTACTTTGATTATAGTAAATAAAAGTGATAATTCTTCTTACAGAGCAAAATCTGCCTTTTATCTGCACCAGAGACAAGAGCAGGGTGTTAGCCACACCCCAGGGTCTCTTTCAACAGCAGCTCTGGATTTTTTTTGACTGTTTTCTATTCAGCATTTCTTACTCTCCAAGTACTCCTTTCTGGTTTTGATTAAGGGTGAAACTCATAGGAGCACAGGCTCCTCAGTCAGGTTTGGAACTAAACCCCCTCACTGTTCTGCTGTGGCTCCAGCTGAACAAAAGGGAACCTGCAGGAAAACACTGCCACCACATCCTGTGCCTGCAGGAAAGGAGAAACCATGGAAGGACAGAGGGAGAGTGACAGAACACTCCAGGAACCTAATCAAAACTTTTAAAAGAGTCCTGTGAAACATTTTATTGTAATTTTATACACTGCTGAATTTCTACAATGTACAAATACGCAATTGGGGGGGGTGTTGCATCATGTACTATTTACAGGAGTTGACCACATAATACCAGAGGATTTATTCCAAGAAAAAAGAAATGAGATGTCAGAGGAAGACTGAGTACAAACACCAGGTAACTACGCATCACATTTCTGTCATGTTCATGCACCCTGGTGTTTGTTGCACAAAGCGTAATTTTAGGTTGTAACATTGTAGCACAGGAAGAGTAAGTGCAGCACAGCATAGTGTGAGAGTACAGTAGCTACATCACCTCTATAAGAGGAGCATTTTTAACTCACTGGTGCTACGTTCCCAGCTCCTGCACAGGCTCCGTTTCATGTTCCTGACAAGTTAGGTAAGCAAGGCTGCGTCCAGAGCAAGCAAGATTTTATTGTGTTTAATGTCTTGTTTTCTCTTTTCTCTTCCCTTCTTTCTTCACTGTTTCTTCATTTTTCTCTCTCTTTGGCAGCTTGGAAGACTTTGCCTTTTTTTGCTACAAACAGAACACAAAAATTGTTTAAAACCCAACTGCAGCCTGGTAAAAGTATCAACCACAGCGGTGTCAGCATTAAAAGGCATGTCTTCTCTGCCCCCACCAGGGATGAAGTCATTGAATGCCCTGGGGCCTACAAACTCACAATACTCATTCTTAAGGGGCGACCCCCTGACATGGAGCAGGCAGCACTGCAAAGGCCAGGGGCTGCTCCTGAGGATGGCACTGTCCCACCAACACCTAAGTATTCCTAACTGCTGGAACGATGCCTTACGCAGGAGTTCACAGCAATGTCTCACTTGGGTCCAACATTCAAGCAGAAGGCAACAGAAGTAAGGCTCTCATGCTACTAGTTAAGAGTTTAAGAGCTGAGATAATGTATTTCCTATCTCCCATGATTTTTTTCCTCCATTCAGGGGAATGTCCCAGAAAGCAGTGTAGTGTGGTAGCGTAACACTAAGAGTAAGTCACCTTAATCATCGCATCACTTTCAACAGTGTCTTGCTCATCCTCATCAGACTGGATTTCTTCCACATTCAAGTCTTCATTCAGCTCTAAGTTCATCGCAGACGCCGACTGCCTTTTAGATGTCTTGACAGAACTGAGTGAATAGGGAGTCAGATGCACCTCTTTGTTGTAGGCACGGGTAAAAGCTGCTTTGACCTGTTAAGTTAAGTTAGAAGGAAACTTGTGAGGCAGAGAAGTCCTGGCTCCAGCTGCCACATCATCTTCCCTTCGGGAAACCTGACCAAAGACATGTAAGTGCCTTGTGTCCCCTCTTCTAACAGCTGGATGGTGCAAGCTCATTTTAAAGTCCCATGTAGTATAGAGACTGTAGTCAGGTAGTGTGTGCATCTTCACATGCTTCTTGCTCAGCCCTCCAACACTGCCAGCACTGTGTTCCTGCTGCCAAGTACAAGTCACACCAAAGCCACCCTGGGCAGCCCCAAGCACCCACTGCACTGGAGTAACTAGCAGCAGTGCAGGTTTGGGTATCAGCAGAGAAGACTGCTCCTCCACCGAGCACCCAACCTGAGATGGGGCTCATGGTTCAGATCTCACACCTGCCTGGCTGGGAGCAGGGACTTGAGCTTAAGCTCACCTTGTCCCAGCCATGGAAGCCTCCCAGCCAGATTCCAGGGGAGACCCCATGTCTGGCAGCTCAGTCTAATCAGACTGTGAAAGACACAAGCTGCCAGCTGGCCTCCAAATGCAGGGCCTATGCTGCAGCAGACAGTTTGTGCCTCTTCACGATGCCATGAGGGGCAGGGGCAATGCCTGATGGGGGTGCAGCCAGCAGGTTCCTTGGGGCAAGCTAGCAGCTTTCCCCATCCCTTCCCTGTTCCGTTCCTATGTCCCAGGCACAGCCAGCTCCCAGTGACCCTCCACAGGAGGAACACCAGGTGTAAGGCTCCTGAAGGAAGCACAGGACAGACCCCTTTAGGACACACCCTGAACCTTTAGTAGCATCTCTGACAGCTGATGATAAAAGATTACTGTAATGAAGTTACAGTTAATGAGCAGCTTCACCAACTTCAGCCTTTCAGTGACACATTCATGCCACAGCTACAATTCAAGGATTTCTTTTTAAAGGTATGGAAGAACAGGGAAAAAATTCACTAGAGAATTTTACCTTGGGATCCAGCTTTGAGAAAGGACTGGGTTTGCCTCCCCACATGCTTATTTCCATGATATTTTCAATATCTTCTTTCATCAAGCAGTAGGAGTCCATGAATGTTACAGCTTCTTGTACACCATCTGCTCCAAAGTCTCTCAAGGGCTGGACAATCGCATCCCGCAAATACGACAAATACTCCAGGTTTACTGTCCTCTTGCACATCTGGGTTCTTTGTCAGAGTGAAAGTAGTGAGTAAATCTGTACAGCCACCACCACTTGCTTCTAAACACAAACAACCTGTAGGTATGTCCCTCAGCAAACAGATAATGAGCTGCCTTAGGAGCAAACTGCAAGTGGTGCTGTGCCATTCCCTTCGCCATTCCTGCATTAGGGGTGACCAACACAGGGTATCCCAACACAGAACAGGCCGGGGAAGCACACCCCTAACTGAGAAACAATAACTTCAGGTTGGGGTGTGGGGAAGAAAAAGGTCTCAGTACTGCTGACTGTACTAAGGGTGTTTGCTGTCTGCTGTTGCCCAGACCAAATGCTAAGAAAGCAACTCCACAACACAGGAGCACGTTCACTGAATACTGCAGGGAACCCTGCACTGAGCTCAGCAAGGAGCTGACAGTAAGGAGCTCAATACCCAAACCGATGTAACCCAGCAGAGGAGTGTCGGTACTACCTGAGACTCATGTGCATCGCCAGTTCTTGAGTGATCCGATCGTGTTTGCCTGTGGATGAGAATTTCCCCAGCCAGCTGGGAAAGACGGGAAACTGGGTCATGTAACCTCTCATCAGCTCCCCAGGGAGAACACTGGCATAAATGGCCTGAAAAAGTAACACACATCCCAGGCTCAGTGACAAGGAACAAGTCTCACTGACACTGTGACACAGTGGTCTGACAAAAAGGGGCAGTGGAAACAGTTCCACAGTGGAAGCCGCTCGTGTTAAGAATTCTCCTGGTTGCTTGTTTCTGTTCAACCCCTTTTTAGGGGACAGCTTCAGCTCTTGTACCACCTTATTTGTTACCATGTTCTAAAGTGCCTGTGAAGTTACTGGGGTTTAAATACCATTAAAAAACCTACCCTGTTTCTCATGCCCAGTTCAGAGTGCAGCCAGACAGCTGACTTCACACAAACATGTGCTGTAACCTCCAACAGATGGAGACAGTGAAGGAACACTTCCAGAGAATACCACAAACCCACATAACCCCCAGCTAGCCAAGTCCCTCAGCAACTCAGCTAAACCTGCTGCAAGCAGTGGGGTGGCCTAGCTGAGCTCCAGAGGTCCCTTCCAACTTCATCTACAATACAGTCTCTGATGCTGGGCACAATCCCTCAAGCACAAGGCTTGCCAGTGTTTCAGGGCTCAGCAGAAGCATAGTGGTGAAGCTTTGGGAGAAACACTGGCCAGGTGATTGGCTGGGACAGGAAGCACACCAGTAAGACAAGCAGGCTTGTAACCACACATCAGAAGTGATACATGTCATGTGTCCCCACACTTTGTAAAGAAGGGTAAACTTTTCCAAAGTTCCAGAAGACTCAATCGATCGTGCTGGTAAGAACAGGGGAGCTATGAATAGGTGAAGCCACAACACTGCTACTCACCAGCAGAACAGAGAACACTGTCTGAGGTATCAGCTACAGGGGTCACAAAATTACACTGACACACCAGCTTCAACAGATGAGTCTTTTACACAGGACACGCAAAGTGAGTGTTAAGGGCTCACCTGCGTTGGGAGAAGATTCCAGTTTTGCTTGCTACGAATCTGTTTGTCCACTATATCACCATCACATATACTGTCAGCTGCTCTACTCAAGAGCACCAAGTGCTTTTTCAGATTTCCTCTGGGAGAAAAACAAACAAGTTGACTGTATTACCAAGCAGAAATGTCTAAACAGGTTTTACTCTAGTTTTACTCAACACACAAATCTGTCAATTCAGGGTATGGAGTAACTTACCCAGCAGCAGCTGGTTTCACATGCACATAGTTCTCTTGGACAAAGAGAGGTGCTAGAGAATAATCATGGAAGAAAAGATCTGATTTGTCTATAAGAGACATACGAGAAGCCTCCTCTCCAGCAGCAAAAACCTTCCGGACGACATCGAAAGGGCCCTAAGTAAACGACATTCCAAAGTCAGCAGGCTGAAGGTCAACACAAACAACAGGACACAGCACAGGATCAACAAAACTGCTGTAGAGTGACGGTACCCAACAACACCTGGACTCATCAGGTCAAGTTCCTTGCTCAGTACTTCCTTCCTAACACTTAGCAGTTTTGAAAATTGCGTTGTACTTCTGATACTAAGAGAATTATCTCCTAATTAGAGAACTCGGGACAAGAAGCACAAGCTTTGTAATTGCGTCTTATGTAACAGACCAATACATCAAAATATATACTCAGTCCTGGCTTTACTGGTCTTCAACTACTTGTGACAAATTTGACAGCTGCTTGCATCCCAGTTATCACTGCTTTAGTTGAGAATATGCTTATAAAGCTTGTAAAAATCAGACAGTAAAAGCCGATCCAGCATTTTACACTTACCAGTTTGATATCCTTTTTGGCTCTGCTGGCATCTGTTTTAGCCTCATCATAAGTCAGTGATTTATCCTTTGCACACCACATATTCAGATTATGTAAAACCTAAAGGACAAAATATACAATTCAAATGGAAGACTCAGAAAACATCCTGATCTCTATACTTAATAATGCTACAGTGGAATCAAGGACTTGTACACGATGCGTGCTCTGAGCGGACACTGACCTGTCTGATGTCCTGATTTGCAGCCAGGATTATCTCCTGCATAGCAGGTGGTGGAATTTTTAAACCTTCTTTAAATGCAATAGACATCATGGCTCCCTGTAACACACACAATTGAGAACATGTCACTAGAGACTTTTGATTAACTCTTCCCCCTGCAGAACACATAAACAAGTCTATGAAAGAGCATTACCATGTTTTTTTTTAAAGCATGCATAATTTAAATTCTCTCATAAATATTCTTTATCATTGGTGTAGAAAAGTACATGCTAATTTAAAAAATAATCTTTGGATACATTTAAGATAGACTTCTAAAGTCTGAAAGGCTTTGGGATTCTTCCCATTCTTTGGTGAGAAAAGCAGCAAGTCAGAGAACCCATTCTGAAAAGCAGTTACTCACTGAGATGACCCATTAAGCCTTCAGCAGCATTCCCAATTCTGAATGAACTCTGCCACACCAGGACAGAAGGGACTGATGGGGATTCGGTGCAGTTGCTACACAGGCAGCCTCCCTACCTTAATCTGCTCCAGACGAGGCCTCTGAAAGCGAAGATCGAAACAGTAGTGGACCAAGGAACGCATTTTAGGATGGTTGCGATCGTTACACATACAGATGATGGGTACCTTTGTGTGTCTAATCAATCCAATCAACTCCTGTCATTTAAACACATTACAACCAGCATTAGTCCCTACCTTAACCAGAGCCTTGACAGATACAAGTCTGTAACACCCCTCCTGCTGGAATCATGTTTCTACCCAGTGAAAGCCTCACCCCTCACCTGCGGCTTTCGCTTGCTGCTCTATCCAGCTGCAATGTACCTGCTCTCTACCCTGTTCCACTACTCACTCCCAGGAGCCACGCTTGGGCTAAAGATCCATTGCCCAGAGTAGGGCTGTCCACCTGTAGAACTAGATTCACCTGTCCCAAGGGCAGTTCTGCCAGCCTATGCCCAGAGGGAACACACAGCTTTCTGACTGCACCTTGACACAAAAAATGAAGCAGCAGGGAGTTAAAAGACTTTCTCTGCCCAAAGAGCCCACCCCTGAGGCTCCAGCATTGTTAGGCTTACCAGAACAAACTTTGCCTGCTCTAATGAAATTCAGATCAACTTCATATTCCTGCAGTGTAAGCATCTGCATCAGAGCTCAAAATCTGTATGCCCTTGCTTGTGCAAGTGTTGTATGTGGCTATAGGAAACCTTCAGAAGCTCAAGCAGGAGCTGCTAAGGAGAACAAAGGATAATACTGCCTATGCCATGCTATTTATTCAGTGTTACTGCCTAGTAAAGAGAACAACAGTCCCAGACAGATTACAAGCCTCCCACTGCAGGCAGACGTCAGCTACAGAGACCCTGGGATAAATCCACCTGTCCAGGAACAAACACCTGAAGTGCACACACTCAATTTCATCACTCCAGGTGTCCTTTACAGAATTACCTTTTCACCTCCTCTACCAGTGTGCAAGTCTTTGTACACAGACTTCTAAGATAGGTTAGATAACTACTCTGCAGAGACCTTCTATGGACCGTGGGTTGAGGACAGCACAATGCCTTCAAGTATTTTGTGCTACCTATGGCATGCACCCTTAGCAATGGCATCAGCTAGTAACTATAGCAGTTTCACCTGAATCCCTCCTCTGTCTTCATTGCCTGCCATACCATCCACTTCATCCATGATCAATACATGCTTCCCGCTAACTGATGAGGATGTGCCTGAAAATGAATATGGACAAGAAAATGAGATGGGAACAAAACAGGGTCTTGCTCAGAGATTTACCCGATGCTTTATACGTTAGGTAACCCCATCCTAGACAACAGGGGTGGTAGTGAGCCTCTCGCTCTGCAACTGACTGCAACCTCACATCATCTTCCAAGAAGCAAATCCCACACAACAGATGAGCAACTGCAAATTTCTCGAGTAGTCTGTGGAGATTAACAACTGCCTACTGATAGCAGGATTTAATTCTACAAGTGAAGGTGAAATAAAAGTTTACTACATGAAGCCATCCCTAATAAGGCTGGATCCCTCCATGTGACAAGCAAGTTCCATTCCTAACACTGCTGTGTAATAAGGAAGAGTCTGGTTACAGGAAGGTCAGAACTAAACACATGAATCCTCCTTCCAACAACAGACGTACCGGCACAGAAGTCTTTGATGCTGGTGTTGTTGAGAGATTCAGCAACTACTTCCTTTAGGCTGTTCTTACTGCGAGTATCACTGGCATTCAGCTCCACGTAGCTATACCCCAGCTCCTAGTCCAAACACACACACCACACAGCAAGTGAGAACACAGATCTGAGGAGGAGCATGCATGTACTCAGAGTCAGAAACAGGATTTCAGAGTTCCAGATGACAGCTCTTACAACACTGTTTCCACACACAATTTGTGGGTTTGATTCCTTTCTCCCCTTATACCCCTTTTTCTCTTGCACTCCAAAAATACTTCTGATGAGACATGGAACAGATATGACGAAAAGAGAACTGGGGAGCAGCGAGGAGAGAGGAATACTAACTCAGATTTAGTCCTGAAGGATTACCAGAACTACCACCAGGGAAAGAAGCAGAACTATGTATGAGCCAAGGCTGACTAAGTTCCATGGTATTTCCAGCTGCATATCAAAGCCTTACACACAAATGGTCAGGACAAGAAACATGCCACATCCCTCTGAGAGCAGCAGCTTCTAACTGTTTAAACAGCTAGGGACCACAGGGCTCTCCCAGCTGTCCTTACACTTCAGAACAGGTCTGGGCAGCACGTCGGTCCCTGAAGGAATCTAGCTGCTCCATTATAAGCAAACTCCCCTGCCAGAGGGATGCCACGTGAGCTCAGCACAGCTCCGTTCCTGCAGCTTCAACAACAGGGTTGTTGGCTACCCCTGTGAAGCACAGTGAAACACTCTGCAGGGACCTGAAGCAGCTGAGAACAAGCCAGGCTGGAAAACAGAAGAGATCATGCTAGTGCAGAAGTGAGCCCAAGTCAGCACATCCAGCTTTCCTGCAGGGCTAGTCTTGGGGGGCTGCAGCAGGAGCTTGTTGGTGCAAAGCTCTAAGGCTAGAGGGGTGGCAGGGGGAGTGCACACACAAGGGGAGGAAATAGTTACTCTACAGAGCTCAAATACTGAGGTAAGTAATCACTGCTTCCCAGCACAGAGATCAGAGCACTGACAATAGTCTCAACCCTTCAAAGCCAGTTCTTGCAAGTCAAAGAACAAAAATAATCTGTGACTTGATACATTACTATTAGTAAGTTAGCTTTAATGGTATTTCTACAATATGGAGTTCCCAGCTGACTCTCTCAACAGTTAGTAGAACACAGCGTTCCAGCTAAATTAGGAAAAAGTGGTTTTTAAATTCAGATTTAGAAATGGACACATAGTCCTGTCAACTTCTCTCATTCTAATGTAGCATTTGAATTTGGAGTCTGGGAAAGATATCTGTGTAAAATATATAAAAACCATGACCACATCTGTCATAGAAGCTTCCTAAAAGCCTGTCAGACTTTGACTCCCGCTAAATTAAGTGCAAACAGTCTCTGACTTGCAGAACTAGTGCTGAGCACTCACAATTCTTGAAAACCATTTCAAATTGTTCAACATACTGTGATACGCTTCCTCTCAGTATAGCAGAAACACAGACACCCATAGCTGTATTCTTGCCCCAGACCTGAGAAAGGTATCTAAACATCCACATATCTTCACCTGTAAACATTGTTCTGAGGCACAATTAGGCACTGAGGGGATATCTGCACATTGTATCCAGACATGGCATCAAGACATAAACAGCACAGGAACAACTGTGACTACGAACTCACCTTACAAACCAAAGAAGCTGTAGTAGTTTTGCCAACTCCAGGTGGACCAGAAAGTAATGCTGCTTTAAAGCCAGTACCGTCATCTTTGCCTCCAGTTTTATTGGTCTTCGCTATAAAACAAGATTCCAGGTTTTATCTAGGTATGCATTACAAAACAAATTGCACACTGCATGTAAACTCTTAAAATCATCAAGCATCACTTGAGTTTTTCCTCATTTAAGGCTTGTTTTTTCAAAGACTAAGCAAATACTCAAAGCATAAAACTGAAACCATCTAAGCAGACAAAAATCACCCCCTGTCAAATCTGCATCCTAACCACTTGGGGAAAGGCTGTTTAAACCATCCTAGGTTAAGATCTGCAGCGATACTAAACCAAAGAACAGCAGAAGTGCTATTACTGCAGTACAACCATCTCCACAATTTTCTCACAACCACATCATAAAAAAAACCAAACCCCAATAAAAACCCCACAAACCAAACCAGGGTAGGGGTGGTAAGTGGACTACTGCTTAAAACAAAAAACCCCAACCCATACACCACTCAGGCTCAACTGCTGGGAAAAAGAAATACAATCCAAAACACCAACCAAAAAACCTCAGCCCCACACAAATAACAACACCCCACAGAATTGACTTCAGCCTTATTCCAGATTTCTAGACTCGCTCTGCTATCCCCAAGGCCCTTATCAGTCCAGGGAACCAAAGAAAGGTTTCCTGGTAAGGAACACACAGAGAAGTTCACCCTGCCAGTCACCTTGTCCATCTTCCAAGGCATTCTTGTGCCAGTTTCGGAGCCACCGGAGCAGTTTGTTGGCACAGCTTTGCTCACCCTGCTGTCCAATTATTGCCTTGAGACACACAGGCTTGTATTTATCTACCCATAGCAATCTCTCTGTTTCGCCTTCATTCATCTCAGAGTTCCCCTTAGGTTTTGGGGCTTCTTTCTTCTCTCCAGCTTGCCATTTGAAGTCTGTAAGCTTTCGAGCAGCACTGGTTTCTTTCTTAACAGATCCAGCAGTACCTCCTTTTTCAGGAGTAGACTTAGGTTTTTTATTATTATCAGTGTCCCTTTTGACTGGGCTAAAATTCCTTTTCCCAGCTTCAGCTTTTTGTGGTGACTTTTTAGGTCTCGACTCTGCTTTCTTCGCCTTAGGAAAGTAAAGGTAAGAAAAGGGGAAATTAAAAAAAAAAGTACAGTAAATAAACAAGCTGTCCTTAAACACATGTACATAGGCACTTAGGAAAATAACAAAGCTTATGTATTGATGAAAAACCTGAAGAACAGATAAAGAAACACTGCTCTCTGGCAAATAAAACACTGTTAGACGTGATGCCACCTGGTCCTGTAGCACAACCCACAAGAGGCAAGAAAACCTCTAGTCATTCCCAGAGCAGTGAGTCCCCTTACTCACTGAGCCTGGTGCAACATCTTAAAAATAGTGTTAAGGGGATGATTGTTGGGTCAGAACAACTGGGCCAAACACCCATGATGCTTCTGAGCTCGAACACTAAAACAATTAGCAAGAGTAGCACATCGGTAAAAGGAACAGTTATTTACTAAGAAATAAAACCACCAAATTACAAACCCAGAAAGTGTTCAATCCAAAAAAACCCTCCAAGAGTCAAAGCAGTTAGCCAGTACGATTAGAGTTGCTTTGCCTTAAAACACCAATAGCATCTTTACATGCAACAATGTCTAGCCACACCAGAAGTACTAAAGCAACACATATACTGACAGCACGTGTCAGAGCTAACACGTTTTAATACCATTCTATTAGCCACAAAAGACTAAATGAAAATATGCCTAAAAGACTTGCTACTGCTTTTACAGTATTCCCTGAAAAATTTACCTTGAATAATAGTTCTAGTACCCCAAAAAGACAAAAACCTGTCACATATACAGATGGTTTACAAATAGTTGTCCCATATTTACAGTTTGGTTTGATATTGGGCCGATCTAGGTACCACACAGCATCAGCCACAGTTACTCATTTCAAAGGCTAAGCAAATACCCAAAGGATAAAACTGAAATCATGTAAGGAGACAAAAATCACCCCCTTTCAGATACCTAAATACAGAACAAGATCAGAGAATAAGTAAGAAGAAAGCCTCCTCCCTCTCCCACACACAGATCTCATACATAAATTCAGAATTTTAATTTCAATACTTTTAACCTTGAAGGTCATACTAAGAATCATAAGGTTTCTGTTACTGGGACAGAAGATCTAGATTCCTTTCTATTAAAAACAAACCAAAAGCAAAACCAAACACACACCACCACCTCCCTTCCCCAAGTTTAAAATAAACCCACCTCCGTTTCAGCCGCCAGCTCGTATTTGGACTTCTTGCCTGGCATGGTCCGAATGAGGTCGAACAGGCCATCCTCATCAATAATTTTTGTTCCCAAAGTTGAGGCCTGGAGCAAAAATAAGAATTAAAAGTCAAGTCAAGTTAGGAGTTACGTAACTCATTTCAAAGTGCTTTACCAGTGAAGACTATGTTTAGGGACACAACAATAACAAGGGTTTGATGGGGTTTTTTATGTGTGTACATTTAGATTAAGAAAAAGTCCTAAAACATTGGCAGCTTTTCCTTTGTAACATGCACTTCATTTGTAGCACTGCCTCCTTATGGCAGAGGTACAGAACATCAACACAGATAGGAACCATTTGGCTTCACTTCTCCTTTGCTGGGGCAGAGGAACACTCACCTTTTCACACTTAGATTGGCCACAGTCTCGCCCCATAACCAGGTAATTTGTCTTCTTGCTGACATTGCCAGTTACTTTTCCTCCATACCGTTCAATCAGAGACTTGGCCTCATCTCTTTCAATACACTCCAAAACGCCAGTAATTACAAATGTCAGGCCTTCCAAGCAGTTTTCAGCTCCCTGAGAACAGTAATATTACAAAAAATGCCCTTACCAGATGCAGTTCTACCAAACACCTCTTCATCATAAACTTTAACCCCCTACCATGTCAAATAACCAGCAAAGCTTTAAAAATAAGCCTATGCTACTTGCTAGGCAAGAGTTCTCCAAGTTGAAAAGCTATTAAAAGGAATAGCTACCAAGAAAGCCTCACACGTTGTTCACCTGGCTGAATGTACTTGTAACACTGTACTTCAAGCACAGCATGTCAGTCAAATGTATGACAGCAACTATTTTTCGTTACCATGATTTCACAAACCAGGTACTGAGTTCAATTTCTTAGCAATTTCCTTACATGTAGTCACCACTTTGAACTACAATTTAGCTTTTTCCAATACATACTTCCTATTTAAAAAAACCCACCCCAACATAACAAACCAAAACCAAACCAAAAAAACACCCCACAGTTTTTAAATAGTTGAGCTGATACTTGCTAGACCACTTACACCATTTAGCCCATGACAGAACTGACTTCTGCACATAGACCTCTGCTGTAGCCATACTTACCTGAGGTATCTCTTTGGTACCCAGAGCTTTCGGACCCTCGCGATTAAGGAAGCTTCGATATGCTTGGTAATTGGTTCGCTTCTTTTCAGAGTCCTCAGGGCTTATAGACTTGGGCAGGAGAGGAAAAAAGTTAGTACACACTACAAATATAAAAACAACAAAATAAACTCAAGCACCATAGTTTAAGATGTTTTTATGCACCAAAGGAAAAATAAGCTCTAGCACTTATTTGTAGGGTATTAAGGTGCAATGCCGAGGCTTGCTCTGGCTTTGCTACCTTGTGTTTTGAGGCACTGCTTGCTGTTTTTTGAAAAGAGATTCAAAAATTCTCAAGATTAAAAAACGTGCCTATTGTTTATTGTCAGTTTTCTATAGATCAATCTCTATTCCACACATACTTGCTCAATTCATTTATAAATTGTTGCTTTAAATTCACATTGTATTTTATTTCAGAATGATGATCAGGTATAGGCAAGTTCTACACTTACATGAAGTCTACTTTGTGGTGTTTCTACTTTTAGGAGACATTCGAGCTTTTTAAGCAGTAAAAACAACAAATCAAAGCTTACCCCCAAAAAAGCTGCACGCTCTCCCTCCCTATTACAACTGTTATTTAAATGTCAAATTTGGCTACTTTCTACCTTAGGATTTAAAAAGTACATTTTGAGGTAGCCAGTAACTGCCAGTGTGTTGAATAATTTCAGTTACCAAACCAGACAGAAAACTAAATTATATTCCTACATACTATCAACCACAAAGAATATACCTCAGAACAAGAGAGGGAGGAGGGAGGGGAACAAAACCACCAAACTATGTCGTTTATCATTCCAACAGCAGCATACATCCACATGGTCACCGTGCTCA
Source organism: Gallinula chloropus (assembly GCF_964237585.1). Classification (NCBI taxonomy): domain Eukaryota; kingdom Metazoa; phylum Chordata; class Aves; order Gruiformes; family Rallidae; genus Gallinula; species Gallinula chloropus. The sequence goes on from NC_140092.1 coordinate 13,808,994, forward strand.
CAGGAACAGCAAGCTGTCACTCAGCAAGTGGCAGAATTCCTGCGTTTTTTCAGGAAAGTTAAATGCAAAAAAGAACTGACCTTATCTTGCAGTGTACGTGCATAGAGTGTTAAGGAGCTCTCAGTTCCTTCATGCATTTAATTTACGCTTTTCCAGATGATTTTTTCCCCTATGTTCTTAGAGTTGCTAGGAATTAAAGCCTTAACAATTCAGTCTTAAGAACTGCCCAGAAGATTCAAAGTACCAAGTAACAACAACAACACAAACAGTAATAAAGGAAACCTGTTTTCCTGCAAACTCCACCAAGCTAACCAAATTCATTTTGACAGCTCCTACCTCAGTCTTTTTGGGAGAAATTTTCTCCTTCTTTGGCGTTGTCTTCTCCTCTTTCCTCGAGGCAGTTTTTTCTTTTGATGCTAAACTTTGAGCACTCCTTTCCTTCTCAGCCATCTCATCTTTTTGTTTCAGGGACACAAGCTTAGAGCTAGGCTTCAAAGGCAAGGTCTTATCTATCGTCTCTCTCGTCATTTTACCATCAGATGATTGTGGGGACAAACGAGGCCCTTTTGAATGTTCAGATTTAGCCTGCTGCTTCGTGGTGTCATTCTTTGTTCCACCTGCCGAGTTTCTTTCTTTTGCTTGCAAGGAGGCAGAGGAAGGACAGGATGTTTATAAAAGTCTCTTATCAACACTATAAATTGGTGAAATGTTTTCTATGTCGGGTGTCCTACCTTTTTCCGACTCCTTACACTTTTCTGTCATGTTTGGACTGCTCTTGATGCTCAATGCAGCTTGGTCTCCTCCTGAATCTTTCCGAGCCTAAATAAACAAACAATGCCAAAGTCAAGAGACACACGTCCCAAGCCATCACTAAGTCCAGATCCCCACGTTTCCCTACCATTAAGTACAACAGACTGAATGCCATCTAACAAAGCCGATCCCTACCACAAGGTAGGACAGAGTCTCTATCAAAGGCAGGTGAGCAAACTCTGCTCTCAGCCATGCACACAATAATTCTGTATGTCAAAGGCCAGACAGGCTTCCAGGTTACAGGAAGTTTCAATCCCAATCAGTTCACTGGCTAGTCTAGAGGTACTAATAGTTGTTCAATTCATATTAGCGATACCAAATTCTAAGAGGTACAACACAGAAAATATTTCACTGTGCCTTAACTTCCCTATGAGAAGTGGGAAAACTCCCACCATGGGGGTTAGCCTCAAATACTCAAGATCGACATTTGCCTGTTCTTTCAAAGCAAGGGGGGGTATTCTCTTTCCTCTCCCTCTGTCCCACCACTTTTCACTAAGTTGTGCCACTGACTCCCTTCACTTGATCTGGTCCTTCCAAACCAAGACAACCACAGCTAATCTAAAGCACAAGGCTTCACTAGCACACTTCTATCAATTAGAATTAGAACTTAAAATCCTGTATCAACAGAAGCAGGTAGGACAGAAATACGACGCCTGATGTCTGATTAGGAAGGACACATCATTTACTGAGGGAAGGAAATCCAGGAGGAAAAGTAGGAAAAGCTGCTGTGTTATTTTTATGCAAACTCTTGCTGGTTTTAATGAATTTGTATGGAAGTCTCAAAACAAGAGTTAGATGTGTAAAGTAAGAACACTCCCAACAAAATTTCTAAAAAACAGTTTAAAAAATTCAACCTTTTTCTTCTGTGGTGTTTCATCCAACATGGCCAAAGTTTTAGCAAATTCTTCATCTTCATGCAGCTGTCTCTCCAGCTGAAAGGAAAAAAAATATTTTTAGGCTCATGTCTGACAAGTTTTAATTCTACTGTATCTTTTCTAAAGCTTAAGATGAAGAATTCATCTAATATAAGACAGCACATAGCTGGAAAAAGTGCATCTTACCAGAGGCAAATACATTTCTGAAAATGGCACTAAAGAATTACTTGTTTCCCTCAAACAGAGACTGAAGTCTACTGAGAAAAGTAGTTTGGATTTGTTACACAAATATTTAATTTTTTAAATATTTCTACTTACACAATCTGTTTTCTTTGACTGAAGAACCAGTAATCATGAATACTGCTCATGGAATCTGAGAAACTTATTCATGAATTGTAAAAAACAAAGCCAGGTTGGTTTCACTTTTATTTCACTTAAGAAACATGGCATCTGCAGTGACAACTGACCATCAGTTTAGCTTTCCTATACAGCACAGCCCCTTCTTCTATTACCTCTATTCCTCAATAGTGCATATTCTCGCCAATAAACACTGACTGTTGTTCTAACAAAACAACAAAAATAATTGTCTAGAAGTGCAGCATGCCATGCTGTAAGATTCAGAGAATGACTGCATAAAACCTCTATGCCACAGGGATTATTTTTCATGTTCACTGAATAACAAAATGCATCTGTGATTCCCTGTCACTTGAGAAAGGGAAAGACAGTGACTACCAAACACAAACCTGAGGCATGTAATAAGGCCCAAATAATGCCCAGAAAAATAACTGTGTGGCTATCATAGAACACGTTAGGTTGGAAGGGGCCTTTAAAGGTAGGTCATCTAGACCAACCACCCTGCAGTAAGCAAGGACATCTTCACTAGATCAGGTCACTCAGAGCCCCATCAAGCCTGACCTTGAATATCTCCAGGGATGGGGCCTCCACAACATCTCTGGACAACCTGTTCCAGTGATCTACCACCCTCACATTGAAAAAATTTTTCCCCAATACCCAACCTAAATCTCCCCTATTCTCATGTAAAACCATTACCCCTCCTCCTATCGCTCCATGCCCTCGTGAACAGTTCTTCCCCAGATTTCCTATAGGCACCTTTCAGGTATTGGAAAGCCACTAAGGTCCTCCCAGAGCCTTCTCTTCTGTCTCAGCCTTTTTTCATGGGAGAGGTGCTCCAGCCCTTTGATCACTTTCGTGGCCCCCTCCAGCCGTGCTCTAACAGGTCCATGTCTTTCTTGTGTTGAGGACTCCAAAGCTGGACTCAGTATTCTAAGTCACATCTCACCAGAGCAGAGTAGAGGGGCAGAATCACCTCTCTCAATCTGCTGGCCACACTACTTTTGATGCAGCCCAGGATGCAGTTGGCCTTCTGGGCTGCAGATGCACGTAAGCCACCAGTGTCCAGCTTCTCATCCATGAGTTACCCCCAAGTCCTTCTCAGAGCTGCTTTCTAGCACATCATCTCCTAACCTGTATGGATAACAGGGCTTGTCCTGACCCAGGTGCAGGACCCTGCACTTGGCTTTGTTGAACCTCATGACATTCACCTGGGCCCAACATCTCCAGCATGTCCAGGTCCCTCTGGATGGTATCCTGCCCCTGTGGCACATTAGCCTCACCACCCAGCTTGGTGTCATCAGCAAACTTGCTGAGGGTGCACTCAATCCCACTGTCAATATCATTAATAGAGATATCAAACAGAACCAGTCATAATGTTTGCACATTAAGGATCTAGATTAATTTTATTACACTTATTTAAAGCATACACGGAGAGTCAATCAATTTCTTAAGAAAAACAACTAAGTTTAAACTAACTGTTCTTAGCATAAAGCAACAAATTTATATAGAGAGCTTTTACCTCTGAATCTTCTTCAAGCTGCAGTTGCCTAGCAATGGCTTCATCGTCTAGTGTGCTGTCTCTGCTTTGTGAAGGCTATATTTAAGAAAAAAAGAAGACCAACAGTTCAGTTTCCCCAATACTGCATAAATTGTAAGAGTTTTATCTGTAGAAATTTATTCTGTATAGTCCTAGAAAGGGTCTGGGAATGGGACATGTGGTGTTTCATTCCTAGCTCTCTAGTCTAAACACTATTAAACGAGGCTGTTTTCAAGATATGTTATTGTTCAAAACGAAGCCATGCTATAAGGCAGCTTGAAACAGAAATTAAAATTACACTGTGATTGGGTTTTTGGGTTAGTTTTTTTGTTTGTTTGTTTCCTCCATGCTTTGTTTGGTGCTTTGTTATTCCAGGAATACGTGCCACAAAGCTTTGGAAAACAACATTCATCCTTTGCCTCCTGCCCTCTCCCTCCTACTATATGCTACCCCATCCACTCAATCTCAGAGATCTACTTAATTTTAAGAAAAGTCACTTAAGAAGCAATAGAGAAAACACTATTTTCAATACTGTGCTATCTTCTCAAAGACAGAAATCCTATTCTAAAATAGCATTTAGAATAGCCCACACCCCTCATCAGAATTAACTTACATTTGAGTGGTTATTAAACAGTAACATCAAGAAGGACAAGCAGTTAAGTACCTCCTTGCAGTCATTAAATGGCCATTTTAATCTGCCAAGAGACATACGAGCAACCTTAGCAAAACCAGTACTCACTTCTTTCCTTTTACTTGCCACCAGTTTCTTTTCTGATCTTTGGACATTACTTGCCCCAAAAAAATCAAGTGGCGATGTGGGAGTCTGTTTCACTGGAGACAATGGCTTGCTTTTAGCTCGTGGCTTTACATCTTCCTTTTTAACTGTAGCTGTTCCTGGACAACCAATCGCTGATGTCCCATTCTCCTTTGGTTTCAGGGAAATTCTTTTGTTGACAAAGTCATCTTCTTCATCTAAACATGAAGAACATTCTATTACTTTTGCTATGTAGAACTTTAGTTCTTGTCATGGAACTCTCAAGAGAGCTATCCTGGCAGATTACATCAACTGAGATCCTAAGAAAGTATTATAGATCTTTAGAAGTTATTTTTTCAAAAAGGCTGAGTTGCACATCACATAGTATTCAGCCTCTTTTAGTAGCACAGGTCAAGTCTGAATAGAGTACTGAAATAACAATGCATGATACCTGTTACTTGTGTTCAGACATGATCTCACATTTAGAGAGCTTTGCAAATAATGCCTTCACTTCTTACATATAGAACAAAAGAAAAAACAAACCTATGTCACTGAAATTTGAACCCTCTCCTTAACACAGCATCCATTTGAAGAGCACAATTCTTCCTTCACATAAAATGTGAAGTACAAAGCAACATGCATTTTATTACTTTACAGTATGCATTAACAGAGCAGCTAATACAGGCTTTGGAGACTTGTATATTCTTAAGAATCTCAAAATTTCACTATAAAGTATGGGAAAATATTAGGGTATACTTTCAAGAAGCTTCTTGAATAAGCTTATCAGTTATTTGTCAAGCACTGCTCACAGCTTATGAATGTTTTTTAGCAGAAACACTAACACCATGTCTTTCTTTTCCCCTTTTAGTCAGAGATTCTATGAGCTATTTCTACATCCTCTACATTTCTGCACTTAAACACACTCTCCTTCCAGCAAAGGAGCGCAGCAGTTACACAGAAACCAGACAAGAGGTCAGCATATAAAATAGGGGTGGTTTTTCCAATTTAAAAGGAGATAAAATGGCATACACGGTCTCATTAACAATTAACCCACAGACCACTGAACAAAAACTCAACCTTTCCCTTTCAGACTCTCCTGTAACAGGCAGGACATGGTCCTCCCCACAACAGAAGACAGAAAGTGTGTGTGAGAGCCATTTCATTCATTCTGGAGCTGAACTCTTCACTTGGTCAATCAACCAACAAGAAAAAAAAAACATACCAAGGACTTCAAAGAGTTGTGGCACGTTGTGAAGTCTCACTGACAGTTATACAAATGAAACCCTATCGCTGAAGCATGCAGAAACCTGTATGTATCACTGCCAAATAATCAGGTTAATATGACAGCACACAAGTCAAACATCACCAGACAAACTTCTTCGTGATAAAAGCACTTTCTTCATGAACTCTTCTAAAAACCCAACATCTGCAAGCACTCAGAAGCCAATTGCAAGAAAATCCCTAAAATGAACACTAGACACAGAAAGAATTAAGCACAAAGAACTGAAAGGAGCAGAAACACAGGCTGTCTCATTTGCATGCTGCTAACTGAAGTCTGGTTTTACTTTTCTCCTAATAGAGATGTTTCAGACACTCCCCATATCATAAACACAGCAATTCTAAGCTTGTTTTATAACAGAACTTGAATTGACAGCATTATTGTAAAAATATGTGCATTTTACCATCAATAATTTAACTCCCCGTATTTCCTTCCACACAAAAAGGTTATCTAACCTTAAAGAAGCTATCAAGAAAACGTCTTATGTCTGTAACGTCATTTTTCTTATCTACTAGACAGAGATAGAGGAAAACTATTTTTTGTTTCACCTTTGTTCAGTAGGTGGTAGTAACAACAGTGTTTTAGGGATCAGCTGGAGCTTTACACTCCTGAACAGTTCCTAAGCAGAACATAACAAGTAAAAAGGGGAATCCTGATTATTCTTGGGAAAGTTCAGAGAGAAAGAATAAGTATATCCTTGTTTTATTTTAAGGGGGGGAAACTGGCTCATCAGGTCAATCAATCAAAAACACCAAAAGATAAAAAAAAATTATCTATGAGAAAGCAGCATTTCAACCAATTCAATCCACAAAGTCATATATTGAAGAGAACATTCAAGCCCCAGCCCCTCAGTTGACTGCAGCAACTCTTACCACTAAGCTAAAAGCTTTACTATTCTCAATGAACTTTCCCTAGCAGCAGTAAATATTGCACTTAGCTCAATTTAACTATTACATACCTTGGAGACTGGAGCATCTAGTGTCCCAGGCTAATTTACAACAGTTTGAACTCTGAATAGGAGACTGCATATCTCAAATTTAATTTAAAAGTATTTTTACTCTTTTCAGTTTAACAAGATAATGTTTGCAGGACTAAAATGTACCTATTACTACAAATCAACAGCTAAATTAGTAACTTATTTTGTTACAGAAACAAGATACAAATTCCGTTCTGCTCCCTGGCTCCCACCTTTCCTTCAGCTAAAGGCTGTTCCATGCTAGAAAAGAATCTTCACTCATCACTATTTTTATCAGAAGATCTGCTAGCAATATTGATTTTTTAGTTATTCACTCATAACCATTTAAACAACAAAAATTAACAGGATATTGCTTTCTCTCAAGTAGAAAGAAGCACAGTAAATATAATTAGGTTTTAATTAAAAAAGATGTGGATTTGTGTCATTTATGATGCTAGTACTAAGCATTACCAATAATTAGTGCTTTAATTATGCCCTTCCTAGACACGGCAGCATTAAAAGCATTTATTGCCTGCAAGTGGTGGTTGAAAAAGGGCAAGAGAATCACAGCACTTATGAACAGTCATCTATAGAATTAAATAAAGAGCAGACAAAATAAGAACATAAAGCAATCATTAGGAAACAAAACCACCCCCATTCTATGAAGTGGCTTTGAAGAGATGCTTTAGAGGACAGGTATTCATGCTACAGCTTCATACCAGGTTCAAGAAATTCATAAACACATCACAAATTTGCATGACCTCCAGGTACTCCATTTGGAGCACTTAATAGCATCAACTTTTCCAGTAAAACCTTAACACTTCTTCCTTGAAACGAACTGCCACAGAGGTGAACAGCAACGTCAGTCACATGCTGAGTTTCCTTACAAGCATGAAGGTGACTTCACTTGCAACTTCAAAAAGTATCAAGAGTCCTAGTACTGCTGCTGGATTCCCAGTCCTAGACCTGCTGCTTCAGGTCAGCATTTCAACATGTGACCTGTAAAAGTCATGCCTCGTTCCTTAAAGCCAGCCAACAATTTGTGGAAAAATAAAAATCAAAATTCTTATTTTAGCTTAGAAAAATGGTAGATTAATTGTATTCTTATAGCAATTGCTCTGTGAACAGCTGAGATAGCCTTAAGAGGGGTCATGGACTTCACAAAGAAACAAAAACCAATTTTATAAACTAGTTCACTGTTATATGTTGCAAAAATCTTTGCATGGCAGAAGACAACTATTCCAAGAACAGCATTTCCTGTTTGCACTGACACATTTTTGTGTGCTACACCATGAAAAAATACCCTGAGTGTACACATTTGAGGGGCTTTTTTTCAGGATTAGCTCAGAATTGCAAACACAAATTAAGACTGTGTATTCTAGTCAAGTTTTCTGGAAATTAAGTAGATGCAACAAAGAGAAAGCTAACCATGATTAATGGAACAGACAGGGATGGCTACCAGGAGATTGCTTTTAATTATTTTGGATGCAAACACTACACATAAAGCAAGGACCTGTTATGCCAGGCAATGCACAAGACCAAACTTCCCTAGCAACAAACACCTGTTAACTCCTGAGCATTTTAAGAACTATTTAATGACATTAAAGCACATCTGGCTTTTATTTTATACACTGTTCTAGCAGAAGCATAATTAGGTTAATAAACTAAGGCCTGCAGCCCATCTGTAACTGTTTGTTATTCCTCTTCCTCTTTCCTATCCTCACCCTTTCTCAAGAGGCTTTCAGAGCAAACGTGTAGTTGTTTCCTAACCAAGCTCTATCAAAATTACCGAAGCTGTTTTAAATGTTTCATTAAATTTAGATAATTTTAAAAGGTTCAGACTCAGGAATGACCCCAGCCAATCTAAAAAGGGAGTGATCTTTTGCAGGAAGGGACAACAGCAACAATTACAGGCCAGATCTTCAGACAACCTTCAGAACAACATATTTTATTCACCTTAGTACATCAGTACAGAAATAATAAACAAAGTCATCAGTCAGGAACATAATCCCCTGGGATTCTATTCTACTTAGAATACAAAATACTTAATGGGGAGACAATCTGTTACCATGATGTTATAAAAACAACTCCAGATAAAGGCAAGAGATCTACATGTTACAAATAACTTGTATTTATTATGATAAAGGTTTACTAAACTGCTGTTTGTAGACTACTACATAAGAATTTCTATATGGAGCCAAAGGTCTATATCCTATCCAGAAGCCACTAAATCTACATTAACTGTATAAAACACAATATTCTGAACATTGTTCAGTTTCAATGGCACCACAGCTGCACAAGTACTTAAAACAGTTCCTGTCCTGAACTTTCAGGTTTAGGACAAGGACTGCTGTCCAAGCTAAACTTGAGGGTGAAGAAAAAAACCCTGTGTGTACAAAAAGAAGTCATTGTGTTGGGTTTTGATTATATAATATGCACTGGTCAGTATTCAATTTCAACACTTGGTAGGACTGAGTTTTGCATTCTCCTTTTGCTTAAAATAAATCTTTAAGAAGATTATAAGATGACCACCACTTCTCAAAAAACCCCCAAACCTAACACAGTAGGCCTATTCAAACTCAACCCACGTAGCTCTTTCCAAAAAGAACAGATGCCATGTGTTACTAGCAAAGTGCTTTGCTTTTTTAAAATCTTCCTCCACGTTTAAAAACACAGCACTTGCAACCTGCATTTCAAAGACTGGTCTGTACAGTCATTTAGATTTTATGTCATTTCTCAACAAGCTAGTTGATTTTAGATGTACTACAAACATGCACTTTAAACCACAATTGTCAGCACTTCGCCTATATCGACACGTCAAGGTTCCGTGCCGTTATAAAAATACAAAGCTTACCATAATCACACCAACTTTACTTCCCTGACATATCATTTACATTTGGATTTCCCAATTATCAAAGATAATATCAAGAAGTTGCCTCTGCTGTATTTTTCACTTTAAAACAGAAAGGTTCGGAGATCTAAGACCACCAAGCAATAACGGCCACGTCTAATTGTAATTATACACTTTAGTGCCAAACTACATAGTCCAGTACATACCAAATAAAGCTATACATATTTGGCTAAGAATTACCTTTTAAAAAATATCTTTAGAAAGAAGCTTTGGGAGCCTTAAAATACAGGAGAAGCTGAATATATCTGAACTGCAGGAAGTTATCTTCATCTACAAAACCACTGCTTGGAAGGAGTTGCTCTATTTGAAATGCCCTTGCCATAGAAATTTGCTGTATTACATGGATATGCAATTAGAAATAATCAGTCCATTAACTCTTCCCAGTTTATTCCAGAGAGTTTGATTCCCTTCAACTGGCTGCTTTGACCATAGCTTTATCTCACAAAAGCAGATCTGAATGCTCACCATGCAATGAAACTTCATGTTCTGGTTCAATTGCCTGAAGTTTACTTCATGATTGGAATATTCATTAATGCCAAATGAATATAATTAAGAAACAGGAGAAAAGTAAACTTGAAAAAAATCCAGGCAAGTACAAGTGCATTCATTTTTTTATCCAGCTGCAGCTCAGGCAGCTCAACATCCTGAGCCACACAGGACATAGTGTTCCTTTTCAGACCAAATGAACCAGTCTAGCAAAAACCACGTAATTCCTCTCTTACACTTTAAACTAGTCTAGGGGATTAACTCGGTCTTTTACAAATAAACCAACAAACATGAAGTATTACAGTCACAGAATGTTCATACAAGCAAGTGGGAACTAGGGAAGTTCACCTGCTAAAGTTTATAATTGAAATATTCTGAATGGTTACAGTAAGTTTATGGTATTTTTAAGCAAAGGTCACTTATGCAAGTGCTGAAAGAAGTTAAATGCAAAAGCTCTACAGCAAACATGAGCAGTGAGGTCTTCTCAAATTCTATTTACCTTCTCAAAGTAGTGTATATACTCCAGTGCAAAAATTTGCCATCTCTTTTCACATACTTTGTGAAAAAAAATTAAAGCCTACAAGAAACCTCTAAAAAAACCCCAAACCTCCTATATCTTAAAAAACTAACTACTGAAAAACTACAAACCAAACAACATAATAGGTGCACCACATAATACCTCTACCATTAAAAACCCCAGTCAATGAACTCTGAACCATAACTGGCATGAGGAAAAAAAAATCTACTTGCAAATAAGTTACTGTTATGTACCCATTTAGGTGCTATGGATACAAGTATATAAATTACTGATGTAGTAAAGGTGGTGTTGTTTTTCAATGGCATAGCAAATTTGCAAACAGAACCTACGTATTTTTATGTAAAATTTTACTCCAAAGACTCCCAAGTACTACCTCTATGTTACGATCATAGGTCTGACCTTAAAGATGAGCACACAGCACAGAAGAAATAAGGGTTTATTTGCACTTACAGGACTAAAAACATTAAAATCTGGTTCTGTATCAAAAAGATTTTTTTAAAAATTCAACCTAATCTTCAAGCGGGTTCAGGAGTCATTCTGGAGATGGAAAGGAAAACAGCCATCGATTGACAGAAAAGAAAAAGGCTGTTCCCTATATTATGATTTCCATGGTACTATTCTAAACGCTTTCCTTTTGAGATCTCAATTTCCATTTTAAACTAAACCTGTTTCCTTTTCTAAATAGATTTTAAAAACTGTTTGGGCTTTAAAATATTGAAAGCAACCTACAGAATCAACAGCTTGCACACAGAAGTAATTCCCTCAAGGAGGAACAAGCATGAAGTACACACACTTTTTTTTCCTGCAGTTTGTAGTCCCCCCAACCTCTCCCCCCATATATTCTTTACATTAAAAGAGTCCATACCCAGCAAGCACATTCACAAGCTATCCTCTTCTTGTCCCATCTTTAAGCTCTCAAGGAACAAGTTTCCACTAACCTGCAATCCTACTCGGTTTCTACAACCTTGTTTTTTCTACCTTTATAAGTAACTCAGTCTTCCACTAGGCTTTTTTTTTCCCCCCTTAAGATATGTTTTACAATATTCAAATGATCAAGGCAATTGCTATATGTGCATAATTACTGCTACATGGTACGTATGAAAGATTATTAACCAAAAGTGAAGTCACAACTCCTGCCAAATAACCACTTGTGATGAAAACAGGCAAGATTCACATCGTGACAACAGGTCATCTTGTACAGTTCCAGCTTCCATGGACTTTTTTTGACTTTTGAATGAAGTTACTTTAACAAGCACAACAAACACTTGTATTTCTTCCAATACACCAAGACTGTTTTTCTGTCAATAAAAAAGGCTTTTTTTCCTTGCTAGCTGCTAGAGTAACTTAAACTTTGTCCATCAGTAAAAATAATAAACTCATTTTCACTAGCAACAAAATACTCTTATACAATTACAAAGAGCAATTACTCTGGCTTTTTTTTCCCTTTTTAAAATGCAACTTCACAAGCTAATAATAAAGCAGCACAACAATCAACACCCCTGTAGAAACAAAAAAAAATGAATTCCATCAACATTTTTGAAAAAAGCTGTATCCCACCCCACATGGTTATAGGGAAGAGATAAAAAGAAATTCAGGAAGAAAGTTTCAACTGAAATTACGAAATAGATTGAGGCAATTCTGTACTACCTGATACCAGAAGGCTCTTTCAAACACACTGCTATGGGACAGAGCCTTTGAGAATGAGATTCTGACTTTTGAGCAAGTCCAACAACAAGCATATTCTTAAATTTTCAGCTGCATAACACCAAAAAGAAAAGTTTGATGCCTACAAATTCAGTTATGATCTTTTATACCTATTATTTCTGCATTCTTATTCTTGTAAAATGTTTCTCTGAAGCCAATAGCTGTATCATTACCATTAAAACACATGCAGCTTGTCTTTCCCAGTATTAGGTTTTATGGCCATATTTAAGAATATATCAAACAATCCACCCCATTTGTAACATAAGATACAATGACATATTTCTTCCATTACCTGTCTCTGAAATATAAACAACAGGATCCTGCTTTAGAACTTTAGCAGGTTTTGAAGTAGCTCCTTTTTTCTCAGGTGGCTTCTTGGATTTTTTCACTGACTGCACCTCCTCTTCTGAATCTGTATTTTGACCACATATGTACAGGCTTTAAGTAACAGATCACATAACATTAACTAACATGTTCAGATATATTTTTCTCACTCAGCTGAATGTATCCCATGAAAGGTCAGAGCACAGCTTTGTTCTTCTCTACCAGCTAATAGTCCAGCCATCATTTATTCCAGCATATACATCACCAAATCAAAGTTTGGTCAGAACTCAGTCTAGACAGTGCTGTTTGTTACATAGAAGCATTTTGCTACTTCTTCCAAAAACTGCTATGCCTGTATAAAAACCTTTACAAATAGGAATGCAACTGCCAGAGTACCACATCAGATTACTAAAAAACAAAACAAATATCACAAAAAAAAACCCAAACCACCACAGCAGGCTTTTAACATAGATTCATTAGCCTGATTATATTTACATAGTATTATATTATGCTGATATATTCCACAACACCTATTCCAAAAGCTAAAAGGCTAGAATAGATCGCACTGATTCTTCAGATCATTGTTAGACTGCCATTCACCAGATCCCAAAGGTTGTTAAGATGCCAACCTTACACCACTGTACATTATATATCCCAACATCCAAATGATTAAGCAGGACAAGCAAAGTCAAGACAACTAGCAAGTTTAACAGAGAACAACCCTTCAGAACCTACCTTTTTCCATGATAAACTCTAATATATATTGTAATTATAGGAAAAAAAAGCAGCACATTTTTGCATCTTCAAGAACTTTGAGCATTATTTCTCTTTTGCTCTTCTACTACTAATGACCTAGATTTTATAAAATCTCCAGGCAGCATCAGTACTTCAAGAGTAGCAGTTGAGTTATAGATTACTCCACCTTTTAACGCAGGAATATTTCTACTGCTCTTCCTCCTTGCTAAACAGGAACTTTTTATAGAATAGTTTATTTGAAGATTTAAATCCATTTTTCTATATGTAACAGCATTATTCTGACAAAGGTTTGTGTTATATTTTTTCTTCTACATGTGAAGCAGTTGTCTACTGTTAAGAAGATTGCTTCTAAAAATTCAAGCTGAAGGCTTCAGTAGGAGTCAAAACTCTTAGAAACTCCTGCAATCTTTTCTAGTTGCACAGTATTCAAAATTCAGAATCCAATCAGGGATTAAATGATGTAACAGCTCACAGTTTAATTTAAAAGCTTGAAATTTATTAACAGGCAACAATTTGCAGGTTGGCTTGACAATTTTGTCGTCTTTTGGTTATTTGTTTTATTGTTGTGGGTTTTTTTAAGATATAAATGCTATAAAACAGATTTCCCTTACAGTATTCCAAATAATATTTTTTAAATGTGATAACAGTGCTTTGAATTATATTCAGTGTGTTCCATACAGTGAATTTAAAATTATGGGATGAACATTTATGAGATTTTTATTTTAAAAGACACATATGGAAACACAAGTTAGCCTTTTAAAACACATCTCCTATATTACATTCATGCAGTGTACAGAAATGTGAAGTTATGGGATCAGCCTCCAAGACCAAACATAGTATGCTATTCATCCCTAGCAGAAAAGGAAACCTAAAACTCCCAGCAATTTATATGCATCTTCATAAGAAAAAAGTTCAGACAGTAAATTCTGTCAAAAGCTCAAAACATTTTTTGTAGGGTTTTTTTTTTGTACATTTGGGGTTTTTTTCCAGATGTTTTCATAAAAGTTGCTTTGCACTGTACATTACATACATGGCACACACTGTGCTCATTATCATCAAATATATTTAGCTATCCAGCAATAATTACTGAGAAAAACATTTTTAGTTTACTAAAAAAACCCAACACTCCCCCTCACTCCCCCAGAACCAAAACACCACCCATAAGAAAACCCACATACTCAAAACACAGCTCACTTTCAAAAGGCCCATTTACCTAACTGATCTTGAATGCTGATGCAAGAGATACAAAGGAGCATTCAGAAATAACTGTGATCACTACCTGAATCGTAGATTATTCTTCTTTTCTTGTTTGGTCGCTTCGGTCTGGACTCATCTTCACTAGGTGAATTATTCACCTAAGAGTAACAGTCCATTAGTTCAACCAGTAAACGGGTCCTTCAAGCTTTTACTCATTTACACATTCAGATTTCTGAGTATCAAACAAATTCTGACAGATTTTTTTTTTTATTTCCCAATGTTACATTTACCAACAGTCTTGTGCTAACTCACAAGTGGGATGCAGGGCAGAGAAAATAAGGAAGAAACTGCAGTGGTAACGATAAATGTGCTTCAAGCAAGCCATAGATGATTATGTTGAGAATAATTTTCAAGTTTAATGCAAATTAAAGTAAATTAGGCAGATTTTCAAGTGCTTCCAACTTTTAATCCAAACAGAGAAACTGCATGGTTCTACCAGAAATAGAGAAGGGACAGGCCAGTAAGTTACTTGTACAGAATTCAATTTGGGTTCCATTATGGATATAGCTTTGCTGTCACCACCAGAATTCAATACAGCTTAGAATAGAACACTTTTAAGTGAAAAAGGAAGAAAACATACACAACAGCTGAAGCTAGACTGATTTCCTAACTCAGCCTCCTGGTCACTTACAGCTTCTCCTCTCACTCATTAAGCGCGACAACTCCCATAAGAGATCACACCAACAGTCACAGTGGACAAATATGTTCTGTCTAGCAGCAGCTTGTATTAAACTGTCCCAAGGAACTGGATTTTTTTGGTGGGGTTTTTTTTTAAGGCATTGACAAGCTTTAGACATTTAGAAAAATCACAAGCCACGCAGGTAGGAAGTTTCCTGTGCCTAACAAACCACCAAGTATGCTTGCATTCTAGTCACCATCAGCTGTAAATGCATCTATATATATATATACATTCTTTATCTAGAATTATATGTTATAAACTTATAAATATTTAAATTTATAAGTTATAAACGTTTTATAACCCACATTCAATTCCAATCCAAAACTTGTTAAATCCCTGAGTGCAAAGTACAACTAACAGATCACACAAGACAATAGCTATTGTCTTTCAGCTCCCACAAATGGGCCTCTATTTTCAGATTCAAACAGTGAAATTATGCAGCCAAAATATATTTTTAAAGTAACATCTTAGATCTTGATTGTGATGCTTCACATTGAAATTTCTATCCTATTAGAAAGCTTTCCATTCTCTACATGTTTGTAAAGCTCCCTCTAGGCACTTCTTCCTTTTTTTACACCACAATTACTATGAAAAACACCGAGGCTAGAACACCATCTAATTTTAACCTGTCATTTTTACAGTGGTTGGTCTTTGCAATAGGTTTTCCTAGGTGACCCTGTCTGAGAGTCAGTGTTATTGCTTCCCTCACCTGTTTAGGTTTCTGAACAACTAGTCAAAAAAACTGGTCAGAGGGCACCGACACCACAGATTTCACTATACATGAAAGCATGGTATCTTTATGGTATGTCTACATCTACTGTGCATAAGCATCAGTCTTACTTAAATTATAAGGTAAACAAGCAGAGCTACTTAGAGAACCATGGGCTATAGCTGAAATAGCTTCAAATGCATCAAATTATTTCCTTGGTAGCCCCTAACAGTAACAACTTTTACCTCTCCTCTACAAGCCAAACAATTTTAAAACTAGCAATTTTCTTCACCTACAAAACCCCAATGCCAGGCATTATCAAATGGTAGTTTCCTTCCATGCCTATGATTGACACACCTGAGAAGAACCATGACTTCAAAAAATGCTAGAGGTACAAACAAGCCTACACAAGAGAAACCAAGCACTTAATAAGAAAAGCAAAACTAACCTTAGTCTCTTTTCCCTTTTTCTTCCCACTTGAAGGTCCTTCACCATTTTTAATTTTTTCACTCTTTTTCACACTGTCACAATCCTGTTGCTTTCTAGAAGGTACAACACCAAAGAATTTCCGGATATCCTAGTGGAAAACAGATTTACACATTTACAATTTTTTTAGTACAGATAGCTTTTAGAAGTTTCACATGATAGACAAGGAAAACATGTAAATTACTTCCAAACCAGCTGTTACATTTGTTGATCTTGAAATTTTGTTTACAGTTAAGAAAACAAAGACTAGCTCAAGATAGCTGCTGACACCTCACCACCTTTCTCTTGTCTTTGAACCATAAAAAGTTTATTTTTCCCTTAGTTGGACATCACCAATATACACCTCAGAACAAACTTCATAAGCAATGAAACAATGACTCAAGGTGCATAACTTTTATTTCCAATTAATTATTATAAACTTAAGCCAAAGTATTTCTATAGTAAAAGTTACCAAACTTGGGTATGATGTACTGTAAAACACAAGAAGATTTGAAATGCACCAAGATCTAGAAAGCAGTAGTGAGACATATCCCATCTTTCAACTTGTTATAAGTTTAGGACAGTAACTCTCGTGCCACTAAAAAAAAAAAGAATTAGCCAGACAGAAATATATTATAACTTAAACAAAGAGAAAGAACTTAATATGAAGAGCTCCAAACAGTCTAGTTTGTAACCTTATTATCTGACCACAGCATAACCATAAGAAAACTTTCTAGGCACATAAAATCATTAAATAAAGCTTTATTTTTTTTTAAAAAAAAGGCAGAACTCTTGTACGCACAAAACCAAATCTGACAACCGTTGAAAAAAATAGTATCTCAGTTTTATTAAAAATAAATGAAGAGAACACATACCCGGCTGGAATTGCTGCCTCCAGGGACAGCAGCCATTTTAGAGAGAGAACATAACCCTAATTGCCAAAATATATAGCCAGCTCAGGGTGAGGCTCAGGACACGTTCTACCCAGCTGACAGCTATTGCCCATCATAGAGTTCACCTGGGGAAGTGTTTATCATTACAGGGAGCTACATGTAAAGTAGGAAACCCCTATAGGAGGAATCTCCACAGAAGTCTGATCAGAGGGAGCGTTTCGGGCTCCTTTTCTCTTACCAGTGAGTTCCCAGGTGGTTTGGATTATCAGAGCCTATAGGGCTTAAAAATCAATGGAAAATGTAATTTGAAAGCATACACAAAATATGGGATACATACAGGTGTATTTGATGTATTTAGCTTAAAACAATTTTCTGGAATCAGCAATGTTACTTATTTCCTGTAAAAAGTTAGACTCTATATTTTTCCTGCATAATATAACATAGACTCAGCAAACAGACAACGGTAGATTGAGAAGCCTTTTTCCTTGGTGAGACTTCACACATTCCCATCTATGGAATCTATGCCTTGAGGCACAAATTCTCAACGCTGCTATTTTACAGCTCTGAAATTTTGACTGCTGATATCTACAGCTAACAGTTTCAATAAAGCATCTATTTAAAAATTCTCAGAGCAAATTCATAGACTTGATCAGGCAATCGTTATTACTGACTTCTTTTTAGGCTTGAGGCAGCACAGGCAACAGAAAAACATTACAAGTCTCCTACTGTGAATGTTACAGCACACAATCCACATAGAGATTTCTGAAAAAAGGTTTGGTTTAAGGTAGCAAATTTTAATTTCCCAGAGTGACCATCTACTTCTGACTGACTAAACTACACAGCCCTAAGCTACAGAGGAAAAGCGACATCTACGCACAATCTTCTTCGCCCTTCAAAGTTGAGTCCTACAATCTGCTTCAGCAATCCCGCTCTTTGGAAGAAAAGGTAACCTTGTCAGCCACTGCTGGACTACAACAGATGGTAAATGTGGAATTGCTTAGGAGAAAAGTATGCCACAGTGCAACAATAAAGATATACCTCAGTGAAGCTTTTATCCGAGATTTGCAAGAGCCAGATTTTTTTCATGTCAGTTGTTAAGAGAGACAAACCCTTAGTTCACTGCGTAACTAACTGCAACATAAATATCTATCAGACTGATTTCCATCCAGCACTCTGAAGACCATTTATAAACTGTTACACAAGCTTATATCCCACACAGGATTGCTTGCCTCCATTCTGGGTTTATCTATGTAACATACTCAGACAGACCATCTTATTGGTACATGCACACACACAAGTTCACTAGGCAGAAAAACTGCCTACACACAGCTTTTATCTGTGCTAGTCAAACAAGGAAAGGCGTGTACCAATGTAACTGGCAAGTTTTCTTCTGGTACATTCCCCCCAAAACCACAGGAGCCATCAGCCTTGTGTACGCTGGAGATACACTCACCAGCATGCCTGTCCCAGGTGATCCCCTTGCCCAGAAAGCTAAAATTAAAGAGTCAAAGTTGTATTGGTGTGGTTCCCCATGGGTGCTTCAGGAGTACAGAAGCACAAGTTTGGAAAAGACCTTTAAGATCATCAAGTGCAACCATTCCTGTCCTAAGCTAAACCATATTCCTAAGTACCTCATTTACCCTTTTTTTAAACACATCCAGGGATGGTGACTCAACCCCTCCCTGGGCAGCCTGTTCCAGCCCCAACAACTCTTTCAGTAAAAAATTTTTTTCTAATATCTAATCTGAACCTGGCCTGGCACAGCTTCATGCCATTTCCCATTGTCCTGTCACCTGTCTGAAGAGACCATCGCCCACCTCCCTTCAGGTCGTTGTAGGTGGTGAGAACGTCTCCCCTCAGCCTCCTCTTCTCCAGGCTAACCAGCCCCAGATCCCTCAGCCGTTCCTCATAGGATTTGCCCTCCAGCCCCTTCACCAGCCTGGTTGCCCTTCTCTGCACTTGCTCAAGGACCTCAATGTCCTTCTTATGGTGAGGAGCCCAGAACTGGACACAGTACACTGCCCAGGCCAGTGGCAGCCAGTTTCTCAATCAGAATGCTGTGAGAAACCATGTCAAAGGCTTTACTGAAGTCCAGGTAGACACATCCACAGCCTTCCCCTTGTCCATTAAGCGGGTCACCTTGTCATAGAAGGTGATCAGGTTAGTTTGACAGGATCTGCCTTTTGTAAACCCATGTTGACTAGGCCTGATCCCCTGGCCATCAGGCATGTGCTGCATGACAGCTCCCAAGATGACCCTCTCCATGATCTTCCCCGGGACTGAGGTCAGACTGACAGGCCTGTAGTTCCCCAGATCCTCCTTCCCATCCTTCCAACCCTTCTTATATACGGGTGTAACACCTGCCAGCCTCCAATCGAGTGAAACTTCCCCAGTCTGCCAGGATTGCTGATAGATCAGATCATGGAAGTGACAAGTGACAAGTCATGTTAACTCTGAGCAGTTCCACCTAAGAGGTGGAACTAAGAAAGAACTTCTAATGGCTCTTACTAAATTCTGAGGTAATTAGTACATAGCTTCTGAACAGCCTATAAAGCTGTGTTCAGGTGCACTGCTTCCTCCTGAGCTATCTTAGTAATGGTATGATCTCAGTAATAGCTGTGCCACCTAGTTCTTGCTAGTTTTGACTACTGCTTCAAATCCTCCAATGTATGCAATACTAGAACACCATCACAATTAATCATGTCAGATTGCAAATTTTGTCTTGAGAGCTTTCTATTTGTCCTTTCTACTGAACGACATGAATAGAAACTGAAACCTACAGTAGTAGAAAGACTGGTTACTCAAAGAGCTTGTATGGGTGACTTTTAAGATCTTAGTAAGGGTCTTTTTTGAGACACAGCTCAAAAAAAGTCAGTTATAAATGTCATAAACTCTGCACTTTTTTATTTCCCCTGCATTTCAAAGGCATTCTAAACCCAAGATTAGCTACTCCAACACTTTATGATAGACCCCTCTCAACCTCACCATAACAGGCACTGTTTTTAGAAGACTAGTATTCAGTAAGGCAGAATATTCTCCAAAGTAGCATCATATAATTCCATTTGCACCTCAAAATACAAGACAGAAAACTGAATTTCACCCACCTAGATCAATGACTGCAATAGAAAGTAATTCACTTTATTTCAGGCATTCTTAAGTGTGTCCATGAGGGCCCTGCATCAAAAGAATAATTTCTTTGTAGTCTGCCTATTTCAGTGCAAGTTTAGTCCAAATATCACCTCTGATATCCGGTGCGTCCAGAAAAATTGCACTAGCTGAAATCAAGTTTATTGTATTGCTTCAGTGAAACCACTAATACTTGCTTGTATATGACACTTAATTAATGTTTACCAATAGTGGTAACTGCAGCACAGGTACTACACAGTATTTTTTAAACAGTATCACAGTTTTAAGTACAAACCAGCTGATGCTACAGCTCCAACCACATGAATGGTTCAGCTAGCAGCCACTCCTTGAGTGAGTCACTCCCCTCAGGTGTACCAGTATAGCTCTCTGTTTGGGAACTGGGTCAGGCCATTAATCTGGGTTAAAAACCAATCAATCCCTTCTAAGACAAATCAGTTAATTGTGTAGCTCTACACACATCAGTTCAGCACAACTGCTTCTTATATTTGGCACTACATGAAAAAGTTACTTTGCAAGGGTATGATATTAAATTCCAATATACTTGTGCTGTCACTATACACAGAGCAGGCTACACAGCTACTACTATCACTGTATTTTTGTCTCTATCTCCATAGCTGCCGCAGTGATGGCTGTACAGCATCTTCAGCACAGAAAAGGGAATGGGCTGAGGTAACTCAATCCTCTCCTCAAAATGATGGTTGTCTTCCTCCCTTCTAGGAAAGCGCCATGACATTGAGAGATATGTGACATTCAGAAGATTACACAGAGGCAGAAAATCTCTGTCCCAGGAAGGCTGGAAAAGAGGAAGCAAGTCTTCCAGTAAGATCAGTTTTCTAAAGAGGTGATGGCAGGACAACAGGAGAAGCAGTCTTGTCCTCGTACATCAATTTAGTCATGTGCCACCCCTAACAAACTCTGAAAATACCAGATTTACAGTTTCAGGATTCTTTTTGCTGGCAGACCTGTCAGTGCTGTGAAAGACTGAGATTGTACCTCCCACTACTGCTGAGCATCAGGTGTCACAAATAAATAAGGTTAAACTCTGTGAGGAGTCCAAAACCAAAGTTGAACCTAACTGGCTCTGAACAGCGTTTGTCGTTAAGCCAGGACTGCATGTGCACAGACACTCCACCTGAGCGAAGCACGTTCGTCTGAGCCAGAGATGAAGCAGGGAAACCATCTCATAATGGCCGTGCAGGTGCGCAACCTCTGGAGAGCTTTCAAACACCTATGCATGTACATTTACCCACCCTCTACACCCTACCGAGGGTTGCATCCTTCATTATTTAAGGCAAGTGCCTACTTCTAGGCTTCCCAGTTCTTCTTTCTGCAACCGAGCGGCAGCAGTGCCTCGCGTACGCCCTTACTGACGTTGAGGGGAGAGGTAAAACTCGGGCAGACCGCGCTCACAGACAGTGGGCAGCTCGCCCGCCTTTCCCCCGCCCGACGGACAAGCCCACGGTCCGCGCCTAACTCGCCACCCGGCTCCGGGTGAGGGGCGGGAAACTGCAGAGCCTCAGACGCTTCCCCCTCGGCTCCAGGGCACAACCGCGGCCGCTTCCTGGGCTGGGAGGGTGTTCCTAGCAGGCGCTGGCAGCCGGGCCGCGGCCCCTCAGGGCGGGAGCGGCGGGGAGCGCGCGAACTCTGCCGGAGGGGAGGCGCGGCCTCTGCTCCGCAGCCTCGCCTCCGCTCCCGCGCGCGCGGGCCTCCGCCGCTGCGCCACAGCGCGGGGCCATCCGCTCACCGGGCGGAGGACGCCGGCTGGGCAGAGCTGGGCTCAGCCCGCCACGGACTCCGCCGTCCCCGAGGCTGCAGTCACGCGTGGCGGAAGACGCCCATCCAGCCCCGCCGCTGGCGGGACACTGCGCAACGCACCCCTCCTCCCCCCCCCCAGCCCGGGGGAGATACCGCGGAGGGGAGCGGGGGGAGGCAGCCCCGCCACCCCCGGTGCGGCGCGCTCACCATGCTGCCGGCGGCGGTTTATCTCGCTAGCGGGACGCCTCCAGCTCCATGCCTCCCACCCCCCTCCTTCGCGCCAACTCCCGTAACCCGCCGCGCAGAGCTGCCGTCACAGCCGCGACGGGCGGAGCAGGGGCACCGGACCGGCCCAGCGGGGAGGAGCGGCGGCGCAGGGCGTGACGCTGCTGCATGCGGCGGCCGGAGGCCTCCGCTGGCCGCCCGCGCTTGGCCCTGTTTCTCCTCCTTCCTGCAGACCGTAACGGTCACCCCCACTGTGGGGGGGTTTAACCGCTTTTACCCGCTCCGCCGAATCTCGGCAGGAAGCTCGGGCAGCTACTGCGCGTCCTGGCCTGTTGGTAAAGGGAGCGTGTGTGCAGCGCCTCACCTCAAAATGGTGGGCTGCTGACTGCCTCAGCTCCGCGAGGAGAAGCCGTGTCTTCGGTCGCCTGTGAGAGAGGAGAGCTGCCAGCCCTACCAGCTCTAACAGACAAGCAAACAGTGCCAGGCCGCCGCGGGATACGTTGTTTTGTAGTGCAGAGAGCAAGTGGAGCATCCTAACTGGGCGTGCAGCTGGTGGCACAGGAGTGCAGTCACCATAAGTCGGGTCCAGCTCAGCACATAAAATAACTTCTCTGCAATAAGGGTGCCTCGGTCCCTTCTTTCTTCCTGGCTGTGCAGGAAGTGTCAGGCTTTTGATTCCTCATCCGTATTTTCTGTCACGCATTGAGGCTTGGGAGAGCTCAGAGCCTACATCTGAGGAGAAAGTGGAAACAACGCTCTGTCTTCACCCACTGTTGGATTTGTAATACATTTCTAATGAAATGCTGAGTTTTCTTCCCACTTTTTTCCCTCTTTGCTGAGCAGCAGAGGGTAGAAACCTGAGCGAACCGAATAAAAACAGTTTCTCAGTAATTACTTGTTCAACGCTTAGATTCTGCCCACCTCCTGAATTAGTAATTATTGCTTGTCTTGAAGAGAATGGGCATGTCAACCAAAACTTAGGACATTAAAAAATACAGCCATTGGTTTAGAAAACCACATATAAAAACAAGGGGGGGGGGGGGTATGCATTTAACTTTTAGGTGTTGCATCATGCAGTTTCCAGTGCTATCATTTGTTTACCTTCAGTATTACTACATTTTTTCCCAAAGAATAAAAGATTGTCTACATGACAATCTTTGTCTATGGTCAAACTCCAGCAAGGACAGTCATGTAGAGATGAAAGATCTTTGTCATATCTGAGATGAATGCTAATATTACCATTCCTGTTTAATTCTTTAAATTGGACTTTAAGTAATTGTAAGACCCCATTTGTCTAGAAGTTGCTAGTGTTCTTTTATGAACACAGGAGGACTCATATTTTGAATACTGAATTTGGATTTTTGCATAAGGAGAACGTGAGAGAGGAGCAAGTAAATGCAGACGTACAGCACGGGCTGGTTTGGAGGTTATTCTGTATGCACTCAACTATAACAGCTATGCAAACAAAACTGGTATTGCTTCAGAAAAACATCTCCTCCAATATGTTTGGATTTAGGTATTCTCGTTATGTCATTTTTAAAGCTGTGTGTATTGCTGATACGAAAGCGTAGTTAAAATGGCTGACGTTTGTAAGAGCTGGGCAAACTGTTTAAATAATGCTAAAAGAATTATTGCAGGTGGTTATCTTTATTTGTAGTTGATAAAGCTACCTAGAATAACATGCGGCAGAGCAGTATCAGCTTGTGGGCTTGTGACATGTTCATGTTTCTTGGAAGGCAAGAGTTTAACCCTTTAAGAAGAGATCAGACCGTGTACCTGGAATGACAGCATTTCACGCTGGATAAGGTGAGGACACAATACCGCTGTTTCTATGTGCATGGCTATTGCACCACTGGAAGTAGGAAGAACAGTGCTCTGCAACAGGAAACAAAGCTGAGTACTCATTGTATTATGATGGGCTTTGCAAGATGAAATGAAGGCAGTATCCCTTTAGAGTCTATAATTTACCATAGGTCATGTTTTAAAGGTGTATTACCTAATTAAAAGTACAGCTTTTTAAAAAGCAGCAAAGGTACACTCAATAACATCACTCTACTTACAACTAAGACAAATAATTAAAGAAATCAGACTTGTTTTCTGCCTTTCTGAAAATCACAGACTATTTGGCTTTTTATGCCAGTTTTCTTTTCCAAAAGGCATGAAAAAGTGAGATACTAATTCTCGAGCTTGATTTTTCTCCCCATTGAATGAAAACAGTCCTGGTGTTATTATTTCTGAAGGGTTTGTCTTGCTTATTGAGAGGGAGTTATTTTTAAGAAAAATACATTTTCTTACACTGAGAATTTTTTTTAAAAGTCAGTGTTCTTAGTATTTTCTTGTTTAAATTTTTGTATATTGATACAATGATACAATTTTGGAATTGAAATAAGCTTTTATTGCAACCTTTGAAGCAATGTTTCATTTGCCACTCTACAAAATCTGTATTTTGTATTGTTTGAAATTTAATTGAAGGTCAAGGTAGATACCTGTAACTTAACGCTGAGATACTTTTGAAGTCCATAATGCAGTGCTTCTCATGTGTTTTAGGAACAATAGACTTGGATCATTTAAGAAATCTTTATACTGGAACGGAGATGTTCTGAGCTTCATACGTGTCCAAAGGACCTGAGGTAAGGAATTGTCCTAAAGAAATACAACATGATAATGCTGATATAACAAATGTGTTTTCTGAAACTGAAAATTCAGGTTAAATTATGTATTTTTTTCATTGCATTAACAAACATTAAAATACTCATTTACTAGATGGTAGGCTGTAATTTGGAGGAATCCTGTAGGGAATATTTTGCTTGCTACTGTCTCTAGTAAAGAAAATCAAATTTCTCCCACATGGTAGAAATAGGATCTAGCATTTTGTTGCAACCCAAAAATTCCAAAAATCCTTTTAAAATCTGTTGTCTAGTTTCTATTTACATTTGGGTTTCTATAGTATCCATCACAATTATGTGTCTTAAGAAAAGACTTGATCCCATCTCAAACAAGTTTGTGCTCTATACGGTGAAGTTAAAAGTAAGTGTTTGATTTGCGTCACACTACAATTACATAAGTTGTGGGGTTTTGGGTACCTAGCACTAGTCTGAGCTGTTGATGTTAATGTAAACATTACTCTTTTTTGAAGTGAACTTTGTCTTTAGGTCTTTTCTCTCTCTTCATTTGCATATCTAGGCAGAATGAATGTGTCTTAACTCAGCCTACCATTGCATACGTTCAAAACTCTACTCCTTTCAACTAATGTGTTAGCCATTTCTGCAGATCAAATCCCAGGTTTTCAAGCCAAGCCCCTAAAATGAGGAGAAAACATATTCAATGAATGTGAAAAGTTGTTTCCATGATTTGAATCACTTGCCTTGGCAGAGGCAAGGATAGAAAAGGAAATTTGATAGCTAAGAATCAAACTGAATAATCATTAAGCTTGCCAACTACTGCAACAGTAATGACAGGTGCGCTGGAGCCCTCAGTCTCTCCCAGCCTTGATTCATTCTGAAACCAGATTCATGAAGTGCACAGCCAGAGACAGGAAATCCCATTGTGCAGCACCATACAGATGTCCACCAGCAGCATCAGGGTTCGAGCCCGCTTGAGCTCATGGAGTAATTAATTCCTTTTGCACCCTCACTTCTCAGCAGCCCCTGATCACATCTCATTTGTCTGTGCTAATTGTTTTCCAAATGAATAGTCACAGTGTTTCCCCAACTCTTGCCTCAGCTAGTCAAAACTTCCTTCCAAATTCAAGTCACTGTCTGACTCCCATCAGTTAAATCACTTCCTCCTTAATAGCCCAACAATTAAATAGGAGAAAGCTGTAAGAAAATTGATTCAGAGCCTTGAAATATTGAGCCATTTTTAAATGTAGAATATAGCATGTTCCCAGTCATACCAATAGTAAGGAAATAAATACAGCTCTTAACTGTCCAGATCAAGCATCTGCACCTTTCACTTCTCATGCAGATGCAACACACAGTCAGCAATAAGGTGACAGTGGTACTAACTCTGCTGTAGTTAGTGAGAGAAGCCTAGTATCGTTACCTTGCCAGTATGTTGCCGTGATATTACAGGGCTGTTGTGGGTGTTTTGAACTCAAGCATCTGGTAATCATGGTAACTGACTGCTTTAGAAGTATTGTGGCATGCATCATGTCTCGTACTTGGGTTTTCTTTCATGCAGTACAAATCAAAGCATTTAAATGTTAAAATAGAAGGATTATGTTCACAGAATAACTATCCAAATTAGCAGTTTAAAATGCTATTCCACAGAATAAAAAAGGAACATGTCAGTATATGCTGTAGATCATCTTGGTACAGTCCCTACCTACTCCTGTCTCAGCCTTCGGCAAGACCCTGGCTGAGAAGTGTGGGTCAGATACTTACGGTAGTTGAGGGAGCACTGGGGTTTGTTACATGGGAGAGGGTGGTGTTAGGTTCATGGCTGCCCCACCAGCAAGGAAAAATTGCAGTGCAAAAATTGTCAGCAGGAGCTTTTTTCACCATCTGTGGTACAGAGACATGCTTACAAACATGCATTGAGGTTTCATTGTTTATCATAAAAACAAATGTCTTCCATTTTGTATGTATTTATTAGCTGTATTGTTAAACTGAAGGTAGGTCTCAGTGGCATTATGCAATGCTGCAAGCTGCCTCACAGGTAGCAGGAGCAGTAATGTGGCAGTAGCCCAGCAATCCATCTTCAGTGTCCCACATGCCAGCAGAGCTCATTCATCCAAGCACAATGTCCTACTTAGGTCCCTAGGTTCAGATTTCAGCACGTTATCTTCCTTGCTGTAAAGTCACTTCACACTACTATCTTGTTCCACAAACCTCTTTAGCAACAGTGGTCTATGTGTGAGTACACTTTACATTACTGTACCCCAAGAAAAGCAAAAATAGCAGGCAGGAGTCTTGCTGTATTGAGTAAACTGACAGTCTCTCAACACATGTAGTTTTGCTGTGATTTGAAATAGATGAAAAGATTAAATTGTATTTTGTAAGATATGCACTGTACCAGTGCCCCAGCTGTGTGTATCAACATTGTTAAATTAATACTGAAATATTATCTTTCGGGGCTAATTATCTTTGCTAATTGTATTTATTTGAAGAAATCCAGGGCAATTGCTCAAGGACTGGAACAGACCCATGTTAATTTTGACCTGCTGCTGTAGGTAGGGGAGATTTTCATACAGGATAGAAAGACAGTTTCGTGTGTTTGAAAGAAATACGACTAGCTCTGCATTTTTATACAGGTAGTGGGATGTGTGTATATCTCCTGTGCACAATAAACTTTCCTACAAGTCCAGGAAGAATTTTTCTGCAGAAATAGGATGGTTGAGCAGGGCAAAACTGAGGAATGACGCACTGCCCTTCCAGCCACCCAATTAGATAGACAGGATAAATTGCCTTTTAATTGGAGACTGATTTGTAGTCTGAATTACATTTCTGACACATTTTCTTGAAATACAGCTGCACAGGGAATAAAGGATGCGATAGCTTCTTAGCACCCTTGGTCACCTATATTCTCCCACCCAAATGACTGAGGTCTAAATAATGATAATTTAGTTACTAGTGTTTATATTGTTCAGGTGACCTATTTTCCTGCAGGAAGAATCCAGCTAGGTGTCTCAATGGTCATACAGAGGCCACCTCCCTAAAAATTACAGCGTTCTCTGACCCGTTCCAGGTCTCACAGTTCAGGCTAATCATTGACAGGGCTTTTACGATCACAAGCTTTAAGTGAAGCTTTGATAAGACACTCCAGCAGTTTGTGGCAAATGAAGATAGTCTGCACAGCAGCCAGTCCAGCAGATGAATGGATTTCTTTCAGCATCGGTGCAAGGAATCTGACTTTTAATGCTGGCACTATAAACTGGCGTAATGTGTGGCCAACGACTGGAGAGATTTATTGCCTTTTGGACATTAGTTTTCATAAGGATAGTTACTGGGCTTGCTGGAGAGGGAAGATCTGTGTGGAAAAAGGACCCCCACTTCAGCCCTGTGAGTGAAACACAAATATTTTTGTATGACACTTTCCCCAAGGAGTTTCTCTGGGGTGCAGGGACAGGGGCTTTCCAGGTGGAAGGCAGCTGGAGGAAGGACGGGAAAGGCTCCTCCATCTGGGACCACTTCATCCACTCGGAGTTCAGAGAGGCTGACAGCACAGATGTCTCCAGTGACAGTTATACCTTGTTGGACAAAGATTTATCCGCTCTGGAGTTTTTGGGAGTTACCTTTTACCAGTTCTCAATTTCATGGTCCAGGCTTTTTCCCACCGGCATGGTAGCAGCTCCCAATGAAGAGGGACTCCGGTACTATAACACCCTGATCGACTCACTGCTGTACAGAAATATTGAACCTGTGGTTACGCTGTACCACTGGGATCTGCCCCTGATGCTGCAAGAAAAATACGGGGGATGGAAAAACGAATCAGTAATTGATATCTTCAATGACTATGCTACCTTTTGCTTCCAGACCTTTGGGGAACGGGTTAAGTACTGGATTACAATCCACAATCCATATTTAATTGCTTGGCATGGGTATGGCACAGGTATTCATGCTCCTGGAGAGAGAGGGAAAATAACAACCGTCTACTCTGTAGGACACAATTTGATCAAGGTACAGTATAGTAAGATGTTACAAACTGATCTTGCACTGCCGTGGGAAGTGATGGGAGCAATCAGTCATGTAATCGATGTTAAAAAAAATCAAGGAATGTGAAAACACTGAGAAGTAACCCTTAGCTAAATCCACACATTGATTTTACTATTGTTGTCACAACAGCTGACTCAGTCATTATTTGTTTTAAAGTCCTTGTTTGTTGTTTTATTTAAATTCGGCTTTGCCTACAAAATCTGGCTTTTGTAGAGCACAATTTTTCTTTGGAATTCTTTCCACTTAGTTATGCACACTGACATAACCATTTGGCTAAACCGAAATGACTATTCTATTAGTTTAAAATGAAATTTATTTGCATTTGTTTATTGGATCAATGCTACTAGCAATAGAGAATTTATAAAAATATGATTAGTTCTAGCTTAACACAATCATACAGCAAAATGTTTCTTGCTAAACTAAGAAGGTGGACAGTTCTTGGGTTTGGAAGAAAACAAATGTCCTCGTCAGTATTCTAAGAGTTTTGAAATTTCATTATTTCCTTGATGCTTTCAGCATTTTAAATTTCACGCCAGTCTTTTGTATCAGCTGCCTTCTACACAATTACACATCCAAAAGGCTTGATCCCGTGATCAGTAGCTTCAACAGCTGCAGTACTGGGTCCTAAGTTGTTCATGGTATCCTTTCTTTGAGAAGGACAAAAAGAGAAGTGTGAAGTAGGTCGTATTTTTTAAAGGAGAAAGTGCAGACGTAGTTTCTGGCAATCTCAACCACATTTCAGTGTCCAGGCTCTCCTCTGACAGATTATTAATTTCATTCTACCAAGTAGCTAGTTTCTTTGCAGAGGAGCTTATATTCTTATTTTATCTTGCAGTAATTGAAAACAGTTTCAAATAAAAGCCATTTAAGATAAGAATTAACAATATCAATACAGCATTTTTTTCATCTGTAGGGCTCAAAGTACTTTACAGAGCAGGTTGCGATCTTGTCTCTATTTGATAGAGCAGCTAGTGTAATTCTTCTTGCTCAAACTATTCCTAGCTGGCACAAAGAGAATTTTTCTACTACCTATTACACGTGACAAATGTAATTAACAAATGAATGTATTTTTCCTGCAGAAAGAAGTATGCATGAGGGGAAAAAATAACTGCTAGAGTAGTTAAAAATATTCTGCAACTGGCCATTTCTATTTCTTGCATTGTTTCTGGGTGTAAACCTCCCGAACCTCCTGTTTTTTCAGAAAATTCATGCTGCAATCAATAGAAGTTTTACACACAGAATCACTAACAGATTTCAGAGATAGCACGAGAGCAATTTAACTATAGAGATTTGTGAAGCATCTCAAAGAGAACTGATGCTCAACCACTTTTTTTTTTCTATTTTCAAGTGCTATATAAAATATATTTGATATAATACTTGTAAAAAATACAATGTTAAATTGGTAGCATTTCTTGCCTTCATTTCTGAGTGGCACACTGGGGTATCAGCATTTTCCCACTCTGTAAAATCCATGTGAGCAGTACACAGCACATAGGGAGCAATGCTTCTGCTGTGGAATCGATGGGGTGTTCCAGGAAGCCAGGCACAGACGGGTCTGATACGCAAATTACTGACCTGAGTTCCTTGGTCAGTATTACTTAACTCTCAGACTCGATCTAGCTTTAAAGTCTGTGAATCTGAGTAGAAAATAAATCACTTCAATGAAAGAGTTAATGAGACTTTCAGCCACACACAACACATTAACTAGTACGTTATTAAACTTGGGCAGAAGTCATTTTCATTGTATCTCTCTTACAGCTCCATGAACATTACCTAATGTGTTAGCAGTTCTCTCACATTGCACTGTAAAATTTCTGAAGGTTTTAAGTCTTCATGAAGAATCTCAAATTTGTAGTGATGTATTTGAGGAACTGCAGTTTGATGTTTGGAGTTGGAGGAGGTGGAATGGAAGGAAGCTCTTGGGGTACCAGTTGGCATGACAAAACTCTTCTTATTTTTTTTTTCTTAATAAAATGTAATGAAAACCAGTCATTCCACAGAAGTCATAGGTCCTATTACATCTTCTGAGCCAAGTAGACATAATCTTTCTCAGATATTTTTGTGGGTATCTAAATATTCAGTTTGTTCAGTATTGTTGACAATACCATATGAATATAATGCACTGATCTGCAATCAGGATTCTTGTGTTATGAAATGTCTCCCCACTGAAAGGCAGGGAACGTTACAAGAATCTCTCTTTAAAGAGATTTCTCGTGGCTTTTTATTTCAGGACTGGCATCTGCAAATCTGTTTCTCAGGCACAGCATTATGGCTACCTTCTAAGTTACCACTGCAGACCAACAGTGTCCTCCCCAAAAGAAACAACCAGCAAAAATGCCAGGATTTGGCAGTGTGAGGCAAAGCCTGTTAAAGCTGTTGTAAAGACTCCCAATTATGTCAGCAGCTTTAGGAAGAGACACGTTCTTGTCCATGTCAAGGCTTCATTTTGCACAGGCTGTCGAAAGGCGGTGTTCTCTGTGCCACCCCATGTACCAGGTCAGCCCAGGGAAATGGGTCTGTAATGCTAAGAAGAGACTAATCTGGACAACACTCCGTTTACACAGCAAATTGCTGAACAGTCATTCTCAAGCCTTTTTGACGAGCTTAAAACTTCAACTTAAAAAGCAAATGTGCACATTGCTGTGTATGCTATTCATACACAGAGGGTAATAATAGCTACTCATCCTTTAAAAGGACCTGACACTACCTCCATGGAAATTAAAAGGAAATTTAAAGTTTGATGCTTAACAATTATAAATTGCTAAGTGGGTCATCTAGATAAATCTGTCCCATTGTATGATCATTGCTATTGACAGGAGGCGCAAGTGGAATATTGCATCAGGTGGAGAGTGGCCATCAAAAGTGTATCTCCTCTCTTCATTAAAGGAGACCGTACTTGACAAAAGCAAGATCAGAAAACAATTAATGGTAGCACGTCACTTGCCATGTGACATTTGAAAGACACATCAAGGAAGATATAAAAACTATGAGCGTGTTTCTGAGGCAGCTGTCATACTGAGCCAGAGAAGAAAAAACCTGCACACTGAAAAAGTAGATGGGTTTCTGTGATTTAACAGTAAATAAATCTGACAAGACACAAGGAAATATAAAGCAGATGAATCCTTGTGGCAGGAGCTAAATGAGGTATATACCTGATATATTGCTACCATTTTTTCTGCATATAGTTATGTACTTTTATACTTAGATTGAGGTTCATAAAGATCACACACTGCAGACCAAAGCTCTCCTTCCCTTCTCTGTACCAGTGCCCTCCAGGCAGTTCTGCCTTCGCTACATAACAGGCAGAAAGGGGATTTTTCTTTTTTCCTGTTGAAGATCATTCACACTCCTTTTCATCTGGTAGAAAAGCCCAGGAGAAAACTGTCAAAGTAAGATCACCCTAAAAATTTTCTTCATGGACACACCTTCACATCACATAGTGGGAAAAGGCAATAAATTCCCTTTCAGACAGGGTGTCTCCAGATAGATGTGTCACAGATGGGGTTCATCTCTGTGCCCAGCTGCATTACTCCCAGCTCTTTGGTAGCTCTCACTATGCCAGGATCTCTTTGTGGACACTGCTGCCTTGGGGAACTTTGGATGAGCATGTTCCAGAGAAGTCCTGTAATTTATTCTCCTTAAAAACAATTTTCTACTGAATGAATGGGGAATAATTCATACCTCTGCATCCAACCAGACGCTCTCTTCCCTTCCTCCCGAGGGGCTTCCTTTCCTCAGGATCTGGAATGATGAAACTACACAAATGCCCGTATTTCTTAGAGGAGGAGGGAAGTCTGTCTCCATCAAGTAGAGCTGTAGGGTAAGCAGCAGAATTGTCTCTGCTTGTAAATGCCTTTGCTGGAAGATTTTTCAAACAGTAGTAGCCATCAGTGATGTAAAGTTCAGCACTGATACACGCTTTTTGGTAGGATTTGTTATTTCCAGGTTAGTTCTCTTACACTCGTCGGCAATCATGAGGAAATACACAATCCAAATGCAAGATGGTTAGGGCACAACAAATCTGGTAGTAAAGCCTCAGTCCTTCAAACCACCCTCTTAGAAGTTTAATTGCCTACATCTCAAGAGCCCTTTTTTCCTTCACCAGGACTGAGCTTCAGAGTCAGTTTGCAAAATAAGGGATTTAGTTCTACTGTGTGTCATCTTTACCACAAACCAGAAGGGCCTCGAACTGAAATAGACTCTCCAAATAAGCCACACACACCCACACACCTGCCCTTCTTCTAAAGTGAAGTTTGACACTATCATCACCAGACTCTCTATTCTAGCTCTTCATGACTTGAAAAACAATTAAACACAAAGTCTGAATAATTTTATTAATACTTTTAAAATTCTAGCTTTCCTAAATGCTCTTGCACTCCAGCACACGAAAATAATGCCATATACCCCTGACATCATTTTGTCTGCTCATTGTTGAGTCAGTCAAGGAAAAATTCTTGACTTTAGTATATCTTAAGAATTTGAAAGCATTGGTTTTTCGATAGTAAACTCTTTGCATACGTACATGATAAATTATAGGATCAGAGTTTGAAGAGAGCATTTAAAGAAGAAAGAGCAATACTGTTGTCTCAATTTTATTAAATTGACTTATCTTACCTAGCCTTTTTACAGAGTTAATACTAACTGATTTAGTGCACTCTGTGACTTTTAGATCTATGGAATAATTTCTGTATAATACCAGAAAAACATGCTGAAATTAATGTGTCATATATATCTAGAATAAATACACAATATTGATCCTGCTTTCACTGTGTACTTAGCCTTGACATTTGTCCTTGATCTAACAAGGAAAGTGAAAGATTAGGGATTAAACTCTAACTGAAAAAAAAAATATTTGTCAAGATTTACTCAAAATAGCAAACTGATGTATGATACAGCTTTTAGCATTCTTCCTCTGAGAACCTTAAGCTGCTTTCCAGCTAATTAACATCTGAAACAGAATTACAGACAAACAAATACTATTGTCTCTGCTATGTCTGTAAAAACTTTCTCTGTGGACAAGTGGCTTTTTTTCAGTAGTTAACCCTTAGTGAGACATCAGCAAAACATACGAATTTGTGTATGGGGATCCTGTCTTGACCCATTAAATGTACTTGTTTGTACTTGAGGCCTGCTCTGGTGACTGGGACTGTATTCTCCGCTCTGGGCAGTGTTTTTAATAGTAACTTTACTGTCTTCTAATCAACCTCTTGGAGGTGCTTATGAATACAGAGAGTTGTCCATGATTGTCTGTGACCTGCCGATGCTGCAGTCTAATTAGCTGCTTTTTGACAAATGGCCTTTCTCCGCTTCACCCAGAAGCGTGTGACTGCCAGGACTCACCTGCTGCTCCTGGCATGCTGCTTGGCCCTGTGCGTAACACAGATGACTTCAGCAGGGTTTTTCTTGTTGAGCCAACGCAGCTACAAACCTTTTCATTATACAGTAGTGTTAATGGCCTGTATCTGGGGGAAAAAACCTGTACTAGCCAGGTGAGAAATCACTAGAGGCAGAGAACAGAGCAAGCCTGGCCTCAGCACCAGCCCTGGGCTCGACCTTGGGGAGAGGACAGTGTGGGGATGGCATTTTCTGGTGGGACTGGTAAGAAATCCATTTTATAATATTTTAATTGTATCTCGCAGTTTGCCTCATGAGTTCAATTTTGCTGACTTCCTTTTTCAGCTACAGAACCTGCATTTCAAAGGTTAATGTTACTTTATCAGTATTTTCAAAGACAGACCTTGAACAAATGTTACGAGCGTGACCTTAGAAACCATAAACAACTGATACACAAAATTTCACAAAGTGTAATTCTTCAGTACTCCCTGGCTTAGCCAACTATCTACCTGACATCTGGTCTTTTGTTTTTTTAAACTGTCAAGGCTGCGTGTTTCTAGATAAATTAACTGAAATTATTGTCAAAGGTAAGCAATGCTGTTTGGCTTGGTAATGATGTCAGTCTAACTCGGCATTCTGTTTCACAATGCCTCTCAATGTTTCTTCTGGGTGCAAACAGTTATTTTCTTTCCAGCTTAAGAGTACAGAGCCCATGTCAGGAATAAAGTAAACCCTGAGTTACTTGACAACTCCTCAGCTGGGAGAGGTCAGCTCCCCTCCCCGTGTCAGATCCTCTGGCATGATTCATGCTGTGATCCAGTCACCCTTCTCTGACACCCCAGCTCTCCCCCTTTCCTATGGGGCTCTGACAATGGTAGTGGTCCCTCAGCCTCCCATATATTCAATTTTTTGTGTGTGTATAGATTTTGACTGCTGTATTCTCTTATTCAAGTAATTCACAACATGACATTTGAAGGCAATTCTGGTGTGTGACCATGTTAAGCTTTCTAAAACACAATGATAATCAGAAGAATGGAATTAATGTTCCATACAGGGCATGCCTCCATCATCACCAACAAAAACAGCAAAATCCTGTCTGTCCTAGGCAGTCCCTATTTGGCCAATGACAAGTATGGAAGCATACCATGCCCTGCTCAACAACATACCATACCCTGCTCATAACCCATACTCTTATAAGCAGATCTCACGAGATACTGCTGCCAAATTTCTGTTTAAAACCCAAGTGGTGTTGCTCTCTACTTGAAAATGAGTAAGTTTCATTCTGTGCTGTTGTATGTACTATCAGAAAACTGATTATAACAGCAGCTTCAAAGAAGTGAACTAAAATCCTGGACCACAGGACTGTGAAACTTGACATTTGGTTTCAAACTTTGCAGCTGGGTCCTTTATCCAAGTTTTTACATTTAGGGACTGTGCAAATACTAAAAGTTGAAGATTTACTGACATGATAAGGCCAAACTAAAACAAATGGAAATATATCCCAAGAAGAGGGATGGGGAGGACATGGTTTGGTCAGAGTAAAGCCAGGTAACCCCCCATAGCACAGAGCAGTTAACAGCACAAAGCCAACACCAACAAAGGAAACATCATTTGAGATTAATAATTCATGGAACAATTGTAAAGATGGTTTAAAATTTTAACTGTGCCAGAAATTATTGCTTGACAAAGAAAGACCTAGACAGGACTGTCTATGTCATAGAGTACAAATCCCACATTAACAGCTGTTTAGTCCCAAAGCGTGCATCTAACAGCTATTCACATCCCTGATGGGGCCTCTCCTGAGATTCAAACCTACGTTAAAAGGCAAAAAGGCACAGCCCTAATGTGTCACAGAGCAGTGCACATCTGATAGTGAGCATTACCAGCACCGTGAGGTGCCATGCAGTACAACAGCATGTTACAGCTGTTACAGCTGTGTGTGCCTTTACCTGTTAATATCTCCATAGA
The DNA here is from genome assembly GCF_964237585.1 of Gallinula chloropus. Lineage (NCBI taxonomy): Eukaryota > Metazoa > Chordata > Aves > Gruiformes > Rallidae > Gallinula > Gallinula chloropus. Next base: position 13,845,365 of record NC_140092.1, read on the forward strand.
AGTCTGCAGTGGATCAGATGCAGCTACCTGCCTGTTTAGCTGCCAACACACAGAGATTTATTGGAGAGTTCAAATTTAATGCTGTTTTTCTCTCATCAGGCTCATGCAAAAGTTTGGCATAACTACAAAAACCACTTCCAACCATATCAGAAGGGGTTGATGTCCATAGTATTGGGATCCCACTGGATCGAGCCTAACAAATCAGAAGATGCTTTAGACATTTCTAAATGCCAGCAGTCTATGGAGAGAGTACTTGGGTGGTTTGCTAAACCCATCCACGGGGACGGCGATTATCCAGAAGAACTGAAAAATGAATTCTTGTTTTTGCCACGCTTTACTGAGGATGAGAAAAACTACATAAAGGGAACAGCTGACTTTTTTGCATTTTCCTTTGGTCCTAACAACTTTAAACCTCCAAACACTCTACCAAAAATGGGACAAAATCTATCGCTTGATTTGAGGGAAGTACTGAACTGGATTAAGCTGGAATACAACTGTCCTCGAATCTTGATTGCGGAGAACGGCTGGTTCACTGACAGCCACGTGAAAACAGATGACACCACAGCCATTTACATGATGAAAAACTTCATTAACAAGGTTTTACAAGGTTTGTACATAGATTAATTGTTGGATTTTCAGGGAACTCATTTCATATTTAGCTCTGGAATGATTTAATTGTTGTGGCTTTTTTAAAAGAGATAATGGCAACTAGGTTAATTATTAATATAGCATGAGTACAAATCATGGATCAGGATCTACTGGTACTATGTGTTGGACAAACATGGAAAAAACCCATAGTCCCTGTCCCAGAAAGCTAAAGTCCAGCATCTGAGTTTGATTTTAAAACTCAGTGCAAAACTCTGTCAGAAATGAATGAAAACAAATCTATTGGATCACTTTTCACCGCTGGCAGCCCAGCTGTAAATTTTTTGTGCAGGTACACACTTTGACAGCAGGAAAACAAGACAGGGACTACTGTCTGACAGACTGCCACTGCCATGCTGGGTTCCTACTACAGCATAAAAAGCACAAAGGAAATCAGCAGAAGGGCAGTTGTTCTTCAGGGTTACTGTATGACAAACAGAGATACCATACTTTTCATTGTGTTATTTGCCCTTCATAAAGCCAGTGTACAGGAGTACTCTCTGAAGGCAAAAGATTTCATTTTGTATGAAACACAGAAAAGGGAAAACATGAGTAATTTTTTACTCCGACCCCAAATCAGGAAGTACTCACCAAGAACTGCAATTAAGCTCCAAATGAAGATTATCCAGATACTTTGAAAATTGGTTCAAACTGTAAACTTCACATAGCCCAGCTGTGCAGTATGTCCTGCCTTTCCCAGGCTTTGGGGAGGTCACATTCCAGTACTTGGTTTGTGATATTTAACATGCTGCAGAGCCACAGCAGGGAAGTCTCGATGCAGGCCTGGGTTCAGAGGTGTGAAACAGGTAGATTTCTGGACACATACCTTCTTGTTTTAATCCTCTACAGCAGACCTGGCTGTAATAACCATCTGTGGATTTATACTTCTGAAATACTTGGTCAATATTCAGCAGTAACTACTTCTTGAGAATTGTCACCTGCATTTGTATGTCTGCCTCAGAACGCTGGTTTATCTCTTAATCCGTGCCGGTTTTTTCATGAAGTGAACTTTGTCTGATAAGAAATAACATTTGGAACACATTTTCAGTTTCACTTACAGAGAATTCAGGTATAAATTTGTCATTTGCAGCAAAATCAACTAGATCACATTAACCTCAAAACATCATTTATATAGGCCAGATTGTCAGGGGATGGTAGCTGTTAGGGTTGCATGTAACAGGCTATAAGGAGCTACTCTGTGTGTGTGTGTGTAAAGCACTGTAACTGTCCATCTGTCTGTGTCAAAATCCTCAGTAACCCCACCTGGTCACTGCTTTGCCCTTGATATTGCAGCTCTTACAAGGTTAAGGTGAGGATTTGTCCTGTCACGTTTCCTAGCTTAAAGCTGGTGATAGGCAACTAACAGGACTGAGCCTGGAGTCTGGACTTCCAGGCTGCCAGCTGGCACACACCAAAAGTGGGTAACGAATCTTGTTGCTTGTTAGTGTCTAGCAAGAAGCTGCTTTGGAAGTTCTGTTGCCCTTCCTGGTGAATTGGGTTCCAGGTCTGAAAGCAGTTAATTCTGTCATCTTTCTCAAATATAACATGTAAAAGATTGTACATACAGTTCCTTGCAAGGTGGAGGGACATTAAGATTGCCTGAAGAAGGACACATGTGCTGCACCCTTTCCATGAACAGATCAAACACTTCACGCAGATTCTTCTAAAGTCAATACATACCTCATACCAACACATTTAATTTTTCAATTTAGGAATTTCAATTCTTATATGTTAGAGCTTCCACAGATCTTTCAGCTAAAGGGAGAGAGTTTTAGCTTCATGACAAATAAAAATTCATAAACTAGATCAACTGTTGCACCCTTAATTTTTAGTCATGATTCTCTTGTTTTATTGGTATATGATTTGCACATCATCAAATGAAACGTAAAATCTGGATATGGTACAGTATTTCGTGTTTACTCAGAGGAGAAAAAAAACACCCTACAGTAATTTAAGGAACTAGCTATGTACATATTTTTTAATTAGTAAAGACTAAGATGCATAATGTTTGCCACAGTTTTGCAATTAATTGCAAAACTAAGAGCATTAAGAAAATCCTCAAGATTTTCAAAGAGAATACTTTCTCATAAAGCTTTAGCATATATAAGGGACATTTAAGACTCACGGATGTTACTTTCTCTTATGCAGCTGTTAAATACGACAACATAGATGTGTTTGGTTACACAGCCTGGTCACTCCTTGATGGCTTTGAATGGCAACATGCTCACAGCATCAGGCGTGGATTATTTTATGTAGATTTCCACAGTGAAAAGAAGGAAAGGATTCCCAAGTCATCTGCACTTTACTATAAACAAATCATACAAGACAATGGCTTCTACCCAAAGGAGTCTACCCCAAGCTTACAAGCTCAGTTCTCCTGTGATTTCTCCTGGGGTATCACTGAGTCTGTTCTCAAGGTAAGTGTAAAATACTGGGAAGACCACTGGAGGCAGAGTGATCAGCAACTTTACTTTGTGGTTAAATGACTCTGTCCAGCACCTTGTGTTCAGGAATCTCAGCGCGCGCTGCAAACAGAAGTTAAGCCAAGCCATGACTGCATAGGTTCAGCTTTAGGTACTTCACAGGTTTTCAGGTGAGCTAGTCACAGAGCACTGGGTGCTCCTGCAGCCGCAGACACTGCTGCAGGAGCCCTTCCAAGGCTTGCATGTCCATGTGGCATATCAGATCGGGAAAGCACGAAATTGACCCCAACCGATTGTTCCTGGGTTATTTTTTAACCAGGGGAGTTTCCCAATCCAGTTCGCAGTGTATCCATAAGGATGCCTACGAGAGGGTGGCACAGGGCAGGGACGAGGTGGTTATGCTGGTGGCAGCAGAGCTACCTTCAGGCTCAAGGTCTTGCCTAAAGCTACTGAACAAGGCAGAAACAGATTCTAGCTCTAAGTGCTACTTAGACAAGAGGGTGAGAAGGCATTCTTTAAAAAGACCACCGCAGCAGAGACATCAGCACACATGGCCCTTACCATCTAAGCTGCCACTGAAAACATAGCGCACCACCTTTTTTCCAAACTGTTTTCTACAGTACCTATTACTATGTTAGATGTGGTAGATAAGCTATCAGGATGTGTGGCCAGTGTTTGAATACTCTTTTTATCATCACATATGGAAAGACAGTCCAACGACCAATGTCAGCCTCAAAAAGTAACAATAAAACTCTGTAAGTTAACCTACTTTCTGACAACCAGGGGGAAAAAAAGTAAAGCTTATATATACATATATATATTCAAAGTCCATTTTCTTTTAAAAAACCACCAGATTTAAACTGAGTATTTTAAACTTTACTATATTGGATTCCAAATCTGACAAGAAGCATTTTTAAAAATGGAATAGAGAAAAAACCCAAAACATGTGCTACACAGAACCTTACTAACTAGTAGAAGATAATGAAAGATAGAACTCAATGCTACAAGCTGTTTGTGTCTGATATTTTCATAGGCAGAAGGACTATGGGTAACATGAGGGAACACTATGCCACACTTCCACAGGGTTGGTCTCAGCTGCAGTGCCAAAATAATCCGTGCCTGCCTCACATACATGCCGGTGCTTGTTCTTACCACCCTGGTCTCCCACCAGCTGCCTGAGAACTGCATGACCATAAAGTTAAGTCAGCCCAGGAAATGTATCTTTGTGAAAATAGATGTCACATAGTCTGGTGGTAGAGCAAATGCCAGTGTGTAGCTGGATAGAAAGAACTCAATTTTAACGTTTTCTGAGGTAGGAACGGGTAAGACAACAACTAGCACAGACAAAGCCCAGTATAGGTGAGTCAGTTATCCTCTTCTCCTCAGAGCGTCTGAGCAACACCTTCTGACATCCATCACTAATCCTACAGCCAAGCACAGGCAGAAATGCAGACTACAAGCAGCCATTCATTTCAGTAAGCTCCACTGTAATGTATCGTCTTTATTTCCACAGGCAGAATCCGTGGCTTCCTCACCACAATTCTGCGATCCCAGCCTGTACCTCTGGAATGTCACAGGAGATGGGCTCCTGCACAAAGTTAAAGGGGTGAAGCTAAAAACCCGCCCAGCACAATGCACAGATTTTGTCAGTATTAAAAAGCAACTTGACCTCCTGGAAAAGATGAAAGTCACCCATTACAGATTTGCACTTGACTGGTCACTAATTCTACCCAATGGAGATCTGTCAGTGGTCAACAGGCAAGTTCTCAGGTATTACAGATGCATGGTTAGCGAAGTGCTGAAGATCAACATTCAGTCCATGGTCACATTGTATTACCCAACTCACGCCTACCTGGGCCTGCCAGGTCCTTTGCTGCAGAAAGGGGGGTGGCTGAACCAGTCTACTGCCTACGCCTTTCAGGACTACGCAGCCTTATGTTTTCAGGAGCTCGGCGATTTGGTTAAACTTTGGATTACAATAAACGAGCCCAACCGGCTAGGTGATATCTACAATAGGAGCAGCAACGACACGTATCAGGCAGCACACAACTTACTGATAGCACACGCCATGGCCTGGAAAATATACGATGAGCAGTACCGGTCCCTTCAGTATGGCAAAGTGTCGCTGTCCCTGCATTCAGACTGGGCCGAGCCTGCCAACCCTTACTCTGAATCGCATTCAAAAGCTGCCAACAGGTTTCTTCAGTTTGAAATAGGCTGGTTTGCTGATCCCATATTTAAGACTGGGGACTACCCAGCTGCTATGAGGGAATACATTGACTTGAAAGCCAGAAAAGGCCTCTCACACTCTTCGTTGCCATCCTTCACAAGCGAGGAAAAGCAACTCGTCAAAGGTGCAGCTGACTTCTATGCCCTCAATCATTTCACTACCAGGTTTGTGATTCACGAGCCTCAGAATGGGAGCCAATATGAATTTGACCGTGACATCCAGTTTCTGCAGGACATCACCTGCCTGAGCTCCCCTTCCCGTCTGGCTGTGGTGCCTTGGGGACTGCGCAAAGTTCTCAGGTGGATTAAAAAAACCTACGGCGACATTGAGATTTACATCACAGCGAACGGGATAGACGACCAGTCCTTGGACAATGATGAACTTCGGAATTATTACTTAGGGAAATACGTACAAGAAATTTTAAAAGGTGAGTGTATGACAGATTGAAGTTCCCCAGAGCCATTCCCATGGCACCGACCCAGGCATTCCTTAAGCAAGCAGAAAATGAGATGGATCTTACTCATGGCTAAGCACTGCTTCAGATTACTCTTAAGACACCAAAAAGAAAAAGACCATTCCCCCTCCAGTACTTAGCTCTTTCTCCATTACTGGAGGACTAATGAGCATTTGCTAGGGTATTTGCTGTGCTAATTTCACATTGCAAACAAAACAACAGTAAGTTACTAAAGGAAAAGGTTGTTTAAATGGCTCTCTTCTTAGTATTCCCATTTTAATTTCCAGATAGCTTAGAGTACTCACAGGAAGATCCTCTCTCCAACCATTTACAACTTCTTACTTCATCTGGGTCACATCCCCAACTATGCATGTCTTGGAGAGATGCTTCTTCACCAAGGACTGCTAGTTATGATTTCATTACAGCACTCTGACCCAACACTTGGGTGCAGTGGTAGAGCAAGCCATACTGCAGGGCTGAGCAGCTGCGGTTGGAGAGGGCAAGAATTTTCAGAAAGCTCCTCTCATGGCACAGAGGTGCAGCTGCTCCCCTGGAGTCAGGGCAGTTGAGAGAGCAGCATCTGGCTGTCCCTAGGAAAGCTGTTTCCCAGCTCTTACCCTATTGAAATCCAGCTTTTGCAGAGTAGCTACAGGAAATTCCCAAACTCTTTTTTTAAAAGCCAATGATACACCATTTCTAAAGACAGCAGGAGCTCAGTATTGCTAAAAGCACCAGGTGCAAGTAAGTATTTTTTAATGCAATTATGCTTTTAAAGTTGATAATAATTTGAAATCTGAAATTATTACCAGAAGGCTTACAGGTCATGCAAGGTTTTCTTAACATTTGTTTGGTTTTTTTCTCCCCTTCCCAGCATACTACCTTGATAAAGTCAAGATTAAAGGCTACTATGCATTTAAGCTGACCGAAGAAAAATCTAAGCCCCGGTTTGGATTCTTCACTTCAGACTCCAAAGGAAAACCTTCGATAAAGTTTTACAATAACCTGATAAGCAACAACGGCTTTCCTGCCGACCATTCAGCCTGCAGTCCCTCCAGCCAAGAAAAGCAGTGTAGCTTCTGCTTGTTTGTTTCTCAGAAGAAGCCGTTAATATTCTTTGCCTGCTGCCTTTTCTCCACCCTTATCTTGCTTTTAACCATTATTGTTTTTCACAAAAGAAAAAGAAGAAAACGTTTTAAGGCCAAAAGCATCCGGCGCATCTGTGTTTCATTTTAAAAAGGGGCACAAGCCCATGTTCAGTGAGATTCATCTCTATTTGCATTCTACAGAGGACGATGCACATCAGCCAAGTGTAGAAAAGCACTACGTGAGTCACTCCAGTCATACACACCAAGCATTTCATTGGAAAACAGAAGTAACCTTTTGCACAGAAAGACCTATAATGACATTTCTTTCTGGTGAAATTACTTTTATCCACCTTCTGTACGAAGATGATGATAAATTCATCTATTTAAAAAAAAAAGAACATTTCATGATTCTCCTGTGCCTTGGAAAAGCCTTTCACAGTTTGACTTGAAAAGAGGTACTAGACTGTGAGAACTGATAGGCACTTTTCTATGAACCTCTCTGGACCAAAGCATCCTGTGATGTACAGTCATGTTATGAATGTTGTTGAGCAGGAAACTGCAGTTGTTCAGGTTTACAAATAAAAGTGTTATTAAAACTCACAAACTTCCAACTAAATACAAAACCAAGAATGAAATGTGCTGGGCCAGCTTCCGAAGGTACCTGAAAAAGAACAAATCCAAGCTAACTCCCTAACAGGCCAACATACCTCCCTCCCTCGCATACAGGGAGAATAGACATCAGATGTCAGTGGTTTAGGCAGATGTAACTTGACCCATAGAAGACAAGTCAAAATAATACATAGTCTCTCACCTCCAAAATGGGGCAGCTGTAAAAAAAATTGCTAGCAGAGAAGACCAAAACTCAAGAGTGATGAATAGAATTCCAAATTGCACATATTTCATACATATATATTATCACCTTAGCTCTGTCAGGTGCCAGCAGAAGCCATAGGTGGGGTTAAAGCCCCGAGTTTACCGCTGCATTAAACAGAATCTACCAACCCAGGCAGAACATTCTTAATGGATAAACTGCTACTGCGTTTAAGCTCTTCAGGGGCCAAACTCCAGAGGTTTCCCTTGGGTACTCTCAAAATGAGCCCAAGTTCTTTGCATGAACTGTAGCATCATTTAAAACTCACGCTGTCCAGCTTTTTCAGTCACGGCATCAAAACACACTCAGCTCGTCACTGCCCAGGCAGGTACTACACACCTCTGGAGAGGGGTAGAGGAGCTGCTCTAGAAATGGAGAGAAGGGCAAAAAGGGGCATCAGTTCAATTCCTATTTCTCATGATCTTTCACCATGGCTTGGACCATTTTCAAGACAGTGAAACCCCCAACCTCTTCCCATTAGAAGCTTGTTACCTCAAGTCTTAAGTTCCCCAGCACAGAAACACTTTTCCTTCAGGTACTGGTCAAGATCAGGGAAGGTTTTTAAATCCGTCAAGCGCAATAAACCAATGGGGACTCTGGCCCATTTTACACTGTAAAAACATTCTACCAGTGCAGAGCATGGGTGTTGGACGTGCCTGCATCTTCCACCACCCAGTAACACAACCAGTTCTCAGTCACAGCAACTGGTGAATCAAGCTGAAGCATACTACACAATGACTCCTCCTCAATTCTGTGTGTGTGACAGAAGCACAGAGTTTTGGGAGACTCCCTTAGCTGCACAATTTGCACAGCACAAGATCCCATCTCAAGTATGTTAAGCAGTCCGTGCACAAAGTCCATGCCTGCAGTTTAGCACCATTCCATTCCTTTGCCAGGCTGAGACAGTGACACCACATTCCCCTGTGAACTCAGCAGAGTCATGCAAGTGGGTGCTTTGGTCAGTTTTCTGAATTTCTCAGGCCTGCATAGATGCTTTCCTCAGTAAGCTTTAGGCACTTGTTGCCAAATACATTTCTGCACGACCCTGGTATTTTCTGTGTATCTTTTATGAAAAATTGAACATACCTAGCGACAATGTCGCTTTTACCATAGCACAGAAAGAGCACAAAACCCAACTAGATGTAGCTATGCTCTAAGATTAGTAACCAAAAAAGAAGTGACAACCCACTGTTGGTGTAACTCAACAAGCAGCTCTGCCTGAACTCAGCTCAAATCCTCAGCTTGCTTAATTAAGCAATATAGTTAAAGCAACCTGCTTTCAGACTTCTATCTGTACAGTTTAAATGGTCTTATAAATCTGGTTCTACCAATTCCAGTTTTGCTTTTAATCTACTTCAAATTCTGCCATCACAAGCCTGAATTCCCCTCCAGAAATTGTACACAGAAACCAGTTTTCTGTAGTCTGAGGTTCTGAAACGATGTGAAAGAACACTAGCCTCCTTTCCACAGGAACAATGTAAACATTGAAAATAGCAAAAGCAAACTGCCATGTCATGAGAGTTCCAAACCATCAGACTTCATCAGTCTCAATGTCCTCAGAGATCAATGAAGCAAAGTGTACACAGTACTAACATTATCTTGCATTACTCTGTGACAATCTTCTTTTCCAAAAGCCAAAGATGTTGACCAGGTTCACACAATTACCAATTAGTTCTTAAAAAAAAAAAGCAGCCAGGATATGAAATATGTTTTATTTTCTTAAACCTCTCATGGTGTTGGGTTTCAAATCAGGTTCTTCAAGTTGGCATTTGCTGATATCACGTCTCATGGTGGTTTATGCCAGCTTCCAGACAGCTGTAAACAAGAAGTTAAGAGCTTTCAGAAAGGTTTTAACACTGCAAACGTACAACTGAAAGTTTACAGACATCCAAGTTAATTTATCTGATAGTTTTAATGCAAGACATTAATTGCTGAAAGAATTTGCTTTGTTTTATTTAGACAGTATTTCTTAAAGATGCCTTCAAACACAACAGCTCATGGTTGTTCAACAAGCGGGTAAAAGGTTGTTCTGTCTCTCAAGGAACTCAGGACACTACTGATTTTTTCAGCTTACAAGTCTGGTACCTAAAAAAATTAAGTTTCTGAAGGTCACTTCATCTGCACCCTGTATCTCACGCTTAGGTTCAGAAGGCACACAACATTTTTTATTTGCAAGTCAGCCTGTATTATCCTGCACAAGTGTCTGTGCCAGGCATGGAGCCATCCAGAGCCGAGATGCACCAAATTCCTCCAGCAGTTAAAATTCTGTATTATCCAAAACTCCTTGTACTCAGGAGTCAGTAACAAACGTAGATACACCACATAAACAGCTGCCCTAAGTGAACCTTTGTTTACAGCACTTACACACCAACTACACAGGAGACCTTTATATCTAAATTATGTGCTGACCGCTTTTTTTAGTAAGTCAGCAACCAATTAGAAGGAAGGCTGGTCTTAAAGTCTTCTCTGGGAACAGCTGTGAACCAGTGTGTCATGCTAGAACAGCTGGTTTTACACTGTCAGCCAGCCCTGTAACTGGCATTCACAGCACAGAACACAGGACATGAGGAATTTCTCTGCAGCACAGCACAATACCAAACTGACAAGAGATGGGGAGTTGCTGTCAAGAGACCTAGCAGAACTTCAGTTTTGTATTTCTCACTATGCCTTTTAGAAGCTCAACTGCAACCCTGTTGGGAACCTGCTTAATGACAGTCTCCAAGTAGATAAACCTTGTCAAGTCCCCAGACTGAGTACATCTTCCATGTAGAGAGGGTTAAGATCTGTATTATGATACCAACCTATTAAGAGTTTTACTCATCTGCCTGCTGTACCGTTCCTTTCTCGGAGACATAGATACCATCCAAGAACTTCCTGATATCCTTGTTCTTGACTGTAGTGGCTTGCTGAATCAAGGCAGCTGCAGACAAAGCAAGACCATCAACACAAAGCAAAAGATCCAAACCAACTCACAGCCTTTGTTTACTTTGCAATGTTTCAACTAACAACCCAACTGTCATTTGGAGAAAGGAATTACCAACTTGAAATCCTGACAGCTCTAGTGAAAGCAGAATGCATTTCACCGAGCCTGTCTTGGCAACCCTGGGCAGCGGCAGGCTATTACTGCACACAAATAAATGAAAGACTATGAAGTTTGATGCCAAAAAGTCCATCAATGCTGACTGAAAAAAAAGGTGGTTCTGTGGACTTGTAAAACAACCTATATGTTTAGAAAAAAAACTGTAAGAAACCATGAAAAGCAATTATGGTGACTGGAGGGAAAAAAAACCCAAGCTGTCGTTTACCTCAGGGTTTGCAAAAAATGACAGCATGCTAAGCTGACATCTTTAGATAGAAGTGGCTGTATCACTGTATCTTCCCATGCCTCTCCTTTCACAAACCTGAATTGGAGACCAATTCAATGTCATTCCCTTCAAGGATCAGCTCATCTTTCTGGGCTTGAGACACTGCACAGGAAACACCTACAGAAAGGAAGACACATAATCTATGTATTTGGTGAAGATGTTCAGTTTACTGAAGAAACTGTATTCACATCCTGCCCCAATTTACAGATCTAGCAAGTAGCACTCTGGCCAATACCTAGCTTTTATGACTTTTTCTTAAAAGAGTCCCCAAAATCCCTTCCACAACTGTGCTCCCTCACATAGTTTCAGAACTCAAAAAATATGCCTGTGTCATGCTCAGGATTGAAAGCAACCAAGTGATATCCTACTTAAATATTACTACATTACAGCACTAAGCACCTATACTGCCAGATTTTGCCAGCAAGGCTTCATCAGCTAGGTGGTGCCATTTTCCACATTCTTATGTTCATTAAGACAAGGAGTCTCCCAGATCAGAAGTCATTAGAGATCCCTGCCCCCGACACATCTGGCACCAGGTTTATACTAGCAATGATGCAAATACTCACAAGGAGTAAACGACATTCAGGAGTTTAAGAGAAGATTTTCATTTCCAAGGAGACTAATACAATATGTTTTTATAGTTTGAACTACATAGTTTTATATTTTACAATCAATAGCTGTTAGCTTTAAAGTCAGTACTTTCTGTGAAATAAATGCTGACTTAAAAAAAAAAATCCTATACAGTAATCAAACCCATCCTTAATATCCCACAGAAAATTCAAGTCAAAGACACCATGAATAACTTAGCACTGCACCTCCCAGTTTCTGGACAGATCTGATGCTTTCAGCTAAAGCCACCTCAAAAAGACATCAATCCCACTCAATTTCCTTACCCACACCCTCCCCAGAACTATGAAAAAAAGGGATATGGAAAGTGTCCCTACAGTCTGTAAGTAACTGACATGTTTTGTCCCAAGTTCCATCAAACACCTACTGTGTTAGTCATTTTGCTAAAACTCTAGAAAACAAGGTAAAATGGTAACTTTTAAGTTTTATCATGCATGCCCCAAGACCATCAGGAAGTTCAAAACACAACACACTTCAGACACCAAAAATACGATGTGGTGTGAAACTAGTTCACATACAATGTTTAGAATAGAAGCACAAATCTAAAATCAAGTACCTGAAGCTTACCAACTATAAACACTGTCGAGATCATACAAGGATGAAAGTAAACACTAGGTTCCTTGTAACTCATTACATAAAAACCAGCTCTAAACTAGTTATCAGCTAGCTCTCATTACTAAAAACAATTACAAATGCCTTCTTATTAATAAATGTAAACCGTGGAAAAGATATCATAAGCTTACATGATTTCACGCAGGCAAATGCTGCTTTAGCAATCATGTATAACCTGCTGTTATTGGTGGCAGTACCCAAAGAAACCACCTTAGAAGCCCTAGTTAGAAACGGTGAAGTCCATCTCCGGCTGCACTCACCCGGCCTCATACGCACTCTGCGGATGTACTTCTCTCCCAAGAAGTTTCGGATCTCCACAAGCGAGCCGTTGTCCTGTATAACCACGTTGATTGGGAAGTGAGCGTACACTGACCTCATCTTGTAACGAAATCCCTAGGATAGAGGACATCATGGACATCATCAGCTACTGAAGGCAGAATGCATCTCTAAGGTTAAACAGATGGGTAACTCCAACTGGATATACTGAAAGGAGTTTCTTAACAAGAGTAAGACAGTGATCCCAAGGGACATCAGAGCTTATAGCTCGTGCTTTCTTCCAGCTGCGGAACTTGTTTGAGAGGAGAGAAAGCTGTATCTGGAATGCTCAGAAAAGCTCTCACTGAAATAAAAGGCTGCCTGTTGCTGACAGCAACAAAAAATGACAGGTTATCCTATTTCAAAATAAAACTCACCAGTGTAACACCCTTTATCATGTTCTGTACATGGCTGCAAATTGTGCGAACTGTTGCCAGCTCCTTTCTGTTACCCCACCACTTGTCAACACGTAGCTGTGGTAGAACAAAATAAAAAAGCATTAACAAAGCTTCCAGCTAAATTATGAATGCCATTGCAACACAACTGAGAGAGGCATTCAGGCAAATTACTTAAAAGCCCTCTAAACAAGAGCACAAGGGTATCTGGCTTCTTTCAAAGACTATTAAAGGCACACTTAGCTCAAGCCTTCCAAGTCCCAACCCCAGATGTATGAGAACTATTGTTTTCATCTCTCATTACTGACAAATCTTCAAAGAAGCTGAGAGAGACTGTCTAACATTTAAAGCTGAAAGATGTTTCCTCAAATGCTAAACAGTGAAGAGGTAGTTCTAATGTCACCTCCTTGGTATCCTTTATCAACGTCTTAATGTATCCCTACGCAGGGTTCTAGTGATGCTTACTAAAAATGTAGCTGAGATCAGCCACTTTCCCTTTTTTTGGTAGCTTTTAAATCAGCACAAAAATATTACAATTTTTTAGAAAACATCTATTCTCCACAATTACAGAAATTAAATGTAAATAAGCCAGTTTACCTAGCTAAAGCTAGTCTGTTTATAAAACACAGCATGTAATGTTCAATCCAACCCTCCCTCCCAGTAACTTTCTGACTGCAACTACAAAATGAAATGAAATCAACAAACTCACTCCGACATAAGCAGAACTTCAAGAATACCACAGTTCCCAAGGAGGTCCCGAGGTTCCATGAGACCAGAATACACAGAAGCATGCAAAAAGGTGACTAGCTTACCAGTAGCTAAAAATTTTGGATTGATCTCCTACACCATCAAGAAATTTTCGAGCCAGCAGTGAAGCTACCCTGCCTCTCTTGGCAGGGAAACGGCCTCTACAGCACTCACCTTCTTGTGCTTCTTCCCCAGGAGGGAGAGCTCCACGTTGATGTGGTTAAAATCCCTCCGCAAGGTTCCTCTGGGGCCCTTTACAATGACTGTCCGGCCCTTCAGTGAAACGCTGACTAGAAATCAAAGACAAAGGCGCGTCAACCGGCGGCGGGGTCAGCGCCAAACGCGACGTTCAAACGCCGGCGCAGACGTACCTTGCTCGGGGATGTCAACCGTCTGGTTGCTGAGAATGGTCTTCATTCTGCGAACGACAAGGGAAGAGGCTGCAGACCCTCCAGCGACGCCCTTTTTCTGCGTCCCTTCAGCTCCTCCCCCGCACGGCCCCTACACGGCACGGCTGCGGACAGCCGACCCGGAGCCCCCACCCTCCTCTGCCACCGCTGAGCCGCCGCGGCGCCGGGCTCCGCTCCCCACGCCGACACGTCCTGCCCAGGCCTCCAGAGGAGCGGCGGCCTCGGCGCACAACTCCGCAGCTGGGCCAGGCCCGGGCCTAGCACCGCCGCGGGAGGGGGGTGCTGGGGAAGGCGCCGTGCCGGGGACATCCTCCCCGCGGGGCCCGGGGCGGGACTCGCCGCCGGGCCCGGCGCCGCCCCGGGAGGCTGCTGGCGCCCGGTCGGGGCGCTCGGGGCGGCCGCCGGCGGCGGATGGCACCGGATACCGCCACCGGCCCGCGCCTTACCTGACAGCAGGCAGAGCGGAAAGAGACAGCGTTTGACGTCATCACGTATTTATAGCCGCTGCGGCAAGCTAGCGTCATCACGCCGACGTAGACGTCCAAGAGGCAAGAGAAGCCGAGTGCCGATGCGCGCGAGGTAGCTAAGGCGGACGTGCCGGGCGGCCGAGCGCTGAGAGGATCGATTGGGCCGGCCGCTCCGTGGTCGCTGCCATGTCGCTGCTGCCGCGGAGCCGCCGCCGCGGGGTCGCCGCCGTCACGGCCGCTCGGCGGCTGCTGCTGGCGCCTCAGGTGAGTCAGCGCCGTGTCGCAGCCGTGTGCCGCAGGGGGCTGCCGGACGGCGGCTTGTCGAGCGTGCCCGGGAGTGCGCTGCGGCCCGACGGAAATGAGGGAGCTCGGGGCGGCCGCCCGGTGAGGGGCCGGGGCGCACCGCGGCGGCAGAGGCGATGCCGTTACCCGAGCGCGTCTCCCGGTGGCTCCGGGCCGCCTGGCTGGGCCGTGCGCCGTGACGGCGGCGCCGGCGGCGGGCAGAGCGCTGTTGCCAGCACCGGGCGGTGCTGCTGCGGCGTGAGGCGGCCGGAGCGGTGCGGTGCCCGGAGCAGCCGCGGAGCCGCTGCAAAGCCCGCTGCTGAGCCGCTGTCCTCCCGCCGGGCCCTGGCCCCGCAGCGCGCCGTTACTCGCCTCGTCGTCCTGTTTTGTCAGCCCCAGAACCTCAAACGAATCCGTCCAGGGCTGCTTTTACCCGAGAAACTTATGTAACTTGATTTGATACGGAGGTATTGTGGAAATCACGCTTCTTGTCACTTTCACATGGCTGAGAAAGAGCCAAGTAGGTGTTGGACTTACAGGCACCCTGGCAAAGGCGTACACAGGCTCTGTGAGGTGTGTGTCCAAAAGCACAGGCAGTGGTCTAGTACCTAATGCCAGCACATCTGTAATTCCCCAAGTGTTGCATCTTTTAGGTATCCAGGAGCTGTGTGTGTAACCAGTACAGATCGACAGGCTCTTTGCCAGAGGAAAAAAAAGAGTTTCTGCAAAATGGGCCAGACTTACAGGACTTTGTAACTGGAGATTTGTCAGACAAGAGTGCATGGGCCGAGTACAAAGGCAATTTAAAGCGTCAGAAAGGAGAAAGGTAAGTTGTGGTTTTAAACAACTGTAGTTGCTTCCATGTATCTTTACTATGAACTGCAAAACGTATGCTATGTATTTTTATTAAATTCTGACCTGCTGGAGTGCCAATTTCATGATTTTTCAAGAAAGAGCAAGCACATTACTAACTTCAAATATGTAACAAAACGTGAGGACATGGTGTTATGTTTTTCAAGTGCTTGTGTATTAAATTGCCAGTGTACATCAGTAGGTGAGTGTACCCTACTTTGGTGTTGAAAAAATGTTATTGGTGGAGTAGAACAAAAAAATGAAGACTGAATTTAAAAATGTTTAACCTCCCCCCCGTATTTCCAGTCATAAATCTGATCCAACTCTGTGGTGGCTGTGTAACGTACACGGACGTTAATTGTTGTGGTGTCCAGTGCAGCACTGTTAAACCTCACTGGTACAGTTAAGAGTTTTAAACCTCCCAGTGACAACAAGCTCCTACACTGGAATGTTGGGATAATAAACATATAAGAGAGAAGTCTGTTGTGACTATGAATGATGTTAATCTTGGTTGCCAGGTTGCATCAGTTTTCAAAGAACCTTTCCTAGTTGGGATCTGCAACAAACTAAAGCAGATCTATGAAATTAATGGAAACTTACCATGTAAATAATGTATTAATCTTTATGTTTGTTTGGTGTTATTCAGGCTGCGACTTCCTCCATGGCTGAAAACAGAGATTCCCATAGGAAAGAACTACAATAAACTTAAGAATACCTTGAGAAGTCTAAATCTTCACACGGTAAAACTAGTACCGACCAAGTTTTCCTGTAGAAATGAGTACATTTTTACAGTTACAAATTTATTTCTCTGCAGCAGACAGATAGAAATTATGTCTTGCATGATCTTCAGTGCTGAAATGAAGCCCAATGCTGATCCTTTTTACAAGCAGAGAATTTTACCCATAAAGAATAGAGACAAATCCAAGAGAGTATTTCATGTGTTGCTTAATGTGATTTCAAATACTAGGGTTTACTACTTGCATCACCAAAGAGATCAGAGGATGCTATGTGTGACTGCTTTTCATTGAAGCACACATTTCAGTGTTAAGTACATGTTTTGCATGAAAATAAATTACAGAAATACGTATATTCCATTAAATATACCTTCCAGGTGGTAAAAAGTGGTGGGTATGCATGGAGAGCTTTTTTCCCTTTTTTTTTTTTATTTTCAGAGTAGGATCAGGCTTTGATGAATCATAGACTGAACATTTTAGCAATCTTTAATGTGTTAACTGTCCTGGTTTTGGTCAGGATGGAGTTAACTTCTTTTGTAGCAGCGGATGGAATGCTGTGTTTGAGAGTTAAAACGAAAGCAGCGCTGATAACACCCTGATGTTTTTAGTTGTTGTCAAGCAGTCAAGGACTTTCTCAGCTCTTCATACTTCTCTATTCATGAGAAAGGAGGGGCGAAGCCAGGGCAGGTGACCCAAACTGGCCAAAGAGAGTATTCCATGCCAATTTACATCATGCTCAGTATAAAGGGGGGCTGATGGAAGGAGGGGGCTGCTCCAGGACGCGCACGGTCGGGTTCGGGGAGGGCTCTGGGTGGCACGGCCTGAGCTGTGGGTCCGGTGAGAAACTGCATTGTGTATCAACGGCTTCATATATTTTTTGCTCTAAAGTCCTGTTAGCATTGTTATATTGTATCTTTCTGCTATTTTAGTAAACTATCCTTATCCCAACCCACGGGCTTTTGGTTTCTTGGTTTTGGGGTTGTTATTTGCCCCTTCCTTTTCCCTTCCCTTGCCTTCACCCCCCCCACACACACTTCTCCCCCTCCTCTTTTCCTTCAAAGAGCAGGTAGCTGCGTGGATCTCTGCTCTCAGCCGGGGTAAAACCACGACATTAATGAAAGTCTGTGCTAATTAATAAGGCAGTTACATGGTTGAGGAGTTTTTAGAGTTGTAAAGTAGAGGAAGAGAATGGTAATGGATGCCAGGAAACAATTCTTCTCTTCCTAGGTATTCCACTGGCTTCTTAGAAAACAACATGCAACTCTGTTAATCTCATATATCATCAGTGATGTTTTGTTTAGAGGCTGCCACTGAAATTGGTGAATAATAATAATATTCCATAACAACATGGAAAAAAAGAGAAGTATGTTATTGTCTTTTAACTTCAGGTATGTGAAGAAGCACGTTGTCCCAACATTGGAGAATGCTGGGGAGGTGGTGAATATGCTACGGCTACAGCTACTATTATGGTAAGCCATTTCCTGAGTGTCCTGTTAATGTTTGAGCTGTTTGTAGTGTATTGTTTGATCTCCACTGTGATGGAATGGGTTTATTGCAAGAAATTTAGAGTAAAGCTGTCCAAGGGGGTTTTTTGCTTAGTGTTGGGTTTGAACTGACCTAGTGTGTGTGGCTGTTTCTCAGCCGGACAATAGTGATGTGCACGATATAAAGGTAGGAACATCTTTCTTATTTCAGCTGATGGGTGACACGTGCACTAGAGGTTGCAGGTTCTGTTCAGTTAAGACTGCAAAAAACCCACCTCCACTGGATCCCCAGGAGCCTTACAACACAGCGAAGGCCATAGCTGAGTGGGGCTTGGATTATGTCGTGTTGACGTCTGTGGACAGAGACGGTTAGTGTGTTGTCACTCCTGTCTTCCAGTCTGAGCTCTCATGGAGTCTGAGCTAAGTGTCACAGCAGGGGGATACTCACAGACCCTGATAAACACATATTGCTTGGCACAGTAGTTGAAGATGACTATTTTATAGCAATTGACAGTGCTGAAACTTGGAAAGTGTCTACGTATCCTATGCCTGATGAAACGTAATAGAAGTTACACTGCTATTAACAAAATACTGTAATATTTTCATGTTTATTTATTTTTACAAAATGCAAGCATATACACAGAGGTCTATAATTTGTGCAGGAAAAAAGACAACACAAACATTCTGTGATTCATATACAATGCCATTGTAGAACTTCCCTCCAAAAACTAAACTTGGAATATATTATACATAACAAAACTGGAAATTGCCTTTTTCTAAGGTTGTGGTTGTCTTCTTCTAAGGTTTTAGTAGCTCCTTTGTGGTGACACCACATAGGTGGAGAAACCCATCGTAAAGACCGTTCAGTATGGTGGAAAGTCTAGTAGCTTCGAAGCAGCTTACAACTAACACAAGCAATAATATGTATGTATTTCGATTTTTGTATAACTGTTTCTCAGACCAAAACCATAGCTGGATGAAGCCGTTCTGTGCTCAGGCTGACAGTGAACTTAGAGATATGTAAAATGAGAGTAAAAATTTGAAATATGCCCTGGGTGATCACAGTTAGACTTTGTGCAGAACAGATCTGTTCTAAACCTTTGACATAAGCAATAAGACTGGGGTTTGACTGCTTTATTATTTTGTGTTTTAATTTGAATCTGTAGGGGGTTTATGGCTTTCCTAATATGGAAATATATTACTTGAACAGAAAGGTTTAACGAATAATTGAAATGCTTCTAGATATGCCTGATGGTGGAGCAGAACACTTTGCAAAGACAGTCTCTCATCTGAAAGAAAGGTATATCATTAATATGTTACTTTCAATAATAAAACTTGAGAATGTGGTACTGCATATAGGTCAAAACTACTTTTAGCTGGATTATCCCAGGTGCCGTACAAATCCAAAAGTCTATCTTGAGCTATTCTGTGTCCCCTTGTTTTGTGTTTTCCATCTTTCTCATGTAATAGCCCCAAAGTATTTTGAATTTGGATGCATTTCCAATGTAGCCCAGGCTTATCTGAAGCTGAGCACTGGATTATTTCTTTGAACAGGTTTACCAGGAAATGAGAACATACTTTTGAGGTATGTTCATTCTTGAAGCTTGGGGCTCAAACACAGTGGATTTAGATAACAGTGTCACCACATGACAGCAGTCAGGTTTCTCTTTCAGCAGTGATGAGATTGCTTTGCACTCTCCCACAGCAGCTGTCTCTAAGCCTGTGATTGTACCTTCCTTTCTCAGTCTCTGCCACCTTCCCTCTCTACAGTGGTGCCCTGCATGCCATTTGATAGTGCACTTGTCTACCTGCAGATTTAAGTTGTATAACCTCATTTAAGCCTTTATCCAGTGCATCTTGGGACTCAAAAGGTTCCCGCAGTGTTCCCCACCTGCCTTTCTGGGCTGAAATCAGGCTCCTGGACACCAAGATGAGATTCCAGGGCAGTAATGGGGGCCATCTTATCCCAGCAGGCAGGATTACAGCTCATATTTTGGAGCTATGAAATTAGACTTGTGTTAAGTCAACCTGCAAGAAAGACACATGAAATATAATGTATAAACAGCGCATGTGATTAAGAGGCTGCTGGAATGTTTTTTTATATTTATTATTTGGCTTTTGTTCTATTTCAGCTCACATCAGTGAGATCAGGAATTAAACAAAAGATGTTTTATTTGAATTGTAGTACTTCTGGAGTTGTATCCTGAATTAACTCTGCTTTGCTTGTCAGAGCATTATTTATGTAGTTGTGTTTGGGTTTTTTTTAATATAGTGAGGTTTTTTTCATCTACAGTGACACAAATCCCCCAGATGTGTTCATTTCGTCTCCCGTTTTTCAGGAACTCCAAAATCCTGGTAGAATGCCTAACTCCCGATTTTCGAGGGGACCTCAAAGCCGTGGAGAAAGTAGCCTTGTCAGGGCTGGATGTGTACGCCCACAACGTGGAGACGGTGCCCGAATTACAGAGGTGAGCAACAGCAGTACCTACAAGCAGAACAAAGCCCTCCAAGGCGACGGCTTTTCTAAGAGGATTTTTTTGCGCGGGAAGGGACAGCCGCAGCCGTTTACATCCGCACCCAAGCTCTCGCTAGCGATCCCGGCCAAGGCGGGGCTCGGCAGGGCAGGGCTGGTGGGGCCCCCGCCTAGACTAGCGGAACGGAAAAGGGCAGAGCAGAGCGGGCTGGGCTGGGCCGGCGGAAGGGAGAGGAGCGGGGCGGAGCGGAACGGGGCGGAGCTGACGGGGCAAGGCCGCCGCCCGGGCCGTGAGGCGCAGGGCGAAATGGCGCGGGGCGCGCCACCGGCCGGGCCCGCTCCCAGCCTGCCTCGCGCGCGGCACGGGGCAGTGCCCGCCGGCAGAGGGCGCCCGCGCCACGCGGCCCTCGGGCGGTGTCGTCTCAAGCGGGCCCTCGCCGCGCCTCAGGCCGCCGCCTCACCCCCCTCGGGCGGCGGCCGGGCGTTGCTGCCGGGGTGCCCGGCTTTGGAGCTCGAATTGGGACGCCTTCCACCTGCTGTGGTGCTCCTGGGGGGGAGTTGTGGCAGTGTCAAACTGCGCAGCTAAGGGCTCTGGAGTTCGCAGTGAGCAGAAGCTGGCAAAGCGTGCCTTTCTCTGCATCTGACTGGCGTGCGCCCTGTCGTGTGGTTTTCCCCTGGTGCTGGAAACACGAGAAGGAAGGTCCGCGATCCCCGAGCCAACTTTGAGCAGTCCCTACGTGTGCTGAAGCATGCTAAAGAGGTCCAGCCTGGCGTCGTCTCTAAAACCTCCATTATGTTGGGGCTGGGCGAGACAGATGAGCAAGTATATTCCACAATGAAATGTAAGTTTGTGTTGAAATACGTGCCAGGATTCAGGGGAATGAGTTCTGCTGTGCTGGGAAACAGACGCAGGCCTCTTTGCATCTGCATGCAGATCGGTTTGCTGGTGCAGGAAATGTTTTCTAAGCTTTATGGGGAAAAAAAATAGTTTGGTTAAAAATTGAACTTCTGAAATATCTTGCTTTCATATGGCTTCCAGATTTCCAGACAATTTGATGGTGGATCCAGCCTCTCTTGATTTCAATGGAAGTTAATAACCATGTGACTATACTGGTAGTCTCATCTTTCACTTTTTTCCTTATCATTACTTAAATAATGGGTTTGCAACATAGTTGCCTTATTGTACATTCCTGTTCAGGAATAGCAGGCCTTATTGTTTAAAAGAATTTATTTTGGCTTGCTTAGATGCAAAAGTTATCATTGGAGCTGTAGCATATTCACGTGTTTTCATATAGATGTGGTAAGTGAATGCAGTGTGGCATAAGAAGAAATCCATCAATCCCATGGCATTTGTCCCATATCATGAAAGAATGTGTTCCTGGTGCTATATTTTGTGTACAACAACCCATATTTAGAATGCAGTGATACAGTCCATTTTTTTCTGCAGCTGTCCCAAAGTCTGGACTATAAAATTACAGTTCCTGTTCTTTCTATTCTTCATACCTAACATTTCCTAGCCACAGGAATAAGAATTTTCAGATTTGGTGCTATTTGTTTTCAGGTCACTTTCACAGATGTATTGAGAGACAGTCTCCTGCCCACCACCTTCATTCATTTACTCTTAATTTTGTTCCACTTCCTTCTTCTGGGGTTCAAGTTAAAGAATATATAAAAGTGCTGATGTCAGACCAGTTTCTTGATAGAACCATATCAATCTAAACAGAGGTTCTGCACTGACAGTGTAATGCTGTTGTCAAAACACCATCTTTTTTTTCCTATTTGATGTGGGACAACCACCCCAAGTAGCCAGAAAATAACAGGAAGATGTTGATGCAAAATCAGATTCCTCAGCGATCCCTTTGTTCAGAATTCCTGCTAGCTGCAGTGAACGTAATTCTCCAGGCTAGCTATCAGGTGTCCAGATTTTCCTCTGTAAGCAGACTACTTCTGAACTCATTTGCTGTAAATTGATTCCTCTACATACTCAATTTTTAGCAGACAAAGTTTAGGAGATCATGCAGGCAGCAACACTGACGTATATCCTAAGTGTGTAAAACTGGCAAAAGATGTGGGCAATTTCCCTTGGGGTTATAGCTCTTTAGAGCTGTCTGCAGCTTTTCATCACGAGGACAGTGGAGTGGTGCCAAGTGTACATGCATGCATCCATTTTTTGTCAAGTGCAGGCTCTGACCTAAAGACACAACGAAAAGCATTAAGGTAAGAAAGACAAGAGCATGTCACCTCTGACTTGGGGCGCGCTGGTTCCCTCTCTAGCTTTAACCCAGATCGCTCATGCCTTGCAGCCGCATGGAGCTCAGAATGAGGGACGTGGCTACTGCTCCAAGAGGGTGCAAGTTCCCTTTGCTGGAGAACAGAATGTAACCCCTGCAGAGTGACCTTTGGACTTGGAAGAAGGCTGTTTTTGGATTGCTGACAATCCCTTGTGATGCTTCTGCCACTAACAAGGAATTTTGGTTTTACAGTATTGCGGGAAGCAGATGTAGATTGTTTGACCCTAGGACAATACATGCAACCAACAAAACGTCATCTGAAGGTAAAAATGCCTTTAATTTACAGGCTCCCTTATGGTCTGTACTGTGCAAAGTCAATTTCCTCTTTCCAAATTGAGGTGTGATAGGCATCCTTACCTTAACTGCATACATTGGGAAAAATTTCCTTCCTTGTTTAACCTGATCTTCATCTGTTATGGACTGTCCACCAAAAATTACCTCAGCTATCTAATCCCTTTCGTCTTCTGCAGACTTCTCATTGCTACTTTCTACTATGAGCTGGGGAGATAGTTGGACATAAAGTTTGCATGAAAGGACTATTCCAAAACAGTGAAAAAAATGACAAAGCAACAACTGGAAATTAAATTCTAAACTCTCCAGCTAAATATGAAAAGCAAATAAAATGCATTCTTTTGGTAGAAAGCAGAGAGGAAATGCCATTTGTGGCTTGACTGCTTAAAGTTTTGGAGTGTAAATTTTAGAACTTGGGATATAACCATGTTTCATGTCCCTACACACTAGCTATAGCCATTTCCTGTCTAGTAATACCTGATCAAAATGAATTCTTTTCACTTAGGTTGAGGAATATGTAACACCTGAAAAATTTAAGTACTGGGAAAAAGTAGGAAATGATCTTGGATTCCATTACACTGCTAGTGGGCCTTTAGTGCGTTCCTCCTATAAAGCAGGTAAGCTACTGAAAAGGATTCGATTTTTTAGCACATTTTCATATGTACAGTTAGTGATGTAATATGCAACAAAGCTCACCTTAGCTCAAGGACACCTTGCAGAGTCATCCTTTCTTTAATTATTTATACTTACTGTCTTCTATGGGAAATCTAAATGCATCAATATGACAAAATGCTATTTGTGCAACTGCTGTGCTGCTTAAGCCATTTTTTTGGCAGATCTAGTTTGTACTAAGTGTGTGAGGCAGAATAAAGGGTACCCCATTTGCAAGTTTTCCTTTACATTCCTCTCTTGGTAATGTCAGGGTTTAATGGGGCCCTTTGTGATGTAATTTTGTTGCTTTAGACAGAATTTATTTACAGTGCCCTAGAAATAGTTAGACACATTTATGGCAGTGCTTTTTCTGACAAAGCACCCGAGCATTAAGTAGCAGCTGATGCTGACAGAACTGGTGTGTGTGTCCAACGTCCTGATTTTTCCTAAGGAGAGAGCAGAGAAGGCTCATTTGAGGCACCTTGCATCTCTGACTGTTTTAATGCCAGTTCAAATGAAGTTTATAGCAGGTTTCACTATATGTTGCTGATACTTCATGAAATAGGAATTAATTTTTAATTAAATCAGCTCACCATTGCCTGCTGGCAAGCACAAAGAAGCAGAGCTATTTTGTAAAATTGAACAGGATTTTGTGGGGTGGAGTTTGGCTGCTGGTTTATGGGGTTTGGTTTGAGTTTTTTTACATCCTTGTATTTATTTAAAGTGCTGTTGTATAGAAATTAATTACTATGAAATGCTGGTAAGAGGAGGTGTATTGTAGAATAGAATACTCAAGAATGTGTATTGTTTAGCTTTATTTTATTGAAATGCCTACAAATAGTTGATTTTTTTTTGCCTTTTTTACCTTTTAATTAGGTGAATTCTTCTTGAAGAATTTAGTAGAAAAAAGAAAGACAAAAACCGTCTGAAAATGAGAGTGAACCTATTTAAAGCAGTGAATTTTAAGGATCCTTTTTTCAGTGCATAATTATACTCAGTTCCAGAAATGCAGAAGACCAGATGGTGGATGTGCGAATAAACTTACTCTCTGTCCAGAACACTTTTCTCTCACCAAAAAACTTCACATTATTTTCCCTAATTCCTTCTGGCAAGGCTGCAACTACATAGTACTTCTAGCATTCAGCTAAAAGCCAGAAGGCAGAACTGACTTTCAAAGAGCAATGGAACTGAAGTGGAAGACATGTAAACTGAAAAAAAAATAGTCAGATTCAGGAAACAGGTTTGATACAACCACCAGTGTGGCTGCAGTTGATAATTATGAAGGTGCTAATAACGGGTAATGCTAAAGGTACTGCAATTTTGGTGTATCCTACCATTATGTAAGCTTGCAGGGGCTCTGGGGAATAGAAGAGTTCTGAAGTGAAGCCGTGTACCTGACAGGACTGTACTACAGCTGCCCTGAACCACACCAGAGGTGATGGTGTTGGTACCTTTTCAAGAGATGGTGTCTCTCACCTGCATCTTAAGAACATGAGCTGTACCATTCCCATGGCTAATGCTTTTCAGGTGCTTGCTGGTCTCAAAGCATGACCCTTGATGAACACAAGGTATCAAGTTGAAGAAAACAAGCCCTTTGCAACAAAACAATTAACCCTGTGTAGATACTATATATATAAAGCATGTGGAAAATCAGAGTCATCATAACAGCATCAATAAAGCTACCCCTAGTTTGGGTGCATGACTAACAAACCCCACAGAGCTGCACAGGTGTTTCTTTGGTATTGGATATGCAGAGTGCTGCTCTTCTGGACTCGGCTTCTAGTCCACAGGTATCATCTTTAATATCATTACATTAAAAACCCAGTCTAAAGGGGAGGTGGTTACATTTGATTGGTGTCATTGAGACTTGGTCTGGCTGTTGATTCTGAATCCAGAGAAGTAAACTGCATCACCAGTGAAATGTGAAATCTGTTCTATCATACCAAGCTCAGGCAGAAATAAAAGAATGGCTTATGGTATACTGGCAACTGTAAATGCTTCTCTTTGCACTCACGATAGTTCAATGTGCCCCTTTGATTGCCAAAGTGCTCCCTAATGATTCTGAGTTGTCTGCTCTGGATATTAGATACCTTTTGTGAACTGGCTTCAGCTGTATCTTCTTAAAGTTATTTCTGAAACATGCCACACTTTTGCTGCCTGGTCCCATACACATCATGTAGGTAACCCTGTAGCTGGCTCCAGGGTTTCCCCTCTACTGTACCCCTGTGGAAGGGTACTGCCCCCTACTCCGCACTATGTTAGAAGGAAGACAGCTAATTAGCAAGTTAATGTGTAGGAGAAACTTGGTACTGTCATTAACAAAAATCAGATTACTAAGGCCAGTGATGCACCATTGACACTTCACAAAATGAAGTACAAAGTATAGCAATAGTAAAGCACTATGAAGACAAATAGCCTTCAGCTAGAAGGAATGTACTAATTAAGCAGTGTAATGGCAGTGTAAATTAGAGGAAGAGAAACCTGAGGGATGAGGAGCAGAGGTCTTAATAGCTGTACTTTTGTAAAGGCAGATAAAAAGGCAAAGCTTTTTTTAAAAAAATATATAGAACATTTTAAAATAATAATGCATTTTAAAATTTAAGAAAAATCTGATCCCTAGTCTTGGGAAGACCAGGCAAAATGCAAAAGTGCAGTGCTTCAGCTGGAGTACGTGGAGCCCCAGAGCAGTGGAAGGTTACCAGCTATGGTAAGGAAATTCAGTGTTCCCTCCACAGCGGCACGCAGGGAGGGGTGCAGCCTTAACTCCAGGATACCTACACATCTAACAGCTGCCTGCCTTTAATAATATTAGAGGCTCTACTATAAATAATGGCTTTGACTTGCCTGCACAGAGTGTTGCTAGAGCTTTTGCCAAGTTACTGTTATTCCAGTATATCAACGCCAGAAATAGGGAAAAAGGAATTCTGAGCCACACAGCTATTAGCAAACTCTGAAGAGAGGATACTGCACACTGGTTATCCATGACTTCTTTACAGTGAGAAAAATAATGCCTCTGGAAACACATATTATTTCATGTTAGAGTTATTTTATGAGTTGCTGCTGGGTGGTTTGGAAGATGATGTCACACTTCTGCACAACTGTCTGCCAGCTGGTACTGAGTTTCAGAAGCTACATAAGCTGTTTTCTAACTGCGTGTTTTGCTCTGACTTCTGAGGAAAGCAGTCACATCTTGACTGAAGAGATTTCTTTTTTCTTACGTTTGTTTTCAAGAGTCTTTGAGGACCTTTCACAATCTGTACCATAGAGTGACAAGTCTTAAAGTACTTTCCCTACTTAAGGAGTTGTGCTTTTACAGCCATACTTCCTTCCCTGTTGCCCAGTTATGTTAAAGTGCCAGTCTCCAAACTCCTGCTTACAAATTCAGCACAGGTTTCATGACTCTCAATTTTGTTTCTGATCAAGTTTCATGTTTAGTGACATTTTCTTTTTGTATGTCAATTGCTTCACTCTGTCAGTTTGTTTCACAAAGCAGCCATAAAATATTTTAAGAAACATTAATCTTCCTTGCAATCAGGAAAACATCAAACTGAGTTTTGGGAATATGATTTCAAGTTGACACAGACGCTTTAAAAGAATGAGTAGTCTTTTTTAGCATCATTACATCAATCTGCTACACTCTGTGAAGCATAATTAAATGTTTTGCAGCTGACTAAAGAAATGCATCTTCCAGTGCTTTCAAGTCTCTAGATTAAATCAACAAAGCCAGTGAGTTCATTTAAGAATAGCTTTAACACTTTTCCTTCTTGATCAATAATTAATATTGGGTCCCCTTAATTTAAAAATAAAATGTCAAGTATTTATGCTTCTTCGTTACAAGATGGGGCAACTTGGTGCAGATGTTCAGCTTGCAATATGAATGCCCAGCTTGGAATACAAAAAGCAAGTAATGAAAATTGACATAGACAACCCGTTACGCCTTCCTGTGTTGTTTTACAATTCATTTCAAACTTCAGCTGTTGAGCAAGATTATAACACGACTGTAAATTCCAGGCTGCCAGAAGAGCCTCAAGTGACAGGAGTCTAAGCTTGTTGGCCAGTACAGAAATCTCATCACTGTTTCACTGTGCAAACCTCATGAAGTTCAAGACGACCAAGTGTCAAGGTCCTGCACACAGGTTGGGGCAATCCCAAGCACAACTACAGGAATGGGAGCAGCCCTGAGGAGGACTTGGGGATGCTGGTAGGGGAGATCAACACCATCCAGCAACATGTGCTCACAGCCCAGAAAACCAGCTGCCTCCTGGGCTGCATCAAAAGCAGCATGACCAGCAAGCCAATGGAAGTGATTTGGTCACTCTGCACTTGTGAGACCCTACCTGGAGTACTGCATCCAGCTCTGGGATCCTAGGAGGAGTGCCATGAGGATGATCAGCTGGATTCACTTCAGCTGTTGTATTCACATGTGTGCAGTGAAAGGCAGTGTTACTGTAGAATTGTGTTTTAATAACCCCATAAAAGAAGAATTTCAGGGTACAGGAGTCCATTGCTTCTCCTACACAATCAAGAATTACATGCTGCAAGATTCCATAGACAGAGTCTCAATAGCATTAAAACCCATCTCTTACACACACTGCTCAAGCCATCAAAGCAGGAATGCAAGTCATGTCTAATTCTTACTTCCCCCGCAACTGTACCCTGAAGATGATGGGTTATGATTCAGAGTGCTGTGAAAGCTTCCAAAGCTGGCTCTTTTGGCCCGTGGTAAGGTTATCTTGCACATACACAAGGTAAGCACTGTAGCATCCCACAGGCACACACCACTGCCTCTTCAGACTGATCTATCCCACAATCCCAGTTTCCAACTAAAAGACCGCAGCCACCAAGAAGTTAAACAAACTGACTCTACAACAATGCAAGAAAATGCCAGTACCAGTTTTACCCCTTGTTGCTCCTCAGAAAGCATCTGCCACTCCAGCTTTCCTAAGAAAAGGAAGTTATAGCATAATCACTCTAACAAACTTCCCCATTCTTCACCATCTTTATGGCAAATCTGCAAGTCATTATCCAGGCATCAACTCAGCCTGCAGGCAAAAGAGAGAAGGAATAGGGGTGCAGCACCTAGTTCCCCCATCTCCTTGCATGACAAGCCACTGGAAGCCTCAGGAACCCTAATCAGCCCTACAGCTCTTGCACATGCTTCCCATCAAAGTTTATAGTTCATCCATCCACTTAAAACTGACAAGGACAGGTCCCTCTGAGGCACTACTGTGTCCAAGTTCTGGAAAAGCACCCCAGTTTTCTGAAGTCTCTCTGTTAAGATGAGTCCTGAAGTAGTCCTGTGCTACCCTGAACATGGTTCAGGATAAGCAATCTCTTGAGCACAACACATCAGTACCCTCTGACTCCCCAGGGAGAAATGACCAACTTGCTCTGAGGTGCAAGGAGGGGGGCAGAGGTAGTCAGGAAGACGCCTGCCTGCAAAGACACTGTCACCTACCATCAGATGACAGTGCTTACAAATACCACAACTGTATCACAATCTCCTCCCTACCCTGGGGATGCTGTATGAGGGTAGTGCTACTGAGTAAGGAAGAGGAGATGGCATGATAAAACATGGCAGTTTGATGTTAAGCACTTTGACTAGCTTCTGATGCACTCCTCAGAAAAGAATCCTGCTGTAGGACAGGGAGCCCAAGGCCTATTTGCTCAAAGCACTGACTGACTGCTGCACACTAAGCCCTTATGTAAAAGCCATTAATGAATGAGCCAAATTCAGAAGCACCTGGCTCAAGGACCCAGCGCTCTCAGTCAAGCACCTGTCTCATGTAACAATTTGGGTAGACAGTACAGTTACCAAAATCTTCAAACTGCTGTCCTAAAGCTTAAATTCTGTTTCTGTGGGCAGTGTTGGTAACAGCACTCGCTGCCAGGACAACACTGATCTTAGGCTTTGTGTCACTACTCATAGAACATACATGTGTGGAATAAATTCAGAAGGTATTACGTGACTAGTTACAGGATATTTCTCTAACACCCCAACACTATTACTTGTCAAGACATATGTGCTTCCTAGTCTGAAACCTGTTCATGGTCATCCTTCTCTATCCTCCCCTCCACAACCCCATGCAACAAGCCAAACACAAACTTTGTCATCAAGGATTTTAATAGCACTGGCCAACTGATAATAATAAAAACAAGTAGAAATAGGTTAATAGTAAAGGCAAAACCAAGATAACATAGGAAGTATTCATTCCTGCTAATTAAATGAGGTAGCAAGCTGACTAACTTATGGGGCTTTTTTTTTTGTTTGTTTAAATAATATCTTAACAGCAGAGAATAATTTTTGCAGATTCATTAAGAAAGCTGCCTTCAGATGAAGTATGTAAGCAGAAAGGAAGGAAGATAACCATCAGGTAGCTCTGAAGCCAGTATTTGCTTTCTACTTGGACTGACACCAAATTACAGTAATTCTGCTTCAATTCAAATGAGAGCACTCCTCTGCTGAAGGTGGGTGGTATTGCTGTTACTTAGGAAAATCTTGCCCCAGGGATCTGATTAGGTCAATAATTTCTATGGGTGCACATGGAATGTAGGCAGGACAATCAGAGAACCAAAAGTGAAGATCTGCCAGTGGATCAGTTTGTGGCTGCTAATCCACTGTCATTAGTTACATGATAGATGCCTGCAGAACTATCTGGCCTCCCAAGTGATGCAGTTTAGACTGCCTCAGTGCCCACTGGTCCAACTGGGATCAGGGCATTATTAGTACAGTTAGCTCTATTTTAGAGCTCAACCCAAATCCTACCAAATTCACTCAGAACTACTGTTTTGACTTCTATGCCAGTCAAAGCAAGTATTTAACTGGGCAAAGAATTACCCCAGAAGAAAGTGAACAGTCAGTGAGACCAAAATTCCCAATCGCTGTCCATAACTGGACTAAGTTACAAAGATGTTCTGGTTCTTATCTTTCACATCAGTTGAAAGATTTAAAGTGCAGTTTAGGAACGTTTCTGGAAGCAGAAGTCTGCAGTTTGAAGGTAACTTCTCCACTTAAAAGACAAATTGTTATTAAAACCAGGTCTGTACCATCTTCAGTAACAAAAAAAATTGCTATAAAAATAGAGATTTGAAAATAGACTGAATTCACATGTACCAGGTACCATTTGTAGTGTAAAATTGGTTTTTAGTGTTATGAAAAATACCTTTCCTTAAAAAATTCATAGGCTTACAGTTATCACTAAGAAGGTCCACAGAATTCCTTCAGTACCTATTAGACATTATACTCTAGGCTTTTTGACAGGTGGGTCCTGGAGGCTGAACTTAGGGATTTCACATGAAGAAGCAAAAGGAATTCTTTTGGCTGACACCTTCTTCCCAATTGTTTCAATCTGCAAGAGAAAACACATTTAGGATGTGAGTGTGGCAAGCTAATGGAATCACATCAGCCCACGAGGGATCTACAAACTAAATCTAAGACCACAACTGCATTTCACAAACACTGGAATGACAAGCCAGAAAGCAGTGTGCACAGGGACAGTTCCTGGGACTGGAGTTGCAAAGAGCTTTCTGAAGCCAGTGTTTCACAGGTGCCTGCTTTGCTTATTTGGAGCTGCATCTCCCTAATGTGAACATCCACGTGCCTCTGCTTCTACAGGACTATCAGTACAAGTATCATAAAATGTTTCTGGGTATTCAGGAAGTGTGGGGTTGGCCTCCTTCATCTAAAGATTTCTATCAGGTAAATTAAGACAGAAGAAGCTTTCTCCCCTCCTTAATGCAGTGGAGTATCTCCAAAACAGGCTCTGAAAGCCTCGAGGCAGCCAACTCATCATATAAACATGTAACACGGCTGACATATGTAAACCAGGTACTGCAAGATCCAAAGTGAGAGGGGTTCCTCTCACTTTTAGGTCAGAACTTGTAAAGGACAAAACACCAGTAAAATAGTTCAGATGCTCAGTAGTACTGATAAGATGCAAAGCAACAAGAGATAACAGTACATCAATTTTAACTATGTTAAGTAACACACTTCAGAATAAAGTATGTTCTAGACATTTAAACAGTACACCTCTGAGAAGAGCATGCTGATGTAATCAAGTAGTTATGTCAGCTATATGTACTGTATTTGCCCATAATAGCTTCAGTTCATTGGTTAAAGTGATTTCTACAAGCCTGTTCAAAACAGTGTAATAATCATCTGTAGTTTAAGCAGGGGAAAACCAGCAAGAGTCTGTGGCCATTGTGCAGTAATCAGAGTGCCCAGAAGTACACCAACCAAAACACGCATCTGATCTGGCTTTAGGATTTTGCTCTGATTGTGCCTGGCTCAGATGCTTCTATTGGATTATTCAGGTGGTTCTAGTATTAGTTACATTCTGCCTATGCTGTCAGTGCTTCAGGGCACGCTCTCCTCAATGCTGATGGCTTAGTGGCAGGACTGAAGTACAGAAGGCTTTAGATTTAAGTCCTCACTTGAAAAGGTTGGGGTTTTTCCTTGCATCTCAGTCATTATAGAGCAAAAGCAAGAGGGAACAGGGAGCAGAAGGATAGAAACACTAGGTATCAGCATCACCCAGGTGATTACCTGGAAGCCAATGACTTGTAGTTCATTGTGAAGATCATCTAGAACTCTCCTACCATCAAAGATAAATGCAGGCTTCAGCATCTTCTTGTGAATGCGTTCATAATCCAGCTCCTGTAAAGGGCAATTAAAGCAGACAGAATAGATAAACAGCATAGTACCCCCCCCCCCCCCCCTTTTTTTTTTTTTTAAACTTCATTTGAAGATAACATTTTTACCTTAAACATGTCCCATTCAGTGCAAATCACGAGGGCATGAGCTCCATCACAGGCTTCATAGGGATCTTTGCTTATAGTGACCAACCGAGACACTGCAACAGAACAGACAGTTGCATTCTGCACACTGTAGTACCAGTCTGGTGCTCACTGGGCAAACTTGTCTCCTTCCTCACCCTGCTCAGACAAGGGGCATTTCAAGTCACTCATCTAGATAAAATGCCTGTCAGGACAGTTGTCACTGATTTTACTTAGTTAAATGAAAGCAGCTTGTACCTCAATAGTGTCAGGGCACCTAAGTGTCTGAAGTTAAGCATCCAAATTTGATTTAAGCAGTCGGGAGCATCACTAGAACTGGAACTTGCAATAGGGGTTCAAATGCCAGCTCTCAGAAAGGCCCTGCCTGTACAACACCAGCACACCACAGATGCTATTTAACACCCAGCTCACACACCTCAGTAGGGGCTGCCTTTAGCCTCTGAGTGCCCCAGCAGCCACCTAGAGGCAACCCTCCTATCCCTCTCTGATTTATGGGCATGCTAAATAATGCACACCCTTCACTCTTCACCACAGCTTGTTTTCCTCCATTCTCTTCACCTCTAGAAGACCTATCTATCCTTCTCCTGCATCCATCCATCCATCCATCCATCCATCCATCCATCCATCCATCCATCATCTCCATTCTCCCCAACAGGGAAAGGAAAAAACCAATCCTAAATACTCCCTGCTTCTCCACAATAATTTTCTAGTCATAAGTGATTACTTTAAAGCCTTCTAGAATTTAAGGGAACAGATGAATTTGGAAATTATTTGGGGGAAAGGGGAAAATGCTTTACCAAAAGTTCCAGAATTATTTCTTTTCTCCTTTACATATGCAAGCAAGAACTAAGGTAAGAGAGGACTCAGGACACAAAGGAGCCAAAACACCAACATTAGTTTTTCCTACTTCTAGACATTCTTCTTTCTCTTCCTTTTAATTATGCAGAAAGTTCTTTGCATGTATTCAAACGAGTATTTACCAGAAGAAAAATATATAACAGTACAGAATTAGCATTTATCTGTAAAAACTATGGGGAATGGGGGAGGAGTTACAGTAATCCTCCAAGCTCTGCTAAGTGCCTCCAACAGCACATCACTGCCATGGTTAAAGTGTGAAAGTGAATTTAGAATATCTGAACAGACCTTGGTGGGCCTGTGTGTGACAAAAGCTGTACATGAGCATTCTTACCTTGGTTATCTTCTGAAACACCAGGATGTGAGAGATCCAAGATTATTTGTTCCTTAGGTACTTTGGGATCATAGATATGGAGTTTTGCTCCTTCATCCATTAAATACTTGCTAATGTAGATACTGGATGACTCTCTAGGGAAGTGAATCAGATAACCAGATGTCATGTTCTAAGTAATGCAAGTCTTCAAGTGTCATGATATGCAATGCCAGGGTGGCTTTGGTTTGGTTGGGGTTTTTTGGTTTGTTTGTTTTTACACAAGCTTTACATTAAACATCTTAGCAGTAATCCATGTCAGTTTTAAATCCAAACTTGAAGTTTTGAGACACCAAGGAAAGTAATGCAAAAAACAAGTTTATCTCTCTCTTGCTACAAGATACTAAGCCCCAGGACTCCTACTGACCATAATTAATAAGGCGTCAATCTTACAGGCATTCCCCACAAACTGCAGTTGGGGAGAACTGTATAAAGTTTGGCCTTTACCGGAAAGCAGAATTAACCACCTCCGGGAACAAAGCTGGAACATTTGCATCCTTTTCCACAGGGAAAGGAAGAACTCTATCAAAATCTGTCTTTGCTTATGCAAGTTAATAAGGACTAGTGTTATCTGCTCTAGCTTTGAATGACTGAAGTATGTTGTAGAGGTCAAGAATCAATTGTCTTGCCCATTTAAGAAAGACTAATGCTTGTTCATTGGTCACAAGAGGTGAAGGGACCTGTATCTGATCTGTTTTTAACACACAATTCAACTGGGGAGTTTAGCTGCATAGCTGGTGACACATGTAGGGCACCCACAGATGTGAACTGAATTTGCTTTCTTACCTTGTGTCCCCAGTATCCTTCTTGAATGCAAACCCTAAAATAGCAATCTTCTTATCAGTGACAGTATTGAACAAGCTGTCAATGATGCGGGAAGCAAATCTTCTTCTCTGGTAATCATTCATATCTATTACCTGAAATTAGACACACCATGATGGTACAGAAGGGAGCTATTTTAAGCTCTAAATTGATTCTATTAACAGTCAAGCAAAGCTACTCACATAAGTTTAAAGCTTAAAAAAAACTAAGTGTTTTTACTCAGTGTAAGTAATTTGAAGATAAATTTATCAAATTCTGAGATAAATCCTATTTTAATCAATGACAGTTTAATCTACAACATATGGTATTCCAAAGAAAAACATGGAAAGCAATTTCAGTGTTAAGAGTATTTGTTACATAGACATCCCATGGTGTGATGTCACATGGGCCTATGTGTCCTATGTAACAACTGTGAGAACATTTTTGGCCTTTTTAATCCACACTAACAGACTTCTGTGTTCATGTGTTTACATCAAAGGTTTAAAGTGCCTCACTTGTGCCATTACATGGAACTGGGTTCAGCCAGCCTTACTGGTGCTGTGCTTTCCCTCACATCCTGCTTCATACTTTGAGCCCCAGCCCTTGACACACAGGGAACACTGGATCAATAGTGGAATAGCGAAAGTAGGTTCCCCCACCTAGTCAGTGTTCACCATGTACTAGAAAGAACTCTTGATTTAAGATACTATCAACCCAAAATGAGAATTAACATCAGCAGCTTATGGAACACAAGGTACAAGCTATGTGGCAGAAGGGTTCTGATGAACCAGCTTTATTTGAGGAAGAATAGTAAGGCCATGAGATCAATAAAGGACTCGTACCTGTTGCCAGTAGCGGGCTACTTCAGGCAAGTTCAGTGCCTCACAGAGGTACACTAAATTCAAGACATCCTTCTGAAAACAGCTGCCCCCAAACCCTGAAAAAGAAAGTGGCTATTTTACTGGTGACTAAAGTACTCCTGTAACACAATATTTGGGATCAACTAGCTTTTTTGCCATCATTAACACATTACAGAATCGTAATTTTTCCCAGTATCTCACTGCTAGGAAGTGAAAACCTTAAGGTCTCAAAATCCAACTCCTGGACCTACCTTTGCCAGTAACAGAAGCCCTAAAATCTCCTTCCAGTCCCACTGAAGTCAATAGAAATTTTAAAAATTAGGGGCCTGAGATTGCCTTGTTTATGGGAAGTACATGAACAAGCTCCTGGGTTTACTCTCTGTTCAAGACTTGGAGAAATACCTCTCAAAACAGTTATGTTAAAATTAGGTTCTTTCCTACCCCATCCCCAGATGGATATGTAATCATTCCCAAGAAGCAGAGACCACCATGGCTGACTAAGGGAGAACAATTAATAGACAGATCCTTGATCCCTAGAACTTCACTGAGAATCCCAGAAGCAACACACTGTAGAAAGTATTAGAACCTAACAGGAATTTTAGTAGTGTATTTGCCATCTACCTTCCACTCTTGCATAGACTTTAAAATAGCCTTATGAAATACAACATCATAGAATATAACAACATCACCTTCTCTTTCTAGCATGGAAATTGTAGCTATATAAACAGACTTTATTCTTGTTCTGAATGTTTCCTGTCCTGATCACCACTCTAGTAAATCTAAGCTGAATTCATCATAGAAATTAGAAGTTGCCATGACACATTGTGATCTGGAGGTATCCCCTTCCTCAGACAAGTGGCAGCAGTTACAATTGGCAAGGCACCTTGAAGAGCACATTCACCAGTCATGCTTCAGAAAAATAAAGCTACAATTTTTCTTTCCAATGTGGCAGGCAGGATAAACCCTGCACTCTGAACTCCCAGGTTTCAGATTGCCAGGGTCTAAAGCAACCTCAGTCCCACGTTTCACCAGAAAAAAAAAACTCAGTTATGCTACTCCTCTGTAACAGTATTTTTACACACTCATGCTGTTGAAGATTTTAGAGTATCAGATCACTTCAAAACTTTACTAGTAGACCTACTGCACTATTAAACAAAGCCCAGAAAAAAAGAAAAAAAATTTTCATTTACCAACACTGGCTTTGAGAAACTTATTTCCAATTCTTTGGTCTGTTCCAATAGCTCTTGCTACTTCTTCAACATCTGCTCCTGTAGCTTCACAGAGAGCACTGATTGAGTTAATGCTGCTGATTCTTTGGGCAAGGAAAGCATTAGCTGCCTGTAAATAAAAAGAAAAAACCCACAGTAAACAACTTGATTCTTCCAGAAACTGAGATGCCCACAGTTACTTCTGGAAGGGTTACTTTAGCAGTAGCTAAGTGATAACATATCCTATTTAATATATGAACACCAGTTAATGTGTTTAGCAAAATGATGTAATATTTAACTTTGAGAGTTTGAAATGTTTTATGATGGTAACTAGTCTCTGCAGCACCCAAGGTTTACTCTTAGTAATAAATAACACAGCAATAAAAGCAAGGGAAAGATTTAATGGAAAGCTGATATGTATTAGCTCAACTGAGATAACTGGAAAAAATATACTTTGACACATACACTGGGTCCTCCCAACCTTGCCAGTCTTTCCCAGCTGCGTCACTCAGCACCAGTGAACTTCTGCTTCTGAGTGCTGTCTCACACCCTTTGCTCACTGCAGGCAACAGCAGTGAGAAACACTAACCAGTTTAGAGAGTTCTGATGACCAGGTATTGGTTGTGAGGATTTTTTCTTTGGGCACCCAGTGCTCATAAACAGCACAAAGAGCACGGACAGCTTTCTGTCCCTCTGGAGAATCGTCTCCACCAATAAGCACTCTGTCTGGGTTCTTCAGGTCCTTGATGGCTGTCCCCTCTGCGAGGAACTCCGGGTTAGACAGCACCTACAGGCACAGGAATAAAAAAACAAAACAGGTAAAAGCCAGAAGCAACAACCACCCTTCAAACACACAACCCAGATTATGCTTACCTGCAGATCCAAGTTAGGCTTAGTATTAGCATCAAATATTCGACGAATGCTCTCCGCAGCACGCACCGGGACGGTGCTCTTCTCAGTCACAATTTTATAGCCATTTGAGTTCTGCACAATGCGCCTTGCACAGGCTTCAATGTACTTCAGATCAGCTGCTCGGCCTTTTCCCATGCCATAGGTCTTTGTTGGAGTGTTCACCTATTCACAGGTACAGGGAGTGGGGGGGGAAACGTTACAGGTCTCAACTCAAGAGCAACTGAGGAGGTGAAGCTGTTAAGAATGAGGGACACTTTCCTTCCCAGAGTCCAGCTTGCTTCTACCCCAGAATTAGTCTAGTCACCATATCAGATGAAGAGCTATTAGCTTTCTCAATTACCCATTCTGTCTTCTAAAGAAAGCTCACTGGCTCCTATCAGTGAAGCCTGGTCCTTACTCTGGCAACACCAGTAATTTCCTCATGATTGCAGCCAGCCACCTCCTGTTTCCTGTTGCACATTAGGAGTGCAAAAACACACATTATAAGAATCTTGCAGCTAGTAAGGCAGTTAGGGGTCAGGTCCCACTGCAAAGTGGGTTTAAATGCAGAGCTGCTGAAAACTGCTATACTGAAGTGCACAAAGGCAACATGAGGGAAAACACGTCATTTAGATTAAGACAGAGGGTCCTTTTCAATACAAGCTCAATGAAGAAATGGCAACAATATTAGAGCACAATAGCATGTTTTAAGCCAAGTACAGGTGCCAATATCTGGCCTGTACCACTGGCAGTCATCCAGTCAAGCAGCATTTATTTTAAGCTTAATGAATGGAGAAAAATACTATCAGAATGAGATTTCTGTACTGGGGTGCCCTAATAAAGAGGAACTCTGAAGAAAAAAACTGCATGAGTACCAAAAATAACTCAACTGTGGCCTACCAAGATGATTAGCAATAGGTTCTTTTAGATTCTGAATTAGAAACAGCCTTACAGATTACAAGATGTCAGTTTGACTGGTACTATTTACAGCTTTGAATAGTCAGAGCTAGAAAATACTAAAGCTGGCCTCTCTGCCATTAATACACTGTTTTAAAAAGCTTTAGAAATAAATCACCTTTATAACCCAATAATCAGTACACATTTTGCATCCTTTTCTAGGAACTGCATCAGTATTATTAATCCCCAGGGATTTCCATAGTACACTGCAGTGACAGATCTGCACTGTTTTCTGCTCTGAGCCCCCACATGTCTAACCAAGCTGAACTTCAATGCTGTAATTTTTACTTAGAGCCTGTTTGTTTGTCAAATGATCTCCTGGCTACAAGAAACAGATTAAAAAACAATAGAGATGGACACTTTTCACACAATACACAGAAAGACAAGGAGAAAACTGAAACACTGACATGACATTGCTAAATGAATTTACAAGACAAAACAAAGGCCTCTTCCTAACCTAAGAGGAAGATGATGTGATAGTGAAGGAAAAAACCCACAAAAACACACACATATCCACCTCCTCCACCTAAACTTACAGAAATAAATACAAGGTCAGCTTCTCTAATGGCATCATCAATACTGGTGGAAAAGAAGAGGTTTCTTCCTCGACAGGATTCAACCACTTCTTTTAACCCTGGCTGGAGAAAAAAAAAGCATAAGGTTAATACATGTCTTCAGTTTTTCAGATGTAGAGCAAAGCTTTTGTAGATTTACTTATTGGAGGGGGAAAAAAAAGCCCTTCCTTACTCCAAACACTCAAAATACCATCTCAAAACTTTCACCCACACCAAACTGTTATTTGCACAAGTAGATTTCAGGCTGCAGTTATTCCTGTGCTCAATTTTATTACTATGAGCACCAACTGAAGAAATACCTGTAGAGTGATGTTAAGTAGATTCAAAAAGTCTTACAACGTTCCCTAGACTGCAGAAGAAGAGGTCCCCAATCTCCTTTTCCCACAGCTACACATCCCTCAGTCTCTCCCAAGATCAGACCTAAAACAGACTGAGCACAAAAAAAACCCAGCCCACAAGGAAGTCTCCCACCAAATTAGCAAGCCCAGATCCAGAGAAAGGAAGGCAGCAGAGACACACAGGAGCTAGAGACCACTCCTTTTGACAACTACCTCATGCTTGGACCAGATTAAGTTTATCATGGCACCACACCTGCAGCACAGAAGAATCACAGCCACAGTTTGATGAGATTGTTTCAACAGACACATACTATGCCAGAACACTTTCTTTTCCCTTAACACCTCCACACAGGCAAGAGCAGCAGGAGGCCACATGTCCATATATAAGAGGTCTGAAAAATTATATAAACTAAGATAAATTATATAAACTAAGAAGCCTTTACTTTTTGTTTGAAAAAAAAAACCCTAAGTCATGCACTTTGGCAATCAGACCTCCCAACTGAGAAACGCCTATGATGACATGAACTCTTTGAGAGTAAGTGCCAGAAAAGCAAAGGTTCACTGGAGGGAGAGAGAAGAAAACAAACATAAGCTTTCTTAAGCAAGACCTTTTTTGCTATCTCACTTTATAATATAATACCTACCTACTTAAAAGGAAAACAAAGGTCAGCTGGCTGAACAACATGGGTTACAACCCATCAAGTGTTCCAACTATGTCTTACTGGGTGTAACAGAAACGCAGCCCACTAGATAATTCTGACACTGGAAAGAAAAATAAAAAAATAATACCAAAAGCCTCGCTGAAATGACTCAATTTTACAACTGTCTGAACTAATTCTTGGCAGTTTTTGCACATTCTTTGTAAGCAATGGACACCATTCCTGGAAACAGATGTTGCAAGTTTGGGTTTATGCACTGGTTTGTTGGTTTTTTTTTTTTTAAAACACATACCAAGACTACATCTACTTTAACTCATTCACTCTAAGTGTTTATGAAAACAAAATACTTGTTTTCATGATCTTTATTCGTGTCTCACCTGTTAATCTCAGCATTATACAATTTTTTCTTTGAATGTGTCTGACAAAGGAGATTTACTCATTGCTAAAAAAGTCACAGTGTAGGTTTAAGAGGAGAAACCAAAACAAAACCCCAAACCCCTATATTGGTGGTACAGCACACAAAGGATTCAGAAGTCCTCTTAGAGCAAAAGGGTAACTGTTAGTAGCAGGCAGCAGGCTGAGTTTTCACTCCCATTAAAGAGAAGAGCTCAAAGCTATAGAGATTATATCCCATCAAAGATCAAGGGCATGAATGACCTATTCTTTCAGTTGAGAAATAACAAGTGCTACCAAAAACAAAGTAGAAAAATGCTTTATATATCTTCAAATTACACTGAGTCTGTAATGAAGGAGTCAGTGGGACACACTTAAGTAATTTTTACACGGCCTAGTCTTCCCAGGCCAGATTGGGGGTTTATGGTACAAGTGAATCAGGAATATGACTGTCCCCATCTTACAACACAGTTAAGATGGGGAGCACAGGTTGGATTCTGGCAGCATTCGGAATGGGAATAAAGCTTACCAATCAGTATTACACATTCACACTGTGCTACAACACAGCAGATATTACCTGTAGCTGAGGAAGAGGGCTATGTTCAACTTAAATCAGGTCCCAAAAGAAAGTCTGCATGATTTAGAACAGTTCACTACACACACAATTACATTTTTAATTTTTAAAAAATCTGGTTTAATGAGCCGTAGTGACAAGCAGCTGTTCCAGAACGCTCTTTTGAAGGACATGGCTGTTCTTGATAAGTATGTCACACTGCAGGAGTGAGCCACATAGAAATGCCATGTGGTGTTAGGGGAGGAAATGCAACAGTAGCTGGTGGAGGAGACAACAGCGAGACGCAATTACCTCATAAATTGGGAGCGTATCCGAATTCCAGGCATTGATTCTGGCCTCATTGACATCCACAACAGTGACTTTGATGCTGGGACACATCTGTGCAATCACACTACAGGTTGGGCCGCCGACATACCCGGCACCAATGCAGCAAATCTTCTTAATCTCGAACATGACTGCTCTAGTAAGAGGAGGGAGCAGAGGAGAATCAGGGGTCGGAAGCAAAGATACCGGCCAACAATCGAAGGAAACAAAAGAAATAT
The DNA here is from genome assembly GCF_964237585.1 of Gallinula chloropus. NCBI lineage: Eukaryota > Metazoa > Chordata > Aves > Gruiformes > Rallidae > Gallinula > Gallinula chloropus. The sequence continues at coordinate 13,886,888 of NC_140092.1, forward strand.
TGATGTGAGAAACACTCCCCTCCAGCCGCTCTCTGTGCCCGGGCAGGCGGCTGGAGCCTGCCCCGCTCCGGGAGCGCCAGCACACGCAGGGCGTTGAGGAAGCGCTTTCTGCGGCTTTCCGTAGAGCAAATATCACCCCCTCAGGCCCAGCAGCTGCCGGAACCGCGGCACTAACAGGCGTGAGCGGCGACCACCGTTCCGGGCGGCGTACAGAGGGAGGGACCGGCGCAGCCCCGCGGCGGGCAGAGCCGCGCCAGGCCGGGACCCCCGGACTGGGCCCGGCCCTCGCCCCGTCCCCGAAGCCGCTCGGCCAGGAAAAGGGCCGCCAGCGCGGAGGCCGCAGCCCCCGCCCCCTCCCCGGTGCGGGGAACAGGCCGGGAAGCGACCCCGCAGCCCCTCAGCGGCGGGGACCGAGGCCGACCCCCGCGGGCTCCGTCCCCGGGAGCCCAGTGAAAGGTTCCCGCCAGCAGCGGCGGGCGGCGGCTTCCCGACCTCAAGCCGGCCCCGCGGGGTAGCAGCTAGCTGGAACGGCAGCGACGCCCACCACCGCCTCGGTGAGCCCCCAGAGAAGGCTGCACGGGGACCCGCGGCCAGCACCGAAGCCGCGGCCCGCAGACTTACTGTAGGTAGGGTCCCGCAGCACCACCCCGAACCAAGCTGGAGCGCTGCAGCGAGGATGCTCGGCGAGCTCCAGACAACACCCTTCCCCGCAGAGCGCCGTGGCAGCTATTTAAAGGGCTGCCGCGGGCCTGAGGCAGACACTGGCATCCCGGACGCCCGTGCTAGCGTCTCCCTCCCCCCGGGGCGGAGGCCGCGGCCCGGTAGAGCCCGCCCCCGCCCGTGACGGAGACGAATGGGCGCGGGACACCTCAGGCGCCGCCGGCGGTCTGGCCAGCGCGCGCCATTGCGCGGGAGGCTGAGGGGCCGCAGGGTGCCCAGGCCCGGCTGGGGTCACCGCGGCCTGGCCCGGCCCTGCCCCGCTGCAGCGGCCATCCTCTGCTTTGAGCGGCCGCCAGCCCCGGGCGAGACCTTGCCCGCTGGTGGCCCTTCCCCGCGCCTCGGCTCTTCGTTTTGTGTGTGTGTGTGTGTGTGTGACGGCGGCCGGGCTGGTCTCACCACCTCTTGGTGGGCGGGGGGTCGGGGCCGCCCCCAGACACCCACCGTAAGGGTACCCAGACCCTCGCGTCCCCGGGGTGCTGTGACGGGGTGGTGCAGCGGGGGACGTGCTGCTCTGGGCCTGCCACCCACCCTCCCCGTGTCCCCCGGCAGCTCTGGGGACAGGCCTGGGCTCCCGGGGGAGTCAGGTGCCACTGGGTGTTGGGCGGGCTGCTGGGCTGAACTGCTCCCCTTTTCTATTGCATCTTTGTGAGAGCCGCGTTTTGGAGGTCAGGTAACACGTGTGAATGCTTTTTGTTACTTTAGCTGTGCTGGCTGGGAAACACCGGGCACCTTCTCTCCCATAGCATAGTGCTGTGGCTAGGAACGTGGCCAGGTAATGGTGAGATACAGTGTTTAAAGTCCAGGTGGCAAATACTCATAGAGTAAGGAAATACACGGAGCTCGTGCTTTATTATCCTTCTTATCTGGGCACTGCCTAGGGATCTGCTGCCTAGTTGTAGTAAAGGTCTTGGGGATTACTCTTTTATATAAATTTGATAGGTTACTATACTTCATCTGCCTTCAGGAGCAAAAAGTCTGTGAGTGATCTGTCACCTTTTATTCTCCATTGTGTTCAAGTTCCCACTTGCATCCCCTAGAAGGTTGGGGCTTTTTTGCTGCATCTGCTGTCCTGCAGTCATTTCTGCTTCTAACAGCTTACAATAATTTCTCTGTTACATGTTGCCAAATGAGGTGGGTAATACATGTATGTCCTGGTTAACAATCTGAACAAAATATTACTTCTTCTGTTAAAGCGTAGAAAAAAGAAATTTGAATTATTGTGTCTGTTTACTATTTTACTCTGGAGGATCTGATCTTCCCCTAGAAGAATCTGTGCTTTCTTAAGTGAATATATACTGGCCTTTTGGAAATGGTACCATGAAATATGTGTGTTTCCACTGAAAGAGCCTACTGAGGTTTTCAATCCCAGTGTGGGATCCCGGTGGAGTCAGCATGGTTAGCCAGAGAACTGCTTGGCCAAGGTGCGGGCTGCACTGTGTTTATCCTGCAGTAAAAACAAGTAATGCCTTGTCTCATGGCTAATTTGCACAGATGTCTCAATTTTGAACGCATCCCCCTTTTTTTTTTTTTTTTCCAGGGAAGCAAAGCAAACAGTGGCTCAGTGAGTTCTCACTACTGAGTCAGCCTTATCTATATTCCCATCTCCAACTCCCCGTCTATCTCCTTGGGTCTTGGAGTAGCTGTAAATGCATATACATTTGTACTACTAAGAACTTCACTCCGTCTCTCTGTACCTGCCTGTTGCTCTCTTGGTGAGGCCACATTCACCTCAGATGCTTGACGTGGTCCCCAAAGGGTGTTGGGGGGTAAGTGTGCTTAGCATGAGCCTGACAAACAAGGAACAGATTTTCTCCACACAATGGTGGTCGTGGTGTGCGTGAGAGGGAGCTGCCTTTGCGTGCTGCTGCACGTATGGGTGGTTAGTTGCTCCTTGGAGGCAGCCAATACATCCTTACTGCATTTGCTAAGAATGAAGGCAGGAACTGGAGAGTCTTCTTGGCTGGAGGCATTCAGACGTGTATCTCAGGAGAGTGCCATGCCTGGTGGGTTATGAAGAAACATGACAGTCTAGTTCTCGACCTGCAGCTAGGCTAGTTTGCCAAGGGGATGGAATAGGGTTGGGGTCTGGTAACCAGGGCCCTTTCCTGCGAGGGGAAAGGCCTGTGTTGTAGTCTATGACTTGGGAGCTGTTTCAGTGTCTGAACAGCCCTCGAGCAGGCGATGGACCCGGTCTCTTCTCTTCACAAAGGGCCTTCAGTGGTAGACTCTGCAGTCACATCCCCTGCCTGCGTCACGGGCCTTGAACTCTTGCAGAACCACTCAGCTTCCCTGGAAGGGATGACGAGGGCTCCTCTTGTTTCCCTATAGCCTGCACTCGGGTGCTGAGGGCACTGCTGGCATGGGCTCAGGGTCACCACAGTGAAAAGGATGGGGAGCTTGGGTCTCCCATCTCGCCACAGAATAGACTCTGAATCACAGAGTGGGTGTTCTGTGCTTCCCAGCACGTAGAATTTTTTACAGCACTCTGAGTTGTGCTCCAGTTTTTTAAAGGCTCAGCATAGGCCGTGAATCCTTTTGCAGCACAGGGTCAGTAACTCAGTGCAGGATTTCAGGGACATGTTTTTCTTCAGTGTTGCCAGTTGGTTAGATCAGATAGATCCTTCTCCTAGTGTATTGGCCAGTCTGAACTTCACTCCATGGCAGCCTTTCCTTCCCGCTGTGGGGAGTTTGTGTGTCTTACTCAGGGCCATAGATTCCCTTCTGTGAGGCAATGCCTAAAGATCAGGTGGGAAAAAATGAAGTTTCACAATGGCCTTTTCTTGCAGGAACTGAAATTTGATAATCCTTCCTTCAGATTAGCAAAACCTACTGTATAAAAATTGAATCTTGGCAAATTCAAGTTCAGGGCAGGTGTTTTCTAATAGTGAAGATAAGTAACCACTGAAATGATGCAGAGATGGTTCATCTCTAGAGTTTTTCTAAAACATATTTTCTAGTGCAAAACCAAATATAATTAATACTATTTAATCCTAGGGATGCCAAAACAGATGTTTTGATGAACTGACTGCAGTCCCCATTCCCCATCCCCCTGTGCCACTGGAGGGGAGGAGGTAGAGAAAACTGGGAGTGAAATTGAGCCTGGTAAGAAGGGAGGGGTGGAGGGCTTTTAGGGTTTGGTTTTATTTCTCATTACTCCACTCTGATTTGATTAGTAATGTATTAAACTAATTTTCCTGAGTTGAGTCCGTTTTGCCTGTGACCTCTCCCTGTCCTTATCTCAACCCACGAGCCTTTGGTTAGGTTTTCTCTCCCCTGTACAGCTGAGGAAGGGAGTCGTAGAGTGGCTTTGGGGGACACTTGGCCTTCAGCCAGGGTCAACCCTCCACAATTACACAGTATTTTAACTAAAATACTCCGTTAGCTGGTTGCTGAAAGTTACCTTAGCAGGGCATCCATCAGTTAAACAAGAAGATCAAGGAAGGACTGCCAGTGCCTGAAGTTTCATGCATTGCAGCCTGGGTCAGAATTCTCCCTGCAGAGTCTCTCTCAGTGTTCTTTTTTTTTTTTCCCTGGTAAATTCCTATGTGTGTTATTTTGGAATGGAAATGGAGAGAGCTGCTGGTTGAACCAATGAGTCACTGTTCCATTCATCCAGGATTTTACATTTTAAAGATTGTCATTTGCATAATTTACCTGTAAGTAATCTATATACTTCCTAGAGCACTGCTCACTTACACATCCTGCTAAAGCACTCTCTTCAGACCCTGGTATTAAACAGCCTGAACTATAATTCATGGAAGCATCCATGTCCAAGAAAGGTGATTATCATAATTCATCCACACCTGCTTGAGGAGGATAGGCATTTTCAGAGACACTTCTGGAAGTTTTAGACTACAGATACACAGAGGATAGAGTTAATAACCTAGGCAGTAACCTAGTCTTAGGGGATGGACTCTGAAAGATACATAAAATCAGAAGATACTCAGGTTTTGACAGTATGCTTCCATAGGTACCTAAAGGTATACCTTCTGCCTCAGCCTAGTATGATCTGAGTGCTTCAGTTGTCTGGCTTGTGTCTAAACTTGATCTGATCCTGAAATTGAACAATCCCTTTGCTACATGCTCCTGTAGGCCTGGCTTTAATGTGTGCTCAGGCAAAGGCTCAGACCAGCAGGATCAAGTGCCATGCAGTCCAAAGAACAATGACTGCTTCACTCCAACAGCCTGGGTGAGGACAGTGGTAATGTCTTTTTAATGTAGCAGGTCAGTGGCTAAAGCACGTATAGAATGTATGTCAGACCTGATGTGTGTCCTCCATATGGAAAAAAACCATGGAGGAGGTTCAAGGCCTCACCTCAGCCTTTCCAGAAGCCATCCAGCAAAGGCCAAGCTGAATACCAAATGTGGGGTTTTTCTTGGGGGGCAGCATTCTTCACCTCTTGTGTATGAGCTGATTCATTGTGCAAGGGAGAAATTGTGATCTGTAGAGGATTTGGGGGAGGAGGGGAAAGGAAGTATTGAAGGAGCATGTGAGTGTGTGATGATCTGGCCAGCACACTGCTGCTGGAGGTGAAAGGAAAAGCCACCAAGATATGAAAGAGGTTTTGTGTCATATCTAGGGAGTGTTTAATGTCAGGCTAATTCCCAAACAGATTTAGCCAATCATTAACTATGGGCAGCTGTGTTTGTGTAATCATACAGGGACACTGACACCTGACACAGATTTAACAACCACCACGGCCTACCAAGCCTTCAATGTTTGACACAGCGCGGCCAGGAGGTATCCCTGCATGTGATGGGGAAACCTGAGCCGCTCGGCAGCAGTCCCAGGCTGCGGCACACGGGTGCCCAGAAGAGGTGCCTGCAGACCAGTTGGATCAGTATTTGAATCCGTGCTTTGTATTTTGTGGCGCTGCAAGGAAGGAAGGGAACGCAGCTGAAGGAATGACACGGGGACGGGGGGGACTGGGCATGCGTGTTCCTCTGGAAGAGGCTGCGACAGCTGCCGACAGCAAGCCCAGTGCCCGGGCTCCTGTGCCTGGGCAGAGCCAACCCCAACAGCGCAGAGCCACGGCTACGAGAGACATGCCCTGCCTGGCACAGCCTCCTCGTGCCCGCTCCTCACCTCTCTCCCCTGAACTTTGACTTTGCTGTTTGGACTGAGAGTTTGCCCATACAGTGTTCAGCTGATCTAACGCAGTGTTATTGTGAGTGACAGCCAGCACCCCAAACTGCAGTTGTGGGTAAAGTTGGTCCCAAAACGCAGCGAGTTCCTGGTCAGGCTCAATGCCCCTCTTTGTGTAGGGCCCAGAATATGGAGACAGTGATCTGAGCTGGACTCATAGGCAACATTGCAATATAAATACAAACCAAATGCCGCGTGAGATTAAAGCAACATTTAAAAACCAGAGGAAGGCCACCCTGAAACCTCTGATACCTGAGTACACCCTCTCAAACTCTGTTCTTGTAGTTTCTGCACAACGATGTTTTGTTTTCCAGCATATGACCTTTCTCTAATTAGATTATTTAAGTCTCTCAGTATACACAGAGATTATTCACGCTTCCAGCCAGGCATGGTTATATTTAATGCCCTTATCTATTGTTTAGTAACTACCACTTCTTTTCCCCCACAGTGTTCTTCTGGAAACTGTGCATGTTACGCCAGCCGTGAAAGCTGTTGGTTCCTCTGGCAGCAGCGCTGTGGGCAGCAGTGCTGCTCTCCTGAACATGGGGCATACCACATCTCCCACAGGAAAGCTGTCTTAGGTGTAACAGCCGTTTCGATAGAACAGTAAGGAAACCTCCAATGCTAAAAGTAATACAAGGGGAGTAATACAAGAGCCAGACAGGGCACAGCTTTTCATCAGAGCCCCTTTGGAGGGAAATTGGCTCGTAGCGTGGCTTTGAAGGTTTTGAAGGTTCCCATCGCCGTAATGGTTGGTCACAGAAAATAAGGTGAAGATTTGATCCACTGTTAGGGAATAGCTAATAACAAACTTGGCTTCAGCTCTTCCCCCTACATACTGAGCCCAGAAGGAGCATGCAGCCGGAGGGGGGTGTGTCAGAGACAAGGTGCACTCACATTCACATGGCAAGCTAATATTTGATTGGGTAGGAAAAATTATTAATTTGGATTTTTCTGTTTCATCTCTGTGAAACTGAGGAGGGAAAACAAAGCCCTGTGAAATCACTCAGATTGCTGAAGAAACTGGCTTTTTACTCACCATCACCATACCACCAAACCCCATTTTGATGTGTGACACCACTTAGTGCAGCATCGGTCCCATGGATCATTTTCTCGCCAATCAAAGTCAATTTGTCGTTTGTCCTTTCTTCTACCAGTTCTGCTCCAAACTGAGCTCCCACGTCTTTTCTAAGAGCAACTTCTTGTATCGCAGCAATGACGCTGACAGAGTGTTGTACAATGGTGGGAGGTTGTTTTGTTGGGGCGATTAAGAAACATTTTCTTGCCTCTAATCTCTTACATTTTAAGAGTGTTTTCTGCACCAGAAGATAACAACCTCCAATAATATAAAAAAAGGTGAAAGGCTGAAAATGACATCACCACAGGAATTACTCACTTGTTTCATCATTTATATCTTGGAGGACATAATAAAAAAACCCCATAAATGTAACTTTTTTTAAAGCTTGCTGCTCCTGATCTTTGATTAGAAATTACTGCTGCATTTTCTATTAACATTGCATAAAACATTTTATAGTATCACTTTCCACCAGGCGAGTAAAACCTTTACGAAGCTGGGTACAGATGGTGAATGAATAGCTGCTTATTGTCCTGTACTGTCCTTCAGGCACCCCGTGACCAGCACTCTCCCCTGCAGATGTTCACAGCTGTTAGACTGAACGACAAGGCGTCAGCTCGTGAACTGGCAGTAACTGTGACATGAGACCCAGTAACTCAGGTTCAGTTACACCTTCTCTCTGAAAAGAGACAAATCTTAGCTGGTGCCGATGAGTGTAAGAGAGTTGTTACACTGTTTACACAAGTGAGGGTCACGGTGGGACAGCCAGCTGCTCCCCCCACCCCAAGGACCACACCTTTGCAGTGAATTGCACTGAAGGCTCTTGGCTGGTACTGAGCAAGGGCTGGAGGAAAGAATGGAAGTTGTCCATTTTCCCAAGGAACCCACTTCAGCTCACAGAATGTTTTGCTGAAGTGGGTTCAAAGAATTTCTCCCAGACATCCTAGATAGGATGCTTTGTTTTGTTTTGTTTTGTTTTGGTTGGTTGGTTTGTTTTGTTTCTTGTCCTCAGGCTTTGGGGCAGGGTAATCTCCTCCACTTACCTGGTGGTCTTGAACAGCAAGCAGATCCATAGGACATAGTTAATGTAAATGTGTGGTCATTTCCTTTCTGTAACTGGCAAACTTTAAACCAGTGTGCTTACAAGTGAAGTTTAGCTTTAACAGGCAATTATAACTGCGTTTGAATAAAAGGGTGTGTCTCGATAAGTAGATATTAAGGATCTCTGATTAAGATCATAGAGTTTCTAAATTGAATCAAATGCCTAAAGCATTTTGTTATTACTTTATTAGTTTTTATTATTATTACTAATAATAAATCGAGATTTTCTTTCTGATCCTCTGGTATGTATTGCCACTATCTCTGGATATTACATTGAACCCTAATTGCTCTCTGGTGTGGCATTTTCCTTTTTGTCCTTGGGTTAACACCAGAATCCCTAATGTGGGATCTGAGCTGCTGCCAAGGCAGCCCTCCGTGTTTCATGATGAAGGAAGGAAGAGTGCTGCACTCCATGGGAACCATGAGGAAGCTGCAGGTCTCTACTACTTCTGTATGGTGCCTCAGATCCGCTGGAACATCTTCCTACCTCAGAACAGATCCGGGTCCAACACTGCCATGAACCAGGACTAGAAAACAGACTGCAGATCCCAAAGTAGCAGGATTTGATCTAAAAGTAAGTAACCTAATTGGTGTGTTTGGCCTCTGTCATTACTTTTCTTACTGCAATATTTCTAACTTCCTAGGTTGCATAACTACTTTGAAGAGCAAAAGGCAAGTGACATCCATGCTGGTCATCAGAGTATCTCGTAACTTGGATACTGTTTAGTTCATTCTGGTTGCTTGAGACACACACAGAAGGCAAGGGGCTACTAAAAAAGTTAGAATTTACATGTAGTAATTTACACAGGTGACATTTTTACTGATACTTCTTTCTAGATGATTTCCAATTACCTTAGTAATGGAAAGGGTGGAGCAGTCCTACACCTTATATAAAGACTGAGAGACAAAGCCAAAAGGTTACTAACGATTGCTATTTATTTTGTTAAGTCAATAAAAAGTGCATAGTACAAGCCCTTTATCCCAATCCAAGTACTCGGTCAGAGATCACTGGGAGACCGCAAATGGCACGATGATTTTTCGTTTGGCGTAATTCAGACATTTTAAACCACCGACTGACATTAGGTACATCACATCATCACTCTTCCTTTTTCAATCATGAACATTACAAGGCTAAGTGATCTGCAGACAAAAACATGAATACATATGATTTCTCATTTTGGAGTATAATTGTGTTAAGCAGATTCTAAAATCACTATTGTTTTACCAAAGTTCTAAGCTAAGGTGAACTTCTCTCCGTATTGCCCAAGTTGCTACAACTCGCCTCTCCTACTAACCCACCTTAAAACCCTCATTACCGAACAAAACATATCCTGAAGCTTCACATACCACTCATCTCTTCCACGCCTCGCAAAATTTACCATAGACATCTGCAACCATCATACAATTATTCCATCGCAAACTAATCACTAAAGGCCAGATTTCTGCCACCCTTACTAAAGCTGCTACTAGTACATTATCTCAGAGTAGCCCCACAAACTTCAGTGCGACTACTTGATGAGTAAGGCACTATTTAACATGAATAAGAGTGGCAAAATACAGTCCTACAGTTAATTACTTCGTCTTTAATTAAGAGCGGCGATCTGAAGGGTCTATCTTGGAGTGATTATCTGAATTGAAAAGGCATACGTTTTGGTGTGGGATAGTGGCCCGGCTCTTTAGTAAAACATTTTACAATAAAATATTTCCAATGCTTTTTCTTGTACATAGAAAATTTAAAATAGCAATTTACATGAGGAAAGCATACATGTATAAAATCACTGGGACGATTACTTAGAGGAATTTCAAGCAAAGACAGTTCATTTAACTGTAAAACACAACATTACTCTGAACAAAAAGTTCATTTGCGAAGCCTGTTAGAGCTGGGTGCGCGTGGCGAGCCTGATGAACAAATACACCCACGTGTAAGTACAGCCAGACCGATCCCCACAAGTGAGGAGCATCCGCTGTACATCTCACCAGCTTCCAACAGGATGAGGAGTGGCGCTCTGCCTGAAATGAAGCCCATTTTGGTTGGCTTTCTGATCAGCTGGAAGCCTGTTAAATGCATCTGACAGCAAAGAATCCTGGCCAAAAATTCTTGGAGAAAAGGTCACTGTAGGAGATTACATATATTTTCTTGGTGTTGTATTACTTGTTCTGTTTGACACAGCGTCCCAAACATAAGCGTACACAGAAGGCAAAAAGCAAGCACAGTCAGATCGCTTGTCCCAGTGACACTTTACACAGTGTTTGTGGCCTGTACACCATTAGACGTAATAGGCCAAATTCTCTCAGCTTCTCTGCTGCAGCCCCACTGCTCTACGTGGCACTGCACCGATGTCGCTGAGAGCAGCTGGCCCGAGCTTCACTTTCTACAAAAATGTATTTCTCTACACATGCTCCTACGCTCAGGAGCAAACTACTCCACAGAAATTCAAAGGGCAGTCACGCCAAATTACAGAAGCCTTTCTTCAGGTCTACGCTGTACCTTTACTAGAGGCTTTGCTGGCCCCACCATTTACCCTGAGGAGGAAAACCCTGCGTCTGTCAACCGTGGGATCTGCTGTGAGAATTTTGTTAGAGCCTGTTAATACAAACCTTTATGCATCCTAACAGTTAGTCCCTTCAGCTCTGTAACTGAAGCCCTCATGGAATAAAGGTTTATAGAGTAAGGCTTTGAATCCCCATACGTCTGTTCTACTGACCTTCGAGGAAAGAAGCTTCATGTTGGTAACATAAAAATGTTCTTTACATTATTCTCATCAATTTTTCAAATTGATCAAGAAAAATATACAGTGTCGCTTTTCTGTACATCTTTAAAAGGTTCTTAAATTAATGTACATAAAAAAGTCACTCCCACTTGCTGCAGTGGGAGATGTGCACAGGCGCGTGCACAGCCACGCATACACACACAGAGACACACCACACACACAAGTATCAGAGGGAGAAGACATGCCGTATGCAGTCACCTGCCAGTTCTGGTATTCTACAGTTACAACCAGTAGATAAGGATGAAATGGTAAGGATTGCTGATAACACACAGGTGAAAAGCCTGGATATCCAGTATACGGTGTATACCAAAAGTTGGTAACTATGGTAACCTCTTGGTACAATTTCATCCTGCCCCAGACACATCACATCATGGCTAAAAACTCGTTAGGACACCAATTATTAGAATACTATACCAGGACAGAAATTTCTACCAAGTTCTTCTCTCTAAATTTCTCTTTTCATCAAGTCTAGAAGTAAAAAATTCCATTTTTGGAATATATTTTTAACAACACACTGAATAAGTTACATAATTTATTAACGAACAAGATTTAATTTATTTGTTTTTTGGGTGGTATAATCTTTTGTGTAAAGTTCCCAATATATATGTCAAAGCTTTGACGGTGGCAGTTATCACACTCACGTCTTTGCACGCACGCACACACACACACCCCAAGTATAATTCTAGTGGACAATCCATGTTTTCACCAGCAGCCCTGAAAACTATGTTAGTGGTCCAAAGACCATACTAAAAGCTGCTCTGAACCCAGGGCAAATATAAAACAATTTCAGTTTTTCACCACATAACTAAGCTAGTAGTTGCAACCATAATACAACTCTCAAAAGCATACCAGAGGAAAAATACAGATCAATCTGAAGAAAGGTCAGTAACCTTCCATTGTTGTAGATGCAGAGGGATTTTCTTTTTCTTTTAATGCATATCAGAAATCACTGCAAAGAAATTCAGATCATTGTAACAGAAAGAGACTGAGTGGAATGTCCACAGTAATGGTGACAACCAAAAAAACCCCTGCAATGCCTTATCATTATTTAAATTACAATCTACTAGGAATTGTAATAACATACAAAGCAAAAATTAACTTGAAATTGAAGTTGCTAAAAGCAGTTAATGAAGGTAACTGCTGAATGATAATTCTGCTCTATATAAATGAGAGAAGAAAACAGTATTGAATGGGGTTTAGGAGTAATCTGGTCACTTCGTTCATTTGGTCGTGCTAGGTTTTAGCTGCTGAACTTTTCCAATGATGAATGCTCTAGTCCACTGGTGGGGCCGGTGGTTCTTGTCCCTAGGGGGAAAGAAGGAGGAGAAGAAAAAAGCAACCACATACAGGATTAGGGATGGTGCTTCACTGTTTAAGGAGGATTTAGCAATAACAGTACTCAGAAGAGTTACACTGTGCTTTTAAGACTTTTCAATATCTCTTTCAATGTTCAGAGTAAATGAGCATCAAAACCCAATACTGTTTCCTACACTGACAGGGATTTTTCCAGGACAAAGATCACCTTCCTAGTCTCATGCTGTAATTTTATTTACTGACTTCTCTAAAAGCTGTGATTTCCTCCTTCTGCATAAGAAGGCAGGAGGAAGTTTCAACCAGGGACAGCTGGTGTTCAGAGGACACTATGACCCATGCTCAGTCACCCCATGCCTGCTACATCCCATGGTAAGCCTCAGCAGGCCATGAAGTTAGCCTTCACGATTCTACTTTACCTCTGGGTTTGCTCATTTTCACTGATCATGGAGTTCCAAGAAAATTCAAGGATAACAAACCTAAGTAAAAATGTGGATAGGATAGCCTGTATCTTTTGTCAGGTCTCAGCAGGGCATTTTAAGATGCACTTACATTGTGCGGGCTGGTTGGCTTTCCGGCTGTGTTGGATCCTCTCAGATTACTGGGTCTCAGTAAGAACAAGACAAGTGCAATCACCACCCAAGCCATCATTATCATGGCAAAACTGATGCCATTGTCACTGGAGGAATTTGGTCCTGGCACTACAGAGAAGGAAAACTGAAGTTAAAACACAGAGAGACAGCAGGATTCTTTCCCCAAAACGAAAACAAAAACACAACCTAAGGCTCAGGCAAAAACCTGAACTATTTTTCAACTGAGTTCTCTGATCAGTTGTTCCTTTCAGCTTTCAGACAAGTAATTCTTGGTTAGTGTTACACTGTGTCTTTTATCTCATTTCTTATCTCTTTGAAAAGAGGCCTTATTTCAGATTTTTTCACTGAAATTCTCAGAATATCACGACTGTTTCTTAGTTCACATTAACTCCTAATGAACTGGAGATGACAAATGCGCTTTGTGTTTAAAGAAATCAAACTTGATGCAAAATACATTTATGTAGGAAAAACCTCCATCTGTACACTGATGTTCTTGCTGCCTCAAGAGAGTAAAGAGACGAAAGCTTAGACTCCACGGTTAGACCCCTCACAAAGAACACAGGAATTCTCCTAAGAAGGGAGCAAACTAATGGTTATAATTTTGTTGGATACTGTAAGTTATTTATTAAGACCTTGAACAAGTGTCAGTGTCAATATGCCACATCTCTTTGACTGATCATCCAGGTCACACACTACTTCTGATAGCATCAAGGAAAACGTTATCTGTCAGGAGGGGCAGAAACTGCTGAGCAGAGACACGAAAAAGTGGAGCCCAGGGATACAATACAAAAATGTAACACCTCATTTCCATAAAGAATAGCTGAGACATCAAAGCATGGAAATAAAGGTGAGAGAGTCCCCTCAGACTGGAGATGGCTGGTCAGTCTTGTTGGATCAAGAAACTCTAGCAAATACCTGCACATTGGAAAAGAATGACTGTTCCCCTCTGAAATGTAACTTCAAATAATCCACCTGTAACTGATGTTGTTGGCTGAAGAGCAATCTGATGTACAGCCTTTTAAGAGAGGCTCTTCTATGAAAGTGGGTTCTCCCTGACACAGCTGAGACACAGCAGAGGGGCACTGTGGGGATAGATGCTCACAGCTGTGCCAGTCACAGCACTGATGTCCTGTGGATAAAACTTCATGAGATGGGGCTGTTGGACTGATATCCTTTGCCAACGTTACAGGTACTCAAAGCATCAATGGAGAAAAAAGCTGTATTATGGAAGTTCCTGCTTCCCAAAGCACACACCCCACCCTTAACCTGTACGAGCAAATTAAACTGCCAAACGGCTCGTGCTTTTTAAGGGCCCAAACACAGACATTTCAAAACCTGAGAAGCTGCTAATACAGAGGAATGTTATTAGATTAGAAGCATATACAGGTGGCAATGCTCTTGAAGATCTGAGTGAATGAAGGGCGCTGTCTATGGGGAGAGGGCATGATGCAAAGAAAAGAAATGAGAATGCTGCAGCCTCTAATTCATTGAACTCTAACATATAATTCATTTGTATGGAATCGTGCAGGTTCAGAGTTGAGACCTGTAGTAATGTTGAGGGAAAACTGCATTGTTATCAACATGATATATCAAGAGTTGAAATCCTAGATGACCTTTCCATATGCAATCCAGTAAACCAGCATATACTCAGCATGAAAAGAACAACTGGTTTACTCTGGGGTTTCCAGATGACATTACTAACCACCCTGAGACTACTTTCAGCAGCACATAAGACAGCCTGAGGTACCTGCTTTGGGCTGTATGTTCAGTAGAGCACTGAAAATTCACGTCACCTGCTAGGCTGGATTCCCCATACAACTGGGAGGAACAGGGACTAGCCAGGCTGCTCACCAGAATCTTCGCTGAACCACAGTGTACTCAGGGTCCGTGGTTAAAAACAAGTTGAGGCAAGTAAATGCTGCTAGGTCAGCTCATGCTAAGGAAAGGAGCAAAAGGAACCACAGAGGGAAACCACAGGCACTGTAATAACGGCTCGGATGGAACCAGATCTCATGTTCTCAACTGTTAAGTGAGACAATGTAGAGACTGGCAATGAGCAACAAGCTTAATGGGTGAAATCACACAGATTATATACATTTGTTACTGCAAACCTGGCAAGCTAAAAACCTGCTAACTGGTTACACACACTGTTCACACCACACTGATTGGTTAGTAATTATAACGAGTTCTGATAAACATCTCTTATAGCTCAATATCATTAGTTTACCTTTGATGCCTAAAAGCATCCACACACCTGCTGTTTTCACCATCTTATTATGGTTGGTTCTTAACATGTTCCGTTACTCCCAAGTACCTTCCCATAACTACTTCTTGGTTTAGGGCAGCCTGTACCCCTGCCATCAAGGCTGCTGTGTTTTGAGAATGGGATTATTAAATTCCTCTCAGCACGAGTAACTTTTTCCATCTTATGGGAACAGGAGGATATTGTCAGAACCTAAATCTTGGGAGAAGAGAGCTAGGCTGCTAGCAGGCCTGCTGACTTCCCCAACAAGACAACAGCCTGGCCCTGTTCTGCCTCCTCAAAGCAGCCAGGAACTAAACCAGCCACAACACTGTTTATGTTGCTCAAGTACTGTTAAACCCCCATCTCTCAGAAGTGACCCTGTGTGTTAATGGGGATGTGAGATACCTCAGAATCTGTTATTTAATCTCTTAACATAGAGAGATGAGAGTGAGGAAAATCTCACTGAGCTGGGGCAGATCACGCTGTTCAAAGCTTTCCATGACAAATCAAGAGAACAGACAAGAAGCTGCTTCAGCTACTGGGAGCAATAATAATCTGTAAAAGATGACAATCTTTTGCTATAAAGGCCTCCATCACTGAGATCACAAAATGATCAGACAAGGCCAGCTTACGGATAAGGAACAGCTGAGTGAAGCTGAAACCAAGCAGAATGGAGTTTATACTGAGGGGCAGAAGGAAAACCCATCTTGTTTCTCAGAGCTCACAGCCATGGTGTTTTTACCTGTAATGGATATTTTTTGCAGGTAATTTAAAAGTGGTTTTTTGATTCCTTGAAGAATAAAGGCTACCCTGTAAGAGCACCTGTGATGATATTTTTTAATATTTCCAGAAAATTCTCGAAAATTCTCTGGTTTGGACATCACAGCTGAATGTCCCTGCCACCATCTACTTTGATCCATGGATCTGGTTATTAATCTCCAGTGCCTGGGAGACACAGACTAGTACAGAAAATAGCCATACATATTCCTGTGTCACTGAGTGACACGGAACTCCCAGTCCCTCACCTGCCTTTCCACACAACACCAAATCCAGCCCAAGGTCTTTATTTTCAGAGTAGCTGAACCCCTGGGCTCAGCAAACCTAGTATAGAATCTGAATGTGTAAGGTTGGAAGGGACCTTTGAAGGTTGTCTAGTCCAACCCCCCTACAGTAAGCAGGGACATCTTCACTAGATTGGGTCACTCAGAGCCCCATCAAGCCTGACCTTGAGTATCTCCAGGGATGGGGCCCCCACTACCTCTCTGGACAACCTGTTCCAGTGATGCACCACCCTCATACTGAAGAACTTTTTCCTAATACCCAACCTAAATCTGCTCTTTTCTAGTTTAAAACCATTACCCCTCATCCTATTGCTACATTCACAGAATCACAAGGTGGGAAAAGACCTTTAAATATCAAGTCCAACCAATCCTATCCTAAGCTAAACCATATCCCTAAGTACCTCATCTACCCTTTTTTTAAACACATCCAGGGAAGGTGACTCAACCCCCTCCCTGGGCAGCCTGTTCCAGCTCCAACAACTCTTTCAGTAAAAAAATTTTTCTAATATCCAATCTGAACCTGGCCTGGCACAGCTTCATGCCATCTCCCCTTGTCCTGTCACCTGTCACCTGTCCGAAGAGACCATCGCCCACCTCTCTACAACCTCCCTTCAGGTTGTTGTAGGTGGTGATAAGGTCTCCCCTCAGCCTCCTCTTCTCCAAGCTAAACATCCCCAGCTCCCTCAGCCATTCCTCATAGGATTTGCCCTCCAGCCCCTTCACCAGCCTGGTTGCCCTTCTCTGGACTCCTTCAAGGACTTCAATGTCCTTCTTATGGTGGGGAGCCCAGAACTGGACACATTACTCAAGGTGTGGCCTCACCAATGCCAAGTACAGGGGCACAGTTACCTCCCTGGACCTACTGGCCACACTGTTTTTAATACAAGCCAGGATGCCACTGGCCTTCCAGGCTGCCCAGGCACACTGCTGGCTCATATTCAGCCTGCAGTCAACCAACACCCCCAGGTCCTTCTCTGCCTGACAGCTCTCCAGCCAGTCTCCCCCAAGCCTGTAGCTCTGCATGGGGTTGTTATGTCCCATGTGCAGCACTCTACACTTGGCCTTGTTAAACTTCATCCCGTTGGTCTCAGCCCCATCGGTCCAGTCTGTTCAGACCCCTCTGAAGAGCCTCCCTGTCCTCAGATAGATCAACATTTCCTCACAGTTTAGTGTCATCTGCACTGAGGGAGCATCCAATCCCTTCGTTGAGGTCACTGATAAAAATGTTGAACAGAACTGGACCCAGGACTGAGCCCTGGGGGATGGCACTCATTACCAGCCTCCAGCTGGATTTGGTTCCATTCACCACCACCCTTTGGGCCCGTCCATCCAGCCAGTTTTTAACCCAGCTGAGGGTCCACCTGTCTAGGCCAGTGGCAGCCAGTTTCTCAGTCAGAATGCTGTGAGAAACTTGAGGTTTTACTGAAGTCCAGGTAGACCACATCCACAGCCTTCCCCTTGTCCATTAAGCGGGTCACCTTGTCATAGAAGGTGATCAGGTTAGTTTGACAGGATCTGCCTTTTGTAAACCCATGTTGACTAGGCCTGATCCCCTGGCCATCACACATTTGACTAGACCTGATCCCCTGGCCATCACACATGTGCTGCATGACAGCTCCCAAGATGACCCTCTCCGTGATCTTCCCTGGGACTGAGGTCAGACTGACAGGCCTGTAGTTCCCCAGATCCTCCTTCCAACCCTTCTCATATGTGGGTGTAACATCTGCCAGCCTCAATTCCTTTGTAAACAGTCCTTCCCCAGCTTTCTTATAGGCACCTTTCAGGTATTGGAAGGCTGCTACAAGGTCCCCCTGGAGCCTTCCCGTCTCCAAGCTGAACAACCCCAACTCTCTCAGCCCGTCTTCATAAAAGAGGTGCTCCAGCCCTATGATCATTTTTTTGGCCCTCCTCTGGCCACACTCCAACAGGTCCATGTCCTTCTTGTGTTGAGCAATAAAGCTGGACACAGTATTCCAGAGCAGAGAAGCAGAATCACCTCTCAATCTGCTGGCCACACTTCTTTTGATGCAGCCCAGGATGTGTTTGGCCTTCTGGGCTGCAGATGCACATTGGTGGCTCATGTCCAGCTTTTCATCCATGAGTTACCCCCAAGTCCTTTTCCTCCGGGCTGCTTTCCAGCACGTCATCTCCTAACCTGTATGGATAACGTGGATTGTCCCAGCCCAGGTGCAGGACCCTGAACTTGGCTTTGTTGAATATCATGAGGTTCACCCAGGCCCACTTCTCCAGCTTGTCCAGGTCCCTCTAGATGACATCCCATCCCTCTGGCTATATATATATATATATATATATATATATATATATATATATCTCCATGTACTCCTGAATGAAGCCTGTGAGCAGCTGTGCCCCTCTGCCTACCATGGCTGAATTATCTCCATGCAGGATAAAGCTCCATGAGGGGCTGGTCTGAGACTCTGGGATAAACTCTCATGAGAGCGAATGACTACGGTGAATCCTATCCGCTGCTCCACACACGAGATGCTGTTCTTTGGCTTCCTTTTTCCTATAGACACAGACTAGGCCACATAAACTAGTCTTTCTGCAAAAGAAAGGCAGGAAACCATAGGAAGAGAGGTTATCTTACAGAGGAATCATCAGGGAAGGCAGAGAGCCTGGAGACCTTCAGCAGACACTGTCAAAATTAAGAACAAGGAAATTGAAGAAAGCCAAAACAGACTTGAGTGGAGGAAGGGAGAAGGGAATTACCAGAAAAAGGGAAGAGCTGGCAGACAGTTCATGCAGTTAGGTTAGGCTGCTGTGACTCCCCTAGATGAGTACAACTCAAGATTAATCACAGATCTGCACTGATATTAAAGTATATAAAAATCTGGAAGTAGAGTAGACAACATTGAGACAGTAATTTCCGATCACATCACAAGCTAGAAGAACACTGAGAAAAGCATTGTATGAATGTGGCAGGAGTCTAGGTCACAACATCTGGGACTCGCTAGAACAGAGAGAAAAAACTCAGGCGGTGGCCCCTCGCTTCCTTTGCTGGCTGACTGTGAATGGCCATGAGCCATCAGAACAGCTCAGTACCGGGTGGGGATCCTCCCTGGGCTGGAGAAACCGTTGATGTTGCAACAGCAACTCACTTCTGAGAAACCTTTCCTAGTCTGACTTGTATTAGTCAAGATTGAGAAAAGCCCTTACTCCTCATTTCAAGGGAACTGTAACATCAGCTGGTGAAGGGGCTGGAGGGCAAATCATATGAGGGACAGCTGAGGAAGCTGGGGATATTTAGCCTGGAGAAGAGGAGGCTGAGGGGAGACCTTATCACCACCTACAACAACCTGAAGGGAGGTTGTAGAGGTGAGCGATGGTCTCTTCAGCCAGGTTACAGATGACAGGACAAGGGGAGATGGCATGAAGCTGTGCCACGGCAGGTTTAGATTGGATATTAGAACAAAAAATTTTACTGAAAGAGTTGTTGGGGCTGGAACAGGCTGCCCAGGGGGTGGTTGAGTCACCTCATCCCTGGATGAGGTACTTAGGGATATGGTTTAGCTTAGGATGGGAATGGTTGGACTCGATGATCTTCAAAGGTCTCTTCCAACCTTGTTATTCTGTGATTCTGTGATCTTCTGATTTGCTGAGCACAAACAGCCCCAACAGAATATTAAATGTGTGTTGCATATTCAAAACCTGTAGCCTTTTTTCCTCCCAGGCACGCACTGAAAGGAAGGGAACAGTCATCAGACTGATACATGCTTTGTGGTCACAGCAGATACTCCCATGGAGAACCAGTGAAGGAACAGCCACCAAGCACTGTGCCCAAATGCTCTCGCATCCTCTGCTATGTAGGGGTACAAACCAAAAGCTCCTGACCCTGGCAGGGAACTCTCTGCAGGGCAGTCAGTCACCACTGTGCGGTGCTGCCAACAACCATAAACATGCATTTGCTAACAGGAAAAGGCGAATGAGGCAGCCCTGGTGCTGCTGCTTTGATATGTCTCCAAAAATCTAAACCAGATCTGGAATCAGGGCTTGAAGAGACAAAGTGTGCTTAGGAAGAATCAATGCAGGGTGTTTCTGAGAACCTCCAGCTGGTAGCAACGCTGCTGTGACACTGGCTGAAACACAGCCCTGACTTTCCCAAAACAAAACCACATACATCTCATCAGACATTCCACAACCCTGCAACTTTAAGAAACTGTGTATGACAACATTCCCAGCTGCCCTTCCAGAAGGAATATCAAATCCTGGGAATGAGCAAATGGGTGGGAGTGAAACAAGATTTTTTTATATTGAGGTCCTGAAATGAGGCATCAAAGTCAGCAAGTAACGGGAAATGGAGTTCTGGGACCAAGGGAAAAGGAGACCCACCTCAAAAATAAGGTCATCACAGTATAGCTCATCAGAACAGGATGAAGCAATGGACAGAAGATGAGTCCAGAATTGGTTTAGTCTGTCCCTGAAAGCATCTCTAGAAGCTTCTCCAGGCTTAATCTGGTTTTGCCTCTGACTCCTGGGAGGTTTGCAGAGCTTGTGTTGGCTCAAGCACAGACTCACAGAAGCATCACAAAATAATCTGACAAATATGCAGTCAGTGTCATTGCATCAGCAGAAAAATACCTTTGCTGGAACTAAATTTAAGGCAATATAATAACGTAGGAGAGGATTTGCTCTGTAATTTGTGCTTTGGTTTTTGAAACAAACCACTGGTTTGGAACAATTGCTGCCAAATTGCTTGCATCTGCAGAGACTGTCATTGCAAGGATCTCTTTCAGGATGGAAAGCTATTTGTTGCAAACCGTTCACATCCCCACTGTACTTTCATGCTTGGTAGCATGAAAGCTACCCCACAAGCTTTGTGCCCACACATAACAGAACTTGCTCATTTATACAGGCATTCATTTAAGAGCTTCACTGTAAATACTGATGAGCCAAGACTCCCAAGGCCTTGGTGAGAATGACCTACCATTGCTTGGATCTGACTATGGACTAAAGCTCAGAAAGCTGCACCGCCTGGTCCGTGCCTACTTCTAACAGAAAATACTCCATCTCCTGTCATCTGCCTCTTTGCCTTCCCTACATGCATGTGATTTAAAAAAAACCCCTGTATGTTGAAGCCTAAGGTGTGGGAGATGAAAAAGTCTGGCCCAGGATAGGTGCATTTGGGAGCTGAGGGGTGCTTAAGTCACAGACACACAGTATAACTTGGAAAGCTCTTAAAGAAAGAGTAAAGCCAGCAGCACAAGTGGCCCCCAATTTTTCCCCCAGAATTATCCAGGAAAGCTTATAGCTTTTCCCCTTCAGCCCACCATGGCAATGAACCTGAGACTGTTTCACACTGGGAGGTCAGAGGGGAAATCAAGATGCCCATCTCTAAACAGGTTTTACTGGGAAGTGAACAGGGGGGAACATGAGAATGAACAGAGGCAGCATGCCCTCTCCCCAGGATCCTGGGAACCTTGACTGCACTGCTCCTAGACCTGTAGAAGACACAGGCACCAGCAGCTCCTGCTTCCAGGAACACTGCCTAGGTGCTCCTTGCTCCCTCTGAGCATTACAGTAGTCCTGATGCAAATTGAGTGAGTTCATATGCTCAATTGGGAAGGCAATATAGGAAAAACAGATCCACTTCATTTTTATTTATAAGCATTTGGCAACATTCCCTCTAGACCATGAAGTGTAAACAAAGTGCCTCAGGGCAAGCCTGCATTACTGCCTAACCTCTGCACAGCTATGCTTCCCTGCAGGTGCTGGTAACGTCCGACTGCCTTAGTTGTGTTCACCATTTGGGAGAGCTTTTTGGATGTATTCCACAGCAAATCTCAAGCAAGTGTACACATCAGTGCTCTGCTCCATCAACTACACAGCCACCATATCAAACAGAAATGCAGTCACCATGTGTGTCAACTTCACAGTCAGAGCTGGTGGGGAATCTCCTCCCCTCTCAGAGAGGAGCAGAGGGTTCACAGTACTGACAGTAAGTTACTCAGACCCAGCCACAAACATTGTGTAGGTGCAGGGGGCAGTGCTGAATATCCACCCTTCACTGGTTAGGCTGCTATGACTGTAAGGAGGACAAATTTTCTCCTTAGGGAAAAAATGAAATCATCCTGTTTGGAGGCCCGTGGCAAGATTCAGTAATGCTTGGGGCCCGATTAATGGTCACAACACTGTATCGATACCTCCAGCCCACTCACCAGTGCTGCTTTTGTACCATGCTGCCAACATACATCAATGTGCAATCACAGTTACTCAGAAATTACCTCCCCTACGTGATCAGCCTGAGTACCACAGTTACTTGAGTTCACGTAATACATTCCTGTGATATTAAACCAATGGCTGCGTTTTACAGAGCAAGGCAGGTTCTGTAATTCTATGACTGTACTTTAATTACCACTGTGTATCTTACTTCCATGCACCTGATCTCCATAGCTACTCACGTTCCTGAAGGCATTCTGTGTCTGTGCAGTACGACTGGGATTGTCTCAGCTGAAAGAGAGAAAAAGAAAGGCAATGAGCCTTGGTCAGCTTTTACCAAAACCACCATTTCATCCAGTGTCTGAGCCCAAGTTCAAGATGAGGAAGGTTATAACTGACCCTTCACTGCATTGCACTTGGCTCAGGTGTGTGGGGAATCTCAGGAATGGATCTAGTTTCTGAACACTTTACATGACACCTTTAAATCACCTGACTAAAGAGTTACTGCTTCCACACAGGCTGAAGCCATTGTATGCCTTTGAAAACTCAAGTTAAAAAACTAGTGATAGAGACATTGTAAGACACAGATACACATATTGTAAGACTCTGTACACATTTTGGGATTTAAAATGGACAGTAGTTATCTCCCATTCTTGGTGTTACACTTTATCCAAACACAACTTTTTAAAAGCCATGTAATTCAAGTTTCTATAAAAGCCACCTCAAAAAATGGTGCTTGTACTTTCTGTTGCTGTTAACATCCTGCTCCTTCACCTGCTCCCACTGCTCCCATGAAAGAAAGATGGAGCTCCAGCTTTGACTGACGGGATCCTGTCAACCACCTGAGAAGCGTGTTCAACAAAACCAGAAAGGAATTCTGGCTACAGCTATGCTGTTCTTGAAGTGTGGTCTCTGGGGTGACCATGCTCACACCACCACGCTTTGTCCCTCACTGTCCCCTTGGTCCTTTCTTCATGAAAAGCCTATACATTGTCTGGAAATGCCAGCTGATGTAGTAGGCCATCTGATTAAAACACAGTAAGTATTAAATATGAGAATTTGTGTGCCCAGAGCCTGCACTCAGTTACTGAATTTTATCCTTCAGGCACTCTCAGTCATGTCTAAAAAGACAGGACGGGCTCCAAGACCTTAGAACGAAAAGGTCTGCTGGAAACACCAGTGATAGAAGTATTACAGTAAGCAAGCAGCCCTAAGAAAAATACCATTCGGAGTTGCTCTACCAATCTCTGCTGAAAAAATACTCTTATATTAGCTTATATCCTGCCAATAAGGAAAAAAGTCTGCTTGTGTATGGAGGAATGATATAAGAAACACCTTTGCAAAGCACAGAACTACCTGTACTCTGATAATATGGCTGTGCTTTCCAGAGGGCTTGGACAACAAATATTGCATGTTTTCCAAGGGGATTTAGACACTGTCTATACAAGGTAGGTTTAGAAACCTCAAATTATACTGTGAAACAGTTATAAGAGAAAAGTATGAAAAAACCTGCATTTTTTAATAATTGGTATGAAATTCCTCTAAATTGACAACAATAGATAATCATGCAGTCATCCCACTAGAATAATTACACTTTGCAGTCTCTGCAACATTCCCACCCAGCAACACAAGTATTTCTTAACTATTCCAGGTAATATGAAAATGTCATATAAACTCCTAGTGTCAGAGCAGCTCTGGTCGGAACAGCACCACCCATAGACGCAAAGAGACTTTAAGATGCCACAGATCATATGACAAAAACCACAATCAAATTCCTTGAAATGCTCACTTCCCCTCCTGACTACAAGCTCATGTGAAACCTTCAGTTGGGCAGAAGCTCTGGGGGGGCTCTGTAGGCCAGGGAGCCATTTTTAGCAGCTTGGCGACAGGCGGCGTGTTGTTCTCTTGGGATGAAGCACGGCAGAGGATGGGAAACTAGCAGGGGCAAAACCAAGTCCTTCTCATTTCACTGGGGCAAACCAGTCTCTAACTCGATACAAATCTGATCCCTTGTGGTCACTGAATTAGTCAAACCATGAGAAATGATTCTGGCACGTGTGTGAAACACTTGTGTAAGCTGAATGGCTGGGCAAGGCAATGCCTTTTGCTGAAAGAGCACTCCTTCTACCAGTTAGCTCTCTCTTGGTAACTACACCCTTAAGGGACACAGCAACTGTTGGAAAACCTGGGAATATGAGACATTTCCATCATCAATTCATAAATAAACAGTCCCTTGCATTCAGATTTTCTGTTCCTATGTGGAGGGGGCGTTTGGATGAAAGTTTGTGGAATACTAGCAAAAAATCGACCCAGCCAATCCCTCTTCTCAACAAAACCCTCACAAAGTCTTTCCAGATACACTCAGTGTTTTTCAGACTGGGAATACAACACATTTTTTGGATGAGAAGAATCTGAATAAAGAAGCAATTCTTAGAATACATTAACTCTTACAGAGTTAAAGGCAATGCCATTCATGGTGGGTTTGGTTTTATTCATATTTCAGAGATCCTTGTGTTGTCAAAAGTGTGAATATAGAGGAAGATTAATATAATATAGTGGAAGATTAATAATTGACTCCCTGATCTGACACTTGCTAAAGGCAGCAACAGCTTTTTCATGTTTTCCAGTATATTCTGGAACAGGCCCTTAAAAAGAACACAGAAAGTAGGTAAGTGAAACAATGGGTTTTATTCAACAAAAGCAGCGAGTGAAAAATATTACAAAATTAAATATTTATAAAAATGATTATTTTCTTTCATTTAAACAAAGAGGATTATATCTTAATTTTAACATTCTCTGTGCAGTTTCTCATCCAAATACAATAAATGGCTTAGTGCATGTGAGCCAAAAAATGAACTAATTCATCTTTTATCATCCAAAACGAAGTAAACACAAATTGTAAACAGCATGAAAGCTCAAAGGAAGCTAAAAAGGGTCCAGAATTTTCAGTTTTTAATATGATGCAAACTTGCAGGCAATGTAAGTAAAAATTCTTATTATAAATGCACATTATTTAAAATACAATGGTGAACTTTAATTCCCTCCAAGTACATTTAAAATCTCAAATAGCTTAGGTTAAAATAATTTAAAAATAATAACCCCCACAGCATAGGAACTCCTGGTCAATATGAGTATTTGCTTTCTATGGATATTTTTTGGAATTGGGAGGCACCAGAGGCTGAATTACAGCAAAGCAGTGCCCACTTACTGACATATTTCAAATCTAAACCTAACACAGTGCTGAGAAAAAGAGTGGTAAGAGACAAAATGACTTTTCCTCACTCCCCATGACACTGAAATTCTCCATTTCAAAAATAAAAAGAGCACATTTAAAATGATTCCCAGTTGAAATTTGAAATAGCTCTACCTTTTTTTTTTCTTCTTCTTCTAAAAGACATGGCTTTTACTCCCAGCTCACACTAACACAGCAGTGTTTAGTTCCTGCTCGTTTGACACCATGTATACAGCTTTAACATGCCATCTTGTGGATCAACAGCACCTACCCATCAAGCACCTGACTGTGTCCTGCTCCTACCCTCACCACAGATCCTGGTGCTGACAGGGGCCTGCCCTGTTTGTAGCAAAGGGAGCCTCCACTTTTCACAGTCCCCAGCTGTGAACAAAACGTGACCAGTCGCAGTAAAGGCACCGTGTGCCCATCAGCCTCTGGAACCTTTTCTGTGCAGTCACTATGTTAAGTCTCTATTTTTCTTCATGTGCAAACCTACTATGGGGACACAAACCTGCCCCTGTGTAGCAGCAACAGGGCGCAAACTTTTACTGCACGTAAGCTGCTCCACAGAATCCCTGAACTCCAAGGGAAATAGTAAGCCCAGTGAAGCAGCCTCATCCAGCTAAACAGAGAGCTTGTTTTTCCAATACAGTGACCTCAGCCGCTGGGATCATTCTGGTCTCCCCATGAAAGGAAGTCAGGCTGCTTCGCATTTACCGCTCATCACAGAAAGCTGCTGTGGGGAGGGAAATCCAGACCTCTGCCGACTTCCACAGTGACTTGTTCTTGTGTCTCACTGCTTCTTTACAGGAGATTTCTGAAACTCTTCAGGTGAGTGTTCAGAATTTGGTACACCAGAGCTGAACAGTCTCACACACGCCAGGACGGGTCCTGCAGTCTCTCCTCAGACAACTTGGGGTTTTTTTATTAGTGTCAGTACTATCCTGCCTGAAAAAAAATTAAAACTTCCTATCCAGTATGAACACTTTGTTAAGAGTTCAGTGTGGTTTTTAAGAACTAAAAAAGATCAAGCATACAAATACCAGGAAGATAGTGATGATCAGACAGTTCACCACTTTGCCATTTTTCAGAAGGCATAATGGCATGATCCCTTTCCAAAAGCACTTTCCAACTCCAGAAATGGTGTGATAAAGAAGTAACAAAACAAGAACAACAGGAGTAGTGGCAGGAACACGGTGCAATAATCAATGGAATCTAGGGTGAATGGCAGATGAGATGAAAATAAATTATTTCTGTAGGGCTAATTAAAATAATTGCCTTTTAGAGTAAGTTTTAAGACAGTTCCAAGCAGAATAAGTCCTCAGAAAAGACACAGATGGAAAAAGAGCTCCCATACAAAAAAAAAAAAACAACAAAAAAAACTGGGATGGAAGAAAGCCCAGAGAAACATGTGAAAGAAACAGATAAATGAGGTACAAAGATAACAGAGCAGAAATGGATAATCGTAGCAATGAAAAGGACAGACAAGTAGGAAAGCAAGGGCAAATAACTAACTTGACGTGGTCATTTATTCCAAGAACAAATGTCAATTTAAAATGGAATCAGAAAGACTGTTGATAGAAAATTTTATGTGATATTAAGGGCAAAATATCATCCGCTGTGAAAACACTTTTTTGCAATTTAGACCAGTTACAAGCTCTGCTTTTTCTCTCCAATGATGCCAGGAGATGACAGCACCATGGCATACACCCGATTGCGTTCTCACGCTTCAGGGTAATGAAATCACTGTTTAAGCTTTGTTGGCAGCCATATCTGTCCTGTCCAAAGGATAGAAACGATTTAGTAAACACCATGGTAAATAAATTGCTGTGGTAGGATAGGCCAGATTGCAAACGGAACTGTATCGTTATCTGTAGAGTTCGGATTTAAAGATGCAACAAATGACACCTGCATGAGTTACTCTGCTACAAGCTGGCCAAGAGAAAGAAGAGAAAAATAAGGGGGAAAGAAAGGGATACTGATGGACTTCAATAGTCTCTTACACTGCACTAGCTTCTCTCAGAAGAATAAACAATGAAAAAGTGAACACTGTCTTCCCCACCCCTACATTTTCTGCGAGCATATGCAGAGTTAAAATAGAATCATAGAATGAGTTAGGTTGGAAGGGACCTTTAAAGGTCATCTACAATAAATTAAATGATTTTTCACACAAGGACAAAATAACAGTCTGCGGTAAAAACATGGAGCTTGGTCCTGTGAGGTGAGAAGTAACTTTCTCTCCCATGACAAATGAGAAAGAAGGATGTCTGGTACCTTTCAGAATAATATTCCTAGATTACAAACCTACTCTGAAGCCCCAGAACCATCACCCAGATATGACAGAGGGAGAATGTTAACTTTCATACTCAAAGACACAAAATCTTATCAAGTAAGACACAGCAGATAAACAAGTCAGAGAGACCACTGCACAAACAGGAGCCCAGATTCAGGCCAGATCTCATTCTTCCCTTCATTTCACCGCTCCCAGGACTGCTGTTTCACCTCAGTGTCATCTCAATTCCCCCCTTTCCACACTTCCCTCCCTTTCCTAGAAGTGCATGACTTTTATTGGTACCTCATTTTATAGTTTTGGTGACCTTGACAACCAGTGATACCAGCAGCATCCTGCTTTTAGTGAATGCAGAGCAGAAGGAACTAGCAGAACAGGGAGAGTCTGGGCAAAGAAGATGAAGCTGTGTGATGAGACCATTACAAGGAGCTCATAGCACCTCTGACTACATGAAACAGTAGACAACAAATGGATAAGGTACAATATTACACAGGATTACTACAGAGGCATCAGAAAATTGTGAACACACACAGTTGTCCCAAGAGGCCATTAACAAACTTATATCTAAAGTATAAAAAAAGAATACACGTGGGTTTTTACCAAACAGTTGAGTATCTTCTGCAAAATGATGCATATTAGCAAATGAAAAGGGTACTCCCACGTAGGCAGCCTTGAGGAAAAGGCTTAGAACTAGGAGTTCCAGCAGATAAGTACAGTTTGCTCTAAGCACTGATTACATCCACATGTGGTCTGACAGAAAAAGCGTAATTTTCTCCTTTTTCCTCAAATGAGACGGCTGCAGCACAGCTCTGATCATCCAACACAGTTCAGCCATTCATAATACAGGTTACAGCTATTAATTACTTCTGGAATATCAAGCTGACAGAACTTTCAATGTGCAATTTTCTACACTGCTAGCAATACTGTTGTCACACTATGCATGCTCTGAGGTGGTCAGGAGGCATCACTGAGATTTTAAAAAAATTTTATTTTAAATATATCCTGATTAAGAAGCAGCAGCTTTCAGCTTACTGCAAAGCTCAGCAATTGGAAATGCAAAGAATGACAGGCCCCTTCAACTTCAGTTAAGTCCTTATATCTAACCCCTTACAGGAAAAACGTGGTCAGCATGGGACATAGACCCAAGCAGACACAATTTATCATGGGTGGTTCCCCCCCCCTTTTTTATTTAAAACATCCACTTACCTGTCTAGAAAATAGTCTCCATTTAAACTGCTCAACCTAGAACTAATTTCTGTGATACAGTTTTGGAGCCTTAACCTGTGTAACACCAGCACCTTAGGTACCCAATGAAGGTGGGGAAAGGGAAGTCAGCAGAGCAGGAGTGCACAGGAACAGACTCACACCCTGCTACTCCAACCGTGTGCTTCATTCTTATGGCTCAGTGCTTTTCCTCTACATCTCTTTGTCCCAATAAGCAGCCTACAGTTCAGCTGTTGGGAAAGGTCCCTTTTGAATCAGCTTGAACTCCAAGAAATTGGGAACTGAAGGCACAGTTCTGGAAGAAATGGGGCAAGTGAGAGCCAAATGCAATTTCCTGCTCTTGGGGAGGTTAACGGCTAAGAAGGGGTATGGACTAGAAGCAGGAGGAACTGCTATTGAAAGAAATGAATTAGAAGGCAAATGCTGTGGAACACATGTAAGAAGTCTCCAGGGCAAGCTCCATATTTAGAAGGTCACTTTAAATTATTTCAAATGTATTGAGTATAGTTCTGCTGTGACAGAGCTTCTACAGATGCAGAAGGCCACATCTGTAGGATAACTCACTTTTGCTGGTTGCCCGAGGGACTGTTTAAGTCAGGCTTAGCTGCGCTGACATCTTGAGAGCTTTTCAACCACTTGCAGTACACAACACAGATCTATTTTAGTCTTTTGTGCTGCTTCTGTGTTGTTTGCAGAAAGTCTCCCTCAGCCAAGATTCATGGCTATGCCAAATACTACTCCAGACCATGCCAGTTTATAATAGAAAGAGTAAAATGACCTGGCCAAAGAACCATGTGGAAAATTGGTTGACAATAGCGTTTGAACCAATTGTGTTGAAATAGTTTGAGAAATTGCAACTTTTGCTATAAAAACCTAGTAACACCTCAAAATACAAGAAAGATTAAAATAAAGAATGGTTTACTTTGCATCCCCAAGAGTTTTTGAGACATTCAAGTCTTCTGGTAGAGCAGCATAACTAGACATGGGCCATTACTTTGCAATTAGCTACAGAACAACAAAACACAAGCTTGTAATTCCCACAGAAGACTGTAAGGCCATCAAATCTCTACAGTAGAGCTGCTGGCAGTTCATCAAAATGGGTCCTCCTGTATTACAGACTTAGAAATGTTTTGGGTTAGAGAACATATTGCTCATTTTCATAGAAACTTGTATGGGAGTATTCTAAAGTCACACTTTATGTAAAGCAAGTAACACTCTAGCAGAAGGGGGCATGAATGTTTAAACCAAAGATACGCATATTAACAGACTTGCTTTGCCATTTCTGGCCACTCTTAGTCATGAACAGGTCTCGGGCTTGATGGAAGATGCTCTGTGTATAGTTATCCCCCATCACTGCATTTTCACTCTACTTTTCAGACTTGAACTGAGCCTTGGGCTAAGAGAGCCCATGGATCAGCCTCGCTTACTCAGAGAGCATCGAAGTCTGGAGGAGTAACATAGTATAATTGCACTTTTATTTCAGAAAAGAAGTGGAAATAGAGAAAAGGAAATAAAGAAGGGAAATAAAAAGGTTTAAGTATAACAGAGATTTGCTATCCTCTTCCACAACTAAGATGGGAACCATTTCCTCTGGATACCAGAGAATGGCGTTCCCCATGGCTCTTTCAAGCAACTGGTCCCTTGTCTGACAGTCCCCCCATTAAAGTACTTGATGTTATTTGTTGGTCCTCATTCTTGAACTTTGTCTCTTCTTGTCAAAATAAGTTTTGCAGATGGAGGAGACTGAACAGGAGATAGAGTCATACAAGCAAACAGACCTGTCATTGTCTTGACAACTCCTGTGTATCTGCAGAGGATGGAAGTATTTTTCTTGTGATATTTTTCTTCTATGCTTACTTCCTCTTACGGAGGTTCCCAATTATCTGCTACATCCACAGAGTAAATAGTGAGCTCAACATACAATAGTCAAATTGTTACACACCACCACCAAATCGCAACAGATGCTGCTGCTGGTATTACATAACAGAAATTACATTTATGAAGATACACCCAAAGACTTGAGATTTCTGTAAATCTGGAAATCATAAGGTTTGCTTATTATTCACCAGTGCCCATACTACAGAAGTTTACCAGGTCAGAAATTTTCATATTTTGACACCAAGGTGAACCCTGAAAAATCCACTTTAGAGCACTGAGCATAAGAGAACTCAATGCCCCTTAAACATATCAGGCCTGAACAGTATGTACAGTACCTCCAGTTTACCTAATGAGCAGCAAACATACACGTTAGAGATGTACAGTCCACTGTCTATCAAATCTGCCTACAAAATTCATTGCATTATAAATCAAGAAGAAAAAACTCTCAACAAAATAAATTCCTGCTTAGTCAAGCAAAATGAAGGACAGAAAAATAATCAAGCCATGTAGCTTAGGAAGAGTTAGGCTTTTTAAAAACAAACAGCTCCCTTGTTTTTAATTTTCTGTGGTGTAGCAGAGAAGAGTTTAAATGACAGCATCTTTTTTTTAACTGTATAAGCATTAAATGTAATGACAAGATGAACTGAAGTCTGCATTTTTAGTAGAGATTTAAACTATATGCTCTATAAAAAAAATATAATGTATTCATCCACAAATTGCACCTTGAATACCAAA
This sequence comes from Gallinula chloropus, assembly GCF_964237585.1. Classification (NCBI taxonomy): domain Eukaryota; kingdom Metazoa; phylum Chordata; class Aves; order Gruiformes; family Rallidae; genus Gallinula; species Gallinula chloropus. Next base: position 13,918,447 of record NC_140092.1, read on the forward strand.
CAGATTTTCTAAGATTTTCCAAGTAAATACACCAATTAAATTAGAAATTAAAAGTAACACTTTGGGAATTAAAATGGAAACTTCAGGTTGTAGGGGCACACATTTTGACGTCCTCCTGACTTTGGCATAGCAACATCATTGATATTTCCCATACTGTTAAACCTAGCAGAAATCCTGTGTGTCTGTATATCCTGTGCTGCTTCATTAACAGAAGCCTTAATTCTTATCAGTGTTGTTCTATACAGGTACAAACCTATCACTCTGCAGAAATCAGTTTACTTTAACCCAAATGCAAGTTATTAAAATTTACATCAGTCATGGGTGATCTTGCACAATGTTATTACTGGAGTGAAGAAGCCTAGAAGTACATTTCCACACTTGGATATCTCTTATAATTACATTGTTATTCTGTTTAAATTTAATCTTAACTCTGAACTTCTGTATTTACAATGCTCAGTTTGGGGATAACTATAACCACCTTGTTATACAATTTGCTCCAAAATCCTGACATATACTCCCAGCTGTAACACCATCCAAACGTGCTCTGGTGTGTTTTATACCTGTTCAGGTTAAAAAGAATCAACAATTAAGTAGGTATGGGGAACTCTCTGAGTATGCAGCATGTAGAATTTTTCTCCCCCACAGGCTGAATGGCTAAATTGTTATGCTTTCTTCTATCACAGTGGTTTTGGAGTAAAGGTTTTGACAATCCAGCTTTCAGAGGAAGTGGGCACCCAGTCTCCATTGACCCTTGTAGGGTTCAGCAACTTTGAGAACCCACGTCCAAGGGTTCCTTTTAAAGCAGATAGTAAAATTCCTGTCTGCTCATATTGTGTGAGATTGAGTGACATAAAAGCAGTGTAGAAACCAAACTCTTACTGAAGCATAAAAGTTAGAGATGCAATGATGAAGGTGTAGCAAGTCAGCTAAAAGCATACAACAGGTTATTTGAGGATAGTCTAGCTGCTGACTTGAGACTTGTGAGACTTTTCCTTTCTAGATTCTGCTGAATTATCCCAGCTAGTGATTTGCTCTTATAAATATTTAGAAGCATCTGCTTTGCTTTTTAGGACAGATGAAATCTGGCATTTCCCTTTCATCCTCACAGTTTCAAGTGCTAATTGGTATGATCTTTTTGGAAGCTGGACATTGAGCAATAAACTCCATTCCTGCTATTACACAGGAACACTGTTAGACTTGTCTTGGTGGCTGCCCAAGAGGGTGCACATACAACCTGCTGTTTACACTCACAAGGCAGAAACTAGTGCGACTCCAGATGATCCATTTGCACCCACCATAGACTGACTGCATGGAGCAGCCCAGGAATAAAATCTCAGAGACCTTTGTGGCACTTCTGACTTCAGACACAACTGGCCTGCATGACTCATACCCAGAATCCTCCTGCTAAAACATAAAGAGAACTGGCTGACAGGTGCCATTGGCTGCCAGTATCTTCTGGCAAAAAATGAAAAAAGCACTGAATAGGCTGGACCATACTGGCTCAGATTTGCATCTGACAAGCCTCAGAGGAAAGAACAACCCACATGTGTCCTCCTTTTTTTTCCTTCCAACTTCCTGAAACTTGGTCCTGGGGGTTCCTTTGTCATCCCTGTAACACGTGTCCAGAAGCCTCAAGGTCCAGAATCAATACAACTGTGGGATATGGCACAAATGTCATGTTTAAAACAAGAGGAAAATCCTTTTTGGGAAAGAACGTGCATATGAGCATCCACAGGGGGCAGCAGGAAGAGCTCAGTTTTTGAAATTGTGCCTCTTACTGGGAAGCATGAGCTAGGATGTCTGGGCCCTGACGTAAAGGCTCCACAGAAGACACAACTGTTGTCCACAGAAGCCTCAATTTTCTACACCCTTGTGCCAACAGCACTGACCTTTAAACAGCATGCAAGTAGACTGAAGGATGCGATTACACCCCTGCAGTCAGCACTTTAAGCCTATATCTGGAATACTGCAGCCAGTCTTGGGCTCCCCTACACAAGACAAATTTGCTGCTTGGCAACTTCAGCCCCAGGGTTGCATGATCTGTTGAGATGACAAGCACTTGTCCTTTCCTCTTGCGCTTGTGGGGGATCATTCTGTGTTCTGCTGCAGCCACTGATGTAGTCCTCCCACTGAGAGCACCTGACCTGGGGTATTTTGGCTTCCAGTGTGACCAGTGTGTTTTTGAGGAGGCATTCTGTGTGCACAGGCCAAAGGGCATGGTGTCAGAACACAATGGCACAGGTCCTCCAGTGCTGTGTCATGGACAAGGGTGGCGAGCTCTGCTGGCTCTGAGAAGAATCATTCTGGAAAATGGGGTCATCCAACCTCCCTGAAAACCCACACAGGTACAGCATCTGCCCAGGTTTAGGTTCTTCACCTGGCACTCCATATGAGAGTGTAACAACACATTCCAAGGCCAAGAAAGTGTGAACACTCAGGATCACATTTAGGGTGAAGCAGGGATATAAGAGTATAACCCACACATTTTGAAGGAGCAGCTATATGTAATCCTTGCAAAGCACTGTTTAAAACAAGTTTTTCTTTTGTGGATGTGTGCACATGGAGGTGCTTTTCATGTAAATTGATTCCTTATTCCCAGACATACATTCTTTGGGGGCTTATATATTTGCTCTACTCATATCACAGGCTAGTGGATGCTGTATTTTCCTCATAACCTTTCTAAAATACTGATAAAAAAACTCCTGAAGAAATGTCTGATCCTAGAGAGGATGCTCTTCACACATACTGCCTCAAGCAGTTGATGTATTCAATTATTTAAAAAGACATTAATTTAAGTCCTAAGAAATATAACAGGATAAAAACAGATTTATGAAAATTAACAAGGGGAAGTATACCAAATGAAACTGATGTACAATGTGATCTTAAAACCCAATTGTAATCAAGTTCATTTAATTGCTCACAGTTCACAGTTGCTAGTGTTATTTTTTAAAAATATACACTTGTACCTTAAAAAAAATAGTACTTTGTGGCTTTTCTTCAATGACAGTGAACTGAATTCCACACAGAAACAAAGAATCATTGCTATTTTACAGGTCAGTTAGAGCAGTGCAAAACAAGTTGCTTGAAGCTGCTCAATTATATCAATGACACAGCAAGAAACAGGAGTCAGAACTCAAAATCACTGGATTTTCAACTTCAGATTTTTTTAAGGTTAGTTTTAAGAAATTCAGACATTATTCTCTTGCCACGTGAGCATGGGGAGTTTTGTACGTGTGGTACTCAAAGAGTTTGCAGGGCAGTTCGTTTCTGTGCACACCAGAAGAGGGTTATGCAGAAACATTTCAATAGAAACACTGTTAATGCTGTCAAAATGCAGCTCTGGGAAAGAAAGCAAGGCATCATTCCTATTAACTATTCAGAAGCTCATCAGAAAGTCAGATGCACAGTTTCTAACAGTACATACAACTGAATAAGCAGAATCAAAAGCATCAGTAACTGCAGATCTGCAAGAGTTGAAGTAATGTCTGAATAACCACCCTTCCCAATATCCTCATGTTATCCTTACCAGATTAATCAGTCTTCTCATTGCATGTTCATGGGAGCAAATGCATTCACAAGGATCAAATCCACCTTCTGCCATGGTTCCCTGGATAAACCTGAACTTGCCTGTGAACACCTAAGAAGAATAAGAAGAAAAGGACAATGAACTCTTTTTCAGCTGACCTTATTTTCCAGAGACTCACACATCAAGTTTCAGTTCATTTAATGCCAGGGTGAAAAAGCAAAACAAACCAGGATAATCCTATTATTCCTTTGGCAGCATGAATGAAGAAGTCTGGTATGTGCAGCTACATTTTGATGTTGCTGAAAGCAGTGTCCCACACAGGCTTCCTTGAAGAGCCAAATAATTGTTTTGCAAAATTCTGTGTGTCTCCCCTGGGTTTTCCCACATACCGTTACGAAATACATCCTAACAAACAAGAACCACTAAGATTAAATTCTGTTCTCTCATCTGCATAGTGGGACTTTTAACTGTGCAAATATAATTTGGAAAGTCAGGGGAGCCTGCACTCCTAAACCCCTAACAAACTGCTGGCATCTCCCTCTGGATCAATGTACAGGAAAGTAATTTAAAACCCACTAACTTCTTTGCTACAGGGAGAAACAATCATCCTCATTGTATAGTGAAAGCAAGCAGCAGGGGTGCAAAAGTGGATATACTTGGAAACACTTCAAAAATGGAGATAAATTAATTTTAGATCAAAGAAGTAGGTCATTCACTTAGCAATACACAAAGTTCAAAGAAGCTGTAATGGCCATGGTAGGGAATCAATTCTAGGTTAGTCACCTGCTAAGCCCACCAACACCAGACACAAGCAGACACAAGCATATCTTTACTATTTACCAATAGCTATCTCAGTGATGCTCAAAGTGGGTAGCAGATTGCAAGGCATTTCTGCTCTTGTGGTCGAACCAGGGAGTGATTTCTCTCAAATGAGGACTCATAATGCTGTATTAGATCAGCTCTGCATAATGATACTTTCAAAATATTTTTGTTAACTTGGCATGGACAAAGCTCAATTCAGAATGTTTGTGTTGCATGCACTGGGGCCCTAATGTGAGATAACTGGCAGGCTTAATAACTGCAGCAACACAGAGCAGACACATCCTCTCAATTTCCTGAAACAAGTAGTTTATGGAGCTGCCAGCCATTTGACAAGGGCATGCTGAATCAACAGATGTGCTCTGCAGTCATCACCTATGAAAACTTACAGCCTTGATCACACAGCATTTTAATGTTTTAACTTCACTAGAAGAAAGAGGAATAACCCATATGGCTGTGAGAAACCTTCACTCAACAGAATGTATCACCACAATAGTTCTATCCTCTTGGGGGGAGAGCGAGATGGAGAAAAGAAAATGCATTTGAGAAGTCCTTCCTCTGTCAATGTCTACTGGACTTCTCTATTATTCTCTGTCATGGTGGAGAGACAGATCGTAAAAGAAGGTCAGAGATAACCAGATCTTCATCAGGCAGTCTGAGCATCAGTGCCCTGAGTCTGCTAGCGCTGCCACTTTCTAAAAAGAATACTGAAAATGGGAAAAGAGAGGAGAAAAAAAAAAAAAGGGAGGGGTGGAGGGGGGGTGTGTATGGGGGGCTGGGAAGAGAAAAGGCTTTTTGCCCAGACACTAAGAAATAGTAATCTGACAATGTTCTGAGATGACAATTGAGATGATTTAATATGTAGCATACAAGTACCTCTGCATAGAAAAATAAACCTGAGTGTTGAGTTCTTCAGGCACAATGTGATCAAGAACCTGGAAGCCATAATGAACCAAATACAAAGGAGAAGCAAAACATACATTTTTACCACTCCAGGAACTGACCAGTCCAACAAACTGCCACGGAATTGCCATCGCTCAACACACTCAGCTGTGCTTCACCCAAATACAGGTTATTGAGTAGAGAAGCACCCGAGTTTGGATATAATGCTCTCCAACATACAGGAGATCACAGCAGATGATCTAATGATTCTTTTTTATAGTCAGTTACAAAGCTACACCAACTTTTGTGAAATTATCTCAGAACCACCAGAGCTGCCTAACAACAGAAGAAATGTTTTAGCTGGGTGATGCACCACGTCAACCAAAATAGCCTTCCTAAAACTATTTTAGCACAAGGAACAGGCAAAAGCACTGACTGCTGAACAGTGCAAAATTATTTTTCTATATATAATGCTGACAACCTAAAGAATATTTAGTTGTAATTTGAAAGAATTCAGGACTCAGTCACACATAGCAATGTTTCAGCAATAATAGAGAAGCGTTAATCTATGCATGAATACAAGAAATCAAAACATCAGATAAGGTGTTGAATGAAACCAGGCTAACATTCTCTGTAGAACATAAATCTGAAAAAGGTTAGACAATAAATGGGATAATTAATTTATAATATAATACCATAAATTTAAGTGGAGGTGTAGTACTAGGACGAATTTCATACAATCACAGACTGCTTTGGGTTGGAAGGGACTTCAAAGATCATCTAGTTCCAACCCCCTGTGATGGGCAGGGATACCCTCACTAGACCAGGTTGCCCAATGGTCCATCTAACCTGGCCTGGAACACTGCCAGGGATGAGGCTTCCACAAACTCTCTGTGCACCCCGTTCCAGTGCCTCACCACCCTCATAGTAAAGAATTTCTTCCTAAAGTCTAATCTAAACCTACCCTCTTTCAGCTTAAAGCCACTGCCCCTTGTCCTATCACAACAATAACAGTCCCTCTCCCACTTTCCCATATGACCCCTTCAAGCATTGATTGGTACACTGCAATTAGGTCACCCCAGAGCCTTCTCTTCTCCAGGCTGAACAAGCCCATCTCTCACAGCCTGTCTCCACATGAGAGGTGCTCCAGCCCCTTGATCACCTTTGTGGCACTCTTCTGGACTCGCTCAAACAGCTCTGTCTTTCCTGTACTGGGGACCTCAGAGCTGGATGCAGCACTCCAGGTGGGGTCTCACCAGAGCAGAGTAGAGGGCAGAATCCCCTCCCTTGACCTGCTGGCCACACTGTTCCTGATGCAGCCCAGGACACGTTGTCCTTCTGAGCGGGTAGCACACATGGCCGGCTCATGTTGAGCTGTCATCCATCAGCAGCCCCAAGTCCTTCTCCTCAGGGCCGCTCTCAATCCATTCTCTGCCCAGCCTGAGTTATGCTTGGGATTTACCCCAAGGCATCTGAACTGTAGGCAACAAATTACCTTATCAGTTAAAATAAAGCAGAACATGTCACCAATTAAAATGCCATCCAAGCTTTGAACTAAAGATCCCTTACCAGCTTTTCCACTGTCACATGATGCTGAAAGGAGTCATCCTTTACCTTGCCTTCCTATAAGCCTGTAACAAGCACTCTCATTGGCAAAAGACCAAAGATGCACCATCTATTTTGGTACCATCACTAGGTTTTTCCCAATGAAGATGCTAAACTTGGATTAATTTATTACTCAAAACCCCCAGCAAAAGGCAGGTAACTAATCTCCCTTTATGCAATTATTTTTTTCTGGAAACTGGAGGAAACAAATTTGTCACTGGTCAGCCACAGAAAAAAAGAGAGAACCATTCTATGCTAGGTTATCATTTTCACTTTTAAAATTACACTCTTGTGTCTGTATTATTCATTAAAGTATTCTTGGCTTAAAACGTGTGTTATTTGTAAGACATTTCAAATGCATGAAGCACTAACTATCACCTAAGCTCTGTAACCAGATCCTTAAGTTTATGAATGTTCTGCAATCCCACGTAAGATTTGGTAACAAGAGACTACTATTTTTATATGTCACGGAGCAGGATTCCTTGGCTCCTCTGCATGCTCTCAGGCAGCCTGTTCATATCAAAATCCTGTTCCAGAGTTGCAGTGTGCTTCCTGCCCGCCTCCCGGTACTCGCAATTGTCTGATCTCACGTCAGTGGCTGACTCGCTCTGCCCAGCTCTGACCTCGCTGTGAGTCACGCCAGAACCTCCACCTTTTGTAAATACAGTTGTTCTTCCACATAGAATCTACCACAGAAAAAGGGAGAATGTGCTCTTTTCTTCTCCTTGTGACCTGAGGAAAGAAGCTGCAGCAGATTATAGTTTGGTTTTGGGTTTGGTTTTTTTTAAACTCTGCTTGTTTGCCAGTATGGTTTGCTGTTAATCATTACTTTGTTTTTCTTGGAATTACAGAGTAACTGGTAAGGCAATTGGTGAGGCTCGGACATCAAATACGTGCCAGTACTCTGACTTAAAGCATTACTTTTACTCAACTTAAAATTAGGGTATTTTTGTTTGGCCACATTACTGCTAGGAGAGTATTTCACTCACAGGACTCAGAAAAAGCCAGAAGACACATTTGGTCAATACACCAAAGTGTCACTGATAACAACCTCTAGGCAATGAAAACTAATAGCATAAAAAAGGAGAGAATTAGTAAATGTGGACAAAAATGTACCATCAAAGAGTCAATATGACCTTTCCAGTGTAAAGAGGCCTGCAGAGGCAATCATAAACACTACTGCTGAAATTAAAATACTAAGGTCAGAGCCGGAATTACTGTACTTTGGAAGCAAAGCAGATGATGGTCTCTGATAATTTAAGAGGAAATAAAAGCCCACCATTAACTTCTGACTTGAGCATCTTTTTGAAATTGCAGGTAACAAAGCCATATTGGAAAATATTTCTAGTCTCTCATGATTTAAAAAAACCACCCACCAAAACACAACATTCTGGGTTATAGTAATTATTATAAATTGTTTCTTCTTTTGTACCAGAAATAGCGATACAGATACAGAAATAGTGATAGAAAGGGCATTTTGTACCAGAAATAGTGTGGCCAGCAGGACTAGGGCAGTGATTGTCACTATGTACTTGACACTGGTGAGGCTACACCTCAAGTTCTGTGTTCAGTTTTGGGCCCCTCACTACACGGACTGTGAGGTGCTGGAGCATGTCTGGAGAAGGGCAATGAAGCTGCTGAAGGGTCTAGAGCACAAGTCTGATGAGGAGTAGCTGAGGGAACTGGGATTGTTTATTATGCAGACAATGAGGCAGAGGGGAGACCTTATGGCTTTCTACAACTACCTGAGAGGAGGTTCCAGCCAGGTGGGTGTTGGTCTCTTTTTCCAAGTAACAAGCAGTAAGACACCATGAAACCACCTCAAGATGTGCCAAGGGAGGTTCAGATTGGATATTAGGGAAAATTTCTTTGCCAAGACCATTGTCAAGCACTGGAACAGGCTGCACAGGGAAGTGGTTGAGACACCATCTCTGGGTGTATTTAGAATACGTGTAGAAGTGGTGCTTAGGAACAGGGTTTAGTGGTGGACTTGGCTGTGCTTGGTTAATGGTTGGACATGATGATCTTGAAGGTCTCTTCCAACCTAAACAATTCTATGATTCTGCAATTCTTTATCTTCCCCTACAATCTATTATCAAAAAAGCAACCTTTATGGCTACAATCTGATTTTTTTTTGTACCTGAAGGACAGTTCTGTATTTAAAATTATTCTAATGACTATACATATTTCCCAGTTCAGCAACACCTCTCCTGAGTAAACAGCATGCAGCTGGTAAGCTCTGGGAGACAGAAATTCTACTCTGCCTTTCTCCACCCTAATCATTACAAAACTGAATTCTTTCCAGCATGAAGGCAAACAAGAAGTTTTGTCAATTTTCCCTGTGCTGGATGCCCTCCAGTGTGACTCCAGTATAACACTGATCAGCAAGATTGTCAAAGTGCACGTATCAATGATCTCTACTCCTTGGTATAAAGGAGCATGCAAAAGTATTTATAATTCCAGTATTCCACTCCATATGATACATAAATCAGAGTCACCACAGACTTATGATGGACTAAACCTGGCATCTTTAGCATCAAATCTCTAAGCTCATTAAATTTTATCTTTCCTGGATGTAGTCACTTTTAAAATGTAGACTACCACACACACAATACATACAATGCCTGAAGATTTCCTCTGCTAAGAACTATATTTTATATATTGCTATTTTCTTGAATATTGAAGGTAAGAAGTCCTCAGGAGGAAAATACTTACAGTACATCAGACAAGTAACAGTACTCAGTACTTTAAAGAGAAACAAAACCCTATTCAGCTCCTCATTGCTGTTTTTTCAGCCAACTGCAATAACTCAAAGCACAATTGTCAAATATAACAAGCCGTAAAGTTAATTTTGGGATTTGAGTTCAGTTGAGAGAAGCGCAGCAGAACAAATGAAAATACTTATAAAACTGAAAGCAAAAGCACAGAAAGGAAGCAAATGACCTGTTATGCCTCTGCAGGCATTCTGAGAAATGATAAAGGGCTAAAATAGCAAAAACCATACACAAAGCATGAACAATTCACTGCCCCAAAGATAAAACATTCATTTTTATCCCACTGTCAGAATCAGAAACCCTCTCTCCTACTCTTGCATGATCTCCTAAAGGATGCAAGTTTCCAGAAAAAGGGTTTGTTCTCTTGCCCTTTTACCTGCATCCAGGACATCTTAGTATTCATGCTTTCTACAATACCCGACCCTTTCTGTAATTTTCTTCACAGCATGCCCCAAATTTGGTTCTTCCATATCATCTTACCGATCTCCAAATGACTTCCAAGTATTCTCCTCTGGCATCTAAAGCATCCTGTACATTGGCCTTGTGCAGCCTAACACCCACGCAATCCTGCACATGAAGTCCTGTCCCAGAGAAACTACCAGGCACTAAGGCTGTGTGACCAGGGGGTGGAAACTTGCTTCAGTGAAAGCAAGACAAAACTGCTGTGATCAGCTCCTCAAAGCTCCTGGTCGCTGCTTTTATAGGACTGTCTCCTCTCCTCCTTGGTCACTCTGTCCTCCTCGGTACCATCAACATTCCAGGGGCAACTGGCATCACAGATGACTCATTACTGGGCGTTTCAAAATGCCTCTGGTACCACAGCTTACTCCAAAAGCTGTTTCTAATCCTGCCTCTTCTAGGGTGGGGACTCACTAAGCCCTGCCTAGTCACACAAATCCAATTCAATATCAATTAGGTATACAGTAAAACAACAGATGAAGGTATCTTCAGTAGGGCAATACCACTTACTAGTGACTAACCGACCAAGAGGAGCCTAAACATCCAAACCCAATGAATCCCAGCAAACTCAGAGTTTTCTTTGTTTATTTCCACCTGCTGTAATATTTGTACTTCATGCACATCCAACCTCCCACAGAATCCTGTGTGGTTTTTGAGCCTTTTGATGAACTACCTACATCCAACTTACTAGTCTATTATTTAGCCTCCTGTTATTTCAGTTTTACAGCTCAACTTTGTAAGTAAGACAGGCCAGGGAGTTTTATCCATTGATTTCTACTACATCAAGGTTCTCTTCAGGCTGGGTTAGAGCACAGACGAGGAGAATAATATGCAGAGATCTGTGGTTTCTCTCTTTAATAAAACAACACACCAGAGATATGTTTAGACAGGACTGGCTGATTTCACCTACAAAGATTTTTTGTGACATTTCTAGTTTTTTCAATTGCTGCTACCAGAAATGTAACACATTTCCTATCACTGGAGCAATATAAAGGAGACACAAGGCAGAAATGGTAACAGACATTAAAGAAGCAAAGGAAGGGAATAACTAAACACAGTATAAAACCACAAGACAGCGTAAGAAAAGAACGGTGTTTGTAGGTGAATAGGGAGGAAATGTCACAAAAGGACTACAGAAATAGAAAATACAAGAGAAAAATCAGCAGTACTTTAATAAGTAAATGTTATTCTGCCTGAAAAGAATAGCTGCATTATCCTAAGGCAATGGTGGTGGTGGGGGGGGCATTGCACTACATCAAAATTAATCCAGAAGCCAAGGGTCTGGCATATGTATCCAGTGGAGATGGTCTGCATTTTTATGGAAGAGTTTTAAATTGTCAGGGTTACAGAACTGAAGATTTCTATGGAAAATGCCTTAACAAAAGAACTTCCTCTGTTCAAAGGCAGCTAAAAATAGGTTCTATAAAAAAAGAGAAATCTTGTATACAAATTGATACTAATTAAAACATTCCAGGGATCTGTTCTCCTCTATTTAGATAGTTAAAGTAAATATTCCCTCACAAAGTTAACTCTGAAAGACATTATACTTGGCTTTTTTATAATGGTAATTTTTGATCCTTTTTATTAACATGCAACAGCTCTCTCCCATCACCTCTTCCACGCTTACTGCTCCATTCTGCTTTTACTGAAACAAATACCAGCACTTCATTGGCTTCAGCAGACCAGGATCTAGTAGCTCTGCAAGGTCACAGATCTCTAGAAGACAACGGATGTTTTTTCTACCAGGCCTCCTCCTGAGCATTAAATTGAGTTTTCAGGACAAAAGGAATCCAACTAGCTGGCTGGGCAGCAAAAGGAAAGCAGCAGGATATAAACATGGGTCCTGCCAGGAGGAGTGCTGCCACAGTAAAGTGTGGCTCCAATTATAGCTTTCTCCAACTAATTGTCCCAGTTCAGATCCTCCCGTTTAGCTTTCTTAGGGAAAAGAGCTGCAATGATTTTGATTGCTGATACAATGCCCAAAGAGGGCTCCTAGACATCACAACACTTTCAGAGCATAAAGCAATCCTCTCCATGCTCTTCCCTTATGATTCCAGGGGGGCGGGAGGGAATGCAGCTGATTTTGTACTTGAAAGCATCAGCGCATCTCCCTGGACTTCCAGCTGTAGCCTAATGAGTTGGCAAGTGTATTTTTGCGCTGCAACTTTTCTCAGGATAATTAACAAGATCTGAGATCAACTTTTCAATGCAGATTAAGCTAAATCAGTTCCTCTCCTCATGGACAAGGCAGTGCTTAGCCATGCACACAGATGTACAAAGCTAGTGCTGGTTTTGCTGGTTTCAGAGACATCAAGACCAGTAGGAGCTCCACAAGAGAACTGTTCACCCAGCCACATCCTGCTCAAGACATACTAGTGGGTAACTTTACTACTCTCTCACAAATCATTTGGTATGTAAGTAAATTATGAATTAACTTTCTACTGCCATCCATCTGGTGCTTCTTACAAATGATAATTTAATACAAAACAACTCCTTAAAAATAGAAGCAAACCCAAAGAAACCAAGAAACGCTGAGCCAGCCACTGAAGATGCTACAGCAACATGCCAAAATCAGGGAAGGAACTCTTAAGTAGGGACAGGCTCATAACTGAGAAATAACTGCTAATGATCTTCTTGATTTTTTTTTTCCTGATGGTTTCATAAAACTACTGGAACACTGGTACATCCCTTGTCCTCACAGAGTCCACCACTGCTTGACCACCACAACATTGTGAGCACTGCTGGGCCACTAGCATTTTCACTCTGATATGGGCATTTGGACTTGCTCCAAGTGGGTTGGGAAATTCTTCTGGCAGCTCAGCCAACAATGCTAGCACAAACAGCAGAGAAGCAGGAGCCAGAGTATGAAAACTAAAAGACTTATAATTATGGTCAAAGCCCTTTCACAGCCAAGGACCACAAGTCTTCTCTCACTTAAGCAGGCAAAAAAGCTGCATCACTTCAAAGGGTGGCAGGATCTAATAGGAACCTGGTAGGTTACAGGTATGTTGAGGTGCATCAGTTCAGCATGATAATTTATCAAGGAAATACAGGCAATGACATAGATGCTTTCTTCGGTTCCATTAAGGCTTGTCAGTGTCAAGTCCAAGTCTCAGAGGACAAGAACCCACACACTAAAGCCCCCCTCTGTTCCCCACCTTCCTTTTCCTGGCCAGTCCCCAATATGTGAGGGAGGATATTTCAGGCTTTGAGGCTGATGTCAGCCATCAAAACTGAATTCCCCAAAGGAGCTCAAGAAGTCCAAGTAAGATTTTTTTAAAGCTTTTTATTTATTCCTATGCAGGTGGCTTAACATTTCTTCTGGGCAAAACACTTGCAAAGAAGCTAATTATGCACATCCAGCCATGAACCAAAAAAGCCATCCAGCTATTTCAGAATTCATTTACTGATATGTGATACAGAATGCTATTGCCAAACTCCAGCTGTCAGCATTTGGTCATCCTTTTGTTAAAATGATGACATTTTTCTGAAAGAAATCTCTTAGAATATGAAAGCTAATTAAGAGAAAATGGCAATGACACAGAACATTGTCCAAGAATAATACTCTCTTTCTGCTAAGTAAATGCTTCATCTTCACTTTAACGTTTATTTCTCGTGTAGGAGGCTGTGACAATGGTTTAGGACAACAAAGTTATTCTTATTGCACTGAATGACTAATGGCTATTTAATCATTTTGTTTGACATATATTAATGGGAAAGGGTGAGCTATCCTCTGTAAAATTACTAGCGCATTGTATTTCAGTCCGTTTACAGAGCAAATGGGGAGCCCTCTCCTGTGGTCTTCAAGAACTCTCATTGACTTCAGCAGGATTTTCCATAGTAATGGTAAGCACAAGAGCTAGGAGCTAGCTCCTACACAAATTTGCTTACTCTCCTGCTTTTGGTCGTTGTTTCTGGCACTACAGGCTGCCTGTGTTGACATTCCTCTGTCCATTCCCCAGCAACAATTGCCAATATCCTAACTTCAGCACCCCTGCAGCTGAGCTCTAGGGGTGATGCACTACTGCTAGAAGCACCACATATTGAATGTGAAACCCCTGCTGAGAGCACTTCTGCACCAGCACCAAGAGGACAATCATGCTGTGCCATGCTACAGGCTTCTGTTGCAATGTTCTGGCAGCGCCGACTCTGAACGAGTGACTACACATGAAACGGGCTGGCCATACAGGGAGCAGACTTGTGCAGAGAGGCAAGAATAAAGGGTACTCTCTGCAGATGGAAAACAACAAAGGTGAGCATCTTGAACCAGTATCTCCATGGGAGTAGAACAGGCACAAGGATTTTGCTGTCGGTTACCCCACCCAAGCAATGTTTTGCACTTAACTTTTGGGATTCATAATACAAAACTAATCATTTGCTTTAAAAGACTAAGTATGAGAAAATAATATGTTCCTGTAACAAACTATGTAACCTACCCATGAAACGTCTCTGCTCTTGTTCCAAGACTTATGAATCGAGATTATAATCAATATGTTCAAATATACTGGAGCAACTTGAGAGCTCGAGGCGGATCCAACCTGAAAGCTCCCCCAGTGAGGCTCAGGACTCAAACTCATGAGCAAATTGCTGTGGTGTAACGTTGCCACTGCAGGGCAGCTGAGCTGTAGCAGCGGTCTCAGCACACGCTCTTGGCCCATGGGAACTGTGAGCGAATGTCACTTGGCTCAGTCTGTAAGAGAGATGTTCAGCTGAGACACTCCAGGGCTGCCTGGAGCTAACCATGAGCACCCAGGTGGGTACTGCAGCTCAGGTGGCCTGCAGCAGCTCAGTCATATGAAGTCAGTTTTTTTGGAGGGTCGGTCACTTAGAAATATTCACATTTCATCTCCCTGCAAAAATAAACAAAAAACCCCTCTCTTTTCACTCTTTCATAAAAAATGTACAATTTCAAAACAAATAAAAGTTTTTCCATTGTACTGAGCCAGCAAGTGCAGCCCTAAACCATGAGCTATAAAATTCTGAGACTCATTTATTAAGCTTACCTTTGTTTAGATTATAAAATACCTTACTAAATCCTCAAAACTGTAAAAATACACTATTCCTTAATGTTACTCCAATCACATATAAACACAAAATTATACTGAACTTCTTTGGAATATTTTATTTTTTTTCTCCAGGGATGACATATGTTTCTAATAACTTGCCACTGAGCAAACAGATTTAGCAGGGTAGCAGCATGCTGAGAAAGATAGCAGGATTTTCAGTTTTCAGATGAAAGCAGCTCTATTCCCTGGCAGCCCTACTCCTAACCCCTTTAGGCCAGATCAAATTTTATCTGAAGCTAGCTGGTGCCTGTCTTTGACTTCAATGGAAGTTGAATCAGGTTTTCTACATACCTGCAGTAAACAATTTGAAGCTTATCAATTAGAATACTTTTCATCAGTACTTATACCAGAGGGAATCTGTACCAATTAACAGGATTTCTGGGCTTGGTTATTTACATATGTTTAGTTAAAAGACGACCCAGTTTTTACCAGAGAACAACATTCATCTAATTCATCACTCACAGACTAATTTAGATTATCAAAAGGAAAGCACTATGCAAAATATCCAAGTCTCCCTTGCACCTACAAACAACAGATTTTAAAATCTATTACATTAATTTGCACAAGGAAAATCTACAGAATGATTTCACAAGATCAGGATTAGTTTGCAACACACATCTCACCTTCAGCTCCACAGTTTTCCTGCAGAACAGAAGGTATTTTGCATCTTTAGACACATCTGTTCTACATACCAACTTGAAATGGAAGCAGCTGACAATCTCTGTGGCTCAAGAAAAGTCCATGTACAAGACTATTTCTACATTCCAGAGACCTTTCTGATAAAAGCTTTATCTAGTACTTTCCAACAGGAGTGCTCAATGACAGGTGTCATCTAATCAGCCTCACCTAGATATGAAAGTGATGAGCCCTGAATGACACCATAACCACTCGCTCAGGAATTCTTGTTAAACTAAGGCCACTGAAGCTTTGTTTCAAATTTGATTTAGTCCAACTATTTGAAAAGCTAACCCCAACTTTTCTTCATATCACCATGTAATTTCATTCACACTGATGTTTTTTTCCTAAACTACCTTTTAATGTATGAAAACTGACATAAACTATTTCATCAAGTTCTCTATAAAATACTGCTTTACTCAAATTAAAGCTTTTATGATTGACTAGTGGTAAATATATAATATACATGGGAACAGATGAACAAAAAAGATCAAAGTTCTATTACTTGAGGTCTGTATTTGACAAAGATTCAACAAATAAAGCACTGCGGCTCTTTAAATCATGCAAATAGTTGGTGCTACGTTTTTGTAGAGCTTTTCTGTTCTTTCTGATAAGAATCTTTTCTTTCCTAGGAGAGCTCAGTGCTTTGGATCTGACATTTGTCTAGCAGTTTTATAAAGTAAGAATGAAACTATATTTAGCTCCAGAAAGCCATGGTTTTAAATGTATGCAAAGCTGCAAAAGAATCAGAACTAATCTTAATAAGGAAAACTTTTATCAAGTGTAATTCTATCTGTTTTCACCCAAATGGGAGTAATTTGTTCCATTACCTGTAAAAATTCCAGCCAGACACTTTGACTAAAGCCTCTGAAGCATATTTGTTCAATTAATAACCATGCAAATGTACAACCACTCAGTCATGTCAGGGGCTGCTCCCCACACATCTTTAAATCTTTCATGAAAAGCTGTATCAATCATCACTAAGGGACCTTTTTCTTGCCTCAGCCAATACCATGGAACAGGTGATGGGATGAAAAGAGGAGGAAAATACCATACTTCTCCACTGTCCTGCTACTAAAGTCCAACAGACACACAACTAGCACAGACTGATCCTTCTCACACCCCTGACTGCACTCCATCATGAGGAACTGAAGAGTCTGTTTTCAGACGAGGCTCCTCGGGAGCCGGGGAAGCTAGCTATTGGTGAGTCAGGGCATACAAGGTGAAGGAGCTATTCTGGGAAAAGAATTCCTTTTTTTTTTAAAAAAAAAAAAGCAAAAAAAAACCCTGCACAAGGACTGCAACATTTGGCTGTGTGGTATAACCTTACACAATTTTAATAGCTTCCACTGAACTTAGAGAGGAACTGGGAGCACTTCGATCTTCCAAGTAGCACTCAGTGTCTTGCAGAAACGGATGCCTCGTTAACAACTAGGTAGATCTTTATGTATTAATAAGCTGAATCTATACCCTAAGAAGTTAAAGCAGTAAGTGTGTTTAACATCAAGTTTAATAGCATGTATTTAAATGCATGTATACAAAGCACGTATGAATAGCATGTGTACAAAGCAGGCTCACAGGCTCTCTGATTTGCTTCCCAAGCAGAATATGGGCAGATGACATCAATTTTTCTGTGTATAAACGCATCTGCCAAAATATTTTTGTATTTGTTGTGATGACTAATCTGAAAAGCATTCAAAACATAAGAGTGAGAATGTGATACTTAGTATTGTCAGGGCACTGTACACCTTCTCCATTCATGCACGAAGAGAAAGAGGACCCAGCTACTTTCCTTGCACTGGTCCTCATGATGTTGTTAAGCCCACTTCTATGGGCTACGACAAACGAGCAGAGACAAAATTTGTCTTTAAGAAAGCACATCAAGTACCTAAAATAACAAGCAGGGAAAATTCTGAAACACGAACATAGACCTTGTTTTATTACGCATCTGTTATGCAAATAACATTCACACATCACTAATTCTGAAGTCTAAATATATGAAAGGAGAAAATGAGAAGTTAGTAACAAAACAAGAAGTTGGATAGAAACTAACTTTCTCTAAAACCAAATACCAGACTTTTGGAGCAGGCACAATAGCTACTAAGTGATTAAAACCATAATGCATCTTGAAATGTTTTTTCTGTAGGCCACTTCTTTAACAAGAACAAGGGGAGAACATGAACTGCAGAATGTTGCCCATGTAACTGGGCCGTGCACTTTGGCCTTAACAGACTTGACTGTGGTTTGGGCATGATGCTGAAAACATATCACAATGTGCCCAGTATAAGGAATTTCACAGGACCATGTTCATTATATTTCTGTAGTCAGGGAAGTAACAGCCAGCTAGGCTAAAATAAGACCCACCCAGAACTAGAGAATGGCTGCTACCCAGTTCTAAAGGAGACCCACCTGGCTCATGGCCCTGGGTGGGTCAGGGACAGCCCTGCTTGCCAGAGAAGCACACACATGGGACATTGCTTTCTCAAATTATCAATAACACATCCAGAATAGCTTTGCACTTGCTTAGCACCTTACACAAAATGATCTTAAGCCACTTAAAATGCAGAATTTCCTACAGCTCTGGTTAGGCAAACATTGCAAATTTCACATTTTACAAAATGGGGCAAAAAGAACGGAAGAGGTTGGACTTGCCTACCTCAGTGGCAGGAGAAGGAACAGTGCTCAGGACTGAGCCAACTAATGTACTGCTAACATTACAATCACCTTTGTTTGCCAACTGCTTCTACTATTTCAAGTGACACTGTCAGTGACAGGGTCACTTTTTAAAATCAATGATCAACAACAATAACTTCTTTCATCTTAAGGGATGGAAGGAATTATCAAAGATTTACTCTCACTGAATATACAAAGAAATTAAGATTGAGGGGGGTTTTCTTTTGCTTTTTTGCATGTCTGCTTTTGGAAAATAACAGAAATGAGTAAAGGTACATAGCATTCTAATAGCTAAGCATGTGAAGACTTTTAAGATGTAACCCACTGATGCTCACTGCAGATATGTACCTTTCCCAGTAGGGACACTAATAACATAAACATAATCTATTAAGACCAAAAAAGCTAGATATTCTCACCTCTAGAAACTGGAGATGGTTTTCACGAGTTACTTATATGCACAGGTGTGGGTGTTCAGCCAGTTTACAACATGAACAGTCCCTACACCAAGAAATCTACAATCTCAGAGACAGTCCTGAAGGCTGACTAGACAAACAGGTGTTTGCCAGGCAACAAAAGTTTTTGATGTGGGTCACGCAGCACGTTCAGGTCAAAGCGCTGGTTAGCTGGGCCCGGGAACTGCCATGGGAGGCAGTGGCCAAGCTGCAGGGTATCTGGGGAACCTGGCACAGTGGCAACTACAGAGGAATGTCCATGGACGTATCTTCTTGTCTCCAAGGCCAGTATACCCCTTCCCCACTGTAATCCACGACAAATCACATCTTGGAGTGCACACCTGAAGAGGCTGCTGGAGGAACCCTATCTTTAATAAATTAATGGCAGCGTGACACTGCCCTTTCCCTCAGACTATCTTCCACAAGACACTGTTCAATTGCTCCCACTTGAGTTGCACACGTTTTTCAAAGAGCAGGGAGCAGCCTGGGAGCACATACCCTGGTGTCAGCACACCACTTCCAGCTACTTTAAAGAGAGGAAACTAAACCTCTTTGGCTCGAAGCATCAGATCGAGATCCTTAACAAAAAATCAGCAACCAACACACGAGTGCCACTTCGCACTAAAGCCCCCAACAATCAGAAAAGCCCCGATCAGACCTGCGGCAAAGACGAGGGGACGTTCCCCTGGTTTGGAAAAGGAAAGTGCTGGCTAATAACGAGCGGCACGGCTCTGGCTCTCCCCATGTTTACCTTCCCGGGAACGGGGCGCAGCGGCGGGCGGCGGGGACGAGTCTGTGCTTCAACAGGCTTGAAGTTACCCCCGCAGCTCACTCCGGGGGCTCTCCAGGCTCCGCGGCCACCTCCCCCCCGCCCCGGCCGCACCGCGCCCGGCGAACGGAGGGACGGACGGGGGGTGTCCGCGAGAAGCCGCCCGGTTCTTCCTGGCCGCGGTCGGCCCGCGCCCACCCCTTCCCCGCCGCGGCAACCCCCCCCCCCCGCCCCCGACCGCGGCGCCCCCACCCCGCTCACCGTGCTCTGGCCGCCGGCGCGGAGGACTGCGGCGGGCTGCGCGGCTGGGGCGGGGGCAAGGCGGCCGGGCTGGCAGAAGCGGCCCCGCGGCTCGGCCCCGCTGCTTCGGGCCGGCTCACACGTCAGCCGCGCCACGAGACCCGGATCTGCCGGCTCCCGGCGGCGAGCCCGGGGCGGGGCCGCGCGGCTCCCGCCCCCCGCGCACGCCCCTCCGCGGGGCGGCCACCACCCCGGCACGGGAACCGGCCGTTCGGCGCCCGGGCTCCTGGCCGAGCAGGGAGAGCCGCGTCTCGGCCTCCGCTCCCCGACGGAGGTCAGGCTTGGGTGCTCCGCGGGGCGGAGGACAGGCGGCCGCGGTGGGCCGGCGTGCAGGGCGGTGTCGTTCTCAAGCAAGGCATCGACCTTAAAAAAGCCCCGGTAAGTCAGCGCTGAGAAGGCGCAAGGAAAGTCGCGCTCCTGGAGCCAGGTGTGCCGGTGGGTCTGCCGTAGCCCCCGCTGTCGGGGCTCTGCATTCCAGTCAGAGATACGGCCATGTCAGTTGCTTGGCCCCCAGCCATCACCTCTGAGGTAAGAGGGAATTTACCGTGCAGCTTCTCACCTAGAACTCTAAAGCCCGTTTAGGAGCTCGTGACTCACAAGGCTTCCCTGCAATTAAAGCATCCATCAAAATGTGCTTTTAGCTGCTGTGGAATTAAGTCAGAAAGGAAAATTTCATGCCATGGCTTCTCACGTCAGCAGCTGGGTTTCCCTGTGCCTAGCTGAGGAGCTGGGATGTCATGTCCCCATATGGAACAAGGGGCCTCATCCTGTGCTGGGGACAGCGATGCCACGCCATAATGTAATGGGCATTACACAGGGCAGAAAATCTCATCCCCCGATATTTCCAAACACAAAGCTATCCCAGACAATGGTGTCAGAGAGTGGTCGTAAGCAGAATGATCAACTGTAGCTGCATCCTTCCTTCCACCTCTGCCTCATCTGTCCTCCTCATGTTTCATTAGGGAACAAGCCATCCTAGAAGCAAGCAGAGACAGCTTCCCAACACCACTAAGCAGCCTTGCCTATCTGTCTCCCACACCTAGCACACAGGGCTTAGTCATTGTTCCAGAAAATGGATCTGAGCTCCTGAAATCTCCAAAACAGATGCAGTTCATCACTGGTCCTGGCTCAAACAAGAAAGCAGGGCAGTGGCAACCACACAGCAGTGGAAAGGAAGGTTCCTCCCATCAAGCTGAGGCAGGAACACCGAACTCCAAGCAGCCTGCTCATGCTAGAAGGATGGCAAGCAGACTTGGAGCAACTGTTGCAGTTGGAAAAAGAGCCTCATAGTGATTGCTCATTGGAGCACTGAATTTGTACAATCTTAAAACTGGAAGGGCAAAACTAAGTGATCTAGATGATGCTTTGTCAGGAATAGTATGAACCTGCAATGAGTCTGTAAAGGAGAGGCAGGACCTGTCAGGCATGATGATGGAGTGATCTGCAAGAAAGCAGTATGCAGTGATGGCACTTCCAGCTAAAGCTGTGATGTCTTCCTCTCTTACACTGAATCAAATGCAGCCTCCTCAAAAGTTGGCGCATCACATCTTTCAGGCTCATTTCTCACACTACCCCATCCAGGAGCTTGCATCATGTCTGGTACTCTCTTGAAATTTTCCTTTGATGAGGTGTGCAAACAGCACTATCTGGCTGGCCAGCGAGCCCTCCAGGTGAGATGCACACACTCACACCAAGCAGCATCCCCTCACTACTCTTGTTTTCACCCCACCCCCACCATGTTTTTACTGCAAAGTTTCTGTAAATAGTTTTACAGAACTGGTCTCAGTAAAGAGCTGAGCTATTTCTTCAGTATTGTATTCTGCATGATTTGCACTGCCTTTCTGACAGCAAAACACTAAGTATTTTCCTGATACATATATGTTTCCATTGGCATTCTTGGAAATATGGGAAGCCGATGGGCCTACTGAAGGATGGATTCATGAAAGGGTGATCCTCATGGATGAAACTTGCTTATTCCTTTCAAATAAGCAAATACATACATACATATATATATATTATATCAGCAGAAAGTAGCTAGGTATTCTGCATAAAACATGCTGCCAGAGCATCCCTCAGAATTTGGCCCTCCTGGTTCCCACGGGCAAATGAACAAGTCATAGCAGGCATGGATTCTATCTCAGCTTCCCACTTCAGGCTTCAGCCATCTGCTCCCCCTTACACTCGCAAATTTAGTGCATGATACAGCAGTAAAATAGGATCCTGATATGGAGGCTGTTTTCAGACTCGCTTTATGAAGTCTCTTCTCTGGCAGTCAAACTATGATGACAACAGTGATGTCTTAGGCTACTTTATGAACAAAGGCATGAGATGCATTCAAGATCAGCTAGCAACAAGGACAGAATAGTAAATCCATTGATTTTGGCACACAAAAAAGAACTGTGCTGCCCACTGCCAAGCTAAAACTATGGAAACAACTCTCTGTGAAGTGCAGAAGGTGGTAATGTTCCTTCTACCAATAACCCTGTACGATGCAGGAGGGTGGGAGTTGAACAGATAGTAAGCTATGGCATTCTCTACAGTCATCATCTAAAAGTAGTGTGGTTTGAGCGCTTTGTAAAGCAACAGGCAGACATCACATTCCACATCACAGTGATAGCTTTCAACTTTTTTACCCTGAAAGACAACAGAAAAGCAGGAGTCACACTGGGGACCAAACTTGCCCAATAACTAAAGAGCTTCTTTACAGATACTCAAGAACTTTACTTTCCCTGTAACTGATGTTCTTATCTTTGCTGCACAACTCATGCCACTATGCATTGTATTGCTCATATCCAGATACTTTGTGGAGTGGAAATCCTTACCCTCTTAATTCATGCAGTTTCATCAGATCTGAAAAATTACCTAAAAAGGGGGCAAATCCTCTTAATGTGACTCCTTTTCTGTCTGCTCCCTCCTTTCTTATATGCAGTCCATAATGAGTAGATAATGCTATTCCCTGAAGGAATCTACAAGAAACACTATGGCAAATTCTGACACTGAAGAGCCACTTGGAAGTTCTCTGCAGTATGGTCTGAAAATGGCATCTAGGAGTGGAAAGGAAAATAGCATAAAACACTTGGCAGCAACACTGGGTTTTTGGAAAGAGGGATCTACTTTTGGAAAAAAGAAGCCAAATCCTTAGAAAAGTTGCTCGCAGACATTCCTAGAATTCAGCTGGGCTGGCATCTCAAAGAGTACTGGAGAATTGCAAAGCACTTTGGGATACTAGGCAGCAAGCCTGTGAATTAGCTGGCACAAAGACTGTATTGTGTACTTAGGTTAATGTAAGAGAAATTTACTCATGTGATCACCTCTGAACCAAATATATACTGCCAGGTTTTCTGTCGATGTACAGATACAAGCTTAATGAACATCCAACCACAACCTAAGCTATCAATACTCAAAGGAGAAAATATGGAAGGAAGAACCTCCACTGAAATTGTCAGAGGATCTATAAAGGGCTTTTGTGCTCCTGAAATACCAACATACCAGCACAGAGAGAGATAAATCAGCCACAGTCCAAGGGAAATGATCACAAAGGATTGCTGCAGTGCTGCCAGTTCACAGCTGCCCGATGAAGTTTTCCAAACTAGGAAATGGAGGAAGAAAATCTGAAGCTGAGAGGATGACAAGCATAATTTTACACTTAATTAGAGCATCAACAAGTAACTTACAGTAACCATGAAATGCAAGCAGACCAACTGGGACATCTACAAGATTGGGCTTGCAACAAATGTTTAAAAATAGAGGATGAATATCCAAACCACCAAACTGTCAATGATAACACTTGCTGGGAAAGGCATACCCATGTGAATTAGGCTGAAATGAATCTGTAGAATTAGAACAGTAAGTTCTTAGTAACCACACAATTAGACAAAAGTCCACTAAATTTCACTGTAATAATTATGCAATCAGTGTCAGGAACATATTTTGCAAATACTTGGGGAAACCCCCTCTAAAAATGCAGTCTAAGTGAACCATCACTTATATAACCTTAACAAATTGTATTTCTTCTGGGGCAGAAACCATAATAGCAGCTGCCTGATTGTGGTGGCTTTCTTGCAAAGAAAAGATGAAAAACAGTGTGAACTGCTTCTTAAGCAACTGTAGTTCACAGCCATAAGCTATCTGCAGCCATAAACTTACCAGCATCTAACATTGCTATAGTCATCTGAAAATTGCTGCCACTTGGGAAAAACACATCTCATGTCACCCTCTCCCTACATTCAGAGCCATTTCAGCATCCAGTCTGAAATTGCCTCTGAACATGAGTCAGAGCCCTCAACTGTTCAGGTTCTCACAGTCTTGAAATAAAAATGAATCCCTGTTCATTTTCCAAGTGAACATCTAATAGAAGAAGCCCGATCTAACAGATGAACCACAGGCACAAAATGCAAGCCAGTAGATTTGATGAATGCTAGTACAGAAGAAAATGTGAGAGAAAGAAATGAAAATAAGGTCCCAAAGGATTTTTTTTAATTTTTTTTTAAAACATTTTACACTTCTAAAGAAGAGGCAGTAAAAAGTTGGACTTTTCTGGTCAGAAACTGGGAATTACTCTGACTTGAAATGGATATATGAAGTTTTGCAGTTGCTATTAAGCATTCAATATATGACTGAAATTTAAGAGTATACATCCATTAAAAAGCTAAGGCATTATTTACCAAGAAAAAAGAGAACAAAGAAAGAAGGCATTTCATGCCTCCCTGAGGAGATCAGTATTCTATCATATAAAACATGGCAGAATCTCTGTATGAACTACAGAAAGCTAAATCAAATTGTTGTAGAAAATATAACCTGTTATCACTGTAAGAAGTGCTCTGGCTTCCACAGCACATTTCACATTACATGATGTTTTTCATTTTGGATCTTAGAACATGAGTATTGACAAGTGAACTAGCAGAGACTGCTTTCTCAGCTGGCCAAGACCTATCTGTATGAACATAATGCAAGGGTTTCAGCTTTTGCACATTTGTTGTTTCAGGATGTGGTATGCTACAGCTAGATGCTTGCTGCACTATGTTTGCATGTCAAACCTGCTGAACAGGAGCTATAAACCCTACAGGTGGCTTGGTATAAGCAAAAGAATAATATTTACAGAACCTGAAACACTGTCAACTCAGAAAAAAAAATCTGTAGTATTCAGCCCACAGTTTATAAATTTTGCAAAACCATTGCACAGATTAAGGGAAACCATTTCAGTGTTCAAGAGCGTGAATTTACATTTTCAGTGTTTAAATGGGTTCTTGTGGTTACTTTGTGTTAAACTACTAACATCAAAATTGGACACAGAGGTTGTCTCTAAAACTAGAAATTATTACTGGAAAAAAAGATAGAAAGATTTGATGCCAGTACCGTATTATAGCAGAAGTGAAATTCAACTCAAGTAGAGAAACTGCTGAGGGAGCCAGACTCTTCTCAGTGGTGACAGGGCAAGAGCACTGGGCACAAACTGAAACACATGACATTCCAGCTGAACATAAGCAAACATTTCCTTACTTCTGATGGTGGCTGAACACTGGCAGAGGTTGCCCAGGAAGGTGGTGGTGTCTCCGTCCTTAGAGCTATCCAAAAGGACGTGGTCCTGCTAGGCAACCTGCTTGCTGACCCTGCCTTAATGAGGGAGTCGACTAGGTGATCTTGAGAGTCCCTTCAAACCTCAACCATGCTGTGGTTCTGTGGTACTGCGCCACTCAAGACGGAATCCAGGACTAAGTACATCTGCAGAGCACTTTCACCACAGTTTCAGTGGGAGTAAAAGTATTTGGGATGGGTGATATTAAAATACAGGGATAGCAAGACACCCACAGATATCTGCAAGAAGACACTATACGTGTATCACAGAATCACAGAATGACTAGGTTGGAAAAATCCTTTAAGATCCTAGAGTCATACTTGTCTTCTACTAAAACGTATCTCTAAGTACCTCATCTACCCGTCTTTTAAACACATCCAGGGATGGTGACTCAACCACCTCCCTGGGCAGCCTGTTCCACATCCCATATATATACACACACACTCCTATTCCATGTCAATATCTCTCTGCTCTATGTTTGGGAAAGGGACCGTCAACATAACATCACAACATTCCTACTGCTAGTAGGATCTGCAAAATCATGAGGGACAAGAATATAGCATGACTGAATCTTTCCCAGCGTGACTAACCTCTAATTGGGGTAAGAAAGATACAATCTACAACACTGCCTTTTAAAAGGGGACAACTTCTGATTTACCATGGGATCTGCACTCTGTCAGATACGAAAGCTGTACCAGGGAATTGTATGAGATGGGTTATACTTCACTGAAATTGCTATGATTGCTAAGTCTCATTTGAGAAAAATGTACAAGACAAGAAGCTACAGACATCTAAACTAGATCTTCCATCTAAACAAAGACATATGCTACTACTGACAAGAGAGACACGTAGAATAGCAGGGATTTTCCAGCTACTGTTCTGTGAAACGGTGTGCCTGATGGAGATCAAAAGCTTAACTTCTGCTGTGTTCAGGGAACTTGTACATGAGCCTTGTTTGTTTAACCTGACTTTATCCTCAATTTTTCCCTCTAATAACTTGCCAGATCATGGGGTCTTACTGGCCACACGGCCAAGCTGGAGACAATGAGACTACAAGAACAATAAAATCAGCTTGTCTTTTGTATTCTTGAATTGGTCCTTTCCAGTTTCCAGTACAGAATCACAGAACATTAGGAGTCAGAAGGGACCTTGAAAGATCATCTAGTCCAACCCCCTGCCAGAGCAGCATCACCTAGAATTCAAGTGTAGTTCAATTAACTGTTTACATGACTGTGGTCTAAACAGTGACCAGTGATTTAGCCCTAAATTAGTATTCTATCGTAGTTAAGGTCAATAGAAAAGTTGTTTTTTTCTGGATACAAAATTGTTCGAGTCTCCAAAATGCAGATATTTTAGGATGGTATCAACAGCAATACAGCTTGATAAATTACCCATCTGTCATGGTGGAGCTCTTTCTAGATGATCTCTGACAAACTTCACAATTTTGTAGATTGTTATTGTAGACAGCTCCAAAAGACTTCATCAGTTGTGGTGCCCATCATGACAGATTATACTGTACTTTAGCAAGATGGCCATCAATAGAAATAAGTTCAAATTCTAGTTAGAATTTTCAAAAAGCCTCAGGAACCTGAAATTGCTACATCAAGCAATAGCAGCTGAATTCAAGAGCTCCAGTTTTGGTTTATTAGAAGGAATGACATTTTTCTACCTTTCAGGATCCCAACAAAAGTCTTGTGCTTTACAAAACAGAGAGATCATTGAAGGGGGTCATAACAATTGACAATGTAAAGTATACTGGAGATGTCTCAGGTTACATAGAGGATGAAGAAAAGGTGTCCAGTCACATCCTTTTCTCCTGAGAAGACACAGCAGTGATGTAGGAGGATAGTTTGCAACATGTGCTTCCTGAAGAAGTGTTGTCTGTCCCCTCAAAGGAAAGGCAAGAAGCCAGGTGGAAGCGTCTTGGAGACCTAAATTTTATCTACATGCTGTCAGTTGAATCGGACTGTGCACAATCAAGTTTTCAACAGCAAGATTATCCACACTTTGAGGAATATGAAAGTATTTTGGCAATTAAAGGTGACTACCAGTGCTATGCAACTAGGCTGTGACTGCATTTACTTTTCCTCTAACATAAAGTATTTTTATTTTTTTATTTATTCTGGCTTCCCATATTCAATTAAAGGTTCACAATAATTTTTTGTTTCAGTTCTAATTCTAAACTCAAGTCCTCTAATAAGAAACCCTAATTCCACCCCAAGCAATCATTCCAGAATATTAATGTAACTTTATTTGCTCTTACTCGCTGCATTTACGTACTTCCCCAGCTACCACTGCAGCGAGCAACAAATTCCACATTCAAGGTCCTGTATACTTCAGTTCTTATGACATTTATGAAATGAAGGTTTTCTGAGCATCAGCTTGCATCTGATTTCAGTCCTTATAGTTATTAAAATAGTGGGAATTGTTATTCAGTCACAAATCATAAGGATATCAGGAGAAGATGATGTCCCACTGTCCAGGAAAAGCTATCCAGCTGCCCTTTTATGGCAGCTCTAAGTCCCTTTTGTAACTATCTATGAAAGGAAGACTGACATATTTAATTAAATAAAGTTACACAGATTAGATAATGTACTATAAGTTCTTACATTAATAGATGGCAATATGAAATGCAAATGCTTCATTCAGGGTAGGAAATGCTTCTGAGCGGAAAACAATATACCAGCAATGTAGCATAGTGACTCTACACTTTCTATTATTGGCCAAATCCTCTCTTCCATTATAATAATAGCCACGCTAAGTTGTGAAATCTATTTCTGCATTCCCAGCTTGCTTTCATTTTGAAAGGATCCTAAAAAAGATTGCTATCTTCTTTTTGTAATAGGAACACAGGAGTATAGCTTTATTCCTTTTCCTTTCTAAGATATGCTTTTAGTTCCCTGTGGTCAACTTGTCAGTCTGCTGATACTTCTTTTTTTTTCCCTTTCATGAACCCACAAGAAACAGCCCCCAGATCCCAAGGTGTATGTACAACCAGTTAAAAATTGCTCCACAAAAAAGAGGAAGTGGGTTTTTTTAAAAAAAACCCATACAATTATTTTGCTAACAAACTTAAAAGCATTTGGGCTGCTCGCCTCTAGGTTTTCCTACCAAAAAACATCATGTTCAGATGTAACATTAAATTAGAAGATATTGCCGTGCCACCAAATTAATGAAATGGCTAGGGTGTCCTGTGAATTTCTAATAAAAGCCCTTAGCAAATGAAGAAGAATAGAATGTTATCAGTAAACTACCAAGAATTCCTGCACATTCATTATCTAATGAAAACTCTTCTAAATCTTGTTTAAGCCATAGATTGATTGATGCAAAGTCAATAGCTGAATTAATTTCTGATCTAACTCCATTAAGTCACATGAATTGCATCACAAGAATTAAAACTGAATGACTTTAGGTGACAGTGATGTTTAGTTAGTACACTCACTGCCTTTTAAAGCATATATATTTAAGCTGCTAATGATGTGAAAAATACTATTTGGAAAGCACAGTTCCCTATAGGAACACCGAACAATGGCTGTTGTACCGGTTTTGGGCATTTCTGCGCTCAGAACTCCTACGGGTTCTTCCTCAATACCTGTACACGTGTTGGAGAAGACTGGCCAAGGCAGCTGCAGTGCCACGAGCTCTGTGCCTTACAAAGAACTCCCGAACGGAGGGATCCGTCTCACACCAGCAAGCCAATCTGCCCGGTTCCACCCAGGAGAGGGCACTGTGACACCTGGACACGCAACCGGACGTGGACACGGATAGGAGGAACAGGAAAGCTGAGATGACAACTTAAAAAACTCGGTCAACTTGCACAACCAGTTAGTTATTTTTATGATAAAGCTAATCTTCGGAATGAGTTGAGTCACCCAGAGGCTGCCACAACAGGAACACAATAACCGTACAGGCTAAATTTATTTTCGTAATCTCTGAAATGTGCTAAATGATATGCAGATAGAAAAGACAACTTCTGGCATGCAGGCCTCTCTCTTAAAAGCTGGGATGACAGAGAGCTGTAGGTGTAAGTTTGATGGAAACGAGGGATAACCTAGTTCTATTAATATTATTTCTTGATGATATTTTTTTAAGTAAAGTATTATTACAAATGAGCATATGAAGATTTACATGCAAAGAGTGTACCATCTAATACCAATACAGCCCATACAGTTAATCCTTGTATGGATGCTTCACAGAATAAACAAAAGAAGAATTAAAAATGTGTTACAGGTTCAACCCCTGGAACTAAAGTGTGTGCAATCAATACACAGATCTCTTGAGACAGCTCTCCTCGTCGAGAAAAAAATCCTCCAGCAACAATGAGAGAAGATCAAGCTTGACATTTTTGATTTTTCTAAACTAAAGAGGCCAAGATGAGGAGGGGGGAAGTCTTGTTATGCAAGACACAAAGCAGGAATAGAGGAACAGAATGTTGCATACTGGAAAGTTATTGTTTAAAAAGTGGCGCTTTCTTCCAATCACTGGGAACAATCTCAATTCCAAACTCTTCGACTAATTCTAGAATAATTCTACTAGAAAAAAAAAATCCTGTTAATATGAACAGAATAAAATCAGTAAACTGGAAATGAGAAAGTGATCATCAAGAATCTTAACTCAAAGAACAGAAATTTAAT
The DNA here is from genome assembly GCF_964237585.1 of Gallinula chloropus. Lineage (NCBI taxonomy): Eukaryota > Metazoa > Chordata > Aves > Gruiformes > Rallidae > Gallinula > Gallinula chloropus. Next base: position 13,948,656 of record NC_140092.1, read on the forward strand.
TATACTTAGTGCTGTCATAAGGATCTTGGGAGTCCCCAGGCAGTATACTGGGGTTGGGGGCATCCACAGTCTCAGACAGATGAACCATGCACAGTCCAACGTGTGCGATCTGTGCATGAACAACCAGAACTTCTCCATGAAAACGTGGTGAACTATTTCCTATATATAGGCTGTTGGCTAGATATGATTCCCCATATTACAGGGGAAATGACATAGTATTTAGCATCAGCTAATGAATACTGACAGCCTTTCCATACTGAGACCTTGGGCTGAGGTCTCACAACCACTGATCTTACTTTATACCTACTGATCCTATAAACTTCCCTGCTGTAGTAAACTTACATGGTTTTAACTTCACTTAATGCACCCTATTTCCTGCTCCCACTTCCAGAAATATTTCAAAGCAGTATGCCAAACATATTAAGCCACGTGCGGATACCCAGAACTGTACTTCCCACTCTACTACTTGTGATCAACACGAACAGACACAAGTATTGACCAATTTGCAGCCAGTTTGAGAAAGCTGCTGTTGAAAGAACTGTTTAGTATAAGGCTAAATTTATGATGGGATCAGTGAAAGAACCATATCCTGAAGGGTGATACAAAATTTTGTCATTCAAAAAGTGAGCTGACTATGTTCAAAGAACTAAAGTTTTACATTTTGTGTATGGGTTTTTGTAAGGGTGAAAGACTAACGAGAACTTAATTCAGAGGATATATACGGACCTGCATTATCAACACACTATAAAATATACTATGAAGTCAGACATGGAAGTCACTGAAATTATACAATGATGCCCTGTTCTCATTTTCTTCTAAGCATTTTCATATTTCACAAAAAATCCCTAAATCAAAACTAAAACCCAAACCACCTATTTAAAGACTGCTAGTCTATGGTCCCGTTCTGGTCGAAGCCCCTGAAAAGTCTTCTGTAAAGTAGTAAACTATAGTAAAGCATCAAATAGTATTGAGGTACACAATGATAAATCCGACATGCTGATTACATAAGGTACTGACTTTATGCAGTATTTTAACTCTGGCAAAACTCACCATGGCTTTGTTCTACTCCCCCCAAAACCTTTTGATATTCTCTTTTATCAAAGAGAAAATTAACAAGGGAAGCGAGTGGGTTATACTAAGGAAGAGAGATGCAGTAATTCATATTAATTTGATTTGCTTTGTGCAGTAACAGACTCTGACATTTGTAATCCAAATGAGCACATGAAAATGAATCTAGATACAAACCAGGCAAAATCATTGCCCTTTACTGTGGCTGTTATTGGATGTCTACTACCTATAACATACAGGCATACTCACAGGAACACAAAGGATTCTGACACTTGATAAAGGTCATGTTTTCCACTCCATTCAGAGCAAAATCTGAGTATTATAAGCTCAGCTTCTCTCTATGAGTTGTCCAAAAAAGCACTAGGCATTTAACCGACATATTTTTACATGCTACCTTTATAATTTTTGTCTATAGTGTTCAATAGGAACTCAGTGCATCTTGAATCTAACTCTCATCTATGAGCTCCAAGAGGTAGAGATGAGTTAGTACCCTTATTTTACAGGTTAGAGCAGGAGCCACAGAGAAGTCATAACCTACCTTCTGAAAAGGGATTTAAGGCACATCAGTGGGACTTAGATGTCTAAATTATTCTGAGAATGAAGGCCCAAGATCACACTACAAGTCACTAAAAAGAAATCAGGCCTAGTGCAAAATGATCCTTTCCAAAAATGTACTAAAAAATGCCATTGTGTATTGCATTAAAACTAAGTCTTGGTCTGAAGACCTAATTTGGGGAACAGATGTAATTGGTACCACATTTTTGCAGGATAATAGACTTTTTCCAGTCAAACCATGGGAGATGAGTAAACACACAGAGAAAAAGGCCAATATGCATGTGTATACAGTTGCCAGACAGGGTTTTTTTTATCCCTTGAGTCTATACTTTCTTTACTGTGTATATAATATTTAAAATCCCGTGTATACTAATGGAGGTAAATAAACAGCACTTGCAAATGACAGACATACCAGAAATTGTTGAGATAAATGTATATGTTTTACATTGTCCTGCACTGCACTGTTAAGAGAAGGCACTATAGAATCTTCCTAAAAACCTTCCTATAGACCTTTATGTCTTGAAAGCCTCTAGTTCCTGAATAAGTAACAATTGTAAATTCAATCTCACGTTCAAATCTATCTATGCTTTTACATACCATACCAATTGTGCGTACCTCAGGCTAGCAGGGATGGTTACTGGTATCCTATTTCAGTTGTCTAGACAGACCGACATCTGTGGCTTGCCATGTTTGCCTCTGCAATAAAATGTAACAGTCCATTAGACAGGACTGACATTCACCTTTTACTCTAGTTTTAAAATCTTGTAGCAGAATCCATAAGAAGGAACAGTTCGTTACGCTGTCTCCTCAGAGCTCCTGGGCCCAGAGCTCCTGGGCCTACCCGGCCTGTAAGTTCCTCCCTGTCCCGTGTGAGGGAGCAGCGGCGTCCCCAAAGGGAGGGCGAGGGCGGGAAGAAGGCAAGGAGGGACAGAGATGCGTACGGAACTCCAGTTTTCTCAAGCGAGCATAAGGGTGGGAAATAAAAATAGATGGGAGCTGCTGTACGGGCAGGTTGAGCAGATTCTCACGGCATGTGAAACGCCCCCGGTTATTTTTGTTCTGGGACTTCACCAAGATGCGGCAGCGGTTCCTTGAGCCAGGTATTCCCTCAGAGACACACGAACTTTTCTCCTGCTACCTCAGAACCTCTCGGCCCGGCCCTCCGAAGACACTCCTTCACGCCCTTCCCCGGCGCGGTGCTTCAGGCCTCCCCGCTGCTGCCCCTGCGGGCACAAGGCCGGGTCGGGGAGGTGAGGCCGGGAGGGCCGCGCCGCTCGCGGCAAGAGCCATGACAACGCAACCACCTAAACTGCCCCGGGTCCCGCCATCGGCGGCGTCACGGCTCAGCCCGCAGATGCTGCTCCTCAGGGTTTCGCTAGGCGCCGCCGGGGACCCGTTCGGCCCGCGACGTGGCGAGCGACGGCAGGCGGGCAGGTGTCTCCTGGGGCGGGCGGCGAGCGGGGCGAAACCCCCGCGCCTCCTTAAGAGGCGGCTGCATTCTTCGCTCGGGGGGTAGCGTAGGGGAGGGTGTTGGCAGTAGGATCAGAGGCGGCCGAGAGCGTGTCTCGTCGCCCGGCACTCGACCCCCGCCGTCGGGGAGCCCCGGTGCCCGCTCCGCGCATACGGCGGCCCCTCCTGAGCGGCGACGGCAGGGCCGGCTGTCCTAGCGCGCATGCTCGGCGCGGGCGCCATTTTGGTGGGGCCGGGAGTTATCCAGCGGGAGAGGCGGCGGAGCTCGCTGGGCCCGGCTCGGAGGTGGCGGCGAGTGGGTGCCCGCTGCGGAGATGGCCAACATTGCGGTACAGAGGATCAAGCGGGAGTTCAAGGAGGTGTTGAAGAGCGAGGAGGTCAGAGCTTCACCCCCTCCCCCTGCGTGTTGCCGCCACCCTTCCCCGTGTGTGTGTGTGTCTGAGTGTGGGCAGTGGGGGAAGGTGCGGGCGCCCCGCCGGCCTGCGCGGGGACCCCGCTTCCCCCTCAGCCCCACCTCCCCGCGCTGGGGGTGGGCCCGTCCCACGGCCTCGGGGAGGGGAATGGCGATTCCCGGGGAGACGGGACCCGCCAGCCGCCGGGAGGGGGGGGGAGGAGGGGGGCGCGGAGCCCCTCCTCCAGCGGGACCCGCCGGCGGCCCGAGGTCGGGGGAGAGCGGGGCCGGCCGGGCTCAGGAAGTGTGGCGGAGGCGGCGGGGGGGCGCGGCCCAGGGAGCCTTGGCGGGCAGAGCCCCGGCGAGGGCGCCCGCGGCGGGCGGCTGATGCCCGGGAGCGCCCTGCCAGGCCGGAGGCTGCGGGGCGGGGTGGGGCCTGCCCGGCGCGGGGCTCCCGCCGCCCCCGGCCCGCGCCTTCGCGCGTCCCTCCGAACGCACGCGAGTGCCGCCGCCCGCGCGCGGCCGGGCCCACGCGCCTCGGCCCGGGAGAGGCTTCTCCGTGCGGGCTGGGAGGTGATGAAGCGAATTGGTGGGGCTGAGGTGGGGGCTACACCGTCTCACCCATCCCTTGAACTCGCCCCTCTGCTCAGCCAGAGCCCGGGGCTGCGGAGGACGGCGTTAATGGCATTTTATTTCCAATGGGTTGCAAGCAAACCCCTATTTATTTAGGCTGCTGTAATACAGAACTTCCTTTATCCCACTGCAGGCTCACTCACCTTCAGGTGGATGCTTTTAAAGCCTCTCTCATGTCAGTCATGTTACCTCGTTTCCTGAACAGTATGTTCTGAGGTATGTGGTGGTCAGTGACGGAAACTGGCTGCTCTCAGGGAGACATGAAAGAAGTTCTGATCGGTTTTGGGCAATATATAGCAGCGTTCACAGGGTTGCATCACTACAGCTTCTGCTGTGTCTGTGTCTGAGTTGGTGGACGTCAGCCAGATAGGTTTTAATGGTTGTGTCGTCATTGTCGTCCTACTTGGGATGATGTTGCAGGTTGGATGCTTGTGAAATATTAATGTGAATATGTAACTCTTAGTGCTGGTGCTTTAGAAATCTGAAGGTTTTGACAGAGGAAAAATCGAGAGAGTAATTTTTGAAAGATACTAATGACCTAAAGGAAATGGATTTAGGGTAGCAGTAGTTGGTGTGCTTTTAAATTGTATGCTAACAGCATTGTTGCTATGCAGCTTGAACTAGCCCCTAGAAAAATCTAAGGGCCTTGTTTTACAGCTGCCTTTGGAGCCCAGGCTGATTTTGCCAAGCTATTGCACAGCGAATACAGAATTGCATGTAAACTAAGAGAAATTTCTAGTTGGATACCTTTATAACAAAGCTAGAAAATCTAGACCTGGTAGCCCATATAACCAGCTGATATTGTGGGAACAAAGAAGCCTTTATTTGGGAGTGCTAAGGGCTTCAAGACCCTTTCCCTTTGCTTTAATAATAATAAAAAACCAAAACAACTTAATTTACACAGGTTTTGGGGGAGATCCGTGGTAAATTTTCTTACTTGGAAGGTTAAATCTGGTGATGAGTATATTTTTCACTATTCTTGCTTGTTTAGTCTCTGCATTGAAGGGCTCAGTATAGAATGTTGAAAATAAATAGTATTATGAAATAACCTTTAAGCTGCCTAAAGCTTCCCAGAAATAAGACCACAATTCTTAGGAAACAAAAATAATGGAATTTTAAAATGACAATACAGAAGAATTTGATGCTACTTCTTTTTCCTGCCATTAGCAAGGTATGTAAGAGTGTTATATAAGAGTATGTATAAAATTGCAGTTTACAGAATACACTGACTCCCCTCTCTTGAATACAAAATTTCAGCATTACTCAGTGGTTGTCTAAGTTGCAAGCAAAGTTTTTTCTGAATATTTGTGCATTCAAAGGCAGTCAAACTAGGGTGTTAGTACCACTGAGTATGAAAACACATGGAGTGAGATGGTGAATGGATGTATTAACTACCAATCACAAAGGAAAAAAGTGGGTTTTTTCTACGACTTATGTACTAAAAATATTAAACCTTGTTTCTCTAAAAAAAAATCTGCCAACTTTTTTTCATGAATGGTGGTTAACTAAATTTTTTGTTTAGAAGTTTTAGGTCCCTCTCTGAAGGCCACTTGTCTCCACTTAAAGCATCAAATCAAGAATAATTTAAGCTACACACGGACATGAAGAGCAGCCCCCTTGTTTCCTTACACATGCAGTATGAGCACAAATGCCTGGGGGAGGGGTCAGGCACACTTTAAAAAAGTGCATAGGGAGTTTGTTCTCTGTCTTCTAGTACTCACCTTTGGGGTGAAGTAGTTGTGGAACCAGAAGTGGTTTTAAAAGGGAGCAGCTGGATGGCAATTAAGACCTCCTGTGTTTGAAATATCTTTGGGAAGCACCAAGTTTCACTTCTAAATATCAGTGAAGAAAGAGTTCTGAAAAGCGTGTTTATGCTTGTTATGGACCCTTGGACAATGGTGCTGTGGGTCCTTCCTATTCATATGACTGACAATACTTTGTGCTGTTTCCTTGACTTAAATGGCATTTCTGGAAAATCATTAACATATTAATTTTAGATGATCTTGCTCTCTGGCTTACAGATAAGAGATGAAGACTTATTGTTATATTTTATTTTTTTTTTTAAGTCTGGGGCTTCTTGTGTATTTTGAAAAAGCATTTAAAGCCTTTTCACACTTAAGCCACAAAAGCATTTTTGCTCTGCTTGCTTTATTCTAGTTTTACTATAAACCCTATATATTAACTTAAGGCGTGAGCTATTGTGTATTTAAGAAAGATCCTTGTATCTTTGCATCTATTTAATATTAAATAGGTGACACTAACAACAATTTGTCAGGATTGCTCTTCCAAGAATGACGTAGACGTTTTACCTTCATAGTTTGAAAAAGCTTTAAAATTTTAAGCTAGATGAGGTAGTGTATCTTTAACAAAGATAAAGCTGTGAAGTTAGCCTAGGTAGTAACTTGACTGGTTGAATAAGTTAGGGGTACTGCACTATGGTTGTATTAAAATTCTAAAGTGAGTAAACAGTGCATTAAATCAGATCATACACCAAATCCCAGTCTAGGCAAGGCACTAGTTGCTAAACTTAATCTCTTTCTTTGTTGTCTTGTTTAATTAATCTGTCATCTTTTTTGTTTTATGGGCTGAAATTCAAAAGCCACAAAAGACAGTTTGAACAAAAGTTTGAGGCTGCAACATGATGAAGAAACTAATATTTAGGTGGAGGGAGAATAGTATCCTGCTTTTGGTAAGTGAGAGAAGGCTTTGGTGAAGGTTGGCTGATATTCTTTCAGAATAGAATTACTGTAATGCTGCAGTGGGCAGCCAAATCCTTACCTGTTTATAAGCAGCTAACTTCTTTGGGGAACACCTCTCTGGCATTTTAACAATAAATACAAACATGTTGAAGAATCTTGTGGTCACTTTGATGCTGTGAAGTGATTGTAGTTTGTCAGATATGTTATTGTGATTCCTTTTCATACCTCAGTAGAGCATTGGTGTTAAGCTTTAAAGAAATTGTTAGCATGGAAGGATTCAATGTTTAATTTGTCATTCAGTTTCTTCTATCATGTAGAAAAGTAAAATGTTTCCTGGCCACCTTTGAGTTGGAAGCTAATAGATATCTCACAGTGAAACCACTACTCTGGTACTGAAGGTGACTCGCTGGAAAACAAAGCTTTCTCCTAGCAAGAGGAGAGTTGCTGGTATCTCTATGACAAAATGTTCTCTTAAGGAAGGTCAAGAGGCAGGGGTTTGTCTGCATGGGAGGTAAACCCAGACAGGGCTGAGAATAAGTTAAACTCAACTATAGTTATGGAATGCAGACATCTCAGGTGGATGTTTGTAGTTTGTTTGAATCCAAGACAGCATTCAAGCAGACAGTAGGTTAATGGCAAAGTGTGAAGTTCGTAATTTCCAAGAAGGAAGTGGGTGTTTGTTTTGGAGTCTGCTGTGTGGCTTTGTGATTTGCAGGAGAACAGAAAGGGAACAGGTATCTGCTATACCAAGTCCCTTAGGCTTTTAGAGTTCTCATATCTCTGGTGTTTGCTTTTACCGTTGCCTGTAGTGGTCTTGTGATTTGTGTCTTCATAGTGTGGTGCATGTTCAAATTTTTCTTGTTATTTGGAAAAGCCATAAACATTTAATCTTCACACTCAGAAAAAGTTCATTAATTCGGTTTGTTTATATTTGAGCAGTCTTGGGTGCTAGAAATTGAACTCACTAAGATGGAAACTTTTAGTAGTAATGGTGCTTTAGTGTTACTAGAAGGGCCTGTTGAAAATTGTGGGTGCTTGTTTTTCTTCTACTTAGGATGTAGAACCAATGCTCTTATATAAGAATGAGATGTCTTCTATTACAGCTCCTGAATCAGCAACGGATTTTTTTTAAAACAGTGTCCCTTTTCTGCTAATACATATGAAGTCAGTAGAGGTTTAGTAAGTGCAGAGGGACTGTTTGTGAGAGTAAAGCTGAAGTGTGCCTAGTTAATTAAAAGGTATAAAGTTTAAAAAGGCATAAAGATGAGAGCTTTTGAGCTGCCACTATTACATTGGTACCAGTCTCTGTTCAGCCTCCCAGAAGGCTTGCCTATCAAAAAACTAGTAGTGGTGGTGTGTCAGCACATTGGAGTGCAGGGTGCTATGCAAGGGTATCTTAGTAGGATGGAGAAATGGATGGGCTGACTGGAACCTTTTGAAGTTCCACAGAAGTAGGTACCAAGCCCTGTATCTGGGAGGAAATAACACCATGTGTCAGGACATACAGCCTGGAAACAAAGCAGGCGAACAGAGACCTGCGTGACAGACCAGAGAGCAAGTTGAATGTGATTCAGCAGTGCTCTTGTGGCAAAGAAGCCCAACCACATACTGGTTTACTTCAGCAAGAATGTAGTCAGTGGGTTGTGAGGAATGATCATTTAACTCTGTATTGTGCTTGTGTCCTGTTTTGGTCTTTCCAATGTAGAACACTGCAATGCTGGAGTGAGCCCAGCAGAGCACCATGAAGGTGGTTAAAGAGCAGGAGCACATGGTGTGTGAGAGGGTGAGAGAATGATGTTGAGAGAACTGTTCAAAGGGACATCTTCCTGTCATCCATAAATACCTAACAAGAGACTCTGGAGAAGAGCCAGACTAGTCTCAGGAGTGCACAGCAGTAGGAGGAAATGGACACAAACTGGAACATGGGAAATTCTGACTAGACACTGGGGAAAAAAATTACCATGATAGTAGTTAAACGTTTGAACAGCTTGATCAGTGAGATTGTGGAATCTGTATTCTTGAAGATGTTCAAAACTCAAAAAGTTTTTGAGCAACCTGCTCTATGTGGACCTGCTTTGAGGAGGAGGTGGGACTATGTGTCTCTTCCTACGTGATGCTGTATTTCTAGTTTTTAATTACTGAGGTTTTCTTCTGTTTCTGAAAGAAAATACACAGATAGAGGGTTCAACTCTGCCACACCTGGTAAAGAAATTGAAATCTTCCCTGTAAACAAATTGAAGAATTATAAAGTAGACTTTTTAGTTCAGAAGCTTCCACTGTTGTAAGACAATAATGAGTCCTCTTAAAATCAGAGGCTCAGGTTTTTTCTGGTAGATGAAAAGCTGTTACGGTGGTTAGGTTGAACAAGTTCTGGGTTGAAACCCTAATGGTAGAACAGTTATGAGAGCCGTAATGGGTCTTTAGGCTGCACTTACCTGAAATGTGAAGACCATCTTAACTTTAAAATAGTTGTTAGTGAGATCCTCTGTACGTTTTTGAAAAGAATTTTATCCACTGTGTATTTCAAGCCATGTCTAGGGAAGACAAGGTTTAGACCTTTTCCTATACTTACAGAAAAGGTTACTTTTCAAGTTCCATGAGTATAATACCATTGCACTTTTCAGGCACTGTTACATAAGTCCTAATAAGCACTAGAATTCTGAGTATCATAAATCTATGATTCAAAATCCTTAATGTAAATGGCAGTGATCATTTGACCAGAGCTATGAGTTGGCCAAGAATTGGTAGTGGGAATATTTGTGCAGGGAAGGCAAGATCTGTTGCTCATTTTTGTGCTCATTTAGTGGCATTTTTTCATATTAACCTGTATCCAGTTGAGTTGAGATTTCTAGTGGATGATCTCCATATCAATTGGTAGAATCTTAAAGATTTTGTAAGTGGAAAATAGAAAAAAAAAAAAATCTTGGTCTCCACTGGAGTCAGGCTCATTTGGTTGTTGGAGGTAATCTCTTGAAAACCTGAGGAAAGAGAGCAATCACTGATTGCAGGACTGGGTTTGTTTAGGATCAGGGGTTAGTCTGCAGCTACCAGGTGGTACCCTCTGACCACAACTCTTTGTGGGCCTACAGGTAGTAGGGATTAGCCAATCCTTTCACCTTCCCAGTCTCGCATTCATTCTTCTGTGCTTGTTTCCAGGAGTTTGGCTTTAATAGGAAAGAAGTGTACGAGTCCTAAGGTTAGTTCACTTTACTCAGTATAAAATGTAAATAAAGTTAATGTTTTATCATAGTAAATTTGTGTAACTGTAAACTGCAAGAAAGTGCTGGCTAACGGTCCAATGCTGAGTTATCAAACGGGCTTTCAGTTGCATTAAACTTGTTAAAATGGTGCGAGTACTTAGTGTAGTTCTTAAATTATTTACCTGTTAAACAGTTTCTAGCTTGTTTCATAATCCTAGTAAGGATTGCTGTCGTTTCTGTACTTCACTTTTGCACTAATAGTTGCTTCTGGTATTAAATTGAGAAAATGCTTTTGGTTAAACTTTTATCATTAATGTGCAGATTCTCTTTTTGTCTCTGACAAACTAGGTAAAACTTTGCCATGAAAGAATGAAATTCCTTGTTTCCTTATCTAAATTGCAGCAAAGAGTGTGGATTTTGGGAAATTGTTTTGTAAGGCACTCTGGGGAGGTAGTCCACTTTTGCACTCCTGACTTACCTAGTGTTTTCCCTTCAGATGATATCATTGTTAATACTTGTGGTATTTGAATTGGGAACACTTGAATATGCTTGCTATGAGTATTTCATAAAATATTATATGCATAGTATATAAAGAGCAGGAAAAATAACCTGGTTTGAGGACCAGATCTGTGTCTTATTCTAGTACATTTAACAGAACAGTGCTAAGGCTATGGGATTGCTCCTCTCCAGTCACTGAAGTGTCTGCACAGGAGAGCAATGTTATGAATTTTCCTGGCTACAGAAGAAACTTAATTTGGCCCTTGTGCTTTATTGGATACCATAAAACTCAGTCAATGGTATAACTCTGATTGGCTGTGCTTATGTGTAAGAGATGAGCTCATACTGTGTATCATTCTTCTGTTGGAATGCTAATAGGGACCCATCCCATCTACCTTTGCTGTCACAGTAGCAAACTTAATTTGACTTCATTGTTTCATCATTTCTACTTAGTATTAGTCAGAAAGATCAACAATTCATTGGGAAGGGGAAGACTAATTATTGTTGAAATCTAGTTACTTTGGAAAAATCAAGATTTGAGGAGACATGCCTTCAGACTCTAAAATGTGTTTGTACAGTGTTTTACGAAGGGAAAAAGAACCCAACAAACCCATAAATATGTTAGTCCTTGTTTAGTTCAAGCCAAATATATATCATTTTATGCTTTCAGCTGGAAGTGAACTGTGAGAAAGTCTTTAAGTTTTGCTGTGTTGGGATGTGCACACAGTAGAAGGTTATTGTGCAATACGGTAGCGTATACAAATTACAGTCTTGGGAGTTATGTTGTATTTGCCCCATTTCTGGAAACTTAGAGCTTTCATGGTGTTCTGGTAAGCTCTTCCACTTAGGAGTAAGGGTGTCCATATGGGAAGCTGGTACAGAAAAACTGTTGTGAGCTATTTCTGCGAGCTCTAGGCCTGCAAGTGAATGAGTGTAATTGATTTAAAATGAGCTGAATCCTGGGATTCCTTTATGTGTAGAATTACTAGCAACTGAAGTAGGGTAGACTTGCAGAATCTGCATGAGAGTTCTCTGTGTTTATAGAATGACTAATCCAAAGTATGGTTCAAACTGATTATTAAGCATGCTTTATCTGCAGGGTTTTTCAGTTGTTTTGCATCAAAGACAGAACTGTGTGTAAAAAGATAAGGAAAGTGCATCATCTTGCATTCCTGCAAAACTGCTTGTTCATTTAGGCTTACTTGAACAGGGTTATCCAGAACAGGAGTGTGGCCATTCTGATGCAGAGTATCTCAGTGGCACTTGCATTAGGTTTGGGCAACTCCTGCTCCTGGCTACTGAAATATCTTGCATAGTTAGACATAGGCTATGCCTGTTGTAGGGCCTCTTACACTCTCATACGGGTGTAAGTGTCCCATTATATACACAGTTTTCATGGCATAGCTTTACCAGTTTACCATGCTGCCCCTTAGAGAGACAGGCAGTGATTGTATAACCGAAGGCTCATGCCAGTGTAGCTGTGTCAGTTACACCTCTGTGTGTCCGTGACTGACACAGCAATTTTGTCAGAAATAGTTTAGACACTAGAGGTGAAGTTTCAAAATTCTTTTAAATAAGTTCTCCTAAGGCAGTGCCAAGAAGCAGTGTCACATTCCTCTTACAGCCTGGTCTCCTCTTCCCACTTTTGTGCTCTTCTCATGCTTGAATCAAATCAGAGAGTTGGGTTAAAATGGAAGAACACTGTTACCAAGATGGTTTTAATTCAGATGTTTGCTGTGTGGCTGTATGAACACTTGCACAAAATCCTGCCCACTCCTTTATGTTAGTTCCAGGAGCAAAGTAGGACCTTGGCAGCTGTTAGGCTGGCTTAAATTGCTATGGAAGTGCAGCCTCTTACTTTTTTTTTTTAGTAGAGTGATGTTTTAACAGCTGCAGATTAGCAAGAATAGGTAGAAAAAGATTTTCTAAAACTTGGCGATGCTCCAGGTCTGACTCCTGCAAAATGAAGATGTGTTTAGTATTTGAGAAGCTTTGTGTTCTGGCAGTGAAAAAAAAATCCTTCAGTATTGTTTTTGTATGTAAAGACATGTCATAACACAGAATTTTAAGGTCGGCACAAGTTTAATATCTTGTTAATACATTTTATTAAAGACTTGTATTGAGATGCATTTTATAAGTAAAGCTGTGATAAATACAAAAAAAATCTAGTCTTGATTCTTATTACCAGTACCACGGAGTTCTCATAGAATTCATAGTTTTAGGTCCTTAGATACATGAAAATACAATGTACATTTTACTAGCGTAGTGTATTGATTAAAAAATGAAAAAAAAATCAGTTTGCAAAAATAATAAAACTTTTTTTCCTAAATAGGCCTAACACATCAACATGTGTGATACAAGGAGACAAAAGACAATGTGAAATGTGAACGAACTTGCAGATTGAAATTGATAGCAGGGTCAAGAATGTGAGAGCTTTCTAAGAAAATACTTTTTTCTTGGTTTGACCTTTTCTTATCTAGGAAAACAGCTCCTTAATGTGCTTTAGACAGACTTGTCTTGCTTCTTCTCTCTTCCTTGCCCTGCTCCAAGCATTTGGTGGTTTCACAGATGATTGTTGCTCTGTGCTTTGAAGGTCAGCAAGAGCTCTCTCTGAGAAGGCAAATGCGATCTGCTGACCTCAACTGATAGTGCAGTGCCTATACTTCGTAGACATGACTAGTAATTATGTGACATTTCTGCTTCTCTTAAGCTCACGCTCTGGAGATGCCCTTGATTTGGCTTTTAAGCTGGAGTGAGTCTGAGGAATACTCATGGAGGAAGTTGTTCAACTATTCCCTTCTTTCCTTGGTAGTAGCTCCTGATGAAGGGGAAAAAATACACAATTTCACAAACCTCCATAATTTTGAAGATTAAATTGCCTGTACTTTGTCCTGTACTTTGCTTCCTAGTAGAGTGATATATGCTGTCTTTTTCCCTTTTTCCCAATTTCTTGTGGAAGAGTGAGCTAAGGGGGTGCAATTGACTTATCCTGAGATACTCTGTTAGGAGTCTCCTTTTCTGGCATCATGGAGAGAGCTGAATCATCTGGACTGAGTGCATGAAGTTAATGGTGTCATAGCAAAAGAGTATAAGAAAATCATGTGGCAACTATAGCAAAACTAAATTATTTCCAATATTCATCCGCAGAGTTGTAAGGAATTGGCAAATAAGAATGAATTTGGGTTTGGTTTTAAGTTATTAACTAAAATAACTGTTTAACGGAGTAAATCACCACTGCAAGGTGGAGTTTTCCAGTTATGCTGTCTCAGAGTACTCATGGCTCTTTTACAAAAATAGCATTATGGATTTCATTATGATAGTCAGATGATCTTTTTCTGTAAATCTGGAGATACGTTTGTGCCAGGTTTTGGTGTAAAGTAGGACTGTGGTGGTAGAATAGAAAATGGGGGGGAGGCTAAGGATAGTTTCCTGAGGTGCTAGTATCTTTATAGCACCGTAGACAACTCTTGCTACTATGGCTTCAGACTAGTGTTTCTTATTTAATTTGGCTTAGTAAATATTGATCCACGTACCTTCATTATAAAATGTTTGTGTGTTCAAAAGTACCTACTTTACATCTGTAATTAGTAACTGTATTAAATAACCTATCTAAATTTTAGTTTAACAGTGTTTATTGCCACTTTACCTCAGAAATAAATGGTTCTAAGTTCTCTCTGAAAGATAAATAGTATCCCTGGTGCAATTGGGAAATAATTAGTGACAGAAAACATCTTGTTTTGAGTGCACACCCTCCCTCACAAGATAATGGACTTTGTCCTTAGTTGAGAGAGTTTTGGAGAAATTCCTTATATTTATTCCTTAATCTTTGCTGAAATCTTAGCGTGTACATTCTTTACTGTTTTTGTCACTTAGAAATTTTCCTTAATGGGTAAATTGCTGGTCTTTAAAGCACTAAATGGTTACAGGGTTTAATACTTAGCTGCTTTTATTGCAGCTAGGCTTGTTTTTCTATACACATCATTTAACACTTAGATAAGTGTTAGGGGTTTTGGGGTTTTGTTTATATATATATATGTTTCTAGAGTTTTCTATGAGTTATTTACTGGCCTGTCCAGTCAGACTGCAGATAGTGAATTGTTGAATGGAATAGCAGGGGCTGGTTTTTTAGTTATTTTGTTTTAATTTTTACAAGGAGTTATTCAGGAGAAACCATTGAGTTTTTTGTGGAAGAACTTTTTCACAGTGAGTGTGACGGAGCACTGGGACAGGCTGCCCAGGGGGGTTGTGGAATCTCCTTCTCTAGAGATGGATTCAAGACCTGTCTGAACACTTACCTGTGCTACCTGTCCTAGGGAACCTGCTTGGGCAGGGGGGTTGGACTCATGGGTCTCTGGAGGTCCCTTCCAACCCCTACAACTCTGTGATTCTGTGAAATTCCAAATCTAATGTTAAGGGTGGGGGTTTGCCTGTGTTGTGTGGTGTGGTGGTTTTTGGTTTTTAAATCCTTATTTACCATCTTGGCATTTATACCCAGAGATATTTGATACAAATTCTGCATGTGGTATCTGAATATGTAAGGTGAGACAGGTGCACTTAGAACATACAAGTAGTTATTCATTTTAACACTATTCTCTTTAAGAAAGTTATGTGCTGAAATGAAGCTATAAATATGGCTAATATACATTTCTTTTCCTTTTGTGTTCTGACCAGAAGTGTTTAAAACATAGTATGTGTGCTAATGGATACATAGTGGAGGATTCAGCCTGTTACATCTCTTTAGAGTAGTTCTGTTACGCAGGGATCAAAGCTCTACTGTTAAGATAATGTCATGAGGGAGTAAGTAGACCTGGTTGGTTATAGAATAATGTCACTCAACATTTCCTTTTTTTTGTATATTGTCATCATCCCATATTAAGTTCAGAATGTGCTTTGTAGCCACGGCATGGAAGTGAGAGGGATGTTTTAGAATTGTTGTTTTTTCCTTCCATGAAGGCATGTTCCACATAGAGGTCAAAAACTGCTGGCCATGTAATTAAACAAAACATATTTTTTAAAAGATCCCGTTTCTACATATTTTTTTTGTTAAACCTTCTAGTATCTATACATACACTGTCAGCTCTGTTAATAGGCATTTTAATGCTGATTACTTGAGGTTAACATTTTTCCTGGTATACTGTTTACCAAAATAACTGTCAAATTGGGAGACTTTTAGGAAAACAAAATATTGTGATGCAGTTGCAATTCCTACTTCTAAAAACCACAACCATTTACATTCAGTCCTCAAGAAGTGGATTTATATCAAGATGAAACTTGTCTTAACATGCTCCTGTGGTGCTGACATGTTATAGTTTTGTCTTGGCTCTCTTTTTTGCTTTTTATCTTCTGTGAAGGAAAACTTTTAGGAGTGGATGTACTGGGCTAGTAAGGAGTGTAATAGGCCACAAATAACACATAATTAAAAGAGTAAAGGCAGATTGGAGAATAGAGAAGGAGATGGCATAAAACAAGCAGAGGGAAGGATGGATTAACTGCTTAAAGAAGGCTGGCCCCTCTGAGGGACTCCTTGTTAAGGCCTTTAGACCATGGTGGACCAGAAGAGCTTGTGTGCTGGGAGTAATATTGCAAGATCCAGAGCTGCTCTCTCATAAAGGATTTTAGGAGAAGTGGAGGAGAAGTTATCATAGTAGAAGAACTTAGATTGAAAGTTTCTGTTGGAGTGGATTGTGTGTTCTATACAAGGAGGGTATTTAGAGATGTAACTACATAATGTCATTCTGGATTGATTTTTTTAAGATGAGGAAGGGAAAGAAAAGTAAAATATTCCTTGATCAGATGCTGCTGAGATAAATATGATTGAGTGTCCAGTCTTTGGGAGATGCTTACAGAATGGCTATTGATGAAGGATGAAAGAAACCCAAAGGGTTGTTGGTTTTTTTTTCTTTCCCAATGTTAAGACTTGTAATGGATGAAAATGCCTTCCATGAATCTTTCCCAACTTTTGTACCTCACTTTAGTTGCCGCTCTTGGGTTAAATCTCCACAAAGCAGAATAAAACTGGTGTCACTATAGCAGTGCATAAAGAGTCTCAGCAGTTGGGATGGTCTTAAGTATGGCATATGTTTTGGTTAGAGCCCAAGTGTGAAGCAGGGAATGCATGTAAGAAGAAAAGGCATGTAATCCAACTAGAAAATGGAGGGGGAAAAGCCATTGGAATGTCATAATGCAGTGCATAAGATGTTGCATTAACATTCTTTTCTCTTACTTTCTTTTGGCGTTACTGATCAAAATAATTTATAGGTTGTATGGGGCTTTGGGCAACCTGGTCTAGTAGAGGGTATCCCTGCCCACGGCAGTGGGTTGGAACTAGATGATCTTTGAGGTCTCTTCCAAGCCAGTCTGTGATTCTGTGATGGGAAGTTCTGTTGTTGTAGTGTTGGACTTGCAGATTCCTAGAAAAGGAGTTTGAAGTTGATGGAGTGTTTTCATGTTGGTGAGAGAGGCTAGTGGGAGTTGTATTGTAACAGAATTTAACTTCTTTGAGATGACAGGAAGAAATGCTGCTAGTGATGGCATGGCTCAGATATTTCAGGAATTGCTAGCCCAGTGATTTAGTCACCAGGTTGTTAGTGACTCAACAGGAGGTGATGCTATTTTAGACTTGGTATGGAAACCTAATGAGGTCTCTGTAGAAGAATTGCTTCTGGAAAGTCAATTTGTGTTGTGAGATCACAATTTGTTTCATAAATACTGTGCCAGGATCACTGGTGTCAGAGGCATGCTTCTGGACAACTGCTGGTAACATTTTAGAGAGCGCTCAGGTGATTATGGTGGAGGCCAGGGATTTACTATGATAGAACTGCTAAAATTAAGTTATGTTATCCTATGTGATCCTCATAAAGGGGGAATGTTGTAGGAAAATGTTCCAGATCTGGATGAATAATCATTTCAGTACAGTGAAATATTAGTTATTACTCTAAGGATGAAGGAAAAAACAAGAATTGGCAAGGTCGAGCTGAGCTGCACCTTAAAAAGTCTCTCAGAATAGCATGGTGTTGCAGTTTTGTGAGTCTGTGCTGCTGAGATGGTTTCTTCAAGCAGCAGTTAGAGTTTTCTGCCAGCCTAAACTATAAACAGTGAGCAATTCAAGGCCAAAGTCGCGGCCCGAGAGATAGTCAGGCGCCTCTGAGAATCACATACAGGAGAGAACAACACGGAAGCAGCTGCATTTTGCCACTGGAGAAGGGAGTGAGAAGATGTAACGAGCTGTGCAGACACCAAGACCAGAGAAGGGTGGGGTAGGAGGCGCCTCAGGTTCCGGAGAGAAAGATGCCCCTGCAGCCCCTGGCGAAACCCATGGAAAAGGCTGAGACCCCACCTGCAGCCCAAGGAGGGGCTCCACACTGGATGGGGCAGGTGGAGTCAGAGAGGAGATGCTGTGACCCTTCGTTGGAACAGACCCCTTCCAGCACTTGCAGCCATGAGGAGAAACAGAGACACAGAGATGAGTGAGAGAGATTTGCAGCGGAACAGGTTTGCTGGGGGAGGCTGGTGACCCCACAGAGGACTGGGACTGAGATACATTGTGATTTATGACTGCCTGCTATAGCAGTGACCCACGCCAGGGCAGCTGGTGAATAGGTAAAGCCCTGGGGGAAAGGATTCATGTTGGAGAAGTTTGTGGAGGACTGTCTCCTGTGGGTGAGACCCCACGGTGCAGCAGGGGGAGGGTGTGGAATGAATGCCCCCTGCCCCCCTGGCCGAGAAGGAAACCAACTTGCAGGGGACTGACCGAAGCCCCCATCTCCCAGTCCCTACCCCCCTGTGCTGTGATCGGGGGTGGGGGGGGGGGGAGAAGGGAGTGAAATCATGACTAGAGTAAGGTCTGCTAAGAAGGGAGCAGGGAGGGAGGTTAGTGGTGTTTTAAGATCTGAAAGAGGAAAACAGCTCATGAAGAAGTAACCAAGAACCCCATTTTTTCCCAGTCCCTGCCCCCCTGTACTGCGAGCAGGGGGAAGAAGGGAGCAAGATCACAGCTAAAGGGAAGTCTGCTTAGAATGGAGGGGTTGGGGGGAAGGTGCTACTGAGAACCACATTGTCCCCAGTCCCTGCCCCCCTTGTACTGCGAACGGGGGGAAGAAGGGAGCAAAATCCTGACTAGAGTCTGCTAAGAAGGGAGTGGTGGGGAGAAAGTGTTTTAAGATCTGGTTATGTTTGTTTTAAGATCTGGTCACGCTCCCAAATCCGGTTTTTCTTCACTGTTCTTTGTAGTTGTAGTGTAGTGTAATAAAGTAGGTAGTTTCTGTCTTCTTTGCTTTGTGTTGAGTCTGTTTTGCCTACATCATTGATGACAGAGTGATCTCTCCCTGTCCCTATTTTGACTCCTGATCCTCTTAATATGTATTTTCTCCCCTGTCCAACAAAGAAGGGGAGTAATAGACTGACTTTGGTTGGCATCTGGCCTCCAGCCAGGGCTAAACCACCACAGCTTTGAACACTGCAAGCTCCTCTTCCACCTCTTGCTTTTCCATGAAAAGGTTGTTCAGCTATATAAATTAAAAACGCATTCATCACATGGAGGACCTGGTAGAATTTAAGCATGAACCTGAAATTAAATTATTCCTCAAGCTGAAACAGTGCAATATAGCCTATCATTTTTGTTCAAGATCCTGTACCAAGGCAGGAAGTGTGTGGAGATTGCTACTCCTGTAGTAGTAAGAGTGGCCATATCAAATGGGGACCCAGGATCACTGACTCTGGAAAGAAATTGAGCTTAGTGATAGGGGGTTTGTTTGGTTTTCACCAAGTTTATGCAGTCAGGAAGGATTTGTTGTGAAAAACAGCTAGTGTGATATTAACTGGAACTGAACATGAAAGTGACAATGCAGCTTCCTGCAACAGTGTCAGGGCACTGAAGAAAAGTGAAATGAGTATAAAATGAAGTGAGCTGTATTATGGGTTAACCATGGATTGTATTACTGAAATCAGTCTCTTCTGCTGTTGCTTCTGTCCTTAAAAATGGAAAATTATGGGTTTACTTTGCAGAGAACAAGAGCTGCTGCTGTCAACTTGGAGCTTACCAAGTGAAGTTGACAGGGGCTTACCAGTTGAGGGCGAGCTGGAGAACTTTGAATAGACCTTAGAATGACTGCATTACCTGCCTGGGTAGTTCTAGTGACTGGTTAACTGTAGTAGCTATTTAACCCAGTGTGCTGCCTTGTATTACCTTTGCTCATGTGTAGCAGTACCTCTGGCAGCACAGGCAGTCACTGCAGAGAGCAGACAGGGAAGCTTGATCTAAGCCTCGTGTCGTGCTGCCACAGAAGGCAGCAAATTCGATCTTGGGATGTGTTGTTGGTGATGTATTTTCAGCGAGTGCAGCAGAGGTCTTGTGATTCTGAGACTTCATTCATAAATTCATTTATGCAGGGCTAGTTAGGAGATCATAGGATTTGGAGTGGTGATTTTTTTTCTAAAAAAAATCAATGTAGCAAAATTGAATTTTCAGCTTGTTTAGAGCAAACCTAAGGCCAAAAAGGGAAATTTATATAAATACAATATATTTTGTGAGGGGAATATATGCTAGAGATACAAAGGAACTTATTAAAGTTGGGAAACAGTGCTGTCACAGGTGGGTGTAAATAGATTATAACTTTATCTACATTGTAATTTAGAAAGCTTTGAACAATTGTGGGGCTGTGGAATGAGCTGCCAGTTGGAATAGTAAGAGCAAGAAACTCAAAAAAGGGGGGTTGGAAAGCTTGCAAGAGAAATGTGTTGCCTGTGAGCTTGAATTCAGAGAGGGAGTTTCTTACAGTGCCTGGCGGTTGGGGAGGGTTGTTTCTCTATGACAGTCTGTCCTGATGCTGCTCAGTATTATGGAAACAGCTTTGCAAGAAAACTCTTTTGGTTGCTCTCTGGTCAGGCTACTTATCTGATCAGTAGCAGAAAAAGCATTTTAGATTTATTTTCTTAAAACATAATTTTACCAGTTCTATTAATAGCTCCCTTTCTTTGATGTCATAGCTAAGGTCATGAAAGACAATGCGAGATCTGATGCTGAGCTTAAAACAAAAAGCTAATTGATAGATGTAAATTAGTGAAACAGACCCATTACTAAATACCAGCTTTCAGTTTTGGGGGTACATGGTACATTCTTAATTTGTAGTGCGGTTGAGTCTTTGTTTTTTGAAGTTCAGTGCTTGGCCTCAACTATGTAGTTGCAGCTGCTGCCTCAATTTTGTGGGTTGAAGGATTTTTTTTATCTCAAGTTTTGAAGACAAATGTGTATAACTGTAGATGTGAAAAGCTCCCAAATCACTATTGGATTTATTTAGTGAAACTTTTAATAAAGATCTTTTATATGAGGAAAATTCTACTCGATGTTTGTGTTTTCTTTATATCTGTGAATGAATTTCACCAATGCTGCTCTCTGGACTTGGGAGGCAAATTCAGTGGAATGAGTAGCTCTGGGTAAACGCTTCTGAGAAGCAGTTTGTAGAAAGCATATGGGTTTTTTCATTCTCAAAATACGGTGTTTTTATTTTGTAGGCAAGTTGATACGGGGTGTGAAACTGTTGAGGCGTCGACAATGAAATTCAAGTGTATAAATAAATTGTACCTCATGCCTAAATATTAAAGACAAACATGTTCTTAAGACTACAGTATTCTGTTTAGATCATTGTATTGCTTAAAATAGCGAGCACTCCATTTTGGGTAGGTTTTCTGTATGCCAGTGAAAGTAACCATCGTGCCTATTAATCGCTCTAAGCAAAAACCCCTCAATGTGTAATGTGGTCAATTTAGTTTTATAGTTTAAGATGTGTAGAATTAATAGTTGATTTGAAAGATCATGGTCTCTTTAAAAACGTGATCAACTTAAAAATACAACTTTAGATGTTATGTTGCTGGGTTGCTTTGCTTATTTTAGTGTAGCATAAATAATATTATTGAAACTTCTAATGCTTCACAAGTAGTCTACACTTCAATGAAGTAAAATTCCAACTGAAAGATAGCTGTTTACTTTAGGTTACTGTATTTAAATTATTTTCTTTTAAATTACTATCCTAAAAATTTGAGCTACCATATTTTGGGGAAATCTGTATGTCCAATGTTTACTTATGTTTCTTTGTTTCTCTGTTTATTTTTAAGACGAGCAAAAATCAAATTAAAGTAGATCTTGTAGATGAGAATTTTACAGAATTAAGAGGAGAAATAGCAGGACCTCCGGACACACCATATGAAGGCAAGTAATGTTTTTGTGTATGCAATCATTTTACACCTCAAATCATCTGTCATGAGATACTTTGTTCGTAAAATTATTTTGCAGCATAAAAATATAGACCTGTGTGTTCTAGAGTGTTCTGATTTTTTTTTAAATACAAATTTTCAGCTTGAAAAACATTTCAGTTCAATTTCTGTGTTGCCTGAAGACATCTGTTCTTCACTAGATCATATCCATTTAATGCCAAATCAGAGGTTAATTTGCAGGTATAAATTCTGCAGTGTGTAATGCTGGCTTTCAGTTGTTTACCATCTTGACAATTTAAGGTCTTTAGCCAGGAAGCATCACAAAACTGCACTTTGGAATCTAATTTAACTGTACATGCATTTGTGTGGTCTGATGTGGTGGTGATTCAAAATCATTATGCACTTTTCTATCTAGAGGAGAAATGCCGTTGTAAATATGGGATTAATCTTGGACAACCATGGGTCCCAGTATTTAATTTATACTGGAGTGGGGGACTCTCTACTAGAGCTTCATGGCTATAGCACTCTTCAAAAATTACACCTTACTGGCTTTATTATGGTTGGCATCAGTAATTGTGTATCTCTTCAGTATGGAAGAAGCAAGATAACTTATTACATATAGAAGCTTCAGCAGAAGTTAATACAGCATCCTGTGTTAGAGATCCCAAAGTACTCAATAGTGCTCATACTTGTAAGCTTTGTGTGTTTACATAGACACATCTTCCATTAAAGTTCCTTGATGATAAATGAGGATTACTTTATTTATTTTGAAATTTAAAACTATTATCCCTGCCAGGTATCTACTTTGATTTGAATTTGAGCTTCCAGTAAGCAGAATGTCTCCAAGATTGTTACAAGCAAATAAATTCTTTTGTTGGAAACTAAAACAATTTTCCAGGTTCTCAGTTGCTCTAGTTGCTCCATACCTTGGAGTTGAGTGGGACCTGAATATTGTTCAGAGAAACATGCTGTCGTCATTTTGAAAAGTATATTCTTTTCCAGTGGGGAAAATGCCTGAAAATTGTTTTGTAGGTATAGATGTGCACACAGTGTAAAGCATTAATGGCTATTGATGGCAGCCTGGCTGTTGCATCTTTACTAGGGAGGACATCCCTTGTGATTGCTTCTCTGAGCTAGGAGCTGCTGGTGCAGCAGCAATGAACTTGAGAGCCTGGAGTCTCCCCAGTGCCCACCTTCCTTGCTGGGGCCCAGGGCAGATAAAGGATGAGCCTACCAGAGATTGATACTGGAGAATATTGGGTGGGTGTCAGAAGCTGAGGAGAAAGGAAATAAGTCTGGAAGGGAGAGATTAGAAAAGTAGGAGCTTCTGTGATGGTAGAGATGCTCCTCTGCAGAATATGAATTCCAGAGTTCCTCTACTATCTAGGAAGTAATGCTGGTTCCCCCCTGCCCCTCCTTCCCCCTTATGTCTCTCTCCTCATCTCATGAGCCTCTAGAGTTTAGTTAATAAAAGATGGTTTCTGGAAAGAAGATAATTTCTTCTGGTTATAGTATGTGCCTTCAATTTAAAAGGAGATCACTGCTGTGGACATACAGTACGTAGTTGTACTGGTGACCTGTTGGGAAGTGGATCACTCTGTTTAGCCTAATAGTTCTTTTGTAAACCAAGTCTTACATACAAGTGTTAAGGTGTTGCTCAGTTAAGTAATTGCAAACTAGGAAACATTTGAATGGTGAAGGATGTTGGTTTGAGAGCTGGTGATTTGTTTGTTGGGTTTTTTGTTTTGTTTTTCATTCAAACAGAATTCATTCTCCTCGGGTGAGTTGGTTTGTCATGGCTTGCCTTTCCCCCCCTGCCCCCACCCCCCAGGCCAGCATTACCTCTGCTTATACAATGGACCTTTTTTGAGAATGTATTGAGAGTTATTTGAAATGAAAGATGTATTCATGTGTGTCAAAAGTTAAAAACTGTGTAGCAGTTCATGAAGAGGGCAAAAAGAAGGACTTAAATGCCTGTCCACAGAACTGGGTTCTGTTGATGCAGGATAATTCAGCCAGACCAAAATTCCAGAAGCTGAGCAGTGTGTATTCACATCCTCAGCATCAGCTACTGATGAAATTCAACAACATGTGTTTAGTGCAGAATTTGTTGATGTGGAATGAATGCATACTTTCATACATATGAGTACATTTAATAATGATGGTGTAGTAAATAACCCTTTTGTAGGGGCCAAAACTATTATGTATTCTGGTTATGGCAAGGAATTAATGGAAAAGTAATGTGCTCATATGCTTGCTTTGATCTAGAAGGCATATACACCAAGGAGCAAAATGAGAGTTACCAGCAGCCTAATTTCTGATGTTTCCTGGAACTTGAGTAATTTACTTTGGGATGTTAATATTTCTGTAACATAGTTTTAGGCATTTGTTCCCTTATTACTAAGGGCTTGCCAGCGCGTGAGCGTGTATAGTTCACACTCTTACGACTAATGCAGTAATGCATGCTGCATAATTACTGACTGATCTCCTGTCATCTATAGTCTGAACCATGACACAGCAAGAAGTGCTTTGTGAAGAGAAAGTAATTAATGCAGCAGTTCAGGTTGGACAGTTCCCTGTTGAGAACCATTGTGAAGTGAAAGAGCAGTAATATTTATTGTTGGCCGTAGTTTGGTGAGTTATCTGAAGAGAAACAGCTACTTCAAAATCTTTTCATAGGTGATGTCAGGACACTGGTTTAAGTATGGCTGAGAGGAAGAATGCCATCTGTTGTTAACTAATTTTACAGCTTTTATTTTTCTGTCACTAATGCCAACTTGTATTGATCAATTATTAGAATCTTGCAAGATGCAACTTCAGTTGAAACACATTTGCGTGCCACATTAAAATATGTATGCTTGGAGAGAGGATTTTTGAAAAGTCTAAATTAGCAGCTGCTGTTTTACTTGATTCAAGAGCTTTTCAATAGATAAGTTGTTTTTTATATGTAGGGGTGGTTTTTTTTAAACCCTATGTAACCATGGTAGTAATTTCGAGCAAAGCTCACACGTGAGCCACAATAACTGCATAATTTATACTAGGGGATTTCTTGAAGAAAATAATTGAAAGTTGCTCTGACTCCATTGAGACACATGCCTCAGTAGGAGTACAGGAGGAGTATTCAGCCTGTATGGGTTAATTTGATCTCAAGTATTAAATAGCTATGAAAAAGCCATACATACACATAGTCTTAAAAAAATCTGCAGAAGTACCGTGAGGTAGACGTTAGCATGTTAGTCACTTGCAGTTTAAATGCAGTATTAAGGAAGTAAAACTAGCAATTCTGGATATGAAAGTCTCAAATCTGTATTTTTAACTGTAAACTTCAGTGAGCAACAACAATATTGTGCAAATAATATTATATTGTATAAATAATATTACCGACTCATTAGTCCCCACAGTTATAAAACTTTTTGGGACTTGTACATTCCAGGTGGGGAGAAAAATGGTGGTTGAATAGCCTGTTAATGCAGAAGGCTGTAACAGCCTGTATTTTAAAGGCAAGTTTTAATAGTAGGCAGAAGAAATAGTAATACCTAAGGATAGGTTCTTTATTGCTTTACAACATGGTATGGCAGTAAAATCATAAAGGGACTGATGATTTTTTGGAGTTCAGGAACAGTATAATTGTTCTATTTCTTGGGAAAAATTGCTGCTGAATTACACTTCAGACAAAAGGAAAAGCAAACTTAACTTTTAAGGTCTGTTGTTGATGTATGTGTCTGCAGAAATATTTCTCCTGGGCTGTTCTGCAAACATACATTGAACTTCAGAATTATCTATTGTATTATTATTTACTTCTATTGTATTTCCTGTTAAATCTTCTCAAGTTACTGTAGCATTAAGTGAGAAAAAACAACTTTAAAACAGCAAACTGATTTAAACACTTTCAGGTGTAGTGTATTAGGCTGAATTAAATTTTAAGTGGGGGGGTGTTAGTAGCTGCTAACGTGTTTTGGCACAGATAAAAAGGTGCCACAGACTATAACTGTTCAGAGTATTCCTTTGAGGGTTTTTGCCTGGGTGTGAATCTTGCTACCTCTATTTACTTGAGAGCTGGTTTGGTATAAGAATGATTTGCAACAGAGTAAATAAATCACTCTTGAAATCCCAAAGGAAATAGCAAATAATTCAACTTTAATTCAAAGAAACTTATAAATTATAACAAAGGGAAAAGATTTCCTTGTGAGAGAGCAGCAGTAGGATGAGGAGCAAAAATTGCAAGTGAGGAGAAATGCTTTTCATTTCTATAAAAACTAAATGTCTAAATTGGTGTATGTGTTTAGTTGTGCTCTGTTATTTTTGTCATTAAGCTGCTGTCTGGCAAATGATCTTCAGTGGGCAGGCAGAGATAGGCAGACATAAGTACTGATAGCAAATGTGAATGTTAACAAAACTGTAATTGAAAGAGACCTAGGTAATGATACTGGAACAGGGAGAGAAAAATGAGAAAAGTTTAGAAAAGGGCAGTAGAAGGTGGTTCTGTTCAAGCTCATACTGTCCTTTATTGCATGCTGTAATTCTGCAGACTATATTAATAGCACTGGTGTGTCAAAGCGTCTGTGGAATTGAAATAGAAGTAACTACTTCAGGCAGTAATGTAGAACATAGTGGAAATAGCACTGGAGCCTTCTTTATTTTTATTTCCCCAAAGTGCAGGAACTTTTCTTAAATGACTTAGTGGAATGTTCTTCAGGTCCAGAAAGTTCAAAGTGAAATACAGTTAACTTCAATTGTGTAACCTTAAGAAAATTCGTTGGCATGAGGTATTAGGAAAGAGTCAAAGTAATGTAATATCCCATGTTCAGCCTGCAGGTTCCTGTGGCCTATTATTTAATTTGTTTTGGGAATATTTGGTTTGTATTTTGGTATATTTTACTAAGAGCATGAAAATGACAGTGCTGGAAACAAGAAACTGTAGGGGAATGTACATATTAAATATACCTAAGAAATAGTTTCTGATTTGCATAAGCAAATATGACTATTAGATTGAGTTTATATGCATTTATTTATAAAATATGACATTTAGAAGTATCTTCTATCTAATACTTCTGAATAAATGTGGATTACTTGAAAGCCTGTCCATTTAGAAATGTAAGCTTCATTGATGCAAAAGACTAATGGTCTTTGGTTTTAATTTCTAATTTTTTTTCTCGGTTTTTGCAGGTGGAAGATATCAACTAGAAATAAAAATTCCAGAAACATATCCCTTCAATCCTCCTAAGGTACTGTAAACACTATTTTGGATAAAATAATTTGGCTAACAGGTTGGTTTTGAGAATTCTTATTTACTTGCTTGTGTGTGTGTGTAGTCTCTTTTTGTAGTGCCCATTTTATTTTTTTAAATAAATACAGTTTTCAGACAGTTTTACTTGATGTAGAGTGTATGGCTGTCTTCCCTTCCCCTCAGTTTTATTGCAGAAATGCTGTAAGAGATAATTACTGATTATTTTCATTTCTTGCGCTCCGTAAGTTATTTTTAGTAGAGTCTTGGGTCCAAACTACCAAGTTTCTCATAATAGTTAAATAGTGAGGTGTGCAGTGGTGTGACTTGAAGAACCAATAGAGATGTATAATGGTCCTACTGCAAGTCTGCTGAAGGGAATGCATAAAACCTGTGTGTGGATGAGGCAGGAGAAGTGGCTGTGGTAGAGTCACTCATGCATTTTTCACAACATGCTGCCCTTTCAACTTTACAGTATCTTTCTAGCACTGGATTTGTGACTGCACTTCCATCCTAAGTGGATCAATCTGAATAGTGTTCTCCCTAGCCATGTGCAGCTGCACTTTATGTTCCTGTGCTCTGATTTGGTCCCTTCTTCAGTGGCTTCTGATGAATCAGCAGACTCCTGAGTTGTCTGACTCAGCCTTTTGATTGGCTTTCTGTTTGTCTGAAAGATGTCTTTGAACTGAGAATGTGTTGTAGATCCTGATTGCTTTCACACTGGTACGTAATACTGGGAGGGAACATGGGAAAAAGAGGA
Organism: Gallinula chloropus; assembly: GCF_964237585.1. Taxonomy (NCBI): domain Eukaryota; kingdom Metazoa; phylum Chordata; class Aves; order Gruiformes; family Rallidae; genus Gallinula; species Gallinula chloropus. The sequence goes on from NC_140092.1 coordinate 13,976,362, forward strand.
AGGGAGAGGTGCTAGAGGCTCTTAGCTCTTGTCCTTTGAATGCCTTCTTTGAGGCTGGAGTGAAAGACACAGAAGAAAGTCTTAATGAAATGTTTGTTGGTTTCAGTTCTTTCATCTGCATGTATGCTGGTGGGAGCTGAAACGAGGAGACCTGAATCAGGTTGTAGGCACTGAAAAATGGGTCCATGGACTGTGGCTTAATTGCTGCTTTAGGGCTTGGTGGTTTCCATTTCCAAAGCTTGTAGGCAGCTGTTAGAAGCTCAGAGCACTGTAGCATAGTATTGCTTAGTCTGGAGTCTTGAATTGGAGGCCTTTTTACTTCAGTCTAGCCCTGTCTTTCATCTGAAAGTTTTCTTTATCATGTTCAGTACGTGCTTTGACAGACGTTGTTAGGCTTCATTTGCTGTAAGGAATTACGTAGTATTTATATGGCTTTTCATGTTTTCAAAGTAATTTAGAGAGTTGAGCTAGCTAATAAGTGGCTCAGAAAATTAGAGATCACGTCAGCTGTCCTGGAAAGCAGAACTGGTGTGGTCTTTGTTTACACACCATGAGTGTGCTGATTTCATTATGGCCCTGTATAGAAAATTTATATATAATAGAATTTATTATAGCCATGTATAGTCCTACAGTCTTTTGCTGTAGTGTCTGACAAATAACGTGTTCTCAGCACTGATTTGTTTGCAGAGCAGGGGCGAAAGTTGAAAGATCTGTGCTGTACATAGTATGTTTGTAAGGAAATGGGGTGAGGACCTAGAGGTGAGAAACTGAGACAGGTCACAGTCACTAGAAGACAGTTTAAGTGCAACCTGAAATAAAGGGTTTGAAGGAAATGAAAGAGAAGTTTCTTAAGGCATGTATGTATTCCTTTCAGAGAACAGCTATGGGTTTTGAGACTTCTAAAAGAAAATGTTGCTTTTAACTTGATGTCTTAAACATAAACGGGTTTTAGTCATACTTTGCGACTGTGGATATGCTTTATTTTAGTGTAAAAAAAATATGGACATGATCAGTGAATGAATGCTGGGAGTAGATCCTTTCAACAGTGAAGAATAACTGTAATCTGGTTAGTTTTTGGTGTGGTGAAGAGCTTTGTGCACACAGGTAATGAATGACACTGGTTGGTTGTAGAAGTAGTAGCATCCACCAGAGAGATTTTTATACTTTTGTAGCTACCAACAGTTTATCTGAACAGTGAGATCCAAGGATCTTAACCTTAAGAGTTCAAGGATTGTTTTACTTTTTAGAAGTGGATTTTCAGGCATTTGTAATGGTGGAAGTTTTAAGTTTGTATTTGACCATCTGTTTCTGTCAAAACACTGGTACTGCTGGAGGGTACTTCTGAGTGACTTTGTGATGCAGCGATGTGCACACAGGAGAGTATATGGGAAAGCAGTTGAGAGAGAGTTTGGTGTCTTCAAACTGGCAGTATCCTGAGTGAAGCAAGGCTCGAATAAATGATCTTGCAAACTTGAAGCCTCCTGAAATAAGCATTTATCACATGTCTTAGTTCTGTTTTTTAGCTTGGTATTTCCTAAATTGGTATTTAGAATATTATTAGAAAAGGTACATTTAAAATGTGTGCTTAATACACTGATTTTAATAATGATTTTTGTTTTCTAGGTGCGGTTTATCACCAAAATATGGCATCCTAATATTAGCTCAGTCACTGGGGCTATTTGTTTGGATATTCTGAAAGATCAATGGTAAGATGTAATATGGATTTAAATATGCAAAATCAAATATACGAGTGTCCCAGACAGGAGGCAACATCTCATGTTGCTTTTCACTTTGATTTGAAATGTCCCTAAAGTTTACTGGTTTTCAGTGTAGTATTTTGAGTTGAAAAGATGCAGATGAAATGATTGGGTGGTAATTTTGGAAAGTACTAAGTAGGTAACATATGCAGAGAATGTTTTCCAAAAACTTTTAGGGTAGGGTTAGAGCGAATGTTTCATTGTTGTTGTTTTGTTGGATTTTGGGTTTGGTTTTTTATAGGAAGACTTCTAAAATGTATTAATCTAATTCTTTTCCATTAACAAGTGGTACTGATTGCCTCCTGAACTTTGTCCCTTCGTCCTCCTGAGTTAATAAGCAGAAAAAAAAAAAATCCAAGTGCTTATCGTCATTCTGGCTCTTGACTTACACTCCCAAATGAAAATAAGTTCTGATAGAGGTAAAACAATGCATGAAGTGAATTTGAGAGCATAAAAGGTAACAGCAGTGGGAAAGGGAGAAGAGGCTGACTATACTAATCCTTTCTCTTTTCTCTTTACTACTGATAATATTTATCATTTGCATCTCTGTAGACATTTGTGTATTAGTTGTTGGTCAGTTGGTGACTTTTGATTACTTAATGTTATTGGAAAAAGTTCTAATAGCCATAATCAATGGGTTAGACCTGTAACAACTGAAGTCATTGTTAATTTGTTTTTCCAAGTGATACATTTCATGTGGTTTGCAGATCATATGCACCAGTTGTATGATAGACAAGATGTATAACAGGAATGGAATTCATCTTTGTTATTTCCTCCATGTCTGCCCCAAAAGAGTAGGACTGCAGTTCCCCAGCAGGTAGTATATAATGCATGCAAGCTTCAAATGCTTGTCTGAGCAGACATCAGTTGGATTTGAAAGAGAAACTCTAGAGCAGAAAGCTGGAATTGAGGTCTTGCACGTGGCACATCCGGTGTATTCATCTTTTACAGACTGAGAATGTCATGCAAATTGTGTGGCACAAGATAGTGTAAATTATTAGTAGTTATAATCTTTTTGGGTTTGTTTTTTTTTAAATTTCTGGACCTGCATGTTTTTCTTACAGTTTCAGAGCACTCTGTGTTCTTCCTGGCGGTAGAATCTTTCAACATACATGCCGCAGTACGTGGTGTATTTTTTCCTATCAGTAAAGCCAGTCCACTCTTATACCTGCACCTAGTTATTCAAACTTCACTACAATTATGTAGATAGCGAGGCATTAATCTCCAGTAATGAGATACCATACTCTGAACCAGATTAATGAGTGGGCATGAAGTTAACTGGTTGGTTTGTGTACTGGGATTTTGGTTTCTTTTGTGGTTTGTTTGGCAAAACAAATTTTGGAGGGTGTGTTTTTCATGTGGATCACTTCAGTGATCTGAACTAGAGCAAGTTGCTCTCCCAGATCAGACTGATTTCACTGGTGGCAAGGTTTGTAGTGAGGACAGGGGAGGCAAAAATTCCTTCTCTCTGGCAGCAAAGGGGCTTAACGTAGAGGTGCATCCAACTGTCACTGATACTCTCTTGATTTTATCCAAAGTTTTTAATCTCAGGGTTTTGTTTCTTCCTTCTGTATTTTGGTGCTCCTACATGCACTGTCTAGTTGCTTTACTCATAGTATTAAGGTCTGTGAGTTCTAACAATTATTTTCAAGGCTTTACGGTACTTACACTGGTTCAGCCCCCATGAAGTTCCTCAACATCATGTTTCTCCAAGATGATACTTTCCTCACATTTATCCCAGGAAACTTTCAGGAAAGACAGTCTGTAGCAGAACTCATGCTTATTTATCACATTCTGAATTAAACCCAAAGTTTAACAGCTTTTTTTCTTTAACATTTTCTTGTTATTTTTGTACTACCTTTAATATATTCCTTAAGTGTTTTCTGTGGAGAAGAATGGATGACCTTGCTCCTGTAGCAAGACTGGGATTTAGGAAACAACATTTTGACTTCAAGCCATGAATAGGTCTTTTGTTGGCTTTCAGCGCTGCCAAATGTTGTGACTTGAAACAGCTTCATGAAATTCAGTGTTATCCCCAAACTTCTGCTTTAAGAGTTAAGTAGTTAATATCTTCAGTCTTAAAGTTTGTGGCCTCTATGGTGGTGGCTGAGCAAGCTAAAAAATGCGGAATACAAAAGGCAGCGAAGACCTGAAGAAATCATGAGCTTCAATTTCAATTATTGTGTTTTACTTTGGCAAGAAAGAACAAAAGAGGTGAATTGACTTGTGTTCTTGTAATCTTTGAAAGCTATTTCTTGCACAGATAACTTAATCTGTGTTTTATTTCTGCCTGACAAAAGGAACATTAATGTTGTCCTTCATGAAGATGTATACAAAACACATGTACTGGAACAAGAATTTATCTTCTGTGTATTTAAACCAGCTGGTGCAGGAAGCACCAATATAATACCACTTACACTGTTAAACTCCTCCTTTGAAACTGTTTTCATTTGGAAGCACTAAGGAAAGAATTTCACAGAACTTGGTGGTGGAACGGGAAGGTTTCCTATATATATAATTCCTTTTCAAATAATTCTTAATGTAGTGATCCCTTAATTTTTTAATGGTGCTCTTTGTAAGTTTTGTGTTTTAATTATAGAATGATAATTTAAAATCCCTTGAGCATTATTGAAGTCCTTGTCAAAGCCTCTGGCTCATGTGAGAAGAGGAAAATGTTGTGGCTGCCTCCATCCTTTCTTTTATGAAGGATTTCAGTACTGTGATAGATAAGGCTTCTTTTCTCAGTAGCTTCCTAAAGCTTCTTAAGCCATATGAATGGTTAATATTGTTTAAATAAGCTGTTTGCTGTCTGCAGTATATGTTGGTTTAGCTATTTAAACTGAGAAGTGCCCACATCACCATGTTTAAATTTTCTGTGTGTGTAGATTGAATGATGATTTTAATTAAATTATAGTTTCATTGGAAAGCAAACAAACAAAACCCTCAAACAATACCCCCCAGCCTTGGTAATTTAATATTTAATGTATTTCACCAGGTATTCAAAGGTAAATGGGACAAATGCAATTCTGAAATATTCTTATGGCTGCGTTCTAGGAAACATGTTTAGTTCCACAGTCTCCCATGTCAAAGCAAGCTGTTTCTGAAGTGCCACTTCATTGGCTTGTAATGCTCTGAACTGAATAATGCTGCTCTTGTTGCTGTGCTTAAATGTAAGTCACTAATTCCAACGTGCTGTGTTTCTCAGTGAGGTTAGTGGTAGCTGAAGGACAGAATTTGGGCCTAAGGGACTTAGTAGTATTTTTGGAAGGGTTAGTAAACTGATAAAACACTCCTTTATATATGGTGAATGCAAATACAAAGATTTTAATGTGTTTGTTACAGCTAAAAAAGTCTCTTCCCTACTCGCCCATCCCATGATAATGATTTTCTGTTCTAGTGAGCATAGTTGAGATATTGTTATGCACAGTGGCAGGAGGTTTCATCGGTTTGCAAAGCAATGTCTTTAAATGATTTTTTTAAATGAGTTTAATGAAATTCTTTCCCCACAGTATTTGCTTGATGCTGAAATTCTTTGTGGTTGTGGATTTTCATCATGTTTATATTTGTAAATACCTGCTATGCCAGTTTGTTTGCAAAACAGCTGCTGTTTACTGGCAGAATTAAAATAGGAACATGATTTTGTGGAAGGCTCACTTTATGTTGATATGACTCCTGCTATGTGGTTACTGTAGCCTACCTTTATCTTCCAGGCTAGTATTCGACCTTAAAATTTTATTCTTAAATACTAAATTTATCTAATATTGTTCATTGAAAACTGAGAACTAAATCACTTGAAAGCTGTTCTGCATGAATCCCTGGAGCAGTGATTATTGAGTGTGTGTGTTGTGGCTGTGTGTCTGGCTACAGCAAACTCATGGATGTTGCGGTTTTCACAGTCAAAATAAAACTGAATTCATTTTTTTCATAATGATTGTATTGGAGGATTCATGCTTCAGTTTTCACTGAGATGCAAAAACCATCATTATAAGAGATAATACCACTTTTATGGATACACAAACAACAGCCAGCCCATAATAATCATCTTGGGCATCTAAAACTGCTGGGTTTTGTCTGGGTGTTAGAGGAGCACTGAGCCTCTTTAAATCTGAGAGATAAACACAGAATATGAACATTGTTTGAGGGAGCTCTTCAGCAGGCGGGCTGTCTTCCCCCCCTGCACTGTGTCAAAGCTTTCCTATTATTCTCTTTTTTTTTTTCTGACCCTAATGGGTGACCAGTCTTGTATTTCTCCTGTAAATAGTGACTGTGCAGCAGGCTTCCCCCTCAAAGGCCTTATTCATTCTCCCCTGCCCTTTTCTGATTCCATAAGCCCTTGCTACAGGTTCCTCAAGCTTTTCTGTTGAATTAACAAACTTAGTTATTTCACAAATGGAATAAATATTGCAGATCATTTAAAAAAAAAAAAAAAAAACATTAAAAATGGTTCCCAGTAGCCATGTTTGGTTGACAGAGTGGAGCAGCAATCTGCTGGCTGCAGCTGTTGTGGTGTTCTGCTGGGCATCTCCCAGTAACTAGAGAGATTGTTTCCAGAGAAGAATGTACCTAACATAAGTAACAACTTCCTAAATGGAAAATTACTTAGCCTTCAAAAATGAAGAAGAAAAAGGAAAAATGGCAGTGTTTTGTAATCCTCTTAGGACTCTTTCAGCTCATTGAAAGGTAAGAGATTTCTTACCTCAGGCATGCTGGGCACAGCTGGCTTGCTGTGCTTTTCAGTATTATCCCTATATTCACCCTAACTAGGGGTGCTCTTTTTTAATGGAAATGCCCTAAGATGCTAGCTAAAAAGAAGAACAAAAAGTGTAAGTGAATACAATTTATATCAGCTTGCTTTGTTTGGATTCACTCCGGGTTTCACTTGCTGTTTAACAAATGCAATGCCAATAGAAAGCCTGGGTTTCAGTTAGGGTATCCTGAGGGGAGGCTTTAATTTGAAGTTCTCAGAGAGACACTGCTTCCCTGCAGCGCTCTGCAGCTCACTGATAGGTGTTGCTGCCCTTTCATCCCAGTTTGTCAATGTCAAACTTGCAAGCCTGAGTAATTGCTAAGCAGGATTTTGGGATTGGGGGTGGGAATCAAGGGTTATTGTAAAGTTCAGGAGAAAGCTGGAGCCCGTTATGTCATGGAGCAGAGAGGCTGTAATGTTCTGTGCAAGGCAGATAGGATGCTGGGGTGTAGGTAGGAACTTTTACTTGCAGACCTGAGGGTAGTAAGCTGCCTGCTTTTTATTTACGATCGGTCAGGCTTCATTGCAGTGGTGTCCTGCCCACTGTGAGCATTGTATTCCAAGAAAGATGGGAACCATAGGAAAAACCCAGAATAAAGTAACAAGAATGATAGTCCAGGGAAACATGACCTGCAATGAAAGACTGGGCATTCATTTTAGCTTACAGAATATCAAGGGTGGTGAAGCGTTGGAAAAGATTTTCCAAGAAAATTGCAAGGCTGTAGTGAAGAACAGATGAGAAGAAAGTCTGTCAGGACAAAACCTTGCCTTTGGGAAGAAGGAAAGAAAAAACAAAACCCAGGCATGCAGCTAGCCTGAGTTACCAAAGGGAATTGCTTTAACTCCATGAGATGCAGGGTGTAAATCCACACCTAGAAATAAACTTCAAATATAAGAACAACTGGAAATTAATTCTTTTTTAGGATCCTGTTCTGAAAAAGTAAACCTTTGAGGAGCAGTGGAAAACACAGAAAATGTATCTTTCCTCTGGAAATTTTTTTAAGGAAAATACAGCTGCTTTTGCAGCACATTCCTCTCTAGCTTGAGGGGAGATATGATGGGGATGGTGAGTTGGGTTTTTTAGTTTTGTGCCACTAGCAGCATAGATTTTGCTGCAGAACTGATCATGAGAATTGGTTTTTTCTCTTTTCTGATGAGGGTCAGGTCTTGTTTTAGTAGTGTCTGTAAATGTAGTTCTGGGCAGTCATCTCTATTCACTTCATTCTGCTAAAAGAAGGTAATGGGGAGGAAGAAAAGCTTTTTAAGGTACTTGGGAAATGAGAATCTATTTCTAGCTCTCCAATTTATCTTGGAATCTTAATTTTGTGTCTCAAAAATTAAGACTACAGAAAATAACAAAAAAGCTTTCTTTTTTGATTGGGAAAATGAATTGATATCCTAAAGGTAGATGTAACATGAATATACATTAGTTATATGAAATATGTCAGATTTTCTTTGCCATTAATCACAAACTTTAATTTCATGTTTTAAATACAAACAGCAGCTGACGCTGTAACAAGTTTTCTTTTACAATTTAAAGATACTTCTAAGTGCTTGTTTCCAATGAAGACTTCCTCTTATTATGCATGAGATGAGAGCAGTTTTGAGACATGAGGCTTGAAAATAAGTTGTAAGCTACATTTTTAAACCTTTTTTACATATATAGCTAAACTGGTCTTGTCTATAAACTTATTATTTTAGAGTTTGAGTTCTCTGAACATATAGCCATCTGCATATGTAAATGGATGAGGTATTTATTTTTATTACTCATTTTGAAATTGGAATGTCAGAACAGAAGTTCAAGTATGTTTTATATAAAAAAAATCTGCAAATTTAGCAGAAGAACAGGGACTGAAAGGGCAGTCTTAAAAGCCAGACATAGCTGGAGCCAGCATAAACTTGTGTTCTAGGTGTCCCTGGCACCTTTGGTCCTCAGTAATGCCCCCTGCTCCCCAAGGTGTATTTTCTACTCCTAGAAGGTACGGTGTAAATGGAAGTAAATTGTGTGTAAAAGTAGCACAAGTGGCTGCGACCCCTTTTGTGTCATCTTCTCACTCTAAACGGCAGGATTTTCAGATGTGTCTCAAGTAGAAGGATTTCTGTAAAGGGAAGCACAGAGCAGCTTTTATTTGGTGACTAACTAGGGTATCGGTTACAGTTGATGGATATTTTGTTTAAGTCTAGCCTTAATGCTGCATTAAGTGTAATAAAATCACTTAACTGGGAAAAATGACTTCAGGTCTTATAGTGTGTGTGGTAGATGTGGTGGTTCCTGAAATTCACTGCATAAAAATAAAAATGGTTAAATCCATTGGAGTGTAGCAAGGCCTGGAAGACTCTGGGACACTTGGATGCTGGAATAGTGAAGATGTTGCATTACATTCATTTAATACAAGCTGGTGCCACTGTGAGTCGCATCATCAATGTGTACGTTGAACAGATTAATTTCAAGACAGTGTAAATCAGTGGCCATCACAAAGAACAGTAAATTGTAATAGTAAAATAACGTAGGTACGTATAAAGCCAGAATTATTACTGTGTTCTTTTACTGAGGTGTTTGTGTGTGTGATTGAGGTGTGGGAAAACAAGATGCTTCATAGACTGTTTACTGTGTTAGCTAGGCCTTCGTCAGGCAGCTGAGGATATGTTTCAGTAACAAGGTGTTCTTCATCTGATTAATCTTATTAGTTAATCCCCATCTTTGTAATTTAAAGAAGTATTCTTTGGTTTGGAAGACACATTCAGCTTGGAACCTGAAATAGGTAAATTTAACTGGAGGAGAATCTGAAACTATGGAAAAAAAGAATGCTTAGTTAACTAAGGAAAAGGGTTGGGAAAGGAGAACTACATGTGGTGAAGGTTTTGTGGTTTGTCAGAATTCAGATCCAAAAGCATCAGGGGGTTTTGAAGATTTAAGTCTGCAAAGTTCAGCTCCAGGGACTTCAAGCTGATGTGGCAGTTGGAATGAGACAATATGTGCTAATTAAAATCTCTGTCACTTGGGATGTTTCTCACTTGCGTTTTGATGTAGAACACTGCACTGTGAAAGCTCAGTGATGATTATCAAGCTGAAAAAAAATGAGTTTCTAGGAAAAATCTTCTAGAATTAGAATTAGGGAAGAATGCCATGTTTGAATGGTTAGTAACAGAGCAGGAAAGCTGTAAATGTGAGCATCTAGAAATACAATATTCGGGTGTCACAGATGTACCTCTGACACATTACCACCATCTATTCTCAGTTCATCGGTGTACTGAGCTACAGTACCTCAGTGCTGTTCCTGGCTACTGGAAAATACATACTTTTCTGAAATCTGAGACTGGAAATAGATTTGCAAATTGTTTCTGTCTTAAATCATCAGGTCAAACCCTTGCCCACGCGCTCCTTCAGTCTTCTGAAAACAAGAAGCTATTTTGTTGATTAAAAATTGCATGGTTTGTCTGTAAGAAATTGGGTGCCTGTGTTTCACAGTTTTCCTCTGGCATGTCATGTGCCATCACTACTTCTCTCAAATCTAAGATGCCACGTTTTCTCACATACCTTTCTACTAGTATTGAAGCAGTTCTATATGTTGGCTTAAAACATCTGTCTGTGCCACCACAACAATTAAAAGTCTGGTTAACCCTTTAAATCAGGTGACATACTGAACTTTCAGATCCCATGGGGTACTTGTTTGGTTCCCAGTGTGTGCCAGCTGAAATGGTAGATCAGAGGTGGTATTAATGATCAAAATCTAATTCAATTGTATATTTTAAATGTTACAACATCAGTTTTACAGCGTGTAACAGTTTTACTTTTCTGTTTATTGACCTTTATGAACATATTTGGTTTTCCCCTTCTAATATTAAAGCCTCTTACTTTGAATACACTTTGAGCTCAAGATAAATGGTGACAACTTAGAACCTTATAGTTTGTTTCTAGAGCTATGCTACCTTCTACAGGATTCTTCCCAAGGGTGAAGGTGACTCTGCAGCACCACCATGCCTGCAGAACGTTTTCCTGCTTCCAACAGTCGCATCAGGTTGAAATAAGAGGAAGCTGAGAGAATTTCAATTGCATGTTCTTCAATAGCCAAACTTTTTTATTGGGGAATCACTAGTTATAATATATGTAAATTATTATGTTTTATTGAAAAATGACATGTTAAAACTGATGCAGTGCAAAAGATACCTAATGTATCAAATTCCTTATCTGTTGTAATGATTTAAAATGTAGGTCACTCTTTCTGTGCACACTGCTTTGCTATGAAGAGTGCCAGCAGAGGGAGCACACATGGGCTACCAGTTCTGTACCTATACCTTACGCAAGGTGTGCTTACTGGTAGTAAGGAAGGACAACACAAACTTCAAGTTGGTGTTGTGGTTATCTCTCCCTCCCCCCCCCCCAAGATGAAACGAATGTTAAGTGGCCACAGTGAAATCAAAGACTGTATTTTCCGAAAGCTTAAGAAAGTCCACATTTAAAACCCTGCTTAAACACATGCACAGGTATATCTAAGTACAGTGGTGTTCTAATACCTATAGAAAATTACAGTTCTTAGATTTAAAACCTGTACATGTACTTTGCTATTTTCTATGATAGTAGTCTAGCCACAAAGGTGAGTACAGGCATGGGATTTGGTAAAGTAATTTTTTTTAATTTTAGGGCAGCAGCAATGACTCTAAGAACAGTGTTGTTATCACTGCAAGCATTGTTGGCAGCTGCAGAACCAGATGATCCACAAGATGCAGTAGTGGCAAATCAGGTAAGATGCTCAGTTGACACTGAATAACACTTCTATAACCTTCACTAATTCATATTTGGTCCCAAACTGTGGGGGAGAGAAAGAGTTTATTGGAATTTTTTTAATAATTTATTAGAAAACTGCCTTACAGTAAGTGTGAGTTACTACAGTGTTTTGTATTCTTTACTCTCTGGAATCCAAAGTAAGTAACAGTTTCTTTGGAGTGTCAGGAGGTTTTTGTTAGTTTTGTTCCTTACTTAGCTTGTCAGAGGTGTCGGGAAAGAACAGCATAGCAAAATTAATTCCAGTATAACTTACCTCTAAAACTCTTAGGTTTCTAGCATAAGAAAAGAAATGTTGTTGTATTGGTTTAAAGTGAATTTTAACTTGATGATGTTCATTGCATTTGGCTTATGTAGCTCCTCTTCCAGAATAATATGAATATCAATGAGCATTGTATTTGTTTAATGTCAAAATTTTATGAATTGTGACATTAGTGATTTACTGTTGCATTTAATCCTGAGGAGCAGTTTATCTGGATGAAGCACCCTATGTATTTTTACCTTTGCAAGTACTTGGGATAACTATTTTAGTCACTGGATGAATTGGTATCAGTAGAATTCTACAATCACCAGGATTTGTTGCTTTTCAGGCAGTAGCAATAACTTACAAAAAAGTAATAACAATAAAATGTCAGTTGGCTCTTATGCCATACCAGGGCTGACATGGTTCTGCTGAAAGTGTTGATGAAAAATAGGAACAGTCATTCCATAACTTAAGTCTGACAGTTTTCAGCAGTCCCAAGTATGTGCTGGTGCTTTCCTTTTTACTCTGGGGAGAGGGAGGGAGAGAGAAGGCCTGCCTTCCCCACTGGCTGGTGGGAAGGGCATATTGTAGTAGTAGAAGAACAAAGCAAGTAGTAAGATTCCTCCTGCATCAATCTCATCTGTATACCCTGTAAATCCAGATGCTTCAGGATAGGGTGAGAAAGTGCATGCTCCTTCCCTCTGAAAGTCTGTGCAGTGTGATAGATTAGCACATTATCAAACCTCCCAGGTTTTGGAGGGAAACGTGGAGGTTGGAGGTAGCTTATTGCACTACCAGTTGCTACTTCCATGCTCAGCAGTAAGTTGAGGAGGCTTGCTTGTGGGGGCTGCTGGGAATGTGTGGTGCTGTAGGGCTGCTCTGAACAAATGTCCCTGAACAGCTCTGTCAGGCTGAATTGCTCTGCACAGGGAGAACTGCTGCAGAGGCCAGCAAGGCCACCAGCCATGTCCCTGCAATGTTTTTTTGGGTTTTTTTTTTCCTGCTGGATGTGTGCCCTATTAAACCAAATCACTCTTCTTTTTGATAAAGAACAAGAGAAGTCTCTCCCATTCTGTCCCCAGTGGTAGAATTTTGTAGGGGAATCATTAAGCCTCCTAGAGGCACTTGAGCTGTCAGGAGGGTTTTCCCTTGACAAAAAACTTTCCAATGCTTCCCAGAGACTGAAGAGCAGTTTTTTCAGGTTGCCTCTCAGGTGCCTGTGTGGATGTGTCCAGTGGCACTGTGGGGTGACTGATGTGGGGAGGATTGTTTTTCCTATGCCCTGCAAATACCAGCATGAAAATTGTGCTGGGGTTTGGCTTTGAGTCAGGAGCACGTGTGTGGAAGTAGAAAGTGGTTGTAAGGTCTTTGAGAGATGTGGCTGTAAACATCCAGTTCCTTCACGTGTTTCATTTGGTGCTTGGGTCTTTTTTTAGTTTGTTTGGCTATTTTTTTCCAGAACAAAAATTCACAAGGGACTGGTTATCTTCTAGACTAATTTTTCATTATGTTAATTTACTACACTATGTGTTAGACTTCTGAGCTGTCCAGGTCCATGGCAGTGTCCTGCAAGCTCTGTGTCCAAGAGTTGGGTCCCAGGGATATCTCCTGTTTGAATAACAGCAGTATCTTCAGACACCAGCTGCCTGGTGTTAAAACTTCAACTAGTTGTTGGGTTTAAGTACGACAACACTAACTGCCTCTGACTCCTGATCTAGAGACATCAATAACAGGTGCCTTCAGGCTTTCCAAAGTTTGGTGAGAAGCTATAGATTATTTACAGATACCTAAGTAAAGGGATTTGTAGGACACTAAGTTCTGAATAAAATGCAATTATGACTGATCTTTTGCACTTCAGCTAGTTGCTTTCTAGGCTTGACAGTGTTCTCAATGATTTAAAACAAAAAAAATGGAGGAAGATCTCAAGAGCCGAAGATGATGGTACTTCAGGATGCTACTGAAGCTTCACTTAAATCTTCCTCTCTTTCTAGTTAATTGCAACCAAAGAAACTTATTAGAGTACTGTATAATGCAGTGACTTACAGCTCACAATGGATTGTGTCTCATTTATTTTAATGCCATCAATAATCATATAGTAAACACACAGATTACTCCATGTGGAGCAGAATTAGTGGGATGTATACAAAGCTCACAATGTGGTGTAGTTGCTGTAGGAGAGGTGAAATGAAATGTACAGCAGTGAGAAGCATTATATTTGTTCTGACAGTGCTTTAGAGGTAGAATGATGTCTTTCATGTGTGAAGAAAATGCTTAGTGATCATCAGCCCTGTTTCTGTCCTTAGAATGCATCTAAAGATTTGAATAATGTATTTCTCAATCCTGTCTTATTACTTCGTGCTAAAATTGAATACCTACTCTTTTGGGGTTTTAAAGTGTAAAAATGATTAAGGGAAAGAGTCTCTTTTAATACAAAACCCTGAAACTTGATATTACATACAAAAGTTGCTAAAATAAGAACCTCATTTTGCTTTTCTGAGTGCAGTTTGATGGATGACCCACTTTCTTGGCTTTTGGGTTCTTGATGCAGGCTGAAAACTGTGATAAGGTCCATTCTGTTCTTAATTAAAATCTTGTTCATTGGTGCAAAATAATATTTACATATCCTGTATGATTCCCCCCCTCTGGTAAATATCAGCCTCCTGGCTTTTTGCACACACTCACCCATTTTTCAGCCCTTCTTTTGTCACATGTGCTATCAGTATCCTTACTCACAGGAGGAAGCAGGCCTACTCACAGTGTGTAAAGCCAGGCGTATTTTAAGGTGATCAGGGGGATACATTAGAGCTGTGTGCAGTATGTACAGTCAGGAGATGTTAACAGGGATAATTTGTGTTCTGTCACACCGAATATAAATTGTCTGTAGCTGTGCTAAATATAGCTGTTTCACTCTGATGGGTGTGCTGGGAGCAGTACACAGGAGCAGCCTGTAGTGTTGTGTGACCTCACCTAAAGGCACATGCATTGCATCAGGTGCTTGCATGGGTTTGCTCTCTGTGTAATCCTTGCCTCCAGATTTCACTTCAAAAAATGGTATTAGTATCAGTGTGAAACACTGCTGAAGATCCTGTAGAAAGAATGGTGGGTTGGAATCTGCCATATCATCTTGCCTTTTGGGTGGATTGCTGAGTTGATTTAACTTTCCCCTTCTCCCCCCTCCCCTCTCTCTCTTGTCTAGTACAAACAAAATCCAGAAATGTTTAAACAGACAGCTCGACTTTGGGCACATGTGTATGCTGGAGCACCAGTTTCTAGTCCGGAATACACCAAAAAAATAGAAAACCTTTGTGCTATGGGCTTTGATAGGGTAAGTACATGCAACTTCAAATGTTTCTCAGTAGGGGCAGGGCAAATATGTGTATCTAAGTACAGGGAGACATTAGCACACTAAAGCTGACTCACTAATTCCATGACCTTTTGTAGGTATAATCATTCTGTTTTGCTAATTAGTATTTTAAAACTCCTAAAGTTTTGCTAACAACTTGTGAGCTACCCTGCTTTTTTTTGAAACAGTTTTCCTATCGTTATTAGTTAGGACTTACATGGTAAACTAATGTGTTCCAGCTAGTCTGTGAAGTCTTAATTCCACTTACCAGAGCTGCAGGTTCATGCACTGAAAATATTACTGCTTTTGTTTTCTCATTGCAGAATGCAGTAATAGTGGCCTTGTCTTCAAAATCATGGGATGTAGAGACTGCAACAGAATTACTCCTGAGTAACTGAGCCATGTAGAGAGAGCTGCTTCAATAGTCCAGCTTACCCCTTCTGGAGGAGCATCACCATCTGTTATTTTTAGGATTCTATATAGATTCTCTTTTAAAACTGGCACTCTTGCCTGATGATGCTATCTAGGCACTATTGGAGACTGAAAAAACCGCTCTGTAAATAAAGCTAATTAAACGTCTGTGTAAATTTAAAAAGGGGAAATACTTTAATTTTTTTTTCTTACTAAATATTGTAAAGATTCTTTGAGCTCGGCTAAAACACTGGGGGGAAACATGCCTACGTTAGTGCTTAGCAGCGTGACGAAGACTAGCAGGAACTTGCTGCAGGGTTTTGATTTAGTAATTCAGAAAGCAACGTTGTTTTTTTTGAGTGTTAGTCATCAAAATTGTTGGTGCCACGCATCACAGCTATCTTACTGTTTTTAACATGGATCCTATGTGCCTGTGGATTGACCTATATTTGCATGCTTGTACTTATAGACATATTAGGTAGGGTCGCTGGAGAGAGCACCATTGAAATACTCGAGTGTTCTTGTGACTTTTTGCTCCTGAAAGACTTTTCAAGACTTACCCAAAGTTCCAAATGGTGACCTGTTCAGAGCCAGTTTCTCTCTAGCTTATTAATTGGGGAAGCCCGATTCTCCTCTCCCTTACACCACGCAGCTAAAAATCCTCCCTAGTTTATGTTTCATCATCTGTAGGTATTATGTGTGCCATTTACAGTAGTCTAGGCTCCCCTTTGAATAATATATTTTGAATTTTCAGTAGTTCTTCTTACCCATCATGTTTCCTACCCGGTGTCGCCAGGAGCACGTCTCCATATAGCACAGAAAGATGGAGCTGGTTTGCTTTCTTCTTTTGTTTTTTTTTGTGGTCAATAGATGTAAAATGTTCTTCAGTATGTTCTGGATGATATGATTTTGCTGGGTTTGCAGGAGGGGGAAAAAAGCAAATTCTCTAGCATACTGAGAATTGAAAACCATTTTCTTTTGAGTGCTTTGATATGATGCAATCAGCTGGGCTTTGCAGCGCTCTTCTAGCTTTATTTTGGGCTTCAACTTAAGGATTGCTTACCAGGTACTTCAACATTCATCCTTGCTTGCGTTTTTCTCTAGTTGACACATGGAGGCTGTGTTGGTATTTTTCCTGTACATACTTCAAATGCTCATAGAAGTAGAAGTGTGTTCTCAATTTAGCTTTCTTTTGGATTGATGTTTCTGATAAACGAGAACTGAAATCTTACCTTGGCTTGTACATACAGTCAGTCTTTATTCGTATTAAAATGACATTTCATCCCGAGTGCAAAAGCTTGAAAATTATTAGTTTTGCAACTTCAAACACTAGTACATCTATTTAAAGAGAGCTGTAATGTCTCTGTGAATATGATGCTGACTCTTGAGAATGTATCTGACAAGGAAGTTGGGAGAAATCCTGAGACTAGAGAGTGGGGATGGTGGATAACGGAGTACTGTGTAAGTCATGACTCTGGGGATTTTTTTTTTCTCCTAAACAGTGGATTAGTGGGGTGGGGAAAGGAAATATGTGTCTCTGGGATTTTTCTGGAGCTGTGAAGTACAAGTTGAAATAGTTTCATGTTTCATAGACGTGTTTATAAATCATACTAGAGGACATCAGGAACCTTATTTGTATCTGTTAAATATTTGGAGCAGAACCGTAAAATAGAGCTGTAGAGAGTGAGCTAGTTCAGGGACGTGCCCTGTACTGCTCTGTCTGTGCCCAAACTTTAGAGTATTGCAGGGCACCGGCAGTATTTACATACTTTGAACTCATATCAGTGCAATACTAAATGCATTTGCTTAGTCTTTATACTTACTGCTTTTTAAGGTGTAGTCAGTGATTGGTTTTTTTCTGGGGTTTTCTTGAGTTCCTGTAAATCATTTGCAATGATGCCAAAGGAAACGAGTTGTTTTGTCTTTCCTTATATTTATTTATTTTTGTAACAAGAGGCTGCTGCTGTTCAGCTGGTTTGCCAGGTGAAACCAGGGGCAGTGGGACACTGTGGCAAAAGGCCACTTGTGTTAATCTCAAGTCGCTGTCTTTTCTGTTATACAGGCTAAGAACTTCTTGGTTACATCAACACTTTTTTTTTTACCCTGGTGGTAATTGTGAATTGCTGACTACTCTCCCTTGTTCTGCGCTGCTGTTTATCAAAGAACTTGGAAATCCTTATTGGGGACATAAAACTTGTCGGCTATGGGCTTCTGAATGTGTCTTTTGATGAGCCTCCTAAGAACAGGAGGCTTTTCCAGCACTATGTGAAGGGGTAAAGGAAGCTGGGGGAGGGGAAGAAGAGAGGAAAAGGTTCTTAGGTGAGCGTGTTCACCTCTGAGACAATGCCCTGTTGAGTTTTATTTCTCTCATGAAGTTACCTCATTTTCTTCTCTACTGCAAAACACTCATCTTTCCCCTTTCCCCCCTTGTGTATAGATGTTGGATACAGGTTTTTGTCCTCCATCCTTGTGCTTGGTAGCAAAGATACCTTGATGCTAGCTCAGATGCTGGCAGGAAGGAAGCTTCTCAAGAACCGAGCTGGGATGGAAACCTGACCCAGCATGTGGAGACACCTGTGGTCTGAAGTCCCTCTGAATTTTGAGATGTGAGTCCTTTATAAGGAATGTTTTTGTATTCTTGGTAATTAACAGAGTTGAATATAGGGATAATGTTGTACGAGGTTAGTTTCACTGCAGCTGGGGCTGAGCCCTGGGCATTTTGCTGTTAGTGTTCAGTTTATCTGTGTGGGTTTGTACATACAGAAGGGTAGTTCTGTTGTGTGTGACTGACTGTTGCTACATTCAGGGCCCTGTGCGTTGGCAGATGTGGAGGTGCCACGCAGTCTGCTCCAGCTGCAGACTCGGGCTGCGCATCTACCGCTCCTTACAACAAGAACATAAACCATGGGTACAGTCGCTTTCCAAGTACAAATAAACCCTGCATTGTCTTCCTCTGTGTAAGAAGACAGCTAGAAGCAGTAATTTTTAAGTTCAAATGACCCTGTTTTTCCAAACAAGGCATTGATAACGAAGGTCCCTGGTTGCCAGGCTTCCCTGCTGAAGGCTGTAACCCGCGCTGAGCGAAGCGGTTTGCCCCTTGTTTTGTCGGTGGGGAGCAAGAAGCTCCTCTGCCTGGTTCCTCAAAAAGTAACCTCCAGCTTTGCTCTAGGGCAGAGAAATGCCCTTCCCATTGCCAAAATCCTCTGCTATCCCCACGAGTGCCAAAAGCCCTGACTGTATCCCACCCCCACTTGCCAAATTCACAGCTTCCTCCCGTTGCTTCTGCGAACAAGCTGTGTTCTCAGTATGACAGACCGGTGTGTTTTGGAGATGAAAACTCAGAACATATCCTTCTGGGAAGATGCAGCTTGGTGCTGTTCTTTCTGCATATTCCAAACTTTGACCTTTTTTTATTATTAACAAAAAAAAAGCTTACCACAGAGCCTTGACTGTAATTGGAAGTATTTATCTGAGCAATTAGGTACTAACAGTGTAGGAATATGTCTTGGGTTTTTAACACTACCATGTATTTAACTGTATTCAGAGTGAATTGGTATTGGAACAGTGACTTCTTGTTGTTATCTGCAAGGAGGAATTAAATAGCCAGAAAGAAGTTTACCTGGTAATGCCAAATCTACATTACATGGTGTGGGGAACAGAAACACTTAAACTATGCAAATTAAAGCTTGGAGCTGTGAATGAGACTCGGCACTTCAGAGCATGTGGATGGCTGATGTAACCATGGAAGAGAGGGAAAATCAAAACCTGCTTCCGAGGGCGAGTTCTTGTTCCCTGCCCTGGTTGTGCACTGTGAGGGGGAAAGGTTCTGCTGTCAGTGCAAGGGGAGTCCTAACTCTGTGCGTGGCCCTCGCCTCCTTCCCAGGCACCCACACAAGCTAGCTGGGGCTTGAGCCTTGCCCAAGGGGAAAACCTTAAATAATTGAACAATGAGAATTAGTTTTACCTGGTCTGCTGGTGAGCAGATGCAAAGAGAAGGTGGGGTGTCCTTTCCTGCTGCGTTCTGTTGGTACAGTTGATGAGGAGTGTGGCCACTGACTCCTGACCAGTGGTCGGGTTTGTATGGTTTCGATGGGCGGTGACTCCAGGGTAGGTAGGGAAGGTGCATGCACTGAGCCATCTGTTGGTGTCACAGGACTAAAGCACGAGAATCAAGATGCTCGTTGGGTGCCGAAAGCTTTTTTTCTGGGGAGACCACGCAGACGTTTCCACTGTTTATCCCCCTCCCCTTCCCAGGAGGCGAGGCAAAGGGCCAGTCGCTTCTGTCTTCGTAGCTTTCCCATCTATTCCGAGCCCATCAGTGGATGATGTCGCTTTGCTCTTCCTGTTTGTGGCGCTGGTGTCATCAGCTGACTCGGGGTTAGGCTGCCGAGAGCGGCTGTCCTGAGGCGCTCTGCTCCCTGCTGGGTTACCCAGCCGCAGCGCTCTGTGGGTAGCTGCTCGACTTCAGATTTCTGCTCACTGGCCGAACTCCTGCAAATCCTTTGCACTGTACTGTGATGTGATGTGATGTTCCTCCTCTGCTGTTACCCGCTCTGTAGGCACCCACATAGCCGATGGCTTATGGTGCTGAGCCATCCATTGATGGTGTAAGTTCTGTGACTCAACAGCTGAGGAAATGTACTGTGAAAATGCTGTACTTGTCCGTTTCACGAGTTGCGGCAACCGCTGGTGCTCTGTCGTGGTGTCTGAAGGAGGCTGCCATCACACCAATGCTGATGTCAGTTGTTGAAGAACCCTGCTTTTCACTTACCTTTTCCATCCTAAACCCTGACTTTTCTGATTAAAAGAAATACCTGTTGATAGAAACGGTGGCAGGAGGTTTGTTCCCAAGCATCAGACTTGCTGTATGGGAGGAGCGGGTGGGCCGGAATGCAGCATCTGTGTGTTTTGTCTTGAAAATAAAACCTCCACAAACACTTTTGTACACAAACGATTTTTTAATAAACACACATTTTAAAAGATGTGGATTTTCACTGGGAATGCTTACCGAATAAATGCATGTTTCCCTGAAAACAGTTCTCACTTGGTTTCTGGTAATTCACGTTGTGCCGAGGTTACAGGGTCTGTGCTGCCTCCGTGTGAGTAGAGAGAGGGGAGAGAGGAAGGGATGGTCAAGTTTGCAAAGTGCATTCAGCATCTCTTGGAACCAGGGATTGTGTAAATGGCTGTGTAATGACAGTGTGTTCGTTCCAGTGGGGCTGCCTGGGGTCTCGGCCTGAAATGGAACATGTGTTCAATGCCTCCTGTCGCTGTGCAGAGGCAGCAACTCGCAGAGGAAAGAGTTCTCTTTGTGTTTTCTGGCACTGCTTATCCCATCTCAGCCCATTTTAGAGTTTGTGCTTCATAAACTGCAGCCTGGGGGGTAGTGATGCCCCCGCTTCCCTTGGCATTAGGGAGGAGCTGGTAGAGAATGACTTGGGATGTGATTCCCACCAGGAAACACCTCTTGCTTTCCTTGGCACAGCTCGGTCAGCAGTTGTCAGGTGGCAAAAAGCCTGAGGGAGCTGCTGCCTGGTTGAAGGGAGAAGCGGGGAGCTGAGCTGGTTGTACCGGTGGTGGTTTCAGGTCTGTGTCCCATCTTTGAGGGGTGGAAGGTGTGTGGCCTTGCACAGGTTGGGGTTTGCAGGTTTCCAGGCTGGCTCTGCCAGATGGGACAGGGCTGCCTGGTTTTGAGTGTCCCCACAGCAGTGTGAGGGTTTGGGGGGGCTTCTTTAACTTCATATTGTATTGTGGTACCTCAGTCAGAGGAGCGAGAGGGGGAGCTGATGAGGGGGGCTGCCTCTCTGAGCCTGCCCATTTCCTCAGAAAAATACCCTGAAAGGGAGCATTTCCTTGTGGCTGTAGTTAGTGGCTATTGTGACATGAGCACTGGTGAGCTGCTTTATACCAAACACTTGCAAAGTTGCCCTACAGCCTTGCTGTGTCTTCCAGCGCCCTAAAACTGGCAGCGAGTTCCCAGTGGAAATGGGCTAATGGTGCTTACTGGTGGCTGGATGACTTGTGTGCTTAACTCTGTTTTGATAGCTGTGATGCTGATGCGTTTAGCTCTGGGCAGGTAATGCTGATACTGCCAGTACAGCAAATCCAGGATTTCAAATTGTTTTAAGGTCAAGTCTGGATCTGGAGCGTCCCATGTCTGGTATAATGTCAAATAAATTGTTATTGCTTCACTTAGTGGCTGCTTTGTGTTGAAATATGCAACATCTTCAGGTGGGTTAGTGACAGCTTGGTGTAAAACAGTGTAATTGGCTGTGATGGTGAGGAAAAACAAGTCTGGTGTTGCTGGAGGGAAGGTGGGAGAGAAGTGGTTTTGTGCTGGTGTTAGGGAGCCCCAGCCCCCCAAGTCCTCAGTGTACAGCTGTGGTCCTTAGCTCACAGCTGTGGGTCAGGGCATGGGCTGGGAAAAGGGGCCATGCCCAGCAAGGGCCTTGCTCTCCTCTCCCTGTCCTGGTCTCTTCCCTGCCACCACCTTTGCCTGAACAACTCTTCTGGCAGCAGGTTTAAGAGCACGTTAGGCAGAGGGCGGTTAGGGCTCCTGCCTGTCCTGTTGGAGAGGTTTGGGAAGTTTCCCACAGCCAAGCCACGTCACTGAGTGATGGGAGCAGGCCTTGCTTGTTCTGGCTGGCTGTCCCCATTCCAAAACATCTACCCACTGCCCGGGTGGAGAGTTGGGTGTGAGGGTGGCTTCCTTGAGGCAGGAGCACCTTCCTGACCAGAGCCAGGTATGCTTCAAGGTGGATTTTGGCTCGAAGAGCAGACCTAGACCTGGCTGGTCCTGTTTCCCGGAGCAGCCTGTCGGATGAGCCTGTGTCCCAGCAGCAGTGCTGGAGCTCCTGCTGTTGCCACGGGTTTAAATTTCCAAATTTCCCCAACTGGGAGGCAGAAGAACAGATACCAGCTGCAGACCTGGAAGCAGGGGCCATCTTCACGTGGCTCTGTGAAGCAGTGTTGGGTGTGAGGTGGTTTCTCTGGGCAGGAAGTGGTTCAGGGGAGCTGATGCTGTCAGGTCAGATGGCAAGAAGCCCCATTGCATTTATGGCTTTTGCTGTGAAAAGGGACACTGCCTGTGAAAGGGAAAAGGCTTGTGTCTGAGCTTTCCTGAGGTGTGTGACCCCTGGTTGGGGGTGAGGGGGAGCAGTGCTCTCCCTCTTGCCTGGGATGCACATACCCCAGTATAACATCTTCCACGTTCAAGTCCTTAAGTGGTCTGTCATGTGTCAAAAATGCCAGGAGGGAGCTGTTTGCAGGTCATGCTTGTCAGAAGAACAAGCTGTCTGGAAGCTGGTGTGTATGAACAGAACAAGGCAGTTACCAAAAGTTCATTGAATTGGGCACCGCAGAGTTAAAAAAACAAACCCCAAAGGTTAAGAACAAAGAACAAGTTCTTCATGATGTTCTTTTGCCCCCGTCCTCACCTGTGAGCAGTTCAGCAAAGGGAAGCACAGAGTTGTGCACCCAGGGAGGACCAGCCCCAGGCACCAGCATGTGCTGGGGCAGCTGGGCAGCAGCAGACCTGGGGCATCCTGGTGGACACCAAATTGAACAACCAGCCATAGATCTGCCTTCATGGTAAAGGCAGCAGGTGGTGTCCTGGGCTGCATTCAGTGTTTGGTCATCCTGCCCCTTGGCTTGGCAGCTGGGCTGCTGTGCCCAGGTCTGGTGGGCAACTGTGGTATCAGGGGTCTGTGTCTGGTGAGGTGTCTGCAAGGAAAGCAAATAAATGGGCACAAAAGGACCCTGTCACACAGGTGTGAAATGGCAAAGCCCTCTGCACAGCAAACAGGTTACAAGAAGGAAAAGGAAAGCCCCAAACCCCAGACATTCCGGCTTGAGGGTGTGACAGTTTGGAAGGGAAGGAGATGAGGATGCTGAGTCACATGCAATTCTGGTGTCATCTGGCAAAGAACTGCTTCGGGCAGCTTCCAGGAACATCCTCAGAGAAGATGTTGTGCACAAGGACAAGCCCTGAGAGTAAGAATCAGCCTTCACTCCCCTGGAAAAGGCAGTGCGTGGCCTCAGCGTGTGGAGCAGCTCCCTGGACAGAGGGTAGGTGGGAAGCGGCTTGGGCGCAGGGGGGTAAGTGGTCTTTTGGAGGGGGGGACATGTTACCAAGGATGTTCAGGGCTGGGGAATAACCAATTAACAAGCAGATGGGAGCTGTTGAGATCTGAACAAGATGGTGAGGCTGTCTCAGTTTAAGAGGAAGGCACCTCGCCCTGGCACTGGCTCTGGGGGAGGCAGAGGTGCCTTCAAAAAGGACAAACAGTGTCTTGTACTTGGTGGATTCTGGGGAAGGGGTTGTGGTGTCAGACATAATGGGCTTGGAGAAAGTGTATAAGGAGATGGAGCAAGGGGCTGTTTGATCAAGTGTGTAAATGCAGTGATGGGCCTTTCTCTGGAGCCAGGTTACACACAGGGGACATGGTCTCAGGGTGGCATTAACTGGCCAGGCCCAAGTTTGGCCTGGAAACGGGGACATTCTCCCAGGGCCCCTTCCAGCTCTCTGCTCCCCTGGAAAAGCCACCACTTTGCATTTCTGCCTTAGGTCTGCTCATGCTTGTGGCCCCAGGGCCAGGCAGAGCTTCAGGTCCGATGACTCAGGTGGCCACGACGCCAGGCATGTGCAGAGTGGGTCAGTGGTTTAAGGAACAAGCACGTGGTGGTTCAGGCCAAGAGTTCAGTCCTTCTCTGAGGGCAGCAGGGGCCTCTTGCTCTGTGCAGGGTGGCCACAGGTCCCATCCAGCACTGTGTCCCCTACACGCAGGACGTCCCTGCCAGGCCCCAGCAGTGCCCCGGTCTCGGCTCCACACTCACACTCGTGTGGATGTTGGGAGTGCTGACAGCCTGACCCATAACCAAATAAAACCAGTACTGGTTTGTTATTCTTGTAAGTAGGTGAAAGCTCCTGCTGTTATCCTGCTTAGAAGGACTTTGGTAACACCTGCAGCGTCAGGGCATCAGCAGGGTCGGTGCCTGAAGGTTGCAGGAGATTACACAAAACAGCCCTTGTGTTGTTCCCACACCCCGTCCCTACGGGATTCGGGTGCTGCTGAGCCTGCTGAACGTGGTGTTAGGAGCTGCTGCTGTGGCAAAGAGAATGTAAGAGCAGCAGAAAAGGCGAGGGAGAAGCTCCTCCTGTGAGGTGGAGCTCGAACACTAGTTTGCAAATAGAAGACCAAGCCTGAGTAATGCTCAAACCTTAGTGGCTTCAGAGGTGTGGGAGTCAGCTACTCAAATCAAGTAACCCCCTGTTTCTCTAGGGCTGTGGCTCCACCATGGCTTGGTGTGGTGATTGAGCAAAGCCTGGCCCTGTTCATTCACACTCTCCCATGTGGGAGATACGCCAACGGATGATGTTGTGAGGAGGAGGTTTTAAAACTTGGGAAGGAAGAGAGATAACCATGTCTGCCAGTAAACCAGAAAGGATTAAAAATACACATCTGGCTGGGGGGGATGCTGGATCTCCTGAGGGGGCTTGGAACAGTCCACAAGGATCCACAAATTCCCCTGAAGCAGTTGGAGATTTGGCCATTCCCTGCATGTGCCAGACTCTGGGCCAGCTCCCATGACAAGCTGCATGCAGCTCACAGCCTGGGTGCCCTTATGGTGCCATGAGAGTCACTGGAGCTGGGATTTGGGTGGTAGGTGTGCTGTGAGAAATGACTACCTGCCTGATGAAGGGATGTACAGGAAGAACCTGTGCTGGGTCAGGGGTGGCTCCTGGTTTCAGCAGGGAGAGAGTTCCCTTCCTAGCAGTGGGTGTACTGTGGGGTTTGGATTTAGGATGGGAATGATGTTGGTAACATGCTGGTATTTGGTTGTTGCTGAGCAGCCTTTACACCAAGTCAAGGACTTCTCAGCTTCTCATAGTGCCCAGCCAGTGAGGGGGCTAGGGGTGCACGAGGAGCTGGGACAGAGCCAGGACAGCTGCTCCCAACTGACCAGAGGGATATTCCATACCATGTGATGTCATGCTCAGCATTTAAGAGCTGGCTGGGGGAGTGGCTGTGGCCTGGGAACTACCTGGGCATCAGGGGCAGCGTGTGCCTGTCCAGCACCACCCGTTTGGTATATCCTTGGAATTGTTCTCTTCCTTCTCTGTCCTGTTTAACCGGCCCTATCTCAGCCTCTCTGCTGCCATCCCATTGTGTGGGGAGGAGCGACCAGATGGCTCTGGGGTTGCTTTAGCTGCAGCTCCCTCTTTTTCTGGGAGCACTCAGGGATGAAAGCAGCCAAGAGGTGGTGGCATTAATTACTTGGGCAGTGAGAACCTCTGCCGGTGTCTCAGGAAGTGGAGAAGAGCCTAGCTCTGGGCAGCAGGGAGCAGCATGGTGCCAGTAAACCTCCTGGGAGGAGGGGGCTGATGGCTCAGACCTCCACTGCTAGCACAAGCCCACCCCCATTTCACCTGAATATAGAGCAAAGCCAATGGTTATTTTGAGCCCTGGCTTGTACCACAGGGTGAACTGTGCTGAAGGTCCCAGCTTCCCTTGGGGCAGGCCTCCAGACCACACACCTGCTGCCCAGCCCCACACTGGTGATGCAACTCCTCTACCACCCTGATGGCTGCCTAGGACGTTTGTGGAGCAGAGAGTGACAACCCACCTGCCTCACAGCGATCAGACCCAACGCCACAGTGACTCGCTCAGCTCATGCCTGGGACTGCCGCCATCACCCACCATCTCTTGCTTCAGGAGCTCTGGGGCATCAGGGTCAACGTCTATCTATCTCCACCTCCAGCACAGTGAGAGGAGGGTTAAACGCCCCAGCCTAAGGAGCCAAACGTGTCCGTCCCGTTCTGGCGCACGCCCGCGCTGCGGCGCTGGGACGGCGCCCCCGAGCCCCACTGGCTGTTGAAGTAACAGTCCTGTCGTGGGAGGAGGACACGGGGTGTACACAAGGATGGCTGGTCGTGTTTCTTGCTTCAGCTGGCAGGGGAATACACTGCTGCAAGCCTCCCTTCAGCGAGTCACAAGCTATCTTGGACAACGTATCTGCCCCCGCTGGAGAGCAGAGGTGTCTCCTGACAGCTGTCCCTCCGTACCAAGGAAGAGGACCCAGCTGCGCTGCCCGTGTGCTGCCTGTGGATGTCTTGGCTCTGCTGGTCCAGGATACAGCTGTGCTGAGAAATCCACCAGGGTCCAAGCTGAACATCATCTTGCCAAAGCTGAAGGGTCCCAGCTCTTCCTCCTGTTGGCTTGCAACACCCACCTTCTACAGTGTCATATGGTTCCCCATCACGACAGGGAGCTGCTGTCATGACGTTCGCTGGGCAGAAGCAGAGAGAAGATGCTCTGCTGAGGGTTGGAAAGGTCTTTCCATCAGGCTAGCAGGACGTCTCCCAGGATAACGCTGCCACCACTGTACAGTGCCTGTTGCAGGCAGGAATGCCAGTAACTCTTCACATGCAGTTTGTGTCAAGCACGGGTGAGTGACATCAAGGCCCCTAGGAGTGACACCCCGGCTCCAAGGAACACACATCGTCTCTCAGCACATGTGATGCTGTCTGAGTTCAGGTTCAGTGCTGCTCCCATAAATTACTGCAGCAAGCAGGGCTGCTCCTTCAGCTTTTGTGGCCCCAGTGAGGTTACCTGAGGTGGAACAAGCCTGCAGTGACCTGTTGCTGTGGTCCCACTGATTTCTTTGGCAGCAAGTGTAAATGCCCCAGACTTGCTCATTTCCTTTTGTGCTGCAGAAAGCAAAGCTGGGAACTCACACCAGAGAAGTTCCTGCAGAGAGTTCAGAGCACTTCTGGTGAGTCAGATTTGTCAAAGTAAAGTAGTCATCCTGGGGGTCACACCATGGCATCTCAGTGCTAAGGAATCTCTGACGGAGCTGTGGGACTGGCCACCCTCAGAGCATGAGATTGGAGGGAGACTCTGGGTCACCCATCCTCCTTTGGTCTCATGAGGCAAAGCTACAGGAGTAAGAAATTTCGGATCCTCTCTCCTGCCCCGGGCTGTGCAGCAGGGAAGGGAGAAGCTGTCAGCCACCACGTCAGCTTCTGTACCAGGACTTCCAAGTTCTGCTCCCAGGGAAGTCTGGCCTTGTTTGCTGCTTTCCAGGGGCGCCTCTTGTATGAATGGATCCAGGGAATGTCAGGCATAAAAACTGTAAGAGTGGAAGCTGCTGTTGGTCCTTAAAGTTCAGGAATATTTTAACTTGGGATTTGAGCTTCCCCCTGACCACCAGGGTGCTCATCAGCAGGGTGCCTCCCTCCTTGGCAGAAGGCTTCCAGGAACATGCCAAGTGCTGCTGTGCAGAAGGACTTTAACTGCTGCTTTACACCTTGCTGTTCCCCACACAGATGTGCTCTGCACCAACACACAACTGCTGGGGCTGGGACCAGCCACCCTGCGACTAAGGCCTGGTTATCAGCACCACACACGCACCCACAGCCTGGCTGCCAAGGAGGCCTCTGTCCAGGCTCCCTGCCTTGGGCTCCTTCCCCCAGCACTGTTTTGGGGCTCGATTTCTGTGCACAAACCACCGGGTTACTGCTGATAAATGCAAGCCAATTACCATCCCCATGGATGATGCTCTGAAAGAGGCACATTTCCTGTGTACTGAACATGTCCAGCAGTCCCAAATCTTCAGAGCTTTAGAGGACAAGGTTCAGGTACAGTAGCCCCAGCCTTATATGAAACTCAGAGCCAGTGTGACATTGAGCCCAGTCCCACAACATGTGCTGTGTATCCACCAGCCCAGTACATTTTAAATGAGTTGTTGTTATTCAGCAGTTCTAACAGGCTTGCCAGCAAGTGTGTCCTGACACACAAGAAGGTGTGTCATGCATATTATTTATCTTGTTTAAGATTGCTCTAGAAAGAATATTTTGTCTAAACCAACTATTCAGATCTCATTTTGTTGAGTGAGAGAGGGTTAATTTGGTAGGTTACAAACTGTTCTCAGAGCAGCCTTCCTCTCTGCAGGCCAGGACACAAAGGAACAGAAATAAATGCATGTCTGCTAAGAAACAAAGCCACAGTTTTATGAGGATGGGAACTTAAAGACGATGAGAAGTTAGCTCTGAGGGAGTAACTGAACGTGAAAGCTCAGCACCTTGACTCCTGCGCTGGCTGAAAGCCACTGACGTGGGTTTATCAGGTTTCCTTTTACTCTTTATCACACATTAACAAGTGAAAACCTCTGAGTACCATTTCCCTTACTGCAAGGGGAGAGTCCCCATTCTTCTGTAAAATATTTAAAAACTGACGTTATGGGCAAGTACAGCCCCCTCCCTTCTTCAGAATAATTCACCTTCAATTCCAGACTTTTATACCCATTACTCTTCCATAGATTTCCCTTTCAAAGCATCAGAAGCACCAGTGATGCATAAAATAGGTGTGGGTAAGAACTCTGCCTCTACTTCCCTGCCTTTGTTACAAAGGTCAGTGGTTCCAACAACTTGGTGTCATAAGCAAGACTGCTGCAACAGCCTTGGGGGATGATGTTCTTACAGAACCACATCCCTCATCCCCTGTGATGAGGCAACTCTGAGATGCACACATACCTTGGAGCTCTTGGGACTCTATGTGGCCTCGGCTGGGGTAAGTTCTTAGAAGAAAACATTGGGCCAACAAACCTTTCCTCTACTTTGTTCACTGCATTTTTGCTCAGCTAATTAGAGCCAGCATCATTTGCTGCATGACTGTACTGGTTTTCTTTGAGTAGGTTGATAATCAGACAGAAGTAACTCAAACGTCCCCGTAAAGGAAACAGCAGGAAGAAACTCCAGCCAACTCTTTGTAGAAAGACAACTGACCACCCTGCTCAGAGCATGGTGCTGGACCTCTGAGAAACCCCTCCTAACAAATCATTGTATTTGTTCCTTGAGTAACTTGATATTTAACTGATTAGAAACACACACACAAAAAAAAAAGAGGCAACCCCAGCAATCATCCACTTCACAAAACTCAAAAGCTTTTGAAAAGAATTCATTTTCAGGTAACACCTAACAAGCTCCTAACAAAGGCACTTCCAAAGTGGCTAAACCAAAATACAGTAACGTATTTTTGCCCAGAACACTGAAAAGAACCTGCATTCTGATCAGGAAATCCATATTGTGAAGGAGTTTTAGAAATCAGTCCCTTCATGGATGGATAATCAGATGGTTCCAAAAATCTCCCAAAAGCATTCCAAGTCCTTCAAAGCCAACGCACCCTGCGCTGCCTTAGAAAGCGCCGCATATACTGCTTTGTATCTGGTTTCCCCAGGTTTCCTCTCTTAGAGGAAAGCTAACTGGAACCAGTGCAAGGCTGGATGAGAGAGACCCAGGCATTGTTTATTTACCAGCACACAACCACACCCTACCCATTTTAGGAGAGCTGGTAAATCCTTAACTAATGTCAACAGCATCCAGCTCTTCTACAACATGCCCAGGGATTTCAAAATGATTTGCAGAAGAGAAACGGGGAACTGAGGCACAGGGAAACAAAGGGACCTGTTTAGTGCCACCCACACCCCAAGCCCCTTCTTCCCATCCCAACTCACAAGACTCCCCGTGACTCCACCTAAGCCCCCTCATCTTTCGCACCGCGGCACTGGCTGCGTTACGACTTCCTTGCTCAGGGGGGTATCTCTATGAACATCCAGGACCATGCACAGAGAGAGCAAGGAGTTTTCTGTGAAAGGAAAGGAAAAAAAATAAAACCAATTGGAAAGAAAAGAAAATAAAAATAAAAGACTGGCACATGACACCTAGAAGCGTTTATTTTATGCAACAAACTTAAATATGATCGTGTGTACATAAAAGTGTACACTGTATCTATGCTGAACAATGCCAGGAAACGTAATATTGATGCAACAATCTTCTAAAATAAACATTAAAAATGAGCCTGGACAGGAAGACAAAATGCAAAACAGACTTACTTCCAATCAGCACAATGCTTAAAATTGAGAGCAATCCTAAACATTTCCAACTCTCCTTACAAAGCTGCCAAAGTCCAACTATTTTTAAAAATTGATTTTTTTTTTTCTTTACATCAATAATAAAAATCTGGTGACAAACATTATAAAATCAAATGCTGGACTGTCTTTACTCCTTTAAAATTTAGAATATTCCAACAGAACCGCAGGAGTAAAAACACTTAAAAGTGATATATGTTTTTATAAAACAAACATCAATATGTACATTTATTGCAAATTATATTAAACTAAAATGGAGGGAAAATTAAAAAAAATGAAATGTCTACTTGCGAATTAATAATAAATTTTAAGTGATTACTTTCCCACTCTGATAAAAATCAGAAAGCAACATTTATAAAATTGCCACCACATGACTTTTCATAGCAGGGAACTGAAATCTGTACATCTTATTTTTGCAGAAAAGTAGGCAGGCAGAAAGAATTATACATAAAACAGTCTCCAAAAGTAAAGCAAAAAAATTTTTTTGTTATTTTTTTTTTCCTATAGTCTTGTTTAAAATCCATTCAGTAGACTCCTACTTTTTCTGTGAAACATGGGAATACCTGGCTCTAGGATCATGAATTTTCAATGTCAGTGTAAGGACCTCCTCTGACTTTCTTTAAAAAAAAATGCAGCATGAAAATTAATGGTGTAAATACACTTTTAAACTCCAGAATGCAGGAACTGGAACCAAGTGTTAAGCAATTTGCTTAATTATTGACTTTTCATAAAAAAAGTCTCTGGGGAAATAAGTACAGATGCTTT
Source organism: Gallinula chloropus (assembly GCF_964237585.1). Lineage (NCBI taxonomy): Eukaryota > Metazoa > Chordata > Aves > Gruiformes > Rallidae > Gallinula > Gallinula chloropus. The sequence continues at coordinate 14,007,340 of NC_140092.1, forward strand.
TAGCCTCTTTCTCAAGAGTTTCTGCTTTACATTTCCATTGAGAAGGATTAATTTCATGTGAAAGGGAAGCATAGTTTTCCTTCTGGTTTCAGAGCTGAAAGCTGTGTGTTTTGAAGTAATTTCAGTTCCTGTACAGGAGATTTCTGAATCCTAGTTTTTGCAGAAGCTTGGAGCATGCCTTTATTTGGCCTTCATTTCCTCCCTTTTCGAGCGAGTTTTCTTTTTACCTTTTTGGGGGGGGAGAAAAGGAAATAAGTTAATTGCAAGAACATGGAAATGACAATTGATTCTGATTCAAAATCCTACCTATGTCATTTATGTTTTAGCTTTTACACTCTTTACACTGCAATACTTTCAACTCCATCTTGTATCTTCCCAACGATTACATCATCATTTGAAGGTAACTCTATTTCCTCGTGGCACAGCACAACGGCTGTCAAACCTGGGCACGCACACGCTGCACAGTAACTCTGTAACTGGGAAAGCTTCTTTCAGCATAAACAGAAATACATTTACCCACAGCTTGCACTGGGAGCACAGGGTAGGAAGGGTAACTTGCTCCAGTTAGCTGTATTTAATTACCCAGGTTTATAAAAATAGCCTGTCTTACTTAAGAACAAGCACGACTTAAAATGTTTTTCAGATATTTACAGTAACTTGTACCCCTCTACATAAAAGCAGAAGAACCTATCAGGCACAGCTATTTTTACATACATTTTTCTAGAAGACAGATAAATTTCTTTGATTCCTTACTGTATAAGCTACAATAGAAAAACAAACACAGAATTGTCCTATATAAGATGCCTGCTACACCTTAAGGAAGCCTCCCTCTGCTATCTCTGTATCCTCAGTATCTTCCTGGCTGCTCCCACAGGCCTTAAAAAGATCCATTGCATTTTGGGAGTATTCTGGACTTGACTCTATCTCCAACAGTGAATCTCCATCACTTCCAAGCACCTGGCTTCTGAAAAACGTTAACAATGGTTTGGTATTTTGTGCAAGAAACACGGAGGCATCACACATTTCAAAGCAGCTGACACAGGTGGCTTGTTAAAGGCTACAGGTAGCACACTTGGCTATGAAGCTGTAAAGACATTTGATGTCTGACACAAGCTCTGCAAGGCAGCTCACAAATACTGCTCCTCCTGAAAGCCTCAGCAACTGGCTAGCCCATGAACCTTGCTGCGAGAGGAAAAGCTTGTTCTTTTTGATCCAGGTTTTCTGCCAGATCTTTAATTTACAGAATCTCCAGGAAGAAACCACGCCAGTGATTCTTTCTTCCTTTAGATTGATTTGTGATCTCTTGCAGCACATTGGTTTGGTGACCTTATCTTACTGCTCTACAACTCTGGACACTTCTCCATTAAAATTGTTGCTGTGTCAGATTCAGTAACAAATTTCTCACTGTTTATGCACATTTGTTGTTTGTTTATACTGAAAATCAAATCAACATATTTAAACACTAGAGCACAGAAAAATAATTATCCAAGAGCTGATCTGTAGTTTGCAGTTCCAAGTTCTGCTTTTGATTTACATAAAGAGATATTAAAATAGCGTTAATACTAAACAAGCACAGAAAATAATTATAGTCAGAATCACAATTTGTTCTGTTCATTAAAGGCTGTCAGTTTTCAAGCCTTTGTTATCAAAGACCTGAAGCAGGGCACAGCACGTGTACCTGGCATTCATGAGTGCACTGAAACACCCTCCCTCAGCTCTTGGTTCTTTTACACAGCTAAGAGAGTAAAGGGAACCAGGACACAACAGACAAAAAAGATACAATTTGGTGAAAACAGCTTAGATTAAATCTGTTTGGTCAGAATATCTTTCCAATTCCAGCTGCCCTGGTACATATTCTGAGACACAGAACACAACACAACCTATGCTGGCCCACGGTGTTTATAAATTATTGTGGTTTAGTTCCCTGTAACTAGGCTAGATCTGTTACACCTGTAGCATCAGGGTCTATCCCCAGACAGGAAAAGCCCTCCCTCCCCCCTTCCCCCCCACTCCCACCCTCCCCCCCCCCCCAATATTTTATTGTTTGCTTGGCTCTGGTGTTTTTACCTTTGTAGATCAATCTGTCTCTGTGCTGCTGCTGGCTTTTTTGCTGTGTCTTGCTGTTTTGGTGCTTTGGCATTACCTGCCTCTAAACTCCCTGGACTTTCTTGACTGACGGCCGCCCTTTTCCTTCCCCTGACAGGTGGTTTGTTTGTTTCCTCATTTTTTGCAGTGGTACCCTGAGGTTCAGGTTTGGGTGGATGCCCTCTCCTGGTTTTTGCTGCAAGTGATGGTCCTGTTTCATCTACGGTTTTCTCTTCCGTTTTTTGATGAATATTCTCAGTTCCAGATGCTGTTGCTGTTCTTTTTTTCCCACGTTCAGTGCTGTTTCCTTGTGAAGCCTGATCAGAATTGATCTCCTAGAAAATAAGAATCATGAATGTGAAGGGGGAAAAAAAAATATTCCCAAAGGAAAAGTCAAATTGTTACCTCCCTCCACCAGAAACAGGAGTTTATAAAACAAGAAGCAAGTGTTCTTATGAAAACACATCATGTGGCCTTAGACCTAGTTAAAAGTTTTACTAAATGGGACTTGAGACATTAGCTCTGCACTAAGATTTTCTTTCAGCACAGTGTGCAATGTTAATATTTGCAAGCAACGTGCTGGAAAGTCAGGTTATGGTAAGACAAATGACCTCAGCTCCTCCCATGATGGTTCATCTGGACAAACTCCTTTTGCTGCCTCTCTGCCAGCTGACAGGAGAACCCAGGAGCAAGAGTGATGATATCTACCTGTATGTATATGCAAATTCTGAGAGCAAACTGCAGTAGAGGTGCAGACCACTAAAACCCTCGACACAAGGAAAAGAAAACACCAAGGCTTGCAGGGAACAAGAGGGAGGAAGACCCAGGCACGTACAAAACTTGCTGTCTCTCTTAGCTCTCTGTCACATCCCCACAGGCAGGACCTAGGTGGGTGTTTTCCTGGTCACCCTGAGCAGGGCCCTGGCAGCGGTTACGTATCATGAAGCGGGGTCTGCGTGTGCGGCGGGAAGGGCGGGGACGCCGGACGTCTCCACAGAGGAAAGTATCCCATGGAAACACAGAGGAAGCAACTGGCTGATGGACCTTCATGTGACCACGGGCTTCCGAAAGGAGTTTAGGAGGAGGGGCAGAGAAGAATTATGGCTGGGATGACTTTGCATTTCCAGCACACCAATTAAGGCCACCAACTGTCCTAAGTGCTGTGTCTGAACCAAAGGACATTCTTGTTCAATATTCTGTCATTACTTCTTTAAGAGTCAGTAAGTTGGGCAGTCTGGAATCTTCATTACAGTTCCAGCAGCCTCACAGCAGACATTTACAATTGCTATTTTAGGAACTTCACAAAAATCACTCTCTGAAAATTTCAACTAAAGGCAGGTTTCAAGAACCTGGAAAACGTTTTTGAAAGGTTTTTTCCTTTTTCTTTTTTTTCCACAAAATAGGGAAGCATTTATGAAATAAAAGAACCATATGTTGAAATTTGGGGGTTTTTCCTCCTTCATCACCTTATGGGTGTGAATCTTTTAAAGTAACATCCACATGATATTAAGAAAAACCCCTAACTTTTCTACATGATGATCCAAGTCCAAACCACCTGCTTATTACTCTGATTTTGTATTGGATTCGCTCCCCCCAGCTTCTCTTCTCTAGGCTGGATAAACCCAACACTTACAACCTTTCTTGATACAACTTCTCTGAGCCTGTATCGTCTTGGTGATTAAAAGGTCTCTCCAGTTCTTCAGTCTCTGTGTTGAACTGGGGAGGACACAGTATTCCAGGTGTGGCCTCAAGAGAGGCCAGGTCAGACAGGGTGGGCTAATCACACCCCTCAATCTGCTGGCTGTACTCTTGTTGATGCAGTCCAAGACCCAGCTTGCCCTCACTACTGCCAAGATATCCCGGTGTGTTGTACTGCTACTTGTGTTCAACCTATCCCAGGTGCAGGACTTCACATCTACCTCTGGCAAATTCCATGCAATTGTGTGTTTTGTAAGTTAAAAAAAATCATTAGGATTGTGTTGGTTTTGGCTGGGATAATTTTCTTCATGGTGTGGGGCTGTGTTTGGGATTTGTGCTGCAAACACAGAGATGCCTCTGTTGTTTCTGAGCAGTGCTCACACAGAGCCAAGGCAAGTGGCTGGGGGTGCCAAAGAAGTTGTATGGGGATGCAACTGACCCCAAGTGACCAAAGGGATATTCCATACCACATGACATCACATTCAGCTTAAGGGCCTGGGGGAAGGAGGAGGAAGTGGGGGTACATGTTTGGAGCGCTGGCATTTGCCTTCTCAACTAACAGTTACACCTGATGGAGCCCTGCTCCCCTGGAGATGGCCAAACACCTGCCTGCCCATGGAAGTGGGGAATGAATTCCTCAGTTTGCTTTGCTTGTGTGCACAGCTTTTGCTCTGCTTATTAAACTGACCTCATCTCAACCCATGAGTTTTGTCACTTTTACTCTACTGATTCTCCCCCCATCCTACCCAGTGCAGGAGGGGAGTAAGGAAGCGGCTGTGAGGTGCTTCGCTGCTGGATGGGGTTAAACAACAAAGATGTTAATTAAGCATGTTGGTCTCTCTCTAGTGGAAGGGGAAAAAAGCATTATAATCCTTAAAGTTTAAATAATATCTTAGTTGTGAGACAACCCAACAGTTAGATGGTTTTTTCATGCTAGAGGACCACGTGAAAATTTCCTGGCAAAATCTTCAGGTAAAGCTACAGGTGCCAAACTTCACTCTGAATCACAGCCTTACTGCTATTTGTACCAGGAAACACACACTAAAGGTGGGAATCTTTCAGAATTTTAGAATAAGAAGGAAGTTAATTTCATTTGCCTGTGCAATTTTTGAGCAGGAGCTCTACTGATTACTCTGGATAAAATAAATGGCAGTTTTGAAAACAAGGGGTCTTTTACTGTGCCAGGAAAGTGATTAAACTACATGAAATTAAGTTGGACATTACCAGATCCTCAGAGATCACCTGCAGTGATGTGTACTGAATAAAACTCCAGTTCCAAGCTTACTGTAGAGATACAGTCCATAAAATCCCCAGACATACCTTGTTTTTCACAGGTTCTGTCTTTGCTGGTGTGACTGAAATAATCCTCACAGGATTTTCATCATTCTCACTGACCCCAGTTTCTGATATATCTGAACTTTGTTCCCTGGTAGCATAATTGAAGACAAATTAAAACCAAAACATACAAAATAGAAGAAGAAAAATGTTTGCAATTATTTAGAAAAATCAAATAATAATTAAAAAAAAAGAATTTATGCCATCAGGCTAAATTAGGGTGTTTTTTTTTTTTAAAGAGGAAATTAGTTGAATTTGCTTGAGAGTACACTTTTTCTTTCCCAGTTCTGGGAAAGTTCTGAAAGGGATTGGCTAGTGACCAAGCCAGATCCCTTATTCACAGGCACAATGCCATAAATGCCATGTAATTCTTTTTGCAGAGCGATGCTCTGAGTGAGGCCATGTTCTTCTTCCAGATAGAGGAAAGCTGGGACAGGCAAAGGTAGTCAAGAAAAACAAAAGACCAGCAACGCTCAAACTGAGAATCACAGAATCAAAGAACATGTAAGGTTGGAAGGGACCTTTAGAGGTCATCTAGACCAACCCCCCTGCAGTAAGCAGGGACATCTTAACTTGATCAGGTCACTCAGAGCCCCACCAAGCCTGACCTGGAATATCTCCAGGGATGGGGCCTCCACGACATCTCTGGGCAACCTGTTCCGGTGATATCACATTGAAGATTTTTTTCCTAATATCCAATCTAAATCTCCCCTTTTCTACTTTAAAACTGTCACCCCTTGTCCTATTGCTACATGCCCTCATGAATTGAAATGTAATTTACACAAGCATACAATAGTCTTAAACAAACCCAAAGAAGATTATTACAGTAATATATCATGCACACTTACAGAACAAATTCCCAACAGAGTTTTTACTTCCCTTTGGCCTTATGAAATGTTGCAACTAGAGCTGACTATGTACTTTATTTAACCCTTTATCTTAGCCAGTTAATCAATTCCAAAACAAATTAAACAAGTCTTAAAATCTGAAAGTGTAAACTGTTTCTCCAGACTTAGGACAAATTTTAAAACTCTGGATCCTCAGAAAAGTAACAATTGCTAGAAGAAAGACCAAACATTACAATCATATGCTGCATCTTTCCATGAGATCCTAGTCCTCTTCAGCAAGCTCTTTTTATTGTTCTTTATCATAAATAGGTCAGAATATTTCATCTATATCAAAAATGTTTCTTGTTGCCCATCAGGATTAATTTTAATTTACACATCATAATTCTGTGAGTTGCCAAATCTGTTTAATATTAATTATTGCTGGTGTCTTCAATTAATATAGTTTTCAGATGTAAAAATACTATGCATATTAATCACCAAAATTTCAGACACTAGTCTCTCCCCTGCTGTATTACATGCAGCTACAGGTAGGCGACACCTTAACACTGTACTGAATTTTTGCCTACTAAAAAACCCCTGAAACAAAAAGATGAAGATTCTACCTATAGAGAAGCATTTGATTTTTCAAACTGGATAAAATACAGACTTCTCAACCACACAGGCCCACACTCCAAACCACCTCCTGCTCTAAAGCATGCAAGCATGCTGGAGAACACAAAGCAAAAGCAGTTAATGAAAGCAATTTCAAACTCCAGTACCTTGATCTGTTCCCAGCAGAAGAGCTCAGCTCAGAGTTTACACTGATATTGCTTCCAGTCTCTGATCCCGCAGTCCTGATATAGGGTCTCCTTCCAGTCGCAGATAACGGTTTGTTTACTGTACCTAATACACCAGTTGGTTTTGGCTAAAAGAAAAGATTTAATCTTAAAAATGGGAACTTCAGATACATATATAATTTTGAAAATATTCTGAGTACTTTCAAATACTCTTTTCTGGATTAGCAGTCTCAACCACGATGCCATCAGCTCAGAGCTACAGACCTCATCTCCACTTAAAAACCACCATCTGTCCTACTTTTCGTTCTCGTCGTTTACCAGCACTTCATCAGCTGCCTTGCTTGCTCTCATGCTTTGATAAGATAGCAGGAAGTCCCAACAACCCCCAGAATGTCAGATAATATTAGAGGACTGAAAAGGTGCATCAACATCCTGTATCTGCAAAGCAAAGCACCTCAGGGAAAGGCTTTCCAAAATGTAATGCAGAATTAGGTTACCTACAACAGTAGAAAATGTATAGGCTCACTATGCAGAAAGCCAGTGGAAAAACATTTACCACCACCTATCTAATCTGGGGTTCTCCTACATGGTGATGGGATTTTAGATCTTGCTACGGTTTGGGTCTGTTGACTGATTTGGTCAGGCTGGGCTGGCACTAGGAAGTTTTTATCTATGGAGAAAAGTCAAGAAAAGTTTTCATAACCAGCATGTCACTAGTGGGGTTCCTCATGGGTCCATTATAGGTCCAGTTCTTCTTAATATTTTCATAAACCACATGGACACAGGACCAGAGAGTGTCTTAAGTATATATGCAGGTGACACCAAACTGGGAGGAGCTGTTGACTCCACTGAGGGTGGAGAAGCCTTACAGCGAGATCTGGACAGATGAGAGAGCTGTGCAATCACCAACAGCATGAAGAACAAGGGCAAGTGCCGGATTCTGCACCTGGGAAGGAACAACCCCAGCTGCACATATAGACAGGGGATCAGGTGCCAGAAGCCAGCTGTGCCGAGAGGGATTTGGGGGTCTTGGTCAACAGCAAGTTAAACATGAGCCAGCAGCGTGCCTAGGGAGCAAGGAGAGCCAACTGTATCCTGGGGTGCACCAAGCATGGCATCACCAGCTGTTCCAGGGAGGTGATTGTCCCACTCTACACTGTGTTGGTGTGGCCTCACCTCGAGTGCTCTGTGCAGTTTTGGGTGCCACAGTACAGGAGGGACATAAAAACATTGAAGAGTGTCCATGGTAGGGCAACGAGGATGGTGAATGGTCTGGAGGGAAAGACTTATGAGGAGAGGCCAAAGTCCCTTGGTTTGTCAGCCTGGAGAAGAGGAGGCTGAGGGGAGACCTCATCGTGGTCTATGACTTCCTGATGACAAGGAGCAAAGGGGCAGGTGCCAATCTCCTCTCTTTGGAGACCGGTGACAGAACCTGAGGGACCAGCACAAAGCTGCAACAGGGGAGGTTTAGGTTAGATGTTAGGAAGAGGTTCTTTACTGAGAGGGTACTCAGGCACTAGAACAGACTCCCCAGGGAAGTGGTCACCGCACCCAGCTTGGCTGAGTTCAAGAAGTGTCCGGACGATGCACTCAGTCCCATGCTCTGAGCTGGCTGGTCCTGTGTGGAACCAGGAGTTGGACTTGGTGATCCTTATGGGTCCCTTCCAACTCAGCTCTGTTCTACAATCCGTGTAATTTTACATTGCCTCAAAGACCAAGTTAATAAACCTGTAGTTATGTGAAAAACTGTAGTTAATCAAGAACCTATGCCTCAGCATGCAGGTGTTGTGTACTCACCAGGCAGTACATTAAAGGTGTTGATCATACCATCAAATAAAAAAACCCACAATTTCTTGTACACAAAGTCTTAATAATTTTTAAACCACATCAGTCCAGAACATTTAAAAAAAAATAAATCACAAGTTATATTCAAAGAATTGTAACTTGTCAGAATACAGTACCTTTCCTGTCAAAAGAAGAACCCTGGTCTCTTCTGAAATGTAATTCCTGTCATTGCAGAAATCCTGTATACAAAGAAAAACCAAGTTTGTGTTTGGCGTGTCAATCTTGCATTTTATAGAGACATGACTGACTTCTCAAATATCAAGTGCTACAGATATTTCACACCATGCAACCTGCTGACAAATGAATCAATCTAATAAAGACAGGTCAAACTAGTGTTTTGAAGGGGATTTGTAGAGACCATTATGGAATGACAGTATGCCACCAAGCTGGGAGTAACATTTTTTTCTTCTTGAATGACATGAATCATTTGAAGTAAATCAAAACTGTCCTTCCTGTTTTTTGACTTGCCATCTTTTCATTGGGAAGTCCAAAGAGAGGAGAAGGGGTATCATTTTCTCTAAACAAGGTGAAAGTTGCTACCTTTGTCACTCTGAGTACAGTTTACACAGACCAAAACTCTAAATGCGAACGACTGGAGGTAGCTACCAGAGACAGCAGCTCCCTGTCACCGTGGCATCTGCCATTTCACAGTAAATAAGCACATTAAACTTTGCTTAAACAGGCTTGGGACAAGCTGCTAACAGTCTGACGCTGGAAAATGTGAAAAGTGTTCTTCAGTGCAACCAAAACATCAGGTCTGGTCCAGAGAATTACTCTGGTTTCACTTATGCTTCCTCAGAAGCCAGTCTCTTAAAGAACAGCAGTGCTACTGCTGACAGTAGAGCTGTACTCACCAAGACTATTACTAAGCAATAGGAGAAACAACTTGCACAGCAAACAAAATACCCAAACAGCTACTGACAGATACAAACAGCACCAGTGACATAAAAAATGTGCCCTCTTTCTTTTTTTGTCTGTTTTGTATTCTACTTCATATATTCAGCTGGAATATACATATATTGTTTCTCAGATAAATACTTGTAAAACACTTTAATGAAGGGATCTAGCAGAACATGCTAATGCATCAGTATTTATTGTAATTAGCTCTCAGCCAGTTACAAACATTTCTGGCACATGATCACAGGCACAGATAGCATAGCATACAGCCAGTGTTAAATATAATTGCTGAGGATAAAAGATATGCATTTTATCACCCATGATATTATGCTATGGAGATAGACAGCTCTCGATTACAAAAATCAAAGTATTTCCCTTTATTGCTTTGGAAAGTAAATCAATAAATGTACCTTTTCAGGTTGTGTAAAAAATTTGGTTGGCAATACAGGGTCCTTCGGTGAGTCAGCATTGCATGAAGCACTTTTGCTGTTGATTACACATAGTGCTACATCACATACTGTATAAAGTTTCTGAAGAAGAAAAATAGAAAAGCATGCTTTAGGAATTACTGTTTTCACCAGGTACAGAGAATGTAGTTCTTTAAAAAGATTAACCTATGCATTAAAATAACCACCACTGATGACATATTTTGTAATTATATCATTAACCATACTTTTGTCTCTTCAAACACATACAGAAGCCCCATTTTTCATACAATGCTATTTAATAAAAAACAGTAGTATCTTTACATGCCTATGCTGTACAATAGAAGCTCTTGCTCAATCAAATCACCATAAATGTTTTCTCAGCTCGGGTAGAAACTAACAGGTTTAACAGCAACCACATAATACAGTATTTTCCCAGCAGCAGAAGACTATGTCAGGAAATTAGGCAGTGGGAGTCAGTAAGACCAGGCAGGCAGCAACAGGAATATTTAACAATTTTTGTTTATTAACTTCATTAGCTGTTGTGGGCTGTGAAGGTCAGCAAGGTTCTGAAAGAATGAGATTGGGAACATACAGACAATGCTTGCAATTAGCACTCTAAAAGACTGTAAAAGTGTTTGAGCTAGTACTTTCGGATTTCCTGCAAATCCTGTTCATCAACTGCTTGTGAAACCTTCAGCCCATCACCCAACACTTATCTGAGTTGCATTTCTTACTTCATTGGCCTTTGGCTCATCAGGAGACTGAGCATCTCGGGTAAGCTTGATGTTTTCTGCCATCTTTTTCATGAAGGCGTGGCTATTGTTCTCATTCTTTGTCATTAAAACTTCAAGCATGAACCACAGGCACCTAAAAAGCCATGAAACCACAAGCAATTACATTCCAGCTTTTGCACTGCAGTTCCCACATATAGCAATGTCTTCAAAAATTATCAGCTATCCCAGCTTTTTCTTAAGAAACCACAATTGATTTGAAGGTATTGTAAACAGTTACCATCACAGAATTGTTTAAGTTGGAAAAGACTTAACATCAAGTCCACTGTTAACCTAGCACGGCCAGTTCTACCACTAAACCATGTCCCCAAGCACCACATCTACACATTTTTTACATACCCTAAGGGGTGGTGGCTCAACTACTTCCCTGGGCAGCCTGTGCCAATGACTGACAACCCTTTTGGTGAAGAAATTTTCCCTGATATCCAATCTAAGTCTCCCCTGGCACAACCTGGGGCCATTTCCTCTCTTTCTATGGCACCCAGAAGCTAGCAACACCCACCCGTTCCAAACCCTGTTCCCACAGCCACTCCTCACAAGACTTATGCTTCAGACCCTTCACCAGCTTCACTGCCTTTCTCTGTACATGCTCCAGCACTAAAATGATCTTCTTGTAGTGAGGAACCCAAAAGTGAATTTGTTGAAGGTGCACAATGCCAGTTCCAGTACGGACTCCTGAGGGATGTCACTTGTCACTGGTCTCCATCTGAACATCAAGCTATTGACCTCACCTGTGCTGAGTACAGGGCAACCACCACTTCCCACCACTCCTGCTGGCCACACTTTCTCATACAGGCCAGGATGGTGTATATGTGTTGTAATAAATTAGATTTTTAAAATTATTTTTCCTTTCTTTCTTTTAGTCCACGCTGAGTCTGCATTGCCAGCAACATTATTTGCTCAATGATCTCTCTCCTGGTCCTTATATCTTGACTCCAAAACCTCTCAATACATATTTTCTCCCCTGTCCAGCTGCAGAGGGGAGTGATAGAGTGACTTTGGTGGGCATCTGGCCTCCAGCCAGGTCAAACCACTACAAAAGTATAACTAAGTCTGCTGACACTATCATTTGCTATTGAGCTTCAGAGCTGCACATGTACTAGAGGGTCACTAAGTCATAACGCAGCAAAATAATACTTAGTTGGGAAAGACAGATGGGTGGGTCTGAGAAATGCAAACGTTTCCAATAGCTAACTGAATTCTGAAGCTCTGGAAGAGATATTACCTTGTAGAAAGAAGCTAATAAAAACCCCAGAAAACCAGGATGATTAAATATTAGAATTCCCTGTCCATAAAAGCCCAAGTCTCCTCAACTGATACAAATGGAAGACTATAACACAAGAAATGAAGGAACATTTATCCCAAAAAATTTGAAGGAAAAGTGTTGTGCTCCAACAAAACATTTAAATAGTTACCTGATGTTCAAATGAAACAAAATGTCTACATTCTGACTTGCACCCAAGTAAATGTGCTAGATAGCTTTACAGCCACCTATTCACTATTCTCAGTAACTGACATTGGATGGATACAGGGCCAATAAAATACCACACTGACTCAGCTTCTCTAAAACCCTCTGTTGTCCAAAGATTACTGTTGAGACTGATTCTATTGTAATTCCAGTTAACACATGTGAACTTCAATAGCTCCATTTCCTCACTAAGTCAACAAACTAAATAAAACATTATGAACTTGGAACAAGACCTTTCCAGAGCAACAGTGGGGTTTCACCTAAAAAAAATATGCACCTAGAAGAACACAGTCACGGGAAGTTCAATCTCTGTATCCTCTTCAGTATTTCTGGACTATGAATTCAGAAGAAAAATATTCCATCTCAAGATTAAAAACAAACTCGACCCCAAATACACCTCTGCTGGACAAGCTTAGAAAGTGTCCTAAGAATAAATGCCACAGTTCATGGTGAAAGAGCTTGCTAAGCACGTACTGACATTACGTGACTGTATTCAGGCCGTGTAAAGCCAAGACCAACTAGGGAGACAACTACAAAACACAGGGCCAGCCTGCTCTTCCAAGTTTGCAAGCATCTACGTTAACACTTTACAGTCAATGCTGTGACTCTCAGTACTCTTGAAAGAAACACTGTATTACATTGTATGAGAAAAATGATTTGCATTTATCTCAGGAGACTCTTCAGAGAAGTACTGCTGCCAAAATTCCTGTACAGAGTATTCCTTTGTTTGGAGCAGTGTTCTCCGGCTTGCTCGGCCAGCCTGTGACAAGCATGAGGGAGGAAACTTGACAATGAAGGAGAGCCATACAAGGGGTGTCCAAAAAAAGCTCTGTGCACTAGAAAACACTTCTCAGAGAAAGTATTAACTCAACAACTGCAAATCTGAACTTGTTCCATGGATTTTGGATAAAGTGCACACTGGAGAGTGCTTTCAGATGTTGCCAGGAACAGGGAGTCCTGGGACAAAAAAGTAGACTTGATGATTAGGTAAGAAATCTTCACTGACTCCGGATTCTGACTAGGTATGAGTCAAGTAACTAATAAATCAGAACAAATTAAGTTTTTCATTTAAAAGAAGAATTGGACATGGACTCTCACAGGAACAAAACGAATTAAGAAGTGAACTGGTCTATTTGTGCCAAGAATGAACTGTTTTTCTGATGATGTATGCTGCAGTACGTGGTAATAAATGCCTTTGTAATACCAAAACAACATAGCTCACTCACAGTTCCACCAAAAATAAGCACAAGAAAAAAACCCCAAACACTAGAACTAAAGCTGGGGAAGGATGGGGATAGACAACACACTTTCATAATTTTTAAAAAGTGTTAAAATTAAATCATTTTTTTAACTCACTACAAGACACAAAGGAATACAAGTTATACTTATGCATGAAAGACTATCTGAGGAGTAAGAGAAGGCCTCAAACTGGAAACAGTACAGAACAAGCTTCTCCATGACAGGCTTGTGTACAATAATCTGTGCTGAATGCATTAAGAAGAACTAAGCCAGCACTGCAGGCGTATCGTGCAAACGGTAGTGCAGATGACAAGCCAGCAGCACACTTTGCATGAATTCTAGTAGGTCTGCACAGGGGGAAAATAAGAAAAGAGGAACAGGGGGAAGAAAAAAAATATTAAAAAAAAAAGGAAAAAAAAAAGGAAAAATAGTTTCCAGTGATGCAGGATTCTGACCTAGTGCCCAGCACTACATTTTCAAGTCTTGGAGAAGCTCTGTATTTTATAAGTTCAAAAATATCTGAACTGACATAACTTGGCATCTCTTTAAGTGTGCTGGGAAATTCTACAGACACTCCTAGGCACAAAGACAAGAATCTGTAATCACTGCTTCACTTTAAAAGAAGCCTAGACAAGTCACTAATTTGGTACACTATGGTGGGACTACAGGCTACCTTTCCAGCTTTCAGAACACACTACTAAGCAGTTGGCTGATGCCGCCTTCTCTTGGTTGAAGCCTTAGACATTTCCCAGACTACTGTTTTGCAAAATACTGGAGTTCCTCTTCCTAATCAGTTTTCTTTCCAAGCAAAAAAATAAACCAAAGCACCTCAGCATAACAATTCCAGAATCATTTGACACTTACTCTTTGACATCACGAAGCTGATCAACATCCTGAGGTTTTGTGAAATCTGGATCATGTGCCAGTAAGTGAATCATATACGGTACCACATATTCAGGCAGCAAGGATAGTAATTTTTCTACAGTAACAAAAAATAATCATAAATAACTTCTGTATTACACATAGGCATCACAAGAAATGATTTTTCCAAGTATTACTTTTTCAACTAGGGAATGGAAACTTTCAACTTGCATTTTCTTCCTACAGATTTTACTTTGAATGAATCATTAAACGAACAAGTTTTACTACTACAGAACTACCTGGTCTTAGTTCAGGAAGAAGGTCATAAAGCTGGAAATATCAGAAAACATTTTATTTTTTGGAGCAAAAAACTGCCACCACAATAACAGCACTGTATTTTACATGTGTAATCCTCAGCAAGGCAGAGAGAAGTATTTTATAGTTTATGCTAAGCCTAGACTAAGTAAATTTATATTTGGATGTGTCTAATATAAAGATGAGGAAACAAATTAAACTTATCCAGTGTTTCTTTAGAAAAGCAATTTGCTTACGTTTTCATAATTTCTCCTTCCAGTTTAGTATTTGATTTCTGCATTCTTAATTTTACTGAGATACTAACCGTTAGCCATAGGATTCTGCTTAATGTATTCTCTTCGTATACTGATGTTCTTGAGCAAGCACTGTCTGGCATGCGCTCTTCTCTCTTTCACGGGGTCTTTGGCACACAAAGCAAAGATTGCCATATATTCCAAAGGGAGCAGTAATTTCACAAGTGCCTTATGCAGTTTCTGAGCAAATATCTGCCTCACTTGGTAGCACTCGTCCTAGAGCAACATAAAACGTAAGAGCACATCCATAAAAACCTTGGTCTCAGAAAAAAAAAAAAGGAAAAAGCATTCAAGGTGGTATTATAAGGAGACATTATAAAAATATCAACAGCTGCAGCACAATAAATATTTGAGATCACAAGAACTCTTTTGAAAGCTGCAGTGAAGGACAGAAAAATACTCAATGTAGCAGCAACAAAAGCTCAGATGTAAGGACGCTAAACTCAATTAATTAAGAGTCACTTCAATTCAAATGCAGTTACTTACATTAATGACAAGTGCACAGAGCTGGAACTGTTCTGGGGTAATTATTTCATGGTAACAGGGTTCCTGTGCAAGCTTCATTATTGCACTACCAGCAGCTAATCGCAGTCGAGACATGTCCGATTTGCTATACATGAGAGAGGAAAAAAAGGAAATCCAAAACACAACTCACTACAGCTATCTTTAAATTACTTGCATGTTGTGACTTCTTTTTACAAGATCAATGAGCAATGAAGGTTTTTCTCTGTGAGACAGATCACAGTTGTATAGTTTCTGGTCAAGCTAAATTAACCCAACCACATTTGTGAAAATATGACGTTCTGTTTTCCCCACAAAAATCTTAATTCCAGTACAATAGTGAAGTGAGGACAGTCGAGTTTCTTGTTTTCATATCACTGTCTAAACAAAAGCAACACTCTTGCCACAAATTTTTCTATTTTCTTTCCTTCAGCCTCAGAATGAAGTGCAAAGTTACCTCACTAATGGAATGAAGAGGGTCCACCCAAGATCACCCAACTCTCAAGTGTGTTAAATCTCATCACTCAATTATTTTCGAAGACACTCCTGGTCTTTTACTCTCCAGAATGTCTTTCATTAGAAAGATATCTACATGGTCCTAAATTAGATTATTAGTAAATTGGAAGAAAGAGGGAGTATCAAGCATATTTTTATAATGCAATTCCACTCCTAATATCAAAATTCCAATCACATCCATTTTCTGTCATCCCACTAGCCAACACTGCGTTCACCTGCAAATCCTAAAAAAACTCCAGAAGAATTAACATTCTTCAAATTCTGAAGAAGGCTGAAAGGAACAAGGTCTGACCTGATTCGCTTCTGTTCTGTCAAGTCTCCTTCGCTGACCAGCATAGCCGATAATAACCGGAGTGTGGAATTCGCAGATTTTGACTGGTTGTTTTTCATCCCCAACAGCCAGCGTACCAAAAGTTTAATTGCTTGCACCTATCAGACACAAACAAATCAACTACAAACTTGTTTCCTGAAGTTCACTAAGTACTAAAACCCTACTGCTGTCAAATTGAAATTTCCACAGAGTCCCATTTATTAGACCTGATATCTTTTCAAAGGAACAGAATGAGGCAGTAAATATATACAGAGTGAAGAAGGAAGTAGCAGCCTTCTTGACATCAGGACACTGCAACTACATTCTCACAAGTGCATCTAGAGAATGCAGGATACTTGCTACATGATTATAAGTATGAGCATCTAGGTAAACATTTCTAGAAAGGGCCATAAGTAGATTCACAGTAAAAAGCCTACAAAGACGAATGAACTACATTCAGCAGGGTCTCGACGTATTTCAAATCTGTTTACACTCAGTAAAAGTTGAATTATCTTTCTCGGAAGGTAAGTTCTGAATCTCTTAAGCATAATACCAGTAAGTGATGATACCAAAATGTATAGTTTCTACCAGTTCTACAACTGAGTGTATAATCCACAAAAACTCTACAACACCACAAATTCTAAGGAAACCAATACAAAAGTACTCCCAAGGGATTTATTCTAATGCTCTTCATTGCACAACTTGGAGGAAAAAAAACCCAAAACAAACAAATCTTTAATCTCAAATATACACATTACTGACAGCAGATAATTCACCTTTGCTAGTACTTCTGGAGAAACCTCTTCATCTGGAGACCACAATTTTCCATTTTTCTCACCTGTTGACTACAGACATTCATGTAAGTTTAAGAACTGGTTCAACCCATACAGAAAATGCAGAAGTAAAAATGGAAGAAAGTTGTGGATTAAGCTACCTTTCACACAAGGGCCTTCCATGATGCAGTTATTACTGTGATCGCCATTTACAGAACATTCCTTTATTGATTCATTTAACCAAAAAGTTCTGTTCTTCACAGAGTTAATAACAGGCAAACAGAAGACTTACTAAAACCAGAAAATCTTACCCTGTCATTCATTAGGAGATCTTTCACAATGAAATTTGCAACAACAGATTTCATTGGAGAAGCAAACTGGTCTGGAGCCAGCATGGAAATATGGCCCAAAGAGACTAGTGGAGTTATAAGTTGTTCTGGTACATCAGCATTCAAACTTCTACTAAGAGGCTGAGGAAGGAAAAAAAGAATAATTCAAAATTCAACTAGGCAAACTAGCATGCCTAAAAGTCATTTATTTTACTGCTGGATTGCTGAGGAGTTTCACAGTTTTTCCATAAGAATTACTAAATTAGCAAATCCAAATGAAGAAGGATGCGATTTCCTCATTATCAGAGTAACCCCAAGTCTCACATAAGATACGGGCAAAACAAACTGTTTGTTGTCCTCCTGTTTTAATAGTGGAACACATTCAAACCTGTCAGACACAGGAAAAACTGGTTCAATCCAGGAGTTGTGAAAACCTGACTTGGAGCTACAAATGGCAGGAAATAATGGCAGGTAAAAAAGCCCTGGAAACCATCAGGGACATTTCTATCAGCACTCAGTATTTCCCTTCCAGGTAACCGTCAACAGGATAGTTCTCTGCTGCTGTATCACCCAGCACCCTCACGTGCTGTTCTGGTATTAGGGAAGGAACATGCACTCTCACAGAAGTCTAAGCAGAGATCAAACTCTGTAAGCTTTATTTAAGCTTTTCACACTTCTG
The DNA here is from genome assembly GCF_964237585.1 of Gallinula chloropus. Taxonomy (NCBI): domain Eukaryota; kingdom Metazoa; phylum Chordata; class Aves; order Gruiformes; family Rallidae; genus Gallinula; species Gallinula chloropus. The sequence goes on from NC_140092.1 coordinate 14,025,327, forward strand.
AATTATGCATAGGTTCAAAGACAGCCAAGATTAAGAACCTAAGATATTTTACAAGTGTAGATTAATAATATTATTTAAGAGATCACTGTGAAAAGTAATAACCTCTCTGTTCTGTCTAAGGTGACTTTTTGCTTTACAACTTGTCTAAGCAAGCTGTGAGTAAGTAGTAAGCTGATGTCTGAGCTTACAGTCTAGTTATTCTGCACTAACTTCCTCAGAGAGAAAGTGCTGTATGTGTGAAGGCCTTAAAGCACAGTAATTTAATACAGTTTGAAAGGAGATGATGCTATCTCTCATTTAGTATCCGCTAAATGTGTCCTCCTGGGATTTAGTGTAGATCATTCCAGCACATCTAGCTTATTTTCCTGTGCAGACAAAAAGGAATACCTTATCTAACAGACATCAGAACATTACAAAATCGTGACTGTAAGACACAAACATTAATTATTTACTATTGTAAAACTAATGACTTCTCTCAGCTACTATGCACCTGTAGGCTTCCTGACCTCATAAATTGTTATCTGTTAATAAACAGTATGAATTAATGTTAATTACCAGTATCAATTAAGAACAACACAAGCAAATCTTAAAAACAAAAAGCAAGACATACCTCAAAGATCTGTGCAAGTTGCACCTCTTTATTTGAAAATATGGCATGTATGCAGTGAACAGCTTGCTTTGCCTGATGAGGAGTGCCTCTTTTTGCTTTCTGATGCAAAATCGGAATTAGTGTTCTGTGAACATTAAACAAACTATTTCAAAATGCAATTTGCAATCTACAAAAATCTACAAAAAAAAAAAAGCTCTTCATACAAATCTATCCTCACAGTCTTATAAATCAAACATTCCTTTGAAGCCTGTTCAGGAAAGATCATAATCGTAAAGTGAAAAGCAGGATGGAACTGTATTTAGCAATACCTGTTGAACATCTGACTGTACACAGTGAAGCAGAAAAGAGCCCACAGGGAAAAAACAAACATGAAAGAAAATAATGATCAAAACAAGGCTATTTAGGAAGTCAAATATAAGGGGGAGGGGAATGGGGGGAACCCAACATGTTCAGCTAGGGTAAAATATCCTGGGCTTCTTATCCAGGCTTGAAAGAGATAGAGCTGAAGAAAATTTATGAAAACCAGGAATAACCATTAAACATCCATGTGTTTATAGGCCTTTACAGCTTTAACTCTGGTCTTGAATCACAGTGTATACTCAAGTGAACAACTGCTTTGTTCTAGGCTTTGAATCCCCTGAAATCTGTCTGTTGGGCAGATGCCACTGAAGGAAAGAGCAGGGCAGAAACCAGCAGAGACCAGGTTGAGGCTGGTCAGACTGTTTGGTCCTGCTCCCGAGAACGCACTGGAAGGCAGGCCTGTCCCCTCAGATGACACTGCCTGAGGTTTACTGCACAACTCACCCAGCAACTTGGCACAACAAAATTGCCTATAAAGCATCTGACACAAAAGCATCTAAAAAAAAAAAACCCCAAACCAAAACCACCAAAGAGAAGCCCTTGCTTTCTTGAGAGTCTCAGTGATAACACAGCATTCGGTACACTGACTATTCAGCATCCAAGCCTTCACTGACACATTCTACATAATCAAAGTCAGCAGCAAGAGGTGAAAGAGGAGCTTGCAGTGTTCAAAGTGGTCTCTAACATTTCCTAAAAAACCACACACAAAACAAAAGACCCCTAGAAAAATGTTATCAGTAACCTAAAGTAGGACCCTATCCCTTCTCAAACCTGCTAGGATTCCACAAAAGTTGGATTAAGTAAGAACCAAAAGAGCAAAGAATGTCAATAAAACCTAGAGTTAAAATATTAACTTCAATGCCTAACCTACAGTTTTCATAGTGTAAATATATGCATACTGAAGGGCCTTTGCCAAGTGCTGGTGCATCACTAACAAACCACACCTCATCACACCCCACCTGACATAAAACTCCAAAAGGTAAACCCTGACCTGTTTACATCTACAAGCTTACCCATGGTCCACAGGCTCTTTTTGAGCATGGTTGGTGCTTCCATCAAACCCTCAAGTCACAGGGCAGTCCTTGCCCAGGACCTCGTGCACAACCCTACTCAGTTTTCCTATAAGGAAGAACTTGGGCTACTTGTGGGGATAGCAGACAGTCCGCTCAAACAAGCAGTTTAAGAAAAAACAAAGAGGTTACCTTGAAACAAGCTACCTTGATGATGCTATCAAATCTTTTGCTTACAATGAAGATCTCTAAAGACACAAAATCTGGAAAATATACTTGTCCTTAGACTTCTTTCTTTTTTGTGTTAGTGTGAACGCCAACCTGCTCTTGGCTTTCAGAGCATTAACCTGACTTGCCTGTAAACCTTACCACAGGCTAGATCTCAGTTTTGCAGTTATATTTTAAAATTACTTGAGGCTGGCCAGACTTTACTTCAGCAACACCTGGCTAAGGCATGGAACCAAAAGAAGTGTCATCAATGCCAGCTTCCTTTGACAGGAGATGCCATACTCCAGCAATGAAGTCTCCACTAAATTCTAGCCAGGAATATAGATCATTTGGACTATACTTTGACAATGCAGACTGCTGGGCTTTTCCTTCTCCTCTCTCCTACAAATGCCTTAAAAGGTCTATCATACATGAACTTGTAACATCTTTCTTTTGCCCAAAATCTGATTCAAATGCATACGAATCGCTGAAGTTACAACTTCAATTCACTGAGAACTTAAGGTATATATTGCTATGTATTTTACAGCACGGTAATACCCAAAATGGTCTTTCAGTAGATGAGAACTTGAAACCTGTGCTTTATAATCTGGATTAGTTAGTTACTAGCAGGCTAATTTTAGGGTTTTAGATGCTACCCACAAAGTTTTAAATAGTCTGTGAATACCTACTAGATTATGCAGCTTTAATCAGCAGTTAAAGCATGATTGCATAATGACAACTTATAGACAGCCAATTATTCTTTGTTAGAAATTCATGCCTGCTTTTGGATCTTGTTTCCCAACTTGTTTCATAACAGAGCTGTTAACCACCAGAGATTATATTTTCATTCCTTACAAAGACAGAAAAATTGTGTGAAGGACAGATATGAGTAGAAATGATGCCAAGGAATTACATCTTTGCCGTATTTTTACTGTTGCTTATTTTGTAACCTGGGAAACACGCTAAATTCTGGTTCTAATGTGTCTATTATAAGAAGATTTTTTAAAAGTACCTATCATCTTCAATAAATATACAAAAACTGTGAGAATGCAGAATTTAAAAATGAATAATGAAAGCAAAGCTGTACGTATTTACAATACTACAAAGTAATTACAGGGGAAACATACTGAATAACCTACCAAGAGGCAGCATTACAGGTAGGAAAAGCAGCATGTAAAGAAATACACTCACGATCTTATCTGTGGCAGGTCTGTTTCTATTTTGTGACCCGTGTTTCTGAAAATCTGTATGGCTGCCTCAGCTACTTTATCATCTTCCATCCTGAGGCACTGCAGCAGAGATTCATAGGTCTCTGCAGAGTGGAACGAGGTAGGATGTGTAAAGGACAGAACCTGTAGACACACATTAAAACAAAGGTGTGTTTATTCATCATAAATGAATCAGCAGGAAAACAAAATTATGGGTGTTTATGAGCATTACCATCAACATAAATAGCTATTACATGCTCCTATGAGACTATTTGGGAGAAGATGATATAAATTCATCTATGCTTTGTTCTTCAGAGGTCTTCCCCTCCTCCAAATATTTAAGATACATTATCTGAATATATAAATAGATTTATTAGAATAAACACTTATTCAAGAGTGTTCATTTATATTCCAATTTACTTAAGAATGCTTTTTTACAGCTTAGTTTAACTGAACTGAAATCTTAATTTCTCTAGAATCAACAGTCCCTGAGTAGAGGAGGAATCATGAAGGTCAAGATATCTACAAACAAAACATAGATTACTGCCCTATTTATCTAAAGCTAATGAAACATAACACATTCTGTTAAATAGGAGAAACATGAAATGAGAACTAAGTATGCAGGGAGTCAAGGCAGGACAAGAGAGAACAAAAGGTTATCCCAAAGCAAAGCTACATTAAGTATAGTAAAGTTCAGGTAACATAAGGTAGGGAGAACAATGCAAAGTTGAGTGTATTTTGTGTATTCTTTGGATTTATCTTGGTTTGTTTGATTAGAGTTTCCTACTTGCACAAGTATCAATGTGTGAAGTAACATACTCAAAGTTATCCATGTCACAGCAAAATAACCTTCAACCTTGACAGATTTCTTTTCTGAGATACATGAGCAAACAGACATTATTTCCTTCTATACTTCTGTACAACTTCTATCCTGGCTGCCATCACCAAATTTGGTGAGATATGCCTCTATAAACTCCACCTCCTTCATTCATACTTCTGAAAAGTTTCATTTCAATTAGGTAGCTTTCCCTCCTATGTTTTATACTGCCCTTCGCAACATGTTGAAATAAAGTCTCATTAGTGAACTGCCAAATCCATCACAGACGTTTTCCAGGTATTTAAAAATCCTTCTTTCTCCCCCAGCCATTTCTCATTATTCCTCAGAACACAAGTTCTCCCATCCCCTTTTTTCCCTCTACATACACTTGACTCTTGAATGTATTGCTTGCTTTCCTCCCAGTATCATACATGCCTTTCCCAATTTCCCCATTTCTCTTCCTCTCATTTTACCTCTGCCCCTTCCACAGGACTTCCCTAAGCAGAAACCACTTTCTACTTTAGTGTGCATATTTCAACTCCTGGCACCCTTTTCAAAGCATATTTCTTCCCCAAACCCATCTCTTTCATTATTCTTTTTGCAAGTGAGCATTAATAACCAAACACTTCCATACATTAAAAAAGTAATTATCTAAATAATAAATCTTAAAACCATGCTAACATGAAGACATTAGTCACACCAGCTTTGTCCATTACAAGCTACAGCTGCATTAACACAGATTACCTTGAGAAGTTCAAGTCCTGCACGAATAGCAGTATCAGGACTTACACCCTCCTCTTCATCATCAGCTGTCCCCTCTATGGATTTATTCATTAGTTTTACTAGTGCACTGAAGTAAGAGATACAAAAAGGAAAAAAAGCAAATGAATGCAACAATGTACAGTGTTAAAGGCTGGTGATATCAGCAAGACTGCCTGGTTTTGACAATAAACAAAGGGAAGGCACTAGTCCATTGGTGGGGAGGTTTTGTGGTGTTTGGGTTTTGGTTTGGGTTTTTTTATTATTATTATTTTTGAGCGTGGATTTTTTGATGGTTTTTGTTTTGTTTTTTAAATCACCTTTTCCATTATTCCTTTTCTTTCTGACTTTGCTTTCTGCAAAACTAATTCTTAGGAGGGAAAAAAATAATCAAAAAACCCCCATCATGTTGGCAGCATTTAGATCAACACATAGCTGCCTGAGTTTCAGAATGTAATTAGGTTGCCAGACAAGTCTCAAAAGAAATCCAAACATTCTCTTACACAATCCCACAAAAGCTAATTAATTCAACTGCTATATAGAAGACGGTGTTGCAGTTAACTATGTGAAAATAATGATCATAATTTTCACCTTGAGCCCCACAAATAGTAGTTTCACTGGGAACAACTACTGTATTTTTAAAAATCATTTGCAAACAGCACTGCAAAGTAGTAGCAAAAAAACCCCCAACAACTAAAACCCCACATTCTCTAGGCTGATAGAAATGAAGACATTTACATATACATTTTTTTAACAAAAAAAAAAAAAAATCAAACAAACCCCAAACACACAACATATTTACTGCTAGGATAAACTAATCTAAATCCCAAGAAAATACTTTCTTGGGTTTTGTGTGTGTGATTTAAATAATATTTATAAATGTGATATTTCAAACTTACCTAATGGCTTCTGAGTCAATATGTACAGGGGCAATTCTTTCCAAAAGAAATTTAACCATTTCCAGAAAAGGATTCGTTGGCTGCTTAGGATTTGCAAGTTTCCGGGCTATCTCTCTCTACAGGAATGTTAGATACAAACAAGAATTACACTCATTCTACTTACTAATTAAGAATTTTGAATATGCTGAATATAGCCACTTCTTTTAACCACAGAGATTGTCTACATAACCAGTGAAGCCTATTTTATGGAAGGCTGTCATTATCTCCAAAACTTTATAATACTATAGTAAAAGTAGACACAACTTTACCAAACTATTTAAATGTAAAATGCATTTAGCTTTCTAGTGTTAGTTCTTCAGAGTTTCTTTAAGAATTGTAGGCCAGATCCAAAACAGAACCAAAGAAGATCTAAGTGCTAAGTATCTATGTTGGCAAGAGCAATCCATAGATCTGCAGGTAACCCTGTTGTGTGGCTGAGATTTTTAAGGAACAACAAAAAAACTGCACTAAAAGCTACACTACTCAGATGTGCAGAAGCACTACAGTACCTTGGCTACAACAGATGTTCAGACCCTGTGACCTTGTCTATCAATGTTTTGGATCCCCAAATCAGTTTTTCCTCTCTGAATGTCTCAAATGTCAAGAACATTAAATTCAGCTGCAAACCCAGCAGAAAGTAGACAACTACACACTTTTTATTTTCCACAGAAGCCTAAAAATCTCTCAAAGAAATGACTTCTTGACTTTCCTTCTCCTCCTAAAGGGTTGGAACCTGCAGATCCTATAAACTAGGAAACTGAGGGTCCATTAGCCAAAACCCAAGAAGTCTGTGTTTATTTGTTGATACTCAGTGTTGTGATTTCTATCAAAGAAACTGCTTACTTATTTGGGGACCATAATGGGAAAAAATCCACCCTGTGATTGTTGGTGCAATCCGTAAATCTCTGGAAAAGTCCCATTTAATATTAAGGTGTGTATTTTCATCAAAAGGGTTAAACAGATGAGAGAGAAAAACTCATCTCAAAATAACCTTCTAGGAAGAAAAAGAAATGAATAATATGCAGGGGCTTGTCAAGACAATATTTGTCTTGCTGGTACGCAGAACGTTCTAAGTTTCATTGGTGTGAGAAGACAGTTTAGGAACCATAACACAAGAAAACCACTTCAAATAAAGTGGTTTTAAAAAAATTAATCTTTTAGATTTTATGCTTGATGCTCATAATCCCAAGAAGCAATAAAGTTTATGCTTTTTTCGGAAGCAAGATAATGATCATAGATTATATTTTCCATAATATCTATAGTTTAACCAAGTATGTTATGAAAATAGATGAAAATCACATTATTGTATCAAAAAACCTCATTAACTGAGTAACTGTTTTAAGCACAAGTATAAAAGTTTGCTTTTCCATTTCCTTACCACACAGACATCTGCCTGTTTACAAGAACACGTAGGGCTAATTAACAGTTCAAGCTGGGACCGAAGTTTCTCATCATCACCCAGAACCTGGTTGAATTTCTTCACAAAATCTTGTGCTTTTCCAGGATCTGGAAGGTTTTCTGTATGATGAAACACAAGTTAATGTAAGATAAATCTGTCATTTCAGTATGCCAAGTTTCACAGAAGTGCAGTTTCCAGGAACTGTTATAACAGTTTATAGAACTTATTAACACTTACTTGCTATGGTCATCAGCTTTCCAAACATGGCAGCACTGTTTGCTTCTGACTGAGGACAGCAGCAAAAAAAAAAAAAACCCCAAACAAATCAGTGATACTTCCTTTATAAAATATACCCTTAAGCCACTCAATTAGTTTTTCTGCAGCACAATTCTAATCCATAATCTTACAGTTCTGTTTTAAGAATAGACACTAGACTAGTATAACACTACCAGCAGCACCTACTACATACAGAAAAAGCAAAAAAATATTCTTGCAATATCAAAAACTGGGAAAATTCATTAATTCACAGAATAGATCAAAGTCAACTCTTGGAAAATTACCTAAAAATCCCCACCAAAACATACAACCAGCCAAAAAACCCCCAAAACAAATAAACAATGCCCCCAAGCCCATTTTATACTAGAAAATGAGAAACAAAAAAAGGTTTGTCAAAAAAGCAACAAAAAACTTGGTAATTTTAAAAAACTTCTTCCAATGTTATTGTCCAGTAAAATAAAATAATGGCACACATAAGGAGGCCATATACATTTAAGCATTACTGAAGCAACTTTACTTAATGAGAATGGGACATGGTCTACATACGGACACCAACAGGATAATAAAGTCACACTGAACAAATAATATAATATTTAAAACCCCTGGTAAATTAGTCTAACAGGCCCATAAAGTGTTAATATTTTCAAAACCGTACAGTGGGCTGCTTATGCAAGTCTAGTAACTCTCGTACGTGACTCCTTAGCATGTTCTGGCACTTCCACATCTCATTCAGTGCTCTGCAAAAGTGCAAAACCAGAAAAGGAAAGCTTAACAATTGTTCATGACAAGAACATGCTGAATGCATTAGTAAACAAGGTTATTCATTTATTTTATCTTACAGATGAAACATCTGCTAGGTACAATCAAAACCTAACAAGTAATAAAAATAATTCCAAGCAAGGTGGGACCAATTTTCATTTTTTAAACAAACATCACCTCTTGTTATTCTACTTGGAAAAAATTCACATATGTGGGATGGCCACAGTATGCCTTACAACCCCCCAACATTATCTCTAAAAGAGCATTTTCCAGGATTCAGTTATTAGGTATCTCCACCATGGACAAATCTACAAGTCATTGCTAAGCCTCAATTATTTTAAATCCTGGTAATACAAGTAAGACAATACAGATGTGGGAAAAGCCTGAGACAGTATTGCTGAATACAAGCTATACTCACTTGACAGCATTTGGATCCAAGCTAGCATACAAATAGTACAAACACTTCATTCGCTCTTCCGTTTCCAAATTGTGTGGAACAAGATACTGAGCAAAGATTTTCTCTACCAGTAATCTGCAGGAAAAGAAGAGATAAAAACTACATTTCCAACAGTGGTGATTCCTTCCAGACAAGCTGAAAGAACAAGAACTATCGGAAGTCAAAGTCATTCAAACCAGATTTTCAACAGAAAAGGAAAAAATGCACCGGTCTTTTTCTTATCTGTGAAGATCCTTTCCACTGTTGATAGATTAGACAGAACTGCTTCTAGAGAGCTCTTCTTTTACACCTTTAAGAGGGAATAACTGCTTTATTTGCCATCACCCAAATCCTCCTTTTTCTTTAGGCTCTGAGAATATTTTTTGCTTTCATTTGCTCCCATATAGAAGGGATACAGACAGTAAAAAGCCCAAATAAAGGAAGAAGAATACAAGAATATGACCCAAGGGGGAAGAAAAGTAAAAATCTGAAGTATCCTTGATTGAAAGGTTAAAGTAAAACTGCAGTATTGGAGAAAAATAAAAACATTTGAAACTACTAACTTTTCTAATACAGAATTAAAAAGCAGAATTTAACAGGTGGAGACAAAGGAACACCAAAATATATACAACAGAAGGAGCTAGGAAATTGGGAAACTAATTCAGAGCAATCCAAGTTACCAAAACCATTCTTCTATTCTCTCTGTTTTTTAAAACAATAATATGTATTTAAAGTTTTATATAAAATACAAACTCGAACTACAAAATATGACTCTACAGTTCATCTAATTTAGCCCCCCAAATGAAAGAACATTCAGACATCAATTTAATCCACAGCAATGAGAGCTGTGCACAATGTCCAGCTACACAATCTGATGGTTATGGACAAATATTTTCTGTGCTTGATTTTACAAACTCTTTTACTCTGATTCCAATTAAGGATTGTGGAAATGCCTTACACAAAGTGGAGGTCAAACACACAGTATTCCTCTCCATAGAAAATTCCAAGAGACATGATGGCAAGGCGGAAGAACAAAAGGATGATCATGAATATGGATACAACTATCTCAAGGCACTCCACTACTATTAAAGAGAACTTGGCTTTCTCCCTTTAAACATACATTTTACCATGGATTAACTGCAAAAACTAAATTACGTGGGGAACAGGATCTTCAGATCTCAGAAGACTCCATCTGTTTAACATACTAGGAGACTGGGAGTATCAGACTTATCTTACTAATTTGTGGCTCTAGCCATGTCTGTACAGATACATGTTCTAGAAGCTGTCAGGACAAAAAGCTTTCCCTGGTCCATGCCAGTTATTTACAAATAGAGAATACCTCTGAGGAAAGTCATCAGCTACCATATCAAGAGCAGGTAACATGGCAGTGTTTAAGATGTTATTTTACTCCCTTCCTTATGCATTTGTTGCAAAACAAAGAAGTCTGCAGTACACAGGTGATAAGCAGTTCTTATGGTTAGAAGTTCTCTGTTTCAAGTAGACATACACATCAATTGTCAAGTAACATCAAAAATATTGTCAAGTGTCTGAGTTAAGGATGAGTGGAGAGAATTTGTTCTACTCCAAGACTGAATACTGTGTGCTACTGCACTGTCTTCTGAAAGAACTAGTGTTACACCATGCACACAATGGAAAATTCTCCCAAGGCTCAGACAGCTGGTCACTGTTAGTTTTTATTCTCCTCCCTCATTACGGGAGGAAAACAGGCCAGAGTTAGCTAGTTTTGACCTCTGCTTGTGTGTTTAAAGGATTGGACGGACTCTGCCTTAAAAGATCACATCATTTCTACAGCTCTTCAGGTGCTAAAAGTACTAATGTTGTAACTCTGACAATGGTAACACTGAAATGCATTATTCCCCCCCACTGAGATGGCAAACCAACCCAATAGCGTGACTAAGCAAGACCTTCATTGTCAGCATTAAAAACTAGTAGAATTCGGATTAAAATTCAGGGTACCAAACTGAACTAGAGAAACGTTGAAATAGCAGTCTTTCAGTGTGGATACACACAACACAAACAGCATACAACCCCTGCATGCTCGTGAAAAGACCGGTTTCAATGGCTTCATCAGACTATCAGAAAATATCATGTAAGAACGAAACTCAGCTTTGATGACATAGTCTTTCCTTAAAATTCATTGCCTTGTTTCCCTGACAGTGTTCTGCATTTCCGAGGAGCAGGGATATTGAAAACATCTGTCCTGTTTACTGATTAATTCCCTGCTATCAAATCTCTGTATTGACAGTGAGACATGAACATGCTAGAAAAAACCACAAACTAAGCTCTGTAAGCAAATTAAAGCATATTGATGCATACAGATATGCAGAATTATCTTTGTATAAACTTTGTGGCTATTTCCTAGTTTTTCACTATTCAATACCTCTACCTTAGCAGACTTTGTGTCATTTCTGTGTGTACAATCTCATAAACATTTATTTACTCTTAAAAATAAAACCAGACAAAACCGCCACAAAAAAACCCACACACTCCCCAAAAAAACCCAAAACCAAAAGCCCCCCGCTGCCACTAACAAAAACCACAAAACAAAACAACCAACCACCACACACAAAAACCAAACCACACACGCAAAAACCCCCAAAAGCCCAGAAAGAAACTGATCACACATGTATCTGTGGCCCACTCATGACCCCAGCCAGATGAGCAAATTGAGAGCCTTCACTGCTGCAGCGCTAAGGAATTTACTGTCACAACTGGCAACTGAAGGAGGCTACTAGCCCATTCAGACTAGGATCACGAAACACAGGGAGGTTATCAGGCTGTATAAGAAAGATGCTAGGAAACACTACAAAGAAATGGATGATTTCCAAGTCTGCTGCATTAAAAATTTAGGCTGAAATTCTATCTTTGTGTGATCTCATAGTTTGGCTTTCCTTGTGAAAGACAAAGAATTAATAGTGAGAGTTGAAACTATCTTCCAAAGCCTTGGCCAGAACACTTTTCCCTAAGCATTCAATCCTATTACAAAACTTAAAGGGACCAAGTGACAAAACAGGGAAGACCAGACAACAGCCTCTATTCTACCTAAACTGTCCACTTCTACGTAGTATACCAAAAGGAGATGGCTGTGCATGTACTGTGGTACATACATGCACAATACTCACAGATCATGGATTTTAATATGGAAGCTCTTTTGAAAGTTGTAAGGCAAACAATAACAGGGGACAGAAAATGCAAATCTGACAGTTTTATCCTATGCAGTGGTTAGTTAATGACAATCTACTACCATCACAGATCTAGTTTCATCAGTAAACAGAATCAGTGTCTGAACAGATAATGCAACCATCCAGAATATCTTGGTACACGTCTTAATGATTATTAATTTAATACAGGGTGCTTAAAACCACAAACACAGAATGTGATATAACAGCTTTCTCAGGATAAGCACATATTTTCACATATTTCTTATCACTAAACAATTAAAAGTAGGAAGGGTTAGGTTGACTCACTTGTCATCAATGCTATTTTGATAATATATGTGCAAAAGTTTATCCTTTATCCAGCTCACTTTCTCTGCAGCATCCTTCCCAGCCTCGGCATGAAGACAATACTTCTTGTATAGCTGGGCGAGACCCATCATAGCTTCTTTTCTTACTCGCCACTTGAGGGGGAAGAAATTAAAAAAGGTAGAGAAATGGTTCTGTTAAATAAATATTAAACACAAACAAAATACAGTAAAGGTATAGAAGTATGAAAGAAAACAACCACATTCTGCTCTCGTACATTTTGATACTTCCAAATCTGGAAAATGCTGTTTAGAGCCTCTAAATGAGAATTTGTAAAGCCTACTTACATAAGGGGGTTTTTTTGTGTCCTATGCAGATTAAGCATTGCCTGAACAGAGGAATCCAGTACTCCTCTGCACTGAGCAAAGAGTATCTGGGAGTAGGCAGCATAAAAAAGTTAATTGCAGATTAGTATGTATGCCTGAGTAAGTGTCTTCTTCAGCCAGTACTTGGAAGACTTGTCCGTTCAGAGACACGCACGAGAGGTGGCAGCCTTCTTCCCCCCGTAGACCTTCACTGTTTAATAGCAAAATTGTCTAGAAACAATCTGGAGTTCAGCTCAGCCCACTAGGGCTTGAACTCTTTGGTCACTTTCCAGGACAGTGGGAGAGGCTTTTTGCTGAAGCCTCAAAATAATTGCTGTAAAACCCAGGGATCCAGACTAAACATCCACTGATGAAGTTCCTGGGTTCTTATCCTTGCTTTTGGTTGTCACTGCTTTATCCCCTCATGTAAACAGGAAACATCCCATTATTAAACATTTTAACAGACAAGAGCCATAAGCTCTCCAACGCTGACTTGTGGAAGGAATCACACCAGAACAGGCTGAGGATTAGTTTAGAGAGAATAATGTCTCCCTGTGGATGATTTACAGAGAAAGCCTCAGAAGATTTTCCCTCACCATTTAAAAGAACTGCGTAAAATTCAAACGGAAAGAATTTCTTCCCGAACACCCCAGATACCAATTTTTGGCCTTGAACTCCAAGGACTAACAATGCCCAAATAATTCCACCTTATCAAGCATAAATGTAGATACTATCATACACACTGTGCCTGCAGCCCATGGAAAAGGCCGAGACTCCACCTGCAGCCCATGGAGAGGCGCCATGTTGGAGCATGTGGAAACATACAGAAGATGTTGTGACCCACATCGGAGCAAGCCTCTGACAGCACTTGCAGCCCGTGGAGGGAGACAGAGATGCAGAGATAAGACAGAGAGAGAGAAAGATCCACACTGCAGCAGGTTTTTTGGGGTGGGGGGAATGGGCAGGCTTGTGACCCTGTGGAGGACCAGACTGAAGCAGTCCGGGCCTGAAAGATTGAGAGACATTCTGTGATTTTATGGCTGCAACCATAGCAGTGATCCGTGGTGGGGCAGCTGGTGAAGAGCTGAAGCCCCATGGGAAAGGACTCATGTTGGAGACATTCATGGAGCACTGTCTCCCATGGGTGGGACCCCACGGTGCAATAAGGGAACAGTGTGAGGAATGCCCTCCACTAGAGATGGTGATGGACTTTGTTTGGGGTTTTGGGTTTTCCGTTATTGCTGATTCTTAATAGCTGTAATCATTGTTCAAATGCCCAGACAGATCAAGTTAGCTAAGGACATTTTTTTAAAAAAAATAAAGTACTGTCTTTTAGCCAAAAACTTTTACCCCAAAAAAGTCATTAGGCTCCTTTTACTAATACCATGCCAATTAGAATATGCTCAGGAGGAGAACCAGATCACATAAATGGCCTAACAGTTAGCATGATTTAAAGTTTTCTAGATGCCAAATTATTTTTGAAGAAAAAAGGCAGAACTGAAATGACATATTAATGTGTTTAAACAATCTTTAGCTTGTTGGCCAAGTGTTCTTTTTATAGTAATATCTATACTCATCTGATAGATGATTGCAGGCCTAAAAAGAATTAGATGAAGTCAAATTGATGAATGATCACTTAGGACTTTGCAATAGATTAGTCCAACAGAAATCTAGCTACAAAGGGTAAATGCAGTCAGCAGAAGACAAAAGAGTTCTTTAAAGCAAAAGAATAATTAAAATAGGTATAATGCACCATGTCTGGAACTGACAAAACCCTACATAGGGGGAAAGAAAAAAGCTGAAGCTGGAAGTTTACAAGTCCTTGATATTCATTTTATGATACTAATTATATGCTACATTATTAAGATCTACTTCAAATTCTAAGTATTTGTGGCAGTCACTTCTAGTCAAGCCTCGATTTTCACTTCTCCTCAGGATATATTTTTGTTAAAGCTCTCTCTAGAGATCTATTTTTTTAAGAGAAACACTATATAGAAGTGAAGTTATTCTTCACTGATGAATGCCTGAAAAGGCACCTAACCTTGAAACATAATCTATCATCAAATCTATGACTGGTGTAAAACATACTCAGAAACATTAAGAAGTACCACCACACTGGGTTTCGGCTGTATGAACCAAAATATATCCCTAGCTGCACAAGAATGCATTTACAGCTGTCTGACTGCCGGCTTCTTGCCAACAGTAACACGCTGAAGGAGATCAGGGACACTACGTAGAAGACACAGTAACAATCACCCCATTCCAACTAGGTGAACTCCCACTGGGAAGCGGTAGTTCCACTAAGAGTTTTTAGATCTCATGAATGACTTCTTGGGCATGTTTGTTTAACGGCTGTCTTAATCACTCCTAAGAAATGTGCGAGGTCAAGCTGCAGGTACAGCTAACCAAAGAGCTGCTTTATTGCAGTGAACATATTCAATAACAGTATTTCTCTTTGTGCAAAGATAACATCCTATCCTCAAAATATGTTAGAGTAACACTCTCATTTCAAAAGGGGAAAATATATTAAAAAAATTAAATTATTTTAGAAGAATTAAAGTAACAAGCTAGCATGACATTAAGTTATACAAAGGATGCCCCCTAGAAAAAAAGGAACAATCAAGATGGTTATAGAGCACAGTGAAGTCTGCTATTAGACCATCATCCTCCAAAGAGCATGGAGCTACATCCAAGAGTGTAAACAGGAAAGAGTATAAGGTCTGGCAAGTTGAAGGTAAATGCTTGATGAAGTACAGCAGAAGTTTCAGAAGCAAATTATTAAACATATCATGTATTCAATATCTTCAGAAAAGCCTCCAGAAGCCTTCCAGACACTTTGGTAGGGCCAAAAGACAAACAAGATTCATTCCAAGAGAGATCTGAAGAGGTTTCTCTTAAAAAGTGTCATTAGAAGACTTTTTAAATTAATAAAGGCAGCAGTAACAAAATCGTTAAGACCAGCTGGGATCCCATTCATGACTTCTACAGGAATTTAGAAATGATATACCAAATATTAACTATTCTGTTCTTGCAATCTGTCAACGAACAGACTGACCACAGCAAATGTGAAAAAAAGCAAAAGGGTGCCAAGAGGAACCAAACATTTGATTTTGAATGGACAAACAGGTTGAAGCAAAACAGTAACAACAGTAAGAGTAGAACAGGAAGTTTTGTCTAGGAGAAAAAAAAATTAACAGACCCATAAGTATTGTCAGTAAAATACACAAGGATCAAAAAACCCACTTTCCAACAAAGTTTCACACCAGAGGATCTTAAAATAAAAATCTTGTTGTGAATTAATTATTAACTAAGAGACAATGTGTGGAAATAAGTAACTGGTTTTCACAATGAAGTGAAAATAGGGAACCTACTGATGAAGTCAGAAGTTAATCTGCAACGATTTATGAAAAATCATCAGAAAATAAACTGAATGGCATGTGTAAAATTTACTGAGGTAGTCAGATCTAACTTTGTAATGAAGAACTGCAGAAAAATGACATGCCACTGAATCCTACATGAGGAAAAAAAAAAATCAGATTAAAGCCAGGTTTTCCCATCTGCATTAACTCTGCATGTATGCTGTTGGGCAAAGCACCATCTAAAACTATTCAGGAAAGATACTGAAGTCAACATGAATGTTCTCCAAAACTGTCAGCTCAGTGCTCAGCAATAGAACAGAAAACAAACAGAAGGTTATAGGTAAAAAAGAAAAATAAAAATCCTAAAGTATGTACACAACATTGTGCATATTTTGAATACCATGGCCGAGTCTGGTCACTGTGGTTCTAATAGGATACAGAACAACGACACAAGAATGGTCAGAAGTATGCAATGATCTGTCTGTGTGGAAGTTATCCAGGTCATTCTTTAGCTTGGAAAGTAGAGGAGCAGAGAAGAAATGGTATACATATTTATTGATTTTAAGTGGGTTAAAGAATATTTATTCCTTTACATAATGCAAGAATCATGACACAGCCAGCAAAACTATGAAACCATTTTAAAGCAAACAAGTGAAGTTACTTTTTCCACACATGCATTAAACTTGATGCAGATGTCATGGATGCTTATAGAGTACAAGTAAATTCAAGAAAGAACTTGATAATTTCATGGAATAAAGTTCTATTGAAAGCAATGATGAACATGATTAAGCAAATTTAAGAAATCTTTAAATCACAAATTGCTGGAAGCCAGAAGTGACCACTATGAGAATTAAACTGCATTATAGGAACCTTCAGCCTAAGCACGTAGCCATTCTTATGTTCTTACAATATGCTTGTGTTCCTCACATGTCAGTGATCTTATCTGCTTGACAGCACTTATTGGTGCCTCTCTAACATGGAATCGCCATTAAGATGTTCTGGTAACAAACTTACTTTGTCCTCACAGCATTCTAGGTGACAGTCAACTCTAAGATGCTGTTTCTATGGCTTTGAAATTTCATTTTTACCAAACTATATTAAAAGCACATATTCCTGAAAATAAACTATTAACACTTACCCGTTTGTCTAACGTTCTTTCCCTTACAAAGCCAAGCAGCTGGTCATTGACTAAAGAGAGGTCTCTCTTGCCCGCAGTAATAATTGTAACAATAACATCATGTCGAATGGCTTCTTCAGGGTCATGTGATCTAACCTTCAAATATTCTGTTACAATCAGAAACAAGGAAAAGCTTGGCTATTTTATGTAGATATGATGTATTCCAATGCATTAATAATGTTAAAGCAATTAAATGTCAGTCACATACCACAACCACATCATCTATTAAACATATAACTGCCTACAGTAAACATCTGTCCCATCACTTTTTATGTTAAATATAAAACAACTGTAGAACTGTAAATATGAAAATATTATAAAAGTGAATAGCTTTTACAATAACCTCATTTGCGACAAGCAACCAAGCGGAATAAAGCTGATTAGACTATGTTGGTGAGGGGGGTGAAAGGAAATAAAAAGAGCAGAAACTCCCATTCTCAAAAAGCTAAGAAGCTGAGTAATAAATGAAAAATAGTGACAACTGCTGTAGGTTAAGCTTGCATGAAAAAATAACCAAATTTTCAGTTAAGTCTGAAATCCTGCTCATAGCTAAAACAGTGCTGAAGTCAAGGAAGAAACTTCATCATTTAAATCATCAGAATGGCATTTTCTAAACTAAGTGGAATAGAGCAGATACTGGGGAACACAATGACTGACTCTGAAAATAAACTCAAGATGTTGCACCAGTATTTGCTTTGACTTGCCAAAAGTTTCATTAGAATCTGAAATTACTTTAAAACTCATTCTGCAACGGGTAGCTTCTTAAAGACTTTCTCTGTCCACACACAGTCACACACTCCCCCTCTCTCTGACTAGCACTTGCCTTCAGCAGGAAGCAATTACTCGGTAGTTAGCTCTTCCATCCAGCATCAAGCACTGGACTTGATACATTCTAGAATTATACTGCTATGTACAGAAATAATTACATTTTTCCTTGCTCGTTTCTTAAATAATTCTAAACCCCTGTATGAGTATCTTACCAGTGAGGTCTTTTGCTAAGTCTGGATGGTTCATTAAACAATGACTGGCGAATTTCACACTCTCTAATCTCACAGGGACGTGGATATCATTGAACCTAGAGGGATGGAAGATGATGAATGTTAATTTTTAATTAGCCTTGCAAATCAAGATTATTCTCTGTGTAACAACATGTGTTGATAGTTCCTTTAACAATTAGGATAATTTTATGTGGAAAAATAATACAACAGAAATCTTTTGAATTTATCTCCATAATGCACCTCATACAGCTTTTTGTTATTTCTTGTGCAATTAAGTCAGGACTAAACAAAAAAATTAGTGCATTATATGCAGAGTTGACCCAATGGCTTTTGCAGATTAACTTTTGAACATAATTCTCCATACACCATCAACTGTGTGTTTAAGTGTGTTTGTGTGTGTGTATTTATATGCATATTCATATACATGTGAAATTAGAAATATACAAACTGCCATATAACATGCACCATTTGAAAGCATTCATTTTAAAAAAAAGCAAAAAAGAAAAATGTAAATTTAAGTAGTTAATCACTCAAAAAGCTAAATCCCAAATAAACCAGATACAGCTGCAGATACAGCCTAACAGAATGAAATTTCAAGCAGTGCTGGCATACCTATTGTGTAATTTCTGTTATGTATATAATGTGCCCTCTATCTAACCCATATTCCCACAGCTGCCAGCAATGTAGCAGCAGTCCTTCAGGCTTCTCCATTCTAAAATGTAAGTGTATGCTTCAAAGATTTAACAAAAGAGCTTGTTCAAATACAAACTGTTACATCCTATAAAAACAGAATGAAAAATGCAGTACTATTAGAGCATTCAGAGTAAAATTAATAGAAATTCAGAATTCTATCCTCCTTTCTCTTACCGCCCAAGAAAGCACTGCCAGAGAGGACGATTCTGTGTGGCCAGATCAGAATCTTTGGAGCCAAACAGTTTCGCCAGGAGTCGAACGACAGCCAAACGTTCTTCACCATCGTTGCTCTAGAAGTCAAATCATTGGAAAGAAACTGTAAAACACTACCTGCAACATCTTACTAATTTCTGGATTTCATGAGATAAGTCAACTACAGCCTGCCTACTTGAAAAATTTCAGGTGAAATTCAAAGATGAAGTACATAAAACTTTTGTATTAGATCATCTGTCATTATCATAGTACACGTTTGCAAGAACCGACAGCACATAACAGTATCAATTCTTCAGCATCCTTCCTTAAATATTACATTTATCTTTATTTTAAAGTGATAAATACAACTTTTTTATACATCTAGTAGAAAACGTATTAACACTCTTTAATATCCACATAAATTTCATTACCTGTCCAATGCTACACTGTAACCTACCTTCAGCTTGAATTCAAGCTGTGGCATGACAGACAGCAGTAAGTGAGGATCTATGGCAAAAAGCTCTTGTATCAAGTCAAACACGTGTTCTGATAAGTCACTTACTGAAGACTTTCCCAGTACCAGAACCTGGTTAAAAAACTAGAATACAAACAGATTTCTTTAGCAGATGTTCCTTTATTAATGCAAACACTGTTTTTTAAAATTAGAACAGTAGAATCATTAACACTTTAATTCTAATGGAACATAGTCAATGTACATTTTTTCATTACATTAAAGCATTTCACCATCTAAGTTTTGGCTTAAGAAAATCATGAACATCCTTCATAATTCAGTTCCATTACTTCCATCAGGATTGATTAATTCATGGCAATGTGGTAATTTAAAATAGCAATAACCATCTCCCCAGAAAAATTAACTGCTAATAAAAGAATTTTTAATTTTAAAATGCACATTCATCCAGAAGTTGATTAAAAAACCCACTATCTTATTTTTAATGTTCTTGTATTTTAAATCCAATCCAAACTGCAAATCAGCAAATGCTGAAAACCAAACTTCTCTTCTTTTGATCCATTTTTAAAAATGTCAAGTAACTTTGTGAAATGTCTTGTGATATTTGACAGTAATGCATCAAGGTTGTTAGTGATCTAACAGGAAAAAAAAACCCAAAACAAAGTAGCCTAAACCATGAACAATTTCTTTTGGATTTGTTATATTTTAATAGACTTGATATACTTCCTATTAGATACTGTGGGTTAACATGAGTATTATTTTAGCAGTGCAGATACTACAAAGCTATTACACACTTGAATAAGAAAGTAAGAAGAGTAACATTAAATCAAGTAGAAGGTCACTCTATGCACTATCCTGTTTCCAGCTATAACTAATTAAAAAAGCTTAAAGAAGCAGGGGGATTGGAAAGCGGGACTTGCTAGTGAGACTCCTTGAGCTTTTAAAACACTTACCCATTAATCTTTTATAAGTCTGGCCAATTCCCTTTTTAAACTACCCTGACATGTAAGAATTCTATTGTCTTCAGCACCAAGGAAAGGTAATGCGATGGACCAGACTAAATCCCCCACAAGTAGCTATTTTAATAGGTAGAACAAACAACACTGAAATTGAACAAGATGAATTACAGTAGAAGAAAACACTGTAAAAAACTCAGTTCTTTTAGTCTTTGTTACTAAAAGACACTTAGGATGGGAAAAAAACCCCACCAAAACCACACAAAACCCCTAAAAAGAGCTGGTAGTTTGAAATGCTTCATCCTAATGCTTGATATGAAATGAGGCTATCTGTTTACTGGACACACAAAAAACTAACAATTCCTTTTGTTGCAACAGGTAGTTTTGGTGGTCACCTATTTTCACAGCATAGATTTAGGCTTAACTTTAGACTGAGATGAGCAAAAATTAAGCTCCTCTGCTTATTTGAAACACCTCACATACTTCTTTAACAATCAAGCTAAGTAATACCCTATTTGGAAAATGGTATTCTAGTTGCATTACAAAATGTGACTTCTATAAACGATACTGTTAAACAAACATATCTCCAATAAATCAAGTCACCAAAAAGAACACTTTTTACTTGTAGATAACATGGATTATTTACTGTACGTACATTGGCAATACACGGTTCAATGGTCTGGACGGTCCGTTTCAACAGGACTTTTGCAAGATCAAATGCCTGTCTGTTAAGGTTCTGCAATAAAGAAAAAATAATATTAATTTTTTTAAGAGACACACTACTTCAAATAACCTTTCTCTCCCAACCCTAAAAGACCATTACTACCACCTATTTATTTTCAAAGCTAACTAAGTTCAAGTTATGTTAATTCCACAATTACAGACTTAGAAAAAACTTTCTAAATAGGTGGACACACTTAAAAGTTCCACACACTTAAAAGAAATCTAACCCAAACCCATCACTTCCTGCACTCCAGTTGTTACTTTCAGCTTTGCATTCATCTATATAGAACATTTTAACATGCACTCAGATCAAAAATTTTGAGGAAGTGTTACCACACCTCCGTACTTTAATTATTAATGCACCAAATTTTGCCACAGAAAAATTAACTAGTCTAACTATTTAAATGTGTCTTCTTTTCACCCCTCACTCATTAAAAGCACACCTTGTAGCAAAGTTCAGCCTTTTTCAGTGGGTAAAACTGCACTGACTTCTCCGTGGACTGGACTGTATGCTCTGAGATAGCCCACAGAAAGCACCTATACTTGGGCAGAATCAGCTGCAAACTTTCCATGCAAACCTTTGGTTGCAACATAACAAATCTGAACACTGCTCTTATTGCTCTCAAGAAGATAAGGAATGTAGCTGTGCATCTGAAAAAGTGACTGTCCCAACCTGCACATATTCCAGTATGCAGAATCTCATCTAGGGATTAATGCAGATTGGGGTGGGGAGCAAGGTGGATTAGCTGATTGCCCCCAAAATGACAAATGGCTGCAAACAAAATACAGGTAAAGCCTAAGGGTGACTGATTCTTGAAAGACAGTATTTGGCAAGTGTATGGTAAGAATGACTCCCTCACGTTCGTTTAGCTGATGTGATGACAAACTGAAAGACAGTTAATCAACTGATAGTAAAGAGAAACAAATGGCCAAAGGCTCAACTATCTCCTCAGTCACCACAGCACTAAACTGATGTCTCATTATAGAAGACAGACAGGTAGGTATAAACTCTGCTCAAATTCAAAACAAAGCAGTTTCTCTCCAAACCAGACCATGGTTCGTATCTTGTTGGCAGGTATGTCTGAATTAAACTAAAGAACTGACAACCTCATGCAGAAAATGTTACATTTGGATCTTCAATATAGCTTCAAAGACTTCTTGCAATGAAGTTTTTCCCCTCTAGACAGGCTCACCATAACTTAAAAAAAATCCCACAACAAACCAGCCAACCAAAAAAAAAACAAACCCCACCAAAAAACCCACAACACAAAACCAACAAAAAATCCCATCAAAAAAAACACCACCACCACCCCCCTAAAACCCCAAACAAAACAATCCAAACACAAAAAAAAGAACCCCACCACCAGGAACCAAACACCGAATAGACTAGAAAGAAATATATACTCATCAATAAGCAAGTACTGATAAGTAGAAAAATAACAGAGAAGAAAAAAAAAATCAACCCTTGAACATCTGGATTGGCCATGCTGCAAAGGATGTAGAGGAAAACAGTGCTTTTAAATACATGGAACATATGCTTTTAAGGAATAACCTTGACAGCAAGAGTGTGAAGAAAAATATTTACTAAATAGCATTGGTTTTATAGTTAATAAAAAGTACTATAATTTGATGCCACAGGTGGTCTGAGCAAAATGTGATATGCTATACTACAACTGCAAACCTGAATTCACTAAAGGAGAGCCACATTAACATACACAGAGAACCATGTACAGTAAAGCACTTTACTGATATTGGAGGTACAAATTAATATTATTTAGATACTGAGGCAGACTCTACTTCATATCTAGGTACTGGCATATTTATCTTCTTTTTTTCACTGCAGTAGTGTCAGAAAATGTAAAAAAACCCCAAACAAACAAAACAAAAAACAGAACACCACACTGAAACCCAAAAAATCAAAAGCAGGGATTACATTATCCAAAACACGTATTTCATCTCCCTACAAAGATGAACTTCCATTAAGCATGACAGAAGTATCTGCACAGATAGACTGTTATGTCATAGAAGAGAATTATTAGTATTCAGTTGCTTTGCATGGAAATAAAAATATTGTTATTGTATGTTGTCTAACAGAAAATAAACTCTGCTTTCTCCAGCTATGGTGCTTCTGATTTACATACCTAAGGACAAACAACATAACCACAAAACTTCCTAGGAGATCTGTTCATGAAAGGAGAACATAATTACCACAGTCAAACTCTGCTAGGCAGAGCAGACAAAAGAACTTTCTGGTTTGCCTTTTTTTTTTTTTTTTTTAACTATCACATTAAGGCAGTAGTTTAAGCTCTGTTGTTACAGGAAACATACAAAACAGACCAAAATACTGACACCAAATTATGATACTGAGCACCGACCACACCATATTATTTTCTCAGGCACACTGGCCATGTCCAGTAAGGACCAGCCACCAGTGTAATGGCCAGCACACTAAGTATACAGTATAACCTAACATTTATACCAAGTTTACCTCCCTCTATCAGAGCTTTGATTGAAAATTTAGTTCAGTAAGCAAAATTATATGAATAAGCTTTGACTTTGCCTCCTCCAAGAAGTCACAATGTAAACCTTGTTCAGCTGTACAACAGAGCAATGCTCACCATTGTTAACAGCATCACCCAGTACCTGACACATACATCTACACTCTTCTATTTCCACTCTTCATCTCTACTGCCTGTAAACAGTTTCTGATCAATTATACAGAAGAGTGTAGTTTCAAAAGGATTCTTTTCCTATTGTTATGAGTAAGAGGCCTCCTTTCCTGTTAGCTGTTTCAATAAGACATCCTCTTGTTGCTATCAATAAAAGTGAGTTGATAGAATGATATTCCCATCTCAGAAGGAATGCAAACT
The DNA here is from genome assembly GCF_964237585.1 of Gallinula chloropus. Classification (NCBI taxonomy): domain Eukaryota; kingdom Metazoa; phylum Chordata; class Aves; order Gruiformes; family Rallidae; genus Gallinula; species Gallinula chloropus. The sequence goes on from NC_140092.1 coordinate 14,049,393, forward strand.
GACCTGAGACAAGAGACAGTTTTATAGACATGTTGCTGTGATTTCACAGGTAAATGTTTAATTTCCTTAGCTAACCTACAAACCCCCCCCTGCTTTTATGTGCTAATTTAAATTTAATTATTCAGTCACGGATGGAGCTACTTTAATTTGGTCGCTATTTTAAATTAATAAATGAACAAACAGAAACACATACTTGGTAATAAGAGTACAGTCCACTCAATGTATCTCATAACTGAAACTTGTTATTTTCCATACAATTTTCAGTAAGCACAAGTGTTTCTGCAAGGGAATTATCTTGGTCAAAGCAAGGCAACACCAGCCTGCATGTCGCTTTGCCCTGATCTCTCAGCTAAGGGAGTTGTGTTTATTCTCCTTTCAACTTTATTTAGCCATTAAAGTAAAGGTACTTTGAAAGCTCAAATGCAGACCCAGTTACCAGACAATGAAACCAGGAAGACAGCATCAGTGACAGATCACAAAGCTGACTGTAAAGGGGGAGTCTCTGAAGACCTGCTGAGGCAGCTGTGTAGAAGGGCTGAGACAACACCTGCATGACAGCAGTAACCTGCTAGAAGGGGCTCGCATAAGAGACCTCCAGGAAGGGAGGGAGTGTGTGTGTGTGTGCACACAGGCACACACTCACTTACAGTGAGATAAAGCACTGCTGAATTCTGCAAGGAGAGGAAAGATTCTGGAACTCATAAAAGAATATGGAGCACTATGAGCAACCAACTAATACATGAAAAAAAGTAATAATTAGGGTTCACTAAAACCGAAGTCTAAGGGGGAAAGACACTGGTGTGGTGGGGAAAAAACCCCCACAAACAGAACAACTAGGGAGGCAGAGGGGAGTCTGACTGCAGAGAAGTATTGTGGATGTTTCTTGATTTTTTTTTAATTGAAAAAAATACTTCACGTCTTTTCAATTCAAAAACCCCAACAAACCCAAAACCCTTAAGATATAATGTTGTCCTATTACACATTACATTTCCTTGTACTTTATTTCTGTTTCAGCACAAAGTTTCTGAAGTGGCAAGTAGGCAGAATCTCTTGATGCTGAATAATCTAGACACAGCTAATGAACAGCACCAAATAACGCCCAGAGGAGATTTTCAATCCACTGTTACAATGCTGGGGGGATAAAAAGCAGTCACAATGGCTGAAGTGTGTGGAGAACTAAATAAGCAAAAGACAATAAAAATTATTGTTAGAGCAGTGTACTACTATAATGTTTTACTTTGCAGACCTTGTGTGCAGGAATGAGGTTAATCAAAATGGAGTCCAGCAGCTCCTGAGTTACTCCATCGCCTTCCATGATGATAGAACTCATCAAATCCAGCATATGCATTTGTACCTTCTGGTTGTGGCTATTACTAAAATGACAGAGAATATTATCAATATGAATTTTCAGACCCTGACAAATATTAACAGTATTATTAAGATAGCTTGCCCTCCATTGAATTCTATACATCTCAAAAATATTTTACATGACATTCTTCCTACCTGAATCTTCAAAAGCCTAGAATACCCTAGCTTTAAAAAGTGAAACAAAACAAGAGAAAAAAATAACCCTGGAAATACAAATGTAGATGACTCAGAATAAAGTACACTGTTGTAACACGTCTACTTTTAGATGCATCCCCCTCTATATTGTCAGCAATTCGCCCTCATTTGCTTTCCCTGTTTCCCAAAATTGTTCTATTCAGACATGTTTATTTGTAGATTATGCAAGTATTCAGTCTATCCACTAAACTGATGATATTTCGACAGTTTAATATAATTAAAGCAATTCAACTTACTTGATAACTGAAAAAAGAGTCCTAAAAAGCTGAATAAAAATTTCATTGCAATCTTCCAACTCAAAGCAGATGTTGTAAGATTTAACCCAAGCTAAATTCTAAAACAAAAATAGGATATTCAGGATATTGCAACTTCACTTCAAGTGACATAAATACAATCATGTTAGTTACATTTTTTCTATTTAAAGAAAAATACTATACAATACATTGCAAACCCTTTGGGGAAAGAGACTGAGTATTTGTTGCTTTGCTTATGAAGAGCTCTTAACACAAAGGGGCTTTGCAATATGCACCCAGAAAATACTAAATATAGAATAATCTGATTTCTTATGAGCAAAAGGAGATTGACAGAAATTGTTAACATAACAAGTCCATGTTTCTAGACTTCATGCTATGAAACAATACAGTTTTTAACATCAATAAAAAGGTTTACAAACAAGATAGTGTTTCTAAATGCACACTGATAAAAAAGTATATTTTTCTAATCCTTTTAACCCAAAATTGTATATTCCTTCTCCCACAATTAATATATGCAGATCTGCATTTTAATCAGCATTTGAAATTCTCTCTTGATGAGGTAAGGGTGCATGATATGAAAAACAACGTATAGAATTGTAAGACAAAAGCTAAATGTTAATAAATACCATTTGTTTTAACGTGTTCTCAACTACAGGCTGCATGAACTTATTAAATGCAAACAGAATTGTAACAGCTAAAAAGAAGCAATTCACTGAACTTTAATGAGACTGGTGTGATTTACAGAAGAAAATAATTTTCCCAGGCATACTGGGACTTCTGGGAAAGACTGATCACATTTCTTAGGCTTACAGTGCAAATACCATCTACTGAAAGTTACAATTATTGTGTTACCTCTAACAAGTAAAAGTATCTGTTAAATTGAGGGCTCTTCGTGTCCTCCAAGCCTTTTAATTGTCTTGTAATAAACAAGAATATGTCCTGTCAAAAAAAGATAAGTGTTTACAAGCTTGATTTGGCAGAGAATAAAAATACAACCTTTAGCAGTGACATCTACTCACATTTACAAATGACGACAACATTAAATTGCCTTTTTTTAGGCACTGACAGAAAGCCATCACCAGAGATACTGGTTGTGTGGTATTCCGTTACACACAACATACTAAAATCACGCGTCTCATAAAAGTGAACATCAGTATAAATGCAAGTAAAAGCTTTTTTTCAGGTTGTGGGTTTTTGGTGGTTTTTTTTGTTGGGGTTTTGTTTTGGTTATTGGTTTTGGTGTGACTTTTTTGGGCCACGATGTGGGTTTGGTTTCTTTCCCAGGAAGAGAATGAGGTAGGAAGAAAGCCTTTACTTCATAAAGCATGTTTACCTTAAGTTTGTCATGGGAAGTATACGGAGCTTCAGGAGCATAGATACGAAAGATATCAGCCAAGCAACATGCTACAAGGAGGCGCACGTCTTTATTAGGATTCCTGAGGAAGAATTCAGATGCAAGGTGCAAGGCTAATGGCAGATACTGCTGCTTCTCATCCTCCGAGTCCTGGTCCATATCCATGAAGGTTTTTACCACCATCTGAAAAACATGGAGGGGGAGAGGGGAAGAGAGATATCTGAGTGCTTTCTGCTTTTACTCCTAATTACTAAACAATAATGATGCATTGCAATCAATATATGTTCCACTGCATAATCCCAGTAACACGATTTGGTTTTTAGGACAAACATCAGAAAAAGGGAAGTCTAATTTCTGATACAGGCTTATTGAACTTGGTATTTTAAATTAAGATGCTGAAAAATTCTTTGCAGTTCTGCTTATTTTGCCAATCTTAACCTGAGGCAGAGCACAGGAACTGCTGCATGCCCATGAGGTTGGAGATGGCAGCACCTCTTCATCAAAGCAGTCCCAGACCACTTCAAATTGAGGACTTGCCTCAGTACGGACAGCATGAGGGGCTGGAAGCCATATGGCCTAACATATAGGCCTCAGTATACTGCAGCTGCTTTAAGAGCTGGCCAAGTCTTGTGAAGTGCCTAAGAGACCAGTGTTACAATCCGCCTGTATCAAGGCACAGAGCTCAAGAACAGCTTTACATATACACAATCCTTTTATCTAGTTTAAACAAATAGGTATCAGGCAAGAATTTAATACCTCTTGTAAATTAAAGCTGAAGATCTGTTATTTCTAAATACTCAAAACTCTATCTATCTGTATAATCTTATCCATATCATGGAAAAAATCAGCTATGTAGTTTCCTTGTTTCTTCTAGCACAATTAAGAACTACTTATTCCTATGAAATGTAACCAAAATTGTTTTAATTATTATACAACCCCAGTTAACTGAAACAACTCAACATAGTGATTCAGCAAAACTGACAGTGAGAGCTTTGTTTGAAGACACTGCAGGTTTAAGTTTTGGAATAGGGTTTGTTAAAGGATGAGGATGACTTTCAGAGGATGCCAGCACAGAACCAGGAGGTCTGCCACAGATTCTCAGTATGACCTTAATCCTGTTGGTCTTTATGTTCCATTCCTCCATGTCACCTGAACATCCTTAGAGTTAAAAGAGACATATTTCATACCAGTAGAATTTAGTATACCCATTACACACACAATATACACTTTAAAGAGATGTAAAACACAGAACGAAAAAAACTTGATGGCTCACATTTGCCTCTAGAATATTAACAGTAAAATACTAGAGAAGGTTAAGCCCACACAATCTCTTAACTCTCACCACAGTTCTTCTGTTACCATGTTACTCAAATGACACTAAGGTTGTTCTTCCATTAGTAAGCATGCCCGGGCTTCCAACATGAAGTCTGTCAGCTTTACCTCCTCCCTCAGATTTGGAACCCAGTAGATCTTATATATTAAAATAAATGTTTAACAGCAACCTTACCCACAATACATTACTTTAAACTCCTCCTCAACTTCTATAAATGTACAAGTACGTTCATTTGGGAAGCAACTTTCAGCAAAAAAAAAAAAAATAAAAAAATGGGGGGGAAGGGGCACACATGCATGCGCAACACTAACAAAATAAAATGGGGGACAAACAAAAAACTTGACAATAGAATAAAAGAGAGCTTTACAGTCACATCACATAAAAATCCAAATTCTACCTATATTGGCCTGTTTCCCTAAAAATAAGCTATATTTTAAAGCATTAGTTGAAAGGACAAAACCATTTTTCTACTGAGAGCATAGGTCTGTTTGTTAGTGTCACATTATCACCTGCCCTTCCTACATACCATAATTTAAGAAGAGGAAAAAAAAAAAAAAGTAACTTAGGTCCCTTCCAACTCCTAACATTCTATGACTGAAAACCGACCGGATCCTTTCCATAAGGAAGGTTTTAAATATATATATAGATAAATAAAAAACCCACTACCGCCCCAAAACCTAATACGATTAAACCAAAACAAAACTCCAACCAAAAATCCAATGACAGCAAACCCAACACCAAACCAAAAAAAAACCCACTGCACACTGCTCATAGCAGGACAAGGAATGGTCTTGACTTACACTACAGGATTCAGGTAACTGTTACTGAAGGCTTTAAGTGGGAAGAAAGGACTAAAACATCTGTGAATCTTACCCTTGAGAGTGACAGTTAACTCTAGGGGTACCATATAGGCATGTCCCATCAAAGTTCCTTCCAAACTCTACAAATTTTATAAGACAACCTTTCTCATAAGCCCCATCTCCATTATCCCAATATGTATTGTATGCTTCATAACCAGAATAGCCTCCTAGATTCAGATCTTTCAGAGTTACCACACTCATAAGACAATATGCATAAATCCTGCATATATCCTTTCTCTGGTATGTCAAAGAGAAGGTAAGGCAGCATGGTTCTGTGTATCTGCTTGTCTTTGAGTGCTCTAGTTTGGTTTATAATAATGTCTTTGGTGCGTGACATTCTGTCTATGGCATGCACAAGAAACGCACAGAACACTATCTTGGTCTTTACCTAGGGTCCCAGATACCAAAGCAATACAAATAACAAGTAAACGTACGGGGTGCCCAAAATATATAGCATAATGCAAATAATGAAAGCAATGCATACACAAACTACAGAGGGCTATCCCACAGTTGAAAGCATGATATAAATTCATGCTAGTGGCAGGACACACAAGATTTTGGGAAAAGAGAATTAATAAAGATTTGCAATTAAGTACAATCCATAAATCTGTTGGACTCTGTCATCATAGTTCAACAAAATAATTCTATGCATTCCTTGAAGATATGCAATTAACAATGTATCTAAAATCCTACAGCCTGGGAATAGTCTCTGTAGCCAGGCAACAACTGGCACTGATTAAGGTATTACACAATCGAATTGTTTCCAAATGCCTGCTAATCTCTGTATGAGATTAACTGTTAAAATAGAAGAAACTAGAAGGAAAAAAAAGTTCAGATGTAATACAATATATACTTGGCGCTTCACACTTGCTAGAAAGCCAAGAACGCTCTCAAAATTTCCCAGAGATTGGCAGTCTTGCCCTGTGGCATAACAGAGAAAGCAGCTATCAAGCAACAATCAAGAGAGCAACTTAAGTCTTTGCAAGTACAAGATACTGTACGCTCGCTGAAATCAGCTGTAACAAAACCACGTATCCTTGAGTACAACTCACCAAACACCAGCTGTTCCATCATTTCCTGGGATACTCCTGTCTTACTCCCCCCAACTATCCATTGTCTTGTTTCCACTAAGACAGAAACTACTATCCCTTCCTTCCCTCCATGTTCATGCCACATCTAAAGCGAAGTCTTGGTTGAGGACTATAGTTCACAAATAAATTCATGATGCAAAGAACAAACTTACAACATACTGAGAGTTCATTTCTGTGTTAAGGCCTGATAAAGCAAAGTCACTTCTCATCACCTGGCATTGGTATTACTTGGGATACACAGACTCAATAGAAATATTAATACCTGAAGTTAGGTGTACTTATCCAGTCATTTCCAAAATTCTTCCTTAAATTGTACTGCAGTTATACTTCCCACTTACGTTTCCTGTTACAAATTATGGGCTGGGGGGGGGTGGGGGTGGGGGGTGGGGGGAAGGGGAAGCCATATGCAAACTGCATGATGCCTAATAAATATTGATAGCATAAAAAGCCCAAACCAAGCAAGATCTCCACTCCAGTTTCTCTTAGTATTAAGGTTTTCAGTTTAGATCTAAAAGGAATCTTGATTTCCTGAAGTTTTGATTCGACCATTGTATAAATATTTCTCTAGCAGAATGAAGTCGTTATTTCAGAGCAAGGTACTAATTATTACCATGCAAAGTCAGTTTTATTCCAGGAAAAAGTGATTAAACCATAACAGGAACTCACTACTTTTTTCAAATTACTGTACCATTGTCTAACTAAAGTCTTGCTGTGCAGTTGAAAAAAAACCTACCTAGAGCACTAATATTCATGCATATAAAACCCTACAGACGTAGTAGTTTCCACCACAGAAAATTCTTACTGTTCTTCTGTGCAAAAGAGCAGGAGACAGAAAAGTATTATTTAAACATATTATAACATCATCCATTCTTTTCCAAACAATTAAACACTCAAACACTAATTGCTAGCAAATGTAAACAATGTAGAGCTATTAATTCTCTGCTAGTTTTGATTTAATACATCTCAATATTCAGTTATCACATCCTGGTACTTCAGTTACTTTGAAAAAATACAAGTACTGAAACTATTGTAGATATTTTCATTATTGCCATTTTTTTCGTAGTACCTTGAAATTGTAATTATCAGACCAAGATCTCACTCTCCCAGGCTCTGCGTTGAGACACACTGGAGACTGTAGAAAAATGCAAACTCCTTCATTCAAACTAGCTAGAGCAGTTAAAATTAAGACTGCTAAGTCACTCTTAGCACATTATGAACACATTGAGAATTAAAGAATTCAAAGCTTTCAGGGAGGTGTTCATCCAACTGCATGAAAATACCCACTGTGCATGCCTGTCACTCTGGGCTGCCCTTTTCACTGGCTAGAGAGAAACGCAGAGCCCACATCTTAATCCAAGCACAGCTCTCTATGATGACATCTACAGACGTCAGCTCAGTTTTGCCCTGGAGTTCTCTCACTACGAACGCAGCTCAGTGTCACTAGAAGCCTGAAATGAGTTGAGATGAACTCTACCCTGCAGCTTCTTCTGAGACTGTCAGCCTTTCAACTGTACTGAAACACACCAGAGGTTGCCAAAGCGTTGTTCACGGTCTGCCCACACCTCATATGCAGTTTTCATGCGGCCTGTTTTCAAAGACAGTAAATCAGCATGGTAGCTTGCCTTTGCGTGACTCAGCTGCATGTGGCTCTTGTGCAAGACACATGCCTCATAGGGGAATACTGGCTTTTGCTGTTCAGATCTTGGTTTGCAATTATTGATCAGGTAGATTTAGGTGCGTGGTTTGTTCCATCAGGAAGCTCCTCTACTGCTGAAATATACTGAGCATTCCAGCGTTACAGAGAGAAGAGATATATAAACACAAAGAGAGGGCAGGACAGGGTAATCGGAGAAGACTCAAAACAGTGCTTGCAGAGAGGAAGAAGCAGGCACACCTAGGAAAGCCTTGCTGCAGTTGGCAGGATAAATGCCAACCACCAAGCTAGTCAGAGTGTAGAGAAGGTGCATGCACCTTGTGTTTTTAGTGTTCTCAGAACAGAATATTCACAATATTCCAAAGAGGTAATATTTAAGCACCCTTGGCTTGAAAAAAAGACCAGGGAAAGAGGCTCAGTATTTAACAATTCACATTCCAGTCATCATCAGGAGAAATTTAACAACAGAAAGAATTTGATAGAATTTATTGTTATAGGAGTAATACTAGAAGTTAATTCAACAATAAAATTAAATACAAAATACATTTGTAAGTAGAATTTCACTAAATTGATGTGAGTGCAAGTTGACTCTTCAAAAGCTTAGACAGCTCAGGGAGAGATGCCAAGAGTAGGCTGAAATCAAAGTATGCCCAAATGCTGCAATTTTCAACTCCGTCGTCAGAGCATTTTTACTTATTATCCTCATGATTTAAGTAGTATTATGTGTGACCCTTGCCATTAGCTATTAACAAATTATGGGGTATTGACTAAGACCTAACTGTAAAACAGCAAAAATCCACAGATGCAGAGGGAAAGAAAAAAAGAAAACACTACCACCACAAACAAACAAAACCTTCTACATGGCACAGATTTAGGGTGAGAAGTCTTGATCTCCCTCAGATACATTCCTATCTATCAGCTGGAACCATCAAACCTGGAAAAATACAATTTACCTTGTGGACAGAAACAAAAATAAGAGACCTCAAGATATTCAAATGAGGAGGACCAGAGGATTGCGATTTCAGAATCTTTAAATACCTGACAAATGAAATCACAAACTTAGCAAAGCATGTTTTGTTTGCTTTTCTTTAAAACAAAGAAACAAGTCACCCCACACAAACTAACACCCAAACAAGGAGGATTCCAACTGGCCAGAAGTTAGCAAATGTTAACCTAATGATCAAGACAGGAGATCTGCCAACACATCTAACAGGCTGACATCAACACAGTTTTACAATACAAACCTAACTGGAAAGGCTAAATAAACACAGAAGAAAATCGGGATAATACATGAAATGTGAATTCCTTTGCTAACCCCACAAACTTCCTTTGATAAGATCATCAGCTCTCTAGATGAGGAAGGACATGACATGCACTCTGAGTGTCAAGAACAGCATCAGAGCCACATGGAAATGGAGGACATCAGAAAAGATGAAGCTGTGGCCCAATGTTAAACTGAACGAGCCTTTGGGATCTGCACGAATTTATTGGTGGAGAACAGTGTCATGAATGATCTCATTTACTATATCTGTAAACAACTGTGGTACAAGAGGCAAGAATGGAGAGTAATGACAACAGTAGGGACTGGCTGTAGGGAACAGGATAATAGATGAAAAGAACAGAAATTCCAAAAAATAGTAATTGCTAAATGGTCATATGCATAGTGCTTAAAACCAAAAACTTCTTCTATTAAGAGCTTATCAGCTAGAAACAACAGGAGAGTTGAAAGATGGACATTTATTAAGCAATTGTAAAGAGATTATGAGCCAACAACAGGCTATGCGTATAAAAACAATGGAAATGCAATTGCAGGATGTGATAGAAGAAGTATTTCCAGTCAAGGAAAGGAAAAGCAGCAATACAACTCACGAAATGCTAACAATACTAAATGTTGATCTGAAACATATCACTTAGGTCTGATTACCCTCACCTACAAAAAAAAAAAATAAAAATTAAAGTGGGAAAAGTCTCAAAAGCCTCTTCTTGTAAGGAGACATTTATTTGTGAGACTGTGGTTTGCTTCATCTACCAAAACAGCAGCCAAACGTCTCTCTTTTAATATGCCTTTACTACAGGAGTGCCACTTATGCACTGGGAAAAGACTGCAAGTACAAGTGGGTAGAAAGGGGCCATCAGCATCTCCAGCCTGAGAACTGGGAGTGCTTTCTGACCACAGAAGCATTTGCTCTGAAGCATCGTCCTCTCACAGAATTTCACTTCACGGCCCTCATCAGGGCCCACATTTGTAAGAGTCGTGGCTAGACAGAAGTAGATGCCCTAATTAAGCAAGGGGCATAAGTGAATCATAGAAAGAACAAACTGGAAGGGAGCCAATGCATTTTCGTCAGGTTTTGCTGCTGTCATTACTAAAATGAAAAGCAGCAAGCCCTTCCTGGTACTGACCCTTGAAAAATACATTTTATTGCCTGATTTCCACTAAAATTCTATCTTTAATCTGTACTCTCTGACAGGACATTTAACTGGCTCTGAGTAACTCGGGATGAGAAAAAATAAAGTTGAACAAAAGACTTATACAGAGTATGCAGAGTTGTGTACTCTTTGGGGCAAAGACTATTCACCTCCTTCCTTACACCCTGCTCACTGAGCAAGTGACCAAGGTTTCCAACCAGGCAAAGTTTAACTGGCTATCCTTCCCCTGGGGACTAACTTACATTGAGTTTTTCTTTGGGGCATTGGCCAAGTGACAGATCATGAGCAAAGAATCATAGTATCGCCTTGGTTGGACGATACCCTTCAGATCATCAAGTCAAATCATTACCCTAACCTGCCATCTACTACTAAACTATGGCCCTCAGCATCACATCTTAAGAGTCTTTTCAGTATGTCCAGGGATGGAGACTCCCTGGGCAGCCTGTTCCAATGCCTAACAACCCTCTCTATGAAGAAGTTTCTCCTAATACCCAATCTAAACCTCCCCAGACATTTCCTCTTGTCCCATCACTAGTCACTAGGGAGAAAAGGTCAGCCCCTGCCTCTCCACAACCTCCTTTCAGGTAGCTGTAGAGAACAATCAGGTCTCCCCTCAACCACCTCTTCTCCAAACAACCCCAGTTCCCTCAGCCACTCCTCGTAACATTTATTCTCCAGTCCCCTCACCAGCCTCATCACCCTTCTCCAGACACGCTCCAGCATGTCAATGTCTTTTCTGTAATGAGGGGCCCAAAACTGAACACAGTACTCAAGGTAGGGCCTCACCACTGGGATGAGTACAGGGGGACAATTACTTCCCTAGTCCTACTCATCACACTATTCTAAATATAGACCAGGATGCTGCTGGCCTTCTTGGCCACCTGGTCACGCCGCTGGCTCATGTTCAGCCGGTTTTCAACCAACATCCCGAGGTCCTTCTCTGCTAGGCAGCTTTCCAGCCACTCTTCCCAAAGGCTGGTGAGCACTTCCACCAACTCCCACAGTACCCTCGGGCAGATCTCATCTGGCCCCACAGACTTGCATACATCCCTCACCATTTCCTCTTCGATTACAGGAGCTGCATTATGCTCCCCATCCCTGTCTTCTGGATCATGGGGCTGCGTACTCAGGGAACAACTGGTCTTGGTGTTAAAGACTGAGGCAAAGGCGGCATTCAGCATCTCAGCCTCAAAATTCACACACCTGCAATTTACCACTACCTTTACATTAGTAAAACAGCATACTCTGTATTACTAAGTGACTCTGAGACTACTTTCCAAGAGCCCCCACTAACTTAATCTGACGTATGAAAAAGCAGGAGGACTGGCTACTAATTGTGATAAAAACAGTATACTGAGCAGTTCATGAATTATTTGAATTAACTTTCTTGATACGTGTGGGTTGTTGGGGTTTTTTTAAGTAACTACATAATGAAAAGAAATTTCACACGCATTCAGCATCGTAATCAAAACAGGACAAGTATTGGTACCAATCTGGGAGAGAGGTATACAATTACCCACAGCTTATATGTCCATAATTAACACACAGCAGAATTCTAATTCTGCTGTAAATCTAGAAGATTCCTCAAATAACATAAATGCAACAGATGGGGAGAACTGGCAAATAAAATGAGGAAAATCAAATGCCTTAATCCAAAATGTCTTGCACAGCACAAATTAGAACATGTTATTTAAATAGTGGTGGAATGTTTTGCCCTGCAAAATCAGCCACGTAACGCTGACATCTTGATTACAGTAACTTGTATGGAGTGCTGCAAGGAAAGGTTACAAAAAAGTATGCTTCCTAAGATTACAACAGCAGAAAAGGAAGTATAAAGGTGTCCTTCCTGCCCAGCAGAAGGTAATTCTAACAGTTAACCACTGCATGTGATACATCCTGTACTCTTTGGCCACAAACAAGCCCATGGGAAAAATCATTCGTGATGTGCAAAGAAATTACCACATGCCCTTCACTGTAACTTGGACAAAATACATCATTATGCTCAGAACTGACTATTTTAAACAGTATCATTGACTATAAATTTTCACTTCAGTAAGACCTGGAAGATTCAAAACCATTTTATACAACTTCATTTCACTGCTGCATGTATTAGTGAGGTGCTTTTCCCCCCAAGCTAAACAATACTTTGAAGCCAAGCTTATTTCTTTTGCCTTTAAGTAGGTACCATTACAACTTGTGTAGGAACATCCTTTACGTTTATTTACATCCCCTGATGTAACAGCGGGTGATCTTTTTCATCTCTCTTTCAAGATGGGGACTATTTTAAGCTGTTAAAATTATAATAATAAAAACCCCAGAGGCTGTGCTTTTTTGTTTGGTTGGGTTTTTTTGTTCTGAAGATGTTAAAATTTGTCATTAAAGAGAAAGTAGATTATAATCAGCTTTAATGGCCTGAATTTAACAGAACTTTCCTTGTAACTGACTGGCTGGCACACTCTCTTTCCTACAGTTCTGTACACACTGACAGGCAGGGCAATAACTACTGAAGGAAGACAAAGCAGAGACAGAAATTCAGACCTGTTTGCCAACCAGGAGCCACAGCAGTACACAGTTCAAACTCCTCTCCCAGTAGCTATGGTTTTGGTTACACATGACAACATGGAGATCCAGTTCAACCACTTGCTGCCACCATCTCCTTCCCCCTTTTCCATTACTCACCCTGTCCTCTTTCTGGCTATGCAGGGCTACTCTGTATTTTGTACTGGCCCCAACACTTTGAGCCAATTTAACTTACTAATTAGGCTGAAAACCTCCTCAGAAAATGTCTCAGTTTTTGGACAGGCATGATTAGATCACAGACAGGTCTGATATGTTCCAGACTCAGTACAAGGGAAGGTAGATGGTCATGGCCATGAAATTCTAAGGAAGAAAGGATAATCTTGGGGTTTGGTTCATAAAATTTTACCAAACAACCTAACAGTGACACAAATTCTTCACCTTAATAGTGGCGAGCACGTGAAGCCTGAAATGGGCAGCTATACCAAACCCTACTAATCCCCCCCGAAAATTTACCTTTACGTCTATTCATTAGAAACTGGTATAAGATGACTCACTGATCATTTTAAATCTGAGGTCTCAGAAACACATTCTTACAGTGATTTCCCAAAGCTTGTATCTAACAAAATGATTTATTCATTTTAATGTAATGACACATTTCCTGGGTTTGTATCATGACATGAGACAGCAGAACTTCCTCATTTTCCTTTCCAGGCCATCACTTTTACTTTGCCTTCCAGGTTCTCATTACTCTCACCATACCCTCATCTCCTGCCTTCGGAAGCAAAGGTTCGCTAGACCCTCACTACTGCACGGAGCACTGTGTACTCACACCACCACACATGCCCCTTTTATATAAGGGATCTATACAATGTCCATAGTGTTTACCATCTGGCTCCTTACTCAGCATCAAGTTCTATTAGATTCTTGGACAGAAGCTGTCCGGTGAAAGATTTCACTGAGCAGCCTAGACTGATGCATCAGTCTTTCCTTAGTGCTTGAAAACTTCATAAAATCAGCAAATAATCTTCCTTTCTGTCACCTTCTTTTCCTCACCTTGCTTTTATTGGCATTTAAGACTAAAAGCTTCCACTAGATCCACCCCAGTAAGTCAGGAATTCTGTGGAATCCTCCTTGATTGTGATCAACCAAACCAACTCAATTAACCATGTTCCTTGGTTCCCAAACAGCTGAAAGGTTTTCAAGTGTGCAGAGTACTACCCTTAGGTCACAGTATGGTTTGTCATCAATAGAATTTATTTCTTTAAATCTACTTTTTCTTTACAGTCAACTTTTGATGCATGACAATACTTAGCTACTCAGCCCAAGACTTTTTAAAGTAATTTTAATTTCAGAAATGTTGAAATATATTGTTAGCTTGACCCTATCATACTGAAATCTTTCAAGTATTTTGTTATCCATGTTTTAAATGGTTTCACTTTTTTTTTTCTATGACAAATTATAATACTGTGGATCAAATCACACATTTTAACAATATATTTGTATTTTTTTCTCAAATAAAGATAAGTAGGAGACAGTGCACATATTTATTAGCAAAATTATCTCTTCACACTCGTGTTACCATCTCGTACACATCCATGCCTTCAGTGTGGTGCCATAGCACTGATGCTTTTTATTATATTTTTTAAAAGAAATCCAGTCTTTGGCATTATCTAGTCTTTATTACTGGAAAGATTTGTAATGAGATTCTTTCCAATTTTCCTGCCAAAGTCTAGCAATTAAGTAGTCTAAAGAAGATTCATAAAGTAAAACAGTGAAAGTCTTTTAAGTTCTCAGAAATTTCACTTCCATATATATAGATGAATAACAAAAGAGTATTTGCAGAGGGCCTAAAAAGAGCCCATTCTTCAAACATTTTAATGATAATTCAAGACACCATCAGTTAGAAGCATTTCATTAAACAGTCCTTTTCCCCTAGGTATAGTAGTGAGTGTTACGGCTGAGGGAAAAAAAAAAAAAAGTCTTAGCAGTGTATTCCCCACAGTGAAGGAGTTTCTATTTCCATATGAAGTTTCCCAAACACTTTGATAATAGTCTCCAGATGTGAAGGAGAGGATCATTTATAACCACCTCACTGCTGTAGATAACTCATTTCCAAAGAGAAGGTTGCACTGGACAAGAACAACAATGGCATTTTCATTTCTACTGTGAATTGCAAGGATTAATTCTGAAGTGAGTATTTAGTCTCAGTTCTCATAAGATGATGTGTTATGAGTTTCACATTAACATACGACTATGCTTCCAGCAATACCAGTATTTTAAAGACTATATCCATGTCTATTTCTACACCACTGTGCAGGTACACCCCATTATAGATCATACAGTCTTCCTAACTCAGTCATCCAGAAGCAGTGGGTTTGTATGAAGCACACCAAGCTCTCTTGACTGCCTGTGTTCCAACATAATTCATAAATGAGACCAAAAAAAGGTGTGGTGGTTTTTTTCCTATTTTAGCTATTTTGTAAATTGTGGCGAGTTGAAAACTTTCTATACTTACTGAAGCAGAAAATTATGCAAAATATTTGTACCGTGATCTTTAGCTCTGACAGCACAGTCTGTGACCAAGAATAAATAAACTAGAATTTCTTTTGTGAAACTCGTCCAAGGACTGGCAATTGCACCCAACACCACCATACTCAGCAGCACAAGAAGGTATCAAGGAGAACGAGAAAATACTCTTCAGCCACACCATGCACTTTCTGGTGTCTTTAGAAGCCAGACTCCACTGAACCTTAGGACAGAAGATTAGGATATAAGTTACAGGAAACCCCAGAGCACACACATCTCTCATGATAAAAGTGCACTGTCTATGTGCCCGTCATCTACGGGAGGCTTAATAAAGGATTCTCACATTAGCAAAGATTGCCTAGAATACAGACAATGTGGGTTATTGGCTAGACAAAAATCAGAACTGTAAAAAGTTTTGATATTTCACAATCAAAACTTATGCTAGCAACCAGTAACAACAATAAAAACCCCCTAACCAACAGCACATCAAACCAGAATCTGCTCCCCAGCAGGCACTGCCTAACAGGGACTTTCCTGCTCATCTTGCTGCAGCCAGGGGCTGGTGGTGTACCAGCTAAGCACCTACCAACCCACATACACTTCTGCAAAGTTTCAGAAACATTAGCTTTCTCCAACAAAGCACTATTTTACCAGAAAATTCTGCCACCTGTTGAGCACTACTATCTATATTATTAACACACACAGTGAAGTTTCTTCTTCAGGCAGCTAGCAACCTCAAAAACAGGACTGAAGGCGAAATGCAGAAATTGCCTTCCTCTTTATGTGGCTGGTGGCTTCAAGGTATTTTTAAATAGCCCCATTAAAAACAAAGTTTTTGGAAATTCTTAAAAGCATACGAAAAAAAAATTGGTGTGTGAAAAATTGGACCTGAAACCTATCTGGAGTGGTTTCCTGCCTAGAAATCTTATTTAATTCTTTAATAAGAATGAATAAAATTACCTATATTTAGTTTACGGAAAGGACTGCATTGGTAGAATTAACGTAACATGTTTAAATTATTTTAATCTGAATAATGACTAATATCCTTAGTAATAAAGCCTGATTTTCAATACATGTTAAAAGAATAAAAATATATTAAGAAATTTTCCATGCTTAATGTTTTCTTTCAAGTGTGGTGGGAGGATAAAGGAAAAATAAAAGATGCTAATGTTGCTGATACAAGGATATGAAAGTCAAATCCACATCGCTGTGCAACAGGATGATGCTAAAGGTGCAATGATTCTATGTAGGATATTCAATTTCTGAGAAATAAGCCTGGAAAATTAACATGACAAGCCTCTGTATTTTATTATAATGTAGGTAACAACAAGAATATGAAACATCTTCAATAAATTTAACTTGCAATATTACCATCATAATTGCCAATATGAAGGTGTGGAAATATTTCAAATTTAACATATTATTTACAGAAAACATTTTGGAGGACTTCACATGTAAAAGTTTTTACTGTTCATTTCATGATACAGTATTTCCAGTCTGGAAAAATGAGTGAAGTGCATTTATATGTCCAAGGAAAAAGTAAAAATTAAAAAGGCAAGGCAAGAAACTGCAGGGGGAAGGACAACAGAAAAACCCCAGACCTTTTCCCATTCATGTCTATCTTGCATGTTTTTACTTGCTGGATCTTGATGTTTACTCCCAATCACCAGTCACGTGACTGTTTTAACTCAGTTCTAACTTTGCTGAACATTTTAACAATATCATTAAGTCATAGAGCTATATTGAGATGACCAAAAATTATCCCCCATCCAAAATATGTATTCTCTTTCCAAAACACATTTTTAAATTAAAAAAAAAAATCAAAATACTGCTTTTACAGAGCTCTACTATACCTTTCTGGATTAGCAGTACTATTTTAGAGGGCTGTGGTGGCTTTGTTGACTTTCTGCAGCTATTTTAATTTCAGTCTAATAAAGTCTCGACTGGTAATTCTTCTCTAGTATTTTGACATCTTTAAGTAACTCCCAATTTCCTCCACAAGAGTTCTGCAACTATTTTGCTATCAATTCCATCAAATGCTTGTCTTGTGGACAGCTCAAATATGCCCGTAACTGCTGTACCTGTCCCTCAACATTCTTCATATGTAATCACAGTTTTATAGCTGCTGATTTTCCTAAGATAAGTAGCAGGTAATGCATCAGAAATAAAGTGTTCATGCAAGACACTTTTTGTTGTGGTTTTGTGAGGGGTTTTTTTAATGTTTTCAAAATATTTCTAATTTTTATTAAGAAGTTCCAATACAGAGTCTTCCTGAATTCACTTTTAGTGAAACACGTTAACTATCACCAATGTCCCAAAAACCATAGAGAGTGATGCTATTTCCTTTCTTTGCTGGAAACAGACTTCACAGTATGACCATTCCCACTACAGATACCAGGTACCCACCATTAGACATTGATTCCCCAGGCTATTCTCAGCAAGCCTACTCATATCACCTGAATTCCGTAACTTTTTCCCATTTTAACTTCTACATTCACTTTTGCTTTATTCTGAAGCTCTCCAACTTGTAAAACAATTTCATTATCTAAGACAAAGTATGGGATTTTCAGGGGGGGGAATCATGTAACTAGAACTCAAGTAAGGCAGGGTTTTCAAAGTTAAAGGCTAAAAAGCCACTATATACAATTTTTTATTTAAATATGCACTTTTTATATATTTAAACGTACTATTGACTTCCAGTCTCAGAATTAACCATACCAAATTTAGATTAAAATGGTATTTCATTAAACTACATTGTTGAAATCAGCATCCTGCAAATACTGAATATCATTTAAATAGCTGGCACCTACATTCTCATAAAGAACACCTAAAGCAGGGATCATAGGAAAACTTCAGAGGTCTGACATACTTTAAAAAACTCATGGCATAGTAACTTAGTAGCTGTGTGTTTGCAAAACATGTTGTCATGTTCACCCAGAAAAAAAAAAAAATCACTTACCCTCTCCATAACAAAATCTGAGAAATTTCAACCCCAAAAGCACAAACCTAGAAGTCAATCCACTTCTTAAGGCTATACCCCTAAAATGACTTTAACACCTAGCTTAATAATTAGTAGAAATACTTTATTGCCTGCTATATTTTAGTTTCTCAGAGTACAGTTATTTAAACTTACTCAATAGATTCTACCAATAAAGCAGAACCACTGTCTCAAGACAGTGCATATCCTGCAGCAGTGAGGAACAGCTGGAAGATGCAGCTGATTCACGTTATAAGACCAGACACCTGGAACAATACCACCAGTACTCCAAACATGAACATAAATTTGGTACACATTGGCAGAGGATTTGGTCTGTGACAGGGACAGGGCCAAGCTCAGAGACAGGCAGCAAGCCTCAGCCTACAAAATGACGATTGCTCAGAAGACATAAGAAGGTGCAGGCTTCATCAACAGTACTGGACTGAAGTGGCCTGAAGCCACAAGCAAAAGTAACACCTCATTGTTTACAATGTTCTTTGTTTTCCTTCCTCTGACAAAACGCTGAAGAGAGACTCAACTCTACTTGGTCACCTGCAGTGACCCTGGAATAGTAGTCTGGAGTTCACACATGTACTGGAGATTTAAAGAGCAGCTAAAACAAAAAAAAAAAATACTAAAAATCCCAATGATTGAGAAAACTGGGAAAAGGAGGAGAAACAGTACCAAGGAAAGATCACAACAGATCTCTCACATACAAACTCCACAAACAAATGATAACTAGTTTACCAGGTGACTGTCCACTTGATCATTCTTAAGCATATGCAAGACATTATGTAAGTACAAAAATCTAACTTTTACCTAAAAGGACTCTAGACTGTATGGTTATTGCCTTCAGGTCCCAAACCCCATATAAGTTTCTTGTGTGTGCCTCAAGCTGCATATACAAGATTTAAAATACATGAAGTTTCATTGCTTTCATTCTTCAAAAGCCAAAGCAGGACAAAACTCATTTGTGTTCTGGAGGCTGGTTTTGGGTTTTTGTGAATGTTTTTTTGTAGGTTTGTTAGTTGGGTTTTTTTAAATCACTCTCATGATGGTAGCATGCAGGTCAGTAGCATATTGAAACAGTTTACACAAAAAACCCCATGGAATATATCTTGCTGTTTGTTTTCTCATCTTCTCATCCTAAAAAGAAAACTCTAACAGTGCGATATTTTATTCTGGATGAATGTGTGTTACTGGTTGGGGTGGGGGGAGTGGAGGAGGTGTGTGTTGTATTTTGGGTTGGAGTGTTTTTTCGTGGTTGAGTTTTTTTCGATTTAAAACCAAAACATACCACAACACATATTTACAGTGAGAGAGGAAGACTTCAGAAGTCCACTTTGGCCTGCAGGTTGTGGGGCTTGCAACAGCCTTCAATAGCTGCAGGAGTTCACTGAACATTCTAAAAATGCTGCTGGCTAAAGTTTATGATCAAGAGACAAAAGCTGTCAACTGTAATCTTTGGGGCATAAAATCCAGACATTAGGCTGAAGCCATTTAGCACCCTGAAGAAAAGGGCTGAGACCTAACATTTGACTCTGAATTGTATGGGAAATTAGTGGAGGAGGAGCCAACAAGTTGCTGCTGCCCAAGTAATTTATAGTGAGGAAAATGCTTCAGCTGTATTAGATACTCCCAAAATACTAATACATTCACAATGAGACTAATCACAGTATTAGATTTCAGATGTTGAGAGTAAAGGACATAACTGTAATCAGGATAGGGCTAAAATTCCTAGCCAGGCAGAGCCAGAAGGTGTTACTCCCAGATGCTACTACTAGGCATTTCCTTACTAGTAGTAAATACAGCCCTGTACAAAGAAGCAAAAACAGAGAAACATCCAGCAAAGGCAACTGAAGGATGGACAATGATGTCTCCTGCTGCCTGCCTGAAACCACTGCTGTGCTCAGCTTTAACCTTACGCATCTGCCTTTTACCAGAGCTCCAACTGCTCACACACAGAATTATCTTGACAGCAGTAAAATCATGGGGTAACATACAAATCAGATAGTAGCCACCTGCACGAGAATTCACACTGTGTCTACACCATTTGCATTGAATTTGCTTAGGATCTACTTTCAGCTGTCAAAAGGAGGAAGGACTTCAGAAGACAGTTGAGTCCTGTGAAGAGTGCAAGTCCCTGTGAAGGGCCGAGTGCTAGAAAAGTGATTCTCCATCACTCAGTACATTGTTCCAACTAAAGCAATTTGTATCCTGCATGCTTATCACTTCTTCTGGGTGAGAAAGCAGTATCTTGTAGTAAGCAATCTCAGAGAGGCTCAGAATACTTCCCCCTGCTTTTTCAGTATGATGCTTTTGCATGCGTTTTGGTCTGAATTAAGACAGCATGAAGAGTTGATAGTAAATTTGATACTGGACTCTACCTAGCTTCCCTTTGCAACGTGTATCAATGTACCTAAGCTTCTCTGTATTGGTCAAACCTCTAAACATTTGATCCACTGGTTACAGATGTTATCAGTTACAGATTGGGGTTTTTTCATATAACGTTAAAGACTTGAAAGGTAATTTTGAAATCTTGAATCAAGACTCACTTAAGGTCTCCATAATTTATTTACAAGCAGTAAGACTGAACCCCAGGAATACCAATATGTTACTGACTGGTGAAAGCATATCCACACATTCATTTCTTAACTATTACTTTGAAGCTTTCTGAATTGAAGAATACAAATAAAGATTTGCTTTAATAATAATGCAAAATACAACAACTAAAACCAACAAGCCACAAACCCACTCGATAATGAAATAAAATATAGTATTTCAAAGTGAGGATTTGTATAATCAAAATCATTCATACAACTTCATCCAATAGTCTCTGGCAACATTCCCATGCAGCTATTTTCATATAAATTTCCATATACAAACAAATTACTACTAGAAAAATGAGTGAAATTCAGTTCTGAAGTTGGTTGAAGTTTGACAACTACAGAATTTCAGTGCATACACTACCACGAAAGTGTCAGCTCCTTGCAAACACTGTCTCTTCAAAAAGTAAGTTATGATGTTCAAACATTTTTCAACAGCAGCTGGATTTTTGGCCTATCAGGTAGCCCTTAACAATATATTCTGCACAACTCTCAATCACCAAAGTGTAAGACATATGAGTTAAATGAGTAATACCTGAAAAAAGGTTTTCACTGTCTGTGAATAATTCTGGAAGAGCTTCATGTGCAACAGTAAAGTCTGTGGTCTGCCCCTGCTACAAGCCCTGGGGAGTGTTAATAATGCTGCTGCTCTTGGATGACATAAAAAAAGATTCTACTACTTGAATTTATCAGCTCGTGCTTGGGGTGGGGCATGAGGAGAAAGCGATTTATGGTGCCTATCTGTTGCGTAGTGCAAAGTTTTTCTGAATGTGTGATTATCTGGAAATACAGATTCACCCGTATATATGTGTATGTATGCACAGACACGTTCCTCTACAGATAGACATTCTGTAAGATAGTGCAAGTCTTTGTTTAAAGAACAATCAATTACAGCAGGCATTATGAGGAGGAAAAAAAGTAAGCATGAGAGCTGGCGTGAAGACAAATCTGTTTGCAAGCACTGGCCTGTACCGCCTACTCTAGTTGAAGTCACCGCACAAGACTCAGTAGTTTGGAGCGCAGAACAGGAAAAGACCAGTCTAAACATCAAAGACCACATCTCATAATCATAATACCACTACAGAACTGTGAGCCATGGGGCTTAGGGAGGCCTGAAAAACACTGAAACCCAAAATTATTTTTTTTGTACAAATGGGAAAGATAGAGAAAAAAAGAGGAAACCGAACATCTGCAGTGAAAGGAAAAGTACATGTAAGTACCTCTCACTAAATATTACCACACCAATTCTGAATTCCAATATAAAATACATTTATTTTGGAAGCAGTCATGTATTAGGATGAACTCTATGATCCATTACAGCAGCCAGTCAGCTGAAACATTAGAAAATTCACCATGGATTCCTCAACGTTCAGTTAGTTCAAACTTACTGGCACCAGCACAATCCAGAGGTCTGTGTATAACAGTGGCACCAGTTTCAACTGTTTCTAACCAGAGACCATCCGCTGTATCTTAGTTTCTTTTTCAGGCTGGAAGGGTAGCACATCATTTGCTACACTTCAGTTGGCAGCTCTCTGAAACAAGGGACACAATTTTGTATACAGATACTGCTTCACCAAATCGAGGGGTGAGGGATGTTGGTAGAATATCTCAGGGTACAGTTTTACGACAGTGAGAGTCAACCCAAATCTGCCAGATTTCTCCCTCTGTTGCTCCAGCACACATCCAATTTTTTACTTTTCTCCTCTTACTCCTCAAACTTGATTTGTTTCTATGACTTTGAGAGTGCTGCTGACTCAAGTAAGGCAAATGTCTTTGAATCATTATTCTCCCTGAACAGCAAGGGCAGCAGTGCTGAGGATGAGTAACTGTTTCTTCCAGTATCAGCAGCAACTTCAGAGTGCTGAAAGTAGTCAGGTGCAACAGTGTCAGCATTACAAGCTTCCAAAATACAATTCTGGAACTCTGTAAAGAGGACTTGCCTTTTCTAATTTTAGATAAATTAACTTGCTTTTGACTAAAATACCCACTAGGCAGGTCAGCTCAGATTACTAAACTGACTTACAATACCCTGCAGAACTAACCTGTCATTATTTAACCCTCCACACCTTTTCACCCTCCTGAGGAAATTTTTCAAGCAGAAGATTGACATCAATAAATCCTCTAAAAATGCTAACAATTAGTATTTTCCTCATTTATAAAACCTTAAAGTAATGAGCTAGTTTTAAAAATAATTCTATGGGGATGTTGCATGATGCCAGGCCTTTAAACAAAGTGCTGACAGACAGTGATGTGTACTGAAACTTCAAACTCATCACAGCCCATACACAGAGAGAAGTCAGACTCTGAAGTCTCAAGATGATGTGAATTAGGCCACAGCTCCACAGTATGATTTGTCAGGAGGCAGAGATGGTGTAACAGTCCCTGAATATATGTCTCATACCAGCTTCATTGCTTGATAAAACGTGGTGGTGCCTCCATCCTCACAGATCTGTATGTACATTAGAAACCAGTTTTAGCATCAGAAATGCAGTGGCACACAGAGCTGCAGCTCTAGGATGAGTATGTTTTAATCTACATAACAAATCCAACTCAGACCAAAACGCTCAGATTTGCCTAAGAACCTATAGTTAGAACAATTAGAAAATGTTTCAAAATTAAACAAAAAAAAACACCACCCAGCAGCCTTTTCACTTTGTGATCTGACTGAGGGTATTTTAAGCTTTAAAGAGAAATAAAGGCTAGGATTGAATGAGAGCAACTTTGGTTAACATGACATGCCACTGATGCTTTCCCAACCAAGGTTTAGCAACAGTCCTTTAACTTAGTTTTCACTCCTAGTTCAAAGATTTTTTTTTAATTACTTTTTTACAACTTCCTAGGTTTTCTACTGACCTACTTCCAGTTGTACCCATGCATATATATTACACAAAGATACAGTTTTAGTACTTGGTGAGCCCTCCCATTTCCTAAAGCAAAATTCTCATGATTTTACAGCAGTCTAGACTACCAGTTCCAATTGGAACAAAGCTGAAATCTAATTTCCAGATTTCCCAATTTCCCTTAGGCTGCAGAGTTATGCCTACTTTCATATTCTACACATATTTTCTAGGAAAAAATGTCACTAACAGCTCACAAATGTAGCTCCTAGACCTTCATTTACTGACTTCACACAGGCAAAAATAGTACTTCTTTTCTTGCCACTGGAATTTTACTGGTGATAGCAGAAGTAGGAGCTTTAGAGAAGAGATGGATTGGAAGTTTTTCAGAAATAGTGACACATGCTTACTGCAACTACAAAGGATGAGTGAAAAAGGTATTTCAATAAACACGTATTTTCAGCAAAAAGCTTTAAAGTTGCCTTGCATGGCTTTGTAAGAGAATGAATGTCAACTCTGCAGCAGTGCTGAGAGAGAACCACCTGCAAAACTCAAACATACAAGGTAACCTTTTGCACCTCCCCCCAGAATGCAGAATTCTGTTGCTACCATTAAAAGTACTGAGTTTACTTTATTTCCTTCTCCTCATTGCAACAGGTTAAGAATTAAACTTCCCTTCACTTCCCCTACAATAACACATTTTGCCATTGTGTGAACAAGGGAGCACAATTTCTGAATGATTCCTCTTCGCTTTTATGTAAACAAAGACTTTTAAAGAAAAACTATCCTTTCTGACTAGGACATCAGGACTAAAGCCCATGGAAGGCCACCACAGTCAAAAAGAGTTGAGTAAAACCTGATACTGGGTCACTTCTTTAAAAATCACAAGAACAATTTTTATATTCCTCAAAACATAATTTCAATTAGTTCCCTATTAAATTATGACTATGGCTTGATTCAATTTCAACAATGAGTTTATTACTGATAACTATTACTGCATTTTGGATAATTAAGTACATTCATATATTTTCAAAGAGTACCAGAAAAAGAAAATTATTAAAACGCAAAAATATTAGAATAACAGGATTTGCCCTACTTTGACTGTTCTCCGAAGGTAAAAATTTTAAGGGGAAATATCCAATGGCATTTTCATTTCATTACATTGGTAACATAAGTCAATCTGGTTTGGGTTTTTTTTTTTTTCCCCAAGAAAAAACTTTAACAAACTTCTTTTCACATCCACACTATGGCATCATCATATGGTTCAAACCACAATTTTTCTTTCTCTCCCTAATTTCAACTCTATTTTCACTGCACATATTTTGCTTCATCATTTGCACCACCATCATGACACCAAGTAGCCAAATTAAAAAAGAAAAAACCAAACCATGCAAGAAAGATACTATAGAAAACAAGAAAGAACAAAGTAATTATCTTTTGATATCTTTAGCTACTTTTGAGTGAGGGTTGTTTTGTATTTGTTTTGGTGGTCGTGGTTTTTGGGGGGGGGTGGGCAGTGTGTAATTTATGCTATTACAGAAAGGGTAAAGCAAATCACACAAGCAATTTTCATCAAAGACAGTCAAGGAATGCAGGTATTTTTAATTGCTAAAACCCACCACTTGAAGTTAAAAAAATCAGTCATATTTTCAAATACACAGCCCTCTACCAGCCTGAGTTAGGTGAGTATTAAGACGTTTTTGTGCTTTATTTCAGCTTTTTCTGTCCTTTACTGCTGTTATGTAAAATTAGTTTTATCATAAGCAGCAAAATTAACAATGACCAGTTTCCAACAGATCTGTTCCCCATCACTCTCCTCCAAAAGGGCTGACAACTCGCTTCCTTCTGCATCCCTTGGCCTCCTGCATTACCTGCCCACTTCCCTCTGGGTGCCATGCCTGGAGAACTGGGGAGGGGGTAGCACATTCCCTCCAGCATTTGAAACATCCACGTGGGAATCAGTTTACTTTATCCCAGCTAGAACAAGGGCTGCTGCCTTTTGAAATGTTTAACAGTGCCAGTCCATTTTCCTTTGGATAAAGATGTCTCTATTCTGCTCAGCACCAATTAGACAAATCTTGCATCTCTGAAACCTTTGCCCAACTGCCAGCAAGTTTTGAACGTAACTTCATGGAACATCAGTAGCAAAGAAATTAGAATTGCTGATCAGATAAAAACCTTACTTCATTAGGAAAGCAAGTTAGAATCTTTTGTTCTAACGAAGTGCTAGCACATATACAAAGTGAACTGAAAAACAAAAATACATTTTCCTTCCATTTTTCATACACTAATACTTGGACACTTAAAACTACAGTAGTAAGATTTTCAGATTAAGTACAAGTTTTAAGTTGGCCTTTCAATGGTCTCTCCTGAGAGATGCAGTGATTAGAATAATTTAAAGATCAGTATTTAGACAATACCCCCTCCAAAAAAAAAAAACCCTACAAACCTGCAAACCTCCAGCTACACCCTGATGGTCAATGAGGTTATTTCCACAGAAAGTCATAAGAGATACAGACACTACAATTGCAAAGGAAAGGAAATTCTGCAATGACTGCAAGCAAATACTACTAAACACTAACCATTGTTTTTAAGCAAGTGCATTTTTCCAGGTGCTGTAGCCAACAACAAAGGGGGTCAGGGAAGAGTCAAAAAATATTTGATTTCTCTAAACTCCTCTTAAATATTCTTTCTCCTTCTTTTTGATCTTCAATGTCTCTGTCACAGAAAATACCTATGTTTCTACTGCTTATGAATGTATTTTGCCAGCACAAAACTTACTCTCTGCTTCAAAAGTTTGTGAAGTTTTAGTAAATGGAGATAGAAGTCATAATTTCTATCACAAGATATTAAAATACAAAACTAAAAACATAATACAAGGTCTATAATTACTAATGACTACACCAAATCGTGTTTCAGAAAAGGTGACAAGCTCTATTCAAGGCAAACAATAGAGTGCCATTAACATTAGGTAGTATTACGAAAAACTAGGAAGAAATAGGAACTCATTTGAGAATAACTAAGACATGAAAAACGCTGACCAGTCATCAGAGTAAATTTGAATGCTTTTCTTCCTGCACTCTGGCTGCAAACCTGATTCTAACACTGACACCTCCATCAGAGAAGCACCTATCATCTGTCTCACATAAATATAACATGCGCTTTGGATATCCCATGCTATCTAAGTACAACGAAGTTCTCAATCTTCCTTTCTAAGCGGGAACATACTTTGTGCCAATTTCATCTCTGCTTACCTTTAACAGTACTTCATCATGCCTTGCAACAGCCAAAATTCTGATGTCAGCACAGCAGTGGGAATACAGTTCATTAGTTTACTGCAGCTGCAGAGCCAGCAAACACACTGCTTTGAGTGACACTAATAATAAGCATGTGGTTTAGATTTCTAGGTAACAATGGTGATTAAGAAGACATTGAAATCTGGAAAAAATTCATATATGAAGAATGTTTAACATAGATTGGGGACTAGACAAGTTAGGTTTCTTTAACTACCTAAATATGTATTGTGAACGAGTGATCTGCTAACCGTGTTGTCTGTTGTTTTTCTTTTTGGTAGCAAAAGATGCACATAGGCATTAAGTAGACAAATAATACAAATTGATTAAAGCAGACAAGGAAGAAAAGTAACCTGAAACAATGTTTGATTACCCTTCCTATCAATCATCTCCATATTACTGTCTGCAAATCAAGAGATAATTTTTCTTTCACTTTATAGTGCTGTTGAGAGAGTAACACTTCATTTATTACAGCCTTTGAATACAGCTAAGGCTCCTGCTGTTTTGCAAACTTATGCATACAAACTCTTCATAAGAATGCAGTAATATGTCAAAGATTTTATATATAAACTTTATCTAAAATATCTGAATACACAAGAAAGCTCTCATATTATACCATAAAACCCTATAGTGACAGGTATACCCACCTAAAGCAAATAATTTATATGATTCAATCATATGCAATGCTTATTGATATAAATCATTAATGCAAAAATGCAATGTCAGTTCAGTTCTGTTTTGCCACACCTTTCCTAACCCCCAAAAAATTACTGAAGGTTAATTATTTCCCTAAGTTTTAATTTCAATTAATGCTTTCTTCAGGAGAGTGGGGCAAAACTCACAATTGCTAATTTAGTATGTCATTTGTTATTCTACATGTTTTTATCCTAACAACTCTTATTACTCTCTTTTCCTAAGTAAACAATCCTATACTTCTCAAACCTCTAGTTAATCACATAAATCCAAATGTTAATACACTTGGTAAGTGATTATACTCCTTTGTTTTTTTATTTTCTTTAAATAAGATACCAAACTGAAACCACACAAAAACTTGAAGCCATTACTTTATTCGGTCCACAGAAAGGACTTGCTCTGGAGTTAATCAAGGTTGTTTGGTAGAGAAGCATATTGCCCAAAGGCTTCATTTCTTATTTGCTGAAGCTGGAAGGCTATAACTGAAGGAAAACATAGCAAGGAAGGAATATTCTACACTACATTTTGAAACAGCTAAGCCTGGAGTCTTGCAGGTTAGCCTTCCACCTACTAAAAAGTTTCTCTATGGTGCCTGTTAAACAGCCTATAACAAAGTTTCACAGAAAATGTCATTTTCTGGGTTCTTATGCAGAGACGAGGAAGCCTGGTTTACAGAAGTGCTAGCCACTCAAAAATATAACTGACACCAAAGGAACCTGTGGTCTGAACATGTAGAGTGCCACTGTATGCACAGCCACTTCAGAATTCACAGCTTAGAAATGCCAGATCAGGCACATGAAGCCTTTCTTTTGTTTGTGTTGGGTTTTTTTCCCCCCTTTTAGTAGCTGTTCAGCTCCCCATCTTTGAACTTGTGATTAACATCATGTCCTCACCTCACCAAAAAAAGCATTAGCACAAGAGTAAAATTCGTAATTTTTGAAGGTTCATAGTAAAATAAATGAGGGCTTAAGGACTTCTCAACTAGTCTGTCCATTCTGGTGGTCAATCAACAGAAGTTCTCATTCCTGATTCAGCACCCTCTGTTTTCCCCCCTTTAAAATAGGAGCTTCTTGTCTTTCACAATATATTTATCTTCCTGTTGCCAGGAAACCATTAAAAGAATAATGTACATGTGAAATTGCCATTAATTACTGATGCACTTGTAACAAAAGAAAATTATCAGATACAAAAACAAAGGGTCTTATCATCAATCAGTTTGAAATTAAGTAACATCTGGGTGAACTGGGTGAGCCTAGACAGACTGTTTCTCTAAGGACTGATTAAACTGGGGCATTTACAAAGCAAACTCCTAATATTCCACTGGAAAAGAAAATCACAACAAGGTTTCTTCTCTGACTAGTGGCCTGTCCTAGTTAATGAAAAACTTGATTGTTACAAGAGTCAAACTAATTAAAAAGATTAAACTATGAGCAAAATCAAATTAGAAATTTGGCTTTAGGCTTATGTGGCCAGCAATATCTCAAGAACATTGCAAACTGTAGTCTGCATTTAAATACAATTAATGGAGGTTTTAAAATCGTTAGAATAATTAACTATGGATCATTTCTGTAACCTGGCTATATAACCTCCACAAAATGACTCAGAATTCTTAAACGTAAACATGTAAGTACATGCAAGGCAGAGGTCTAAGCCATGAAAACCCTATTGTCAGGTATCTAACTCTTGCCAGCAAATAGTATTTATTAACTAATATAATGCAATATACTTAGTATGTATACCTTCTCCCCCACACACATGCCAAATTCCATCATGTGATACAATATAAATTAGCTTTTCTTCTCCCAGATGATACTCCAACTTACATTTTTTTTGCTTCCTTCAAAATAACTACCTAAGCATAGCGAGGACAGATCAAAGGTCCATTTAACTACAGCCTCAGACAGTGGCCATTAACTAATCCAAAAATACTATCATAAGTAAAGAGCAACTTTGGGTTTTTTCCTTTCACAGATCTCCAGCCTACTCCAAAATGTTTAAGCAGCAGAAAAAAAAAAGAAAAAAAAATTAAAAATAAAGCAACCTTTCTCAATTTTAACATTTTGTGACAGATGCATAAAACACACCTGTGCACAATATGATAAATTACTAGTATTAACTATTTCTAGTGATACAAGGATAATCTTCCAAAGATTACTGAGAGGCCAACATCTAATAACCAAAGGAACATGCAGAAAGATAATGGGAAGGAGAAGGGAGTGTTTGTTTCACTCTGGCACAAATGCATATCAGATAACTAAGAAATGCCATGGGACAAGATAAGGAAGACTTCAAGGCACATTAGGAGTGCTAAATTCTCCAGGTTAGCACAAGCCAGGCCTTGGGATGGAGGACAGAGGGAGAACTGGGGAGAGGGTGGAAGAGGGGTGGGCAGGTGTGCAAATTGGAAGAAGCTTTCACAGAAAATGCCCTGCCAGATCGTCACCAAGTCACGATGACTACTGGACTGATCAACAAAACCAAAAGGAAAAATCACTCCCCCAAACAAGAAAAACAGAAAAGAGAATGCTACCCCCAGCTAGATAAGGAACTGTATTGCCCTCAATAAATTCTAACCGATAAGCCTCAGAATTTCACAAAGACAGGTTTTTACCCTGCCTTAAACCTTTGTTAAAAATCTCTACGCTGAAACAAAATTATCATTAATTTTCTCCTTGAAAGTTTCAGAAACTTCCTCTTTTTTGCTGTTACTGTACTTTTGTATTTTTAGTGTCTAATTACATGTGCTTTTTACAGATTTTATGAATTGGCACTGGTTACACTGATATCTAATAGGTAAAATAAAACACTGCTTTACTAATGCCTTCCCTTTCATTTTTTTTTTGTACAGACTCATCATACACGTTACAAGAGCATGCAATTGGTGGTACAAAGCTATTACCTAAACCTGTTACCATGCATTACTTCTTTTACTCTAAAAATGTAGCAGGTAAGATAGTTTTGCAGAAACAAAGCAAAAGTCCCCATCTCTAGCCCAAAATACACCACTTGTAAATGTTCACATTCAAATTAGTTCTGAATTTCCTTCAACACTCTGAGGCAGGACTGCCACAGAAAGAAGTTGCTTTTCCCCCTATGCCAGCACAACCATTTGTGAGCTCTCATGATAAATCAAGGTTTGGTTTTGGGTTTTTTTCCTCCCTAAGTTTTAACCCAGATCTGTTCACCCATCTGTTTTCGCATGCGGCAAAACAAAATGCTTGTGGAGAGGGTACAGAAGAGGTTGGGACAAGCAGCAGAAAGCTCCACTTCTTTCGGTGGCAGTTCTGGCTTTGCCTACAAAGGCTTAATGTTTAAGCCACTCTCTGAAAAACTCCATATATTTTGGATTGATTGGGTTATTTTTAGTGTATCTGACAATTAAGTTCACTACTATTAATCTTACTTGTAATGACAAGGTTATATATAAATAACTGAAGAAAGTTGTATACTGACAACAATATATACCTGGAGTTTGACAAGGCAGTAAAATATAGTGAATTTAAAAAAAAATAATCAATTGTCATAGAGGAGCTTTGCAGCAAAGCAGATGCTGAGTTTCTAAAACTTCTTTCAAGCATCAACTATCTTACAAGAAAAAATATCACTAGTACAAGTGTTCTTAACTCATATTTGGTTGCTTGATTTTGGAACTGAAGGACTACCTGGATGCCTTAGAATTGTCTGTTGTTTTCTACTTCTATTGCTTTGTTAAAGAAAAGTTATCACCTCTCCAACAAGCCTTACTAAATTGACAAACATCTGACTTACAGTCCTGAAACCCACCACTATATAACTTGGAACAGCGAACTTTAGAGGGGAACATTAGCCAAAAACAAACCAAATAACAGTAATTTTGTAGTCAACGTACAGTGAGCTTCAACTCTGCTAAATGCTAGTTTGGTTAATGTTAATTGGATCTATTAAATGGACACTTGTCCACAGCCATAGCACACCACAGTTAAAATAACTTTTTCAATAGCTGAAACTATACATCACGTACCGACTGTCCCACTCCAACAAGGCACCAAACTCATCAATGTAATCTAACACACCAGCAACCACCTCTGACTCCATTAAGCACCTGAACTGGTGTTTCATTCATCATACATATGCAATCCAGAGGCTTTTCGTTCCTACGCTGCTCAGAAGGTGCATGTTGATTTTAAAACCCTCAATACTTCCATTTTCAGGATAGTGCTAATGTTATCATGCAGATATATCAAAACATTGTCAGTTAATCTGGCCTACATTTTATTACCCATAACCCCAAGCAGGAGGAGGGAAAGGATAGAAAAACATTCTTTCTAAAAGTCCTTGGCACAAAAGCTGCTGCTCAGGCACTCTGGGACAGGTGCCCAGAACGTCTCAAGTTCCAATAATAAGAAAAGCCTTCATTACAAGAAAAGGTCTGGACACAAAAATACAGATGCAGTATCAGAAAAGTTGCTATTAAGAACACAAATTTGTAACCAATTAAGTTGACTGTGACTTCAGTAAGGTAAAAGAACAAGAATTTGCAGGATCTGACCCAAAGCCAAAACACTGAGTTACACACACATCTTCTGTAAGAGACACAAAGAGCATCTTCAGAACACGCATGGTCAAGAAGGTGGCAAAAATCCTGCAGCTTCAGATTGATTCAAGCCTGAATCTGTACATTCTGTTACAGCTGCCTTTTAATATTAAGTCGTATTTCAAGTCACAGAAAGTTATCTTTTAATTGAACTAAACTTTGCCAACCACCTTCATCCCAAGCACTGCATCACTGTAACACTCCACATGCCAACATGAATTTGTTTTCATAAACTTAGTTGATATATAGATTTGGATTTCATAAATAAATATTACATGTACATCCATACAAAAACATAAAAGAAAAATACTTGTTGATTTAGTTCTAAGGCACATAGGACTTGCAATTTTCTTGATGCTTCAGTAAATTCAGTATCTGACAAAAAAAAGTCCTCAAACTCAGATTAAGCAGTACCAACAAAAATACAAAAAGATCTTCTGCTGTTTCAGTGATGTTAGGTCCCCTAGCAAAGTATCTGTTCCCACTTAAACTTAAGTCTACCATCTTAAGAATTGTTCAATAAAAAAAGATAGAAATATACCTACTCTGAGCCTGATAAATGTCACACACGTGAATTTAGCAAAACATATAAGAGTGACTTGGAAATTCTATTATTCCTATTACCTAGAAATGACAAGCTCACCACTGCAAGTTTTCCAACTGGGACAAAATAAAATACCCATTTCAGCGAGTACCTCAAAACTCATCTCTTCCCCATTCCACACAGACTTTGATTCAAAGTCTCTGTCCAGTCAAAACTCTAGGATCTCCTCCTGTAAAGGAAATATTCCACTGGCATTTTGAAAATACTGGGCTGGACTTGTACATTTAATAATTTTCAAAACTATTACTGGACAAGGCTCATTTTCCAAGGAACAACTGACACGTGCCTTGCTGCTCTGAAAGCAAAGCACAAAGCCTACGCTTCTTCATGTTTTTAGGTAAGGCCGTTTTTTGATGCACCAACTAGCCAAGCCCATGACTTCTATTTTTCAGTCTTTGTAGGGTCACTGTTGTGATGGGAAACAGATCATGGGATGAAAGAGTATTTCTGATCTCTCAAAAATGATTACTACAACTTCACTCTGGGCACAGGCCCAAATCCCAGGTTACGACAACTTTCTGGTCCAAAGACCGTAGCATTAACAAATGTGCTGTGCCAATATTTGATCAATGCTCAAGTTTATTCTCCATTTGCAGCATAGAGTTAGGAAATAATACTACTGCATCACTGTAACATTTCATGTTTCCAGGGAAAAAAAAAAAAAAGAGAGATTAATAAATTTTAAAAATAGAGATAAGCTTCACAGTCCCCCAGGATGCTGTCAAGCGAGCAGAGAAAGTGCTCTGGTAACAGTCACTTTTGCTTATGAAAATTTAGCAACTTTGCCAAGCACCAGTTATGCTAAATAGAAACAATATGCATTATACCCAATTGCAAAAATCTGAAGCAGGTTTTACATAGGAAACAATTTCAAAATTCTATCTACAAACACCGGAAATTAATCTTTGCTCTTTGTGAATAGCGTTATCTTTTCAGTTGAGAATACCCTCAACTAGATCTACTTGCTTCCCCTGCTCAACTATGCTTGCTTTAAATGCTGGAACCCACAAAAACGTTCTATCTTACCAATAAAAAATTGCACTAGCATATCCTGCAATTATTATTTGTGATTCCGCTTCAGAGCTCTCCCTTTAAACGATGGATTTATTTCACAGACAAATTAACAGTTTAAAGCATGAGCTCTGGCTTTGAGAGAACTTGCAAGAGTTACAAGAATTACAAAAATGGCTCCTCTTTTAAGCAAAAGCAGGGAGCTGGCATTCCCATAAAGGCAGGCAAGGAGAAGACATTTCAACTATGACAAGGAAACAGCTCTCCATCAGTTCTCCTTTCCAGCGATGAAACATTTACCTTTAGAAGCAAAAGTTGCAGGGAAGGGGATGGTGGTCAGGATTGCTCACCTTTAACCGTTTAACCACCTCATCGTTGGTAATTTTGTCCGTAATTTCCTTCACTCCAGGAGGATAGTAGATGATTTTACCATCGGCAGCAGGTTTTGGTTGGGTAGCAGGGAAGTCCATCCTGGTGCTGCTGGTTATAAACTTTCCTTCTCCACAGTCCTCTACCGGCCTCTATCGGTCAGAAAACAAAAGTTCAGCAGAATGGAAACGACTTTCTAACCCTCTTTTTCCATTTCTCACCCTCAATTTCGCAGAAGGCCCCGGTTATCAGCCCGCCGGCTGCGCCCCCCGCCGCTGCCCCCACCGCATCCCCCCGCCCCGGGCGGCGGCGGAGCGAGGTCCGGCCCGCCGCCGCTCCCCACAACTCCGGCCCTTCCATTCCCCTCCGGCGCCTCCTTTCATTGCGGGGCTGCTCCAGCCCAACACTGTTAGTTCGGAGCCGACGATTTTACAATGAAATTTCGGGCTCGATCGAAGGATGACCCGGGGCCGAGAGCTCGTTACGGCCCGAGGAGGGACGGGGTGTTCAATTCCCGGCCCCGAGCTGGGGTTCAGAGCCGGCACACCGGCCCCAGAGCCCGGAGACGAGGCCTAAACAGTTAGGCCTCAAAACTATCAGGAGGCAGAGAAACCAACAGGAGAGGGGGAGGGAGGGAGGCAGGCGGCGGCCAGCACAAACAAAACACCCCCGCCGGCCCCTCCGTCCGGCGCCGAGCCCCTTGCCCGCCCCCCCCGCGGCGGCGGGATCCCCCCCGGGGAGGGGGCCAGGCCACTCTCCACTTTCCATTTGTTCCCGCAACTTCATGTCCCCTCAGCCCCTCGCCCCGCAGCCCCTCCTCGCCCCGCCGCCCCGCACCCGGCCGGGCCCACAAAGAGCCCCCCCCCCGCCCCCCAGCTCCGCGCGCGCACACCCCCCACCGGCCGCGGGCGGCGGGGAGCGGGGGCGGTGGGAGGAGGGGGGGGGAGCGGGGACGGAGGGAAGCGGGACCCGGAGCCGCCTTTACCTCATGCAGCTCCGGAAGGTGCAGCATTGAGTAGCCTCCGTGCCGGGTGGTCCTCACCGCTCCGCCGCCACCCCCGCCGGCCGCTGCCCTGGCTGCTCCCGCCGCCTCCCTGCTCCGCGGTGCGGCGGCGGCTCCTGCTCGGGGAGGGGTGGGGGGAGGGGGAAGCTGCTCGGTGGCGGCAGCGGCGGCGGCGGCTGGGGAGAGGGGGAGGCTCCGGCGGAGCGTGCGCCGCGGGGACACAGTGCCGCTCTCCGTCCGACCGGGGAAGAACAGCCCGGGAGGAGGCTCCGCACCGCCCCCCTGCCTGCCCGCCCGCCCTCGGGCCTGGGGCCGAGCCCGCAGCGCCGCCCAGCCAGGATCCCCCAGCCCCAGCCCCGGGGCAGGGGCGAGGTGCGGCCAGTAAGTCTCGTTCCTTGCCGAGCCCCGCGCAGGGCGGCGGCGACGGTCAGTAATGGGCACGACCGCCGCAGCGCTGCCTCCCGCTTGGCGCCAAAACCCCCGGAGCGGCGGGGCCGGGTGGGCCGCGGCCTCAGGGCCGCTCTCCGTCCGGGCCCCGACCCCGCCGAGCCCTCCTTCTGGGCGGCGGGGGGCAGCGGCCGGCTCGGAGGGCGAGGCCTGGGCGACGTGGGGCCGGCTGCCGGGATTGCTGGGGAGGGGTCCGGCGGGTTCCCTGCTGTAGGGCGGCAGCGCCGTGTGCGGGAGGGGGAAGAGACATGTTTGTGCTTCCTCATGGAGCCGGGCTGCTCATGACTGCGCGGTCTCGTCTGGCGGGTCCCGCAGGCAGGCAGTGCCGGTGGAGAGGCCTGGTCGGCACGATAAATAGGAGGATGGGGGGGAAACGGTGCGTGTGGTGGCTGACAGAGGCAAATAGCCCTTCTTAGACGGATTGGGGGGAAGCATGGTATCCACACGGCGATGTCCAATTTTTTCTTCCTCGTTGTTGGCAGATGAGTTTCTCAAACGATAATTTAGTCGTGAGTCTTCAGGAGAAGCTCGAATATGCAGACCAAAGGAGCCCTCACCAGCTAACTCAGGATATCTTTCTATGTAAAATGTCCTTGTAATTTAATATTCTTTCATATTTCCAAGAGATGGGTTATGTCTGGAAAGTCAGTAGCAAAGTGGGATATATCTGTCTGCATCATGTGCCCTGCATATCTTAACTATAGGTGGCTAGAAGGTGTTTTTCCAGATGCCTGCCCCGCTCAAAGAAGGCGCATGACAACTGAACGATGACTTTTAACTTATCTAGACTAATTTAGGGTCTTCGACTAACTATTCTTAGTTACTCAAACGACCTAAAAGTATTGGAGTTTTGAAAATCTCTAATTTTCTGTTGAGCAAATAAAACTGGCAGGGACCAGTCTGGAGGGATGGATTTCTCTGCAGGGGTTTTGTATGTGTGACTGGGGCCTTGCTGGGCACAGCAGAGAGGCTGGCATGGTCTCCCAGGCGCGCAGAAAAGATGCAGGAGGGTGAGGGTGTGGGAAGGGTGTAAGATAATGGTCAAGTATGCAGCTTCCAGATAAATAAGGCGTGGGAGGAAATTTCTCTCCACTTGTGTTCCTTGTTTCCCTGCAGTGTTGTCCTATAGGAAGTAAAGCTGTGAATGTCCATAGCCTGTATGAAACCAGCTCCGGAGCATTACAATGAAAATGAGAGTTGCAAGGAGCATTTAGATCTTGGATGCCAATTTAGAAATCTAGAAGGGTGCCACCAGATGAGGCGTTTAAATCTGGCGGTGAGTATAGGCTTAGATAAAATGATTCTCTCCAGGCTTAAGGATCTGTGAATGCATTGGGGCATTCACAATGGACAGGTGACTGTTAAGAATGGGATACACGATTCAGTTTTAACATGATTGTACTGGTTTAATAAGCAGCTAGCAAAAAGTTTCTAATCTTTTTCCTGATTCAAACTTTAGTAGCCATTTAGATTTGCATTATAGCTGAAGTACTCAAACTAGCTATCAACTGTTGTTTGTTGTCAAAATAACGTACTGCCAGAACTACTATACTTTCAAGGAATTTGGATGGGGGTTTTATCTTTACCTTTCCCATATTAGGTACTTTGCTTCCCAAATCAAATGACTAAGCAATTAATTTTGTGTAGATTCCTTATTTTTAATACGCTTGTATTAATACAATAAATCAGAAACAAATCCTGGAAGATTATTCTGTAACTAAAAAAAGAAAGTATATATAAAAAACCTACCTGAGCTGTCTTCAATTGAAGTGGAAAAAGAGAGAATGAAAGTTAGTAAAAATGAGGCAAGAAATAAATTTGAAGTGACCTTTGCTGAGGTTTTTTTATGACCCAATTGTAAAGCTAAGATGTTAGGCAGGCTTCTCTTTAGGGAGAATTGAAGTATTATGGATGTCATGTTCTAGGAATTTCACCTAAGTCTCCAAGCTTCCTGGTTTTTAGTGTCTATTTTCAAGTTTTGTTTTATTGTTATTGAAAAGCGGTATTTTATGTATATCATTAGTATGACCTACAACATTATGTTTTCTTGTAATCTTGTGGTTACAAGGCTTTCACAAATTGATGCAATCTTTACATAGAAATTTTTATACAACAGGTCATGAAATGGGAATAAGAATGAAAAGTAGAGGGCAATACTTCCACAACTTACTTTTAAGCTAAGTTAAGGACAAGCATGGAGCAGAGACAGTAGTATGCACTTCTAGTCACTTTTATTTTCCACTGAAGATAAACTCTTGGGTTCTAAGGCATACGTATGCTGTAAGTAACATGTAATTAGATGTGGAACTTCAAAGATTTCACTAGAAAGTGCTAGGCAAAGTTAGCTCGTTTAATTAGAATTTTATTTCATCCTGAGCAAGTTGTTTGTGAAGCTCCACACTGGAGTACTCTTGCTTTCTGCTTTCACAGGTAAAACTTGGGCTGTAGTATGAAAATTTTGACCACCTCCCAGCATCATTACTGATGGGAGTCTTTAGCCATTAAATGTAGGTGCAGTTTCTACTGGTAGATAGTTCCATTCCCAGTATAATTTGCTGCCTGACTGTAGGTTCTGGTATCGACACAACCTAGCTGATATACCCTAGGTGGACAGTGAGAGTATTTTACCAGTTTACTAGAATAAAACCAGAAATTTTCATTAATATGTCAGAGTGCTCTTAAGGTAGTCATTAATTTAGATACTGTTAGTCAGATATATGGCGTTTTGAATGAGTCTCAGAT
The DNA here is from genome assembly GCF_964237585.1 of Gallinula chloropus. Taxonomy (NCBI): domain Eukaryota; kingdom Metazoa; phylum Chordata; class Aves; order Gruiformes; family Rallidae; genus Gallinula; species Gallinula chloropus. The sequence continues at coordinate 14,088,133 of NC_140092.1, forward strand.
AAATTATGATCAGCAAAGTGGTTGAGAGAGGAGGTGCAAATGCTGTAATCATGGGATGATTAGGCAATGGGCCATTTTTTCTTAGAAGAGAAGCTGGGGGAATTCTACTTCTGCACCCTTTGAAATTCTAAAGGGCTAAAACAAAGTGTGTAGTTCTGATATCACACCGAATTACTGGAGGTATGAATGAACACTGAACTGCCAATTAGTTTGAATATATGCACGGCATTTTCAGAATGTGCAAACATAAAAGCTTCAGATAATCTGACCCAGGTACCCTTAATCTGAATAGTCCTGAAATCTGCTCACAGATATGATTACAGCTGCTGGTGTCTGGTTTATTGCCTTTGCTTGCTTGACCTTCACCCTTCTAATTTGAGCAAGCAGTTGAGATCTGACTTGGACTCTGCTTCTTGTACAGCTGTAGCCAAGTTCACATGATCTCTTGGGTTTTAATGGATGGCTCTGCCTAATAATAAGACCCAGTCCTTTAGTCTTTACCCAGGTTTTATTGAGTCCCTACCTGGAAAACTTTATGTTTGAAATTATGTACTTCCACTATTCTTACAGGAGTGTGTTTACTCCAGTCCATTTGTTGGTTTTGTTCATTAATATAGTTTATATTACCGTTGCAAGTGTAATTTATAAGCAAACTGAAATAAAGGGTCCTGAACATTGTTGTGGGGCAGTCTTGTGTGGTGCTTCATTCTTTACCATGTCAGGAGGTTACAGAGGAAAGTACCAAGAAAAGAAGAATGTTGTGGTTTTACTGGTAGGGGAAATAATGCAGCACAAGATTTGTAGAACAGTTTCAGGTGAAACAGAAGAGAGTACAGAGTGATTAAGCACAGAAAATCCCTTAATTCATGTTGATTAAATTAAGCTATGCTCATATCTTTCCAGGAACAGTTTAACAGTTGTCCTCAGGTCTTTGTTAGTACAGTAGGCATGGACAGTAATAATAATCAAGAACTAAACAGTTAGTGGCAAGACACAGAGTGTGTCATGAACTGCAGAAGAAGGCCTATCTGTCAGTCAGCTGGGCAGACAAGTAAGAAATCCTATCTGGTGGGTTAGGAAAGCACTTGTCTTCCTAATAATAGCTATGCTTTTGAAAGGTCTGGCTTTGCAGAACCAGGTGGTGGAGCGTGGTCCCTCACTGTTAAACGTTTTCAGTCACAGGCAAATAGGTCAAGAGGGGTGAAAAAAAACATAATTACTTGTGTTCAACTCTAGCATTTAGCCATTTTTTAATACCTAGCAGGTTACTTGCTGGCAGGTTGCTTCCTAATTATAAATGCTTCCCCACCCCCTACCCCTTTCTGAAAGCCTAGTTTGTTTTCAGTGACACACGTATCTTTTTCTGCAATACACAAGTTCCCCTGAACTTGGTAAAAATCAAACCCTGGAATTTTTTTTTTTTGTCATCAGTTTTGCACAAAAGCTTTCTCTCTCAGCTTTTTTCACTTTGGTTTGAGTCCTTGTTTCTGGTCATCTTTCCTCATTCTTCTGTTCACTGTCTCACAGATGCAGATGCACACAGCTTGTCCAGTGAAAATCATAGCCTCCAGATTTGCTGCATCAGAGACATCCTTGAGGTTTCTAATTAAACCTTGCAGTTCTGTTTAACTACCCGTTTTTCTAAAAGAAGCAGTATTTTTTACCTCTGCTGTAAATTGAGAACAGTGGTTAGGATCATCTGAGTCAAAGGTAGGTTTCTGTACAATGTGTGAGTCCTATTCCAGAAGGTATTTGTAGTGAAATTACTCTTATCTAAGCATAGACAAGGACGCGCGTTTTGTTCTGAAAACAGGGACTTCCCTGTGTCTCTCATAATCCATATTGACAAAACAAAATCCATAAAAGGGTGGAGGAGGACTCGTGTTTTATTATCTCAGGAAAACAATCAGCTGTAAACAAAGGGCTTCCTTGGAAAAGAGGAGAATCCCACGACTCACTGACTTTTCATGGAATACTGCCAGTTCTGAATAAAGGGAAGGATGACATACTCCTTTGAAACCGAGTCCTGGCCGTAATCTGTCTGAATGGTATTTTGCACTGGTTTAGGCAAGGAAGGCTTTCTCCCGTGCTGTCTGAAAATGTGCTTATTCTGAGTCCTACTTGGAGACAGGGCAGCTGTCCTTGCCACCAGGTTTTAGTGGCATCAAGGCACGTTCACAAGTGACAGGGATTCTCACCGTCAATATAGTTAAGCCTTTGTGAAAAAGTGTGTACTTGCAAATAATGCTTATAATTTACAAAACATTGTATTGACAGAACAATTGCATTTGTTTCCTTTGCTTGCAAGTGAAATAAAATCAATTTATTGGTACCTGCATATTGGTGATTTCATAGGAGAATTTCTAGAAGCTACTTTGATCCATTGTGAGTTTTGAGCACTCAGAAGCTGAAGTCCCAGCAGCCTCCTGTATGCCAGCTTTCCAGCTCCTCTAGCTGCTCGCTATTATGATGACTTGTCACCATTCACTTCCTAATTACATTCTCAAGGTTATTTCCATCTCTACTCCTGATGTGTCCAAAGCACATACATTTACACCTATTCATTTCTGACAACCAAGTCTTCTTTTCTCCAATAATATATTTAATATGGGCATTTATCATTTCTACTCAGGATATATGTGAGGGTCTGTGCTTGCAGCACATCTCAAAAGCTTCAATTTTCTTCCTGTCACTATCCATAATTTCTCAGAATTCACATTCTTAAGTTGCTACAGCAAAAATTAAGCATTTCACCAGTCAAATCTTTCTTCTTACTGAGGTGAAATGTTTTTTTCAGGCTTTTGTAAGGGAAGCCATGGATGGATCAACTATTCTTCAAATTTTCCTGGTTTCTATTGGACAGGTTCTGATTTGATAAATGTTATCCCAGGTAACTGAATTTATGAACAGTCTCTGTAGCTAAACCATTAAGCATGAAGCTAGCTTATATTCTATTTTTATTAATTAAGTAAAGTTATTTTATTTATGGCACATTCAAGAATAGCCTGTATTTTTCAATAGCCTTTTATTGGCTCTCTAATACTTGCTGCACAGCTGAGGAGGTTGTGACAAAGAATGTTACTTTGTCAGCCAGAGGTCGCTTAAAAGGAGTCCACTGCAAATTCAGCTTCTCTTGCTCTGTAAAGGCCTTCCCAGATTTTTTTTCCCCATCCAGGCTGCAAGGAAATCTGCAGTCACCTGCAGTTGATACAGCATATGGCTCTTTATGTTTGCTTGATGGTTTTTTTTTCAAATAATAAGGCAGATTTGGGGAAATTCTCTGAGTGTATGGGGCTGCTTAGAGGAAATACTACCAAGGAAATTGGGGAAGTGTGGTAATCTCTTCAGCCCATGGCAGGAACCCGTTGTAGGGAAGGCAGTATGAGTGGAGTCTTTCCCTCTGCCCCATTAGATGAGAATTGTCCTGTGCTCTGTTAAAAAATGAGATGATATGTGGTACTACCAAATTCTTATTAAGAGGCTCCTTTGTGAAAAGTATTGATCATGTTTATGATGCTGCTGTTCCTAATTAGTTCACAGATAAAATGTCTGCTGCTTGCAGTAATGCAAAGGAAGATGGGAAACTTTACTAATTAATATGAACTTGGAATTTACCATTATGGTCAAAGAAAGATGTTTGATGAATGGATGCACAGTCTCAGAGCTGTACTGTAATGATGGGGTCATTTCACCATGATGGATAGGTATGTGGTGTACTACTCAGAGGCTTAAAAAGACGTTGCATTTGTCAAACCTGGAGAAGCATCAAAGTATTTGTCTATGACTGAGCAATAGAACCATTACAATTTGCCTTTTAACAAAATCAGGAAGTATATTGATCATACAGGTTTATGCTGCTAGGAAAGCAACTAATGATGATTCAATCAATGTGTTTTGTGAACAGCTTGAGGGGATAATCATTAAAATGTTACACCACTACACTATTTTGGAACTTGAATATGAAAGTTGGAATTTCAATCCCTTGTAAAGAGCAATTTGCATTTGAATTTACAAAATAAAATTACTTCTTTGGATTGTGCAGCTCTGGTCACTTTGTCCTTAAGATTCTGCTTCAGCAAATGCATGGCATGTTTGCATCCACAGCTCATCATCACAGCCAGCATAACAGGAACAGGGCATTGACGACAGTGGTCCAGCAGCAGGGAATGCTATCAGCAGATTTTCCTAAATTCAGGATGTGTGGCAGCAAAGAAGGTAAAAAAGGTCATTTGAGGCAGTATAAGAAAGCTGGTGATGAGTTGGTGTCTGAAGGGAACAGAGCATCGGGTATTGAGTAGACAAAGCGAGTAGTAGGCTAGAGCAAATAGATGGCAAGAGCAAGGCAAGAGGAAATAGATGATAAAAGCGAAGTCTTGACAAAGATTCATGCTTAGTAATACAAAAGCCATGTTCACAACGCTCAGAATTCTAACCAAAAATTCTCCATGATGGAATATAAAAATGTCCATGATGATAGAGTGATGGCTGTAGGTGATGATATTAAATGCCAGCGGAGGGATTACTGCTTGTAAAGTAAACGGATACGTATCCACTTACAATTTCGCCAACATCTAATACCACTATTTATATCCTATCTGAATTTGGCAAGGCAGCTCATGTGTACTCAGTGTAATATATTAAAACTACACTGTGTCGAGCACATAAACACTTGCATTTGTAAGTCTTACCTCTGTTCTGTGTAGTAGCCTGTTATATTCCTTTTATCTTCAGACACTGCATACTTACACCTAATTATTTGTATTTTCAGGGCAGCACACACTACAGTTATAAACTTCCTTTACCTGAGACCATTAAAAAGGCAAAGACTTTTAGCCAGATTATGAACATTTAAGTCACTGCTTTAGATGTACTTGGTTTTATGCTTATGGAATTTAGTCAATATTTTTTTTAAACATCCTGCCTAGATTCAGTTAGGTTCATATCCTTATTTCAGAAATTATAACAGTATGTTCTCTCACACAGCTTCACAGTAAAAAAGATGTAAATTAAAAAATATGTTGATAAGTCTATCAGATTCTGAATGTAGTAAGGGAGAACAAAAAAAATGTTACTTCTAGGGGAGAAAAACTATCTAGCCATAGGTCCTTAAACCCCTAGGGAAACAGCTTCATACAGCAAGTAAGAAATAACACTAAAGGAAGTACACAAATGCTGACATAATCTGTGAATAAAAAAGCCCCAAGGGCTTTGAGCTTCCTGAATTTAAGCAAATTTGCAGTGATGTTTAGTCTGTTTTACCAAACCCTTAATTTCGTGCTTGTCTCTGTGTGCCTTCTACAAGGTTAGGTGCTTGCTTGTGCTGTGCCTTCTACAAGGTTTGTCCCTTGGCCTGTTGCTGGATGAGAAATGGGGACACAAGAAAAGGTATGAAAGAAGAGGAGAAATGGGAAGGAGCAAAGATGAACACGTGGTAGAGAGCCTGCAGCTGGCTGAGCACTGGGGAGTTTCACAAGAGCAAAGAAAAAATGCAGAGAGAGAAGGTGAAATAGCTCTGAGTGAATTGCAAGTATATTTTAAATATTATTTACCTATTTGAAAGTATGGTTTTGCAAAATTCAAGCTGAAGTGAAGAAGCCAAATTCTGAGAACAATATGATTAAATTTCTGTTACATATTTTAAAACTAGTTACGTCTATAGTTACATTTACTTTATATAAAGGTTCCTTTCAGATTCAATTTTGGCTTTGCATATTTGGAAACCACAAAACCAATCTCTTCTAAAACTGGCTGAAGAAACTTGCAAGATTTTTTAGAAGTAGCATACCATTAAAATTCAAAGCTAAAAGAGATTGTTGTGGATTTCTTTCACCCCCTCTCCATTTACATATGAAGGGGAGTTCTAGGTCAACTGGAGAGCTACATCAAAACATGTTGGGAGCTTTTGTTTCTGCTTACATGGGTCCTGCCTGCTGTTTTGATGCTGCTGTGGGTAGCAAATGTCTTCTTGCTGAGCCCAAGGACGAACTGTGTGATGGTGGCTGCAGACACGCTTGGGAGTGACATAACCTGCCATCCACAAAGGGGTGAACCTCACAGTGCAGAGTGCTGATAGGTAAATGAAACAGTCTTAAAGTATGGAAGTGGTGTTTGGTGTCTATCCTAATAATAGTTTTAAACATAATCCAGGTAGGGATTTACTTGCATGTGCCTTTGATCACTGCTGAATTTGGAAAGATGTAGAGAGGTATAGGTGTATAACCAGCAACAAATAGGACAGGCCCAAAACATTTGCCTTTAAGAGCTGTCGTTCATAAACCGCCTAATGCTGCTGAGGACAATAACTGCCAGTGTGTGAAAGGATGAGGGGAAAACTTGCTATTAATTCTGCCGCTATTTAACCCTTTTAAACTTTCTACTCTTCTGCTCTGTGTAGTATATTCTTTGTACATAGAAAGTAGATGAGTTCGTAACAAACACTGATGGAAAGGTAAAAATCCTGATACACATTGTGCTCTCCTAACCATCACCACCGCATAGAAGAAATCGGCTCAGAGGTTGAAGAACTACATAGAAAATACGAACTAGTCATGTTTCAATGTTACTTTTAAGTTAGTGTATTCTTTCCTAGAAGTTTTGGGGAATGCAGAGCAATAAAGTAATTGAAAGAGTTCAGTGATTGATCATCTATGTGAAGAAAGCTTAAGCATGTTTACATACTGGTTGTATCAACTGTTTTGTTTTTTTTATAAATTCTGTATTACAGATGGGCCTAGATCCATTTTACACCACCTCTCCTCCATCCTGAATTGTGTGTGTGAGCTAAGTCTGGCTACAGATACCAATCTGAATATCATGAGCTGGGACAGGGTGGAGTGGAGCTTCTCTTAAGACTCCCCTGTTCTCTGGACTTTGAATTGGCATGAATTTGGCAGGTCTGAGCTAACAAATTTTCACCTTATTCTCAAATAAATTGGGAGCCGTGGACTGTCCTGTTAGAAGAAGTTACTGTTGATTTAAGTCTCTGAAACTGTAAGGTGGTCCTAGCTGTTAGCAGCTTTCTAAATCTGAGTTTCTTTTGTTGCTGGTGTTATTCACTGGGAAAGAATGTGGCCCCATTTACAGTGACAGAGGGTGTGAAATGTTAAAAAGTAGAGGTGTTGGGTGGATTTTAAAGGGGGGAAAAAAATCAGAATTTACAGGAAAGGAAAAGAAGGCCTTGTTCCCCATTCAGCTGCGACCAAGTAGCCATGGAGTCAGTTTCCTATCTAAATTATTAAGTTCTATCATATGACAGTTACAAAGAATGACATACTGAACAAAGGATTTCCTTAAAAAAAAAAAGTAGTTGATACAGCTGTTTTTAAATGCACATCACTCCATGCTCCCTTCCCCCATCTCCTTGGTTTGTTACAGCACAAGACATTCAGCATACAAGTTATTCAAGTTTAGAATCTAGTTAGTGAAATTTAATTAATAAATGGGTGCTAGCAGGTTTAGACCACAAGTTTCCTAATTTATTTTTATAAGCAGTTGGAGTAATTTTAAGACATTTGTGACGGAGGTCAAGCACAAGGGTTGCTGGAGCTACAGCTCCAACAGCTACTGCTGTTTGTGTAACAAATGGTAAGTGAGGAAAATTGACACTAAGCAGGGTATTTGCAAGATATTTGTATATCTTGCCATTTTCAGTGTCGAAGCCGTTGAGTAGTGGTATCAGCAAATATTGTAAACTATGCAGGTCTGGATTTCTGTCCTTGGAAATAAGGCCTCTAACAAACTCTTTGAGGAAAAAAATTACACAGATTTTTGCATTTTTTAAATCTATTAATTGAAGGTCATTTAGGAGACAGCAATAACAGTGTTCTGGCCTGAACATCACAAGGGTATTCAGAATTCTCACAAGCTGTCGTAACCACCCTGAAGGGAAAAGGAGAGGTAAAAGAGCAGGCAAAAGTACATCACACACCACACTCCCCCCCCCATCTTCTCCATAGATTGGGTAAAATTATTAATATATTCTGAGAGATACCATCCAACTTGCAAACATGACAGGAATGCCACACACAAATACCAGCTTAGGCTCATGACCAGTGATGTTATCACAAGTCAATACCACAGAGTACAGCAAAATGAGAATCCAGGCCCCTCTCCCAGAGGTGATAAACAACAAGGAAGGGATTACATACAGCAAGTACGGGTTTATATAATTCAACCACCTGAACAAACAAAACACTGTTGTGAGCAGTGACTATTAACTAATATAATAAATGCCTGTAACACTTTTGTTTTAACATGCTCTGTTTGGATCTGTGGTTATCTCAACTCTCTGAGGCCCACGTTGGGCACCAAACAGGCCTGTCCTACTTTGGCCTCAGCCGGCAGCTCCGCAGCACACAGTTGCTCACTCACCCCTTCCCCTCTGGTGGGATGGGGAGGAAAATAGGAAAAACTGAGGGGCTGGGATAAGGACACTTTACTGGGACAGCAAAGGAAGAGGAAAATAACAATACTAATAGAAGAATACACAAAGTGGATGATACACAATACAATTTGCTCATCCCTGATCTCCAGCCAATCCCAAACAGCAATCCCTTCTCCCTGGCCTGCACTCTTCATACTGAGCATAATGTCATAGGATATGGAATACCACTTTGGCTAGTTTGGGTCAGCTGTCCTGGCCATGTCCTCTCCCAGCTTCTTGGGAAAATTAACTCTACCCCAGCTGAAACCCAGGAAAACAAGTACAGTATTTTTTAATTTTTACATGTGATCATGAAGGTAAACAGGTCAGATCATAAGATTATTTTAACCCTCTAGTAGATATGATATTGTTCCAACTAGAAGAAAGCAATTTCTGTCCCTGTCTCTGACCCATATTTTTCTCAGTGAAGACAAAGTCTAATGTGGGATGATTTGCATTTGGGAGCTATCACGTTAAGGACTTGACCCTTGATAAGAGCTTCTCCTAAAGAGCTGCACGAGAAAATAAAATGCTGAAGTCTCTGCAAAAAGTTGAATGATGTTAGTTGTGCCATAATCTAGAAAATTTTAGCTAAGTTCAAAATCAGTGAAACTTCTTCTGCAGCGTGGCTGTCCTCATAACAGCAACTGTCTGAAGGAAGCTACCTTGCAGATGGGAAACCTGGATATTTTCTGTCCTGGAGCAGTTTTGTTCTTGCAGCTCTGGCTTTGCCAATGAATGGGGGTCATTAATAATACTATTCCTTAGAAGTGTCTTGTAAAAACTTTTAAGTAAACTCCATATCCAGGTCAAATTCGAGTTCAGGTAACAATATTCTGCTTATGGGGTTCCTACAATTTTAACTGGACAGTATATTGATATCTGTTAACCCACTCTGTGGTATTGCATGATGTAGTTAAACAACAGTTGTGTTTTCTTTGAGAGGTGATGTCATCTCAATGATGTATAATGTGGCTCCCCCATGGTTTTCAGCTTTTTTTGATTTTTGGAATGGTAGAAGCACACAGAAGTGTGCTCCTCCCCCCCCCTCCCCCCCTCCCCCCTTAAGCTTTGTCTAATTACTGCAGTGTTATAAATGAAATCTTACTTTTAAAAAAATTATACAGACATGCATTGTTCTTAGGCCTAGTTCTTAGGCCATGTATTAAATATACAGATCTGTAAAACCTCTGATACTAAATTTGCTATGTGAGTGGATCAATGCAGTTTTACAACTAAAGGTAGTGATATTCAACAGATAAAAACATGACAGTTACAATGAAAGTCAGCTTACTAGCTTTTATCTTGTGCCAAGGTGGCATTGTTTGGTTTTGGTTTCTGCAGTTTAAACAGGTCAGAATGGATTTTCAATATCCATTAAATTTGATGCATCAGATTGAGAAAAAGAGAATAGCAGGAAACATCCAATACAGGTCTCAGATTCACCAGAAACAAAACTGAACTGTGAGTTTATTCCAAATTCAGAACGGCCTTGTAGCAGTGTGGCTTCTGTGAGCTATGTAAGCATGACCTCATTCTTTGCCTGCAGAGAAGATAATATTGAGTATAATTTGTTACTTCTTGGATTATGGCATTTATTGTCATCATCTTTCTGCATCTGCTTTCCAAAAACCCCAGCATCTGTGTAGTTCATATGTCCTGGTGATGTTTAGTGTATTAGATATAACCACATTTTCTCTCTGTTCTGCAATATATTTGGAGAATCTCATTAAAATACTTTAAATGAAGTCTACTAATATGCTGCTTTATAATGCCTTTACGCAGAGAGTTGAAGATTCACAACCATTAAAGTTCAACAGTAACTTTATAAACTCCTCAATTCATTAACATCTCAATTCATTAGTAGTATTAGTGGAATTAATGTGACCTGCTGACCTAAAAATGTGATCCTAGGGAAACCAGCAGAATCTTTGCTGTTGTCTCAAGTGGGCCAAAAATTGCGCCATAATTGATATTTTTGCTGCTTCTCTATTCTCCATCTCCAGGGATGGGCCCTCCACTACCTCTCTGGGCAACCTGTTCAGTGATCCACCACCCTCATATTGAAGAATCTTTTCCTAATGTATATGTGAATTAATTAACATTACTGCAGTGATACGAACCAGTTTCTACAGTTAACTACAGAATTTATGGCTAGATGGAACGGAAGATGAATGTACATCAAGTATAGAAGCCAGATGCAGAGTTCCTTTATGGAGGTAAACCACCACAATTCACTATGCATTTGACAAGTCTGGAGTGGAGTGGAGGAGAAAAAAAGTTTTATTACTTACTCTGCAAACATTTATTTTTCTAAAGCTTCTATCTCTCTCTCCCCCCTGCCCCCCCTTTTTTTCCCCCTTTCAAGAATTAAATTTCTACTTTGGAAATCAAATTTTGATAGAGGAAAGCATTTTATTTTTGTGGAAACACAAACTCCAAGACCATGGACAAAGTGATATTAACTGGAGACCCTGACATTCCAAGAAGCCAAGTGAAGTATTTTAAATCAGCATTAAGGTAAATCCATTTAAAAAAAAAAAAAAAACGTCTGGGAGGAAGCTAACATTTCTTATTTTCCCCAGTGGTAAATGAAACCTAAAGCTGGCAACAGGATGTGGAAGGCTACTTAGGAAGACAAAAGATTACAGCATGGAGGGACTGAATCGACTTTTATGAAAATGTTTTCTGCAGGAGCTAGATGAGGGTTCTTTTCATCTCTCCTTTCTGAAGGACAGAAAACCCACAATAATTTGGGGCTTTGATTGTATATATTAATGATCTAAAGTAAGGCTCTGGAAAATGATAAAAACTATATCTTAAATTCCAGGGTAGATAACGTATTCTAAATTTACTGCAGGAAGGCATGAGTTTTTAATGCATGCTAATTTCTCAGGCATTTTCCTACTGAATTTATTATTGTATATTCATTATTACTGTAAGCAAAAATAAGTCTTTAAAACTGACAAAGTTAAACATGTCTTTCTTGCCACACCTGAATGTTTGTCAAAGCAAAAGTTTAGCTGCAAATTGGTTTTGCAAATCAAAGTCTGATCTAATCTTCTTTAACTACAGACTCTCAAAGACAATTCGAGCATAGAAGAAAGGAAAGTACAATTTGCTGAGTTGACTTAGACTGTATATAATCAGAAACATTAGAAGGGACGGACATTTCCTTGTTTTTATGGCTCAACTCTGGTAATAATGCTATTTTTAAAGTGACTTATAACATAAGCAGGAACATAGAAAAGTGTTTGTACTTTGAGAAGGCAGCAGTGTAGAACTGAAATGAAAAATCTGTTGTTAAAGCGTTCAGTGAAGACCAGACTAAATGCTTGATCCTAACAGCACAGATTACATTCGGGAAGTTCAAGACACTCCAAGTAGAAACAAGCCAACTACAGCCATAAGAGACAAAGAAATGAAAAAAAAAAAAAACCAAACCCACAAACCAAAGCCCCAAACAACAGCAGACAATAGGTGATTACTGTGTTCTGTTTGAAAAAAGTTACCAGAAAACTAAAAAAAGAGACACTTGAGAGAACTGCTGTTACTGCTACTACCTAGATACCGAAATCCCTCCTATTTAAAGTGTTCACTATGGCAGTGAGAAATCTGCCAGTACCCAATCCAGTCTGGCATTTTCACGGAGTCAAATACTGTACCATGTACAACTTGCAAAAGACAACATAGTTTCATGCATCAAGTGCCAGCAGCAACACCCCACAAGCAGTGCAGTTTAATGGAGGCTATCACACCTGAGTGTACTGAAAACCTCTCATCTTCCTCTTTTTTGGCAACCTTCAAAATATAAAGACACAGTCATTAGACTGGAATTTACATGACCTATTTTTCCAAACGTATGATTAACACATTACCAGTGTCACACCCTTTAAGAAAACCGATTTTCATTCTGACTCTTGTGCAGACACTGAACACATGAAGTAAGGGAAACAGCTCCTGGTGTGTACATGAAACCATCACTTGACACCACACACACAAATTGTGATGAAGGTTTTTCCTCCAGATTTTTGGACATGTACAGTATCAATGTACTGAATAATTATTTATTTATTGTCATGGCAAGACACTTAGGACCAGACAAGTTTCTTCTCTTAGTGGCATTAAAACTAAAGGCACATCTGTAAATGCAAACAGGTCGGGCCCGGTGGCAGAGGGAAAGGGTCTCCAGGCCCCAGAAGGAAGGAGCAGTTCGAATGAGGGTGACTGAGAACCAAATCTGGCCGGTACTTGGCCTGTATGGGGAGGCGTGTAAAGATTAAATGCTAAACACTCAGCGCTATGGTAAGTCTGACAGAAGACTCTTCTCATTTCCCTCTCTGAAGAGAAATAAAAGGACGAGTGAGGCTCAGGAATGCTCCTCCTCCTAGATTGGGATGAATCACAATGAGAGACACCTCAGGGCTGGGTGACAACCTCACTCCCCTCGGGGGTGGAAATACTTCTCCCCTTTCAAGGGAGCGTCGATACTTCTCTAAGATCACAGCGGGACGCGTCCAGTCCCCCTGAGGCACTGTGCCCTGATGAGGGGCGGTGGAACACAGCTGGGAGGTGGTACCTCAAGACATTTGAGATCCGGGAATCGGATGAACTAGCCGGAAGAAGTGGAGACCTTGCCTGTTGCCTTGCTCGGGCAGGCAGGGAGGCAGACGACAAGGATGCCCGTGGCTATGCAATGAAGAAATTATTAGAACTCGGTGATGGGTAAAATTAATCGGTCATTTTCTAATTACATTTTAACACACACTGGTTGACCACGAAATTTCTCAGATCAACAAATTTATACAAAATGAGAGAAAAGTTTCCCAGTAGAAGTTTCCTTATCTTCAGTGTTGGATTTTTATTTTTTTTTTCATTTTAAGAGATTTGCCTCTTTTCTTGTGCTGACAAATCCGAGACTCATGTTCAGATCCCTAGTTCCCTTCACGAAGGCTTCACAGCAGCTCCACTTCAAGAGCTGCTTATCACCAACTCAATCTGTCAGAAGTACACCTCCCCTTTCACCTTTCCGTAATCTTCTGCTGTCCATCTCCGCCAAATATCTACTCTGTTCTCCGGCTGCAGCTCTACAGCCACCGATGCCAGATCCCACCAGATTCTCCACAGCTTCCTTCAAAGCTCTCGGATCTCTTCTCTGCAGCTCACATACCGTTCATGCTCCAGCATCCGCCCGCAGATCCACAGCATGGCTTGGGACTGCAGCTTTCTCTTCTGCTACGGCCTCAGAGATTGCTTAGTAACACAGGGCAGCGGTACTAGAAATTACACATTCGTCTTTGTTACCGCAGATCTGAGCGGCTAATTCATTTAACTATAGCCCCCTGGGTCTCTGTCATCTCCGGGAGTTGGCTGAACTCACCGGCGTCCTGTCACAAGCGGCATGCCTGCTACAGGCAAGGCCTGTCTGCTCACCGCTCGCCCATCCCCGCCCTGGGGTTAGTTACCCTGCTCGGAGGTGAGCACCTGAAACAGTATCGGCGGCGAAGTTCTATCGGCAGCCAGTGGAAGGTTGCGAGGGCTGCCCCAGCCCTGGGCTTGTAGAAGGCAGCACAGCACCGCCCCTCCAAGTTTCTTTCCTTTCTAACACGACCCTTTGGGGAGGCGGTGCCGGCGAGTGCCCGGGCAACGCCACAGCCGAGGTTCGCCGCCCGCCCGCCCCAGCCACTCGGGGCACCCGAGGCCGGGAGCGGCAGCTGTCCCCGCCCACCGCGAGCCCGGCCTCTGAGGCGGCCCCTTGGGACGCGGCGGCGGATGCGGCCGAGCGAGGCGCCCCAGGGCGGGAGCCGGCCGGGGCGGCGCTGCGGTCCTCGGGCGGGTAGGGGAAGGAGGGCGGTGCGGCGCAGAGCCTCCTCCCGGGCTGTTCTTCCCCGGCCGGACGGAGAGCGGCACTGTGTCCCCGCAGCGCACGCTCCGCCGGAGCCTCCCCCTCTCCCGGCCGTCACCGAGCAGCTCTACAGCCCCCGCGTCCGCCGCCGGCGGAGGCTGAGCGAACCGAGCGGCGGGAGGTAAAGGCCGGCGGGGTCTGGCGCGAAGCGGCGGGACCGGGGAGGAGCCTCGCCCTCCCCCTGCTCCCGATAGGGCGCGGGTCCCGCGCTATCCGCTTGCGGCCTCCGCCACCTCGGGGGCGGGGAGCGAGTCGGTCATCGCGGCGGCTTCGGGCCGCTTCCCCTCGCCGCCAGGCGTGTGGGCCTTTCCCCTCCGCGTCTCCGAATCGCGGCGGGGCCGCTGGCGCTGAGAGACCCGTCCTCAGGCGTCACGGGAGAGGAGTTGCCTGTCGGTGGGAGGGGAGGGGAGAGAAGGAGGCAGCGGGGCGGGTGCTGCGCGGCGGGCCCGCCTGTAAGCCAGCCCGCCTGCCCGCCCGCCAGCCAGCCGGCGACTCGCCCGTGGGTCGCGGACCCCCGCTAGCAGTTACCCTGCGTGGGGAAAGCACCGGGGAGCGGTGTCGCTAGCGGCGGGTGGGTCCTTCCTCCGCCGGGCTGAGGCCGCCGCCTGGGCCTACCCTGCCCAGGGGCCTTTCTGTGGGCCCCGAAGTTGGAGCTGCCGCTGGGTCAGCGCTCCTCGCTGTTGGAGGGAACGCGGCGGGCGCTTCTCAGCGGCAACCGAGGTTCTCGGCCTTCCTCTTGCAGTCACCCTCTCCGGCCCTGGGAAGGGCCTCGTCCTGCCCGCGGCTGGGGCAGGGCGCGGGAGGAAGGCTCAGGGCTGGCGTGTCGGGGAAACGCTCTGCCCCATGTGTCCCGAGCAAAGGACGCGGAGTGCCCGTGAGCCTTAAAGCTCCCTCCCGAGGAGTAGAGCCCCGGGAGATAAATCCCCCCGTGTAGGATGCAAGCAAAAGTTTCTTTAGTGCTTTTACACGTTGTTTTGAAGGGTCAAGAACAGCTGAAACGTGGTTATTTCAGTCGTGCCTTTCGTAGTGTAGTATTGTCACGTGCTTCAGATGATGTCAGTGGTTTTGCTGTCAGATGCCCTAAGGTGCTTCCGAGGAGCCTGGCTTCAAAGGAGAGACACTTAAAATACTTTTATACAATGCCTTGACAAAGTTTAGCATGAATTTCAAGTCTTTCAGTTGGACATTGCAATGAAAAGGTGAGAATAACTCATATATAACTTAAGCAAAAAATTTCCAAAAGTATTTCGGATGTGTCAGGTCAAGCAAAAGAATAGAGGAGATAATCATCCTCTTCACCTTCTCTGGAGTAAAAGCTTTACATAATACATCCTGGGATGTGATTCGGGAGCCAAAGGTTGAGCTATAAACCTGAAGCAAATGACACAAGGGCATAAAGATTTCTGTATGGTATATGTGTGTAAGCATGGGAGCTCTAGCCCTGATTCATTCCGGTACAGTCACCAGGACTAGGGCAGGGCTTGTTTGCGTCCTGTGTTGCAACACTTCCAAGTTGAAGTAGTTAGTGTGCCTGTAGATGTGTGAAGAGCTTGTGAAGGAAACTTAACATCATCAAAGCACATCTTAAAAATCCTTTAATTTCTCCTTTATAGGCTTTCTCTCCTTGTGCTTTGTTTTTAACTGCGAAATCGCCTTGGGCTTTTTTTTTGTGGTCTTGTTTACACTTTTTTTTTCCAAGGACTTGCCCTCTGTTGTATTCCCATGAATCCATTTCAGTGAGGGCAGGCACTGTAGGGGGAAGCGAGGTTCTTGGTGTTACCAGCGTGAAAGTGCAGTAGTACCTGACAAAATATTAGCCTAGGCATGGTGTTAGGAAACATTCGTGACACATGCGTACAGCTGTATCGCTTTATAGCTTAGGTGGATTGTTACCTGAGACTCTGCCCGTTTTACAAAAGAGAATTATGTTGTCCTGAATTGGTGCATGAGTATGTTGTAATGGGGACTTAGGGAGTTTGCAGTTCTGAGGTGTTGCGTGGCGTCTTGTCTTTCATTCTTACCGGTGTACTGGTCTGTAGTCTGTGCTAAATGGCTGACGTCATCAGACTAATTGCTATTTTAAATAGAGTTATTCTGCGTGTGAATTTAGCTCTGGTAGAAGTTCCTGAATTATTAATCCTTGAGTTTTAGGAATTTGCTTCCTTTGTTTTTCACAAAGAGGCTCTGCTACTATAAAAAATCAGTAGGGCATTAACTAGCTGTCAGTTACACTGCCTCAGAATGAAGTAAGAAGGTACATTGATGTTCTCTCCTGAATCTGGCTGCGGCTGTGGAAGGAGTTAAGTTTTTCTGGTGCTTTTTTCTCACAACTCCACTGGGGATTTTTGATCTACCGTGGGTTGGTTTATGTAACCAGTTTGTGCTCCATCTCAAAAGTTGCCTGTGTTAGCTCAAACCACCATTTAAAATTATTTAAGTGGACCCGGCTGACAGTTTTTTACAGACATAGAAGGTGAACTCATGGTGAACTACTTTCTGAAGGTAAATAACAGGTTTAGGTTTCTATCAAGTAAATAATGACTATCATCTGGAGGCTGTAAGATTTTTGTTGATGTACATAGATGAGGATGAGGTCATCTGTCTGTGGTTTACATTAAATTCAAAACATTTTTTTAACAGCTGTGTAATGGCTCTGTGTGTGCTGTGTTCAACTGGCCCAGTGGCTTCAGCAGAGCCAGTGCATTTGAACATATGAAGTAGGTAAAGTTGCCTTGATAGGTCTGTGCAATGTAGTTTACAGCCTAGGACCTGTTAAGTGACTTTGGTTTTTTTCACACAGAAAATATTTAGGATGCCTATGTGAATAAGCTATTCTCATTCCTATATTGCTTTCTTTATGTGAATTGGTTTCTTGCTTTCTTCTTTAAGTTGTAATTGTATGACACAACTTGAATTGGTGTGAGTTGGAAAAGTGTATTCTGTGTCACTATATTGTGTTCCTGTTTGGGAAGTCCTGGAGTGGTTTGTATGTGGACCTCCAGCAGTGTTCACAAATTGCTTTATGCCTCTTCCCAACTGAACTCCTCAGCTTCCTGGTATGGGTGCCTCTGATCTCAGGTTACTGGTTAATAGATAACACCTTGGTGAAGAATCTGGCTTATGTTCCACCTGGTGTTCTGTTGCTCCAGCAGTCATGATCTTCTCATTGGTCTCCTGTTCTTGCAAGTGTTTTCTGAAAACTTTAATGCATCTTAATTTGTTTTGGTATTTGAGCCCATGCTGAAGTTAAAAATTTTCTTAGTCACAGAACTGAAAACTCTTATGAGGCTGTTAGGAGAAAGTGACAGCTGGGAATGACCAAGGTGCAGCATCCTATGTATCACAGACTTGAAGGTCTTAAGCAGATTTTCAGGTAAGAAGAGACTACAGAAAGTTGACCAGACAGTGCTGCCTTTGAGTTGGGGTGTATCATGCCGAAGGGAAAGGTGTGGAGCCGAGAAGATACTGTGTGTGGAAGTGCCATAACCAAGATCTGGTCACATTGAGGTCCTGTTAGGTGTCCACATAGGTCTGAACAACCATGTTGGAGTCTAGGTCTTTGACAACACTTCCTTTGTTCCCAGCCATGTTAAGAGTTGTGGCATCATCTATAAGAATAAAGTAAACCTGTCTTCATTTGCATCAACAGCTGAAGCAAGCCAGGATTTGGGGAAGTCGCGTTTGCATTTGTTGCCAGGCTGGACTGCTGCCAGTGCAGAAAACTGCATAATAAATCTTTTAATGTTCTGCTTTTCTTTCCTTAATACCACTCCTGCATGTGTATGCTCATAATTAAAAGTGTCACCTGAGGTCTTCAATAATGCTCTTTTACGCATCTTCTCATCTTGACAGAACCAGTTCTCACCCTTGGTGCTGCCCTTTTGCTGGCTTTCCAGGCACTAAAACAACTGCTTATCCTTTGGCCATGTCTCAGTTGCAGAAACAAAACCCAACAAAAATGTCCCTTAAGAAACAGGAAACAGTAATATATCAGAATACAGCAGTATTCAGTTAAACCCATTAAGAGAGTTTTGCTCAGCTTTATAATGTATTTTCATTTTTACCAGCCTCAACTATTTTGTGCATTAAACTACACCGTAGCTTCTTTGCTAGATCTTGCTGGAGATAGCTTGGAATCTTTTACAAATTACAAGTATTTCCAGCACCAAGAGGTACACCCAATCTTGAATTACAAAATCCAGGCACTGCTGTCTGTATGAAGTCTTTTCAGAGAGGGACATGGACGTTCATCTGGAGAGGATGCGAAAGGAAATTCTGTTGTGCTGAGGAACAGTGATTCTGCAGAGACGTGTTACTTTTATTTGCTGCCCTTCAGCCCAGCTTTTGGGCAGATTCTCTGGAATCTCATGGTGTGGGAAGTTGCAGCTCCATCTGGCAGGAGTTTTCTCTTTCCGAATACCTTTCTCCCTCTCTCTCACTGTTTTGTAATGTGGAGCAGGAATAGAATCTTACGCAGCAGTACTGTTTGCGGGTGTGAAACTGCAGAAGCACCGCCATAACCACAAGTCTGGGCTCCTTTGTTGCAGCCTGTTACATTGCTCTGGGAGCCAGGCATAGGTTGTGGCAAAGCAGCTGACCCATGTAGAGTTTGTGCTGGGGACAGCCCAGGTATCCTGAGAGCTCTGCCTCCTGGAAGATCTGCCATCAAAGCCAAGTTCACCATGGCTAACACTTACTTCAGTCAGCATGCCTGAGCAGAGCTGTGTGAGAGCTCTATGGCAGGCTATGAAAGAACGGAGGAGGGAAGCTATAATGGGACCCAATAGCTCTCCTAGGGCTGGAAAGACATTTTGCAGATACTCTTCAGAAAATAATAAAAGAAACCCACACCAACCAAGCAACATCCCTCTCCACCTAAACAAGGAAAACAACTGCTTGTTGATTTTTCTTTCTTGTCAGGCTGCATATTGCTCCATAATCCCAAGGCTACTTATTTTTGCCACATCCCAAATTTTGACCATCAGCACACAGCAAAAAAAGTGAGTACAAAAACGCTTCCCAAGCAGACCTGGTGCCGGCCAAAGTGCGTATTGGTGGATTCCTTCCTCCTCCATGTCAAAGAGCCTTTCAGTCCTTCCTAGAGAACAGAACTCTCCTCTTCCTGAAAGTTGAATTTATGTCCTAAGCATCTACTTTGGATGAGCTTGTGCTGGTTTTATATTCTTGAACAGTGGGTGTAGTTGATGAACAAAATTTTTGTTTTCTACTCAAAGGAAGATTTTTTTTTTTTTTTTTGCTTGTCTCTGGACCAGGCCATACACAAGGCTTAAAAATCACAAAAGTGGAAAAACCTCCTAGCAGAGAGATTGCATAAAGCGAGTGCTTTGAGGCATATGTGTCAGTGTCTTGCATTTTGAACAGAATTTGATGTGAAAAATAGGACCTTGGTTAAAACTACTGAAGTAGCCAAAGCCCTTGGAACAACCAGTGGGAATAACGCTGAGTGGGAGAAGGAAAAGAGCAGAGAAGATGCTTGAAATGTTCTTAAAAGCACTCGTCTCTAGCTGGGTATAGATTTTCACATTAAATAACAAAGCGTTTAGGTGGCCTGTTCCATTGCTGACTGCTGGTAGAAACAGAAGAATCCAAAGGCTCCCAAACTGTCTGCTTTGCTGCTGTTACACTTACTGAGAAAAACATGCTGGAAGGCATTTCCTTTTTCCTTCCCTTTTTTTACCTGCTGGTTTAGAGAGGGGACTCAAATGTTGTCCAAAAGGGAAAGCTGCTTGTTTTCCAAATGCAACTAGAGAGTACAGTGATTTGATGTGTTTGATTTTGTTGGCTGCTTTTTTCTCTTCTGCCTGTATCTAAGTACTTAATTGTTGTGCTCTGCTTATAAGACTTCAAAGTACAAGTGGACAAATGTGGAAATAACCCTTGTATCTTAATGCATGTGTTAGTAGAGCCCGATTCATTATGCAGAAATCAGAGGCGTGGCATTAAGGCAGCACTGCACTGTTGTCAGGTGCACTTCAGGCTTCTCATTCTGTTCTGGGCTGAATTTACATTCAGAAACAAAGTGTTCTATGAAATTGCTGAATGGCCTTTCAGCCTTTCCTGGTGTGGTTTTTGTGGAATTGCATGTTCGAGAGTGGGCTGAGTTGCTTTCTCTGCCTGCAGCCTGGTTTTTACTTCGCTAATTTGGATTCTCATCAACAAGTGCGTGCTCACGCGAAGTGCTCTGTGTGTTTTGATGGCAATTCTTAATCACACAGTCACAGAATGTTAGGGGATGGAAGGGACCTCAAAAGATCATCTCATCCAATCATTTGGAGCAGTGGAATGAGGTTAGATGCAAAACAGGAGATGAGTTTCCCCATCTTTTGTGAAAACTGCTACAAAGTAATCCAGCCATAGACATGCCATGTTAGGAGTGTGACAGAATATTGGTTCCAAATTCGTATCTTATTAGGTGTGTATGCTTGTAGTTTGAGTTTTGCTTTTAGTTTGTTTTAAATTGACTGAAAGCACCAGACTTTCGTCAAGAATATGAGCTCTGTGCTAATATGAACACTGGAATTAAGCCAGGCTTTGGGTAGACCCAGAATCTGTAGTGTATATATGATGGATCAAGAGTTTGCAGCCACTTTGATGAAGTGCAATTTTTTTAGCACTGGTAGGGCGTTGCAAATTAGCAGTGTATTTACAAGTAACATATTCTGGTTTTGATGTACCAGGTTTCCTTTGCCTAATTCCCTGCATGGTGGAATGAGTCTTCTCTTGACCAGCATGGATATGTAAACCTTTTCAAGATGGTTAAGAGCTGTGGTGAAGAACCATGTGGAATGACAAGTGAGGAAACTTACATTTATTCCTAAGTAATTCTGCTGCCATTACATTATTTCTTTAAGTTAGCTTTTTCAATGAGAAATTGGTAACTGAAATCTAGTAGGTATTCTTATCCTTAGGAAAACTTATATTTGAGTTCAACTTGGTGTGGTGGGTACTTTGTCAGTAAAATGTTAGCTGTACTTAACCTACTAAACACAATTAATGAGGATTCCTCAGTGTTAAAACTTTTCTTGAAGTTATATGGTCTGTGAAGGAATTCTAATTTGTGTTCTGATCGTTCCTTTGTCAGGAGGGAAGCTCCACTTATGCTGACATTCAGTTTCTATGTCTGAAAGTATGGTTTCCTGACAGAAGAGAGCATTGTATCTTTTCACAGCAGATTTTTATTAAATGTACCAGCAGTAGTGGTTTTGCAAAGATGGGAAGGGACCTGCTGCGGGGCAACTCAGTGAAGCTGAAAATGTAAGTTCTATTTCATTACTATTTTATTTGAATTACAAATACAGATTATTTTTTTCCCCAGTCACCAGCATGTCAGTATAGATGTGTGTGTGTGTGTGTTTTAAAAGCCAGAAGATTCAAATGAACATTACATGACAATGAATATTTTATGTATTTTGAAATTTTAAAAAATCGTTTAAAACCTCCCCAAACCAAACAACTGTTCTCCCCCTACTCCCCTTTTGTATGTATGTATGTTGTGGTTTAACCTGGCAGGTAGCTATAACAACCGTGTGTTCATTCGTTCACTCTCTATCCCCCAACAGTGGGATGGGAGGAGAGATTTGAAAAGAAAAAGGTAAAACTCACAGGTTGAGATAAAGTCAGTTTGGTAGGACATAAATTGAAGGTGATGACATTGTACTACTACTACTTCTTCCAGAAAACAAGTGATAGACAATATAGTTGGTAACTACCTGAAGCTCAGCTAGTTCATGAGCTACACTGCTTCCTTGCCAGCCCACCATTATATACTGAGCATGACATCATATGGTATGAAACATTCCTTTGGCCATGTTGTGTCAGTTGCCCTGGCTGTGTCCCCTCCCAACGTCTTGGGTGCTCCTCACCTTCTTACTGGCAGCGCAGCATGAGGAGCTGAAAAGTCCTTTTACTGCCTGGCAACAGCTAAAACATCAGTGTGTTATCGATGTAATGCTCCAATTAAAGAGAATCCAAGACAGAGCACTATACCAGCTGCTAGGAAGAAAAGGAATTCTATCCCTGCTAAAATGAGGTCAAAGGAGTTAACTTCTTTAAGTTGCAGAGAGTCAGAGAAATAAAAAAAATATATCCAAATTAATCAGCTTTGGGCATATTGGATGAATGTTATATTGTATCAAGGCTGTCCTTCAATGAGGAAGAGAGAAATACTGATAATTTGTAATTTGAACTGGATCCCAGTTACACCAGAAGTAGTCCATGCAGCCAAATGCTTTAGTAAAACTTGGATAGTGGTTAGGCTATTTTTTAATTTCTGTTTGTATAACAAATAAATTATTGTAATGACTTTGAAAAATTATGCTTGCTGCTTATTGTTTTCCAGTGCAATATGTGTTTTAAAAGAGCTTTATGAGTACTTTCGATATCAACTATCTAACTCTAAAAGTATTTTAGTATATTTCTTCGTTTATTATGTGTGTTATATCTCTTGAGTGCTACCTGTTTCCTTCCTTTACTTAAGATTATATGTGTGATAGGACTTGCAGTCAGTCCCCTCTAGTCAAGAACTGTGACACATCTTGAAAATGCAAGCTGCCATGTGTAATTTTTAAGAAGACATCCCACTGTAAAAGATGCATGATGGTTCTTTGGATGGTTTACATGTTTTGAATGCTTTAGATGATGTGTCATAAGAAAGACTTTACTTAGAATTCTTTTAAGGACAACTTAATTTTAAGTTAGTAAAGTTACAATTCGCTTTACTTGTGTTAGAGCCTGGTGGTTGTTAGTTTTGTGGGGTTGGTTTTTTCCAAACGTTTTTTTTCTGTTAATGTGAGGAGTCTGACCAGGATGACTATTATACTCTCGCTTTTTTCTATGGACAGTTGTATTAATGAAAATAAAATGAAACCTTAAGGTTCCATTGAAACCTAATCTGTTTGCAAGGGAATTCCTTTGCAGTAAGTATGATGATTGAAACTCACTCCATTTTTATGGAAGAATTTTCCTACCTATTTTCCTAAGACTGTAATCCTTCATTAGTTAGCTTCTCAATTTACCTGTGAGAGTGCAAATATTGTAAAAAGCCTTTTAATATTTTTCTTCTACTCTGTAACTGACAGTTTGTATTTGTTTGCAATGTGGTCATCTTGAATTCCCCTAGGGAATTTGAAATACCTTCATAGAACTAGTTTGTGGAACAACTGGAAAGGAAAGTTGAATGTTAGTAACGTGCTGGGATTGAGACTTGACATCTTGGTCCATCCTCTTGCTGTGCCAGGTTGACCACTTCTCTATGCTTCATTGTTCTGCCCTTCAAAGAGAAGTGTTAAGTTGATGACATCAGTGCCTGCCTGTTTGTGTAGTGACTGTTTTGCTCCAATGGATGCTGATGTCTGGCTACACGTGTTTGTGCCTACAGATGGTCTGTAATGTATCCATACAGCTCCTTTGGGGTAGTAGTAATAGAATAGGCAATGCCTGAGGCTCATGAACTACCATCAGAAATAAATTGGCCAGCTAGAAAGATGGTGCTAAAGTGCCCTGACCTGACAAATCTACTTTTTCTCTTCTGGATTGGTAGGGTTTGACAATAACCTTACACTGTAGAGAATGCTGGTATGCTGAGAATCTCTTTGATTTGTAAGATTGCTTAATTTGGAAGGTGATTTTCATACAGGCAGGTTTTTGTACATTTTGTACAGTTATACTGGGAGGGGATCCTTAATGTCAGGAGATGTGTATTTCTGAAGAACTATGAGTGGGGAGGTGCTTGTGGGTTTTGTTTTGCTCTGTTTTTAAAGGTGAAGTTCAGACTGCCACAGGAGTATTGTTTTTCATCAGTGCTGAAATGAAACAGCTGTTTGTTCTAATTGGATGTGTATCACACAGCGGTACCCAGAACTGACTAGCAAACCTCCAAGTATATTGCAGCCTCTGGCTAATTGTCTAGAATTCCCTTTCAGTGTGTTCAGCATAGCCCTGCATTTCTAAATCATGGTGTTATTACAGCTCCATTTTCATCGGGGATGAGGGGGGAATCCTTCTCATCCACAGCAGACTGCAGAGGGTTTTGTATTATGCTATCCAGAACCAAGGAATGTAGCTGACCTGCAAGTCTGGCTGTTGGGCTATTCAAAATTATTTCATCTTTCATAGTAAAATAGTTTTCAAAACAGGAACTTGAGCGTCTGAAAAGGCAAGTCCCTGGATAAAATCCTCTGTAAATTTCAGGGCATACTCTTAAAAGAGAGTGGAAACTACTCCTTTCTGTTCAGTGTGTTAGTGTTATTTCTTATATAATAAAGTACAGCGTGCTTTGTATGGGCACACACATTGATTTTTATATACTTTTATTGTGTTTGGCAATATCAACAGAAGATCTTGTCCAGGAATCTGTACAGGAATTCCATTGAAAATATTGTGATAAGCAAAGGAGATACCTGTCTGTGGTACTGGCCATGATAAATACCTTATTTAAATGAAATCCTGGGCAATGATGATTTATCTTTTTGATAAGTGTAACAATTTTGGCAATTTTACTAAGACTTCAGATGGAAAGGAGGTACAAAATGTGGATTTGTGCATTGCCTTAGCACATGTAGATGTAGTGAGTCGCCAAGACTTTGCCCTGTTCGGACTTTTTTCCCCTTCTGTCATTGTGATAAGCATTTAAGATGCAGTAATCCCAAAGCAATGCACTGTGAATTTGTTGATTGTGATTCATGCAGACTGAAGCGTGTGGCTTTGTTAGGCCATCAGAGTAACATGTCGTGATATATAGTGGATTACACATCCTAGTGCAAGAAATACATTGGGAAGGGAATATCCTATAGTGAAGAAAGGCAATTGATTTTTAAGTCCTAGCTACAAGAGCATGTTTTTCAGCAGCAGGACCTTAAAGGATTGTTCATTGTAGGAGTCCAACTAAAACACTGACAAGAACACTTGGAGCATTCTGCTTAAAGTCTCTTGGCGTTCAGTAACGCCAAGGTGCACGAACACCTTTCTCCCTTGCAGGATCTTTTCTTTGTCAATGAACCTGTTTTAGCAAGGAACAGTTGTATCTTTTAGCACTGACACATTGTCCAGAGTTAGGTCTCAACTTGTTTTGCTGGCTGGAGGGTGAATCAATGAGAAATACAGCAAAAGTCATATTTTTCAAACTTGTAGCTTTTTTTTTTTTTAAATTGTTTTGCTTGAATAGTATTTTGTGACAGTGAAAAATGGTGTAAAGATGGCTAATCACAGAGGTCAGCCAAAAAAAGTGCAATGAAAATTCCAGCTGCAACTGTCTCAGCTCAGTCTGGCAAACTAACATCTTCCTCTGTAATTTCTCATTTATTTTTGGAAGTCTGCTTCTTCCTTTTCCTGCTCATTGCCTTCCTTATGGTGCATTTCAGACTTCCTTGACCTCTTCATTGTTTCAGACATCCGTCTCACTTGTCTAAGGTCCATATACATATGTTAGAAACTCATGGAGTCCTGGAGCTGTCTGTTTTTCTTACATAGGACTGTAACAGCCTACCCTTTTCTAAACAGTACTGCTATTGGATGCTGCATAGATTGCTAGAGAATGGAGGAGTGCTGTCCAAATCTGGAAGTGATCTGTCATCATCATTTGTATGCAAGTGATCCAGAAAGGGAAGGACTAAGTGAACTGGGAAGTGCTGATATCGATTTATCTGCACGTTTTGAATTGGTCATCACTGGCAAACCAGATTTTATAAGGCCTACTCAGTAAATGTAACTGTGTAGTGACACTTTGCTGTAATTAACGTCAGATTCTCAGCTTACCAGGGTTTGCTAGTCTTCTGAATAAATACTTGTAAAAATTATGAATTAATTTATTATGAGCATCACTAGAACACAACAGAACTTTGATGTTATTTGATACAACAAAAAAGCTCATGCCGTACTTTGTGCTTGTACTTCAATTAACTTACTTAACTTTGCTTTATGAAATTAATGCAGTAATTACAGTTGTTATAGATTCTGTCATGTTTTAACTAGAGGTAGATTTTATGGCAGAAGGGGGGCTGGACAGAAGCCTCTAATTGCTTTATGCCTTATAAAGCTGTGAAATGCTTTTAACAATGAAAATCCCCCACAGGCTGAGGTTGGAAAGCAGTTCTGAATGTCATCTGGTTCAACCCACCTGCTCCTGCAAGATTGCCTGAAGAGGGTTGCTCAGGGCCATGTTTGGTCAGGTTTTGAGAATCTGCATGGTTGGAATCTCTACAACCTCCTTGGGCAACCTGTGCCAGGGTTTAAACATTGAAGAAGCTCACTGGTTTACTCTTAAATTGTGGGGACAGGAAAGTCATGAAGGCTGTCTGTTGTGTTTTCCAATACTTTGGTAAAAAGAGCAAAATTTTTGAATTTTAACAAAACATAACTGTTCCATAATGTTAACTGGTCATCAGTAGGTGCTAGCAGAGGAATGTCTGTGAACTGGCTGCCTTGCATTGCTTCATTTATTTCTTTACTCTCTTTTATCTGTTCACCCTTCCAGGCATGGATTTGATAGCTAGTTTGTTGGAAAATAAGGCTGCTATTTAGCTGTCAGCCATTTGAAAATAATAGAGGCAGCCTTCTAGAAAATGCTTTCCTGGATGCTTATGCAATTTTTTTCAGTTTTACTATCTAAATAGAAGACATGGAAACATGACTGTGTGTTTTATTGAAATTTCTCCCTTCTCTTTTTTCCAGGTCTGCTATTTCTGTTATGTGTATCCCAGTTACAAGAGGCTTTTTGTGATTTCTGAGTTTGGTGCTGTCAGCCTCATGTGAACAAACTAAAAGGAAAAGCAAGCTGATTTTCAGGAAGCAAAATGCCGCGGAGAAGGAAAACTGGTGGGAGTCCTTCTCCGAAGAACGGCAATCCTGACAGAGCTGCTGCGGCTCTATTCCAAGGGGACCCAAGCCACTTAATGTCACAAACAGTGCATAATGTCAATAAGGAAGAGCTCTTCAACAGCATGTCAGAGATGTTTTCTGACCTAGATCCAAGTGTGGTTTATATGGTTCTTTCTGAATGTGATTTTAAAGGTAAATAATGTATAGTTGGCATTAGAGTTTTCTTGCAAACACGGTCAGCTCTTAACTAGGGTGACTCCAGAAAAGTTGCTGTGGGTGTTGCAAGTGTATTTGTGAGTTTAGCTTTTAATGAGTCGGTGAGTCATAATATTTGGAAATTTTATAGCTCTTTCCATGCAAAATTCTTTGTTTGACAGTGTTTCTGTGAGGCTGGTAATTTGCAGTAGCAGTGGGCTTCATAAACTGTACCTCCATTAAGTGGCTTGTTCTGTGATACAGAGCAGGTGGTGGTAGAGTTGTGAGGAGAATCTGTTTTTTCCAATTAGGTTCTGTGCTGTGTCTGCCAGATGCATAACCTGTTTGAGCAGGACAGGTAGTTTATGTTCTAGATTTTAATTTTTGAAGACAAATCATACACAGCGTTGTGTCCTGGCAGTGTTTGCTTTTCCTTAAATACTTCAATGGAGATTTTGTTTTACTTTGCATTTTGCACTGTCATAATGTCATCTCAACTGAGAAACAGGTTTTGCAGGATAAATTCTGTTAGTCATGCTGAATTCTCTGCAGCCTTGCTTGGGCTGTGTTTCTCCCCCTGTATTCTGCCAAACTACATTATCCACCTCTCCTGAGATATCATTTTCATGTCTTTGCCCAGTCCTTCTAATACTTTCGTGGTGTTGAAATTAAAGTAACGGATGAGATTCTGGATAGCAACACCCAAGGAGGAGTTATTTGGCAGGAGAATAAGTAAAATATGGAGCATTTTAATCAGTCCATATTCATTTGATCAGATGAGATTAGCCTAGATTTTTCTAAGACTGTTTGCAAGGAAGACAGAATCTGGCTGCTTTTTATATGTAAGAAAGCTTGGTAGTCATTGAAAAGACTGCTTTTATAGGGGTTTTTACTTCACCTAAATTGTAAAGGGTTTATAACTTAATAGCTCTATCGTGTGTTGTACTTGTTATTCCTTTTAAAATTGAAGTTGATGGAATTACTGATTCATACTTTGAACTCTTAATCAAATTTACCTTTATCAAAATAACATTTATTTATAAGCTTATTGGAGAATGCAGTAAACACACTGATTTCATTGTCATCTTGTACTATTAATAGTAGTTTAAAAATGGAAAGATTAGCATCTTTTCATATGAGTAATAAGTTGCTCTCATAAAGTAGAGAAGATGGAAGGACAAGATTTTATTTAACATGCAGAAAGACTTGCACTTCAGTGGGCTTAAGACTTTTTGCCACACTGGCTTTCTGGAAAACAGAGGCTTAGCTTTTGGGCTCAGATGATACTTGTGCCAGGTTTTTATTTTGTTCACGTTGATCCCAGGCAACCTATAGTCCATTTAATGGCTTGACAAAGAATTAATGCAGATAGTGGATTTTTCAGGCTATATTAGATATGACACTTATGACTGGGCCTAGCCATAATGAACATTCTTGGCATATTTTTATCTCTCTAGTCCTCAGTACTGTTTTTCAGTTCATTTTACGCTATTTTGCCTACATGAGAGGTTATAAATAAGTATATATTTAAATACCCAGTCCCAATTTATTTTTTTCAGTTAAACTTAATTTTTAAACACTATTTACTTAGTATTTTTTATGTTGGTAGTTTTTATTTTGTGATATGTCTGGATTGAGTTCTTCCTTCACCTCTAATGAGAGGGAGATCAAGAGAAATGAGAAGATATGTTGAAAGACAAATTGTTGAACTTCCTTTTGGTTCCCTCTTTAGTTTTGATAAATACTCCTTCAAGTAAAAAATCGTGTTTATGTCAGCTTGTGTTTGTTCAGTTGAAAATGCTTTATTCTCTTTTGGGTTATTCAACAGTGGAAAATGCTATGGATTATCTGCTAGAGCTGTCCACCCACGCCAAAGGAGTAGCAGCTTCAAAAACCTTGGGTTTTGATTCAGCAGCATCCTCGCTGGCTTTTGTTAGTCAGCAAAGATCTGTTGCAAATAGAAGAACGGGAGAAAGTACTGCAGAAGAAGAAGAAAAAGAAAGGGTCCTGTCACCTGATGTGCAGCTGAATGAAGAACCGGATTCCTTAATAGAAAATGACTCTCAGAGATACAACTTGAGTGATGAATTGCCTGATTCTGCAGATGACCAAACAGCGTATAAGCACTTGAATGAATTTCCTGAGTGGGAAAATTCTGATTCAGGTCGCAATGTCCTACTTTTCCCACAGCATACAAGGACAAATAATGATGTTTTAGAAAACTTCTGCTGTTTGCAGCCACCAGTGAGTCAGCTGAGCGTCCAGACAAGCTCACTAGCTGTATCAGACACTTGTGCACAGGTATTGGAAGAGTCTGACATGTCAGAAATACATGTTCAACCTGATGTAGTTTCAGAAGACTATAAAAAGTCAAATGGAGAAATACCACATGGAAATTCTGAACAGACACAAGATGCTGTTTTGGATCAAAAAAGTATGACTGCTACTTCTGGTGAGTCCTCCCAAAGACCTTTAGAGCTTGGAGTAGCTATCACTGGAAATCCTAATTCACAGTCCCTGGAACAGCATGAAGAAGTAGTGGCTGCCTTTAACAGACACCAGAGCACTTCTCTTCCAGAGGCATATGTTTCCCTTGAAACCTCCAGTTTCAAAACACCAAAATCTGCAGATTTTCAGCAAACTGAACAAGGGTGCAACTTAAATTTTTCTACAACATCATGTCAGCCTCAACAACACTGGAATCTCATGGCTCCCGTGTTCTATCCATCCAGTGTAACTCCCGTGACTGTCAGTCCAGACCAGTGGAGACCTGTTTCAGACTGTAGGACTTTGGAGAAAGGACAGATTTTTTCCTCTCCGGTGGTTTCAAATGCCTGGGATAGCAACCTGTCTCTGAAGGTATGGGGAAATCAAGATAGAAACTCAAAATTGAACCTCCCGCAAGCACAACAGCCACCTGCTTGTCACATGAGAAAAAAGATGAACCTTATAGGTGAAGTTCTTGTTCTTCTCAGAGGTGTTCCAGGATCAGGAAAATCATATTTGGCAAGGTAGAACATCTATATTGTGAGCTTTTAAAAAGAAACGGTTTAATTGTGTACAGGATTTAATAGTGCAGGCAATTTTCTGACATTTGTAAAGTTATGGTTATACCCTAATTGCCAGCTATGTGGTATGTGCAGCATGCAGAGAGCTGAGTTCTGCTTGCAGCTCCTTGGCCTCTAGTGGAAATTGAAATGGGAGGGGGTTTGCTTAGCTTTAACTTCTTTTACTGGCCAGAGGAATTTGTCAGCAGAGGATCATTGTAGTTGGTTTTTTTTGTGTACTTCTAGTTCCTGTTTATTTCAGGTGTTTCCTTCCAATAACACATATGGAAACATGGCAGTTCTTTATAGGCTATTTGAGTTCTTTTGTGTGGGTAGTACATGTGGAGCTTCTTGGGTTGAAGTCTGGATTTCTTTTCTAACTATGTAAAAGCCTAGATTGATCTTGCACTCCTTTGGCTGGCACCCGAAATACTCGGTGCACTTAAGACTAACTATATGTATTTGTTAGCGTGAAGGTGTGTCACTGGATGTAGACAGGAAAAATACCTCCCATGTTGTTTTGAAATGAATCTCATTGGGTAACCTCTGTCATCTTTCCCCTACATATCCTCAGCCTGTATAGATAATGTTTGTTTGGAGGGTGATTTTTTTTTTTTTTTTTTAATACCACCCCTGCCCCCCAAATCTGCTGTTTCCATTCCAAATAACCCCGGATTTGTGCAAGCGACTGAATACATGGAATACTTATGTATGGTAGCAGATTCAGGGCTGAGGAGAAGGGGGAAAAGCTGTTTATTCCCTTGGTCTTTCACAGGATTTTGCTTGAGGATAACCCAGGTGGAATCATTCTCAGTACCGATGATTACTTTTATAAAGATGGACAATACCATTATGATCCCGATTGCTTAGGAGAAGCACATGACTGGAACAGGAAACGAGGTGAGAAAAGAATAAGGGATTATTAGCTTGCTTGTTTACAGTTCAGTGCTGTGTGCTGCTTAAAAAGCTGCCTGTCTTGTAATGCCTGTGTCACAGGGCAAGTGTTTATCCCATCATAGAAGTGTTTTTTAATACGTGTGTGGAAAAGGAGTATGAGCACAAATTCAGAAGTCAGCTGTCTATTGTGTGTTTTCCAATTAAAAGTGCCAGTGTCTCTGTCAAAAGATTGTTCTGTCCTCAGATTTCATTGTAGTATGTATTTTGGGTTCTGTCTCATTTCTGGAGTGGTAATTTGTACCCGCTCCAGAAATATTTTTTTCTGTGATAAGCTATAATGTATGCATATGCAGTAAGTAATGAGGATTTTGATACAAGTAACACACAGATATTTTCCTGCTCATTATTTGTTTTCTCTTGAGCACTAAATTATTGTCAAATATAAAAAACAAAATTATAAGAGCAAGGCAAAGCTTTTTTCATAATTGGTGTGGTTTTTTATAGTGGCTCCCACTAAGCTCACTGTATAACAACTTTTTAAGCTTTTTTGCTGAATTTGAACCATGATCACTTTTCTGCTGTCAGATTTCTAACCAATTGGCAAATGAGTTAATAAGAAATGCGTTTCAACAGTAACTGGTTGTTCAGATGCATTATAACATAGCTATGAAAACAGGGTGCTGTATCTCAAAGCTAGTGATTCTGAACATTTCATTACTGTGTATTTAAATTTCAATAATTCTTTTGATTTTTTTCATATTTTATGCAGTTTACAGAGTGGACTGTTATAAAGCCAAGAATTTTGTATGCAACAAAGAAGTCCACTTTAAGGTGATCATGTAGTTTTTTTAGTTTAATTTTACTGATTGATTAGTCATCTTGGTGCATTTTACATCTGCATTTTCATTCCTTGATTTGTCATACATAACGTTAAGTCAAAAGAATAACGTGTTATCTCAGTAGCTTTACATGTGAGGGGGGATTTCTAAAATAAGAGGGCCTTGAAACAGATCAAGCTGTGGCAAGAGTTCTTTACACAGTGGTTAATCATTAAGGGTAATTTAGAGAATTAGTATGAATGCTACATGTCCACCCTATTATAACAAAATTAACTATATCCCGTTTTCTTGTACGTGTGTGTCTTTCAGCCAAAGAAGCATTTGAAATGAGAATATCTCCTATAATAATAGACAACACAAACATACAAGCATGGGAGATGAAGCCTTATGTTACTTTGGTTAGTATTACAGTTTGATCAATGTGAAAAGGGATTATTGACCAGCATGGCAACAACGTATGTTTTAAAATGAGGTTGTCTTTCTCAGTCTAGCTGTTAGTTCACAAGAAGATCTGGGGTCCAAAAAAAAAGTGTTACTTGGAATCATATTACCCAGTGTCATATTCTCTCGAGTATTGACCTGGCCTAGTTTCCAACTGACAAAGCCAAGTGCTTTGCACTTGGGATCAAAAATAAATATTGCTGAGGAAACTGAATTCTGTTCCTCTCTTATAGGACTGGTAAAATTCTAGTCTTCTTTTAAAATATAACCAGCACTAAGAGAGTGATGTTTGATACCTGGATGAAACTTAGAAACTCTGTGTTAGTGTCATGCTAAATATGACCTAGAGTCAGATACCAGTTGAGCAGTTGGAGGGCTAGAGTTAACAAATGTTGCTAGCTTGCTTGAAGTTATGCAGATTTATGTAATAATTTTCATGGCAGTGATGTAATCAAACCAACGCATCTGCACTGTTTATGTTAGTAGTGTAGTGCTTTTATTTAGTGACTGAAAGTGACCAACTGGAAAGAAGCAGGCTGTATATGCTGTGTGGTTTTTCACAGAAATCAGACTCATATGAGTGATGTGGCTTGTTCTGGTTTGTATCTGTTTTGTTCAGGCTCAGCGGTTCAGATACAAAGTCATGTTCAGAGAGCCAGACACTTGGTGGAAGTTTAAGCCAAAAGAACTTGAACGGTAAGAATGTAAAGGGGACTTTCATTTGTGTACCTTTCACAGTCTGTAAACTATGATTTTCCAAAAGGTGTTGTTCGGTGCAGTGGCTGGTGAAGTAGCAAGATAATCAGTCAAGATTTTTGCAATAATAAGTAGCTTTTTAATATCTTTGCAATTATTCTGCATTTAAGGTACAGTGACTGCTCCTTTGGGTTCCTGAGGCGGCAAAAATGGTGTCAGGTTGGGGTTTGTTTTGCATCCAGCTGGTCTGTTGCTTTGAGGTGTTTCTGCTGTCACTGCATTTAAGGCAATCAGCACCTTGTGGCCCAAGAGGCTCAAACCCATGTGCATCACCGTTGTTGTTTACCTCTTCTTTAGCAAGACCTTCTATATGGTTACAAAGCCAAATAAGCAAGATGTAAGCCCCACATAAGTGAATAAGGTAGATAGAATATTGGCTGGATGTCAGGTTCAAAGGGTATGATCAGTCGTTCAAAGTCCAAGAGGAGGCAGATGCCCCTCTAGGATGAGTACTAGGGCTGCTGCTATGTAATGTCCTTTTTATGACTTAGGTGTTGGGACAGAGTGCATTTCAGCCTTAAGAAGAGAACGTGAAGGAGGGGCCTATTGTCTTCAGCTATCTTTTCAGTGGTTAGAGAGAAGGCTAAAAAGATGTCTTCAGAGAGTTGTACAGGGATAGGACAAAATAAACATAAGCAAGTTGGAAATTTTGATTACATAAAAGAAAAAAAACAACCCACCACCAAACTAACTTTGAGCACGATCACACACTGAAAGAGTTTCCCCAGAGTTTGCAAACTTGCAGTCACTGGGGATATTAAAATTTTGACAAGACAAAGCTCTGGGCAACATGATCTAACTTTACCTCCTCTGAGTAGGAGGTTGGACTGCGTGACCTCTAGAGGACCATTTCAACATAAGTTATTTTGTGCTTTCATAATATCTATTGTCATCTGAATTTGCATGCTTAGCTTAAGGTTGGTCACTTTGCAAGTGACATAAGGCAGATTATTTTCTTTCCTAAAATAGAACTTAAGCAATTTCTCCCATACCTTCAATTTCTGTTTTGCCATCCTTCTAGTTCTAGGTGGAACTGCTGCAGATCACATTGATAGTTGCTATTTAACAGTCAGTGAAATTTTCTAGGCAGAAGTTGTCAGAATGATCCATTAATAGGTTTTCCTCAAGGTTTCCATACTTAGTTTGATATCCTGGATCACTGTCAGGATCTGATACTTAATGGAAGATGATGTGTTAGTGGTTAGGTTGCAGATTAAGTAAAACGTTCTGTTGCAGAACAGGGCCACCAGGTGGGGTGAAGTCAAGTGGAGCAGCAATTTGTCTGATTACCCTGCTGGAATGCCTTAGTGCACTGACACAGGAAGAATTGCCGTTCCACGGCTTTTTCCTTGCCCCTGTGAATTCTCTGCTTAGCCTTGCTATAAATTTATTACTGTTAATTATTATTAAATTACTCTCTTCTCTTGTAATACACAAATTTGAAATGTTTCTTTTCTTTAATTCATAGGCGAAACATTCATGGTGTTTCTAAAGAGAAGATCAAAAGAATGTTGGAGCGATACGAACGCTTCCTTACTGTGAGTGCAATACTGCGTTCTTCAGTCCCAGACAGACCGGAACCTGCTGGCAGGAGTGGAGAGCCTTGTCAGGAGGAAAACCATAGGTTAGACTCTTCTTCTAGCTTTGTAATCTCAAATGAAAGGCTAGAAATTCAGACCTCGTAGCAACTGAACCTGGATGATGCTGATGAAGAGTGAATGTATTAAAACATTAGTTAAACAACAACATGAAATACAGTTTTCTTTGTTTTTAAGAATGGCAGGATATCTGGAAATGAACAGTCAAGAGATCAAGTCAACTGTCTGGTGCCTTTTAATAAACTCCCAGTATATGTGTGTGTTATGTTTCAATAAGCCAGTCTTGCTTGGCTTATCTTAGAAATATGCTGTTGGATGTATTGTGTAGATAAAAACATTTAAAATCTATATGTGTTTCAGAAGAAAGTATTCACAAATATGAGCAAGTTACTATTTCTGAGTCTGGGTTGGTATTAGATGACCTTTTTTGGCGGCAGACAGTAAATTCTTCATGCAGTAGTAACGAGTTATCTATTTGCTCTTGAATATAGTTAATTTAGCCTTGTCTAGATTTATGTTGGCTGTATACAATTTTGTAGTGGCTAATCTGAATAATGCTGCATATGCATTATAATAATGCATAGGAAATCAGATAGTACTGCAGTTATTTCTTTTGGGCTTTGCATACTTAAGGCATTTGAAATGAAGTGGTTATTGATAATTAATGAAATGTAGTTGCTTGTGAAAAATGGGATGACAAGAGATGGTACATCCTCTCCTAGTTAACTTTGTGACTCTCCTTAGTATCAGGAGAGAGAAAAAGGTGTTAAATAAAAGAGTGTTTACTATGTTTACTGATTTGAAGGGGAAATGTCTGGCAGCAGAGTGCTTTGGTAAGTGACTGAATGCTGGGAACGGGGGGAACTGACTCCTGAGAAAGTATTCTTAGCCCTTTGCTGAAGGAGAAAAGGGATACTTGCCAAGGAAAGTTCCACTTTACTTAGCTTGTTCTTTTTTAGAAAGGAGTGTTGAGGTTAAGGGTAAGTCATCTTAAGTTTGTTTTCCTCTCAGTAGAGCTGTCCATCTGGATCATGAATGTCTTAAAAGGCGTTTTCTGGTCTGTAATTTGAAAATACTAAATAGCCAAGCTGGAATTAAAATGTGGACAAGTGCTTAAAGAAAGTTTGAAATTAATTTATCTTTAATTCCAATTTCTCTTCCAGAGAGAGAGAGGCACATTCTGATGCAGAAGACGAAAAACCTTTTGCTTCTTATGTGGAGCCTCCTGAATTAGCTGAAGATGATAACATGTTTCCCAGTACTTCTCTAACATTAGAAAGTAACTGTGAACCTGAATGTTTTCAGAAAGAGGAAAAAGAAATGGAAAATAACTCAGTGGAACAGAATTCTGAGAACAGTACTGTTCAAGATGACTTGGATGTTTGCTTATCAGATTGTGTAGAAAAAGAACTGCCCTTGGAGAAGAAAGAAGACAAGGGAGAGAAAATAGAAAAAAATACTGAAACAGAAATGGGTGAGGCTGATGTGACCGTGACTGAAGAGACTGCCTGCTTGCATGCAGATGGAGTTGAGGAAGACAGTGATAACAACATTGTCAAAGTTGAAACTGAAGTTGAACAATCTGGTGAAATGTGTGCAGAACCAAAATCAACGCAAAGTGGTAATATGGTGGAAACAAGCAGTTCAGCTTTTGACATGTCAGGAAAACCAGAACTACTAAACTTTCTGGGTGACTGGCCTGTAGAACAAACAATGGGACAGAGAGTCAAAAGAGCTAGAAGACTAGAAAAATCTCTGAAGAGTGATAAGGAAGGTAAAACTCCCAGTCAGCAGCATCCTGAGTTAGCTACAGAACAAGCGGGCCTACCTGCAACTTGTACTCCTGAACAAGGATGTGAAGAAGAAAATGTAACCTCGAGCTGTTCCCCTGCTAGTTCAGATAAAGCTACACCGGAACTGCAAATGATGGGACATTGGCCTATCTCAGGCTCCTTAGAACAGAGACAGCAAAGGTCAAGGAGAATGAGAAAGACAAGTCTAAATCAGTCTGATGAGGGTAGAAATACTGAAGGTGACATTAATAGAAATGCTCTTGAGACCATAGATGTGCTTCATGGGACACCTGTGAACACTGCAGAGCAACCAGATACAAAGAATTTGCATATGCACCAACCTGAAACAGTAGCTAGTGAAACAGTAGGTGAGAAAAAACCCCAGCAAAGTAAGAAAATGAAGAAACATCACAAATTAGCCCTCACTTTTACAAACAACAGTTTGCCTCATCCCAAAGAAGAGGAACACTTGTCTATCCTTAATGCAGCAGAAGAGCAACATGACACTTACTCGTGTAGACAAAAAAGTAGCCATTCACAGACCGAACCACAGGACTTTGCTGTCCTCTGGAGATTAGAGAACAAAATGCTTTTTCCTGAGACTGCCAAAGTATTGCATGGCAGATTAGATGGCTTCAAACCCAAAGATGTAGATGCCTCAGATTCTCAGGAAAAAATACCCTACCGAGTTACGTATGATAAAAGTACATTTGTGGAAGAAAGTGAACTTACCGATACTGATGAGTCTGAAAAGCTAAACATGCTGTGTAAGCTCTTTGAGTCTGTTTCATTTGAAGCTGTGAAAGATCTGTATGAAAGATGTAACAAAGACATAGACTGGACCACAGGTCTGCTGTTAGACTCTGAGGAAAAGTTGCGCAAAGATGTTGATATTGAGTGCTTTCAAGTAAGAGAAGCCGAGACAGTTGTCACAGACCTTGACTTCAAGGCAAGTACAAATTACAGTGGGAATCTCAAAGGCTGCGAAGAAGTGCCACAAGTGATTAGAGGTGGTGATACCTCTGAGCCTTCAGATGACAAGCACTCACCATTCGGCACTGCAGAAAGTAGGGATACCAAGGCAGCTGTGACAGATGCTGATGTGGCTGACTTGTTGACTGCTACCTCATTGAATGATTTGGTGGAGCAGAAAAATTCTGGATGTGCAGCCCCTAGAAGTGACGCAGGCAGTTCAGCAGCAGATATCAAGCCATCTGTTTTGGGAATGCAGAATATAGAGTCTGAGAGTCCTGTTGAAGAAACTGTAAATAAGCCATCAGTCTCACAACTTGATGCAGATTTATGTGTACCCATGACTTTGCCTCATGGACCTAATGCAATTTCTACCAATTTGAAATTGGAGTTAAATAACAAAAGTGACAGCAACCCTTCAGAAAGCAATACAGGGAATGCCAAAGTGACTGCTTCGTTACTAGAAATGGATCATGCACGTTTAGTGGGTTCAAAGAATGGTAAAGAACCGGATGCAGATACAGAAACCCAGGGGAGTTCCAAGGAGATACATGGTAAAGAAGAAATTGAAGCCTCACGCTGGGATGAAAGTAAAGCCAAGATACAAAACTCTGTACCAGCATCACACACAGCCTTCAGCATAGATTGCCTAGAACTAACATTGCCTCCTGAACTGGCATTCCAGTTGAAAGAAATATTTGGGCCTGTTGGCATCGATGCAGGTATGGGTATGATTCTATCCACATTTTAATGAAAAAAACAAAACAAACCCTGACAACCCAGTCACTTGGGTAGGAATGCCTTTCTTCCTTTGCTGTGTTTTTTTCCCCTTTGTGTTTCATTTTTAGGGAATGGATTTGTACAATTCCATGCGACACTGTTTTCTTTTGTTTAATCTAAAAATGAAACAAGTGTAGAAAGAAATATAAATGCAGTAGTGCTACATTCAGCCTTTGTCTTTCTGTGTATGTGTGTACTCTAAAGGCATAAGAAAATTCATTGGCTTACTCGCATTTTGAGCACCAGGCCTATATTCAAACTCTAAAAGGATATGAAGATGATGAGGAAGATGCAAATTACCACTGGCAGGGAAAAACAAAAGAAAAAAGAAAGCTTTGGGTATCAGGTTGAGGAAGGAGAAGATAAATGGCTCGAAGAGAAGATAAAATGCAGCTATTCTTAAAAGATGAAAACAGGCTAGTCTGCTGAGAGACTGATGAAAGGAGCTTGAACATACATCACAAAGTTAAAGATTGATAGGAAAAGGGAAAAAAGACGACACAAGGAATATATAGCTAGTTTGGTTTATATCTCTTTTTTTTTTTTTATCCTTTTCTCTTGAAAATTGCTTGATGTGAAACCTGGATACCTGATTTTATTGGTGGGTTTGACTGCTGGCCTCTACCATCCATGCCTACCTACTCCAAAAAAAGTTTGGTTTTGAAAGGTGTTGTCTTGTGTCTGAAATATGCCCAGACTCCAGACTTTTTGTTTGATATATACATACTTCTTGCCCTTTTCTTTTGAAGGGGTTATCAGAAAGATCTTTCAGGGAAAATACATAGTAGTATACTATGATAATTCCTGTCATTTCCATTAGAGGGGATACTTGGAGTTTCCCTCTCTGAGTTTGTATGTTTGAAAGGAGGAATGTCACTGCTGTGAATATTATTTGGTTTTATTTTATCTTGGCAGTAGCTGATGTATTTTCAGGCATGACAGTTTGTGCAGAATGCCCAGAATT
The DNA here is from genome assembly GCF_964237585.1 of Gallinula chloropus. Classification (NCBI taxonomy): domain Eukaryota; kingdom Metazoa; phylum Chordata; class Aves; order Gruiformes; family Rallidae; genus Gallinula; species Gallinula chloropus. Next base: position 14,127,576 of record NC_140092.1, read on the forward strand.
CAAATTAATAAGTCTAGGGTACTGTACTTTATTGCTTAGATAAGTTTCTGTAAAGTGCATAAATAATACAGTTTCTTTCCTCCATAAGGATCGCTAACTGTTGAGGATTGTGTGGTTCACATTGATCTGAATTTGGCAAGAGTGATTCATGAAAAATGGAAAGAATCTATTCTGGTTAGTAGATTTCTTGCTTATGATAGAGTATGGCGTGCTTGTGCTTCGTCAGGCTATTTGCCTCCATATGTGTTAGTGTAATTGTGTAAGTTATAAGTATCTCTGCAAGAGCAATGATAAAATATGATAGTAGTTTGTAAAATATGTGGAGTATATCAGCATGTAATCATCAGAGGTGCTGAAAGGCATTTTAAAGGAATGAAGAAAAGACATGTCATGTGTGCCTCATCATGAAACCAAGATGCTTAAAAAAGAAAGATAATAATACACAATTTCACTATAAGATTGATCAAAAATTCCACTAGCCAAAAATAATTACTGGCCTAAAGAGTTCTTTTATGAGTAACTAGGTACACAAAACATCTCCATGTATGTTAATTGAGAAGAGTTCTCTCACTAGTTCCTTCATAGCCTTATGAAACCTGGAATGCTTTTTGGCTAAACTTTGGCTTGTGTTAATTAACTATGGCTCTGAAATCTTAGCAGCAGGCCATGTTTCTCTTTTGTGTGGTCAGAAAGATAGTTGTGTCTTTTAAACCTCACTTCATAAATTTTTTTTAAAAATATATTTCTTCTAAAATATGCAATCTTTGAGAAATACTGTGAGAAGTTATTTTGAAATTGGTTTATTTAGAAGCTAACACTTGCAATTTTTTTTAACTGCAAAACTTAGAGCTTATAACAGTGATGATTATGCTGTTTTTATTTAGAAGCGTCAGGGGAGACATGAGTCGTGTAAGGTGTCTGCAGAAGGTATGTTATGTGTTTCTTTTAATCATAGGAACAATTTCTGTTACAAATATTATTTGAAACTTCAGTAAGGTTGCAAATATTCTGGCTATTGAAAAATGGTGTGTTCATTTATTAAGCTCAGCTTTTATTTGTTGCACTTGGTTCCACTTAATGGGGGTGTGTGTGGGTAAGTTAATGATAAGCAGAATGACTAGTACCAGGGAGATGCAAGGAAATAGATGATCTTTTTGAGTACTTCAGAATTTAAAGAGAGGCTGTGGCTGGATCAGACAGCTTTTTGGTAGGAATTCTGTAATCTCTGGCAAGAAAATGCATGGCCAGAGAATTACTAGCAGAGTAAGATTTCTGCAGGTGAGAGGAGGAGGTCAGAAATGCAACATTTGCATGGCATTGTCAGAGGAATTAATTATAGCAGGAGGATGCATGTTTCTGTTCAAAAGGTGTTTAAATATTTGGCAATCTAGTTTTCATTTAGCTCCCAGAAGAAATGTCCCTATACAGCACAACCCCACTACTCTTGGATTGCAATGTGGGTGTAAACTCTCAACTTGAATGACTAAACAGTGCTGTTGACCATAACCCCTAGAAATGTAAAACCAGATTGTCGAGCACCTGTCATTAATTTTTAGAGGAGAGACAGGTAAACATGTAAACACATGAGTCAATAACTGTCTTACAAAAGCAAACAAATATCTCCACTGAATATATGTGCAAGGTAGTTTAGAGTTGTAAGATGTGTCTGGGTACTTGAAAACTTGTTGAGGGAGTCTGATGATTTTGTTTTTGTTTTACAAAATGTGTAATGATCAGACAATATTTGGAGAAGTGAGGAAAGTGAAAACAATGTGTTGTTTTCTGGTTTAGCATTAATAATTTTCTTTTAACAAAACCCAAACTATTCCAGTTGCAAAATTTAATTATTTTGACTTTGCTTGTGTAAATAAGCTAATAATTGTTTATCTGTCACCTCATTTTCATTGCTTTTGAAGGTCCTCCTGTGATTCAGCAAATAGATACAGATGACTCAGAAACACTATCATCTCAGAATGCAGACAGTAAAATACAGAAGAAAAAAATGAACTGGATTTCAGGCTCATCTAATGACACACAGACTAAAAATCCAGCAACATCAGACGTTTTTCCTTTTATGGATCACTGGAATGCTCAGATTCAGAAAGTTTCTCTCAGACAAATAATTTCTGAAGAAATAGCTATGCAGGAGAAACAGGACCTGGTATGGATGGCACAGGTTTTTTTTTTATGTACTTTAAATTAGTTGCTAGTGTTGGAGCTGAATGTCTTACCTGGTGACTCATCTTAGTGCTGCTTATCACAGGCTAGTTCGTGAGACAAATATATGCCAGTTACTAGTGTTGATTACTGTGATACAGGAGTTTGCTTGTGGTGGAAGTTTCTGCTTTAAAAATACAAATCTCATTTTAATTGCTTTCAAACCCTTTTTATTGGGAGGTTGGTATCAAGAGAAGCTCTAACATAGCTCCGTGTCTTGTTTGTTCAGAAGTTAATTGAATCGATTTTAACTTTTTTTTTTTAATAAGGAAAACCCACAACATTCCTAACAAACAAGACATTAAAGGAAGTACTTGAGGTTAATGTCAAACAGGTTTCTATACCCGCTCCTCAGAAAACAGTAGTTTTTCGAACGATTTTTACTAATCGTGTGTGTGCCACACAGACCCCAGGCCGGTGTGGCTGCGTGGGCACAGCGCTGCCCCTGCTGCCCTGCAGTTGTGTGGGCCCAGCTCAGTTCCTTGTGATCGCCCCAGAGCAGTAGCTGCCCTAAAAAACAGCAGCTTTGTTTCTTCAGGGAGAGAAATTGGGATGGATTATCCTGTACTTTGAAAATGGCTTGGGGATTCTTTCTTTGAACTGCATGTCTGTGGCTTACTGATAATAACAACTGTGATGTCCATAGCTTTATTTTCAGTTTGGATTCATGGAGCTTGGCTTTGTTTTGACCACTCTTTTTTTTATAAATCTGAGTGTTGGAATGATCTGTCTGCTTTATTCTGGACTATAATTATGTTTTCTTCTCAGCATGGCTTCACAAATATGAATATTTATTGCAGTACAGCTTCAGATACATCAAACCAAAATTGTTTACTCTGTTTAATAATAAAATGTTGTTTCAACCCCAGGCCTTTGATATAGAGTGGTGGACTTTGCAGAAACTTAGCTTTGGACTAGATAGACTAGCAATGTATGTATTCTAAAACTTAAATTTCTCCTAAAGCAAAAATAAATCCTCCTTTTGCTTTGTCCAAGTAATGAGGGCAACCACTGCTGAATCACTCCAAATGACTGCAGAGCATTACAGCAGTGTGGAACACAACTCACCTGTCCCTTCTCTGCTCTCATCAAGCCAGTGTGGCAGGCACATTGTCATTGTTGTAGGTGTATATCCACTGAGTAGGTGCTTTTTGAAATTTTGGCAAGTAACAGTAAATTTGGATTGGCTCTGCTTTTTCTGTACTTTGTTCTAATTGAGAACTTGTAATTTTCCTTTGTCTTCTGGGTAGAATCGTGTTCCTTCTATGGCTAGAAAAGACTGTGCTGCTAAACTAAAGGAGAAACAACTTTTTGAGATGTTTCCAACTATTAATCAAAATTTCCTAATGGAGGTCTTCAAGGACAACAAGTAAGAAATCTTTTAAAGTTCTTAGTAAAAATGGTACTTGGTAATACTCTATAGTGCACAGTTACTGTATTAAACATTAAGAGTTAAGATGTTGCTAAAGAATGGCCTTTTGCAAACTAGCGTGACTTTTATAGATCTAAATAAAGGCAAAATTAGCAGGTCTTAAAAGCACAAAGGGCATAAAACTGCTGTGTGCAGATTTGTTTGGGTTTTTGTTTGTTTGGAGTAGATTGTTTTGTTGGGAGAAGAATGTCTCTGGGCCTTGATCTCTGAGTGACTCTCAGGGCAACTGGGTATTTGCTCTTGAGCTGAGGTTTAAATCAAGTGAGAGATGGATCGAGTAGGGGTGGTAACAGTGGGTTCACAGAAAATGGCAGCCACCCAAGAGGAAAACTACCATCACCTACTGTTAGCTGTGAGTACCTTTCTGGTTACTGCAGCAGCTCTGAAGCAATGAGCCATCTCTGCCTCTTCCTGCTGAGGTTCTTTCTCTTTTCTGCATTACCTTTCTGGGGTGTGTGGCTACCACCTTACATCCAAGTTCCTGAGAACTTCTTTTCAATAAAACCTTCTTTTTCCATCCTTGGCCAGTCAAATGTCTGTCTCTGTGTACAGGTTTGCATGCCTACTTGTAAGTCTTTCTGCTTGTCCAGGTTATAAAAAACTTTCCTTGTGGGATGTTGTAAACACATCCTTCATCCATCTCTGCAGCTCAAACATTTCACCATCTCTTATTTTTCCCATTCTAAATTCTCTTCATCGTGGTGTTTTCCCCAAAACCTATCTTACTTTTGATCAGTCTTCCTCTTGTCTGCTTACTGAATAGCAAGAAGAGTAAAGAAGAAAGAGGGCTTATTAGAAATCTGATGGCAACTGATATCCTATTCTTATTTCATTACATTTAACGAAGCTTGACTGGAAATACAAGGATTTTCCTGCATAAAGGTTTCAGAAAACTGAGCTAGTTTTAAACCAATTTGTACTAGCTATCCCTCACCAGAGAAGATTTAAGATGGAAGCAACCTATCTAGACCAAAAAACAGTGTTTGTCTGAACTAATGTTGGTTTGATTAAGATGCAGGATGCAGTTTAATTCAGGATTTCATTGTTCCTTTAATACTCAAGTGCCCCTCAATTACATTTCAGTCAGCCAAGGCCGTGCCTGTGTGTTGGTGGCAGTAACGCGGCACAGTGAGAATACAAGCCTTGTGTAATTAGGGGGGAAACTCCATGCTGGTGCTTTATTTCCATTGCCATCTATTTCTGTAACGATGTCAAGGGTCGTACTGTGCATTTTAATAAACATAGCAGCTATTAATGTATTTGTCAAGTCACAGATTTTACTTATACTTCACAGCTACTCTTTAGAACAAACTGAACAGTTTCTGAATTGTGTTCTGGAGGCAGATCCTGTAAAAACAGTTATAGCTCAAGAAAGTGTTCAGCAAAATGAAATTGCTTCTTCCTACAGTGCTGCAAAGAACCGAGAGAAGAAGGTATTTTCTTTTCTTTTTTCTTTATCTTTTTTTAATAATACTAGTTACTTATCCAAAGCTATGCTAACGAATACACTCTACAATGCATGCTTAGCTTCTACATTGCAAATCCCTACAGGCAAAAAAAAGTAAGGAAGAGGATGATACTCTGAGTGAAATATTTCAAGATTTCGAGTATCCACAATACGATGATTTAAGAGCAGAAGCTTTTTGTCACCAGCAGAAGAGGCAGGAATGCTTGATAAAGGCTGGGGAGGCCTATCGCATGGGTATGAAGCCTGTGGCAGCATTTTATGCACATCAGGTAATGTAAATATTGTGCTTTTTGCCTGAATTTGAGAGAGGTACTTAAATACTGAATTAAAAGTGCTAAGAAAAACATAGTGTTTCTAGAGTTGAAAAGTTTGGTCTGGTACTGTGCCCTGTGTGTTTTATACTGAGAATTCCTTTACAAGTAGACTCCCTTTCACTAGTAACGATACTGGTACAGGAAGCTAATGTAACTAAATTCAGTCTGAGACCTCATGAAGGATGACATCTAGTGTTAGTCACACATGCTCATTTTCTCATTGCTTTCAGTCTCACATCCGCATTCTTGTAAGCACCAAAATTCGTGTCCATGTGGTGTGGCCAGATTGACTCAAGTGTGACATGGGCTGCAACAAACAGTTTTCAAATCCTTTGTCACTTGGCTTGCCCTTAATTGGCAATGAACCAGTTTTAGACAGGTCTTTTGTACTCTTTTATGAGTCAGGTGTTGTGATCTTTTGCCTCAGAATCTTGCTAGCTTCATCCTCTGTAAATCTTGGGCAAGATTGCTGCCCTGTCTCTGCTTCCTCAATCTGTCTTTATGGCCACAGTCTGTCCTGGGTTGGGATAAACATGGTGTGGTATGCCATGCTTTTTTGCCATCTGGTTTAGGAGTGTAGATCTGATGATGATGAGTCTTGTGTGCTCTGGCCTTGGAGCTCAGAGTCTCTGGCCTTGATTAATTCACATTTCTCAGTATATACCAGTTTGATTACTGTTGATCATTGCTGTTGGTCATATTCTTGATTATAAATATAGAGTCTTCTTGTAAGTGTTCCTGTACGTTGCCTTCTCGGTGCCTTCACACGAGACCTTTCCACCCACACTTCATTCAGACCAATCTGAAAAATTTGTGTGGGTATCTTCAAAGGCTGTGGCTTTTCCCTGATCTAATAGCATATAAAACCTTGGTAAGAACTCACATTATAGAACCATTTAATTCTAAACTATTATTTGCATTATGAAAGAACAAAAACACAGTAATGGATCACAGGAATTTGCTTATTACCTTTTGTGCAAATTGGTATCACTCCAGATGTTGAAATTATTACTGTCTATATAGGAAATGCTGATTGTCAGTCTCCATGATGACCTCTTTATGTTCTTGGTTTATATAGTCTTGAAGTTTGGAGATATTCTAAACAAAGGTCTGGATGATTTTGACCTAGAAAAGTAATTTCAACTCCTGTCTTACTTTTGTTCTTAGCTGTAAGTATAATCTGGAAATGTATTACACATTTCCTTATAGGTAATAAAAAAGCAAACTAAGCTGCCTTTATTAATGAAAAATACTTTGTTTGGTGGCCTTAATCTATCTAGGGAATCCTTTGCAAGTGAGAGTTATGGGGCTGGTGTCTCTGGTCTGACACTAATAGCTTTTAAGGCAGGTAGTTGCTTCCGTTCTCATAAGCCCTTGTCAGTCCAGCACCTGCACTTAAGTCTTCCCTTCCTTTTCAGACTGTGCCTACAGATCTTCAAGGACACTATTTGTTGCTTAAGTCTCTCAGTCTCACAGCAGAGTTCATGGGAAATGGTACTTGCTCACTGTGTAATGTGACTAACCCTGTGCTGCTCCTTGCCCCTAATTCCAACAGGGACTCTATTGACATCGACAGCCCGTCAAAAACACTAAGAGAGACAATAGGCAACAGTAAAATAAAAGTAAAAATATTTTTTAAAAGGGTTTGTCCCTGGCTTGCCTGATTTTTAGGGAATGCCTTGAGAAGAATTAACCTCAGCTGGAACCCTCAGCAGGTTTTTCCTGGGTCGTTGGGCAGCTTCTCTGACATTTTTTCATTAAATTATTTTGCGAAATACTTTTGGCAAGTGAAGTTCTATTATTAGGATAATAAATCTGAAAATCTGTACAGAGTGTGACTATTTAGGTTATGTAAAGACCTTATGGATTTGTACTTTTTCTGGCTTTTTTTCTGTATGGCTTTTGTTAAAATTTCTTCTTTGTGCCAGCTTTGACTAGTTTTGTAAGAAAAGATTTCATGAAATCTCCTTGTGAGTAGGTCTCACTCAGCCTCTTCCAGAAGTTCTCTTGCGATTATAAATGTTACTGTTTCAAACTGTGAGCTAAAAGCACCCTGTGGGTGCTGTCATTCTGAACCCAACAACCAGCCTGGAACTTAAGTTATGTCTCGACATGTAATAGTTGCTGTGCTTATGAATAAAGGGTCGCCTTCATGAGCAGAAGATGAAAGAAGCCAACCATGCTGCTGCTGTGCAAATCTTTGAGAAAATGAATACTTCCTTGCTGCCTATGAATGTGTTGGATCTGCATGGTCTTCACGTGGATGAAGCTGTGAATCAGTTGTCCAGAGTGCTGCAGGAAAAAACCGAAGGTAGGACTGAGCTAATAATTCTTGCCCCCTGAAAGTTCTTCTCATTTTCTACTCAGAAATCATGATATATAGCAATATCAGAGGGAATTAATGTGATTTAATAACATCCAAAACCAACTGGCTTTTGTGTTGTGTTATTTTCGAAGTTGTCCTTTGGAATGGCAATAATTGTTTTTGCTCCCTCTCTTGCCCCCTGCTTCTTTGCAAATCTTCCTTTTTCTGCTGTTTTATCCTCTTATTTTTTTAACAGAAGACTTGAACTGTCCTTCCTGGCATTTTTTTAACAGAGGTGGTAATGCAAGCATGTGTATGATCTTTGCATCACTTTGTCAGAACGATGTTGCTTTTTTAATCTTTAAAGAAAAATCATTAAGTTGGAATTCTAACCACAGTGATTATATTGTCTTCAACTTCTACATGAAAGTGTGTGATTTGAGCTATCTTGCAGTAACTTCCATATCGATTTGTCAGCAGGATCTCCTGAGATCAGGATGCTGCTGCTTCTTCCATAAATGTCATTTTGTGCGGTTTTGCTTGAGGGCTTTTTTCTTTTTCCTCCCAGTGGAGTGTTCAAGTACACCAGGAGTGTTCTTGATGTAAAAAAGATACATTTGCTGCATTATTAGTTTACCCTATAAATTTAAGCAGACTGGGAATGCTTCTATAAGAAATATTTCTTAGGCAAGGTACCACTGCACTAACCTAATTTTTTGAAACAGCTACTCCACACAGTAGAAATAAGTGTTCAGAGGGGCCTTAGATAATCCTTTGCTTTCAATACACATCAGAGATAATTAAATTGCATTATCTTGTGCTATTCCTAAAATGATGTTTGTCTACTTTAAGCTGTAATATAATGCTTTTTAGAGGTAAATTTCCTGACCTACACTTGGATCAGGAGTCCTGTAATGGTGGCAGGGACTCTGTTCGGTCCATCCATCTAAATCTAAAAAAAAAAAAAAAGCTGATTTTAGTGTGCATACATGGGACAGGAGTCAGTACCAGGCACTTAGTGCTGGCAGAATTAACAGTCAACTAATATAAATCTCAAATGAAGTTAAGCAAGAGAAGGAGGGTAGTTGAGGAAAGGTGTTGTCAACTGATAGTCTTGAACTGGCAAGTCTTGGCTTCTTCTGAGAATCCAGCTTCATTTATATTTTTTTCTATTTTTCAAGCTCTTCATCAATTTAGGTGGTTGTGATCTCAGGGAGAAGAACAATTTCTTTTGTTACCGGGGCTAGATGCCCTAGTAAAGCTCATGTGAGGTATTGATCTGTTCATTCACGTGCTCCAACATAGAAGTTAGCCCAAATAAGTGGGACTTAAGTGAGAAAAAAACATGTGGATTTGTATTTTCCTTCTTTATCCAATACAATTTTGTCTCTTTATTCACATTAATTTCAGATAAAATGTGGAACAATAGAGAGAAATATAACTTAAAAATTAACTAAATTACACCCACCTCTTTTAATTTTGCAATTTTAATTTACATTGCAGGATGTAAATTCCAAGTGAAGATTAGATGATAGAAGCAGTAAAGCTGCTGTGAGAACAGGATTGTGATGATGGCAACGTGCGTGTTGCAAGCAATCCAGATTTATAAAGCTTGACTGTGTTTTTTCAGAAAAGGGGGAAAATGAGTGTGTTTCTGTAAGAGATGGATAGCCAGCATGGAAAAGCAAACTTCTGAATCGGTAGTGAGAGTTTTCAGAAGAATGGATGGAAAGCTGAACACTAAGCCTCTGCTGAGGGAAAATTTTAACCGTTACAATCCCTGCTGTTACAGAGTACCAGCAGACTGGTGGTAAACCATATCTCTCTGTTATCACGGGAAGAGGAAGCCATAGTCAGGGAGGAGTTGCTCGCATCAGACCAGCAGCTATCAGATACCTCACAAGCCACAACTTCAGGTGAGTTTAGATTTTTGTTACTGATACGTTTTTTTGTTAACCCACATTTAACTAACTGAAAATTGAAGGTAGTTCTAGAATACTGTTAAACTACTGAAGCAGATTAAGGCAGGTCTGTTGTTTGAGATGAAAGTAGCTTTGCTGTTTCATAAATCCAGCGCAATTGTGTGACTACATCTTGTGTGGGTCATCTATTAAAAGTCAAATCCTCTCCTCTGAGGTAGATGAATTATCTAGTGTAGTTTAATTACATATTTCCATTGAAGGTTGCTAGCTTTGCTGTGAAAAGTTGTTAATCCTGCTTTTTATGGGTGTCCGATACCTGCTTGGGTGCTCAGTTTCTTACGTGGGGCAGCAGTTGGGCAAGTCTGGGCTGGCATCGCTCTGTTCACTCCTTTATTGTTACAGGAGCGTATGAACGTGACTGTGAAGGTGGGACTCAGAAATAACAAAGGCTTCCCATTTCCTTGATTCCTATAGAAGGCAAGGGAGAAAATCTGCTTTGAAAGAAGAGGGAATGAAAGGGGAGTGGGAAAAGAGGAGAATTAATATACCCAAGAATACTGGGCAGCTTTTTGTAATCTTCCTCTTGGTTCCCGCTGTTTCCAGCTCTTCCCTTCTCCAGACCCTATAAAATCCCCCTTTACTGTCACATCCAGAGGACACCGTGCCGATTTCCTGACTCTCACATGTGCACGTACTTGACTGAGAACCTTATCACTTTCCATATGCTCGATGAGGGCTGAAAGAGATGGCATTGCACTTCGCTTTCACGTTGAAGCTTCATCTTTTCTCATTTCACAGGTTCACAGAAATAAAACCAGGCTGCCTGAAAGTCATGCTGAATTGAAGGGCTGTCAAGTAGAGAAGAGGAATATAGAAACCAAGGTGTCAGATTACAGCTAAAAACTTTTTGAACAACTGCAATAGTATTTTGTAATCTGTTTTAAAGGACGATATTTTACTAGAAGTGGTCTCGACTTGCAGCAAATGGTTTTGTCAGTATGTTTCCAAGAAATTTTTTGTGTGGAATGGATCGTTTTTTTGAACCTGCCAAAAGAAGACACAAGATCTGAAGTCTTAGAAATGCAGATTAAGAATTCTGAGCAGTACATGTTTTAAAGGGAAGTTGAGTTAAAATTTTTAAATACTACTGTCTTCTCAACATACCCAGTCTATGTCTCTTCACCCTCACTCATTTTAAGTGGATTCTGAGCTTTTAAAACACAGCACCTTAATCACCTATTTTGTGATCCCGAGCTTTTAAAACACAGTACCTGAATCACCTGGTTTGTGATTCAGGACTTTGTGCTAAGAGCACATGGGAGGTGGGAACTTGGCAACTATTGATATTTCAAATCCAGTTACAGCTGATCACTGAATATTTCCAGGTCTCCTCAAAAGTTCAGTGTAGTCTGTTTGGGTTTTTTGGTTTCTTCCCTTTTTCCCCCCCCCTTTTATTTTTAGGGGTTATATTGTGATAGGTTGACCAGTTCTATTGTCCTTTCTTCATTCTAAACTTCTGCTGATACTGATGGAAGTTGCATATAAAGGAGAGTGCATTAAGATCAGCCATGTGTTTGGTAATTTTGCAGACTTACTGTTATCTATTAGAAGGAGAAATATGATGCTGTGGTTCAGTGGCTACTTACACATAGCTAATTCTGTAATTCTGTCAGAAATGCCTGCCCTCTTCTCAGCATCTACTGGATTAAAAGTGTTTCTTCCTCTGTGGGTTTTTAAATGAAGCAAACTAAGTACTGTTTCACTTCACAGGTGTCTTAGTGATGTGTCTTCCTTCTGTGTGTATTGAATTTAGTGATTTCCTTGTAGAAAATATGATTGTGAGACATTTAAAATGTGTTTTTAACATGTGAACTACAGTAGTAATCATCTAACTGGAAAGTCTGGGAGCACCAGAATTACTCTGTTGATGGTGGTGTTGCATCAGCGTCTAGAAATACCTGTGTAAGAAACCCAAAAGTGACAACAACAAAACCCCAAACACACACCACCCCCATTCCGAATTGAAGATAAACATCTTGGCAAGTGTTTCTAGTATGCAATCAGAAGACTTTTTTAATCAAAGTATTTTCTAGAAGCATTACTACTTTTATTTAAATCTTTGCCTCTTGAAAGGCATAGGAGTTTTGTTGTAAGGCCTTTTCAGAACAGGTACAAGTTGTGTATTAGGAATACTATTAATAGGTTAAGGATTAATGGGAAGATTTTTTTTAATTTTTAAACCACTTTTGCAGTAAATTTTATCCAGGAACTGCATGCACATAGAATTTGTGTACAAATCCATATGTATGTGCAAGTTCTGCCATTTGTGTGCATGGGTAGTAATAAGCAAAGAACTTCTGTGAGAAAAGCTGTGCACAGAAACAGGTTTCACTTCAAAATGTCTGTGTAAGTTGCTGACAAACTGAAAGACATTATGTTTCCTGAATATCCCTGTGTACTGTAAGATACACACAGTGAATGCAATATGTGGTACGCTTAGTTCGTCATGCTTCAAGAGATACAGTAATCTCTTCATGGTGATTTCAAGCAGAAGAATAGCTTGAATAACATTTAATCAAAGGGACTCTTTGAAATAATGGACTGTCATAAGTTACCTCGTTTTGTGGGTACTAAGTGGGTAACTTACTTTTGTGGGTACTTCATCTGAATTATGTCCATTCTCTTCCTTTCTCTCTGGGCTGCCCTGGTAACCAGTGGGTGCAATGCAAAAGATCTGTGCTCCCCCAGCAGCACTAGCAGAGCTGTTCCTGCCACAGCACGATGTCCTCTCGAGGAGCCTGTGCTCCATCCTTGGTGACAGTGCCTAAAAGGGTCTGAGATGTCATTTAAGCATTTGGACTCAGACAGGAATTCAGACTAATCAGCTGTCCAGGGCTGCAGATGCTAGAATTGCCTCAGCAGAGATAGGACCATTCTATTGGACCAAGGAACTTCCTTCTCTCCTGAACAGGTTTTCCTTAGTGCTACTGTTTGTGATGAACAGAGGTGCAGCTGTGTGGGGCAGCTCTTCAGAGCATAGTCCCTGTTGCTTGGTCCAGGTTGGCTGAGTTACCCAGCAAAGGTCCCAGTGTACACTCAGAAGTGGTGTGTGTTTTGCTGCTGAGTGCCAAAGCCCTACAGTGATGTGCTTGCAAACAGGGAAGTGCCAACACTTCTCCTTGTTTTGGGAGGGGGCCTGATTCACTCGGCATGTTCACACCATTCCTGACATGGACAAAGCCTGCTTAGATTTCAGTTCAAGAGACGAGCAAAAAAAGTTGTTGTCTTGCCCATCTGCTCATCATCCTCTAGTTGTTGACAAGTTTACCCCGGAGATGAGAAACGCAGCTTTTTACCTTCTTCTGGCTCAGCATGGGGGCGACAATTGACTCTCACTTCCTCAGAAAATGCTGTAACAGTGTGCTCAGGGGTATTCTTGAAGTCACCACTTCCTGAGCCTCTTCCAAAATAGCCACTGCAAGCTAAAACTGCAAGCTCAAGGGGACAAATGAGATTAAAGAATAAAAAAAATGCATTAACAGTCTCTTGGAAGAGGGCTGGGACTCTTCAGAAAGAAGCTGTTCCCACTGATGTTCAATGTTTCTCCATATTAATACTTTTGTCTTTTGTTCCTATTTGGAAAAATGTGTTAAATGTGTTCAGGGCAAAACATCAGCTCCACTCTTGACTAGGAGATCGTGTTTTTTCCAGTCTAAGTCAGCATTGGAGTGCACATTACAATTTGGAGTACTTCTCTTCCCCCCCCATCTCTGTTGTTCCTTTGGGTACAGGTTGAGGTTCACTAAGGTATCCAGATACCCTGTCTGGTTGTAGGTCGATCATTTACCTAGTAATTGTTTGATTATAGGCTGAACTTTGATGGAAGACAACAGTTTAAAACCGTAATACAGGCAGAACCCATCTTGCCTTTATTGAAGTTAGTGACGGGGCCTCTATCAGCTTCAGCAACTCAGGATGAGGCATTGCAGCTCCAACTCAGAGAAAAAATGATGACCTCAGCTTTTTTCTTCTGTAGGAAGATTAGAAGCTGTGCTGAGCAGCACAGGAGTGGAGCAGATGGTCTTTGCACAGAGAGAAAGAAAGTAGACTTTATTATTAGTAAGGATCTCCACACCTTCAGCTACTTGCCAAACTGTCCAGAAAAAATCCCCACTGGACTTCTTGCATTTCTTTGACTGTTTTTATAACGTATAGTATGGTATTTCAAAGTGGGTTACGTGTTAGAATTTCCAGCCTTTCTGATGTCTTTTGCAGTTACATCAGTGAGACTCCTGAGGTATTGTGTTAAATTCTTGTGTCATTTAATTAAAGTAGCACTTAGCAGCATTGCCACCAGCACTCTGAAATCACGTGCGACTGCTGAAATACCCATTTTGTGTACCACTTTTTATTCTGTTCTTCAACAGCATGTGCTTGTGATGACTGATAGCTTTTGGTTTCTTTTTTTACAAAAATATTTATCCCAATTTTTAATTTAGGAAAATTATCTTTTTTATACAGAATTTAATGCTTGTGCTAACATTGATGAGTAATTATACAGTAAAAGAAAAAAGAAAAGCCCAGAGGTGCAGTGAATAAAGTTGTTCCCTTAAGTGATTGTTTAAAAATCTGTTTCAGTTGATGGTGAAAGCAGTACAGCAAAAGTGATATTTTTTTTTTTTCATTTTAAATATTTTGAGACACCTTGATGACACTTTAATGTCTCTGGCTTTTCCTTTTGATAGTACATGGAACGACTTCATTTAACCTCGCTGTTTTTGTAGGCCTGTTGAAGGGCACTGCAGGTGAAGTTAAACTGGCACTTTTGGGGAGCTGTCGGAAAGCATTCTGACTTGGGAATCCCCATTTAAACAGTGTCCAGGTGCTCTAGTCATAACCTAAACAACACTAAACCATCTGGAACCTCACTGTTACGAATATGTACCATGTCAGAGAAGATCTTTAAATGCTTAGCAGAACCAAATTGTTGTTTAATCTTGCCACAAAATACGGTGGGAAGACAAGAGAATAATTCCATTGCTGATAATGGCAAAGAAGGATTAGCATAAATGTAATATGAGAAATTATACATAGACTTTGTTACTGACACATCTTCAAATGCAATTCATGTTTCTGGAATAATCCTGCTGGCTTTGCAGAGCTGAGGAGAGGATTCCATAGGAATGCTGTAACAAGGAAGAGTTCATTGATTTACCACAATTCCCAGGTATCATGTTCTCTTGAGAGAAAAAACCACAACACCCACAAAACCCAACCAAAGCCCAACTGTTGATGTTATTTCAGCTAAATAAACTGTGCAGAGGATTAAATAACTACATGTGAATATGCATGTAATAAGACCTAGTATTGCAGCTACCAGTTGTAAAAGCTGTTAGGACCAGTATGTTGGAAGATGACAATGTCTATTTTTAAATTAAAATTTTAAGAAATGATTTTTTTATTTGTATAAAGTTGTAATTTTGCTGTTAACTTTCATTTTTTTACTGAGATACAGTTTTGTAATTTGCATCTAGAATTTCTAATGTGAAAGGGAATTTACAAAATCTAGTTTAATAAAGGATTTTTGCCACAACGATAGCCTTCTGTCTTTCCTTGGAAGACTATGTTTCAGCTTGTATCAAATTTTGTCAGATAGTAGTCTTGGAGTTCTGCATGAAAGCCACTTGCCTTGACTTCAAGATACCATCTGTAGGGAGATGAAACAACCATCTGCAGGCGCTAACAGGAACAGATTTGTGGCCCGATTTTAAGCGTTGCGAGTGGGAGCCGAATGCTCACATCACTGGAAAGGAGGGTCATGGTTGCAGATCATTATTATCATTTTTTTTCCTGAAGTAGCTGAAGGGATGTCATTCAGGCCCAGCTGATTTTGTGGGAGACCGAGGGTGGTGGTATATGTCAGGGGACTGGGGGGAGTGGGGAGGTATGACCAGTGTAAGGAGTTTGCGGGGAGGGAGGTGTTCTGGAGAGGCCTCAGTTAGCAGAACCCCTGGGCTCAGGGGTGGTGACACAGTCACCGTTCACATGGGGGATTCAGAGCTCCGGCTGAGGACAA
Organism: Gallinula chloropus; assembly: GCF_964237585.1. Taxonomy (NCBI): domain Eukaryota; kingdom Metazoa; phylum Chordata; class Aves; order Gruiformes; family Rallidae; genus Gallinula; species Gallinula chloropus. The sequence goes on from NC_140092.1 coordinate 14,143,310, forward strand.
CTGGCTGTGACCTGAATGAACTCCTCTGCAGTCATTCCTGGTCTTCACTGCCTTGTAGCTTGGATAGGACACAGAAACAAGCCAGGGTTGAGCATTTGCACAGCAAAGTCCTAACTGATGAGCTGTTCAAGAGGGTGGGGAAAAGGGGGTTTGGGAACTCAGCAGAGCTTTGGCAGGTGCTGACTTAGGTCTGACACTGCTGAGCCGCAGCTCCTAGCCCACAGAACCAGCGAATGCCTGTTTGGTTGTGTGCCCCTTACACTCAGGGGTGTGTGCTCCAGCTCAAGGTCAGGCTAGGGGATTAGTCTCCCAAATTGCCATGTTTTAAAGCAGAGATACTGCTACAGGACTTGCCTACTTACAGTAGTTCAGTGTGGAGACCCAGCCCCACTAACCCAGCACAACTACTGCCCTTGCTGGAACAGTCCTGATGCACCAGCTTCTGCTTCACTTGATGACTGTATTTCCTCCAGGCTCCCTCTGAGCTCCTCTCTTCCTCGCAGCTGGGAGTTCCTGGGGATTTCTGAGAGTTCCTTCTCCCTATGTAAATTCAAAAAGCGGAATATTTTAGTCTGTCCTAACTTAGGAAAACGAGTTGAACTTTAAGGCTGAAAACTGAAGTGTGGTTAAATAAACAAACTGCTCGAGGCAAACAAATTTTCAGCCCGAAGCATTAAAGTACAATTAAATGTTGTGTCTGCTGGTGGAATGCATCGGGAAGCTCGACAATAGGTGGTGCCCTTGCCAACGGCATAGAGCGATGGTGGGAGCAGCTTCTACTGTGCCCTCAGCGGAGCTGTTGTTTCTGTGTACGACATGCGCTAAAGGATGTTACTAACACATCACGTGCTGTTCGTTTCTTCCTCAGAGGGAGAATACTGTATTCAGAGTATTGTTTTGGTGATTTTTTTTCTCTGCTTTACAGCTGGGTGGGGTGGAGTTGGTTTTCAAAATATATTTGCTGTTCTGTGCTCAAGATGGGCAAGTCAAGTTCATTTTTGCGCTCAGATTTGAAGATGATAACATCAGGGTTTCTCCTTTAGCTACCCTGTGTTGTTTTTGTAGGTTAGCTGCCTGGATACCTGGACAAATCCCTCTGTTCGGAGACGACACGAGGATGCTGTGCTGTTTGGAGAAGTCCTATGCCACTGTGGGTGTTGTTTGTGGTACAGAGTCTTGAAAAACCTCGTGGTGAAGGACCCTCTTGATGTTGTTTGACTTTCTGCATTGCAGGGCCTGGCTGGGATAGCAATGGCTTCTCATTAGTTGCTGTTGTTAATTCTGTGGGATAGATGAGGAGATAAAAGTTCCCTTTTTCTTACAGCCTGAGTGGCTTCTGCATGGCATGGAGCCAGGAAGTGCTGTCTTTGGAGGATTAGCTCAGAGAGCCTTTCCCATAAACAGGAGCTGTTTGTCCCCAATGACAGGAGTTTCAGAGGATCCAGAAGTTTTTGTCACCCCCTGGGCCTATCTGCCTTTATGAAACTGAGAGCAGGAGACCCTTTGGGATGCTGAATCAGGTCTGCAACCTTTTTCTGCCCACACCTGAACGGCAAATACATCAGGGAGGTGGTGAGGCATCTCTATGGGGCGTAGAGATGCTCTGTAAGCTGTAGGAATCTTGTGGGGAACATCTGTGGAGGCATGTGTATCGGCCATGTCTGAGGGGCATGCATTCCAGTGCAGGTACAGACCCTGGAAGAGCTGCAGGGAAGGTTGGCTACTGGATCCAGACCAGTAGCAAGAGGCTGCCGAGATGAAGAAGAAAAGCCTGTTATAGCATGAGGGGCTTTTTGCCTGAGGATGGATGGTGGCATGGGGTATGGCATGCCAGTGAACTGAGAGGATGGCAAACATGAGAAGGGATCTGCAAAAGCTGATAGGGAAAGGTGGGCAGTGCAGAGGTGTCCAGGAGACCCCAAGGTGCTGCAGGGCCATGGCACCATGCATGGACGGGGCATTGCTGCTGCTGAGGCAGCCCCTTTCCTCCAGCTCTGGCAGAGCAGTGCTGACAGATCCAACCCAGCATCTTGAATCAGACTGTTGCTGGGATGCACCATTCAGAGGTCTTGCTGAATTAAATACAGTAGATAAGGCTCAACATCCTGTGAGCCACTTGTTTTGTACTGTGTTCGGGTTTGGGGCTTTCTTTTAGCTTTATTTATGTAGGTTTTGTATTTTAAGGATGCTACAAATCTTTGTCTTTACTGAGGCAAAAGTTATGTTGCAGATTTTGGTAGCTTTTCGGTGAACAAGGGGGGCTTTTGGCATCCATTCCCCGACGGACAGACATGTAGGTGATCCCTGCTGCTTCAGGGTTTGAAAAAGGCAGCCATCTGTCCCAGTGCCACCAGAGGTCCCCATGGCCTGAGACCCTTGTGCTGTTGTGCTTTGTGTTCTTTAACTCAAACTGCGGAAACATACGGGACTGGGGGAGAACACAGGATAAAAGACACCATTTTGCTTTCCTCCCTATTGTCCTAAGCTGGTTTGTGCCTTCCGTCGTGGTGCTCCATCTAAAATTAGATTTGTGTAATCCTTGGGAGTCGGGAACATTTTATAGTATCGCTCAGGAGACACCTTACATCACTTGGGGGGCACTAAAATAATAAAAACCATATCAAATGCTGATGCATTTCCTCTGTGTCATCAGGATGTGTTATCTGTGGCTTTCTTTGGGCAGTAGGACATTTACTGTGGTAGTGCTGGTACAACACATCTGCTTTCCACAAGCTTGGTAAGGAGCTGCAAGGATCATTATTACTTTTGTGTTATGTTGAAAAACAGGACCCTCATCCTTCTTACATATCCATGGCTGGTCATATACACTGGACAGGAGAGCAAGCAATGGAAATCCTCTCCCTGTGCTACAAATTTAATCGATTTAGTCTGTAAATGGGGGAATGGTAGTCCTATCAAATCGAGCTATGGGAGCTCTGCATAACAGTGTTTGCTCTATGTCAGCTAAATCCCAAGGCATTGCCTCAGATTCCCACCTCTAAGTCAAGGGAAAAGTCTTCCACACCTATGTGACCTTCTTGACTTTCCACAGCCTTTTACTGTCTTTCAGTGCCATATAGGCAAGCCACGGGTGACTGGGAGCTACAGCTTTTCAGCGTTTATCAAGAGCCATGTAAAGTGGCTGTCTTGATGGACCACAGAGCCAACAGAGTGTCCCTGGAGGGGTGATGCACCCTGGCTGATGGGGGGGGTGGGGGTTGTCCCAGAGAGTACCTACATCAGGGTCCTGTTCTGAGCCTTCTGGGAAAACATCCTCATGTTCGTGGACTGGAAAGAAGAAACTGGCTGGTGAAGCGGGGAACCTGAGAGTGCCTGGTATGACTACCTCCATCTCCCTCATCCAAACAGGAGGATGTGGGAAAAGCACATTCAAAATAAAACCCAGCTGCTGCGTCACCTTGCTGATTTTCCCGAGAGGAACTCTGGTGGTTTCTCTGACTTTGCTGGAGGGGGAGGCCTAGTCTGTGCTGGCATTTCTGTTCCTGACAGGGCTACTGTACAGACTGCAGAAATGACAAGACAGGGCAGCACGGCAGGGTGGGAAGGTGCACGAAGGTGCACTGCCAGCACCCAGTCCAGCTTGGTGCTGGCAGGTTCTCCAGGGAAGCTGTGTCCTTAGTGTTGCTGGTGGCTCCTCTGGGGCCGGGAGCCAAGCTGCCCTGAGCTGCACTCTGCTGCGGTGTGGTGCCACTGCCACTGCACTTGGAGGGCTGCTGGGCAGGCAGGGAAGGGGGACCCCCGGGGCAGATGGACTGCGGGTCTGGCCTGGGGCCACCTCACAGCAGGGCTGGTGAGAAAAGCTGCTTCCTCTGGCACTTCCCTGACATGACAGTGAGCTCTTCGCCCTCCTAGGGAGAATGAAAGGACGAACCCGTGTCTTCTCAGCACTTCTGGCCTCTGAAGGCATTTTGTCACCTGTGCAGCAGGGCTGGGGAGCACCTCAGCTGCTCTGACCCTTGGGCAAGGCCTGGGAGTGAGCCTGGGAAGCTGATGTGGCCCTGAAGCCATGGAGTAGCCTCAGGTTGGGTGTGATTTCACAGGGAAAACCACTGGAGCCGCCTCTCACGGTTTCAGCAAAGCCACTGAGATTATTTTTGCATTGAATCCAGATGGGGGAAGGAGGTGTGAAAGTCCCCAGGGAGAGGGAGAATTGCAAAAGTCAGGCAGTTTGCAGAAACAGCTGTGTGTTTGCACGCTATGTGAGTGGAAGTGTTTGCCGGCAGGAGAGGGCTGGCCCTCAGAGCCCCGGCCTGCAGAGCAGGGCCTGCCCGCCCTGCCAGCTCCTGCCTGGGCTCTCCTCTGCCTACCCTGCGGCCATGGCCACCTCCTGCCCACTGCAGGCAGCCCACCTGCCAGGCCGCTCTTACCCTCTCCCTTCCAGCTCCTGGCCTGCACAGCCACTCTGAGCACCCTGGGGCTGCAAATATCTCCTAAGAGCTCCAGCAAAAAAACCCAACCAAAAAATCAACAAAAAAACCAGTGGACAAATGCAGAAGAAATCTTGTTCCCTTAACAGGGCGAGTGGGTATTTTGGGAATTAGTACTGGATTTGGGGGAAGAAGATTGAATTTGTTCTTAGCGATGTGACTGCTTTTGTGTTGTCTCAGGATGAGAGACACCCCTGTTAAGTAACACTCAGTGCAGTTCCGAAGCACACTTCCCTTTCAAGAAAGGGGAAGGAGGTGTTCATATTGCTCTAGAGGAAAGCATTTCCCATACATTGTCCTGACTGCCAGCTCTGCACTGGTGTCACGGCAGGAATGGTGCTAGGAAGTTAGCACACCGCTGCCTGCTTATCAGATACCAAGGGAAAAAAAAGTGTACAGCATCCATTGCTCACACCCCAATCTCAAGAGCAATATCCCAGAGAAACAGCTCATCAGGAACCGGTACATTGCAGGAAAATGTGTACAATCAGGGAAGAGTACTTCTGTAGTTAAGCTGGCAGAAAGCTGTGGTCTCAGGAAGTGCGGCGATCTCTGCCTGCCTTGTCTTGTGTGGGTTTAATGTATGGACTGTAACTGCTTCAGTATTGATTCACTGATACGTAATAATGCTGAATAGGTTGATATAGATGCCCAGTGCTGCAATAAAGAATACCTGCTCAGTAGTCACCAAGGCTATTGAGTTTTGATTCCAGCTTTTCAAGGCTTCAGTATTGAAAAGAGGATGGATAAATGTAGATGTCAGCTGCCAAATGCCAGTGCCAAAACCAAGTTTTCATTTGCATCATCATTTGTACAAATCACGGTTCTCTGTTTTGGGCCTGGGAGGTCTGTGCTGCTCAGGTGTGCCCAGGTCTGAGTCACTCAGCACCTTGTGCCCATCTCACCACTGTTTGCATCCAAAAAACTGGGTGGCCTGGGCCCAAATGCCCCAGATGGAAGTGCTCCTAAGCCAACCATACCTTTTATACTACTTATAGTGGCAATGCCTGGGCTGTGGCTACCTCAGGCTGCTGCCTGCCTCCCGATGGCCCTTGCGTGGCCTCACCAGGTGTGGGATGGCAACCAGTGGAAAAGGTGGTTGGAGGAGGTACCTAGCTGGCATGGAGTCCATGCCCACAACAGTGGGCATCTGCAGCTGTGGCCCCAGCTCCTTGCTAGCAGCACTACACCTCTTCTCCTGCACCAGAGTGGTCTTGGCTCCTTTGGCATGCTTTAGAAAAAGGCCATGCCTTGGTAAAGAGCTCAAGAGTTGAGTTGAGTTGAGGACTGAACTTTGTAAATTGCTCTGTAACTCAGGAGGGAGGAAGGAGGATCCACAGGGACAGGGTGGCATTTCAGGCATGCCCCTGCATTTAGTTTTCTTTGTCAAGCATGCTCCAGCCTCAGTATGCTGGAGGGCTTTGACTCACTCTCTGAAGATCTCTGATGTATCAGGGACCCATCTCACACCAGGTTTTGGATTCTGATTTATTACCTCATACTTCAATTTGTGCCACTGCAATACCAGAACTGAGGGGTGTCTAACCACTGTGTTAGCTTGGCAAGAAACCAGAACCTACATTCATCAGGGCAAAGTAGTTAATAGTGTGAGAACTGTACCAAAATCCATGCAGGAACTGTTTGTGAAACTGCATTTTTAATTTCCCCTTTCAGATTTAGTTCATTGACAATGAGTAATGCTACAGAAGTTGCTGTGCCTGGTCTACTTCAGAGACTTTAGCAGTGCTCTCCACCACACTGTGAGAAAGCCTTCCTTTCTCTGAAGTATCTGTTCCTGGGAAGGGGGTGCTTTCACCCCCAGGTTGAAATGGGTATGGGCAACCTACCTGATTTCCCCTGTCCTGCCCAGGAACTCAAGGGTAAGCAAATAGCCACATCCCCACTTTCCCAATACAGAGCTGGAATCTTGACCACATGCATTTTTCCTGCCTCCCTTCGAAAATGGTAACAACAACAAAGCAGCTCTTTTTAAACCAAACAGGCACAGTTTGGGTGAGTTGTTTCTATCTCTGGTGCAGTGCCTAGTCATAAGCAACAATTAGCTTTATCTTGTGTAATATGGTGATCCTCTAGGACAGGAGAAAGGCTTTTAGGGGAAAATACAATGATATCAAGACTGTCATGGTTTACTTCCTGAGCATTGTGTGTATCTTGACTATTTGAGGCAGACCAAAACGAGAGCTGAGCGAATCTGAGAAGAAGAAGGAAATCAGGCAGTGGGGACAGGAATAGCTTCTTTCCTGGAACTCAAGCCCCTTCCTAATATCGTCAGCCTGCTGTTTTCTCCAAGTGAGACAGAAATCAGTGGATTAAGAGGTAAATGTGACTTTTCATTGTCATGACAAAATGACAAAACCCTGGATAATGTTATAAACCCTTAGTTACTTGAGGCTTAAGACTTTATTTTTTGCTGTCAGCTTACTGTTCAATGCAAAAATAATTTGCAACCTTCCACTCCACCCCCATCAATATTTTCCACAACAAAGTGTTTGTTTCTGAAACTCCCAGATAATGACTCATACTGAGCTGAAAAAAGGAGAAGCAAGGTATTTTTTATTGTATTAACAATATTCTCTCACAGCCAGATGTTCCCCTTCATTGCACAGCTTGAAGAGGTGAAAAGCAGCAGAAAAACTGCCATAAGAAAGACACACAAAAAGTGCTAAGATCAAGGGAAACATTTCAGGCTTTGGAATTGCCTATGTGTTGTGCAGAGAGTGTGGAGCTGAAGGTCTCCTTGTAGAGTTCCAGGTCACAAGGAAGTGAAGTCATGGAGCAAGTGCATGGAGCATGTGCATCCCAAATTTTTATTCAAGAAAAGCTCCAAAAGAATGGAAGAAGCAAAAATAAATCTGACATTCAACTACTTTTGGAAAGTTATTAGGTCAAGAATCTCCAGGAAGCACAGTGGAGGAAAAAGGGTGGAAATCAAGATGTGTTAAAGCAGTTTTCTTATTCTACAGTCTTGGCTTTTTTTCTTGCTGAGCTCACTGGATTCAAAAGTTGTTTAGGAAGTATTTTACAGATGGATGCGCTCTTTATCCAAAATGCAAACTGCTTAGCCAGATGGCCTTACATCTGGATTAGTCTGCAGCACAAACCAGAAAAGAGTAGTTGCATTTTTAAGAAGCTGCTATCTGTAGCAGACCTGAAATGGGTGATGATCACCAAAGACACTTATATCAAAATAATTTGCGAATGGTGTTTATTTCTCTGCTTCTGACAAGCCGCAGCTTGGTGGAAACATTTCAGAATGTCTGGGTGTCTGTTTTTCTTTATCACAATCACAATGGAAACTTATTGCCTGATTGCATGCACCGGTATTGGGAAACTCAAACCCTGTTAGAACTAGAAGAATAGGTGTTTAACGTGAAATTAAGTAACAGAAATTCTCACATAAGCTGATAGCGCTCTGAAGCCCCTTATCCAAAACCTTGTCCCAAACTAAAAGGAAGATTGAAGTGTGTAAGAAGGTAGTATTCCAAAAACACCTTCTGTGAGCCACCCTTCCTTACCTCCATCCCTGTTGATAATGAACTGAATAAATTTAATTTCATAAGGAAAAGACACAAACTGATCGCCCGGCCTTACTGTGCAGTGCTGTTTTGCAAGCTTCATATCAGCGTGTTCACAGCGTGTTTACACAGGTCATGTTCTTTCTGAAGCTATTTATATTTTTGGCACTACCTGCCTTTCATCTACACATAAATTATCTTTTTGTTTCCTTTTTCCTTTATCTTGTAATTTATTTTGTTGGGTTTTAATCATTCTTGGAAGTGGTATGACTTTGTCTTGGAATGCATTGTACTGTTGTAATGTTAACGTGGACAAATTTGTTAGCTGTCTTCAGTGAGTTCCCATGCTGCAGGGAACACAAAATGCATGGTTTAGATCTGGATCAGGCAGCCTGTCCCGACTGCTTTGCAGCTACAGATGGTCTGAAATGGCTTCACCGGACCCAAGATGTTTTCTGAAAAGGACTTGGGTTCCAAAGTTCTGCCAAAGAAGACAATCTCTTGTGCTCACAGCTCCTGGAGTATAGACTTGAGACTTGAAGCCCTGAACCTATCATCAGAGCTTTGCTTTCAGTGTTATGGTAGGAGAGCTGGATGTCATGGGAGTCTGTCTGGCTCAAGTTGTCTATGCTGGGACAGGCAGGAGTCTCCACGTCTGTGGACCCTCCTGCTCCATCTTCTTGTGCTGGCAGAGGAGATGATGTGTGCTAGTAAAATAATACTGGTCAATCCAAACCAGTGCTATGGGGGAATCCTCACTGAATATCAACAAATCCCTATAGCTCAAGGTTGAATCAGCCCAGAAGTGCCTGCCTTGGGTTTTACACAAGGTCAGCTAAAGATGTAAGCTCTTTTTCTAACATCAGGGCCACTCCTCAGGCAGCTGTTGCTCTGCTGCTTTTCTTGAGCACATACAGGAGTTGCTGGTCTGCACTGTGCCAGTAGCCGCTGTAGCAGAGAGGAGGCGGCCGTAGGAACAGCAGAGTGTGAAGAGAAAGCTTCCTGCAGTCCCCCCCTCCCCCATCTTCAAGGTTTTTACATCTGCTCCCATAGTCACCAAAGACAGAAAGACATCGATGTACTCATATACCAACCCACAAGAAAACCCACACAGGCAGAGCTGAGGAGCTCTCACCAGGAAGCTGACTTACCCAAAACCACTCCGCTATTTCTCGTCACACTACATCTGGGTCTGCTGTCACTGCTGCCTCCGGATGAGACAGACCCACTTGCCAGGACTAATTTGGCCCGTATGTGCAGTGGGGTCTGGTTACCTCTTGAGGTTTCCTCAATAATATAATTGTTCTAGCCTGATAAAAAAGAAGTCCACCTGAAAAAAGCCCAAAATACAGAAGTCCACTCTTTGTTTTTCTCTTCCCCTCTCTCGTCTAGAGTAGTTGACTTCCGTAACGTTTGTTTCCAGCAGCCGCTTTCAGCTTCCTGCATCTGGTGAGTTCATTGCGTTTTCTTTTTTTTTTTCTAGAAGTCTTAATGTGAATTGATATTCTGAATCAAATTCGGTACCTTTTGTTTTACTTTTATTAAGAAGTTTGTGAAATTGATACACATAATTACTTTCAATACCGTCTGTTAAATACTTAGTACTGTGATGTCCTGGTGAAGAGTGGTCTAGCCCTGCCCCGGGCTGTGTATCTCCCGGATTGTCATTTGTTCCACTTCAGCATAAAAAGGCCTTGTATAAAAGTAGAAAGTGGGGTGTGATGGGCTGCGCCATGACAGCATTTTCCATGTTAACTGATGTAAGAGAAAAAGAGAGAAAATGGGGATTACTCTAAAGAAGTTCGGTCTAATTCTGAGCCACTTTGCTGTTGTATGAACGATGAAGCCTGGAGAGAGAGGGGCATGTGTAAACCTCCAGCACCTCAAAGGACATCTTTCTTCCCCATTTGTGAAGTACTTCATGGTTATGAGAAAGCCGCTCTGCTTCATCTTAAATGTTTCCAAGCAAATTTATGTGAAGATTTTATTGTGAGAATTTGAGAAAGGTGAAATTTAGCTTCTTAGAACTGAAGTGAAACTCGAAGTATTTTGAATTTGCCAACACATCTGTCACTGGCTCTGGTTCCAGTGGCTGCCTGGCCCTCTGGGTCTGACAAGTGCTTCTGCCACCCTCTGAGATGGAAGGGCTTTATTTGCTGTGTAAATGGCGGCAGCCGTAACCCTTTGCTTTCATCTCACCCCCATAGCTTCTTCTCCTCAGCTTTCTGAGCCAGCCATGGCATGCTTCTGGCGTTGGATTCTCTTAGAGAGCACTCTGTCTGTGTGTGTGTGTGCGTGCATGTGTGCACATCTGTGCACACCCTTTTTCTAGACTCTGCTTACAAAGGCTGCATCTGATGATGCTCCAGCGGCAGTGGGATGGTCTTGTCACATTGCCAATGAGCGGTAGTTAATCTAAAAGGTGAATGAGAAGGGAGCACACAGAGGCCGGAACCATCCCTCCGACACAGGTCCCCACAAAAAAAAATCTGAGTGTGGCTTTAAGATTTCCTAACTTCTTCTTTCAGTCGTGCTTCCACCTGTGGATGGGGCAGAAGTGGGGCCACAGCTTCTGGAGGAGGCCAACTTTAACAAGGGATTTATCCTGAAGAAAATACCGCGGAGGAAGAAGGTAGGATAAATGAGATTGGTTAGTTGATAGCAGGTACACCTGTCAGTGATTTTTGGGTGTCAGTACATGCCCGTTTGCTGCTGCATCCAGAATATGGTGGGATTGTGCAGCTTTGTATTTCACCATTTCGATCAGGGCATGTTTACAAATGATCCAGTAGAAAAGACAGTACACGTATACTTACTTGACTTTAGGATGGGGTTTAATCTTATTTTTCAGAGTCAGGTCTGAATGTGCATCGTATGAGTGACGTCCAGTTTACCAGAGAAGTTAGGTACAGACTTGATGTGAATGCCATGTTTGAAACTTGGGCAGCAACTGCAGGGTAGAAAAGCCCCACGTGCGCTTGTTCCCTGTTATGTTGAGACAGCAGGCCTTGGTGGGGCATAAGACCGAGTTTTATATTCACTAGATTAGGTGCTGCAAACCAGGAAAATATAGTAGTTTTGTATTTATAGACAGTCTGTGTTTTTGTAAGTAATCTGTACTTACTAAGTTCCAGAGCAAATAAAAGCAATTTAAAAAATAGGCTTGATTTTCATGTATAGCAAGACACAAATTCATAGTCCATCGTCAGGGCAAAGTGGCTGTAAATTACTGCAATTTAATCCCATTTTAAGGGAATTTTATCGTGCCAAAGCAATGTGAGATGGTCTCATGGCAGAAGAGCATCAGGCCTCACATGATTGCCTGTATCAGGACGGTCGCTATAACTACGTGCAGCGCAGTGAAACCATGAAGTTGGAGCTATGCTTCCAGTAAATTACTGAAAATACTTTTCCAGCCTGGTGACCAGCTTTTGCAAGAAAATGTTTATATGTAGAAGTTTAGCAGATTCTGGCTCAGCTGCTCCATTGGGAGTGTGAATTTGGGGATGAAATGAAAGCACTTTCCCTGCTGCATAAACCCAGCAACTGAGAGACGGATGTTAAAGTCGCATCAACCGGTAACAGCTGCCAGCACCAGCGATATCAGGGAGGCAATCTCTTGTTCAGAGAGGGGCAAGCCATATAAATCCTTAAAGATGTAAGTGGATGCTTTGCAGTGTACCCAGAGCACGCAGGAAACGAGCAGAAATTGTGGTGGCAGTGTTGCAGACTGCGCCTCTGGCCTGGCTTGTACAACAGCAGGTCTGCACCAGCGGAAGCTCCCGAGGAGCCTTTCTTGGTGACACTTTCTGATAACCAGCCAGGAGGACCCCCGGGCAGGGAGATGAAAATCTGCTGTTTCTCCACATGGTTTTGCTGTGCAGCTCTAGATGCCACTGAAAATTACCTCTTCTTTTGAAGAAAATACCCCTGTTTGTGGGGGGCAAAATTCTAGCGTTGAGATTCTGTCATTTTCATTAATAAGGAGTTGGATGCTACTGAAAGCATCCTTCAAGTGATTAATCTGATTTGGCGTTGACCATTCAATGAAAAACGGCAGAATTTTTTTATAGTACTTTTGATTATGGTCTGAAAAGAAATGAAAGAAGTAACTGTGAAACTTGCCTGTTTCAAAGTCTTAATGTGACATTTCAGGCATCACGCTACACAGCTTAACATCATTTCCAAATTAGGTTCTCACTTTTTGGTTGGCACTGTGAGGTTTTATTAAATCAGTAGTTTTCGAATGTTTCTATGCTATGAGTACAGCTGACAGCTGAAAAATGTCTTGAGATAACCTCAGCATGGTAATTAAGAAAGGAAGTTGACTGTGGCTGTCTCAAGCCCACTGTTGAAGTGTTACTGCTGTAAAGTACTGGACAGGATCACACGAATACAACAAAGCGATGTATCAACAGAATTTGTGGGCTGTAGCTTACCATTAGCTCTTCTCCACAAAACCAGATATGGTTTCATATGTGTTTAGCAGAATTTAGTTGTGCTTCAATTCTGCATCAGGGAAGAACTGGAAAACATTCCTTATCCACCAACACTGTCATTCTGCAGTGGAAGGGGAGCCAGCAAAACCTCACTAATGCAGCAGTGAGTGTGAGCGCTGCAAGTCATGGGTGCAGAACTTTGGTGTTGCTCGAAAACGAGCAGCTGCCAAAGTAGCAGGGAGCAATAGTCCCAGCAGTCACGTTCTGCTGGAGGCTGTGCTGGGGGATTGCTGTCACTGCTGTCACAGCAGCTGGAGGATAACGTGGAAGATGGTCTGAACACTAACCATGTGTTCCTTGCAGGGTGGGTACGGGGGGATGTGCTTGTGCCCCACTCGTGGCAGTGCCCTGCATTTGTTGCAGGTTCTTTGATCTTTCCCACCTGGCACAATTGCTTGTCACTGTGTCTGCATCGTGTTTCTTTTGCACAAGAAGTGTAAATTCCTAAGGGATGAGGGGGGCCTGAGCTTGACACACCTGTCTTTACCTGACAAAATGTATGAAACTGCTGGAAACCACATGAGGATTCTACTATGGTTTTGGGGGTTTCCCCAATGGGGGGCTGTGGTCACCTGTCACATAGGAAAGGCCCAGCATGTGCCGGAAAGGGAACAAGCACATCTCCTGGCAGAAATTGGCACGAAGGGCTGTGGTTATGTACTGTGCACGATGCCGCTTGTCAAGCGCAAGTGTAAGCATGGCGCACCAGTCTCAGTAACGGACACTTGCCTGGTTTGAGGTTGCTGTATATCTCTTTTCCTCATGAATGACAGTTAAAGTTATCCTGGTTTATGTCAAATTACAGATGAGACTGGCTCTCTGAATATAAAAGTGCGAGAACAAGACCCCTACGGAGTTAGGGGTCCGTTTTGGTCATCCCTGCGCACATGGTCACTGAAAGAATATGACGCCACTCACTCTAGGCAAAAAACTTCTTCCCTTTTATTGATAGGCATGTCAGTGGGCACACAATTGGCAGCTTGCATTTTTTGTTTTGTTTGTTGAATGACTGTGCTTAAAAACTGGTAAAGTCTTTTGTGCTCAAAGGCATTGAATTAATGACTTACTGAATTATCTGTTAACTTCCTCTCATCATCTGTGTGCTCCTGTTTTTCTCATTACCAAGATTCAGTCTAAAACATCTGTCTTAAAAATCCCTTATGTAACTTTTTTTTTGTTTCCATCAATTTAAATGCAGGTTTTAAAATTCACATATCTTTCAGTGGAGTTTTAATTCTGGATTAAAAGCCACTGGGTAAAATATCTCTGAGCTTGAATCAAGTCCACCAGGATTCAAAAATATAGCATGGGCAATGTTCTCATAATGTTCAAACGTTAGCTCTCCTAAAATATCTCTCTTTTCATATCTGTGATCCTTTTCATGCAACATATGTAAAAATCAAGAAAATCAAGGAAAAATTTCTGTGCTTCCCACTGAAAAACAGAAACTCTGCGTTAAGCTTTGCCGTAGTGCGGGGATTTGCATGATCTTTAAACCAACGGAAAGCCAACTAGATGTCAGCTTTAAGTATCTGAAATGGCTTCTCAAAATACTGAGCTGAGGAATGAGCAAGAAGGATTTATGTATTAATTTTAGTGGTAAAGAGTAGAGGCTTTTCTCCTCTTAACCTATTCCATATGACCCAGCACTGTCTGCAGTATTATATGTTTAATATAAAAGTGACAAGAGATTAAGGTTACATCGGAATTGGAGAAAAGTGAAGGAAAACAGGCCTTGAAATAGATACTCTGCTCTGGCATATGGTTGTGTAAGATATAAATCAATGTAAAATCTGAACTACCAGGTATAACTTCTGCTAACTCCAGAAAAAAAAAAAAGGAAAAAGGAAGAAATCTTGACAGCATGTTCAGCTGAAATTGGGCTTTAATTGTAACTACGCATAGGACGCGGGCAGTTTGATGTAGGCAAGTGTGCACACCCATTTATTGTGATTAATTTAATTTACTACAATTAAGGAATTCTAAGGAGGCTACATAGTAAGAAAAAATGTTTTCCTACCTGTCCTGTATATACATGTTAACTCTAATTTATCCTTGTGCTGGGTGCAGCATGTGAATACTAAGCTGTGGGATAGAGTGTGGAAGGCATCTCCTTTTTTAATTTATAAAAGAAATCCAAAGAATAAAGGTTTTAAATCAATGAATGCAGGAAAAGTTATGATAACTGTATGTTTTTGTATTGCACTTGCAAAATGATTTAAATTATTTATAAGCCATAAAATTTTTAACACTTTAATGTACAGGTGCACACACAAAAATGTAAAAATGAACTAAAAAAGATGGTGGTTTCCCTCTGGCTGAAATCTAGACTATGATTTAGCAAGAATTCATTATTGTGAAACATTTGATCAACTGAAGCATCATTATTTGCTGCTCAAAACACCTATACATTCAACATGGTTTATTCTTATCACCAAATATGCAAAAATATCTTCCATCAAACATAGCTAATTCTGTTCTAACTAATATTTTCCTCCTCCACCTTTACCTCCCACTGAAATTGAACTTATGCAAATAAGTCAGTGAACATGGAGAACCTCCTTGTCCTCCCCCTGAGGTTAGGGGGAGAAGATCTGGGCGGGCTTGAGAGTCTCCTTGTGTTGTGGTAGGCATTTTGTAAAACCAGAGCAAAGTTAAACCCGAATAGATCTCTGTAAGTAACCTTGGAGATCCCGCAAGGGATCCATGGGGGGCAGTGGAGAAGTGGTAGGACAATTTTTTAAAGACTTTTTAACCGTGAGGAAGGTGGTGTGCACCCATATCATTCATATAGATTGGCTTTCAGCTATGATGTTAATTTTGATTACTTGGTGGTATTTAAGGGACCCAGTCAAGAAGATCAAGTACTGTGCAAACATGGGAGAGGAGTGCAGTCCTACCCCAGGCTAGAGCCGAAACACGTGTTAGTCGGCCCTCTCTACTGCAGTGGACTCAACACGGGCGCTGAAAGAGAGGAAGCCCCTTTGTCTGCAAATGCAAGTGGTGTCAGTGTGGAGTTAGTTGCCAAGTTGTTAGCATTAAGATTTCATCATGTTCCACATTTGCAGGTTTAATATAACCCCATGCATCTCCTTAACAAGAAGTAATTGTCACATACTGAAAAATGTGTCTAAAAATTTACCAGCTGTGTACTCATTTGAAGCATAATTGTTTATGAGGTGTGCCTATGTAATTTAGTTGTATGTGTAAGAAAGACTCTTACCTATCAGTCCTATACCTGGGCTAGTGCAAATCCAGATTTAGCACAGCACTCATTTCTGCTCATGTGTATGCAAATACACCTGGGTACCTAAATGTAGGATTAAAGTGATTTAAAGGCCATGGTCATTTCGGTAATGCATCCATTCTTTGATGCAAAATATGTCTGCAGGTTTTCAAATGACAGTAAGGTATCTTGCCCTGAATATAACTCTGTTTCACATAGCAATCTGCAGCAAAGTCTTCTGCAAATGAAGGAATATTAATATATATATGTCTATATACATATATAGGCATACAAACACACATGCATTTATACATGGATATCATATTTTTTTTGTACAGGGATGTATAGATTCGTTATTGAAACAGTTGGTTTTAAATATACACTGATTTATTTTCCTGGGTTTGTACATATGTATATGTGTGGTCACACCTCTACATCCAGTCTAGCAAATAATCCATCATTCTGCAAGCAATCACAAAGGTTTATTTAAAACTAAAAAAATATTAATTGTGTATGAAAGGGAAATGGGTATTTCATGATGACTATGCCTGTATCTGCAGATGGCCCAAAAAAAAAAAACCCAACAGAAATTTGGAAATAGCTAAGCTTTCTGGAAAGAAAACAAAATCATTGCTGAAGGTTGTAAAGAAGAACTACTTCACATATTGTTGGCCAAAAATATTTGGGGAGATTTTGAAGAGTTAAACTTGTTTAAAAAAATCTACAAAAATATAAATGCCTTTTTGATTTGTCTCAAACTTCAAGAAAGGTGAACTGTGTTAAAAGAGGATGTGGCATGAAAAATTTGAAGTGGTTTGGGGCCCAAAGCTGCAGACATTTCCACATTGAATAATTCTACACACACAGTAGTTTCATTGAAGTAAATGACTTAAATATCATGCATTTTATAATATCAGTCCTTCAGTTTGGCTACAGTGCATTTAGACTTGGGTGCTTTTTTAACCGTGAGTCCGTTCTGTTAGACAGAATGACATTTCATAGGTACGTGTGATAGCACTGTAGGCACTGCGTAGCACTTCATCCATGTTCATCTGCAAGCGTATCTGTATCCCCATCTGGACTCAAAAGTGCTTCTATGCCGGTGGTGAATATATATACACACATATATATGTATGTGTGTGTGTACAAAAACAGAGACTATGGGGGAGCGCAGACGGACAGATGGTTGGCGAACTTCTGTGCTCGAACATACACACGTGTGACATTTGCACGCCAGCTGCTCCACGTATGGCTGTATCTGTGGTGAGACTCAAGAAGAATTTCTTCTCTGTTTAGGAACAGAGAAGAAAAATTATCACAGGGAAGGGTGGGAAAGGAAGATGACAGTATCTTGCAGAAGGGAAACGCTTGGTAAGCACAAGGGCGCGTGTCATGCTTCAGTCATGACATGTCGCTCCATCTTTGCTGGCTTTGGACTATATTGGATCAGGCTGAGAATGTGAAGGAGTTACTTTCCTACACTCAATTTACCCAAGTTTTAATTTGGAGAGGATGCAACGTTTATACTGAAAGTGGATCACTTTTGAAAATGCCCTGTAGTGCCATGAATTCCACGCAGACTGTAACTTACCATGTTATGTCATAGATGTGGAGAAAAATGACTTCAGGCTCATGTCTTGAATTCTGAAGCAGGTACTTAGCACTGCCAGATTTCATTGACTTCTATCCTGTTTCGGATCTCAGATCAATACACGAGAGTCTTTAGACTTTTCGTTAATTTTTTGAGTGGTTCTAATCATTTGTGTTCGCGCTTAATTTGTAAGTAGCCGAATCAAGGTGTGATTAGTGACAGCTAAAGGGCTCTTGAAGATAAAATAAATATTTATTTTGTCTAATTGGGTAATAAAAATGAAATTTAAATAGTTTTATTTCAGTGACTGTAGTGAATTGAATAGATCTTTAGACATGTCATTATCCATTGCCTGTATATTCATTATAGGTACTATTACTAAAGTAACGAATTAGCATTTTTAGAATTTGAGCTATCTCATTATACAGCTCTAGACACATGTGCAATGTATAAGCATGTGTATAAATATGTTCATTTTCTTACATGGAGAGCTTTCATCCCATTATTAGGACTTCACGTCTTATTTCATCTTGCAAATAACATTGGTTTGTATTTGTTGTTACTTTATAGCAAAATTCCCCAGTCTCAACATGAGGGAATTTCCTTTAAATCTGAGTATTTGAGTTCCCTTGCAAAAAGTAAAGTTGGCAAGGTGACTAAATATTTGATCATAAAACCTTTTCTTCTGTTTCAGTTGTTAAAACTGCCGAAGAAGGAAACCGAGGTTTAAATTTTCAGGTGTTGTCTTGATCCAGAAGTATGTTTTTCCAAAGGCTCCTAAGAAAGTGGGTGTCCATTTTCTTTATACTTCATAAATTACATTTAAAAAAAATAAAAATTGTACTTTTATTTTAAAAGAAAGCTCTAACATTTGAAAACAGAAACAGGATTTCAGATTTCTGAATAGGAGAGTGAAAGAAAAAATTCTAAGTTGTGTCTGCAATTTTTTTTAATGCTGGAAGAAGATTGTTTTTGAGATGACAAGACATCCTGGCTTTGAAAATATGGGTTCATTGTATGTTTCTTGCTCTTCTAACTTTAGGAAGCCATTGAAGATACGATTGTACTTAAGGAAAAAATATCTGTATTAAAGCTTTCACAAAGCTTCTAGAAATCCTCTTGATTCTTTAAAACATAAAAGCACATTGAGATTGTCTGGCCATTAATCGACCAGTATCATACATATACCAGATAGCTGAAGCTTTCTGCCAATCACATAACCTGCCATCTTGTGCATGGGCCAGAGAATGAAGATGGCCCCTGGGGTAGCCAGCTTGGGAAATGAACAAGTTGAATGCAGATTATTTGGTGGAGTAATCTGGGGAAAAAATGGACCATCTTGCAAAGTTACGGGCTGCGAGCCAGTTCTCCTCCATGGCAGCCGTACCGCCACTGAATGCCACTATGGACTGAAACACTGACGCTGTCTGAGGCAGCAGGAGGCTGTTTCCTAGACTGGCAAGACAGGGACATATTATGCTATAGGTCGAAATAGTCTTAAAATGAGTTTAAAAAAGCAGGAGACAGCTAACACAAATGTCAGAGCATCAGCTTAATGAATGTATGACAGGAAACTTCTCAGCAAGGGGCCATTTGCTTGCAGAGCAGCTGCAGTCTCCAGACGGACCACAGTGCTAGTTTCCAGTAGCCCTGTGCTGTGGCAGCAAAGCCCCATGCAGCAGTCTGGAGGTTTGCACCTGACTGGAGCAAGTACCTTGGGCTTGAAAACAAGGTAGCCTGACCTTGGCAACCTGGTGAATTAGCTGAGCATCCAGACTGGACCCACAACAGCCGTGATATCTCCGTCGTGGAGGTCAGTCGTCTCCCTGCTGCTTTTTCTGGGTGCTGCCCCTAAGCAGGCAATAGCATCTCTGCCCTGTCTTGTTTCGCTGCCAGTCTTCCTCTTCCTCACTCTCCTTCTGCTTGCTGGAGTGTTTCTGAGGCCCCATCTGTGCCCTGCAGTGCCCACTGCACCCACAGAAGTGAAGGTGTAAAACCGCGTGCTGTCTGGGCAGTGTGGCAAGTCTCCATGTCCCCTTCCTCTCCTCAAGAGCCTCCAGCTAAGAGATGCAAGGAGAGCTTTTATGTGTCTGCGGTGCAGTTAGAAGGAGCTGTGATTACAATCGACACGGCAGAGGAGAACTGTAAGCACTGTTTTGCAGACCCCACCTCTGCGTGAGGTGGGACTTACAGGGGTATGTGGGCAGGAAAAGACAGTATGTGCTTTCAGGTATCACACAGCAAGTGGAAGTCTCTCTGGTGGTTTTCAACTTTTTAAAAAATTAGTATAAATATTTTTGTTTCCTTGAGATGTCAGGGTTCTTCAAGAGTTAGTGTACCCCAGTGCTCAAACTGAAAAATCAGCCTGCTTTTATCCTGCTATCAACAGGAACTGCACTGAGATGTAATTGCGGTAGGAACCAGATAATGACAATAATAGTTAGCATGTTAATTGCTTTAACTTTCTGAGGCATTTTGTGACTGCCTGATCTAAGAAGCCTGTTGTCTTGCCTGTGTGGTTTGTTTATGTATGAGCTAATTCCTTCCAAATCCCAGCCTACCTGAGGGTGCACTATCAATATCCAAGATAGGTTTTGAAGTTAGGAGCTCCTGACTATTTATTTTCCCCTATCATAAGGCACTGTCCATCTCCCGAAGATGTTTTGCCATAGTGAGCCATGCTCACAATGATCTTATAGTAGATGCCAGAGGCATTCCTGGCATAAATGAAAATCCTGTTTGGTTCAGTTGATAAGCTTACCCCTTCTGATAAAGGCAGTCCTGCTTCCTTTTGTTGCTAGAACTGTTTCAACCAATATCAGTTAGATTAGTTTTTCATGGGATGTATATTCATGTGAATCTTCCACCTGCAAAGACCTTGGTGCTGCTGTGCTCTTCTTCTCTCCCCATCATGTTACCACTGACCTTCTCCATATTGTATTAATCTGTGATGAAGTCTGAGGCATTTACATACATGAGATCGCTGAGCTCCAGAACAGTCAGTGGCTGGAGAGCGGCTGTTGTACGGCTTCTGGTGCTCATGTTGTCAGTGAAGTCGAGGACTCTATAACCACACAGCATTGCCAAGGTTCCGTATTCCAAAGAGAGAGGGAACAAAAAAAGGAAAGCAAAGAAAAAAAATGTTATATTAGTTACATAGACAATATGGTACAGTTGAAAAAACAGTGCCCTATCTAAATCTGTGCGAGAATTTTCTTTGAGGTCACTCTCAAAGTTTCTTAAAGGTCACCATTCAGAATGGCTGCATCAGAATTAGACACGTATTCTTACACTTAATAATATCAACATTCTCACCCTATTCAAATCAAGTCTTCTAGTTTTATGAGTGAAGAAAGCATAAACCAAAGGAGTGTAAAAGAAGATACAAGTTTATATCTGGAATTCCAGATCCAAAGTGGACTCGGTAAAGTTAGTAAAATTTGGAAAGCCAAGTTGGGGAAGAATGCAATCTGTCAGTGGCTTAGACTCAGCTGTGTGCCATCAGAAGATAGCAGAGCATGCTGTACTGTTGGACTAACATCATAGTATTTAATAGGAGAGAAAGGAACCAAAGGTTTTGCAAATATTTACACAAATGGTTGTATGCTGAGGTGTGGAATTGCCCAGTAGTGGCCTGTCCTTTAAAGTATGTTGTTTTCTGTTGATATTTAAAGAGTTTTTCCGTTAGTTGAGGTGAACTTGCATAATTATTTTAATACACCAAAACTGCTCTTACTCCGAGGCTGCCTCAAGGACAGGCTATGTACATAGTTGAAAATACACCTCCAGTATGCAGTCCCAGCCATATATGGAAACAAGTGGACTCCAAATGGCTGTGAACAAAAGCAAGACCAGGACCACTGATGGCAATCTGTCCCCAGGATGAGAGTATGGACCGTATTATATATTGTTCATTTTTATTTGGCAAAGGATTGTATAACAGTGTAATTTGATTTAAAAACAAATCCACATTGTCATGGTGGAATATTTCAGCTTTTGTCATTGTGTGTGTCAACTAGCCATATTCACTAGCCCTTGAAATCTTTCTCAGTCTTTAATCATGTATATGCTTTAAAAGCAGCCAACATAATCAGACCTGGTAATCACCAAGACCGAGTACCACAACAAACCTTTTTTCCTGTCCTACTCTGTTCTGGCACGTGTGAAATAGCAAATACCATGCTTCAGGCATCCTTATTTTCCCGCACGTTTGTATATACACAAAAGAATGACCCTGAAGGCATTAAGGACTACTTGCACCAAAGAAAAGTTTGTCCTGAAAAGGAGACTTGGTGCATGCTAACTTTCTCGTGGGAGCAGGAATTTTTGTCTGAATCACCTGCTACTGGCTTGTGTTTTCAAACTGACATGATTTTGAAGTTGCATACCCTGAAGGAAAGATGATGATGATGTCTTTAAGTAACTGGACTGTGTGTCTTGCGTATACTTTTCAAATTTTTCATGGGTGTATTTTGTAAATGTCTTATTTAATTCCCTTGAGAGTTTGTTTGGGGCATGGAGAAGGTGAGACAGTAGAGTTAGACCTACTGAATCTTTAAAAGCTTCCAACTGCTGCCACCAAAACTTCAATTCACAGAGCAGCTCGTTTCCCAGCAGCCAGGAATGTTGTGAAGCGGCCTCAGCCTCCATCCCACTTCCTAGAAGTGAGCTGAGATGGCGAGTGCACGGTCGCGCCGGCAGATCAGGAAGCGCTGTCTGTTGCAATGACTTCTCTAGATACCGGTAACTCAAGTACGCACGAGGGTGCCACGCAGGTTTGGTGCCGCCTCTATAAAGCCACATGCTCCGGCCAAGCCACTGACACATCTTCTTTTGGCCGGTGCATGGGGTGGGAGCGACGCAGGTGTGCCAGCAGCACCAGAGCAGGTAGGGTACTCACCACCTCGCTGCGAAATGAAAGCAGGGGAGTTGCACGTAGCAGTCACCAGCGCCTGTAAAACGTTCTAAGCTCCTGTAGCGCTGTTCTCTTCTTTCCCTTTGTTTTTCCCCTTTGTGGAGTAAGCCAAAGCTTTGAGTGTGCTAAAAATGTGCCTGTGTGTGGTGAGGGGGGTAGAGGGAAGTAAAACTGGAGAGTGTGATGGTAACGTGGAGCATATGCGCTTTGTGGCTATCATTCATTTCTGTGCAAATAACCTGAAGCTACGACTTCCCTCTTCATACACAGAGATAGAAATGCATTATTTGTACAACGCACAAGAGGCATTTTGAAATTATGCAGTGATGCCTTTTTTTAAAATTACTTTTGTTGAGCAGAACTAATCTGCCTTCAGTTTTGCAGCCAGTGATTTTCGTAGCATCTTGTGTGTCGCCCCGTGTGAGCAGTGAACGTTGCGCACAGCTAGCGGGGAAGAGGCAAACGCTTTCAAAACAGGAAAATTTGACTGAATGCTGGCAGGAGCTCAAAAGCAATTACACACTCTGAAGAGGTGCTCTCAGTTCGGTTTTACACGAGAGTAAATGTCAGGGCAGCTGTACCCCCTTCAAATGAAATCGTTTGACTGGGGCAAGCACTGGTGGTGTGGCTTTCCTGGGCTCGTGCTTCTTGCTTGTTGAAAGTGATTTGTAAGAAAAAAAAATGATTGAACTTCTGTGTATTTTTCCTGTGAATCCTTCATTGCTTTTGAAAACTGTTAAGGTTCATGTTGCTTGAGATTCACACCCAAAGCCTCTGCTTCCTCGCTGTCACAAGTGGTTCTGCGTTAGTGTTCATTGTAGAATTGCTTAAATAGTCAGATTGGTGATTGAAGGGCTTTTTTTCTCTTGATTACCTCTAGAAAGCATGGGAATATTTTCAAGGGAATCTGAACTGATTGGTTAAGGGGGATTCAGGATTCTGTCAGTCTTGGTGGTAGTCAGAGAGAGGAAATGTCTCACTTAAAAGCAGGTTAGTAGCAGTTAGGCCGAAGTTTAAATGATTTTATTGGCTTTTTAGACAATTGGAGGCAAGAAAAGTTGTTGTCAGTGGAGAATGGCAGAGATAATAGGACTGTTAGCCCCCATTGAGCAGCAAGGTTATTTATCTAAGTGGCTGTTGACATGTATCTGGGAGGGAACATCAAGGTTCAGCATCCTTGATGTGGGGTACTGCCCATGGCTGTTCAAAGACTTGTCCAGGTGTCTTTATATTGATGAAGAATGGTTCTGCTCTCTGCGGGTTATAAATGTTACATTTTAATTTTACTCTTCCAGAAACGTCATTTGACTCACTGAAGAATTAAAAACGACAGCACCAGAGAGCCGTGTGGGAGAAAAGGGGATTTTAGACTGAAGTGACACAATCAAGTCTTGAGAAGTAAAGAGATTTGGATGGTTTCTCACCAAATGGAAGTTATTTAGAAAGCCTCTGAGACCACTGCATTTGTCTATCCCACTCCTGCTGTGCAGAGACAGTGCTCTTGGCCCTGGGCGTGAATAAAATGCTGGATTCAATCAAGTGTGTCCTGGTGGGAGACTCTGCTGTGGGGAAAACATCTCTCTTGGTACGTTTCACCTCTGAGACTTTTCCAGATGACTACAGACCCACCGTGTATGAGAATACTGGAGTGGATGTCTTCATGGATGGTGCACAGATTAGCCTGGGCCTTTGGGACACATCTGGCAGCGATGCCTTCAAAGGCATTCGCCCCCTCTCATACCAACAGGCAGATGTGGTATTAATGTGCTACTCGGTGGCGAACCACAATTCCTTTCTGAACCTGAGGAACAAGTGGATCGGCGAGGTCCGCAGCCATTTGCCCCGCGTCCCCGTTTTGGTAGTGGCTACGCAGACTGACCAGCGCGACACGGGGCCTTACCGCTCCGCCTGCATCAGCCCAATGGACGGGAAGCGGCTCGCCCAGGACGTGCGAGCCAAAGGCTATTTGGAGTGCTCTGCCCTCAGCAACAGGGGGGTGCAGCAGGTGTTTGAGTACGCCGTGCGGACAGCGGTCAATCAAGACAAAAGGCAGAACAGGCGGAAGCTGTTCTCCCTCAACGAGTGCAAGATATTTTGAGGGCTGCTGGCAGTGGTGTTGCTGGCGTTCGTCCTGTCTTCGCACAAAGATACTGTGGCAGAGAGAATGGGAGGCGAATCGGAAGGAGGACTCCTGGCAGGACTGCAGTGCAGGTGCCCGTGGCGAGGCAGGTGTACGCTATCTGATCTGCTCCCTCCCCACACACATTGGAACTGTCTTGAAAAACAAAAGGTGCATGTCCTTGTTCACAAGCCCGTGTTTGGACTTTGCTGGGCTGGCGTGGAGTGGACCTAGCCTGGAGATCTCCAGATAATAGCTGTGCTGATTTGTTGTTGTTTCTGTTGATGTTCCTCAGTTGTTGGTTTGTCTGCATTTATTTAATTACTAACTTCTGCCTAGATCATCCCCCAGCTCTTGACATATCTGTCCATGTTGAGTTGTTTGGGTTTTTTTACATTAAGAACTTAGTGTATAAAATCTGACCACTGTGTATTTTATTTAAGAGACTCTTGTATATGTTGTTGTAAAATCCTGACAGGTTTTTTTTACATATATCTTGGAGGTTCTTACTTTAGCCAACCACAGAAGCAAATTGTCCTATCCACATAACCAATGGCCTGTGGGGCAAACCTAGCATTCCTTAGACATGCCCGAGTCACTGTGTAACAGTAATCAAATGCAGAACATCCATCATAGGAACAATCAAAACTTAGTGGCACTTGACAGCTGTCCTGTGGATTTGTGAGATTTTGTTATCTTGGTCTTGTTCCTCAGCAATGTGGTCAAAGGTGGCACAAACTGGGAGGAAACTCACCTGATTCTTCCTAGTCCTCACCTGGTTACAACCCCAGAAGGGCTCGCTTGCAGTCAGGGCTGGTTTAGACATAAGGTCAGGGTGGCAGAGATGAACCTGTGCTATTGTCAGCACTGTGGTCCCTGCTGTAATCCTGGAGGAAAAATATTTCGTTGTTCATGGATGGAAGGTATTTTTTCATGAGCACTAAAATTCTCACATAGTTTTAGGACATTTATTTTTGAAACAACGGGTTTGGTAAATCCAGTCACCTACCGTAATAAAAAAACAAGTGCCCAGCAATACTGAATGTGTGTAGTTAGAATGGGCAAATCACTTTTTCTCTTTTTTGAGTTAGCATGCCACGTATAACCACCTGGGTTGTATCAAAATAAGGCTGAAACAGGCTTTACATCCTGGGGAGTCTGGCAAGACTAAGAGGCAAATCCTGACATACCTACTCAGGCCAAGGTACCCTCCGGCACAGAAAGCCAGGCTGAGGAGGTGGAAACTCCAGTGTATTTACAAGAACTCTGTGAGAAGATGGAGCGGGGTCAACACGCAATGCCGGACATTCCTCGTGAGTTATGGTGTTTCCCTCCTCAGGTTATCTGTCCCCTCTGCCCCACAGCGTCTCTCAGGTTTTGCAGATCTGTCTCATCCTAAGGTTTCTGCTGCCTGCAGAGGGAATCCCCTGGGGGATTCCTTAGTGCAGCGAGATTTTTTTTTTTTCTCCCTTTCCCTGTCCTTCTACTAGCTCAGAACTGACCCTTGAGGGGCTCATTCCCTGGTACCATAAAAGATGGTAGGATGATTCCTTTTCCACATGGATCCTGAGAGAGTGACCTGTGTCTGTTTTGACTGGGCCCTGATTCATGTGTTTCAGCAGGAATGGGTGCAGTGGCTTGTCTGAGTCAAATCCGAGGTGAGACTTCAGCAGTGCCTCTACCAAGCAAATAAGCTATAGCTCATATCTTAGCTATCTATAGTCTGTCCCTTAAAAATTAGTTGGATGTTCATCTTCATGCTCTGTTCTACCTCTGAGCTTGACTATAAAGACAATTTCCAAAATAAATCATTCTCCTACAATGAATCCCAGAGATGATCTCACCAGTGATGTAGGTGAGCAAGTATTTGCATTGCAGGCACCTTGAACACCAGTGGTGCATGGGACACTTGAGGTAGTGATTGTCTTGCCATCTCCCAGGCTGGTGAATATCAGTCACTCATCAACCTGATTGTAAAGGAGGCTTCTGGTCATAAAAACATGCTGGTCTCATGTGAGGTTTTCGTATCAGCTTTAAATCTTCACAGGCTTCTGCATCCGAGCGCACAAGACGAGGGCTCCCATTGCCACCCGTCTTTCTTGTGCTCTTCTCTTTTCTACTTTCTCTGCAGGTGTTGATTGCAAATCCTTTGCCCCCTGAAACACTAAAACTGGCGTATCTGCAAAAGACCCTGAAGGGTGTGATACACGGAGTTACACGAGTGGTCGGGTATTTGCCGTCATTGGTAAAAAACCTTTCGGCCTTTGGAAGAAATACATTTCTAGATCTCAACTCTTGCAATGTCTCTTCACTGAAGGTTTTGGTTTTTGTAACCCTAATTTAAAAGCAGCCACTGTTACTGTTTGAACATTAAAGATCACATGCAAAATGTCACGTTGTGAATCTTCAAATGTGTTATGATTGTGGACTTTTTTGTTACGGTCTCCACCCCGCTAATGGATTTAATACCTGGTTTCAACTCTTTTTGAGACCTGTTTTTGCCAGCATGTTCTGCTAAAAGGTCTTTTCTTCTCTGTGGGTTGAGCTTTGTTTTCAACAATTCATACTGCTTTTTTTATGTTTTGAAGAGCAGTAACAGTTAGGCCAGGATGCTGCGTTGTGGCATCTGCCGTGGGATGCTGGGTTCAGGGACCAAAAAGGCTCCAGACAGTAGTCATACCACATAAATCCTGATGAAGACGTGCTCCAGAATCATGCCATAACTGAAAACCCCATCTCATCCGTATTTGCTTCACAAGGCAGTGTATTACAAAATGAGGAAATCAAGGTTTGCATGCGATTCAGTGAAGCAGAGTGGGTAAGCTTCCCTGAGACACAGAACTGACGATACGGGATGCACAGGGAATTAATTTAGGGGTGGCTTGACATACTCTTGATTGTGCATCCTAGAGGCAGTGCAAAGCATGAGACCACCAAAAGCTGGCTGGCTTTTTGAAATCAAATTGGAGAGGGGACAAAGCAACAGCGGCATTTTGGGTCGGTGCTGTGTGGAAAAACACCAGACTGTTCCAATTTTCACAGCCTGGTTGTTTTCAGAGTCTCAGAGCTGAAAGGCACTTTTCACTGGTGACAAACTGCGAAGCACAGCATTGTAGTGCCTAATTATGTAGCTTTCCCTGAGCTGTAGAACTGATGTGCCCCAAAAGTGTGGCGACTCGCATGCAGAGAGCGAAACCCGGCCATGGCAGAACTTGGAAGAAGATTTGGCTGAGTGGCTTATTGGGATGGGGTTTGTACAACTGCTGCCCGGGGTGGGAACAGCGAGGAGCTGCTGAGGGCTCCCGTAAAGCCCTACCCAGGGTGGTTTTGGTAGCGTTACTTGGGCAGCAGGGCCCCTGGGTACGTCTCTGTGGTAAAAATCTGACTCTAATATTCAAAGTACATTCAAACGACAGCTGGGCACACGTGTCAGCTTTCAGTTGCCTTGGTCTGAAAAACAGCAGGCTGGGGGGAGACCGAGGCAAAGTGCAGCTAATACTCAGCCCGGTCGAGCTGCTTAGCTAAGGGAAGGGACCTTGCCCACATGTTCCCTTTCTATCCTCTCAAACCCATCCCTTCCAGTGCATTACTCCATCGCTAATTTTACTTTCGCTTGCTATTGAAATAGGTTAAAAGTTTAAAAAAAAAAAAGAAGATTAAATACTTGGAAGTCAAAAAGAAGACACTGGTATTTTTGTCTGCGTCTGACTTCTCTTTTTCACCGAAAAAGTCGTTTTGAGTGACTAATTGTTTTACTGTATTCTGCCAGTGGGATAAAAAGTAGAATAATTGAATTGTGTTTTAAATCAGAAGGCATTCTTTTAGCAGAAAAAAAAGAAGTGCGTTCCTTTAGTAATTTGCAAAATGTGGTGAGTACATGTCACGTTATTTTAAATACCCTTTCCCCAGTCTTTTTGTACTTACTCAGTCTCTAGCACACAATATAAATATTTTCTAAGAATAAATAAGAAAAATCTGTCTCTGATGTACTTCTCATATGGGAAGTTACTCAAGCTTGTTAGATATAATTGAAACTGTTTTGCCAGATATTGGCAATTAAGAGTTTGCAAATATTTGTGGGGTTTTTGTGAGTGCTCTGGGATTGCTGAGGTGCCTGAACACATGCTAGCCAATTCTTGTGTTGATAAAGAAAATGCATTTAAAGCAGTCTCTTTGTACACAGCACCACAATGAAATAAATCACCCCAGGGATCAGACATAAAGAAAAAAAGAAACGTCGGCACCCTGACATCTCAGCCTTTCCTGCTTTTGAGTGAATACAGCCATTAAAATAATTTCAAATAAATGGGGCAATTCATGTCTTTTAGCACTTTCTCCTAATGCCCGTGCTACACGGGGCTCAGGTTAATATCCAAAGAATAAAAAGCTTCATTTCAGAACATGATAACAGCTTGTCTGCTCCTGCCTTTGTGAGCAAGTTAACTACCTTGACTTAATTAAAAGTCAGCTCAGCCTCTGAAAAAAAGCCAGATATGAGCACAATCGGGTTAGCCAAACTCCTTTGTTAGAAACGACAGTAATGGATGTGAGGAGACATATTTTACATCTCAGAGATTTCCTGTACAGCTGTAAGCACAATAAACCCAGACCAGTTACCACTGCGTACCTGTCCTAGCTGACCCATGCGCCCTTCACATCGTGCCCTGAGCAGCCAGCTGCTGAAAAAATACTCAGGAGGAAACAACATCTAGACGTTTACATTGCTGTAACCGCTTAACTACAGCTCCAGTGGCCTCTCCCTTGCCCTGGACCTCTTGCTCCATCACCGTGTGACCACGCAGCTGCTGTGTGCCCGCGTGGTCTGTGTTGCTGGGGAGGCAGAAGGAGAGCATGGCCACTGGGCAGCCCTTCCCATGCTGCCCCAGGGAAAAGGGTTTTAAACTGGACAGAAGCGGTGCTCCTCCAGGCTCCCACTTACCAAGGTATCCCAGGGAATCACTCTGCTCTGCAAACAGAGCCGGCTCTGCCACACTTACACTTCTGTCACCTGCAGCTGCCCTTGTGGATTTCTTTTGTGTGCTGTTTCTAAAATCAGTGTTTCTCTAAACTCTTTACCCAGGCTTGGTTTCTGCAGGCACCATTGTGCTGGTAGCCTGGGCCAAAGGGTGCACGTCCCCTTTGCTGGGCTCCAGCTGCTGCATTTCAGGGCCCGGGGTGGGGAGAGGTCTCCAAGCGCTGAGCCACAACCTGTGGTACATCCCTTCCTGAGCATGGAGAACTGGCCTCTAGCCTTTCAGGGATCAGCAGCAAGAGCCCTGAATCAGATATTAGCAAACGGAATGAGAGTTGCCGCTGCCTTTCTGGTTATGAAGAAGTGAATGAGTGAGATGCCTGCCCCGAGTCTTTCACAACCGCCCTCCCCAGGGCTGGCGGGGGGATTTCTGTCATTACTCCTCTCACCTTGGGCAGCACTGGTATGATTCATGCAGGGGCGGGGTAGAAGGGCACAGGCCCGTGTATGGTGGTGGTTGTTTCTCTCTCTCTGGAAAAGAGGAAGGAAACGACGACCGATGCCTCCGCACGGCGTGAGGTGCTCGCTCGCCTGCGTCTGCAGCGTTTCCAAGAAGCCTCTGGCAGATGCTGGCTCCCACCAGTGCCCCAGCAGCTCCCAGCCATGCCTTGGAGGACACGGGCTGACCCGGGGCAGCTCTTGCGCCAAGACCCGGGTGTCTCCCTCCACCTCCTGCGCTGCTTTCCCAAACGCTCCATTGCTCTTCAGGTACCTCAGAAGGGTGAGATTTTCAAAAGAGAAGGCTTTGCTTTGAAAATCAAGATCCCTCAGAAATGCCAGCTGCCCCAGATGGGGTTGAATGGGTCAAAAGTGCCTGGCCAGCCGCAAGGGATGGGGAGAAAGACCCAAGACTGATTGATACTCTTCAACTTGGTACATGAATCGATTACATAGAAGCATCTTGAAGGACACTTAGTATGTTATATGCCAAACCTCTCCTAACACGTAAGCAGCTGCTGGATTATCTCTTTCTCAGAAAACTCTGGGGTTTTAATATATAAAATGCTAAGTGACTTTCTTGCTATAAACACTTGCTTTTATCTGCCACTGTGACACCAGATCTGCTGTTTAAAAGCCAGTGTCAGCCCCATCCTGTTGTGAATGGCGCAGCGTTCAACACAGCACGCATCTGAGTAAGAGTTAAAGGTCAGGGGATTTCAAAAGTGTCCAGTTTAGGAATTCTGATGGATCTTGGGCACTAAAATACATACACATACTTTAAAATAGTATGTAGTATGTGGAATTTGTGCTGGTATCTGGTCCATCATAGAATTATTGGCCAACTAAACCAAAGCTGCAGCCTTAGTTCATGATGAGGACATTGGCTTAGACAACAAATTCTGCTGTCTCATCCCTCTCCCATCACATAGAGCTTGGCCAAAGCCAGGTCAGGTCAATGGAGAGCATTTAAATTTAACCAGGCCTGTGACATGCAACTCCAACTGACTGTGGGTGTAACCAACCCATTCAGGAGCAGCTTGACCCAAATGGATCCACCCTGCCTGAGCCTGCTCTGCTGGCGGAGGAATAGCAGGAGGATGACCTGCAGATGTGAAATGCCACTGCACAGACACCCTGGCTGTGACACTGGGGGGACTGCAGCTCTGCCTGTCCCCCAGCTGAAATGGAGAGATGGCAGTGACCTTTTTTAAGTGCTTTTGGATGGGTGATAAGTGATCTTGGTGCTGGTGGGTATGTTTGAGTTTGCCATGTCTCAGGTCCTGAGAAATGTTTCTGCTGACAGGTGTGACCTGCAGAATTTGCCCTGAATGGATTTGTAACACATCTTTATGGGATTGGGACTTTCCAGCACTAAAATTCACTGAAGCCGTAAGCAAAAGGAACGGAAAGAGAATGGATGGTATTTAGGTATGCATTAATTACTATTTTAACAGATTACAATCATGGCTATCAACATAATGCCCTTTTCAATTGTACAAGGCATGGGTATAGGCTGAGATAACAGCTGACTCACGCTGAGTGGCAGGAAGGGTAAAGCAGAGGAAAGGTCCCTCCATGCTCACTCTTGCATTCCCTGTAGTGACCGAATTCTGGCCTGGACTGATCTTGATGTCTGCAAAAGGGACATACTTGCAGTAAGGACTTGGTGCCTAATCGGAGGTCACACTGAAATGCCAACACCTTGAAAACATTCCTGTTTCCTTTATGTGTGAACAGAAGAGACTGAACACAACCTGAGCAAGGGTTTAGGTTTAGCCCAGGCAGGGAGAGTAGCCATGAGGTGAGCAACTATGGTCTTTTCACCCTTAAAATTTCCCCTTTCCATGACAAAACACTAGGGAGAAATTACTAATATTCCCCAAAATGTTCCCTTGTGATGGGAAAGGATTATTTTTTTCTGCAGTGGGAAGTCAGGGGTACATGCCCATATGGAGTCTCAGGCTATCAAGACTCAAAAGAGAGGAGCTTCCGACTGCTCCGCATCTTCCACAACTTTCCAGCTGTCTGCCAAGAAAACCAATGCACTGCCTTCTCTGGAGCATCCCCAAGTGTTAGGCTCTCTAGAGTGCAGTGCCATAGCTTTGCTATTTTCCCCTATGGCTATTTTTAAGGAAAACAATGCATCTTTACCCAAGAAATTCCCGCTTTCATAGCTGACACGTGTTTTTGACTCCCACTACAGCAGTATCACAATTTAACTTTTAATTTACAGAGGAAAGAAATCCTATGAGGCTTGCCTAGCAAAAAAGAAGATTAGTTGGGGAGTTGCTCCCCCCGGAATAGCTAGGTTTCGTGGTCTCAATATTTACCATAGGGGTCAGCCAACACAGGTGGAGTTACCTCCCTGGGGAACTGCATAGCAGAGATTGGAGGGATGTCACTGCATTGTGTATGAAATAGGTGAGTGCTATGGCTTTAAGCAGAGACTACAAATAGCATACAAAAAGAGACATGGGTTCTGGAAAGATCTGAGGCAGGAGGGGTTGGTTAACTGGGTTCCTGAGAAGAGACTAAGTTCTGATCGGGATCTGGGACAAATCACTCAGGGACGCTTTGGCATTATGCAGAATTAAGGGGGCATTCACCGAGCAGAGGAGCTCAGATGTCTGCAGGGTAGTGCTCTGGCATTGTGCGTATGACAGAAGAACTGAAACAGTGGGAAGGCTGAAGCCGGCGGCAGGATGGCGTGAGAAACCCCTGCCTTTAGCTCCACAGAGTCAGTCTGCTGAGCTGCTGAGACGAAAGCTGCGAGTGTGCGGGGCGTGAGGAGGGAGACGCGGCAGCAGCAGCGACCGCATCATGTCCCAGGAGCCTGCAAGCACCGGGAAAAGGCACCTGGGGTGGGCAGAGGAGAAGACAAAAGCTGGGGAGCCCAGAGTTGTGCTCTAGGAGAGTGATGGACAAAAAGGCAGCAGGAGATGGGCAGAGTCACTGCCAATGTGAATGGACATTACATTCATTGCTGTCCCAGCAGAGACAGACAAGCAAATGAGGTGCTAAAGGTAATTATGTAACATTTAAAGAAGCTGGGGGAAAAAAGCTGAGCCAGAGCCTCTGAGGATTTGTCGATAGGTGAGAAGATAAGGAAATAAAGGCATTGACTGCACCTGGGGCTTCCAGAGCTTCTATTGCTTTGTGAAGGTGACGCTAAATACGGACAATGGGTCTCTGAAGCACAGCCCTGTGCTGGTGTTGCTCTGGCAGGTACATAATAATGGAGAAACGAGCCACATGTTCTCTGAAGCCCCCAGGGAAGGAGGTGATGAATCAGCCATTTTGCCTAAAAGGTCTCTGGGAGACAGCAGCCTGAGAAAGCTGAGCCACAACCAAAACACACTGGTATCTGGGGTGGCAGTGATGGGTCCACAAGGCCATGCAGATGTCCCAGAGGCTGTGGCAAGACCACGTCTGACAACAAGGCTGAGTCTAACTCTCTTACCATACCCTGGCTTGGCTGGGATGGGGTTGAGAGACATAGAAGATGGGGCTCTGAGGGGCACCCTTAGCCCACGTGGGCAGTGGCACACAGAGATGACTGAACTAAAGCCACTGGTCCCCAAAGCAGGGAGCGTGTGTCTGTGCTGATGTGGTGATACACCACAATGCCAGGTCACACTTTGACCTGCATTTAACAGGGTGTAACAGGCTTCAGGATTGGGCTGCAAGACATGGAGAGTGGTTGGAGCACCAGAATTTGCACAAGCAGCGTGCCAGGATAATACAGCAATCACAGCAAGAGGTGCAAAAGGATGGAAGTAAAACAGTAAGTTCCTTGCAGGCCTCCAGCGCGTGCACTTCACATGGCAGCAAGCAGGTGTGAGATGTGACCTGGCGTCCTGCAAGCATCTCATGACTTGGTGCTCCCGGTGGGATGCGGGTGAAGGAGCCAGGGCTGGATCAGGAGGGGGCTGTGATGGACTGAGGTCCGCTCATCCTTCATCTCGCCAGTGTTGCGCAGGACACAGAGGACAAACAGGAGACAGAACCGGAGTCAAGCAGAGTCAGAGGCTGCAAAAGTAGGTTTTCTGTCAGTACTTCCTGTGGACATTCATTGGCCATATAGGAGTAATGGAAGGCATCTGGTAATGCCTTCAAAACATCAGCTAGGTAGGTAGGACCGACACTTACAGAGGGATGTGCAGAAGCTTGATTTTCCTCTGTGCATTGACCATCAGGGCATAGGGTTGGGACCAGACTTTTCTGAACTCAGTAAAGAGGCAGAAGATGTGGAAAGTGCGGTGGTTGTGCCTCATCAGACCAACTGTAGGTGTAAAGCAGCCATGGCATTTGACAATGCATCACACTTCTGCTTCCCCAGGAGGAACTGAGCTTGCCCAGGGGAGCCAGCCTGTAGGACCATGCTTCCATTAACCACAGCAAATGCCTGGGGAGCAAAACTCCCCTGTGAATTCCTCTGCATCCATCTTCTGCAAGTTGTTTGGGAAGGCTGTTTCCTACAAGAATGCAAAGGTCACCTCCTGATGTGGTGACCATATCCTCAGGTTGGAACCCACTGGCAACACAATGACTGTGGGGCTGCCAGCAGTCACAAGAGCAGTACATCTCTCCTGTTGCTCCCTGTCCGGCTAGCTTAGTGCAGCAGACCCACACCTTTTCCAGCCAGAGGCCTTCACTGTTGATCTTCACACACACACAGTACAACCCTTGCAAAATCATTTTCCTTTTGTAGGCTGAGTGCGTATGTGGAACAGAACATGAAGAAGCAGATCTGAATGTTCTGCCTCCCTCCAGCATAGTCCTGGGTCAATGGGAAAGCTCCCTCTCCATGCAGCAAATGTTGATCCAGCTGCAAAGCCACTTGAACATGACAGAGATGCTGCTTGGACACAGCAAGGTGGCTCCCCAAGTAAGCCCACAGCAAATGGCACAAACAGCAATTCATTATCTTTTCTTCTTTTTCCTTTTCTTTTCTTTTCTTTTCTTTTCTTTTCTTTTCTTTTCTTTTCTTTTCTTTTCTTTTCTTTTCTTTTCTTTTCTTTTCTTTTCTTTTCTTTTCTTTTCTTTTCTTTTCTTTTCTTTTCTTTTCTTTTCTTTTCTTTTCTTTTCTTTTCTTTTCTTCTCTTCTCTTCTCTTCTCTTCTCTTCTCTTCTCTTCTCTTCTCTTCTCTTCTCTTCTCTTCTCTTCTCTTCTCTTCTCTTCTCTTCTCTTCTCTTCTCTTCTCTTCTCTTCTCTTCTCTTCTCTTCTCTTCTCTTCTCTTCTCTTCTCTTCTCTTCTCTTCTCTTCTCTTCTCTTCTCTTCCCTTCCCTTCCCTTCCCTTCCCTTCCCTTCCCTTCCCTTCCCTTCCCTTCCCTTCCCTTCCCTTCCCTTCCCTTCCCTTCCCTTCCCTTCCCTTCCCTTCCCTTCCCTTCCCTTCCCTTCCCTTCCCTTCCCTTCCCTTCCCTTCCCTTCCCTTCCCTTCCCTTCCCTTCCCTTCCCTTCCCTTCCCTTCCCTTCCCTTCCCTTCCCTTCCCTTCCCTTCCCTTCCCTTCCCTTCCCTTCCCTTCCCTTCCCTTCCCTTCCCTTCCCTTCCCTTCCCTTCTCTTCTCTTCTCGTTTCTTTCATGTTTTCTTTCTCTCTTTCTCCTTTATTGTCTCTTTCTCTTTTTTGTCTCTGCTCTTATCTCCTCTCCCTCCCCTTTTTCCTTTTTCCTTTTTTTTTTAAATTTTTGTCATTTTCAGGACCACAAACCTGGACTGAGTTTCAAACTCACAGACAGCTTTCACTTGTTGCAATGAATAATTTCCAGTTTTGATGTGTATATGGTGCAGTTATGGGGAACTTAGTTCAAACACGCATAAAAATACATCTTACCGGGAGGGTCTGCACACCTGCAGATGGGAACATCTGAAGAGCAGTTTGGGTTCAGGGCTGTGCAAGACCACTTGATCAAAAAATAGTGAAGAGCCGTCCCAGCAGCAGTGGCGGCGGCTCTAACAATGAGAGGAACGTAAGGATGTGGTTTGCTCTCAAGAAGGTCTTGAAAGAAGGTAGGAGGGGGAAGGAGGAGAGAGGTGGGCTGCTGTAAGCAGAACAGTAGGAGCTAAAGCATAGTGAAAGGAAATTGCTGAGGCTGTAAAAAGTGAAAAAGGTTATTGAGAACTGAAGAAATCAGAGAGCAGACGAGGTAACTGAAGGGAGCTTTTCCTCAGCTCTGTGCTCCTGTTTTCCAAAGCTGCTCACTTGGTGTGCTTTGCAGCATGAGAGGATATTTGGACAACTTACTCTGACCGTTCTGCTGGTAGAAGAGCAATGAACATGACATCCCAAACTAGGAATTCATTGATCAAAGGAGAACATGAGTGATGACCTGCATTTGCTGGTCAAATAAAAGAGCTCTCCTGCAAGGTCAGGCTCTGCCATCCAGGGAAGCATGGAAGGATGGGTAAGGCCCTGGCCCAACACTCTCAGGCAGAATTAATGCCAAAGTCTGACATATCTCCTTAAAATGGCAAATTTGCTTTTGTCACAGGCTGTGACACCTGTGCAGCACCCCACACTCCCTCCCCAGTGCCTGCTCCTCTCCCAAACCTCGCCCAGGGCTCAGGGCACACGTGTCCCCGACTCAGAAGACTGCGGCTCAGGGGATGGGGAAGCTGCCAGGTGACCAGAATAGCACTGTCAAGGGGCAGGAGCTTGGCTCTGATCCCGTGGAAGAAGCCTGAGCTCAGGAGTGAGCTTGGGTGGCTGTTTCTGGGTCAGGGGACCATGGAGAGAGGACGGAGCACCTGTGAATGCCATGGGGTGCTGAGAGTCACCAGATTTGTGACACCCAGTGACACCAAGTGGTAGCAGCTGGGGTACAGTAGTGTCTGTGGTGATGAAATCGCTGGTATTTTCCTTGGTGCTCTGGAGCCGGCAAACTTGCTACAGATATGATGAAACTGGGAGGGAAACCCAAGGCTTGGTGACCTTGTGTTGCTAAAGAAAAGGTTTCCAAGGTAACAGCCTCACCCTGAACAAGTTTTGCATCTGATTTAGGAGCTCTTCACTCTGCTGGGGCTGAAGCCGCGGCGCTGATCCTGCCCGTGTTTGCCGCAGACGGCTGTGGAGCAGCCTGACAGGCATCCAGCAGTTCACACAGTCTCATTGGCCAGTCAAGTGCTTGGGGTAAGAACCACCTTGTGTGTAAGATGAAGTTGCATGGAAAAGCTTCAGAGCACGTGCTGTGGGACCTGCACTCTGCTGGGAAGCCCTGCAGATGCTAGAGAGACCATGTGGCTCATGGTGACACGTGGTGCCCTCAGGATATGAGCTCTACTTACGGGTGGCTTTTGGTAGGGCTTGCTTTTGGAACTTAACCGCTCTGGGCGTAACTCAGCAGAGCTGCTGGCCCAACAGCTGGTGTCTCAAGGTGTTTCAGACCCACGTGCCCATCTGCACGGCACTTCAGAAGCATCATCAAGAGAGAAGCATTTGCAGAACTGAACAGGGACGAAATATGAGGAGTCAGCAGCTCTAGGTGATGCGGTCGTGGGCTGCTTCTCACTGTGCAGGAGTGGCTGCTCCTTGCTGTGCAGGAGTATATTCACAGGCTCCACCGGCGCCAGACATTTGCAGATGTGCAATGGTGTGGGCAGGGGTCGGCTTCTGCCTCCTACTCACTCTCCCAAAAAGCAAACCCAGAAGTTTAGCAGAAATGAATAGGTACTTCTGACACATGATTCTTTTGGTCTATTCCAGATATTGGTAAGGTGAACCCTGCCCCAGAAAACCATGCCTCCCTCTCAGCTATCAAAGGAGTCTAGACAACTCACTCAGACGTAGGTGTCCATACTGTGACAACGCAGAGAGATTCATCCCACCCTTGTCTACAGACACTGCATGGCTTCTTGGATCTTCTTCACCCTTTGCTATACAGGTCTGGTGAGTCCTGCCGCTGTGGTGCCTGTGTGCTGCAGCAGAAGAGGTGAAGCTGTCTTTTCCAGGGATCTGTCTCTCAAAGGTGGATGAGTTCAGCTGAGATCATGGCATTTGCACTTAAGCTGTTTGCATATTTCCATGACATTCTTCAGAACTGAGTATCTCTGAGGTTTCTGCTCCTCCAATGAACGTAACTGAAATTTGTCAGTGCCTGAAGGAGTTGTTGGAGAGGAGAAAGCCATGCAGAGAGCAATCACAAAATCCCTGTTTACTTAGGAATTCAGGCAACCAGAGCGATCCCCTTATTTTTTGTGGTTAGGCTGATCCCTAGGGAAAAATCTTTCCAAACAAACAGCATCTTCTGCTACAGAACGCACACGGTCGAGACGCTGCTGTTGAAACTGTGGGTGGAGGAGGTATAACAAAACAGATTTCTACTTGCATTTAAACCTGATATTACAACGCCATTGAGAGGGATGGAGGCACTTGTCGCAGCTATTTTATGTCTTTCTGAAGTTAATTGAACTGTAACAGTGTTGTTTCCCCACCTGTCACACCAGAGGCAGAACTAGAAACTGCCAGGAATTACTTTGTGTGACAAAGCAGCGTGAAGATCTGATCGTCTATATTTGATGTAGAGTCAAATAGAACTCAGAGGAATTAGAGACAAAGGTAAGTTTACGGTTTGAAGCTCAACTTCTGCATCACGAACAAGACAGGCTTATTCTACCCTGGAGATGCCAGGCATTTAATCTCATGCTAGCCACTTCAGAGGCTTCCTGTTGGATAGTGTATAAATTCAGCTGTGATGAGTTGATGTCAGGCTTAGGATTTATTGAGACAAGGATGGACACCAATGGGATGCAAGGGATGTGCAGCATGAGTGCACTGCCTGATGTGATGGCTACAGCCCTCCCTCTTTAGCCATCCTCATTCATAAAACAGTCCCTTATCCACTCTGCGGCTGGAATTAAACCCCAAGGGGAATCCAGAGTTCATTTTGCCACTGCATTAATAGTGAAACTTACCTGCTCTTGAATTTTGAGCTGTGAGGTTTTCTGCCCAAGCAGGTGTGTGTTAAGAAAATTTAAATGAAGTTCATTAAGGTTAAGACCTTAATGTCTTTCACTAGGAGGTGCAGTGTTTGGGTGGTCACCCAGCCCGAGCATGGCCATCTCTCCTGCAAGGAATGGAAATTATGAAACTCAGCAGAGGTTTAGTGAGCTGCAGCATGGAAAGAGAGCGACTCTGACTCATCTACTCTGCAAACAACCGCATGAGACTGCAGTTTCACTTTTTGATGTGGTCTCCTTACAGAAGCGTATGCCAGCTGAATTATCACAATGAAATACTATTCCTTCCACCTGGCTAAGCACTCGGTAATTTTACTTGAGGTTCTGGGGGAGGAGAGCTGAGGCTGCTTCAGTGGGCGTTGTACTCACAGTTGGAGTGATAATTCAGAATTTGGTGCCTCCAGGGAGGAACTGAGTTCTCCCGCCCACTCCCTCTATCCCCTTCATTGAGGAGCAAAGGCATGTGCATGCAGAAAGGTCTTGTTCTTATCCTCTGAGGTTCACACACTCATGAGAGACCATTCAAGGAGACTGCAGTGAAATAAGGAGGCCTCCACTCTCTGCATGCCAGGCACTGTCATAAAATGTTTGGTGAGATTAGGACACACTCCTGTGTTATGTCACAACGATGTAATGAGAGAAGAGGGAGAAGGTCTTAGATGCATAGTCCCTCCTTTGGTACCAGATGAACCTTGCTCTCCCTTACAGCGTGTCTGTAGATCACTGTGCTGCATCACAGCTATGATGAGTTGGGAATGTTTTTAATTATAAGGTATGTCCAGTATGCAGTTATAAATGATATTAATCCGGGCATCTTTGTTAGCTCTACTGAGAAGCAACTAATGACAGCCACTGGGCTCTGCCTAGTGGACACCTCTGCTGTTCTGTGGTCTTCAGTCCCTTTGGGAGGGGATGCAGCACAACCTCCTACAGCAAACAGCAAACTCCCCCTTCAACATCCACCAGTCCTTGGGTAAAACTTCCCCTGGAGTATTCCTTTCACAGTGATTTCAGAGCAAAAATTATTTCACGGCATTCTTAGCACTTGTGATTGATAAATGTCATTGTGGAGGTGGTGAGATGCTACTGGGCTGTTTTGCATAAATTAAAGTGACCTCCAAGTTTTTAACTCATCTTAATCAACTGCAAATGTACAGCTCCAAGTCAGAAGATAAGAGAGCTCTTGGCAGTGCAATCTCACTCCTCTCCTGAATTTTAAATGGGAGTTCCTACCTACAAAGAGGAGAAACACCATCATATAAATAAAACCACCAGATAACTCTGTGAAAGTCCAAGGCCTGCACTAACAAGCATTTGGCTACAGGGTCCTTTTATCTCCTACTTAACGGGAGATAACAGGTCCTATTCAATGAGATCCTGGCCCTCCTCCCATTTAAAAGGAGTTAAGGTCTTCCTTATTCTGTACTGCACACAAAAATGACTCCCCAAAATAGAGAGAGATCCTCTTATTAAAGGACACAAGCTTTATCTTTGCCAGGGAGCTAACTGCCTGAGACAGAGTGATGCACTCTGCACTGGGTTAGGCCAGAAGTGCCGCAAAGCTTACTGTGGAGCAAGCTGATGGGTTAAAATACCTCTGGGTGAACGCTTTTGCTTTTTGAGGAAGCATGAAGTAATTTATACCTTTCTACCGTGTGTTTTGCTGAGTGGGCAGGCATGGGTAGTTGCCATGGAACATATGACATGCTGTAAATTCACACCGACAATTAATTTCTTCATGTGCTCATGCTCTTAGAGGAACACCCTCTTTCTGGATGGTGGGTGCGAGGAGGTGTGAGGAAGATGATACACTGTCAAAACAAAGCTTCTTCCGTGCACACGCTGTAGGAAATTCAAGTGGCTGTGAAACCTTACGGCCACAAACCGTATGGCTGCGGCTTTCCCGCCATCCTGGCTGGCTCAAAGGGAGCGTGCTGCGTCTGCCTGGAGAAATCAAGGGGGAAGGTCCACTGGTAGAAACAGGAGCTGCTGTGTTCCAGGTGGCATCTCCAACTCAGGTGCTAACACCCCCTTAAATTTGGTAGGCACCCAAACCCCTTCTTCAGGGTTTTGTAGCCACAAAGAGAAGAACAAGAAAAAAGACTGTTGCTGGCTTCAGCAGGACCAGGTGGGGAAATTTTGTGGAAGAAGAAAACAGATGTATTTGTTGCAATGTTTATGGTAAGATTGGAGGTATAGAGGCAGGCATGCCCTCACATCTTTGGTCGAGGGAGCCTTTCTTTGCTTCCTGCAAAAGGCTTGGCTTGAGCTTGGCTGTGCTCTGCCCACAGGATTATTACCTCATATTCCATCACTGGATTTTTTGATATTGCTCTGCCCACAGGATTATTGCCACATATTCCATCACTAGATTTTTTGATATTTCCAGCTTAATTTTGCTGCTTAGTTTTCCTTCAGGAGCCTTCAGAAATCTTTCTGTTTCCTCAGTCTCCCTGGTGGAAAGAAGGAGGGTAGCCGCACTTCCCTTCGCTCAGGTTGGAATGGGCACATCCAGTGATGGGAATGTATGCAAGGGGCTGGGGGAGGCTGGGAAACCTCTCCCGGGCAGGGGAGCTGCTGCCAGCACCCACCGCACCGCTGCCCTGGCCCAGCTTTTGCAGCCATGGTCACAGAAAACCAAGGGGGAAAAAACCCACTTCTTTTTTTTAAAGTGACTTTCTTCTGGTGACATTAACTACTGAGGTTAGCATTGGGTGTTAAAATACTTTCCTGGTTCTGGAGTTTTTTTTTTGCAGGGGCTCAGATAAGGTGGGGGAGCCGCTTGCGCTCAGCGCCGATTGGCAAATGAGCTGAAATAAACTACACGGCTTAACCACAGGGGCCTGTTTTCTTTCTGCACCGGAAACACCTGCCAAAAAGACTGTGTTCACTTGGGCTGTACGAAGAAAAGCCCCAAATGAAACTTCCAGCCATATAACAACAGGTCAGGAGGTGATACTCGGTACACTGGTTTGAACTCAAGGCAGCTCACC
Source organism: Gallinula chloropus (assembly GCF_964237585.1). Classification (NCBI taxonomy): domain Eukaryota; kingdom Metazoa; phylum Chordata; class Aves; order Gruiformes; family Rallidae; genus Gallinula; species Gallinula chloropus. The sequence continues at coordinate 14,185,065 of NC_140092.1, forward strand.
GGCTCGTTTCACCAGGTGCATGGCAAAGATAGGGGCACGGGGCAGCGGCCTCCTGTGAAACGCGTCTTTCGCAGCGCGGTGAGCTCGCTGGGAAGCACGTTTCGCCTGCTGGCTCAAAGGGGGTTGGAAAAAATAAACAGCAACAGAACCACCATGTGTGATTCGTGCCCCACACAGCAAGGTGTCGTGGAGCTGCTGGCCCGGCATGGTGCTGTGATCCAACCGGCCTGCGATGCGACACAGGGAGCAGCTCTTCCCTGAGCATCACCACCATGGATGGGGTGGTGTGTGCTGTGTTGGCACCCACCCCGGTCCCCCAGTCACAGAGCTGCTGCAGCCCTGCCCTGGGGTGGCCTGGACCCTCTGTGCCCCAAAAAGGTGTCCCACGTCCTCAGCAGAGATGATGCCCTTGCATTACCGTCATCTTGAAAGGCCAGCTTGGTGGTGCTTCATGAGGAAGAGCAGGTGGCTGCTTTTGTCCTCTCTGAACTCATTGACATGATGAAAGCCCAGGCCAGGTCACAGTCCAAGTGCAAGAACATGCAAGTGCTGCACGTGTGGCTAGCAAAGCGCGGCCCGCAGAGGAGGGGCAGCCCGCGACGCCTCAGCAGACAAGCAGTTAAACATGGCAGCAGCTATCCGCTGCGTGTGATTCACCGCCTGTGCCCCACTGCGCGTCAGCACTTCTCCTCCAACAAAATGAAGGCTTTCCAAGCTGGGGCACATTTAAATGTCCAGATCTGGGGAAAAGTCATCCTGCCTCTTTTAAACTTTGCTAAACCAGGCCCAGTAAAAGCACAGGCAGCCTTCAGCAAGCTGCCTCAGTCTCGTACATTGTCCACATGCACTGTTTGCCCAGCAATCAGGTCTGAGTTCTAGCACTGGGGAAGACAGTGGGGACAGTGCGTGTGGCCCATGAAAGCCATCCCTTGAGTCTTGCAAGTCCAGGTATGTCAGACAGCTCTTAATACTCCAAGCATCACCTCCTACCCACACCTCTGGGCAAATGCATGGATGTGTGGAAGGATGTGTGAATGCACAGATGGATATTAGTCTGCAGCACACTGAGCTTACCCATTACCTTCCTGACCATGAAAACAGGTAATCTGTGTGTCTGCAGCAAGGTCTGGAGTGTTATGTCACTCGGTTTCATTCCTTGTTCCCTTCAGGTGTCCCTGTGGCTGACTGCAGTTAACAAGTCCTGCAGAAAGTGATGGTCCTGAGGGCTGAGCATGTTTGCGGCTGGAGGACAGCATGGGCTTACAAGCTACTGTACCCTGAACGGCTCACACTTGTAGTGAGCACCACCCAGTGCAGAGCAGCTCTCAGGGCACGGTGGATGTGTCTCATAAACGTCTTTTAGCATTTTGATTTGTAGTAGGTTGGCTTTTGTGAAGTTGTCACAGTATGGCAAAAGGGTGCATGCAGCCCAGGCACTTGCAGAATCCACCTTGGGAACTATGTGGTGAGGGACAGAACTTGCCTTTGGCAATCATCTCATGTTCAGGCATGAAAAGACATGGGATCAGTTGAGGGTTAAAACGTAAATATTTATTGAATGAAGAATATCTTTATTAAAAAAAAAAAAAGAAAGAAAGAAAGAAAAAGAAAAAATAAATAAATAAATAAATAAATAAATAAAAAGCCAACAGGAAATGCCCTGACATTAATGTGACCTCAGTGGTGGAAAGATAGCCACGTCTGTACATTCAGAGTTGGAGGAGGTACTGTAACAGCAACAAGACGCTTGAGTGGGTTGCTGGAGCTCTACAGATGACATGCATTGCCTCTGTTCCTCATACTTCTGGAAGTTCACCTTAGTGTTACATTTCCCTCAGACATTGTGCACAGGGTATAGCGGTCACTAAAATTATATGTGCTGGTTTATTCTATTGCATGAGCAACAACAGTGCATTTTCAGTAAAATCCTCTGTGATATTTGCTGTTTAACCCCCCAAAGGCTTTCATTCCAAAGCTAACTAGCAACAAACTCCACAATGTGCCTGTGGCATGAGGATGTGAAAGCTGGCACTGCCAAGCAATGGGGGTGAGCCATTGGAGCAGCTAATGCTGCAGTGTGCTGTTGTGAAAGCCAAGCTGAGACACGAGACTTGGTTCCAAGTGGACTTAGTCTTAAAGTAAACCTGAGTTTCTGAAGGAATGAGGGTAATGTGTCAGGAAGTTGAGACCTGAATAAGTCTAAAGGAGTGGCTTGTACTGGATATTGGGGTCTCTGTAATGCCATTGGAATTTGTGGCTAAAGAGTATTAGATAGCTTTATAAATACTCAATGCAGAATGCATGTGTGAAATAACACAAGAGACAAAAGGCTTTAATCATTTTAAGGTCTGAGCTCTCCGGGTCCAGATCTGCAGGCTTGATTCTAAAGCTTGATATCCATAAGAAGTTGATGTGCTCCCTCCAGTCTTTACACTAGTTTCCCTTGGCTTTATGACGATCGTGTTTATGTATGGGTTTGCCCCACTCTGCTGCAGACTGACTCCGGAAAGAAGCAGCCCCTATCTATAAGTAAAGCCCCTATCTGCATCTATCTGGTCACATTGCTAGGGGAGAACAAGGTTAAATTTTTCTGAGTTGCCAATTGATTCCCCTTCATTAGGAAGCTGCCACATTTCAGTGCCAAATTGATTCCAGAATCTTTTACACCGTGATGCAAAGCTTCACCCCTGTGATGTCCATGATGCTTAGCAGCCTGGCAGGGAAAGCTCCTTGGAAGTTTTAACAACACCTGAGATAAATTGATGCAATTTCCTTTCCCTTGCCTGGCTCTGTTACCCAGCAGTTGTTGCTGCAGTACCTTACCCTCGGGGTACACAGAAATTAAAACTATGGGAGGTTGCACTGTGAGAAAATAATGCCCCAGAGGGACTACTTCACAGAGGGGTTTTTGGAGGACATAATTCAATGAAAGCTTTTTGGCAGGAGAACCAACCTATGCCATTTTCTTACTTGGCCTCAGCTGGGTCAGTACAGCTTTTTGTAGATCTACACAATAAAGTTAATCTGATTATTTTTAAGCTGCGTTTGTTTCTGTACTTGCTTCATGTTTAGCCACACAAAGTGCACTAGCTGAGGGAGACCACACAGAGGGAACAACAGTGGTGCATGAGAAAGGGCTTATTGTAAGCTGGTATTGCTGCTGAGATGACCCTTGTCAAACTGTAAGTGAAGCACAGCCCAAAGTGTTTGTTCAGGAGCTCTTCTCCCCCGTTGGGAGAGAAGTAACCATCACTGTTAGAGCTGCAGAGGAACCGCTGTGAGACAGCTGCTCTGCACAGCAGTGTTTGGATGACTTTTCTGAGTTCCTCCTCCACATCATTCTTCCCTGCTTGCTTGGTACCACAGAGATCATCACCGGGGACACACAGAGAGCCTTCATGACTTTGAGTCAGCTACAGGGAGCTCCACATCCTTTCTTGTCCCATCCATTGCATGAACTGTAATTACATCAATGTGGAAGGACAGCACACTTCTATCTTCCGAGATTCTTAGCACAAAGCTGTCACTGTTACTGCCATTAATACCCTGGATTCTATCTAGGACCCCCGTCCCTCCCAGAAAATTAAGGAGCAGTACAAGAGCACTGACCATCACTGTAGCTGAATGCACACTTCTGCGTGCCTAGCTGTCTCCTGAACACACCAATGCGATGCACCTCAGAAGATGCCATTGCTTCGAACACTGTGTTACACTAGGTGACATCCAACCTTACTAAATCCTGCTTCTCAGATGAGAGTTAGTTAATCTCTATGAAGAGCCTTTCTTGAACTGCTCCAATAACAAAAGCCAGGTTGTCTCATCAGCCTCTGGTTTATGTTCTCCGCTACAAATGGTCATCTTTGATGTGTTAGCCACACTTCAGTTAGAAGCTGCTGCTGGTCAGTATTCAGGTTTGATGCATCCTTAAGAGGGATCAGCAAAGGATCCCAAGAACCATCAAGGGGAATGTTTCTATAGAGGAGGAGACTGAAATGGCAGCAGCAACCACTGAGGTTGAACACAGTTGCAGTGGAACTGCAACTTGGACAACAGTGTCAGCTTCCCTGATGGTATCACATTCAGCAAGCAGCTAAATTCCCTCCACACCCACAGCTTCAAATCACTAACCACCAGCTAGCTTTACTTCTCATTACATTAGACCGCAGAAAGGATGCGTGCTTGTATCAAGTTAACTTGTCACCACTGTGATGACTAGCCTTTGACCAGACACAACAGAAAGACTAGAGAAGTTAATGAAAGAAATTGCACTTTAATATAAGATTGCAAAAGGTCAAAATACAGTTAGAACAAACGCACGCTGCCCCACAAGTCTGAGCAGCTTTTAAAATGGTGGCACTCCATTCCCAAAACCATCCCAGGTGGGAAAGGTCACTTTGCACTAGTTACTCCCCCTCTCTGTAACTTTACAGAGCACGGAATTTGGTCTGTATAAAGTACAAAATTTCTGCCTTGCAGAAAATACCACTTACTATGAAGAACAACAGATAGATGGAAAGATGTCATCTTCAGGATCTTCACCACCACCTTGCTATTCTGTTAACAGCTTCATCAGAATACCCATGAGATGCTGCTGTTACAGCAGCCCCCAACCAGAAGGAACGCACACCATATTGGTTTGGTGGAAGTCCAATAAGCCCAAGAGCACGGCGGAAGACAGTGAGGAACTCCCTCTTTGTCACTGCCATACTGTCTGAGTGCACAAAGAGAGGCCCCTCTCCTTGTGGCCGTGCTGCCAAATACATACGGAGAGCTTCAACAGGACATACCCACATCTCTTTAGATAACCTCAGCTGGATTAAATACCTCTCCTGACCCATATGAGATGTATGCAAACAAAGGTTTGCACTCCTTTCAGTCAGCTGTAGGTCACTCAAGTACAGCAGCTCTGGCTGGGCTCTATTTCGGTGATTTGTCACCATCTTTTCTATATGGAGTGCACCAAAAAAAGCTACAGTAAACATGGCACGGAACAATATGCACTCATAAGGAGAGCTACACACAGATTCCAGAGTCCCCAGGAGAGACCTTAACACTTCAATAGTTACAGGAGAGTATATATAACTTGAACGGCCAGTCCTACATTTCAACCTTGATATCTTGTGACAGATAACAGGATCTTGAAGAGGATCAGTATGATCTACCAGTCTGCAGATGAAGGACAGACCTTCCATATACTTTATTATTTTTGTGGGTGGCAAATTCTGAGACTCCATGGCAACCAAGAATTCTCTTGCTTGATCCACTGGAATTGGCCAGACTGCAGACAGTGCCATGCCCTCTCTGAAGGCAAGGAAATTCTTCAGGCCCTCATAGTAGATCTGCCATAGGTGGCTATCTCCCGAGTCCTCCAGTAACACCAGTGTCTTCATGGGCCAAGGGCCCAAGCAATGCTTCTCAGGGTCCTGGCTGAGTTCGTCTGCTGAAAGAAATCTACATTAGTAACAGCAAACAGGGTGGGCTCACAGGCAGTAAGCACTTTCCCCTGTCTCAACACACCTCAGCTTTTGCGAGAATGTCTCAGGAAAAACCCACCCTGTGCATTCACACAACTCATGTGCACAGCTTATAACAGCCAGAGCACAAGACAAGGATTCAATTATCAAAAAACCCACCCAAAATCCCCAACAGCTTTTCTCTTTAAGCCAAGACCTCGAGCCCGGTTACAGACCCAGCTGAGCACAGCAACACTTCCACAACCCCAGCCTCCCGTGGAGGGGCTCAGTGGGCAGAGAGCAAAGCAGCAGTGCCATAGAGAGCAGAGCAGCAGTGCCATAGCAGCCCATTCAGCAGCACACACGTGCCCCAGGAGCCTTCTGGCACAGAAGCCAAATCCCGTAGCACATCCCACCAAGCCCCTGCCAGCCTCCCCCAACAAGCAGCCGACCCCCCCCAAGGCCACACTCACCAGCTCCTCGGCTGTCACCAGCCTCCGCTCCATCAGCGGCCCACAGCCCAGTGCAGGCACCCAGGCCACGGGGCAGCCACCCCATACCCGGCTCCCGCCGCAGCAGCGCCAGCATCGCCCAGAAGGGTGAGGGGGTGGCAAAAGCTTCGTCCCCGCCGTGCTGCATCCCCGGCAAACTCCACTCGTCGAAGAGGGAACGCCAAACGCTGACACCTCATCCTCACCGCCGTGATGCCCTTTTATAGCCTGGCTCTCACGCCTAGCCAATCGGAGCGTCTCCCGCCCGCCCCCACCCCTCTCTTATCCAATCGCGGAGAGAGCCGCGTGACTCTGCGCTCCACCCCGCCGCGGAGACCATGGCTGAGGGACGGAGCGAAGGCGACGGGGTCGTTCGGTAGGGCCAACCTCCGCCCTGCTTCCTCTGCGGGGGCCGCGCACCGGCCTGGGCGGGAATCGCCGAGAAGATGGGGGTTCGCTGCCCGGAGGTAAACAACCCATTATCGCCTTCATTGTGCAGCAATCGAGGTCTAAGGGAGGAGCCGGCGGTGACAGAATGTGTGCCCTTGGGCACAACTTCTGCTGTGTGACTGGGTCGCCTTCGAATCTGGAGGGCAGGGGGCTCCCGGGGCCGCGGTTCCAGGGCCACAGAGTTGTAGGTGTTAGAAGGGAACTCCAAAGATCACCGAGCCCACCCCCCCCACACACCAAAGCAGCTCCCCAGGACAGGTCGCGGCGTCCAGACGGGTCTTGAATATCTCCAGAGATGGAGACTCCACAACCCCCCTGGGCAGCCTGTCCCAGGGCTCTGTCACTGTGAAAAAGTTCTTCCGCACATTGGTGCAGAACTGCCTGTGCTCTATCCTGGGTCCCTGCACCGCTTCGTTCAAAGGCAGACCCAGCCGGGACTCGAAGCTGCCAGCGGCCAGGAGCCCTCCGGGCGCGGGGCTACCGTCTCCCTGGAGCCAGGGTGCTCTGTGAAGGCACCCCAAGGCGGTGGGGTGCACGGGAACACACCGACCCAGGAGCTCAAGCTGCAGCTACCAAGCACAGCTGCTTCATTAAACTATGCGCGAAGCACCTCTGCGGGTCACCTGTAATTAACGATTGTGACTAGGTCATCACAATAGGACAGCTGATGAGCAGTTCCGAACAGAGCTGGCTGCTCCAAGGCGTGCTCCGCAGGAAGCTGGCTGGGAGTCGTACCTCGGAGCGCCCAGGGGAGCAGCGAGCAGGTCACCGTGCACTTCTCTCCCTTTGACCTTATCAGCAAACCCATTCAGACTTGTAAGAAACGCCCGTGAGCTTCACGCCCCTCAGCTGGCAGGCTCCCCACCCGCACCTCCCAGCGTTAATGGCCCATTCACACCCCGGGCGCTGGGACGGTCCCGCCTCACCAGAGCCAGCGCGGGCGGTGTCTGGCAGAGAACCCAATCAGAGGGGGCCGCTTGCACCCAGGTCCGCGGCTATAAAAGGCTTCGTGCGAGGCCGGCCGGGCACTGTGACTGTCCTCCTGCCATGGCCTGCGCTGCTGGTGCTCCGGGGGAGCACGTCGCTGCGCCCTTCTGGGACATGCTGATGCTGCTGGCGCGGGAGCCAGGTATGGAGTGGCTGGAGCAGGGCCTCGCTGGGCAAGAAGGCGCCGTCTCGCAGCACAGCCGAAGAGCTGCGTGCAGGACCGGCGGCCCCCGGAGCCGCGAGGAGCGCGGCGCGGCAGCGGCTGGTGAGTATGGGCCGTTCTCTAGGGCGGCTGCCCCTCCGGGGCTGGGCTCCGGTGCTAGATGGGGAGGGGGAGTCCGGCTTCAGCGGCTTCTGCCGAATAGCCTTTCCTTTGTTCTGCTTGAGCTCTGAAGCGAGGCCTCTGGAGGGGAGAATCAAGGGAGCTCCTCTTCCTGGGCTGGGAAATGGGCTGCGTTCAGGTGGGCATGTGCAGCCCTTGTTTTGTGGTTGTAACTTCTGCAAGCTGTGCTGGGGAGGTTTGGTTTTAAACTTGTGCTTGACTGTCTTCTCTGTTATTAGGCCATAAACTTGTAAATTCTCAGAGTGTTCTTGGATCTAGTGCCTGATGTGGGCCTAGTATGTTTCTTGTAGTTTCACATTTGAAAAACAGCTCTTCAGCAGCTCAGGGTTTTGCTATGTGTAAATTGCCTTTTATCAGATAAATGAGTAGAGTGTCTTTATTGCTGCTTAAGTGGGAGGCTTTCAGCATGTGGTAATGTTGATCCTCTCTTACAGGAAGGGAGCCTGCCAGTCCTCGGAAACATGCCTTGGGACCTTGGCCTCTGAAGACTTTGTCGTTGTTGGAGTGCTCAGGGGATAGTAGGCTTTGGCAAGCCTACCTTGAAGGATTGAAGAAATTCCTTGACTTTAGAGAACGCATGGGAATGTCTGCAACCTGGCCAGTTCCACAGGAGCAAGTTAGAGGGTTTTTGGCTGTGGAATCTCGTTACTCATCCTCAAAGACACTGTTGTATGTGGCAGCACTGTCTTATTTATCAAAACTGACTGGTAACTCTGATCCTCTGGAAGATCCTATAACCCGTTGCATGGTGGTAGGGTTGAAACGTCGAGCGGGCATCCTGAGAGATAAATACTTGCCTATAACAATTGAGGTGTTGAGATCTCTCTTAGGAGTTCTGGAGTCTGTATGCATCACTCACTATGAATGCTTACTGTTTCGAGCATTATTTATTGTAGCTTTTTTTGGAGCACTTCGAATAGGCGAGATGGTGGCAAAGCACCATGATGTACTGCAGCGGGAGCTGCTGTACCTGAGAGACCTCCAGCTGATGGAGAGGAGAGTGGTGTTTCGTTTGCCTATCTCTTCTGCAGGTCAGGAGAGACATGTCATCAGCCTTGGGCTCTCTGGAGAGCCGTGGGTGTGCCCTGTTCTGGCCCTCCAGAGCTATGTGGCAGCTCGTTCACAGCGGGAAGGGCCGCTCTTTATGCACTCAGATAACATGGCTGTAACAAAGAGAGAGTTCCTGGCTGTTCTCCGATGTGCCCTGCAGCTGCTGGGGCTGAGCCCAGAGCAGTATGGTGTGCATTCCTTCTGGCTGGGGACCGCTGTCACTGCTGCACGCTTTGGGTATGCTGGGGAAGACATCACTCGCCTGGCAAGGTGGCCCTGTGTGATCCTGTGCAATCATAGCTCTGGAGGAAATAGATGCTAAGGAATTACTTTCTGTAGAGTCGGCTTTTATCTGTACAGTTTCTAGTCTTTGGCAGTAATTTTGTATTAACTCCTGTAATTAGCTTTCTGCCTCGCAATGAGGTGATCTCTGAAGTTCATACACAGTTGCTGCTTGTGCTGTCTGTAGTGCTGAGGGTAGGGGAGTGTCAAACCTGCTGTGCATGCACCTTGCCTGTCTGTCTTGACAGAAAGTCTGCAGACAGTTTTGTATAGTATGAGTTAATAAATGTTTAATTTCTAAAAAAAATAGTTTCTGCCTACTGGTAATATTGTTGCCTTTTACCCAGAAGAAACTGTAGTCTTGAAGAACAGTGAATGGTACTTAGGCTCATGTTTTGCAGGACAGCTCTTGAGGTTCTTAAGGTAACTGTAAAACGGGAGGTAGTTAAGTTGTAATATCTTTTGGTGTAAATGTACACTAAACACTAACTGTCCTGGGGTTAGGTTAGGATAGAGTTTTCTTTCTAGTTAGTGTGGTGCAGAGTGATGTGCCACACCTGACACTGCAAATGCTTTTTTCTTGATCACTTTGGCAGCAGAGTGCCAGCTGCAGTTTGCTTTTGCTTGGAGGGGTATCAAATGCACCTGGAATTGACTGCACAGGGGTGGGAACACAGCCTTGGATTGACTGATACAGAGTGCATTAGTAAAGGGTGAAGCCCCAGTGCACCTGCAATACACTGACATCATATGGGGTAGTACAGCAAAGGTTTTTGAGAAAGGGGAGAAGACAGTCTAAATCAACTAGCTTTCATAGCTTTGCCATAAAATGGAGTAAGGTCAAGGCACCTGAACAGAAGACCCAGTTTTAGGAATAAAATTGCAAGATGGATGTCATCATTCCAATGGATGTTATCAATGAAATAGCACCAATGTTTCAGCCAACCAACAGAAAGGAGACAAGCTTTTTTGGCATTGCAGGTTTCTGGCAAATGCATATGCCAAGCTACAGTCTAATTGTGAGCCCTCTCTACTGTGTAACCTGGAAGAAGAATGATTTCTGTAGGGCCCTGAGCAACAACAAGCCTTTGAACAAATCAAACAGGAAATAGTCCATGCAGTAGCCCTTAGGCCTGTCTGGACAGGGCCATATGTTAAAAATTGCTCTATGCTGCAGCCCTGCAGCTGGGGAGAATGGCCCTACCTGGAGTCTCTGGCCGAAAGCACCAGGGAAAACCTGAGGTTGGCCCCTAGAATTTTGGAGTTGGATACAGAGTGTCTGAGGCTCTAACTGAAAACAAGGTATTATCAGCATATGAAGGTGTTCAGTCTGCTTTGAAGTGACTGGTAGTGAAGTCCCCCTCTTCCTGGCACTCCAGCTGCCAGTGCTGGGATGATGTTCAAAGGAAGGGTCCCCTCTGCACATCGTGCAACTGATGCTATGTGGAGTAAGTGGGTTGCACTGATTATACAACAGTCTTAAATAGGAAATCCCAGTTGCCCAGGAATTTTGGAAGTGATCATGGGCTGTCCAGAAGGCAAAGATTTTGGAATGTCATGAGAGAAGGTAACACATGCTGAAGAAGCCTCACCATACAATAAACTGCCAGAGAGTGCGAAGCAATATGTCCTGTCATGTTGTGAGAACGTGTCAGAGGTGGGAGCCTGCTGTATGGAGTCCTAGAGTGAGTTGCAGAAGCTGCTGAAGAAAGTGAATCAACCTGGTTTGCAGAGGTGAAGGCCATCCAGTTAGCTGTGGACATTGCAGAAAAAAGTGTTCTTCTCATGGATAGGGCCAAATGCCCACAAACCCCTGTTTGTGGGGTTGTTTTTTCTCAAGGATCTGGGTGCGCTTGGTGGGTGAACCAGGAGGATGGTGAATTCTAATGTGTAACCCAAAGGGATTTGATTTTGGGTGAGTATAGCCAATATAGCAAATAAATTAGGAATGGTATTATGTCAATTGCTAAATAACCTTGCTATGGTATACTATCATTGCTACAATTGCTAGTGTTGTATGAATGGTATTACAGGGAGAATGATACAAATTAGTGAATGATAAGTACCATGATGATGGAATTAGAACTGACCTCAGCCACTGGCACCTAGCAACTTCTTTGAAAATCAACACCTCCAATCTGCAGACAACAAGCAGATTGGACCATGCCAGATAGAACAGTTGTGAGTCCCAGATGTAGTATGCAATGATCCAATGACACACATTGTTGCTCCTGCCCTGAGAGATCATTATGACAGGTGGAGACCAAAGCCATGGGCTAAACGAACTCAACAAACATTTTAGAGGCATGGTTTAGAGACTAAAGGAATTGTATGTGTATGTATATGTATGTGTCAAAGATGAGGAAATTGTTGGATCTAGGCATGATGTAGATGGTATAGAATAAAGGTTAGGTATGTCCTGGGTTTGGCTAGGATAGTTAATTTTCTTTCTAGAAGCTGGTGTAGTGCTGGGTTTGGGAGTTAGCGTGAGAGCAGTGCTGATAACACACTGATGTCTTCAGCTGTTGCCCGGCAGCCAAGGACTTTTCAGCTTTTCATGTTGCCCTGCTAATGGGTGGGAGGCACCCCAGAAGCTAGGAGGGGACACAGCCAGGACAGGTGACCCAAACTAACCCGAGGGAATATTCCATACTGTGATGTCATGCTCAGCATAAAGGGGGGCTGGTGTGTGCCCTGAGGACAGTCTGGCTCTGGGATGGGCCTGAGCTGTATGATCTGTATTGTGCAGTTTGGTGAGAAACTGCATCATGTATCACCAGTTTGGTGTTTGCTATAAAGTCCTGTTGTTATTTCTCTCTCCCTTTTGCTCTGCCAGTAAACTATCCTTCCCCCAAACCACGAGGTTTGCCTTTGCCTTTCTGCTTTTTTTCTTCCCCCCCTTTTTCCAGGGGGTAGAGGGTGAGCGAGCAAGCAAGTGGTTGTATGGTGCTTAGCTGCTGGCTGGGGCTAAACTATGACGCTAACATGTCACTAAGGTCAAAAGGGAGATCCAAGCCTGTGTTTAGCTCAATAATAGACACCAAAGGATGAGCTTTTTAAAATACTGATAGGTAGAAGATGTTCAAAGAGATACCTTGCACTGCTTAAATGGGACACAGCAGCTTTTCTATTCGTCAGACTCTGTCTCTGAGAATATTTCATTTAATCCTCTAGGCCTAATTCCCTGTGAGCATAATTAGCCTAATCAGTATTTTAAATAACAAAAATAGCACATGGTTCACTTTACAGTTAATGATTTCCTTAGGATGTGATGCTTGCTGTCCTTAATTTAACCTGTTCCTTTTTTTTTACTCAATTTTAAGTTACTTTTTAAAATTAAGGAGTTTTCAACCATAGTCATAAGGTGTGAAGTCCCGAGTCCTAATTATAGCATTTGTAGTACTTGGATAGCATGCAGTGGAATGCATTTTTCACCATATTTCTGGACTGGGAAGGGAGTTGGTGAGTCAGCCAGTCCCCTGGCTGAGAACGGTGATGAGCCAGCCTTTTGATTACCCTTATTACTATTACTACTCCAAACCATGATTATTGCTAAACAGGCCAGTTTTGTATTTTACTGTGCCCTATGCCCTTTTCTAACAAAATTATGGGTCATGGTAGTATGGGAGCTCGCTGAAATGTAATGCTGACTTTATCTCCATGTGGATAACGAGCCATGATTTCTGAGACTTTTGATTAGTAGAAAAATTAACACCACCTGTGTAGGGCAGCACCAGTCTGCTGCTCTTTACTTTAAGAGTGGCATTGTGTTCACTGTGGGAATTAACTACAGTGCAGTGAGACTTCTGTGGTTATAATCATATCTGAGATCTTTGTTTTAACTGTAGTTCAGCTAAAAGCTGGCTTTTTCATTCTGTGGCTTTGTTCACTAAACATCCTTGTTGGTAGAGTAATTCCTGTTTCTGTGCATGAGATCTAAGTGTAAATAAAGCTAAGGTGGTGCAAAGGTAGTATCTGCCCAGGAGCTTATCCCGAGGTGCCCACCAGCTGCTGCGGGCTAGGCTGTGCACACACTTGGAACATGCCTGCAGAAGGAGCTGCTTTGTGCTCTGTGGAAGCTTTGATGGATGCTTGCTGTCCCCTGTGTAAGCGATGTGTATACATGCTGGCTTGTGCTGCACACAGGGACGCCAGCTTCTAGCACTGCCCATTGCCATGCTGTGTGAAAGGTCCATATTGGCTGTATGTGGCGTGGGTTTGGTGTTGTGATGAGGTGTTACTGCATGGGTGGCCTCTGTAGGAAGAGGTAAGGGGCTGCCCAGTCCATACTTTTGTTTCCCAGTTCAGTCTGTCTTCCCTGTGATGGTAATTAAATGATCTCCCTGTCCGAGCCCTCTGAGCAAGCAGATCAGAATAGCTGCACTGTTGTTATGGGCTCTTGTGGTTTTGCCCCAGACAGCAGCTGAACACCACGGAGCTGCTTGTTCGCTCCCCACCCAGTGGGATGGGGGAGTGAATCAGAAGAGTAAAAGTGACAAAACTCGTGGGTTGAGATGAGGTCAGTTTAATAGGCAGAGCAAAAGCTGTGCAACAGAAGCAAAGCAAACCAAGGAATTCATTCCCCACTTCCCATGGCCAGGCAGGTGTTTGGCCATCTCCAGGAGAGCAGGGCTCCATCACACATAACAGTTACTTGGGAAAACAAAAGCCTTTGCTCTAAATGCCCCTCCCCTTACTTCTTCCCCCCAGCTTTATATGCTGAGCATGTTGTTATATGGTATGGGGTATCCCTTTGGTCAGCTGGGGTTAGCTGCCCTGCATCCTCTCAGAACTTCTAGTACACCCCCAGCCAGTCTGCTGGCAGGGTGATGTGAGAGGTAGAAGAGGCCTTGACATCGTAAGCACTGGTCAGCAGCAACTAAAACATCCCTGTGTTACCAACACTTTCTAGTGCAAGTTCAAAACATCACCACACGCTAGCTACGACAAAGAAAATTATCTGTCTCAGCTGAAACCAGGACACTGACCTGGGAAGTGTCAAAATGAACACAGTTCAAAACCAGCTGAGTGGATGTGCCTGAGTGCTTACCCCACCACCCTGCTGGGGCTCTCCTATTCAGTTGATTTCAGCAATACATAGTGCTTCCCAAATGGTGGCACAGGAAAGCCTAGCAATTATTTCTAAGACTGTAAATAAATGTTATAATGAGACAGGAATGACTGTATTAATGCTAGCACCTTTGACATATGTGCTGTTTTCAAAGCTTTGAGGTAAGTCTGTCTTCTGGGGAACCTGGTATTTGGCAAAGAAACACTATGATGATTGGTCCACGATACTAGGAAAAATGGATGTCTGAGTTACCTGTAATTTCTATGTCTGTGTGATACATGAAGCAGAGAGAATTACCTTTGTCTTATTTCTACCTATGTTCTGTAGCCAGAGATTTTGGCATTGTATCTGCCTAGGTGAAGTAAAACCTAGGAAGTAGCTGGAGAAATGATGCCTCAACTATAATTATCAACCTCACCAAGTTCTGATCCCAACAGTAGGAAGGGAAATTCGATTTTAAGGAACAGTCATCAATGAGGTAATTAGGTTTTTTTGAAAAAAACATTTTGATAGGCTGGTGTATCTTCAGATAACGAGGTTATAAATGCTGTGCTTGTTGGAGTGATAGGTCTCCTTTTACGTGGCAACTAAAGCTGTGACAGTTGGTAAGTAAATGAGACCACTTTTCTCCTGAATGTTTGGAGTTTCACACCTCATCAGTTCAGAATCCTAAAACGGTTATCTCTGCCACAAATTAATATTTGCAAGGTTCTTCCATTTAGCTGTTTTAAAGACCCTGAATAGAAGCAGAAAGGGATATAAGAAGGGTATTTACTTTAAGAAGCAAAATAGGGAATTATTTCAACTCTCAGTTCTTTCTCACAATGTTAATTAATGATTTCACACTTTCCTAACATGTTAAGGGTGAAAGGCTAAGCATACTGACTCCAGAAAGAGCTAAATTACTCATTACTACTGATGACTGCTGTGAGAATTCACTGTGTTACATGGGAATCATTATTCATGCAAAAGCATGAACTCTTGCAATTTCTACAATTTACAATTGTTGAATTTAAGTACATTCTTTTCAAGAATAAAGGGGAAGTGATTAGTTATATTTTTAATTAACAGCCCCCCAACTTTATTTGTACACCTAGTTGGTATGCATTTGATTATTCTGATTGTGATGCTTGCATCGAATGCATATTTCTTAGAATGATAGAAATAATGTTACTCATTAACTGCTACAGTACTAATTAATCAAGTGCAAAATGCATATCCTTACACAGTTAACATTTTCAGTGTTGAAATTGTACCTTAGAGTTTATTTTTCTGAAATGGATGAAATTTGCAAGAACTGGCTTCTCTCTGTGTCTACTGAAAGTGATTAAGTAGCTAAATCAGGTGTTTGTCAGGTTTCACACCACGATCCACAACTGCTTCTTGCTTGTAGGATGAAAGCATCCCCTGCTAGTCTAAGCACTATTCAGTGTCCTTTGATAGCAAAGACCCAAGTCCAGAAGTCTAAGGGCAAATAGGCAAATACCTTTAAACATCCTGGGAGGTTTTTTCAGTGGTTTTATAGAGAATTATTTTGTGTTGTAAAAAGTGCTGAGGAGACTTTTTGAGACGATTTGCAAATGCAAGCAATTGCATCTCCCATACTTCTGTTTGTTGCTCGCGATCAGCACCTGGGTGGGAATTAACTAGCAAACGATCTTAAAGGTTGAGGAGTTCCATTGAGTTGTGTGCCTCTTGGGTACCTAGAAGTCTTTTTTTTTGTTCTTTTTTGTTGCCTTATCTAGGGGATGTATATATATCCATTAGTTGTGATGTTGTGGTCTAACCCCAGCCAGTAACTAAGCACCATGCAGCTGCTTGCTTACCCCTCCCCTCCAGGGGATGGGGAGGAGAACAGTGAAAAAAGCCTTGTGGGTTTAGATAAAGACAGTTTAATCGGAGAACAAAGGAAGAGAACATATAATATGTATAAACCAAGTGATGCATGAATGTAATTGCTCACCGCATGCAGAAGATCTTGCAAGTGGGATCTTGCCTTCCAGCTAGTTTCCACAGTTCTACCTGGAGCATGATGTTACAAGGTCTGGAGTATCCCTTTGGCCAGTCTGGGTCAGCCAGTCCTGGCTGTGCTCTCCCAGCTTTATAGGCACCTGGCAGGGTGTGGGAAGCTGGAAAGTCAAACTTGACTTGCTTCTACGTAGCAGCTCACACTAACTAAAACATCCGTATGTTACCGACATTACTCTCATACTAAATCCTCAATGCAACACTGTGCTGCCTACTAAAGCCACCTCACACTCTCAGCTGAATCCAGAACAGATGTTTACCTTTACACTGAGAAAACTAGATCATTCTACTCCATAGCAAGGAGGACACTGACATTCTGCAGCAGCTCTAACAGCAGCTCAGTTTACCCTGCTCTGGCTTTCTGTTGAATGCTTCATTTAATATTCTTAAGTCACACCGTCTCAGGAGGTTGTAATTATTAATGTTGCAAACTTGAAAGCAGTATAGGCATTAAAAGCACAGTTATTTTAGGGTATCTAAAGGAAAAGCAATGCTTTTCAATCAGGGTAGGTGAAGAAGGCTCCATGTTACGTGTTGCGATGCAAGTTTGGCTAGAAGCATTACCACAGTGATAACTGCACCAATTGTCACTGGCTCATTGAACCATCTCTTCCAAGGAGATGTCATGATGTGCTTTCCAGTAGCACGGTCTCATTCTGCGCCTGGCTGTGTAGCCACTGCTACACATGTTGCTTAAGCAAACCCGGGTCTTGCTTGCTCTTTGTATTGCCTTGAAGTACGGTCAGAAAGGAAAGAGGCAAAGGTGTGTTCCACGAATGCCCTGCTTTTTCCTTTTTACATAGCTTCCTACCAAGAACAAATTAATTATCCAGCAGACCCCAGACCTGACCTAATAATCAGTCATTATTAGCATTGCATTAGGAGCAGCCCTCTGAAGGGCCATGTAACATGCTGCTCTTGCTAGAGCCAGGGAGTAAAGCCAGAATGAAACTTGTTGCTAAAAATTGTTCCAAGTTCTAGCAATTTTTTAATACTAGCACTTTTATGCTGTCTTTTGCACTTTTATATATGCTTCCTAAAAGCTCCAACTGCAGGGTGATTGTAGGGTACTATGTCCTCTCACAGCTCTGCTATAGCTTTGCACTAATCCCTCTTGCCTTTTCCCTAACTTCTTGGTTCTGTTTCAGAATAAAATGCTCTTTGTGCCCTTCCTTAAGCTAATGGCAACTGAGCAATTGGCAAAGATGATTCACAGTGTCCTGCCAATTGTTGGCAGGCAAGCAGCAAATGTTTTCCAAAGGACACAAACCAGGTATAATATATGGTTATAGTAGCATTTTAATGTTAAAGGACACTTTTTTGGGGGCCTTAACAGTTTTTATACCGTATATCACCTTCCACAGAACTTGAAAAACAGCAGTTATTTAGTTTGGGAGATTCAGATCAGTGTTGTAGGCTAACACTTCTAGATGGCAAATTCTTTCTCTTTATGGGCAAAATATTTTTTTTTTCCAGCCCAGTTACTAAAGAAAAGGATGTTCCTTGGTGGTGACTCCCTATATTACCATTTGAGCTTTTTCCCCCTCAAAATACCAAGTCTTCATTTCAACGTACTTCTTGTGAGTTGAAAAGAAGGAACTAGTATCTCGGCATTGGACAATTCTTAGAATTTCTGCAGATGCAACAGTATGAACACAGCCTCCCTTAACTGATCTGCAACCACAGTGCTCAGAGACGCTTAAGGCAAGGGATCCTGTCTTCAGCTGAGATGGTGGTGCTTTGTCCCAAGGTCTAAACACTTCCATTGTGCCAGAACGTGCACAGTGCAGAGTTTGAATAAAACTGCAGATTTACTACCATATTGCTTGTTTGTTCTGCCCAAAGCACCACGTAGCTGTGCTGATGCTAGGGCATCCTAAAGGCTGTCAGTACCTGTTAACCATAGAATGTTGCAGTAGCTAAAACCGTAATTTATCAAAAGTTCTTTTGATAAATAAGGCTGCCTGCCTTATCCTACTGAGAGGTTTGTTCAGGCATAAATGCACTTTGAGAACTGAATTTGTGTCCTCCCCCATGTAGCTGCTCTGATATTTTTTTTAAAGTGGGCAGCTCTGCAGTATTTGTAAGCTTGGGAACTAGTTTATTTGGTTTAGGAGAAAAAAGTAGTTCTCAGAGGGGTTTGCTAAGGGTATTTTGCACTTTGAGAGTAAAGCAGTATTTTGGGGTTTTTTTCTGGCAAATTCTGGGGACATGGAGAAATCCCCCAGGAAGGTTGATGTGTGTGATTAGATGGAGTAGAAACAATTAGTGCAAAAACTTCCGCAATATAAATGTTTGCTTAGTGTCTTGGTCCAAGTGTAAATGTATTTACTCACAGTGCAAGTAAAATTGTATGCAACACTGTTCAAGTAGCATGCATGGATACTGTTTGAGCAGTCAATCTAAAACTGGAGTTCTGTGAGCTCCTTGAAATCAATTAAAGTTTAGGCTGATAAATTACCATCTGCATAGTTTTCTTGTTGTCTTCACCTTTTGGCATCCTGCCTTTTCAGCCAGCTGCATTGTTAGTGCACAGCCTTACTCTTAGCTCTTTGTAGGGAACTCTTAAACTCTGAGGAACTTAGATAACACCACAAATTTAGATGTGTCATGTTCTGTGTTGCAGGGTGGATATGAGCTTATCAGGAAATCAGATGTTTTTGGGGGATGCTAGGCCCTCCATGCAGATACCCTGGTGAACACAATGAGTTTCGGTAGTGTTTTAAAGGGATGTTCATCCCTCCTTTGAATTTGGGAGAGGGTGAAACTTTACTTTGAATTAATATCTAAGCTACTGCACTTCAGCCTTGCTTCTTCAGATAACAGTTTAACCTCATTTTTTTGTGATGTGCACACAAGCTGAAGGAATTGCTTTCCAGCAGACCTAGAGATGTCTTCAGCCTGCAGTGGTAGTTCAGGGGCTTCCCTCTACTTCCAAAAGCTGAGGTAATGTGCTGTATTCCATGGCTCCAGAGTGATCACACAGAGGAAGATGCTTGAGATTGTCCACAGACTTGTAACAGAGTAGAAATGTTTTTCTAATCCAGTTTGTTTTGGAGCACCAGGCTGCCTGTCAGAGCAAACCTGTGAGCAGGAACAGTGTCTAGGCCCAGAGGTTCTCTTTGTGTAGAGTGCAGATACCACAATCAGCCGTTCCAAGGCATGGTACAATGTTGGAAACAATCTCTATGCGAAAGCTGTCTATGAAATAGCTTTCTGATAGCTAAAATTATAAAATACCTCTGTTCTTAACCCTGCCAGGTACTGGATGCTTCTCGGGGGTGGACGCGAAAAAGGTGAACGTGCTGCATTTTAGGTCACATTAAATAATGCAAAGCTTCTAGGAGCAAAAGGTTTCTCTACTTCAGGTGCCAGGAGGCTGTCAGCAGAGCCGTCTGGGTAAGTGAAATGAAATTTATAGTGATAAAACCTCCCAACTCTAATATGTAAACTAGGAGTTCCCATCTCTGGAAAATGTGGCTAATATTCTACATTATCTCATGACCTGACATTGTGAATGCATCCTAATGTATTTCCTATCTTCCATGTGTATGGCAGGGTGGAAGAAAATATGAATGAGTGTGCAAGTTTCAGGTGGCAGGGGATTTTTAGAGAGAAGGAAGGAGGAGGCAGTAGGTGGGTGTGAAAAAATGAGGTGGAGAGAAACGCGCGGCATTTAAATGAAGTGCTGTATTTTCCTTCTCCAGAGCAGGCATGTTGAGGCTATTCTGGCAAGAAGAGCTGTTGTTACCCACGCTGTTAAGACTTCAGTTAGTCTAAGGAGAGAAGTCTGACTTTGAAGAGTTAGTGAGCTGCTTGACCCTATCACAAGATAATATTCTGTAGTAAATGCTGCAAAGAATGTGAACGCAACAGCTCCTGGGGAGAAAAATTGGCAGGAAGGCAAGTAGAAGCAGACTGTGAGACACTTCTTACAAACTGTGCTTGGAAACCAATCTGTTCTTCTTTATTGTTCTCTGATGAAGGGATGGATTATAAATGGTACAGACGGCCTTCAGGCCTGTGATAATACAGTATCTGTAGCTTTTCCAGTTGGAGGCTTAAAAAACTCTTAATGCTTTCCATGCAAAAAAGGGCAAGAATCTGTAAAAAAAAAAATTCTAAAAATCTACATGTCAAAACCTCAGCCTTGGGAGCAAATTAGTATTGTAGGCAGGAGAGGAAAAATTTGTTTAATTGACTGAACAACGTTGGTAAATAAATGTTTTTAGACTTCTTTTCCTGCTTTGCTTATAGTTTGGCTAAGATAAATACCTGAAGTTGGAAGTTTTAATATGAAAGAGATCCCTCCCATGTCACCTCCACCTGAGCTGGTCCTTAGAGTGCATGTGAAGTCAGACTTCCCTTACGTGGCAGTACGCTGAGTATGGGCTTTTAACTGTTGTCTTGACAGCAGCATGTGTGTTTGTCTAGAACCATAAAAAGTCACCTGTGTCACACATCTCCATGCTCTGATGAATGGTAGGCTCCTGTCCCACCGAATGTAAGCCTGGACACAATGTTCTGCTCCTTTAATAACCCGTATGCACTCTCTCAAAGCCAAACGTTTAAACACAGTATGTGGAAGCAGGGCTGGATATTGTGCCACGGGCCTCGACTGCTCTCTGCATCAGCAGAAATGCCCTGTGCTCTAAATATAGCTTCATATCGTACAGTTATTGACAATGATATATACTTGCTTGCCCTGAATCCCTCTCATGACCGGTCTCATGCTTGGTAGGCAGGCTCAAGAGTCCGGTTCAGCCACTAAGTGGTTATCTTCTTTTCTTCAAAAGAACATCTTGTCTCTGCTTGCCTTGTATCAAATGCAAAGCAAATAAGCAGCGAGATTCATCGAAGTAGATTAAAATGCGATGTGATTTTTGTGTGATAAACAAAAATTGCCTTGCGTGTCTGGGTGGATCAGTAGGCTGGCTAACAGGGCCATCTGCTGGCAGATGTCCTCTAACGAGATCGCTTTGAATTTTGAGAGAGGTTAATGGCTTGATTCGAACTTCCAAACACCCGCGACTCTTCTTACATTATCTTTGTAAGCTGCTTCGTGCTTTGTGTTAATTCCTGACTGCATAGCAGGAGTTCCTGCTGTAAAAGTAGAGAAGTGCTTAACTATAAATTTGAGCTTGTTCAGATGTTAAATGGGATGTTTGATCTGGGAGCAGCATTGCCATAGATGATGCTGACATTTAGAACTATATTGCAAGGAAGCACGGCTGTGTAGATGAACCACTCAGAGCAATGAGCAATGATTCATGTTAATGCTCACTTGTCACACAAAATGTCTACATTAGGGATATTTTGATTCAAATTACATATCAGATTTCTTGTGAACAAATTTAAAGAAGCCTCCCAAGATTGTTAAATTTCTTGTATCTTAAATATTGAAAAGGCTTTTGGGTGTATCTTAGTTTTATTTTTACAAACACTGTGTAATCAATGCAGAATCTCAACCATAACAAGCGTGTTCTTGCATGTGTGCTCATGTTTGTCAGCCTGTATGCCCAGTACATGACAACTACTGGATGTATCTGACTGGAAATATATTGGATCATACACGAGAGGTTATGATTTATCCCTCTGTAAGTTTATAATTAATAGCATGTAGGACATATGTATGTATAAGATTAAACTGAATAAACACATGTCAACATGCTGCTCATTCTTGTCTTTTGAGAACCTGCTGTTTCCCTCTAAGAAGATGTTATTGCAATAAAGGTATAAGATTCTTTAATGTATGTGATCTTATGCAAATTGAAGTACATCAGTCTGCACAGCTTGGCAGATATATATCGCTGGTGTAACAGATTCTCAAGCAGATCTTTCAAGGTCCCTTTCAACCCCTACCATTCTGTGATCCTGTGAGAAAATGGACTGCAGTGTATCAGAAAGGATGGATTGGACTATGGAAAGGAATAAGTAGTTCTCTCTTGTCTGTGAGAAACTTGTAAGGAAATGCCTTCAGTACTAAAAAACTAACATGGCAACATGAGGAATATAGCCCTACTGAAGATCTGACCATTGGGGGAGATGGGAGGCCAGGTGTGGTATTGTTTCATAGAAATACTGCAAGTCTTGGCTAAGTACAAGAGCTGTCCAGTAAATGTAATTCTTTGTAAAATCTTGTCAGGTTCACCTGGGAATAATTGTACCATATTAAGAAGTGTCGTTTTGTCTGTGGAGTCTGTTCTTGCTCCTGGTGGACTGCACTGAGTCCTAGTGATTGCCTGTAGCAGTAGAAATTCTTGCTTGCATGGCAATATTGGACTACTGCAAATGTTGCCTGTGTTGTCTCACTCTGTAGCTGCATCTCTTCTGTGTGGCACCACCACATCGGTAGGTGAAAACATTGCTTTGCCAGCATGAGAATAGGCAGGCTGGCTTTTTTGCTGTGACACATTGGATGTGTGATGCACAGTTTGATGGTACCAATTAAAGTATTGAGGCAGATTCCTTCTTTGTGAGGCTCTGCAGCTTCCACAGAGCTGGTTCTGAGCAAACTATTGCTGAACGTAGAGCGAGAAGACCTGGCACAGCAAAGACATGCAAAAGGGCTCTTCATAAATTTATCAAAATCTTACATTTGTAGAAAAAAAAAAGAATACAGTTTTCCTACTGATATGCCATCCATTTGTCTTCTCCCTCAGCTTTAGCTGCAGTGCAGGCAGCTCTCAGGTTACGGAGAGAGGGAGGGGAGGGTTCATCAGAGTGCCAGGCGGTGGCTGGGACTGAGACCATCCATCGCTCCAGGACTCTGACAGCTACTGAGGGAGGACCAGTTTCTTCTAGCAGCTCATCAGTGATCAGTGCCTCAGCATCTCTACATCGCTGCACAACTTGACTTCTTTGTTTGTTAGGTTTGGATGGTGATAAACGTTTTTGTGCCCTTGAGCAAGCAGCTTTTCTTAAGGTGCCGAAATGAAGAGAAATAACCTGTCCTTTCCTGTCTCTCTCTGGTTGCTGTTTACAGCAGTGATGCTTCAAGGTGAGAATACTGCTTGGTGGCTGAATGTTGCATTGAGGGTTACTTGACTCAGACAGGAACTGGCTTCCTGACGTGTCTTACACAGAGAGCTCCCCGAGTCTTTCACCTGTTTTGTTTTACTTTCTCACTGATGCCTGGGCAAAGTGAATAATTGTGTATAGCCAGAACTGAAATGCTCTTTGTGAAGCTTTGATTTGTTAGGATTTCTTTTTAATCAGGAAGGTTTGCTTTGAGCTCTCGTTAGTCTAGGAAGTCCCCGTGAGTCACTTTGGAGAGTGTACTCCAAAGCACTTCCTACGTAGTGCCAGCTGGCACTTCAGGCAAGTCTTGTGAGTGTTACTGTCCTTGCCCTTGGCTTGCAGAAATAAGTGGATCTATCTCAAGTTAATACAGAGACTGCCTACAGAAACTGTGATGCACAAAACAGTGCAGAACAGCAAAAGCAGAAGTGTCATTTAAAACCTAAAGTTTCCGTGAATTATTTGTAGTGGCTAAGCCTGGATAGCAAGAACCATCCCCAAATACTTGGTTTGGGAAGGGCCTCAGTGCAAAGATGTGCCCATAAATCATGCAAGTGGCAATTTGTGAAGAAAAGCAGCTGCAGCTCAGACTTTTTCCACGTGGTAGTTGAAAAACAGTAAATTCTGAATGCAGCATGAATCTACCAGTGATGCATTTAGGGATATATTGCAAGCCATTAGCCTAGGAGCAGGTTTGACTTCAGACTTTGCTTCTAATTTTAGCTTGGCAGATGTGTGACTAACTCAATAAACTCTAGGCTTATGAAAGATACCAGTAAAATAAAGTTAATGATATTTGCCTTCAAAAAAGTCATGAATCTCTAGATGTAGAGATGGTTTTTTTTAGTGGGTACAAAAAGCTAGTATTTCTGCTCTAAATTATATGTTCTACAGTATATGAATGATAAATATAGCAAATACTACTTGAAGCTGTAAAAAGAGGGTGTCTTCTGATACTGCTCAGTGATTAATCTGATGTACTGAATGAATCTGTTATCTAGCTGTAGAATCAGCCAAAGGAAAATATGCTCACATGCTGTTTAATGACCTGTTTGAAAACTACTCGAATGCTCTAAGACCAGTGGAAGACACAGATAAAGTGCTGAATGTCACCCTTCAGATCACACTGTCTCAAATTAAAGACATGGTGAGTAAGAGTACAGTTCTGGGCTTCCCAAGATGCGCTGAAATGTACTAGCTGCAAACAGTTTGCTTGTAGTAGGAAAAGCAACTTACATTTTGTTGTGACAACTTCAGTAATGCTTCCTTACAAGGGTCATATTCTCCAGTTCTTTGTAGATTCTTATCTGATTGCAACACTAGGACTTCCACTGTAAGCCTGCGAATTTACAGCTGCTGAGTTAAGGCTCCTTTTGTAGTTAGGTGTTGGTATTGCACCCTCCAGGCAACTTTTGCTGAGTTTTAAATAGAAAGAGCAAAAGCTGTTTCTCAAGTGCAATTAATTTCTGCATAAACTCCCTATTTTAGCATTCAGTAATGCCCATAAATTGGGTTTGGTCAAATACTTTTAACTATTTAAGCTTTTAAGACAAAAAATCAGTCTGGAAGGAGAATGGAAGATCTCTTTTGTGACTTCTGAGTTCCTACAAGGCCTCACTGAGCTTTCAGAGAATTTGTTAGCCTGAACCCGTTAACTGTTGGTATTCTGAAGCTCACAAAAGGAAACTGTTAGGATACTGGGAGCCTTATAATTAAGGCTGGGGAGTGTGTAGGGGAAAGTCCAAATAAGCTCCCCATACAGTTAAAGGGCATATGTACTTGTCTGATAAGTACTCTTGTATCCTGTC
This sequence comes from Gallinula chloropus, assembly GCF_964237585.1. Classification (NCBI taxonomy): domain Eukaryota; kingdom Metazoa; phylum Chordata; class Aves; order Gruiformes; family Rallidae; genus Gallinula; species Gallinula chloropus. Next base: position 14,210,048 of record NC_140092.1, read on the forward strand.
AGCATTCTGGCCTGTTTGGGGCACTACTTAAGAACATACAACAAATGCTGTCTGCATTTAAGATGTGATTTCATCACTTCCAGCTAGAAATATGTCTACCTTTTTATGCAGGATGAAAGGAACCAAATTTTGTCAGCTTACTTATGGATTCGACAAAGCTGGTATGATGCATACCTCAGATGGGACAAGGATAAATATGATGGGTTGGATTCTATCAGGATTCCAAGCAATTTGGTTTGGAGACCAGATATTGTTCTGTATAACAAGTGAGTGTGACTGGAGAAAATCAGTTTGAATATTTGAGGGAGGGAAGGACTGGGTTGAAGGAGGAATTGACCCACAGAGCCTAAGCTTTCATCTTTTCATCTTGCCTCAGCAAGGGGTTGGTTGTCTGAATACTTGTTGATCATCTAAATATTTTCCAATAAAGCCATGGACAGGATTTGTCAATTGATTGTACTGCACAGCAAAGCTGTTCTGAATTTCTCTGCACTGGGAAGTCTGAAGCACTTTCTGCTGCAGCTGTTGAAGACCTCTGGAAGACAGTGTGTCTACAGAAAAGTGGTTCACAAAGGCTACACTCCTTGGTCTGCTCACACAGGCCAGTAGTGACTAGCAGCTTATTTTCATCTTTAAATGGATTCTTATCCTACTGTATCCTTTTTTTGAGGTCAAGTTTGAAGAAGCTGACAAATACGACTTAATTTAGCAATACTGATGTTTGGCATGATACTCATAAATAATAGTGGTACTCATAAGTACTCATAGCTGGTACTCATAAATAATCGTTAATAGTAAGTTCCTAATAAGATTGAGTATAAATATATGTTTTTGGAAACATGTTTTAATGGTATGAAGTGAGTGTCTTCCCCAGCCCTTCCCTGGTCTGCACTTAAGTTGTTGCCAGTTAATCTTGACTGTCACTTTTCTGTCTTTTAGGGCTGACGATGACTTTTCAGAACCAGTGAATACTAATGTTGTGTTGAGATATGATGGAAAAATCACTTGGGATGCACCTGCTATCACAAAGAGTTCATGTGTAGTGGATGTATCTTATTTTCCTTTTGACAGCCAGCAGTGCAACCTTACATTTGGGTCCTGGACCTATAATGGTAATCAGGTAGACATCATCAACTCTCTTGACAGTGGTGACCTCTCTGACTTTGTAGAAGATGTGGAATGGGAGATTCATGGTATGCCAGCAGTTAAGAATGTCATCACTTATGGCTGCTGCTCTGAGCCTTATCCAGATGTGACCTTCACACTGATTTTGAAAAGGAAGTCTTCATTCTACATATTTAATCTGTTGCTGCCTTGCATATTGATCTCTTTCCTGGCCCCACTGGGGTTCTATCTCCCTGCAGACTCTGGTGAAAAGGTGTCTCTGGGTGTTACGGTTCTGCTTGCTCTGACTGTGTTCCAGCTGATGGTTGCAGAGATCATGCCTCCCTCTGAAAACGTACCTTTGATAGGTGAGCTTGATGCACTTTGTATTTAAACGTGGCTTAGTAGTAGCAGGGCTTTATGTCAGGGAGAGCCTATGTGCAATCTGTGGCTTCTGGGAAGGTAAAGATGTTGCATGTTTAAAACATAATAAACTCCTTAGAATGTGTGTGGAATTTGTACAGGTGTGATGAAGCTCTTCAAAGTTATTTTGTGTTTATTTTAAACTACATATAAGGTAGCTATTTTGTATTTATTAAATATAATTAGACATTTAGAAGGATGCTATCACATTGCAATGAAGCCAACAGTTGAAAACAATTTCAAGTACAAAGTGTACACAAGAGCTTGGACTCAAAAGGCTGGAGTGTTTCAAGATAGGTTTCTGTCAGATCCAGTTGGTCTGCCTGGGACACTCAGGGGTGACCTAGTATCTGACCAATGGTTACATTGAGTTGTAATGCCTGGCAATCCGCTGTGCTGAATTGGAATCTGTGCCTGAGAGTTCAGAAGAGGCGGTGTGTAGTGAGAAGGGTGGTGTTCAGCCTTCTGGTCTGCCTTCTGCCAGGACCCTCCTGCCACTGGATGATCCACCCCCTGGGGCAGGAGGCTGCCCAGATTCCCTGATGGGATTTCTGGAGGGCTACGAATGCAGTTGTCTCCACACTGGCTTCCAGCTTCATTGAGATAATTCAGATCTCATTATTTCTGTTCCTGTTATTGCTGTTTACATGAATATGTGCATGGCTTAGCTGAGACAACACACTGGGCAATGATTAGGAAAGTTGAATGCATTTCCCACACCAGCACCAACTAGTCCCGCCTAGGGTATGGGCTTGCTGTACTCGAGTACCTTTCCTACCCTCCTGCCATGCAGTCTAAATTAAGGAGCCAGGACCTAACCTCAGTACGCTTTCTCTGTTCTGTCACCATCCTTTCCACCCCCCCTGAGAGCTGGGATTACATCCTGCTTGTCTGTGGCACAGCCTGTGTCACTCCTGCCAGCCCTTGCTTTCCCTGCAGAGGCTGCAGAGCAGCAGGGCTGGGAGCTGCCTTTGCATTGGCACAAGCCACTCTAGCTTAGCTGGTCAGCAGTGCTCTTCGGGTGTGGAAAGCAGTGGCTGAGGGTTTCTCCACTCGCTGTCCCTGGCCAGGATGAGCTTTCTCCCTGTTTAGACTAGCTATGCTAAAATTTGTCCAGTCTGAAGGAAGTCCAGGCAGTGAAACTCAGCAGGCTACAGAGCCCCCTTCAGCTCTGTGCCTGGCCTCCCAGCTCTCAGTGTGCTGGCTGTGGACACCAGCAAGGTCTGGGGATCTGCTGGCCTGCATGCATGCGAAGGCAGCTGTCTGCTGATGTGAAGTGTGTCAGTCGCTCCAGTGAAACATGATCCCCACCTCTGTTAGTACATCAGGAAGTAGGATCTTTAATGTGCCATGTGGAGCCATCAACACTGGGATTTCACAGACACCAGGAAGTGAGCAAGGCTCCTGATAAACATTTTAAAGCTACTTTCTGAATGGGTGCATTTCCAGAAATCAGAGGGTTCGCCTTGCAGATGTTTACCATGCTAATACAACAGTCACTTACTGGTCTGATAAAGGCATGTTGGTAATGTGTATGAGGTTTTACTTTACGGTTTTAATTGGTTTTTAATGGCAAAGTAAGTGTGATCTAAGTACAGAGAATCAGGGTGATTGAAAACTTGTTTCACTTGCACTTATGGCTAGCACTACGTGTTCACATTGTTATTTCTGCATTGATTTTTTAATTTTTTTTTTAAATTAAGGTAGCATTTAGTATGGTTTCCTTTTCTGTTCCAGGAAAGTATTACATAGCAACTATGACCATGATCACAGCTTCCACTGCACTGACGATCATTATAATGAATCTCCATCACTGTGGCTCAGAAGCAAAGCCTGTTCCACAATGGGCCAGGGTGGTTATTTTGGACTACATGTCAAAAATCTTTTTTGTTTACGATGTGGGTGAAAACTGCACAAGTCCAAAAAGAGAGAAGGAAGAAGAACGTAAGTTAGAGGGAGATTATGGGTGTCAGAGGAGGCACAAAGAGGTAAGGAGTCACCTTTCCAGTAGGAATGATGACTGTGATCTCAGCGAGAAGCTGAATGGAAATTTGACTAAAAGCTATGGAATTCATGGCGAAAATGTTAGGGAATCCGTTAATTGCTGTTCCTGTTACAAAATGCTGATTAAAAATATTGAGTACATTGCTAATTGTGTTCGAGACCATAAAGCAAACAGGGCCAAAGGAATTGAATGGAAAAAAGTTGCAAAAGTGATGGACAGGTTTTTCATGTGGATTTTCTTTATCATGGTGTTTTTTATGAGTGTGCTGATCATTGGGAAAGCAGCTTAACTGAAGATGGACACATTCCTTTTGTACATCTGAATATACTGGGTTAGCTTGTTTTGGTGGAGCTCTGGGAAAGGTGCTTTGAGATGCCTTGCCTTCTGTAACAATAAACAAATTCTGCAGGCTGTGACAGTGTGTTGAGACATTGCTCAGCTGAGGGCTTTGTTAATTAATGAGTGTCTCCTTGCCTTTTAGTAGGGGAGCACAACCCCGATGAAGTGGTTGGGTTAGCACTCTGTGCTCTGTCCCAGTGGGTGGTGGCCATGGCTTCAGGCTGTATGGGTTGGAGCACTGTAGCCAGGGAGCAGACAGCCTAGCAGGCAGCACTGTGATCACACACTGCATCTCTTCACTTTGTAATTTGACCAAACTTTTCTCTCTCCCAGAAATATATTGTATAGGTGACATGGTGGCAGTTCCTGGAAACCATCCCTTCATGACATTGCTTCTTTTTGTTGTTGTTGTGGTGGTGGTGGGTTTTTTGTTGTTGTTGGTTTTGGTTTTTTAAGCTTCTCTTCCTAACATAGGGTTTTATTATGGCTCATTCTGGTCACTGTTCCTATAATTTCATAGGCTCTACAGCTCTATCTGTTGTGCCTTTCACTTCTAATACCACTGAGTTTATTGAATAAGATTATTATCATAATCTTCCTCTTTATCATTCCCTGCTGTTGAATATTACTGTTTTGTCACCATGATTCCAGTAAATCAGATTCCTAGGAGTTCTTCCTCATGAAGTCAGAAGGCCTCTCTTCCATTCTCTGCCTTTTGAGCCCAATGAAAGGAAGGACCTCTGCTGTCCTTCCTAAATGTCTCATTCCCCTGAGCATTTGTGCAAGATGGGCTTTAAAAGCTATTTGAGACTGTTAAAAATAGGAGGCTGTGATTTCTGTCTCTGCTCATTTTATTGACCTTCACCAGTGCTCACCACATGTGTTCCTTGTCCGGTCTTACATCCTCTTTTGGTACTTAAATTTTAAACTATTTACAGGAGCATGAAGGCTGCTCTGTGCATTACTTAGCACGAAAGTATGATCTTACAAGCTTGTTAAAGTAGTGCCATAATCAACACCCCTTGCTCAACACCTTAGTATTTATATGTACGTGAATGTGTTTGTTGCTGATGTCACCAAAAATCTCTCTTCTGTGTGTGAATTTCTGTTAACTCTCTCAGACTAATACAGAGGTCTGGAAGGCGTCTCACATAGTAAGGTGAGAAGCTAGTACCCCAGGCAAACCTGTGGCAGATAAATTGCTTTTACAAAGCACCCTGAACTTTGAAACCATGTTATTCTAGATGCAGTGGGAGAGGCAGAATGACACTGTAACGGATCCCAGTCAAAAGTTCATGTGATAAAACTAATTTTCCTAATTGTTGCTGCTAAGAGGAGCATACCTGTGAAGGTGTAACTTAAGAGCAAGGAGTCAAAATGACAAAATGACGCAGTTGTTATGCCCAAATTTATTGGAAGAAAGACAATTGTAATTATTATTGTTATGTAAATGATATATTGAATTGCTAATGGCAGGTTTTCCTTTGTGTGGAATAATTAATGCTGTAAGCTTATCTGGATTCTCATGCATAATGCAAGCCTTAAAGTCCAGGTCCTAATGTAAAGCTAAACTAGGTGAGTAGCCAAGAATAAACTCAGTGTGTGGAAAAAGTCTCAAGTATGTTCCCTGTAAATTATCAGTTCCCAGTCAACCGGGGTAACTTTGAATAGCTCCTTTAGAAGACAGGCTGCTCACTTTCACTGCAGAAAAATGGTTGCACCCTTTTGCTGTGGAATTCAGGGTCTGGCATGTACACTGCCTGATTGAGGAAATGGACTTGTTCTTTGTGTGGAAAATAATGTCTTAAAAGCTGAGGGAGCGAAGTATTTAGAGATAAGGGTAAAATGGTCAGAACATGAATACTCAGCATGGAAAACAGAGGAGCAAGGGTTTGTCCAAGGTGGCAAAAAGGAGACAGCTCACTGTCTCTTCTAATACAGGAACAGGATACATTAAATACACATAGTGTGTAACAGTGGAGGAGTCTGTGCAATGTGTGAGAAAGCTGAGGAACTCCTTGCAACAGGATTTGTGAATGCTGAAAGATTATACAGGGTTAAAGACTTAGGGAAAAGCATGGAAGAAAAAGCTATCAGCATACTATTAAATACAGTCATGAAGTGTTGAAAGGTGGAGCAGTGCTTTAGGAATTCATGACTATGATCTGTACTCTTCATCCCATCAATGGCATCCATAGGAGACAGCTTCCATGTTTACACAGACCTTTAGTCTGACTTAATATCCCTCTTAGAAATTCAGACTGTGCCCATGCTGTTCTGTTCAAGGCAAACTGCAGCATGTGTGCACACACGCTGTGTGGCCTTCCCAGGTGTCAGGGAAAGGTGCAGTCACAGGTGGATCATGGACCTTTTTATCATGCTGGTGCCTCCTCAGTATGCTGTGGGCTTGGCTGCTGCTATCATACTTCACACTTCCCTAGCATGTTTCATGTGAAGATGTGATAGTACTAAAGAATTCTTTCTTACAAGGTTATGATTCGAAAATTATTTCTAGTTACCGAGTTTAACCACTACATTTGCTTTTTTTATTATTATCTTCTGTTATCCTTTCTGTTGGATCATCAGGCACTCTCAAGTGTTTCTCTTCCTTTGTTTACATATGCTTGGTCTTCCAACACTTTTCTGGTTTTAGGTCATAAGAGTCAGATCCAGTAATGAACATGAGCAGCAGACGATGAGACCTGGTACAAGTCAGGTAAAAACCCCAATACGATGCTTCTGGTGACAAGGCTGGCCCCAGGTCTGTGCAAATGCAGCCATATGAGGGCTAGTTACTTTAAACTTAGCTCAGGAGTTTCTAACCAGACGTAAGGGGCTGTACTTTAAGTGTCCCTCCATATTTCAGTAAGAAACAAGCTGCTCTAAATGTTAGTGTTAGCAGTCAGAACTGTACATGATGACTCTGGTGCTGAGTGGCGACAGGAAAGTTTAAGTTAATTCTGTCTGTCCTGGTCTCTTCCTCTTTCCTTTGTGTCTCATGCTTAGATCCAGTAATCTTTGAGGAAGATTAAATCCAGAGATGATGAATGACTATGATTATAGTAACAGAAAAATAATTATTTGTGCACTTGTCTGAGTAAGTCTGCAGGCTTAAAATGAAGGCAGCAGGGTGACTTTATACTGAGGGGGACAATAACGCTGTAAATGCAGTTTGAGATCTGTGTGCTGCAGAGGCCTTTGAGGAATGAGCTGACAAATTTTTTTGCTGTATTATCGCTTGGCAGAATGATCACCTCTCCCCTCTTGTACTGAGTCATTGCAGTGTTAGCTTATTTGTCCTCATTTTATCTCCTGTGATGCCTTCATGTCTTCCACGATCAGGATTACAGAACTGAAGATGAAGTGTGATGGGATGTTGAGGTGTTGCAACTGTGCAGAAAGGTAGGAGATGCCCTTAGCTGCCCCAGGAAATTGGCTTCTCTTTGTGGAAAGTGTAGCCTGAGGATTTAGGCAAAACCTAAAAGGCTCATCCTGGACAGTAAATGACACCTTGGAACAGAGTTTTCCCAATGTTTCATGAATTCAGGTGCTACCTCATAAGGTATCTGCATGTTTCATCCTCTGTTTAGTAAAGCTTGGTAAGCTTGGTTCTCTGACCCTGTTAGAAGTATGGGAAGTGTTTGAGTTGTTTTTTGAGAGGCATAGGAGTGAGGCCAGGACTCTTCATTGTGCACCTCCATCACCATTTGAGAGATGGAAGACCTGTAGTGTGGTTGTTTAGGAGCTCAGGAGAGTGTGGGGTGAGAGGGAATTCTTTTCATTCTGTTTATAAACCTGTGAAGAATCTGTCTTGTGTTCTTAAAACCTTTTGTTGTTAAAGAAAAGAATATGTTGAGTCTTGTTTTCATTCTTAAAACCTTTTCATCAGTAACAGGGTACAGGACCAAAGGTGACCTCTGGAGATCATGTGCAAGCACATCCTTTGTCCTTGCAGGCAGAGTGAGTAACCTAGAGATCAATTAAAGGAGAAGAGCAAGCTGAACCTCTCTTTTCTCACTGTTTCTGAAGACCACTAAAAAGGAGGCATCTTTCTTCTTTGTTAAAGACAAGTCCAGCTGTGTGGAAAGGACAAGGGACTTCATTTTCTCCAGATACCTTTTAAGAACACCATTCTGCAAGGTGGCAGTGAACAATACTGTTGTTACATGCAGTAAGGAATAACTGAGATTACAAGTGCTCAACTCGGGTTTGTTCTTCTCTCTTCCTTTCTAAATGTTTTTGTGCATTTTATTCTTGGGCTGTAGTCCACAGACCACAGAAGGTCTGCCAGGCCACCAGGAATGCACTGCAATTGTTTGATTAAGCTGTACTGGTTTAACCCCTCCTTACCTGTGGGAATTTATGAGGTTGCTTGACCTCCAAAAGTTGTCCAGCCACTGGGGTGGACAACAAAGGCAATGTGTTTGTCAAAGCATTATTGTGCTAGTAGCCCTTTGGGTCTTACAGGCCCTATTAATTCCTGGAAGGTGCACAGGGTGTTCTCGCCCTGTCCAAGCACAAAGGCAGTCTGGCAGCTTTCTGGACACCTGGGGTGCAGGCACTGGCCTTGCAGCAGGCTAGTGTTGAACTAAGCCACGTCCTGTGTTGCTTTGGCTGGCCATGTTGCCACTGCATCTCCAGGCGAGTTCTACCCACAGTGTGTTTGAGAAGGCAATCTGGGGTGGATTGCAACAGGGGGACCTCTGCAAAGGGTAATTAAAATATAAGTGTTGGGAAGCATAGCAGGGCAGAGAATATGGCCTGTGGTTAGTTCCAGATGCAAGTTTTTGCACAGAACTGTTATGTTTTGATCTATTCTACACTCTGCACTGCACTGAGGGGAGTCTCACCTCAAATGCTGTGTGCAGTTTTGGGCACCACAGTACAAGAGGGACACAATACTGGAGAGCATCCAGAAGAGGGCAACGAGGATGATGAAGGGTCTGGAGGGGAAGTCTTGTGAGGAGAGGATGAAGTCCCTTGCTTTGTCAGCTTGGAGAAGAGGAGGCTGAGGAGACCTCATCACAGTCTATGGCTTCCTGATGAGGGGGAGTGAAGGGGCAGGCGCCAATCTCCTCTCTGGCAGCCAGTGATAGAACCCAAGGGAATGGCATGAAGCTGTGACAGGGGAGGTTTAGGTTGGATGTTAGGAAGAGGTTCTTTACTGAGAGGGTGATCAGGCACTGCCACAGGCTTCCCAGGGAAGTGGTCACAGCACCCAGCTTGGCTGAGTTCAAGAAGCGTCTGGACAATGCACTCAGTCCCATGCTCTGAGCTGGCTGGTCCTATGTGGAGCCAGGAGTCGGACTTGATCCTTATGGGTTCCTTCCAGCTCAGGATATTCTACGATTCTATGATTCCTGGGCACTCCTGTTTCAGGTGTCAATCTAGTGAACATGCAGAAGCCACAAATCAAGATTAAAAACTGCCAGCTACCATTTTTCATTCTGGTTCCTGAAAATGTTTATTTAACAAGTGATTCAGTGCTACCTTCTAAGTAAGCCACCTTGAATTATGGATTTTTCTGGAGAGCAGGAATTGCTGTTTGCTTCCTCTGCCGTTCTGAGCATTTATCTTTACCAGGTTGTGTGCCTTGTGACGTTCATACTACTCGCAATAAATTTTCTCCTCAGTTCCAAAAGAGCATGTAACAGATTTTTATATGGCATATTCATACCATTCTTCACTGACTAGGATTTTATCTGTGCCATTGGGAGTTGTTGGGGACTGCATTCCCCTTTGGTTTGAATAGGCCCTGGTTTTAGTGACTCTGAATGCAGTGACAGAGCTGGTAAAGGACTGAAAAATGACGTGGGTTTAAAAATTGCTGAGACCTTACCCAGATTATTGTAGGCATAGTACTTCAGTGAATAAAATGGGTAAACTGAGATTCACTGTGTATTTGTATGCTATGTGTCACTACCAGCAGATAACTTTGATTAATAGTGTTCTTAGATACTGTATAATAGTGTGTTCTGGTTTTGTTTGCTTGTGAGTGCTCTGTTAGCATGTCTAAGAACATTATAGCAGGAAATAGTTGATCCATTATAATATGAACAAATAAGAAATGATACTGTGATTAATGCATGCACCTATATGGTTCTGTTGTTAATATGCCACAGAGAAGTACTAGATCTGGCTTCAATTCTGGCCAAATACTACTAAGCTGGTCACTATGTTTCAGTGGCAGGAGTGCCTTTTGTTAGTGTTTCATGGCAGCAAAAATGGACTCTAAAGTTAAACAAATGGTAAAGTTATCTGGAGTAGCCTCCAGAACTTAGAAACGCCCTTCACAGATAAAGCAGGTGCCTAGAATGTGGAGTGGTGGTCAAAGTGGTGGTGTGACTTCCACAGGGACAAAGTTGGTTAGAGGATGGCAGCAGATGTGTCTTTTGTAAAATAACACTACGTGGCATTTGCAAAATGGGGATGAGAAAAAAGATGGGCAAAGCTAACTAAAAATGAGGTGAAAGATGTAAAGTTACCAAGACAATTGTCAAGCACCTGTGAGTTCACAGGGGCACATTCTTGCTGTGCTGTAGCTACTTCTATTCCACATCCCGTTCACTGTCCAGTCTGTCACAGAATGTTGGCAGATGTCAGGCCTCCTGTAGAAGAAACCCACATTTCAGAGCTGTTTAAATGGACTGTTCTGTCCATGTTTGTTTCACATGTTGATGTTGTAGGTGGCTGCCAATAAGACATTTGTGGTGAATGAAACTTGTGCTGCTGGAAACTAGTGCATAGCTGGAAACAGAACAGTGATCAGGAGACAATCTCTTTCCTCATAGCTAAAGGGCAGGATTTTTTTCAAAAAGGCTTACCATTGACATCACAAACCCAGGGGTAAACTGGCCCCTTACCCCCTTGCACTGAAGTAGTGCAAGTGTAGTGTAGTGCAAGTGTAGTGTAGTGTAGTGCAACTGAGCTCAGGGGTATGGTGGTCAGATACAGGCAAAACTTGGTCACCTCCAGGTATGCTGCCTTAGTTCTGCTTTTCAATGCCACGTTCACTCCGTGTAGAGGTTGTTTGAACTGTAACACGGAGCATTTCTCAACACCATGGTTCAAAGTGGAGTGGGCTGGACAAGTGCTTATTTGGCACAGCGCCCTTGAGCTGTGTGATTTCTTGGCAGCGCTTGAAGCCAGCAAGTTTTCTGTCAGTAGGAGCATTGCTCCAGGACCCTCAGTTCCTGAGGCATCATCAGCAAACCAGCCTGGAGGTCCTGCACCAAGGGGAGGAGAGGTGAAGGGTGGTGGTGACAATGATTCCAAGGCCCGGGTGCCTGTGCTGTCAAAGTCGGCACCTTGCAAAAGCTCCTCCTGTGGAGATAGTTCCTCAGCTAAATCCTGAGACCTCTAGAGGTCATGCAAGTGCTGCTCTCGTTGCAGGGTGCTTCAAGGCAGTGCTTATAGGCAATTCTTAAATGTTGCTCTTAAACCATAATGTTCTGTTTTCTCCAAGATGCCACAAGTAATGTAGACTTGGTGTCCTGTTAGCACAGTTGTTCCTGCTAACGTCTTATTAAGGTCTAAGTAAATGAGTAATTCTTGGGATGCAGGACAGGATATTTTCATAAAGGCCATTTCATTGCTTCCTCAGAAACCATGCTTTAATTTGTAGTATCATCTGAGGGCTAATAGTATTGTGAACAGAACTGATTTAAGGATAACTGAAGCATGTAACAAAACTGTGTTGGTGGTAGTTTGGTCCAGTTCAAGTGGCCCACAGCACTTACATTGCAGCCAGGTTCTTGCCTATGCTCTGACTTTCCCCTAGGATACTGTTTCTGCTGCACCTGCTTCTCCTTGGAAAGGTGGTCCTCTTGAGCCCAACTAGGCAGGTGTCTCCTTCACTCTCTATCCCAGAGGGACTTGGACCTGAAGGTCTCCCTGCACCTGGCAGAGGGGAGAAGGCAGAATGGCTGCAGACACTGCCAGGCTGTCATCAGTCTGGGTGTGTTTGCATGAGCAGTGATAGACTCAGCTTGGGGAGCAGGACTTCATCTTTGTGCAGCAGCAAAACATGTCGTTATTTGTTTCCATTGTGCTGCAGCTGTGACTGTCAGATTGATGATTTGGAGCATGGATTTTCCTGAAAAAACCCAACAACAAACACAAAACCCAGCCAGAACAAACAGGTAATTATTAAGTAGGTTTTTATGAGTAATGGCTTAAATCCATTAAATACATCAAGCACTATAGTGAAGGAGCATGGGATAATTACTTATTTCAGAAATTGCTGTCCATATAGGACATCTGAAAAGTCAGAGGTGAACTCTAAAGAAAGAAGCCTGGGAGGGATGCAGTGGGACCTAAAATTGCAGGGTTTGCACGTGATGATGGGGCTTTATCACAGACTGGAGAGAGCAAACGAGCAGATTTGTAGTGGTTTTGTACCTGTTTTTGATGAGATGTTAAAAATGAGGCACTGAAATGTCATTGTTGCTCTGGGCCATGGTTCTGCTGCTGTGGGTCTTTCTGGGACTGTGGCCTACTGATGTAACTCACCCAGCAGCAAGCACCCTATGGTTTTCTTGCAGGAGAATTGCTCTAGCTAGAGGTTTATGTCAGCCAGAACACAGTGATACTTTTTTTTTCTATTGCCTGATACGTTTGGTGGGGGTGTTTAGCCAGGATAGTGTATATCAGCAGTGATTTCCTTACTCCTTCTACTTAATTGCTATAGCTATAGCATTTTTTCCCCCTCAAATTAAGCATTTATTGACAAGTTTATCCATGGTGCTTGTAGAAATAGGGAATAGCTGCTTTGGCTACGTTCTAGATCCTGCCTAGGCTGCTGCCATCCATGGGTGCTTCATGCCCTGGGAGTTGGACCACCATGTAGGAAATGTCCCAAAGGGGTGTATGGCTCTGCAGTTCTCATGTGGTGACCCTTTAAGTGTGCCCAGGTGTTATTGCTGAATAAACACACAGAGACAATTTCTATTACAGAGATAAAGACTTCTCTTAAAATGGATTAAATCTGCAGGGAAGGGACTTGAGAGTCGCTTTAATGCAGGAAGATGGGGGGCGGGGAGGGGGGGATGGGGAAGAATGTGCCCAGCAAAACCCAGCCTTATTAGAATTCTGTTACTTTTTACCTGGTACGTGAGCTTTCTTTATTTTATCACTCCTATGGATTAGGCTGTCTCATGGTAATATCTCTCCAAAGAGCAACTTTATCTATACAAAGTAATTCACCTAATTGCCCGCTATTGAGCAAAGAGGGTGCTCTGGGACTGAGCTAGAAGCTCCAAGGTTCACTGCAAAACTGGGCGAAAAAGTATCTTATCAGGGATCTGTACAGTCACTTCCAGTTTGCTCTTGTTCCCTCAAATACTGTCCAACAGCTCTAGATTCTGTGTGAAATAGGTAGGTTCACTTTTATGGCCTCAGTATATAACAACGATGTGGTGTTTCGCAAACCTTCTCTGGTGAGAAGGCCAATGCTAATTCTGCTTACTGCAGCCAGTGGCTGTAGCACAGCTTGGCTTCTGTCTTGTCTTCTCTGCTTCAGTCTCACAGAATTAAATGCCAGAGGTTTATTACATGCTTTCTATCTGGGTTATGGTTTTTTTCGGTCTCTGAATCTAGTAATTGCCGTTTGTAATTTTTCCTGGTGGTAAAGGTCACAAAGATAACTTGGCCCCTATACCTTAGCCTCTTGGTGCATCTCAGGTTATGAAAGGCAGTCTTGAAGCCTGCTGATTAAATGAATTACTCTTCTGAGGTTTCATCATAAAGAAAGACTATTGCCTTTGTACTTCATTTCCATCCAATTTTTGTATGACATCTCAGAGTCGGGTTAGGAGCCTCTAATTTTACTGGGGTGCAATCAGATGACAGAAACAGCTTTGTCAGACTGAAAAAAACCCCAAACTATCATGAACTGTCTGTTGCACAGACACCTTCCCTGGCTTCATGAGACTGGAAACCATGCTGTTGCTTTTGTTTTCCCTGTTCTGCCTTTGTTAGGATCTTCTCCAGGCTGATGAAATTGGAGTAGAGCCTGAGAATAAGATGACGGTGCCGTGGTGCTTAAAGCAGCATGGGCCAGCACTCACTCTGCCCCCACAGAAAACTCACTCATGAAAGTGAGTGTGAGGGTCAGGTTTGCTTTCCAAAGCCCTACCTGTGTACTAACAGGCTGCCCCAAACCAGCTTCTTCCTGTCTGAGGGAACCAGGGGGAGTTGGCAGCAGGATGTCTTCATAGAAGCCTGGTTGCCCAGCTGCTTCCGCCTAGCACTCCTGGTTAGCCTTTGCTCCCTTGCACTGAAACGTGTGGTGGGGCAGTCTCTGCTGCTCTTCCTGGGAGTCACACTGGCAGAGTCCAGTGGGACAGGTAGAGCTGAGAGCAATCCTGCAGAATGGCCCTTTGTGAGCATGTGTTGAGAGAGAATGTGCAGAAGAGGATGCCTTTGTCCTTTTTGCATGGGTTCCCTTCAGCTCATCTTTGCCAAGGTGGTCCTACTGTGTTCTGTCACTGGGGACAACACTGCAAAGGTGGCATCACAGCTTCTCTGGAGCTCTTGTGACATAGCTGGTCATGGTCTGTGCTAGAGGTTTACCAAAGTTTAGAAGGCTCTCCAGAGCAGCTGAAGCAGAGAAGACCTGCAGAGATAGTCAGCCCAGAGACATGCACAAATCTCAGCTACCTCTTTACCCTTCAAGATCCCTATGGACTAGCATTGCAGCCTTGCCTTTCCTCCCAGGAGCACCTCTGAGGCAGCTGCAGCAAAGTCACTGTGCTACCTGTAAAATGTAGTTTATGAGTATGGAACTAGGCAGTGAAGCACACTTATGGCTATGGCAATCATGAGGCAAGATTGCAACCCATTACATTAAAGGAGAGAATCCTTGAAACTCTTATGAGAGTTCATAAAAATAAGTAACACTGTGAATTTCTTCACCTTCCAAAGCACTTTGTAGGTACTTGTGTACTTGCACTAGTGAATTGGCTGGGTGCCACCCATATCCTGGTGCTGCACCCCAGCGCAGGCGGTGGGGACGGAGCCTCTGCTTGTGCCTGGGTGTTCTCTGCCAGGGTGCTGCCACGGGCCTGACCTCCCCCCTGACACCCTCTCCACAAGCCCAGGCCTGCAGGGCTTATGTGAAGTGTATGGAGGAGGAAGGTTTGCTGTAACATCTGTAATGTCCTTTTATACTGGGGAAAAGCTGATTTCAGTTGTGTCCAGCCCCTTGCTGGATTATTCTTTAGCACACAATAGGGATGCAATGATCAAATGTGCCTTAAAGCAGCTTTTCAGGCAGCATGTGGGGGAACTAGGGCAGCTTCAGGGAAAAAGTTTTGAAACAAGATCTGAAGGCAACATTCAACGTTGTTCTTAGGAGATGCATCTGCCTACCTTCCCTTTCCAGCATATCCAGTCCTCAGGATATGGGAAAAAGTTCCCTTTTATTCACTCACTGCATAACACTTTTACAAAGCCCAGCTTCACAGCTCCTCTGCTCCATCATTTCCCAACTTGGAAATCCTTTGCAGCATGTCTTTGGTACTTGATCTCGGACAGATGAGGTTGCAAACTGAAGCCAGCCTTTGTTTCACCTTGTGCAGAGGACATACTAGATACAGGAGCAGTGCTCAGTCCAGTTTGCCCATTACATCTGATTCATTTCTGTCAGCTGTCAGGCTATATTCCTAACTAGTACAGTGTTCAGGCATGATCTGAATAGCCTGAAAACCTATGGCACCCTTTTGCACCAAAGATGCCATCTCCCTGCCAATACAAATCCGCTTTCTGCAATAGTTGTATGTTGTAAGCTTTAATTGTTCCTGTGGGCAGAGTGTGGCTGCTCTTTCTCCATATGCTAAGCTGGAATTGCCTCGTGGAAAGTAGCTCTCTCATCCATAACACCTTCCTTGGAAACTGTTGTGTTTGTTGCCATTTATTTTAAAAGGGATCCAGATGAGATTCACAAGGGCACATTGCTCTAACCTGAGTGTCTTCAGAACCGCAGAGCGGCTGCTGCTGTGCAGATCAGCATGTCAGCCTGAAATACTGACCATCTACCACAGTCTCCAAAGATGAATGCTGTGTGCCCCCTCCCTCACAATGAGACATTGTTCTATCTCTATGTTTCAGGCCCAGGAAATCATATATAGTATAAATGGAAGCACACGTGTGGCAGAAAGTACAGGGAACTTAGAAACAACCTAATCAAAGTAAAAAGGAAGGATGGCTGATTGAGCTGCCTTCACTTTGATGGGAGAGAATGCCTGGGAGAGATGTCTGTAAACAGTTACTAAATAAATAGAACATACGTTCAGCTGGAAGTGCCTGGAGTCTGGAGGAGTGCTTGGGCACAGTAGATAAACTTGCCCTGTTCTTTTTCTTCTCTGGTTATTGACTTCTGCCATTGCTGGAGACTAAATCTTGGGCTAAATGGATCCTGCATCAGACTTGGTGCAGCCGCCCATGAGGTCTGACCCTGCAGCTGCTAGAGAGACAGGAAGATCTTCCTGGGGAATTCATTAATTCCCTGTTAGGCTGTAAATAGTGTGGAAGCAAATAAATACAATCATTCTGCTGCTTCTACTCCATTCATCTTGGCCTGCTTTGAAACACTGTCTTCTCTCTCAGCATTCCTTGTAGTAGCAAGCAAATTTTAGGTAAATTCAAGCTACTTGGCAGTTTAGGCTGAGCAAACTTAGAAAGGAAAGAGTTTAGAGTAGACACAGTTATCTCTCTTCTGGCAAAAAAACCCCCACATGCTATGTTGGACCAGAACAGCCACCGCATGAGGCTCCTTATAGTGGGAATGTCCAACCAAAAATCAAGATTTTATGCGAGCCATCACTTTGGCAACAGACTGCTAGCAAGCTGTCATTCAGCAAGCTGCCAGGGTAAGTCTTCCTACCAAGTGGGGAGGTGTTGGCAGCTCGAACTTGCAAGACCCCCCCTTACAGGAGCAGAAGTGAGGGGCCGGGGCTGCAGTATGGGGGCTGACGCTACAGCTGCCCAACACTGCATGGCTTGCTCAATGCATGTGGGCTTGTCCTGCTTGGGGTACAGCTCAAGATCATGCCTCTGAACAGCTTTTTGGCAGAGATCTTATAATGGTTTGCCCAGCTTTATCATTTGCTAGTTCCTCTATCACTTCATCCTTGACACTGATCCTTTTATATCATCTATTTAAATGTATATATTTCTAGCTTTCATCAGCTTGAGCTTCGTGTTTGGGGGATGGGGAGGCAGCACCTTCTTATGCCAGTCACTAGTTGTCCAAAAGATTTTTTTCTTACTAAAAAATTGTAATCTGCTTCATTTATTTTTCAGTTAGGGATATTAGCCTGGCTCTCATTTTTGATCAACTGTTGTGGTTTAGCTCTGGCTGGTAACTAAGAACCACGCAGCCACTTTCTCACTCCACCCATCCCCCCCATGGGATGGGGGAGAGAACCATCACGTACCCTTTGCTCTTCCCCCAGCCCCTTATAAGCTGAGTGTGACATCATATGCTATGGTCTGTTGGGGTCAGCTGTACCAGCTGTATGCCCACCCAACTCCTTGTGCACCCCCAGCCCATGCACTGGTGGGTGGTGTGAGAGCCAGAAAAGACCTTGGCTCTGTGTGAGCACTGCTCAGCAGTGATTCAAACATCTCTCTATATTATCAACACTGTTTCCAACACAAATCCAAAGCATAGCCCCCTACTAGCTAGGATGAAGAAAATCAACTGTCTCAACTGAAATCAAAGTGGAAAAGTAACATATACAGAATCTCCTCCATTTTCCTTAGCAGTCCTTTGCTTTTTGTGAAGCAGCCCAGTTCCTTGTCTGTTTTCTCTTCTGTACTCTCCCAGGCCTCATCTACTCTTCAGTCTTATCTTTTGGGTTGCCATTGCCTTCTTAGTGCAAGCAAAGCCCTAGTTGCACTGAATTTCTGTATTAAAAGAAAGTGAGCAGCAGTGCCTTCGCCTTTCTGCTGTGAAACAGCCACTTGCATAAAGCTGCCCTTTGTTTTCTTTGTTGACCTCTTGCAGGTTTTTCCACTCTACCTTCACTTTTTTTTTCCCTCCGCCCTTCTAGTTTCCTGAGAAGAATAGCTTTTGTCTTTTGCTCTGTGTGCTTCCATAACTCGCTAGAAGTGGGAAACTTGGAGGAAACAAAACCTGATACCTCTAAGCCCTGTCTAAACCCATGACATTGTCCTGATCATCACAATGTTTGTAATGTCAGACTCCAAGAAAGAACATTCTGGAGATGCATGTGGATATAATTTTGTCAGATAATGAGTATATTGCCACCCCTTCTACTCACTGTGGGATCTAAACCTTTTGGGGCTTGACTAAGTAGACAGGATTGACTAAGTAGACAGGTAACAATTTAAAAATAATAATTTTAAAAGTCTGTTCTGTTAAGACTGGAATCAACAATAGGAAAATACCGAGGGGCTCTAGAAATGCTTGCCAAGCATAATTTATAAGAATGCTTTCAGGTTTGCAATGAACTATCAGAAAGCTATTGCAAAATACCTTTCTGGCAGGCATGTTCTCTTTTTTCCCCAGCATAATGTATGGTGTCAGGATGTTTTAGTAGTCTCTTCTTAAAGACATGTCTTGAAATATCCACAAAGCCAATGAGTTATGAGTAAGTTTATTATATGCAGTTGTTCATGTTATACAGGACATTTCAGGGTGTTCCTACGTTTTGTCAAAGTCAAATTTTTTAATGCTTCTTGGTAGGAATTTTCCACAGTGATGGTAAGCTGAGGAGAAAATACCTCTGCATAGGCAAAGTCTGAGCTACACTAGTCACATTAGGCTGGGATTTGAGAGACACAGAGGAGTGATGTCACAGGAAACTTGTGCACCTTTCATGTTTCATAAATTTTTTTGCCTGTTCTTTAACTCAAAGGCAGCGTAACCTCTGCGTTTCACAATGGCCAGGTCAGCTCTCCCTGCAGCTTTCCCGCTTTGCAAACCTGCAACCCATTTCTCGAGTTAACTGGGGTCAAACCTCTTGATGGATGAGGGGGGTGAATCGCTGTGTTTGCGGGAGCGCTGCCATCGGTAGGATGACGGCAAGAGAAAGCCGGGGGGAGCAGCAGCGGGGGCAGTGCTGGAGCTTTCTCAGGAAGGGAAGGGGGGCAGAACAATTTTCTTTCCTGCCCTGACGTGAGAAAGAGCTCTTGGTGCTTGATCCTCCTCTTGCTAATGACGCTTGCAGCCGGCCCTACGGCCCTTCCTAAGGCTTGAGGAGGTGCGTAACGCCATTACGCAAGTAGCAGGAGAGAGTCAGGAGAGCAGATGAGCAGAGGCTTGGCAGAGCAGGCCCCGGGGGAAACACAGCTGGGCTGCTGGCAGGGAGTGTGGGGCCACACTGGCACAGCAATTATCGGGGGGAAAAAAAGCACTGACAAGAGTAAATGGGTGTAGGAGAGCTGCTGGTTAATAAAAATGGCTCATGACAGGAAATCCTGGGGCTGAGTGTCAGCAGCCTCACAGGGACAGTCACAGTGCAGTTATAGAAGTGGCATTGCTGAATTTCACATACGAGATGTTTTCTGTTCTGCAGGTGGGGTTTTCGTGTTGTTCAGCCATGCTCACCTGCCCTGGGCATTGCTACTTGTGTGTTTTTCATGTGCTTCTGTCACTGTGCCCTCGCTATCACTCTGTGGATGGAGGCAAGCTGAGACGGGAGCAGATGCCAGGCTGCTCCTGTGGAGCTCCTTTAGGTTGCACAGGCTTTCCCCTCTGCCTCCTCCCTGTGCCTGTGAAACAGTTCATGTCGGGACGTGGCAGGCCACATCAGGAAGCTGAGTGTGGTTAAACACAAGCCCTTGTTCCTCCCCTCTGGCCCAGCATCAGGGCTGGCAGCAGCAGTACTGAGGAAGGTCATGGTGGTGTGCATCTATGGGTGCTCAGGGTGCCTGGATTGCCTGCTCTTGCCTGGCTGGTCAAAGCTGGCCCAGCTCGATCTGGCAACACAGATGTGAAGCTGTCATAGCACCTGAGACAAGAAACCCTGCTCAGCCTGTGTGAATGCACAGCTGGCATATCACAGGGGTAGCCACCGTACCTTCAGAAAGGTACTTTCAATGTTAGCTGTTACCTCGCTTAGGCCAAGGTTTCCTTGGAGCCCAAATTAAGCAGGCTGTAGAAAAGAGCTCTTTAGGTAGTCACGTTAGTGTTACCTGTGTTAGCACGTGGGAGTGCAGCCAAACAGAAAAACCAAAAGCAGAAAGCCACAGACCTCAGAAATCAGCAGGCAGGCCACTCAGCACTGGAGATGACAATCTCCAGTGACTGGCACTCTGACAAACACAGTCACACTCATGGGTCGCTTGCAGGGCGGTTCTCTGTGCTGGCAGGAAAATGGTGGTGTGTGTCCTCGTGGGCAGGACAGACCATGCCGTGGGCAGCGTAGGCACAGGCTGCAAAGTTTCTCGTACATCTGTTTCCATTAACATTTTCCCAGCCCGTGTCCTCATCTCAGCTGGTGACTAATCCTTACCTCACCATGGATGTTCCTCCACTCATGACCTAGTGTGCTGGAGAGGTGTGGGCTGGCCTTGTCACTGCACGCATGGCATGTCTGTCCCCAAGGACAGGCTGCTGGCCCAGCGGATGCTCTGGCTGGGAGGAGGGCTGGCTTGAACCAGCTTACCAGGCACCCAGCTTTTGTTTCAAAAGTTGATGGTATTTTGAAGGTGAAGCAAAAAATTGTCAAGTGTGCTGCTTCCCAGAGTGAGCCGGTGTTAAATAACTTCCTAGCAGCTTACATGTGAGTGATCACTGCTGCTTTACCTCCAAAAGTAGTTTGCTTTTGGAAAGCCATTACTCATACTCTGGTTGCAAAAGCAAATGGTGGCAATCCTCACCATGTTGCTATGTCCCTAAATGTCACAGCTGAGGAGAAATAGTGAAGCTCAGGAGGAGTTTTCAAGCTCAGGAGGGGGATATGGTTGCAAAGAGCTGCCCTCTGCCAGCCTTCACTATGTTAATCAACCCCACACCCCCACCCCCTTCCCTCTTGTGGGCAAATCATTTACTGTAATTTAATGATCACAACCACATAAAACTCGTTTCCTTGTGTTAAAAAAAAAAAAGGGGGATTAAATGTCTCAGTTTATCTTGCCATGTAGGTCACATGGGCCAGAGCTGGTTGTAAAATGTTGAAAAACGAGTTTGAGGTGCACCCGGTGCCAAGCGCTGCACATTTCTGTGCTCTCCCTCCCCTCCTATCGCTCACACAGACGCCACAGAAAGACAAGGAAGTTTGCTTCTCAGGGAGTGGATTTTTTAAAAATAAACTTAAAGCAGCGTTTATTATTCTTAAATCTAATCCTTTAAGACCTTGGTGCTGTCCTAGTCCCAACCCCGAAAGGAACAGCCTGAGAAGAACTTGTATGGAAGCCAAAAAGTCACTTAAAGTGTCCTAAAACCCCACACATGCTGCAGGGTCCAGGTCTCAGTCGCCCCAGTGAAATTAAGAAGTGTTAGGTGACCCTTGTGCAGCACAAAGCCTCTTGTGCAGATAGCAATGCAGTTCCCTGTGGTTTTGGGGTATCCACACACCCTTTTGAGCTGGGCTGGGGGCTCATGACAAGCTGAGGTGGCAAAACCTTACCTGCCAGGGACTGTGAGGAGGTTGGTGGGTTGGATCCGTGTTTGGGAATTTGGCTTCTATGTAGTGGGTGATGGGTGTGAAGGAATTTGTGATTCTGAGACAACGTGGTGCTGAACCAGACTTGATTTTTCTTCCCACTTAAAAACTAGAGCAGATTTCCATGATATATTTTTCCCCACAAGTGACAGGCTTGTGTTGGTCGTGCTGGAAGCTGCTCCTGGGGTTTCACAGCTTCAGAGCTCTGGCTGGAGCTAACCCTGGCAACCAGTGAGTTCTCGTCCACTGCTTCTGGGCAGTGGCAGTGCTTGTGAGTGCTGAAAGTGTGCAGACACCTTGCTCAGCTCAAGTCTTTGTTACTGGCAAAGCTTCAGCTGAAGCATTTAATGGTGGGTGAAACTCAACCCTGTTGTGGGACCCAGCCTGAGGTCTGTGTTCTGCTGAAACCCTCTTCTGCTTCGTGTGGGAAAAGAGGGAAACTACAGGAAGAGCACATTGCTGATTAGAATGGAACTATGTTATTTGAATTGATGAGCACCTTTGTCTGAGTATGGATGCTGTCCAGTTTTAAGGGGCAGCAAGTGAAAGGTTATGGATGAGCTTCCAGTAGTGCCTATGAGGAAGAAGGAACTTTTTTCCTAAGCTGAGATGCACTTAATATTGCACCTTTGATGCCTACCATAATGATGTCTGTAATCTTACTGACGTCAGTGATAGAGGCTACCTTGCTGGTAAAGAGCTGCTCAGCATCAGAGCTGTTTAAAAGCATCCTTCTTACTCCAATATTGAATACAAAACCATAATTTGATTTTTAGTCACCTTGCACATGTGTGAGTATTCCTGCCTCCTGGAGAGATTCAGCTTTTCTTTGCTGTACGTTGTATTCAGTATATTCCCTGGCAAAAGATAAACAAGCTGCTGGTCCCAAATGGACTGACAGAACTATTTCTGTTTTGCAGGACCCCCTGAGGAAAAAAAATCCTGATTGGGATGGAGTGGGCACGGGCTGGGGGGGAATTGGTTCTGGTTGAGTCCATTCCCAGCCTACCCTTCTCCCATGTGCACTCTTGGGAGGGCTGGCTCAAAGACGAGTGCAGTATCTGTTGGAGGAAGGAAGGTCAGCCTCTCTATGCATGAACCTCAGAGGTTCTAGGGGGACAGAGGGATGCCTTGCCAATGTGCTCCTGTCACTGCCCTTCTTGGTGCACAAAAGAAAGAAGTAGGCAAGACAGATATATGTTTTTTTTTTCCTGCCTTTTGTGGCTGTTGCATAACTTGCCCAGCCAATGTCCTCTGTTTGACAAGCAGATAGTGAGGGAAAAACCCTCAGCATGGCCAGGTGCATCAGTGGAGATCTGCTCTGCACACCTCCGTGGGGGTAGAATTGTAGGGGTTGGAAGGGACCTCCAGAGATCATTGAACCCAAACCTCCCTGCCAAAGCAGGTTCCTTAGGACATGTATGCTAAACCTGATGTACTTCACCTCGTGCTTCTTGGGGTTTGTCTGCTCCAGGAGACAGCCTTTGGTGTGCTCCAGGAGACAGCCTTTGGTGTGCTCCAGGACCTGCTGCAGCACTGTGGGCACAGGGGATGGCCAGCAGCATTGCCAGGACGCCACAGGAGAGTGTATGTCTTCTTGGAGCATGGGGTGTTCCACAGCACCTCACGCTGTAGCACTCCACTGTTTTTTCTTTTGTAAGAGGTTGTTGCAATGCTTTGGGCAGTAGCAAGAAACTACCCAGCTGGTGCTGGAGGAGGGGAAGCCTGGACTGCTTACATGATGCTAAAGGCGTTTTCTTGCTTGTGTATATCCTTGGTGATCTGCTCGTTGATGAGGTGCTGATGCTTCCCAACTTTTTGTCTGCCAGAGCCCTCCTGAGTGCTCTCCAAGCCCTTGGCAGCTGCACTATGACTGCCTGGAGGATTGTAGGATGACAAGTGCCTCCAAGGCGCTGCTTGATTGCCAGTGTTGCAGCTGCTGACTAGGACTGTGTCCCTCTGCATCCTGCACAAAGGCTGGTGAGCCAAGGAATCTGTCTGCCTGGAGTGAAGCCAAGCCTTGAGGGAATTCTTAGCTTATCCATGTGTCCTGAAGGCCCTCCTGCAAGGGACAGCAGCTGAAATGTCACAGACTAGAGAAACTAAGGATGCCCCGCATACAGTCCTGTGTACATGCTCAACTAGTTTAATAAGTAATCCCTTGTCTTTGCATGCCCTGTTGAGTGACTGCAAGACATCCTGGTCCATAGCCTACAGATCTGTTACAGCAGTGAGAATTGCTCATTGTAGTTGTTGCTTCAAAGCTTTGGAACAAAGGAACTGCTCCAAGTGTAGGCTGGTTTGCCTCTGACCAATGTAAATGCATCTCTCTGCTGGTTTAGCTCGAGGTCACTCCTGTGGCTTATGTAGGCTGTTTGCAGGGTTTTTTCCATGCTTCAGGAAGATCTTCTGGCTTACCTGTGGCTTCCCACTTCCCACCAGTGTGCAGATCACAGGCTGTGGCTCAGCTAATGCCCAACTTCAGCCACATTGCAAAAATGCTCTTGGGCAGGCTCAAGGAGCTGCCTGCCTGGCAAATCTACACATGTCTGTTTGGAAACAGGTACGAAAACTGAATAAAAGCATATCTTGCTTCAAAGTAAAAGTGCAGCTATGGGCAACCAGGCCATGAACAGTGACCCAGCTTCCTTCAGCCTGGTGACCATCCTACAAACCAGCTGCGTGCAGAAGCTCAGGAACAGTCTGGGTGGGCACAAACCCACAACCCAAACTTGTAATCTTGCATCTCCAAATGTCCTGGGGAAAGGAGGATGTGGATGGAGCTGAAGCCTCTGGCCTGCCACAGGGCAGAGCTTCGACTGGCACAGCCTGTTTGGATGGAGGCATCTGTCACTGCATTGGCAAGACATGTCTGTTTGGTGCACAAGGGACAAAGCTGAGCACATCTGAGCTTTTTTTCCCTGTAAAGTGATCTGGTGAAGACATAGTCCTTGGCTGCTCACCTCCCACATGCAGGAGCTGCAATTTTGCAAGAACTATGAGGCAGAGCTTCTGTCTTCTCTGATTTTTGAAACCAGTAAACTCCAGTCATGATCTTCTGACTGGAGGAAAAAGAGTATCTGATCTAATTCACCAGCTTGACAGGAAATACTTTGCAGTACCAGATTTCTAAAACTTTTTATAGTCTCTTTGCCCTTTAGCATCCCGAACAACCATCATCGCATGGCACGGCTTACCTTTGTGCCAGGAGGGTCGACCTGGTGCCACAAAACCGCCCTTTTTTTCTGCCTAATTTGCATCTTCTCCCTGCAACACCCCTCTGACCATTTTATTGCCAGGCAGAACTTGGCCCTGAAACTCTGTCTAGTGTGATTCAGTGTTTAATTGACACATGGGAGCATAATACTTGACTTTGCTGGCTTTTGGATGCACAGTAGTTTCTTTTGTTAAGAGGTAGGTCTGGGATTTCTTTGTTTTACAGGTCAGAATGATGGGCCAGTTTTGTGGCTGAGAGACCTACTAGGCAGCGGAGAATTCAGGAGGTGTTCAGTACCCAGCCAGACCAGAGCAGGAGCAGATGGGGTACGGCATATACCTGTTCTGATGTGTCACAAACGCATTTTGCATATACTTTGTGCTCTTGTGCTTACATAAATGAGATTTTGCAATGTCAGAGTGGTGTTAATCCACTTGAATTTCTTGTTAATCTGTTTATATAGCAGCTGTATCACAGTTGGATTAATGGGTGGTGTTTCCTGAAGAAAGGCAAAGCTGGTTTTTAGTGATGTAGGTCAATACCAGCCCAGGAACTGCACATCTGCTCTTCAAGATCATCAAGACATTCAGAAAGGGAATAGGATCAACTTGGCAGTGTGTTGAGTTGTCCCAGTGCCCAAGGCCTCAGCAGAGCTCCTGACATTCCTAAGGCAGCAAGGTCATCGCAAAAGCCCTATTGCATTTCTCTGGCATTGTTTATGTTAATATCCTGAGAATGACATGCATGTTTCAGGCTAATGATGGGTTAATCATTCATTAAGATCTTACAAAACTGAAGCCAGAAACCGTCAGTCTAGGAAAATTAAAAAGATAAATAAAACTTGTAGAGTGTCTGTTTAGAAAAAGCTGTGTGGACTCATTTTAATCTTGGGTAGCTTGGAGAAATGGAAAGAGGAAAGAGAAACGTGTTTCTGTGTGGCAGCTTTCTTTACCTTACCTGGAAAATGTTGACTTTTGGGAAGGACAAGCCTAACAGCTGAACACCTGCAAGGGGCTGTGGTTTGCTGGTCTTTTCTTCCTTATCCAAGTGAACACAGGTGGACCTCTGGTGCGTGGACAGGTCAGCAATGGATTGTGGGGAAGATGTGTGTTGTCTTGTGTGATCTGGTGATTTATCTGTCAGGTGAAGTCCTAATGCTTCTGTATCTCCTTGAAAGCTGTTTTTAGCATCGTGTTGATTGCCCTTTCCCTGGGCAAGATAGATTGACCTAGTAGTGGAAGTGATTTCTGGGACATGCAGACTACTAAACCAGGCCTGCAATGTTTATTCTGGGAAAATAGGCAACATTATCTCTATCCCCACCCCAAATGCTAAAATAATAATAATAATAATAATTTTTTAAAAAATTCCATTTCCTTGCACAAAAAAAGGACTAGGAAAACGCCTCATGTTTAGTATCCCTTGGGAAACCCAAGGCATGTTGGCACAAATTATCTTGTCCTAGTTGCATTAGGAGAAATTATGTTTGAGGCAGGAAGTTGCAGAAGCTTTTGGTTTCTTGTGAAGGACATGGGACCTCATGTGGTATTTATTCTGCTCTCTTTCGCTAGCACTAGTCCCTGCCATGGTGGCCAACACCTCTCCCATCTCTCTGCTCTGCCTCAGTTTGCCTCTGCTCCCTCTCCATGCTCTTCTCCCCAGACTTGGTATTTGCAGCAAGTTTTCTCTGGGTGGATGTACACCAAGGAAAGAGCCAGGGATTCTGGAGGGCTGCAGAAACTGCCACCATGTGCAGCTTGGCTTTCTGTGTGTTTAAAGGGTGGAACATGCCAACCTGGAAAATGACGTGCCAGTCCACAGCACTTCTGCCCTGTGGTGAGGGCACAGGCCAGAGCTACAGGGGGTTGTGTGCTGGGTGGAAGGAAAGCACAGAGGGATGCCAGCCTCAGCTCCATCTGCATCCAGGCACTGACTCTAAACTGGATGGGAAAAGAGGTTTTGGGGCTGATTGGAGGCTGTGGGAAGACTGGGGAGGTGGCTGCTATGCCTGCTGGGAAGGTCACAGTCCTCTGCAGATGGTGGGACAGGGAAGTCAGCGGGACAGTGCATCTCCTCTCCATGCAGGAGCCTGTGGGGATGCTGGCTGTGGTGCCTCGCTCCCCCTCTGCCCCAAACAGCCTCTCTCCAGCTCAGAGGGGAGCACGGCCTTGGTGGAGTGGTTAAACCTAGCAGTGGGATGCTGCAATGAAATAACAGTCTCCATTTTAGAAGAATGCTTTATTCACTACATCCTAGAAAAGTACCGTAAAGGGAGCAAGAACTAAACAAACACAGAGGCTTCTGACAGTACAGAGAACAGAGATACAATAAAATTCCTAAAATATCAGCTCTTTTGAAAATAAGGCACACTAATTCTGTTGTTTGCTGTTTTGTTGTGGTTTTTTTTAAAAGATTTTTATTTATTTTTTTAAAATAGTTTGTTCTTAACCTAAAGGTGTTCACATTTCAAGTTACCAGACTTACCTCAGTAGTAGTGTACATGAAATGGTTTAGAAGCAAGTGTAAAAGGCATGGGTGGTAGGGTAAGCATGACCTGCCTGCCTGTGTCCCCACATCCTGCCTGTGTCCTTGTGTCCATGGGTCCTGCTTGCTCCTGCTCCGGTGCAGGCAGCACCCCCTTGGCCTGGGCCACCTTGGGATTTGCCCTAGTAGCTCCTTTCTCTCCCTGCCACCTCTGCAAGTGGCAGGACACTCGTCCTGCCAGCAGAGAGAAGACAAGTGGGAAGGGAGCCACTGCCCTTCATCCCTCCTCTGTGGGCTGGCTGTGGCATGGGGATGGAAAGGGGACAGAAAGAGGCCAACAGAGACCCAAACTACTCTGCTGCCTTTTCCCAGCCCTGGGGGTGTTTGTGTAGAACCCACAGAGCTGCAGTGGCATTTTAAGTGTTGAGGCCTTAGCTGGAGAGCCAGAGGAGGCAGCACCCAGGTCCCCATTGAGGGTTCCCCTCGGGGCTTTGCCCAAATCACCTCCTCTTGCCCTGCGCAGGGGCAGAGCCTCGGGGCTGAGGTCTGGGTGCGCTTTCAGGAGCACAGGGACTGACAAAAAAAGTCTCCCAGGAAAGGGCACAGAGGGGCAGAGTCTGACCTGGTGGTTAACCTCCTCACAGTGCTTCTGCTGATGGGTCAGCAGGGTTAAGGAGAGCTCAGCTCGGCTGAGCAAGAGCACCTGAAAAACAACTGCTCACTTTTGAGGCAGGGAAAAAGAATGTATTAAAAGGTCACTTAACTGAGCTGGACGTGGTCTGGAAGTGGTTCAGTTGTCAACATATACTCCATAGGAAACCCCTTTGGTTGGTACTTACATCACAAAAAAAGGTAAAGGAACATTGCTTACTCCCTGCTTCGCACCTCATGTCACCAGAGCTGTTTGCAGGGCTGCTGCACTCCATACAATGGACAAGATAGTTCTTTACTGTTTTACTATACTTTACATTCACCACACTACTAAATAAAAGCCTTTAAACAGGCCACAAAACACTGCAATAATATATTTACTTCTTAATAAAACAAACTTTTTCATAACATCGCAATAAAAGGTTTCTGTTTTGTGGCAAACCACATACCATGTAAATTTGCAACATAAAATGAACTTTAAAAATGCATATGAAAAGATATGTACAAGGTCTAGGTCTTAGGATCATCGGGTCTATTCACTCCCACCCTTGATGTGCATGTACAACTCCACTTGTGGAGAAGGGGGATTAAGCGTGGAAGGGAGGCTGGGAGGGAGGCTAGCCCCGGTTCACTAATTCCAGTATCACTACCACCCCTAGTACCTTGGAAATTTCTCCTGGAACATGATGGAGCAACGGGTAAGTAACGCTGCGCATCCTCTCGGAGAGCGAGCGCTCCTGCTCCTGCCGACAGCAGCATACATTCTGGGTCACTACAAGATATACTTCAAAGACTAAAACAAAGAGCATTGAAAAGGAGCCTACGCTTTATACTGGATGAAGATCTAAGTCAAGACACCTCAAGCAAAATATCAGCTACTCGTTTTTGCACATGCTCCAACTACAAGTAGCTTCAATAAATAGGAAATCCAGTTGTGAAGGAAAATTTGGAGCTTTTCCTTTACTTGACACAAGCCTGTGAATCATACTATGGGGAGGATTGTGTGAGTAGGCTTTTTCCTCCCCCACTCCCCACTCCCAACCAGGCAATGTTCATTACTTCTGATTTCAAATAAGAATTGAGCAGATCGTATTAATGCCAGCATAAAAATGCAGAGGTCTTGCACATTTTTTAAATTGCACTTTCCAGTATAATTTTTAAATAAGATACTTGTTGTTTTTTTCTTAAAAAAAAACTCTAAGGTATGTATTCTTTAAATATTGAATATATTCTTCAAAATATATTGTTAAAACTTTCCCTAGCTGCTCAGGTGTGCTTTTTAATATATAGCTGATATATTATTAAAGGCACTACAAAATAGACATCTCTGGAGTGCAGAACTTACTAAAAAATAACCTTCATACCACAAATATATTGAAAATATAACTGCTAAAAAAAAAAAAAAGACCCTATGCAACCCCTCTAGGATGTGTATAAATCCCATCAGCTGGGCTGGATGCATCCAGGTCCTTTAGAAATGTTTTCATACAGCTGTGTTAAATTTTAAAAATAGCCTAAAAAAGTTAGTGAAAACTTCAAGCATAGAAAATATTTCGAACACGTATTTCTATGACATTCTTCGCTTCCTGCATCAGTTTACCCAGCCCAAACGTTTACTCTTTCGCAGCCAGTTCTTTCTTCATAAATAGTAAAGTGTTCCTTCAGTGTGTGTTTCTCTGCCGCCCTCCTCTGCCAACAGTCTCAGTACGTCTGGTAGACGTCATGGATGGGGACCTGGATGGTGGCGGCCGGGAAGGCGGGTGGGATGTAGCCAGCGTATCCCCCGTAGGCAGCGGCGGCGGCAGCGGCGGCGTTCTTCTGTAGCGTGGCTATCGCTGTTGTTGCGGGTGCCGCAAACGGCACGTAACTTGTCCCGTAAATCCCGGCGGCGGGGATCCGCTGCACGTTGGGAGCCATGGTGTACACCGGCGTGATGGGGCGGCCCTGGAAGGAAAGCAACGGGTTCAGACCTCAAAAGAAGTGCTCACATTGCTTCCAGCCCCCAAGCTGCAAACCCCCTAGAAGGAGACATACTAAAGAAGCGGGGTAGGCAGTGCATGCCCCGTTGAATGAGAGCTATGCTATCATGGGGAGGCTGTTCCTTCTTTCCCTCCCTCCCTCTCTCCTTCCCAGGGTTGGATCTGCCTTGGGAGGGAGACCAGATGTCCAAGACAGGTCAGATGAACTCTAGGGCCAGTGGGTGCTGTAAGACCCTTGACAGCATCTCCTGAATGGGAGAAGGGCAAGAGGCCAGGGTTCCTCCCACCCTGGGTATGCAGAGCAGGACTATGTCCTGGACTCACCTGGAAGGGGGGAGGTGTTGACACGGCCGGTATTACAGCTGCAGCCGCAGCCGCTGCAGCAGCCGCTGCGCTGGCTGGGTCCTGCTGGACGGCTATTGGGTTGATGATGTGCTCCACAGTGTGGATTTTGCCATCTTCCATCATCTTGGCAGGCGGCGCGGCCTGAAACATGGAGTACTGGGCGCTGATGGCAGGAATGGCCACTAGGAGAGACCAGACACATGGAGTGCGTTGGAAGAGGGTTTCCAGGGTCTTACCTCAAAGAGCCCTCCCTCCTGGCTGCACTGGCTCTCCTGCAACAGTCCTGCACTGCTCTTGTCATGGCAGGTAGCCCTGAGTGCTGGTGGAGGGCCTGGGGCACCTCTGCCTTTCTCACAGGTGGGAGCACCGTGCCTGAGCACAGCAATGGGCTGGGGGGTGTCTACTCTGCCCTGCAGTCCCCCACAGCATAGGTGTCCCAGGGCCAGAGTTCTGCTGGGGGCTGGGAGCTACGACGTTGGTTTATACAGCCCCTTCTGACCACCACTGTCCTCTAACTTGGCCAAGAGTGTGGCCTGAGCACAGGGACATGTGGGAGTGTTTACTGTCCCACCGGGGTCCCTGGTCCAGCTTTTGAGATCAAAGGATGTGTAGCTGCCATAGGCAGAGCTGCTGCAGGCAGCAGTTGGTGCAGTCTATGTGCCACCCTTTGGCCAACCCTGCGAAATATCAGCTCATTTACTAGCATGCATTTCCCAGGACTAACTTGATGAAATATATTTTATCCCATCTCTCTGCTACAGGATCAATCTATTTAAGAACATTAAAAACAAACAAAAAAAGGAAATGGCTCCTTATAGAATTCTCCCTCATGCCAAAGTTGGACAACACAAAATCATTAGAGCTATGGGCTTCCAGACAAAGAGAAAACACTCTGGTTAGAATGACAGTGTTCACAGGCGGTGAGATTGTGGTTCAAAATGGACTGTTGTGGCACTGCTTAGGGAAGAAACATGCTTTGCTGAACATTCCTAATAATCACAGTAATTGGGCATGATCCGGCAATGTATGCTGGCAGCTCAGAAAGCTAATCACATCCTGGGCTGCTTCAAAAGAAAAGAAGTGTGACCAGCAGGTCAAGGGAGGTGGTTTTCCCCCTCTACTCCTCTCTCGTGAGACCCCACCTGGAGTCCAGCTTTGGGGTCCCCAGTAGGAGGAGGACACAGAGCTGTTGGAGCAACTCCAGAGTAGGCCTACAAAGATGATCATAAATGGAGTTTATAAGAAGGACAGGGACAGATTTTTAGTAGGACCTGTGGGAATAGGACAGTTTTAAACTGAAAGAAGGCAGATTTGGATTGGATATAAGGAAGGAATACACTGTGATGAGGTTGATGAGTCCCTGGCACAGGGTGCCCAGAGAACTGTGGCTACCTCCTCCCTGTCAGTGTTCAACGCCAGGTTGGATGGGGCTTTCGGCAACCTGGGGTAGTGGAGGGTGTCCTTGCCCATGGCAGGGGGTTGGGACTAGATGATCTTTAAAGGACCTTTCCAATCCAAACTGTCCTATCTTGCCATGATATCTGTTGTTGCCTCGTAGTCCACACTTCAGCACTCAGCCTGTGAGCCTTTCAGCAAGTAAGGTTGTTCACAAGGCAACCAGATTAATCAATAAATGATGGACTAAGAGGTGATGTTGGCTTCTATGGGAGGACATGCAGCCAGTAAGTCAGAAAAGAAGCCAAATATGCACATGGATTTCTTTCACTGGGACAGACCTTTGCAGTGTGGCAGCAGGTGATTCTGTCTGTGGGAAGGGTAGGTGCCAGCAAGCTGTGCACTTGTCTTGATCCTGGCGACTGCAAGAAGGGATCCGATTGGATATCTTTAAGGAAGAGATGTCTTCACTGCCAGTGGACCACCACTGTTTCCTCAAGCAGAGACCTACCTCATCAGCTTTTCCAGTTCTCCTTCTACACTGAGCCTACCTGGTTGGCTCAAACCTGCTTCCAAACTGGTTTAATTACCCTGGACAATTTCTCACCAAAGCAAAGGCAGAGACCTCATGTTCTCCATTCTGCAGTAACTTCTGCCAGAAAAGCAGTAATGGGCAACTCCTCTTGTGAGTTTTCTAACCATTTGCAATAAAACAAGCTTTAAGGTTGTTCTGAACAGTAGGAAACTTTGCTGAGTTAGTACATCCCTACTCCTCTGCTCTGGTGACGGACTTTCAGTGTCATACCCTCTTAAATAACTTTGCTAGATCATCTGATCTGGTGGGGGAGAACAGACCCAGTGATTCTGTGATCAGAGGCTGTGCTGAAACTGTAGGAGTGGGTAAGACCTGATAAAGAAATCTCAGTCTCAACATGCTTCAAGTGTAGAAACATTTAGACTTGAGCTTCAGGCTTTTGCTCGGCAGTGGAATGAATTACCAACACCCCTAACAGGCGTGCATTTGAAAGCCCATTTTTCAAGCTTCCTTTAGTAATACCTGGAATTCCTGAAGAATCTTTACAAACAGGCATGGTGGCAATATTTTCTGACTGTGAGTGGATAGTTCTCTCAGGAAGCCTGATCTTCTTCGGAAATGGCTCTAATCTTAACTGCTTTCCTTTATCTCTTGCCCTCTTCTCACATCATCTCAACCACCTCTATGGAGAACTCTTCACAGCCTTCATTGGGTGCAAGCTGTAGTTTCCATTGACAGTATGCAGCATGTTTTGGGAAAACACTGCAGCTCTATTATTAAACACTGCTTAGGCCCTGCAGTTACAATTTACTGGGACAGAGGAATGGAGAGAAGACCTTGAGGACTTCTGCAAGAAGGTTTGACCTCATCACCTGCAAGAAACTTCTTCCTCAGGCTGCTTTTCCAAATAAAAAGATTTCCAAACAGGATCTTGAGGAATTTCAGGGCTTCATCCCATTCACCTGGGAGGGGCAAGGGCTGGAGACTCGACTGAGGATGTGGCAGAAGGGGGTGATCCCTGCCCCAGACCTTGGACCAGCTCCCCACAGCCCCCAGCAGAGCGGAGAGCTCTCCTGTAGGCTTGCTGCAAGCTGGACCCTGAGGGCTCCTGGCATTTTTCCTTCCCCATGCCGATGATGGTGCTGTAGGAGTTTGCCTCAGCCTGGGGACTTCCCTGCAATGGAACCTCGTAGCACCGGGGCTACAAACTAAGCAGGGGAGAGCTCTGACCTGGATGGAAATCTGGGGTGGGAACCTTCCTGGGTGAAATCAGCATTGAAGAAATTAAAAGACAGGAAGAGTGCTCTTAGTCACAGTGCTCTAGTGTACATGACTAGATGGAAAAGAAAGCCCACTTCCTCCTGAGGAGGTGCGAAAGGGGACAGGAGGGGTGGGCACAGCTTCATCTCTTTGTTCTTTGGACTGAACTGCTCCCAGATGTCCATGTCACCTCTGTCCCACTGCATGCCTCTTGTTTGCAGAAAGCCCAGCCAGGGTCAGGAGGCATCCAGCACAGGGGAGTGCTGAACCCCAGCTCTGGGGCTGTCCGCATGGCCACAGCTGTGGGCTGGCCCTGGGGGGGTCCCAGCATACCTGACAGGGGGCTTGGAACAGTGGCTCTCCCACCACCTCTGCCATCCTTCCCTCATTCGCACATACTAACCTGCACCAGGCTTGATGGCCACGGGATTGACCGCAGGTAACTCCAGGTTGGGCACCAGCTCGTATCCTTTCTCTTGCTGTTTTCCTTTGCCTTCATGGTACCTGCTGTAGATGCCACGGCCGGCGGAGTATCCGCCCAGGTAGGAGCCCCTGGGGCCCGGGGCTCTGTTGCCAGCTGCACCTCGCCCTCTGCCTCGTATGCTGCCTGCTTATGATAACAACATAGAAGAGGATGGTGAATAACAGAGAGTGACAGCCCTGCAGGGAGCTCTTGATGCTTCTGACCATGCATTAACTGCTTATTTATACTGATGGGACTCTCGTGGCCAGCATTATGGGTATAATACACTCAGCAGTGAGAGGTGGGCCCCTCTGGGGTGATTTCTGTGCAGCAGAAACAGCTCTGCCCTCAGCTGTCCTCCAGAGGAGACCCAGCCTCTCGGCTGGCATCCATGGGACCCTGCAGAGATGGCCCCAAGTTGTACCTGGCCTTTAACCAACTTTGTCCCACCATTGCACATATATTTTTACTGGTGGTGTTTGTTTTCTCTGCACTCCAAAAACATTGCCCCTATTTATCTTCGGGACTCCACGCATGTTCCAGCAGTACTTTGGACGCTGTGGTATTAACGCACGCTGCAATGGCCCAATCGAATATTGAGGCTTCTGGAGAGAAGAACTTCCTCCCAATATCCAGATTTGCACATTGAGAAGAAGTTCTTGATCAGCTAGGGTTAAAAATATTTCTTGGTTTATGTGGGTAAGTATTCATCCTAAACTGCTTGATACATGGAAATGCACATTAAATTTCCAGATAAACACCATGATAGCACCAGTTATAGCTGCTAGGGTTTTTTTGTGAATAATTGGGGTTTGGTTAAATTTTAAGGACTGTAGCTGATAACTAATTGAAGTATACTTAAAAAAAGAGTTGTTTTGCACTTACATGATTCCTTCTGCACGTAGTTTTCAAATGACTTTAAAGGACACAGCACTACTGTCAGTTTAGCATGGAGAGCAAATGACACCTGGAGAGCGCCCAGCTGAGGCCTTCCCTGACACCCCTCTGTTTGGGTGACCAGGCCAAGTTACCCATATCTCCAGGAGAAGGCAAAGAGAGTACTCTGTCAAGATCTCTAATTGTTAGCATCCAGCTTTTTGGACGGAGGCATGAGAAGCTGGAGTCCTTGGGCTTGCTCAGACTTAGTATACCACTCAAAAACCAAATCCCACTCTTCCCCATCCTGTGCTTGGTTCGTTAGCTCATATTATTGATGCCTTCCTCATATTAGACTGTACATTAGCAATTATTTATAGGCAGATACACTCTGCAGAGTCATAAATTAAAATGAGACTGAACAGAAATACGGCAAAAAGATTTTTAGAAGCGTGATTAAGAAAAAAGTGCCAAGTCTGCTCAGGCAGACCTTGGGTCGCACCAGCCTGCGATCAAACCTGCCCACTGCATCCCCTAATTGTGGTTACTAACCTTTCACAAAGTAATCTCTGTTGGGCCCGATCAAGGCATTGTATGGATATCCATAATACGCTAGTGTGTACGGATCACAAGAGTAAACATAATTAGGTTGCTGAGTTACTTCGGTGGTTGCTGCAGCTCCTCCTTTTGCTGCTTTCTGGTAGCGAGTGTACTGCTCCTTGTCTACCGGCTTGGCCAAGGTAACCTCCAGGCACGAGCCCTCCAGTTCGACACCATTAAGGCTGTTCATGGCGTGAATGGCGTCTTCCCTGGTTGTAAAGTGCACAAAGGCATAATCTCGTATTTTTTTCACCCGCTCTACACAGCCAGGATTGAACTGCCCAAAGACCTTTTTGATAGTGTCCTCTGCGGTCTCGATCATTAAATTCCTCACGTAGAGGATTTTAACAGTCTCCATGATGTCTTCATCCACATCTATCTCTGGTTCTGCCCAGTCAACAGCAATTTGGTGTCCCCACAGCTGGATCCTTCCCGGCATGAGTTTCCTCCTGGCCATTGCTGCTGCTCGATGGCTCTCATACTCCACAAAGGCGAAGCCTCTGTTCTTCATCTTGTCTGCGGCGCTGGCGTACACGATGACATCCAGTACACCTTCCGTCACCTTGGCGATCTCTTCCAGGATCTCCTCTCTCTTCTTCATCTTGGGAATGCCTCCGATGAAGAGCCGGCAGTTATCCACGCTGCAGCACACCCCCAGAAGCCTGCCAGGGCGGATTTCGTAGTTGTTCAGCTCCCTGACAGCACGCTTCGCCTCATGCTTCTGCGTGTACATCACAAAGGCGTAGCCGCGGTTCTTCCCGTCAAAGTCCATCATCAGGCGCATCTCATAGATGCGGCCAACGGTCTCGAACACGGGGACGAGCTCATCCTCGTAGACATCGCGGGGGATTTTGCCCACAAAGACTTCGCAGCCGCGAGGCGGGTGCAGGCCCTCCCAGCCGGGAGGGGGGCCGCCGTACTTGCGTTGCCCATTCTCCTGGATCATGCTATATCCAGTGCGCTCCATGAGGGCCAGCAGAGCTGCCTCATTGGGTGCACCGGCAACGCCTTCAGGGACTTTTGTGGTAGCCATGTTGGAGGAATCATTGTTCATCCTTGCAGTAGAGTCCTCAGCGGTCATGGTGTCAAACTCATTCACAGCTTGGTAAAGCCTGGGCAAAGGAAGAAGGAGGACACTTGTTAGAAGCTGTTAGCTACCAGAATCCCACCCCTCCCTTTTGTCTTCCTGTAGTTGTTCTGCGGGTTTTTTTTTTCAAACTGGGATTAAGGCAGCAGAAAAGCAGATGGCTGAGTCATGCCAGCCTGAGCACTGGTACTGCAGGGGGAATGCATCCAGGGTGTGGGTACAGCCCCTCTTTGAGGGGAGCGGTTGAGAATCACCTGCCTGTATCTACCTGGCACTGAGAGGTGCTACAGCAGGAGTCTGAATTCACATGAACAGGTGCCACCAAGCACCTTAAATCCCCAAGACCCAAGGGAGGCTTGTGTCGTCTTTGAAAGGGTAGAAAGGAGCTGTCATGAAGCCAGTGGTTCCCACTTCCAGAGCTCTCTTCTCCCTCTAAGTCATTCATTGATTTTTAAAGCTGATAATGTCCATCAGACCATATAACGTGAGTGATTGTGTATGACATGGACTAGTACATTTTATTGTTATTTGCACATTGAGTCCTATAACATTTGATTAAATTGTAGCTTTCAGAGGGACCTTGGGTTTAAGGACTGAAGAAGCTGTAGACCCCACCATCTCCCTATATGGCTTGTTTGCTAATCAGTCCCCCAGACAAGCATCTCACGAATTTGTCTGGCTTTTGCTTATACCTAGGGTTACTTGTTAAACCTTCCTCTGATAGACTAAAGAGTTTTTCAAGACCTCTGCTTTTACCTTATGATGATATTTAAGTTGTGTAATCAAGACACAACACTGTCTTTTTAATACAACCTGTAGGCTGAACTCCTTCATTCCTTCACAATCAGTCATTTTTTTCACCTAAAGTTGTTCTGTGGCTCTTTTGACAGTTCTTTAGGCCAGAACCAGGGCACAGCCCTTTTCACCCTTGCTCTGTACAGGGATGAAGATCATCCCTCTTTCTTCTCCCCATGTCTTTTTATTGCCAAGGCCTGTTTCTCTACAGCTTCCCACTAGCAAACCATGTGAAGGGCTTTTTTGTCAATTCTAATGCAAAATCCTTTCCAGAAGCATGACTTGCTTGGCTTATGTGGCAGACATGCCTTGCATTTGTTACTCCTTAAAAGTCACAACTTTGGGTTCAGCCCTATCCCAACTGCCCTTTGAGAAGATCCCACCTACCAAGTGACACATCATTGGCTCCTCCTCATTGTTTTTTACAACTCCATCAGCCTTTGCATCATCCACCGGTTTATTTGTGATGATTTACAATCATGACCAGTTCATTGATGGAGCTGTCAAAAACCACTGGGCCCTGAAGGAAACTCTGCAAGCCACCATAAGAAATGCTCCCAGTCAGGTTTCACAGGCTTATTTCTGTGAAAAGGGACCAAGCTTTAGCCAGATTTATTCACTCTATGTAATAGTCTTACTCAGTGGGAAGCAGGTTTCTCTCTTTCCCACAAGGACCCTGAGAGATCATTAGAACAATTCAGTCATTTTTAGTGCACTGGTCACCACGCAGGCAAGTCTTTCACTTGTACAGTAGGCCCAAGTCCACAGAAATATGGGTGCAAAATTGAGGCACCTCAGTATGATTTCTATGCTCCATAAAACCTGTTTAGATCCTGGTAACCTTAATGCCACATATTTTTTTCAGTAAAGCTCTCGAGCTGCCCAGAGTCATGCTGGTCTGTATCTAGAGATGCCTCTGCACCAGCCAGGGCAAACACCACTGTGCCTGGTTTAGGTCCTAAATGTGTTTATGATTGGTAAACCAGGCCTCTGAGCCTCAGTCCTGTGGTAGGGCCTGATCCCACAGATGAATTTGCGCCATGGGTGTTGACCCTTATTAGCTCTTTTAATTTATAAATATTGAGAGCAGAGGGGGGAGGCAGAGAAGATGTAGGGTAGCAATAGTGATGCTGATGCCCAGACAGCACTTTAGAAAACATAATTTCTTTACAGCCAGGTCCTTTATGGAAGTGTATTAGTTCTGGTAGCTTCTTGCTTTAAAAAGTTATTGATAAACATGTTTGTCTCAGATCCAAATGTTCCCCCTTTTTAACGTGTCACAGTCAGACATTTTCATTTTAGTCCTGGGCGTTATTTGACATAATGAAAAAAAATTAAGGCAGAGAAAAACATTTTCATTTTTCGAATGGCACTTTGTTCCTAACAATGTGACTTCACCTTTCCCTGAATGGAAGCAAAGCTTGTTAAACAAACACTTGACCGAGGAATAATCATTACCTTTACAAAGGGCCATCCATTGGCAAGTGAATTACTTATAGCCCCAGGTTTGGGTAAGTTTAGAAACGAGTCATTACCATCAGTTGTAGGTCAACTTACATAATAAAAGTCTCTGATTTCTGTTACCTGCAGGTCTCAGTCACTGGGCTATAGCCTGAAAAGTTATGGATGGGCTCTGGGACTGTGGAGAGAGGAGAGATGGCACAAAACCTTCCCTAACCACTAGAAACCAGCTGGTGGTAATTCAGTAGCTGTCCAGGAACTGGCATGTCCTCCAACACCTTGCATTGCACCAGCTGGACGATTTGTACTTGAAGGTGCTGCTAAGTGCTAATGGCCACTTCTGCTGCAAACACCACCACACGCCATTTGTGACAGAGAATAACTAAAAAATCTTTGTGAGCTTAAAAGACATTTATCCCTACGTATTTTATTAGGAATCAAAATTCACAGTCAAATGTGTTTAATTTTTTCCTGTGCATCTCTACAGATCTGGGTTTCGTAAGTATATACTACCTAAGAAAATTGTAGAGCCCATGTAGTCCTACTTGATGTAGCTAAATACACACTTAGCAACATTTATTGCCACATGACGCAGCCAACACCTTCACGGAGTTCAGATATCATCTACCTTGATGAGAAGAAACGCAGGCGTGTCTGGTCTGCGCTCTCACCTCCTGTTGTTACAGCCTTACAAAATGGGCTGCCAGCACAACCTAGCCCTTTCATGTTGAAAAGCAATCACTCTCAACAAAACTGTTTCAAAAAACCACCTATTTCCAAAGCATCTGAACCTACCTGTGTTTGGTTCTTCTAGTCCACAGTGAAACTAGTCCTGAAAACTTGCTACCGTGTATTGTGGGTGTGCACAAGGTGTGAGCTAATACTGTGGGTTTAGTGGCCTTAATAAAGCCAGACCCATTTCAGGACATCGTCCAAGTGTGAGTAATGCTAGAAGAGGGGAAATGTAAGCTACATTAAAAGGTAGTGTCTTGTGAAATATAAGCACTTCATTCCTAATCTCTGAGAAGGAACGTACACCTGATCTCGATGACACAGATTCATAAGAGACAGACAAAAATATTAATCACTAATGAGAAAGGTTGTGCTCTGGAGACAACCACATTTTGAATTACTAATTGTCAGGGCTGAAACAAGACTGGCTTCTTCTCAGAAGAAGGTGGAGCCTGCTTGATGGTTCAGTGCCATATTAGATGGCTGCTGTCTTCCAGTACAGTGTCTCTGCTCCAAGGACTCTCCCTTGCACAGGGACACACATGTTTGACTGAAACCATTCAAATTTCAACTCCCTTTGCTCACAAAACTCCTTCCCTGCTGCCAATTGGGTGGGTGTAAATAATTCTTGCCCTAAACATTAATTGCCTTCTATTTAACCTATCTTTTCTCTCATCACAGCTCAGAACATGCAATGGTAAACTTACTGCGTTGGCAGCGACTGACCTAAAGCACGTTGTGAGCAGGCAGGTTAACCCAGGCAGATCTTTTGTTCTATACCACGCTTTGACTAACAGCAACATGGGGCCAAATGCTGATGTCCCTGGTGTCAGGGCAAAGGCAGCTCATGGTCCCAGTGAGAAAGTGATGCCCGCAGTCCTATCCCTGAGCTTGCGGGGCCCTGGGCAGTGCCCTGTGAAGTTACACAGCTACCTGCTGCTCTGTTGATCACGGTGTGGTAAAACAGGCTTTTGCAAACACAGGGACACAGCCGGTGTCCTTGTGGCAAAAACCGCGTGTCCACTCCGCTCACGTGCTCCTACAAAATGGGGTTGTTTATGTTTGCGCTTAATTCATCCCTCCAGTTTTGTGTGACATCGATTTAGTGGCATCATGTGTCCCTGTGTGGGCAACACCGCCCCCGGCAGTCACACAGCACGGGGACGGATGCCAGCACCACGGTGGGCAGCAGGAGAGCCCGGGGAGACCTGCTGGCTCTGCCGTAACTGGAGAGGGGAGGGGATGGGGACACCCATGCCCCACCTACAAACCCTGGACTGTACAAGGTCCTGCTGAGCTGACATGGCGTGCCCCTCATGGACAGCATACAGCCACCTGCTTGCTACAAGAAACCTCTGCAGTTTTGCATTTTCAGCCACAGCTGCTGCGGAGGGAAGGTCGGTCACTGAAATTTTAACTAAATACACCCTGTTGACAGAGGGAAATAACAGCTCCTGGTTTAAAAGTGACCTTCCTAGTTTTTTAGTTGGAATAATAAGGGCAAATGGTAATCCTGCTATTGATGTTGAACAGCAGCTCTGGAAGCATGGCTGCTGTTAAAGCTCTTTATTTTTAAAAGCTGACTCTTTTCTCATGGCAACTTTAGATGCATAAAATGTATATAACAACAACAGCTTACTAAGAACAGCTGTATAACTATCACAAACATCAGATATCCACAGAAACGCTCTTGCTGAAAACCCGTGTTGCCTGTTTACAAACTTATCAGCTGAACAGGACACAAGGGCCACATCAATGCTTGAGCATTCAAGTGTAACGTGCAAGTTACCTCCCCTTTTAAAGATAACTACAGTATCATCATACATCAGTTTTCTTTTTATTGGCAAGACTGTCTCTCCTTTCCTGTGATTTTTTTTTTTTTGCATAAATGAGCCAAATGAAGCTGGTATCCTTGGGGCTGTTACTGAAGCTGAGCAATGGCGTGCTTGAGTTCAGGACCCAGGGCCAGCCCTGCAGCTATGGCAAGGAGCTGGCATGCGAGGTGCCTCTTCTCAAACTAACAGCAAAGTAGAAAGTCCCACATCTTTTACAAACTTGCCTAACTTAGCCACCAGTCCTACAGAGCGCTTGTTGCACTCCCTTGTGCTTCCTGGCAAAATACTTTGCTCTGTTTGCGATCAGCTTAGGCGATGTCCTGCTGGAAGCAGCATCCTTGGCTCCTCTCCATGCACGGTGCAGACAGAGGCCAGGCAGGGAACAGGTATGATGAAAAAAGGGTCTGATCTTCAGTGAAAAATCCATACAAAGACTTTGCCTGACTCCAAATGAGTTTATACTTCAAGTATCAAAGGCTAGTCCTCAGCATGGTTTTCAACAGGAGCTGGACCACAGCTTGGTTGCCTACTTAGTGCTGCTATTAAAGTGCAGATATCTGAAGCTGAATCTTGTTGTAGGTCAGTGTAAGAAAGAGTGCAGCATTTCAGCATGGCTTTTTGGCTAGGGGCCTTTTCTGAAAGTCCTTCATACAGGAAAAGGAAGGTTACTTGGGATGGATGATGCCTTCAGACTTTTAACCTAAAAAGCAATACCTGAGGCCAAGGGGCTGTGACAGTGTCTGCAGTGTGACAGACACATTGCTTTAATTGCAGCTGAACTGGGTGAATAAGTTGCCCCAGGCTACGTAAAATACTTTGAAAGGAGGAATTTTCTTAATTTGAATCATTTTGGGAAAACTCTGTGGAGAAAGTGGTGAACAGCGTCAGCAGACCTGAAGGTGCAGGAACATCGACTGTCAAGAGACTTTATGAGGAGCTTGTGATGAGCAGCTTGGGAGAGTAATCTCACAGACCAGACTGGCATGGGTTATTGACAATGACATGTCTGTCTGCCGTCCAAGTTATCCGGCGCCAGCACTGCTAAAGCACTGCATAGTCTCATTGTCATGCTCATGCATGATCTAAGGCAAACAAACCTGTCCATCTCTGGCTAGGGTCACCTAGGAGAAACTTTTTGGCTCCGGTGTTACATGGGACCCAAGGAGATGCTCATGGAGCAGTGTTTGCTGCACCACACCATTTCCCACATATGACCAGGCATGAATATGTACAGCAGTGGCTCGCTATTGTCAGGGGTCTGGCACTCATTTCAGTGGAAGAGTTTGTAAATTCAAGATTAAACTTCAATTTTATTCTAGTCAGTTCCCTTGCATAGGGCAAGTCGATGTTTTGGGCCTGAAAAGCATTTTTCAGGGTGGAGCTACGGCAGAGGGGGTCCATGCATGACTCTCAGTTGCCTAAATTAATCCTAAGTGACCTAAGCACGTTAAAAACGTTTGCTTCCATTTAAAACACACCAAAACCTGTTGGCTTTGTCTTTTGATTGTGTTCTCTTCGAAGAAGTACCATAAAGAAACAGAAAATGAAGGGTGATATTTCCAACAGCACCCAGCACCCAGCACTACTTCCCCGCTGTCATTTATAAGACTCTAATCACTTCTACGGGAATATATTTGATACAGCAATGAGCACTACTGGAAGTCCTGCCTTAGAAGTCTCACAGGGACTGGCTATATCCTCCAGGCACCAATCAAAAGCAGTGCATTTGGCTTAAAAAAACATAACAAAATTACTGCAAATGTGTTCTTTGATTTCTTGCTTCTTTTTAGGAGGAAAACACCTGAAATTATTCTCTAAATTAACACCTTGGAATGTACCAGGTTAAAACTTGATCAGATAATTGAACACCAAATTTGTACAGTCAACAATTGGCTGTAACTTCAGACTGGGGCTTGAAAGCTAAACTTATTTTCATCACTAACATTAAGAACAAGAATAACCACAGACCTAATTCTCTTAGCCATATTATACCCATTCCCTTAGCTGTATTAATCTTAGCTCACAGCAATTTTACGTCCATTTTTAAAAATGGAGCTGAAGTTATGACTCCCCTGCAAAATAATGTTACCTTGTATTGTGCAAACTTCCTGTCTGTTCTATTATCAACCC
The DNA here is from genome assembly GCF_964237585.1 of Gallinula chloropus. Lineage (NCBI taxonomy): Eukaryota > Metazoa > Chordata > Aves > Gruiformes > Rallidae > Gallinula > Gallinula chloropus. Next base: position 14,253,397 of record NC_140092.1, read on the forward strand.
TCTCTGCATCTTTTTAGGACATATTTAATTTGGAGTGTGATCCTGCATAAGCTGTTAAAGGTTCTTCCTGTGTTATCCATAAGCACTGCAGCAGTGCCTAGCAGTGACCCTTCCCAGGATGGAGGTCCCTCAGCAACCTGACCTCCTGGCCTAGAAACTGCAAAAATAGTTTTCACTGAGAAATAAGCGATGATATGTCAAATAATAAAGTGAGAAAACTTGCCTGAGCCTGGCACCTCTTGCCATTGCTTTTTGATGATCACAAGGGAAAATTCTGTTCATGGATATACGGTTTTCCCATGGAGAGAATTAAGCAAAGCTGAAGAAAAAGTTACTGATGCACAAAAGGACCCACCAACACCTAGAGCAACCTATCAACACAACAGTTATTTCCCTCCTTCTGCAACGTGAATTCTGTCAATGCAATATGTGTTTCTGAAGTGTTTTTACTCTACATCTCTCTACACAGATCCCAAACCACTGCTTAAACCACTTCTGAAGGAAGTTTGGTTAAGCGAAACCCAGTCTCCTCCCATATTTTATAATGTACTTTGCGGACAGTCATTCAGACTTTGTCCCAACAAGTTGCACAACCCATGTGTTGTACTGTTTGCCCCAGCTCTGCCTTTTCCTGAGTCCAACTCAATATAATTCTATAACTCCTAGGTATTTTCATAGGACCAGTCACTGTCTGAGGCTGAAGTTATTGTCCTGCAAAATACTGAAGCCACACATCGAGGAAAGTTGAGAAGATGGGAGATGGGTTGTGTAATCATTCTTATCAGCTCTTCAAAACAGGAAACAACACAACCCATCCCTTGTCCCCAGATTCCCATATTTCAGTCTGGTCGACAAAGTCTATTATTACCATGGTCAGACAGGAAAATGTGTGACATATAAATAAAATGCAATGTAGTCACTCGCTATATAACAAGCCTTTCCTATCCTGGATGAGCCATACACGATGGGAAACTTTTTGAGGCGTTTGTTTACCACAAATGCAATTAAACAGTGTTCTCTGCAGAGATGCTGGTACAGATAAGTGTGTCTTCCTCATTAACTCTCTGCTTTAAAAAGCATTCTTTCTAGGAAAGGAAGAAGCATTTCATTCAGTGTGGCCTAGGAGCTCATGAGCTTTTGCCATAAGAAAGATGGGAAAAAACAATCTCCTGCAACTGCAAAACAAAGCTGCAGCTAGACTCATCTGTTAATTATTACACAGGAAAGAGAAGACGGTCACCTATGTCACTGCTTGCCTCTTCAAAGAAATATCTTGTATATGAACACGGTGATTTAATTTGATCATTGAAAAAGCCTGGGAAAGGCTTTGCTGAACTCTGAGGAGCAGGGGTAAGTGTGCACGTGCTTGCACGTGCTTTTTCTTTGTTATTACAATGCAGAACACTCTGTCTGTCTGTCTGTCTATGTAAACATTACAGTAACACATTCCACTCCGCAGTGCAACCAAGAGTATCTAAAAAAGTTCATAATCTACAGTTCCTGTTTCAGCCTTTCTGATGTAACTTTTCCAGCTAACTCTTCTGGAGATCCCAGAGCGCAACATGACACATCCTGCCTGTTTGCACAAAGTCTACTCAATTAATCCCGAAACAAGAAAAATAACTTCAGACTTTTCAGTTCACCCTAATCTCATGCACACTTTTTTGTTACAGCATCATCAGTCTTGTGTTCACCACGCAAACACCACAACAATGGAGGGTCCAACCTGCAACCCTGCCTTTCACAGGTGGCAGAGATTTTGGGGAAAGCTGAAAATAGCCACACATGTCCCTCTCCCCCAGGTCACAGAAATGAAAATCATCATAAAGCACACCATGGCTGGGATGTGAATGGTCACTGCTGAACGTACATTCAAGTCCAAGCATTTGGCTTAGTCACTGCTGGGTGATTTGGGTTTTGGGTTTTGGATTTTTGTGCTTTTTTTTTTTTTTCTCCTTTGTGCACGGACATTTGACCCCTTTTATAATATGCACCTTGCACCACTGAAACCCAGCGAGTTATTTATTAAACTCAGGTACCAATGGCTGACTTGTACCTATCACACTTTTAACTGCCTGGCGCTGCCCGTGCGCGGAGGAGAGGGGGGATGAAAGGCAATCGTCTTTGCTGTGAAATTCTGTCATATCGGCAGAAAGGAGCTGCAAAGTGCAGCAATTCGTACCTGACCTCTGATCTAAGAAGCTTGTACAAACCTTTGAACCTTGGATTGAAATTGAGAAACAAGATTTACAAGTACAAGGAAGAGATTTCCAGCACTCGTTACCTGTGCCTGGGGTTAATATTATAAATTTAAAAAAAATGTTTAACCAAGGCAGGAACTCTCTCAGGAGGCACCATTCCTGTGCTGGGGGAATTCTAGACTTAAGTCTACTGAAATTACAGCGCACTTGAAAATACCAATGGTTTGGAAATTAAATTTCCGTGTGCTTCAGAAAGGGAGTGGGATTTGAGACAGATGTCATTTGAAATTCTCCTTTTGCTGACCTTAACTGTTTTTTTTTTTTCTAATTAAAAGCTGAAGAAAGAAGACAAGCAACATTTGGTTCAGTATCATTTCTTCAGCAAAGAATGGAGCTGAAATGCAGAATTGAATAGAAATGATTAAAGAGTGCAAAATGGCTCTTCCTTTGTTAACTTTATTTTTATCCAACTTTATCTAATCTCAGTTATACAGTGCAGAGTTATATGAGAAGCCCATGGAAAAATAATCAGACCAACAACATTACAAGAAGCTCTTGATAGACAGTCATATGGCCTTGTCTTGACAAGCAAAAAGGACGTGTTTTGCAGTTCGGTTAGATTAACCATGTTCATTTAATTAAAAAAGCTCTCTCAACTCTTTCAGACACTGGAAAGGTCTTTGGTGCAACATCATCAGCTAACACTGGCATGTGCCACCATGGACTGTGTTGGGTGTGAAGGCCCTCAGAGATCAGCTATTGTAATGTTATCAAAAAAGATGTCCTTCCTGCACCCCAGCCTGCCAGGCCATGGAGCATTGCAAGGGATGGCAGGAACATTTTGCCATGACATCCCTGACACTCTCCAAGCACTGGCTGTCATCCATGGCAAGTTTGGGTGTCCAAATGGTGAAGGAGCACTTTACACACATATTTTGAACCACAGCTGCAATCCCACCTAGCTCGGGACAGGACAGCACTATACACAACTGCTACATCTGTTCCATGTGTGAATGGACAATTTTGTTACTGGTTTAAATGAAACCTTACTTCCAACAACTACATTTCCTTTTTTTTTTAAAGGTTTTTGATTTAACTGATTTTTTCCAGCTTTAAGTTCAAACTTCACTGTTGTTATCAACACTCACCCCCCATAAAGCAATAAATGAATAAATAAATAAATATGGGTGGACAGATTAATATCACGTGTCCAATGTCATATACAAGTCTTAAATGTTTCACATGCTGCTTAAGTAGGATATGAATAGAAAAACATCAGAACTTGATTTTCTTAAAATGCTATTAAGTTTTCAGTACGCAGAATGAGTTATGTGGATTCATTTGTATTAATAAGACTTGCATATATATACCCTGCTTGTTCAACCTTCCCAGCTACCTTCGATCTACAAGACCCAAATTCTGCACCTAAAGCTAATAACCAACTTTCAGTGCTTGATTTTTATGTCACTCTCTTGAAAAAGCAGAACAAAATGCCAGCCAGCACAAACAGGCGATGTCGGACAAGTTGAAAACACCACGTCAGGAGGTTATAAATGGCTACCTTTCACTTCATTAATTTAAGACAGTAGAAAAAAATACCTCTGAGACAAAATTTCATTTGTTGTCCTCTGCATAAAATATCAGTGTTTGAGTTTTCACTGTTCTGACATTCGCTTTGCTATTTGCTACGCGAATTCTTTTAGGCATTCGCATGTCGAGCTTGTAGTTCAAGCTTAGAAGTAGTTGCTTCCTTCTCAAACAACTCTTTAGGACCCTCTAAGGGAAAGCAAACCCCAAACCCGATACCTTGACAATGACATACTTTCAGTCTCAACTTCCTGATAAATGAAAACCAGATAAAAAGCCCTACAGAGCAAACAAGATTTCCCTTACCTCTCCGGTACCGCGATCGAAGTGCAACAGGTTAAGAGGACTTGTGCCTTTGCCCGAGCAACCTTTCTTCCTAATGGCAAGAGCCGTGTAACCTGGTTATACAGTTTATGCATCTCGTTATTGGCCAGCGAGCGTTAGCCATTTAAATTCCTTGGGAGTCATTTGTTAAGGGCTCTTAGGCTGAGGCTAAGTGGGTGGGACGGGAGGGAGAGGGGATGTTAGCACTGCCAGACGCAGAGAGCTCTCCAAAGCGGTTTGAAGATTAATAGAAAACCATCTGCAGTGAAGAGATCTTTGGAGGGAGGGCTGGGTCCAAGCTTCAGGGAAGCTCGGGGAAGAGCTTCACATTTTCACAGGGAGAAGGATTTTGAAGAGAAAGATTTAGTTCAAAATCCAAAACTTGGGGGGAAAAAAAGGGAGTGAAACATGTACAAACAACTCCTTCCTAGCACAAGGCGTTGTGCAAATAGCTTGAGTTACTCACAACAGATAAGATAAGGGCATATTTTGCTTGATGGCATGAGGTTTTTCAGTGAAAATCTTTTTCTTCTTTATTTGGCTTTTTTTTTTTTTCCTTTATATGTCTGGCAAAACAACTTCAGGCTGTGCTGAATCCATTTACCTTCAGTTACAAGAAGGGGAAAAAAAAAAAAGGCCTGCAGCTCCTGGAGCAGGAGGTGGGCTTAGGGATCTGGGCAGCGGTGGGCCGGCAGGAACAGCTCAGGCGGTGCTGCGCAGCCCGTGTGCGCCTTTTCAGCGCAAACACGGAAACGCAAACGTGTTTGCTTGAAATTGGAAAAAAAAAAAGCGAGCCTGGTGCCGAAGTAAAAGCACAGGGGTGGTAAAACATGAATCATGACAGCAGAAATGGTCTGTACATAACAACGGAGCATTAGGCCCCGGGAGCACTTAGGCAAAGCAAACAACACACCTTCTTGAGCAGCCAAGAGGAGGAACCACACCGAAACGCTCTTTGGATGATGAATTTGCCCAGTCGGCAAGCAGGGTGCACAGCCAGCCGGCGGGAGAAGAGGGAGCAGGGCATGCCTGGGGACACGACTAATTTCTGGGAAAGGACAATGCCTGCAGAAGGTGAAAAGCAAACAGCATATTACTGGGGCAAAACAACTACAGCTTTTGGTCCTTTCCCAGGTTTTTTTTTACTGCTGCAGCCATTCCTTTCTTTTTTCTTTTTTCCCTGCTATTTCTTTTTTTTTCTATTTTTTTTTTTCCAAAAGAATTTTTTTTTCCAAAGATTTGATTCAACTCTCCAGCCAAGCAGCTCACAGGCAGAAACCTCAGGGCACCCTAGTGTGGAAGGAGAAGTGTCTTAACCTCTCAACGATGGGCTGTGCACAGAGGTGGATTCTGCAGAGAAAGCACCGCTGCTTTGTACCAGACGCTCCTGGATAATAATTTGCTCTTGCCCTCTGAGCGGATTAATCTGGGCATGTAAAATTTAGAGACATCCCTGTACTGCAGAGTCAGAGGCTGGCCAATAGAGAAGAGGGGCAAGAGAGTCAACCAGTACAGAGATGAGAGTCAAATTAAAAGGCGCCAAGTTAGAGAGAGAAATGTGGGGGATGGCAAAGTCCGGCAAAAGAAGCATCCCTGTGGCAGTCTCTGAGCCAACAGGAAGGATAGCTGCTCTACTCACACCACAAATGCACAGGGTGATTTCAGTCACTCTCTCCTGGATTTTTATACTTGTTTACCCTCAGTACTGTGGCCGTGGTGTGTTAGGCACTGTACAAACACACCTGCAGCCCGGATCCTGGTCCCAAAATGCCTGCAGCCCAAGTCTACTGCACAAGTCTTTTATCTTCGAAATTCCTCCCTGCACATGTTAACTCGTTAGCTACAAGAGCCACAGAGAAGCAGGTACTGATTGCTGGCAGTGAAGCTGCTGCATGGAAATTAAGTCTTTGCCCAAGACTATGAACGGAATCAGTCTCAAATCCAGGGATAAAACCTAGGAAATTCTAATCCAGGGATAAAATCTAGGAAATTCTGCTAAAATCACACCCATGCCTTAATCCCACCAATCTATGTAGGGAAACTAGTATAAAATATGTAGCTGGAATAACCTTGTGAAACTCCCCTCCAACAGATTAATTAGTTTAAGTCAGTATCCTACTCTTTGTGTTGTGTTTTTCTGTTGGAAAATAAACTAAACTTGTCACCATAAGCATTGTAAAGCCAGTCATACCAGCTACAACCGTGCACATACTCGAATGCACGGGGAAGACTTCAGGCGTGAGTGGAATGAAAATGCACCAATGCTCATGAGTCAGTGGGGTCATTTTCAGATGGCTTTTCAACATACCGTGTCGATTAGGCTCATGTCAGGAGGCCACCCAAACTCTTGACTTTTTCACTTTATGCTTTCACTTTTAGGTTCAGCTTGTTTCCAAGTTATGCTCCCATTATTGTCTCAAGCAGTGAACATCAGCAGATCAGGCTGCTGCAGGGAATTCTGAGGTGCTGGCATCTCCAGTGGCAGAATTCGAAATACATTAATTTGTCCTGCAGGCTGTGCTTTTATAGGGAACTGAAGAAAGTTGGGCAGAGTACTGCAACTGAGCCCCCCACCTTTCCCTGGTGTTAGGCACCTACGTCCCTGGCTTCAAGCACACTGTATTCACAACAATGAGATGGCTTTTTATGTGCCTCTTTCTGATGGCTCTGGCATCATGAGCGGGATACACATAAGGCAGAGAGGAGAAATGTTAAGGGCAGAACCACCCCAGCAGCAGGGAAGGTGGGTTCTGTGCACACGCACACACACACTCCTCTCCTCAAACAGCAGTAGTGGGACTACACGAGAGGTTTTTCCTAAATTGTTTTTCTCCTGAACACAATGATAGAAAAGGCTGGACATTTGAAGAAAGACAGAGAGTCACCAGAACGTGCTAATGTCTCTCAGCCAGGCACCTGCTCTCTAACACGGAACAGGCTTCCAAGGGGATGGTGTGCTTCCCCTGTCTGGCTCTCTCCTACAAGCAGGCACAAGATCTGGACTCTCCTGAGTCGATGCACTGGGCTGAGCTGGTGCACTGGGCTCCGTCACCAGATGACAAGCACTAATAAACCATAGAATCATAGAATGCTGTAGGTTGGAAGGGACCTCAAAGATCATCTAGTTCCAACCCCTGCTATGGGCAGGGACACCCTCACTAGACGAGGTTGCCCAAAGCACCATCTAATCTGGCCTGTAACACCTCCAGGGATGGGGCTTCCACAACCTCTCTGGGCACCCTGTGCTAGTGCCTCACCACCCTCATAGTAAACAATTTCTTCCTAACATCTAACCTCTTTCAGATTAAAGCCATTGCCCCTTGTCCTATCACTACACTCCTCAGACAATAGTCCCTCTCCCACTTTCCTGTAGGACCCCTTTAAGTATTGATAGGCCATAATTAGGTCACCAAGGAGCCTTCTCCAGGCTGAACAAGCCAATCTCTCGCAGTCTGTCTTCATAAGAGAGGTGCTCCACCCCCCTGATCACCTTCACAGCCCTCCTCTGGAGTCGCTCCAACAGCTCTACATCTTTCCTGCACTGGGGACCCCAGAACTGGACACAGCACTCGAGGTGGGGTTTCACCAGAGCAGAGTAGAGGGCAAAATCCCCTCCCTTGACCTGCTGGCCACACTGTTCTTGATGCAGCCCAGGACACTGGCCTTCTGTGGGTAGTGCACACATGGCTGGCTCATGTTGAGCTTGTCATCCATCAGCACCCCCAAGCCCTTCTCCTCAGGTCTGCTCTCCATCCATTCTCTGCTCAGCCTGTAGCTGTCAGTTCTGCTCCCTGAGATTTTTACAAAGATCAAACCCAAATGCCATGGGAGATCCCGAGGCAGATCACAGGACAGTCATTTTATTGGGGTGGGGGTTTTCTGTGGGTGAGAGTGAAAACTTGTGATGACGATGGAAGGAAGGATATTGGCTTTCAGGTGGTATTTCAGATTGGCAGCTTGGTGTCATGTGACATGGCATATAAGAGGGTCTAGACTGCATGACAGTGCAAACACGTGAGCAAGTGAAAGGAGAAGGGAGAGCAAGGAGTGAGCAGTGATTTGGCTCTTATGGTTATATTTGGTCTTCAAAAACTACTGAGACACTGTAGTGGAATGAGAAGAAAATGTGCCAAGTAAAATATCTCACCAAAAGGACACACAAATCTACGAGAGACCTGCATAGTCTCTAATTTCAGTCTCAGAAAGTCTTTACAGTTTATCAGTATATTCACACACAAGCCCGTCCCCAGCCACAGAAATCAGGAGCTCATAATGAAACAGCCAAGCTTTTTTTTTCCTCCCCTTTTCTTTCTTTTCCTTCTCTTTTTAACAAAACCACTTTGTGTCTGGTGGAACAGGTTCCCATGTGTTTGTAAAACCATTTTATTACCTATTTGAATGTTTAAAGAGACAACACCACTTATTTAAATGAATAACATGTTATTTTACACCTGTTCTTACACCCTGTGAGTTAATACGGCACAACTCATCGATTCCTGACTTTCATATGTTATTGCAGAGAAAAACCAGGGACATCCTTCAGAGAACACACAGGCTGTACTGCAACACTCTTGTATTTTAGTGGGTGGGTAGGATACAACAAACACGCACATAATTATACACCTCAAACCAACTTTACTATATAGTCTCAAGAGATTTTTCAAGGCATTTAGGCACCCACATAGACACTTGAAAGCAATAGCTTTCCAAGTTCTCTCACACTGAAGCCCTTTCCAGCCATAAACTACGTCACTGCTTTGACCTTTATCTTGCCATAGCACAGAGGATTCCCAGTAAATGCCCTTGCAAAGGTGAACTACCCTTCTACTCTGTCAGCCCCAGCCACATCCCCCATCCCGACACAGAGAGGACTAAATTAAAACCCTGATGGTGGAGACCCACCCAAGGGGGAATATTTGGCCAAGGACACCTTGGGCTTTCCCCTTTTGTTTCTTAATCTTAGGCTTCTCTGGTTCATGGGCAGTAAGAGTTGCCCTGATAACCTTACTGGTCATTAGACAAAGTTTTATTTCTAGCAAACAATGTCACTGTCATTTTGCAATGGAAGTCAGCACAGAGGATCACCCTGGAAAGTAGACTCAGTTTCCCCATGTGCAATTCTGTGCTTCCATTTAAACCTGAAAGCAGTTCTTAGGTTCCAAAATGTAAGAAGAAAGATACCGAATAAACCCACGGAGTGCATTAGATGTTAATTAGCACATACAAATGAAGGAAGCCAGCAAAACCAAATTTTTTTTATATAGCCACAACAATTACATTTCTGGGGCATGTTTGCTTTCCATTAAAATAAATACAGGGTGGGTTCTGGATAGATGTGTCTACAAGGGAGGTTAATATGACAATTGCCTTTCAGTCCCTGGGTAAATAAACACTCTATGGGAAAACAGTTTATCCCTCAGTAGCCTGATGTGGCTGCTCAAGACCAGTGTGTCACATCACAGTCTCATAACCATGTTAAACTGGTGCTACCAAAGTGAGATCCCGCTCCATCCATCCCACAGCCACCCCACACAGCCTTTGCACACACGCTACTTGAGCACCTGTGCTGGCAGAGGGGAAGAAGGTGGGACCGGTCCTTCTGCCAGCATTGCTGGTCTAAAGTGTTTGTTGAATAACCAGCATTGAGCAAATTTGTGAGAAAACAGGGGAAAGATTTCTTTTCAAGCCTGCTGAATCTAGTTTCAAAGCTCCTGCTCTGAGGAAGCCAATGAGATTTCACGGTGGGGTAGCTGAGAGTCTTTCTGTATCAAAAAGGATCTCACTGAACCATCCAGAGGGATTGTAGGGCAGAAGAGTGAATTTTAGCAGGTATTGAGAGGCTGAAGGTACTGGAGGAATCAAGGAGGGAGATGCAGTGTGGCAGCGTGAGCTCCACAAGTTGCTGAAGGCACCTGAACGTCACCTCCCACAGCTAACAGGGACATCCAGCCAGCACAGACACGATCCATGTACCATCTGATTTTGATAATTAAAAGATTCCTGGTAAATACCATTCTCACGGGCTCCCTTGGGGGACCCTTTTTGCAAAGCAAAGCATCACGGGGTTTTGTGGTACATGTTCACAAGAGGGAGGGTAAAGACCTCCAAACTTCTATTTACAGGATGCTTCCAGAATCAAGGTAGGAAAATGAGCACACATAACAGTTGATTCCCCTCTTCCAGCAATCGCTTTGCCTTTTACAGATCGCAGCAGAATACAAGAATACTAAGCAAAAGAGCTTTTCCTCCAGCCAACAGGCATCACCCCCAGTTAGGGCATAAGCTTTTCTACTTTGATTCCTGATATCTTACTGAAAACAAGACGATACATGTCACTTGGAAATTGTTTTTAAGAAGAAGTTATTGGATAAGGGACCAACAGTTTCCTTCAGGAAGCCAAACTTATTTTCCTGCCACTCAGTAACACAAGGGAAAAATTTAAGCTAAGGGGACTGAATGAGCTCAATATTTTCATATTCCAGGGTCTCTTACACTACATTGTGTGACATGTTCACAACTTCCGTGACTCAGAACACTGATTTATTATCAGGATTGAAAAAAGCAGCTTTTGGTGGTGTCAGCAGAGCAACCTGCCGTGCACAGAGAAGGCATCATTACCAAAGAAGTCTGTGTTAAGCAGACCAAGCTTTACACCATTCTTACACTGCCAGAATACAGGGCTTTACATGGTAAAAAGCTGCTGTAACTGACCCACCCATCAGTGGTGGGTGCTGCTGTGTCTCAGGAGTGGGGTTGCTCCTTGGCCCACCACCCTGGCTCGGCATGGCACACTTTGTCCCACTGGCCCAGCACAGATTTGCCTGTGCCATCACAGGCTCTCACTTTACCTAACCTCACCTCAGCTCTCCAGCTCCTCCCCCACCAGTGTTTGCATCCTGTCTGCTCCCCTCCACTGCTGACCTTCGCTATGGGCAGGCGGGACCTGGGCTGAGCTTTCTTCTCAGCAGCCAGCGTTGTGCCAGGAACCAGCTGCGGGTACGCTGCTCCGAGCCGCTGCGGCTTGCTCTGGTCTGGGGCTGATTTAAGCTATGCTGCCAGGCTAAGGTGTGCCTCTACAGGATGGATGTGCCAGTTATTCCACCAAATACTATCTACAGCACGAGCGAGCCCTGGAGCTATGTCTATACCGAGTCACTTGCATGATGCAGAAACTCAAGTGTAACATAAGTGTCCCTTGGAATGAACTTTGCAACCCCGTGGTAAAACCACCCACTGTAACCAAACATGCTTGAGTAAAAAGGCACTTTCACCTTCACTGCTGCGCTGGGGCTGGGGCCCACCGCTGGTGCTGGGCTCTCAAGCATCATCCCCCTAACTGCCAGAGCTGCCCCAGGTCACCCTGTGGGTTAGAGCTGGCCTAATTAAACTTGAAAGTGCTCAAGGGCTGTGTTAACGGGCAGCTCCCAGTAATCACAGGAAGGTGATTTTTTTACAGGACTATACTTCTGCTATAAAACACTTCTTTCTCAAAGAAAGATCTCCCAGCCTTGTTGACATAACTTAGCTTGGTAGATATTTGACAAGATAAAACAGGCAGGGTGTCTGTGATTTCAAGGACAGTGATAGCTGAAACATTTAGGAATGAGAAGAATGGTTTTAATGGGTGCAATTATTAAATCCATTAGTTAAATTGCTCTTTCTCTTCCTCGGTAAAGAAAATGTTTCTACAGTGACCTAGGATCTGCCACTCCTGAGCCACTCTCAAAGCCTAAGCAGGAGGTATAGCTCGTTCAGGGCACACCTCAGGCCAACACTTCCTATTTCTAGGGGAAGGTTTCTATTTTCAAGAAGATATTTCCAACCTGGCAACAACCGTAACCTTGAATTCAGACTCACAAGCTGTATGAAAAGGTCCCCAGACAGGAAGATGCCTTTATTTTGGCTAAAGGAGGGGTTGGAGACACAGAATGAGCTCTTCTGAGCAGTGTCTGCATTCTCAGCCCTGCCCTATTTCTCTCTTGCATTTCTTCTCTTCTGCAGGGTGGGTGTGTATAGACCCTGGGACTGCTCAGGGTAGGCACTGTTGGCAAGTCCACCTCATTTTGGGGGAAGAAGGAGAAGACTTCAGCTAAAAGATTTGTCTTCTGTCAGGCCTTCCGGTTCAAGCAAGAGACCTCAGCACGTTTTACTAGTTAGCAAATATGTAACCTATGAGAACTACTGTCCTCTACTCTTGGGCATAAATAATGCTCTCTGTGCAGCTGAGACATGAGCTGTTTGCAAGAAGGCATCTGTAATTAAACAGGAAATTGCAGGTCCTCGGTGGGTTAACCAGGTGACAAATGACTGTCACCCTGTAGAGATACTCCCCTTTTTTGGGGGAAAAAAACCAAACCAAAACCAAACCAACAACAAACAAACCAAAACCAGTTAATATCTTCTCAGGAACTTTAAAAGGTCAGTGACTTTACCCTTCTCAAAAACCATGCAAGCCAACCTGCTAATGGAAGCACTTTTAAGTGGTGGGGATACATACAGGGTGAATTTTAAAGGTAAACGTTACCAGATAACCAGGGAAAGAGCTGCTACAGCCTTGGTGGATCTAAGATGGCAGAAGCCTGGCCCTTCTGGGGTTGTGTCCTGTCTTTGGAGCGCCCCTGAAGGCAAGCAGAGCCTTCCTGCTGCAGTGCAGGCGGCTATGCCAAGAGAAAAAGGAAGACCTTTCTGTGCAGTCTGTCCCAGACTGACCGCGTTTGGTTCACCAGCACGTGATTCAGCGCAGAAACTCTCATTATGAAAATGTCAGATACTGATGTCCAGTGCACAGCTTAATGTTGCAATAACCAGGATGCCACCTATCTTATAACTGTCTGAAGACTTAGATTTCCACCACACCCGAGGCCTGAATTTTGTATCTATAGAAGGAATTACTTGCTCTGTTTATATTAAGGTTGTATGTGAAGAGATGGTTGAAATTTTGTTTATCTGAATTGAGCCAATTCACTCTTGACAGCACATCGTCATGCTTGACACAAACAATGTTACATCAGGGATTTAATTTGACTTTTCATATGTGTTGTAGTTTTGCGTGGCTGGGTTCTGATAGAGAAGGGTGTGCTGCAGGGGTGGAGACTTTGGTGGGTGTTTGGCCTCAAGCCAGGGTCAAACAAACATTATATGTTTCATGGTATGGAAGTAGTGGTACATACATGACAGCACATTACAGAAAATTCAAATAAAGCCATCAGGGTGGTGAGGTTTCCCTTGTTTTTATGTTTGGCCTTTATAAAATTAAGCAAATTTTTTTTCTTAAGATGTGCCACAAGACTACAAGGTCATACTGAGGCTTTTGACTGTTTTCCTTTAGAACTTCTCAATTCTTTTGGGAATTATTAATGTTAAAATAAAACCTAAGTAGATTAAAATTGCCTTGCTACTTTCCTACGTATACTGACGATGCCAACAAAAGGAAAGTATTTTCCTTGTGCAGTCACTGAATGACAGAATTTCAGGGAGAAGAAAACAGTATTTTGAGTTTGTGCATTTACCCCTGAAAAGACCATTTTATATATGCATTAAGATTACTTTTGATCTGCTATTGATTGCCCTAGAAGATTAATTATAATGTTAAAAGAGCAGTTCTGGAGTACAGTGCGCTGCTGTGCATGCTGTGTACTACTCCATGGCACAGGACGCTTGCAACCTGCAAGACCAGGAGCCTCCATCATGACTGCCCATCTCTATCGATGATACTCGGTTGTACTCAGAACATGGTCAGCTTCACAAAAGAAACAACCTTCCCATCTAAAGCACGAGACAGTCTCTTGCATTGAGTGACTAGGAAGACAGATCACGCTGAAGCAAGGATTTTCCATCATTACCCCCTCTATGAACACTACGCTGTGTTTCAGGGCATCTGCTGCTGCCCAGGAGGCTGAAAGACGTGCCTCACTGACTAGGCTCCCTCCAACACAGCCTGTGCCCCCACTAAATACTGTCGGAAATACCACCATAACACCGCCGCAGGGCACGGGTACTAACCTACAGGTCGCTCCTCAGCCAGCCAGCAGCAGTAGGCTTGTGCCCTGCTAAGCCGCCGCGTGCCTGGTGCCACCGTCGCCGTCAGGTCCCCAGCACCCAGCCGCCTGCTGCTTCAACTCCTCCGCTGGGACTTTGTAGGTCACGGAGAAACAGCAGGACAGACCTTGTGCTTTCAGATGCTCTTTTACTGAAACTATCAAGGGAATCTAAATCATTACAACCCCTAACGACGACCAGAGCTGATTAAAGGGCACTTTACAAAAGGTTCCTCCCTGGGTACACTGTGATCGTGTTTCGCCAAGAGCAACCAGATTCTCTCCTACCTGCACTGGCCAAAGGTCAGCATGCTGAACAAAGTCCAGAAGTGGCTCGTGGTTAAACAGCTAAACAGCTAAAGCCACTCCATTTTACTGCTGGTCCCCCAGAACTAAAGCTCCTGTGACTCTCAAAGCTCACAGGTATAAAACACTGCAGAATTTGGAAGGGGAGGGAATGCATTTCAGCACAGAGGACAAACAGCTTTTGCTGCTGTGACTGGGCAAACAGGCAATAAATGGACTCGTTGTCTTTGCCCGGGAGTTCATTTCCCTGTTTGCACATCCTAGAACTTGCACACTCTTCCTGGTTTTGTTGAATGCGTGGTGTTCCCAGCACAAGATCCCAAAACCAGCCCCACAGCCCACCCAGGCGTATGAACTCATGCTGTGGCCACCAGCCCTGGTTCCCCCCATTCACCACTTGTAGACTTGCTGGCCACCTGCAGCCAAGCAGCACGGGAAGGAGAGAGGTCCCAGGGCTCCTGCAGCTTTAGGGAAGCCAGGGCTAACTCAGAGAGATGAAATTTGTCTGGGGCTGAGGGAGAGGTGGTTACAGTCGTGCCTTTCCCCTCACCCGGAGCAGCAGTGCCAGCAGGGCTGGACAGCCTGCCCGTGAGGGCACCCACAGCCCCCAGCAGCCACCTAGTCTGCAGGGAGGGGGTGCAGAGCAGAGCAAGGTAGGAACGAAAAGGGTGGGAGGAGCTGGGGACACGGGATGGAGCCGGAATTGCTTTGCATTCCTAGGGTGATGCTGTAGAAAACCAGACTTAATAAGTTCTGCTATTCATAGATCAGCCTGTTATAATGATGTTAAATCCTCCAGTCCTTGTCTGTCAAATTCACACTGAGATAAGTAGGAACTAAGTATGCTCAAGAGCCTTTGAAGGCTGTGTAAGTGCCTGGATACCGGCCCAGGGAGGTCTGACTTTAAATACCCCTGTCCTAAAATGACAACATATTAAAAAAAAAAAGGTCTGTCTTTCAGACACAAACTTTAATCACTACACTGCCCAACTCACAGAAACCTTATCAACAAACCTGTGCAAAAAGTACACAGTTACATTCTGAGTAAACCCCAAATTTCTAAGACTATGCTACACCTTCATTTCATTAAGCATATTCCATTTTTTAAATTAACCTAGATCCTTAAATGATTCTTCCACCTTGAAAACCACTAAATTTAAGCTCCCTTAACTACACTGCAGATACAGATGTGCAGTTAGTGGAATGTCACAGAAGTAATGACAACATCTGGAAGTGTGGCCTACAGCAAAGGAAAAGAAAAGAAAAGAAACCCTTTCTCCACTTCAGGAATGGGGAGATGTGTGTGGAAAATCCTGGCTGCTGATTTTGCTATTTTCAGTTCATTAGTAGAAGTGCTGTCTCCAGAAAGCTGCTTTCCTTCCTTCCCTCCCTCCCGTAGGAAGAGGACAATGCAAAGAAGGAACAAAATGGAGAAATTACTTTTCTCTTATCTTTTTCCATCTTTCAGTTGCTCTTTGTAACAGAGCTTGATTTTAAGGCAATAGTAACAAAGGAGGTATATTCAGAAAGAGCTGACCTTCTAATAAAAGAAGGAAGAAACACCTAGCACAGGTATAAATCTGAAGAGTCAATGATTCCTTTTAATAAGAATGTATAAGGGAACAATCCCACTAATTGTCTGCCTGGTGGTTTGGAAACCCCTGACAGCTAACGCGCTGCCTACCATTGCACATTGATTTCAGCAAAGGGAAAACCCGGTTTATTTATTACCCCATTATAAGGATTTATTTCTGATGGCCTTCCTTTCAGAAGCAGCAAAAGCACCAAAACAATGCATTGTTTAATATCAAACAATGCTCTTATTTCTCACCAGAACAGGGAAATCAAGTCTTGCTCAACAGCACAGCCAGAAGAAATGTAACTCTACATTTAGACTGGGCTTTTCAAAGAAAATAAGGAACAGCATGAAAGCAGGTAAAATTCATAATAGGAGCAAAGGGAGCCCATCATTACCTGTCAGGAGTTTCTCTGAATGCCTGTCAAGCTGGGAGCACAAAGTTTTACAAACCCCGGTGTCAGTTCTTAGCTAGAAAGAGGACCTGACAGCCAGAGATGTTGTCTGGGGAAAACTGGCATGCTGCAGTTAGGTAGCTGATGCAGCCAGGGTGCAGGTTGCTGCTGGGGGTCCTACATTCCAGGTGTGTTCTCTGCCCTCCCAGCTTCTTTGGAGAGGTTCTTTCTCTTGGTTTGACTGAGAAATCACAACCTGGGCACGAAAGTTTAACTGAAACTGTGAGATCTTCTGAACACCTTTACTTCTAATTGTGTATGCTCTCCATCAAAAACTATGTTTTGCTTTTAAAAAAGAAATCTCAAAAAGCCATAACATAAGCACATAACACCCACTCAGCATTTGGCTCTTGTGGAGGCACTCCAGATTCTCCCTTCTGAAGAGGGATCACATTTATTCCTACAAAGGGAAGCCAGAGGAGATACCCCATGAAGGCAGCGCTGGACCACTGCCTGTGCTGCACTTCCATTCAGCCTGTGAAACTGCAGAGGGGTCTATGTGTCCTTTCCATTGCCCCAGCTGGTGAAACCTGCTGCCCACTGCTCTGGGCAGTCCCATGCTCTCTGCACACCTGCACCATGCTATAGCTCAGTTCTCCATGTCATCTTGGTCTTGGTCTGCTGTGCATCCACACTACATCAATGCTTCCTTTTAGGTCCTCTTTTGGACAGAACAGACCAGCTATTCCTGGACAAAGCCCAGATGTGGCTCCAGGGACAGATAAAATGGTCTAGCCTGTGCCTGGTGGGATTGCCTGGGCTGATGTAGCACCGTCTTCTAAGAGATCCCTGCACCCACAGGTGTCCCTGTGTGACTCTGTGCTGTGGCCAAATGCACACCCTCAGTTTCAAGACACCCCTCTGCCACACTTCAGGAGCTGAGAGCTAACTAAAACCATATGAGAAATTATAACTTTGCCTTAAGACTGAGAAGGTCTTGCAAGTGCTAGAGAAGACCCAGGACACATGTTGTTTGGATAAGCCACCCTGGTCCGGAGGGGTTAGCAAAGCACACATCTTCTGATAGAAATAATAAATTTACATTGATTTATATTAATAAAATATCTGCCACCTACTTTTTGCTTTTCCCTAAGCAACACAGCATAGTTAATGTAAGTGAGAGCTGATGGTTACAAAAGTTACTCCAAACAAAAATAATGTCCAGTAGGCTAAATGAATTTGGAAATCTGATGCACCAGCTGCAAATATCTGGTGTCATACCTCCAAAGGACTTGGAGGGATTCTACTGAAGCCTGCCCTGGGCTCAGGTGAGGCAAAACTTGTTTTCCTTCTGGTTCCTTGGAAGCAGAGCAGTTCTCTGAAACACAGGCCCACAGCTAAAAGGTCTTATAAAGGCTAAAAAGCCTTTATAAATGTGAAGAAACTTGCATCTAGCAATGGAGCATTTTGAGGGAGGCGTAGACATTAACATGCACCCCCCCACACACAACCCTGCCCACCTCCCACAGGCATTTGTAGGGCAAATGGTTAAAAAAAAAACAACTCTAAACAAATGAAAACGGAGCCTTCCCCAGGGAACAGACAGGCAGAGGAGACAGAGACGCCTCACTGCACAGCCTGCCACCAAGAGCATCACATCGCTGAACAAGGCGACTGAAATGCTGTGCTATTACACCCAGCCTGTACAGAAAGTGTCCCGCTCCTAGCAGGTGAGTGGGAACGTCCTATTCCACTACCAGATTTCAACAAGGGGCTCATGCTTTGGGGACAAGAGGCTGCGCAGAAGAAAGAGGCTATTTTTAAAAGTCAAGCCAAATGCTCAAAGAAAACCTTCTATAAAGCGGCGGCCAGCACAGCTGTGTTTATGGGTCTGGTCAGCCTGTGAGTAGCTGGCTCATGGATTCCCAGTGCAAGCGATGATTTAACATCGTGACCCAAGCGAGAAACTGGAACACCCCAAGAAGCGATTTTGGCAAGGGTATATTTAATGAGTCAGTGTGTCCTGTTATCTGATGGCGTGTTTTTACATGGTGGGAGTTATTTTAATTGGCGCATAATAACCTGAGAAGCTGCAAAGGGTTGAATGCTTCCCCCTCCTCAGAGCCAGCCCAGGCAATGCCAGTCATGTTTTTGCATTATGCCCTCCTCAGCAAAGCAAAACTGCCGGATCCCCACCAGACCTGGGTACAGAACCATCAGGCACGTGCCTTCCAGGCTGCTGGGACTGTGAGCTGGCCTGAGTTCTCCCACCCTTTGCTGTGCATTTTCCTTGCTTTTAGGGCTGGCTGGGGAAGGGATCCCATTTTCCCAGTGTGTGTATCTGTTCTTTTTCACATGAGCAACCAGAGGAAGAAATGAGAAAGGGTGTGCTTGTGAATCGGGAGTAAATCCTCTTTGAAAGCTGACTTGAACAGATGATCCAGACAGGTACATTTATTTTGGTGATGGTTTTCTTAAAACAACAAAACCCACCTCCCGGCCTTTTCACTCAACTCCACATTAAAAAAAACTCACAAAACATTTGACTCTCTCTATCTTTTACTGACAGGAGACTTACACCCACTGTAAATTAGCTATATGACTAAAAACTGTTACTCTCAAATATTTTTCAAAGCAAACAGGCAAATCTATTGCATATAAAAATACCACCAACATAATATGCTTATCCAAGGTCTCAAAAAGCTGCCCTCACAGTTAATGTTTATAAAGTGGCTCAATTGAAAAAGTAGTGGGGTTTGGGTTTGTTTGGTTTTTTAATCTGATGAAAGTTAGACTTGAAATGGCCAAATGCCAGTTGCTGAGCTACGTGCAATTGCTCCTCTGTTGGGATTGGCCATCATCTCTAATATAAAAACTCCACCTGCAGACATTGGAGACATTTTCTTCCAGGGCCAAGGTGGTCACCCGGATTAAAGAGGAGAAGCAGAGGGAGGTTGGACTCACTGACTTGCTTGCAAGTCTGTTTGTCAGATCCTTGCAGATGTCCCCCCTTACACCAACTCACAGATTTGCATGCTAGCAGTCTGAAGGACACAAAACAGATATTTTCAGTTTTTCACTTCCCTTAAGAAAGACGTGCCTGCTGCCATAACACAGAAACTAGTCTAGAAACTAGAAAAACCCTTTTCAAAATTACTTGGACTTCACTCACAAAAACATAACTTTAACTATAAGTAATTTACATAATTACAACTCTGGAAAACCTGAGTTTAAACAAAACAGCAAACTCACTGGAAGTGGATTGGATGAGCAGAAAAACAAAAGAGGAGACACAGATCCTATCTCCCATAGCCTGGCATGTTAGCACAACTCTATTCCCAAAACACTGTCAGAATTGGACTTCCTAAAGCCCTGTCAAAATTTGACTTCTTCAAAACAATCTTTTTTCTTTTTTTCTTTTTCCTCCCCCCCCTTTTTCTTTTTTTTTTTTTTTTTTACATACCTCTCCAGTATACTAAAGAACAAAACCATCATGCCTCAAAGTTCAGCACCATGATAAATCATAGAATCAGACTGGTTTGGGTTGGAAGGGACTTCAACAGTGATCTAGTCCCAACCCCCTGCCATGGGCAGGGACACCGTCCACTAGCCCAGGTTGCCCAAAGCCCCATCCAGCCTGTCCTTGAACACTGCCAGGGAGGGGGAAGGCACAGCTTCACTGGGCACCCTGTGCCAGGGACTCACCACTCTCGTTGTGAGGAATTTCTTCCTTATATCTAATCTAACTCTACCTTCTTACAGTTTAAAACCATTACCCCTCATGCTATCACTACACTAAACTTAAGTGCCAGTTTATAGCTTGCCAAGCAAAGTAATCATGGAATCTGGATACAAAGTCTAGTGAGGTTGCTGGAGAGCACTACATGGGGCTAATAGAAATGTGCACCATGAAATGCTCTTATGGGGTGCTAACACATAGCTCTTTCCCTTCATCAGGAGGGAGCTGAATAAGGCTGCTCGCCTCCGTAAGAGAAGAGAAAGGAGAAATGACGCAAGCATGAGTTTGCCAGTTTTGCTAGTGTCCATCAGACATTCTAAGGTTTGACTAAGAATGATTACTATGTATGCTTCTGAGATAATTAGTTCTTGACTTCTTTTTAACCTAGTTCTTTAGTTTTACATAAAAGAAAACTCTAATTAGACTCTTAATGCTGCAAAGTATCTAAGCAAGTGAAAACAGCTAAAACCTCATCTATGTAAACCACAATTACAATGTATTTTGAATGAAACATGTGCTGGCTGAGGCAAACCCTACCCGCCTCTCCCAAAATGTAGCCAGAGGTCTCAGTAACCTCCCTACCACTGCAGTTAATGTACAGAAGAGCTTTCACTGCCTTGAAGACACTCCCAAGTAATTCAACAATTTCTTTATTGAAACTTCCTTGTTTAAATGCAAATGACGAGCCGAGGTGAGCCTACAGTGTTGAATGAACATAAACTGAAATGCTGCAACCGGATTTCATTTCCATGTCATCCCTCTTTGCTTCCGTAGGGGAGATGTGTCATCATGAAGTTCAAAAGAAAGCTCTCTACGCAACCTGCTTCTATTTACAAAAGGCTGCTCACCTTTCCATTTAGCACTTTAAAAGCTAAGTAAAAAGAAACACGTTCTTCATCAAAGAAAGGCCTTTACGTCTGTGCAGAAAGCAGTCTCTCTGAAAAACGCTCAGTTGCAGACACGTACAGTAGTCTGGTTAGTCATAGCATTGGTATCCAACATCAGGATTAACTCATCAGCCATTTACATCAAAATATTCTGCAGCTGAAAATAGATTACGACCTGGAGGAAAAAAATGCCTTAGCGCCTGGAACAGTAGCGTATGGAACAGCTGCACATGACTCCAGGTTTGATACGGGTGATCTGTAATTATGGTGGCAGTATAGAATCACAGTGGTGGTTTTCACCCTGCTGACTTTAGTCTAGGAGGAAACTCCAGCAGGGCTTTGCGGAAGAGGACTGTGGCCTGGTGAGACTATCAAAATACGTTTCCGTTGGATTTACGGGCCATTCCCCTGAACTCCAGGTTGTGAAAAGGAGAGAGAGTATTTCCTGTCAGCCTCTGGAAATCCTTCTCCTTCAGGCGTGGCACCTGCGGTATTTTGGTGTACAGAGGATATCAAAGGACACTGAAGCATAAAGTCTCTCAGAAGTAGAAGATGAACAAAAGGGAGTAATGGAGAAGATGGGCCTTGTTTAGCCCCTTTCTGTTTCTCAGCACTGTCATCTCAGATTCTTACCCTTTATGACCCCACTATGCTATGGATTATGATAAGACTCTGAGACAGGTGGCTTCTCCAACATCCAGATTGCTGGACATCGGCCATGCTTGCTGCTCCCCCAGCCACTGCTCTCCCTATTCATTTCTGTGATACTGCTCCTCTCCATGGGAGTCTTTTCACCAGGTTGTCTTGAGACACCAGGAGCCCAGAACTCCTTTCCCATCTTCCAGCCCTCCCTTCAGCAGAGGGCAGCAGGGCTCCCCCACACTCACCCCCCTTTCATAGAATCACAGAATCACAGACCGTCTAGTGGCAAACCTCTCCCATGGGGACAGCAGGGACACCCTCCACTCTAGATCAGGTTGCCCAAAGCCCCATCCAATCTGGCCTTGAACACTGCCAGGGAGGGGCAGTCACAGCTTCTCTGTGCACCCCGTGCCAGGGCCTCATCAACGTCATAGAGAAGAATTTCTTCCTTATATGTAATCCAAACCTACCCTTCTCCTGCTTAAGGCCATTACCCCTTGATCTCTCTACAGAGAGCTCTGGAATCAGTGGTGCTCGTTTAGGTGGAGGTGCTTGATGATCTCAAGCTCCTACTTACACTATTGTTTTTGCAGCCACTGTGATTATGGCTTTACTTACAGCATTGCACAGTTTGAAACAATGTCCCCCTTGCTAAGGGATTCCCACCTGACCACTGATGCTGAGCTAAGCACTGTACTTCAGCGCTGATTTACAAGAAGTTTTAAGTAGAAATGAAGTTGTGGTGATACCTCCTGTAACCTCTACTGTACCTACTCCCTGCCATACGTACGGATGATACCCACCACCAAGCCAAACAAGCTTTCCATGCAGTAATCCCAGGCACTTTTCCTACACTTTCATGAAGATATAGCGCCTGAAGAGACTTCTGGAGGTCCATAGACACATCCTATACATTTATAGTACTACAGACTGAGTTTTCTCCTGAAACTCCATTCAGAGCCATCCCTGCCATTATGTCTATTTAAGGCCCCAGGCAGGTATAGCTCTATCAGAAATAGCATTTGCTCATAAGCATAGCCTGATGAAGTCTCTTCAGTGTGCAGTACGAAATGGCAGTTATATACATTATCCCAAGGATAATGTTAGCAGGAGTAAACATGATATCAGGTAGAGAAGGGTTTGCAGAATCAAGATTTTAACTATCAATCCTACCGATTAATGCCAATGGAGTAATCCCAATAAAGTCAACCTGAAGGTGCCTACCCATTAATTTTCTATTGTCAAGTTCTCAGTTTCAGCTTTATTTATAAAGTTTTCTGCCCACACGGAGCTAATTACAGGTGTGGCTTGAGCATCTCTGGGAGCCATTCAAGTGGAAGAGCTTGATGATAAAGTGGCTGCCCTGAGAATTGCTTGGAGAAGCATTAACAAAAGTGCCATAAACCAGGTTAGAAAAAGCTGTTTCTGTGCATTACAGAGTGTTTACATAGCAATTTTACCTTTAAAACAACCCAAATTTTTCAGGTGAAAGTTTTCAGTTCAGTAAAGCTTAGCATGATCCCAGCCAACAGGACTGCTGCTGGGGCTGCTTTCAGTTGCAAATACAGAAACTGCCTAAAGGAAAGAAGATCCAAGCAAGAGGTGCATCTTTTTTTTTTTTCTGGAAACAATCAAAAATACATCACTGCTATAGCCATACAGCATTTGTCTGTGAAAACAGGTAAAAAAGTGGTAAGAATAGGTAGAAAGTCTGTAAAAAATGGGTAAAAAATGGGTAAAAAGGACATGTGGGGAACTACCAACCTGTCAGCCTCACCTCTGTGGCTGGGAAGATCATGGACCAGATCCTCCTAGAAGTTATGCTAAGACACATGAAGACAGGGAGGTGATTCAAGACAGTCAACATGACTTCACCAGCGGCAGGTCCTGCCTGACCAACCTGGTGGCTTTCTATAATGGGGTGACCGTACCAGTGGACACAGGAAGGGCAATGTTATATAATATTCTGGACTTCTGTAAAGCTTTTGACACAGTCCTCCTCAACATCCTTCTCTCTAAACTGGAGAGATATGGATTTGATGAGTGGATAAGGAATTGGTTGGGTGGTCGCAGGTGTCCCTGCCCATGGCCAGGGGGTTGTAACTTGATGATCTTTAAGGTGCCTTCCAACCCTAACTGTTCTATGATTCTGTATCTTTGCAGGAGGTGGGAAGGCCTGGAATAATGACTGTTTTCTGCAGAGGATGAAAAGTCAGTGGAGGCTTCCCATCTGCCAAACATGACTTCCTTCACCCAACACACAAAAGGTTTTTGTTTGAGTGATGTGTCAAACAGCCAAATACTGGTTAGATACAGGAGACACAATCTGATGACCTCGCAAACTTGACTCCTTCCAAATACAAAGGTTAAATAGCACTGCAACCTTTTCTCAGTGTCCTTTGCTTTTCACCCTCATTGGTCTCACAGCCTGGGAGAAGAACATTAAACCCACATGAGTCAGGATACTACAGCACGAGAAATAAGCCTTCCTTTAGTCAGCCATTTAAAAAAAATTGTTCCTGCCAAGATTTTTGGTTATTATTTCTACTTTTGCCTTCCAGTGTGTCAGCAAATACCATTCAATACTGACAACTGTTGTTGAATACTGAAAGTAAAGGGAAACAGTGTGACCCAGCACTGAGGAGGGCAGGGCTGTCATTTGAATAGATATGTTTAATCATCAACTACATACTGCACTCTGATCTGGGCAACATCTGACTTCTGATGAGATAAAAGTTCTGAAAGTTATTACTGCAAGCAATAAATCCTATAAAGAAATATTCTCATTGAAAGTACGCATTGCGAAGGAGAAAAACCAAAATCAAGATCTACCCATTCATTTCTCACTCACATCACTGGGAACTGCAGATACATGCACCCAGCACAAAATAATTTTGGCACTTATAATAATCAAGGCTACTTCATTTCACAGAAATTATATTTCACGACTGGATTTAATTCAGGGGTTAGTACTTTGTGTTACTTTAGCAACACTGGCAAGCTGGGGTTTCAAGGCATTGCCAGAGCTTCTGCTCAGCTGGAAACAGGCAAGGGTACGTTTGTTGGGCTCTGTTCAGTGGCCTATGCATTTTACCTGACCATTTCATTCACTGCCCCAGAAAGAGGAAAGCCAGCTTATTGTCACAAAAATACACTTCTGTGGCTGGCTCTGCAAAGGTGAATCGTTTCCCTCCTGTAAAAGGCAAAAGTCCCCCAGTAAAATTCATACTTCTGCCTTAAGGAAACAAACCACTTAAATGTTAACATTTTAAATGGCTCTGAAGGAGCTATTCTGGTCATGTGGGTGTTACACAAGGGGGCAGCTACAGAAAAGATTGTCCGATATTGAGAGGGAAAAGCAGGGAGCTGCACATTCATGGAAGGAACGAGACTCCTGCCAGAGACCGCAGAGATGTTCACTCTTCTGTTTCAAGCCCACAGCACCTGCAGTGGCCATATCCAGGTGCCATGCAGCTGCTGCGTTGGGCTAAAAAAATGCCAATGAAGGTCTCCACTCAAGGTAAGTTGTTAAGCAAAGAGGTCCAGCACAGCAAACCCCAAGTAACTTGTCTGATCCAGACAACTTGCTGACCATTTATGTAACGGGGAATCAAGGAAAGCAATTGCAGCATGTCACTCATGGTCTGACGGCTGCTGCAGAGACAAGTAAAATAAGCAAGTGAAAGCCACTGGAACAAACACTTGAGTGCAGGAGGTCGCTGAGCACACAGCTCAGAGGGTCCCTGTGGCACCCTCCCAGCGACAGCCTTGTCACCCACCCCCGGAGACCAGGGACTGAGGCTACTCCTGCCTCTGCAAGGGCACTACTCAGCATGTGGGGCCCTGGGCACGCGGCAAAGCCGGAAAATGGTGATGCTTTCTAAGGAGGAGACAGCAGAGTTTCGTCATGCCCTCCTTACTCTTCTGTAATCCTGGTTGCATGGGGGCTTTTGTTTGGCAGGGTTGCTTTTTTTGCAATCCAAATATTTGGCATCTCTATTGAGAGTAATGCTCCCTTCCAAAGTATTTGAAGAGATTACTCCTGTATCCCTTTAACATGGAAAGTTGGGAAAGTATCGCTGAGATCTTTGTGGGATCCGTGAGAATTTATGTTGTGTAGGTCTAGCAATAATGCTGGCTTCACAGGGTCTGCCTTTAAGGGTAAAGAGAGGCTTCTTTTAAACTGGCGACTCTGAAACCAGCCCAGGCTAAGCACCATTCTCAGTCTTTTCCACCTTGTATATTCAGAAAAAAGACTTGGCAGACCAGGATGTCCTTGTGATCCCTGTGCAGCCCTGCTCCTTTCAGTGTATGGACACAGGTTTAACCAACCGAAACTTGGTAAACAGCTGTGCTGAAAATCAAGCACATGGAATGAAACCCATTTGCTTCATTTTAGCACGTAATAATATGTTATTATTTACAGAAACAATTTAAGTTAATCATAATTCACAGATAGTTAAGACCCCCTTGCCATGAAACTTGTCTATCAGATGATGTTTTTCTTTGACTCCTTGATTCCGAGACCAAAAGGGTTTGGTGTTACTCTGAAAGGAGTCCTCCCTAGTGCAAACAGGACCCAAAGACTGAAAAGATTTTATCAACAGTGCTTTTCATTCCATTTAATCTCCCTCAGAGTCACCAGCTGGAATCCTATCTCTGTATGAAAACAGACAAGATAATAATGTCATCACTGCATTTCAGTTTGGATATTCTTTTTTTTTTTAAATTCAGTCTCCATGTGCTCTGAGATAAGATTTGATCTCTTCCTTTGGTTACTGCAAAAGAAATTTCTACATCAAACCAATTTACTGTCAAATACTGCAACCCCCGTTCCTGGGAGGAGATGACACATCAGCTATGACCCACATGAAAATCACAGGCTTTAAGCATAGTCACGCTTTACACCTACAAACTCACAAACAGACTGAAACTATGGGGCAGCCTTTACCAAAATTTTTCTCGAATTGTATTTCCCTTCTTTAAGGCAGATACCTGTGGGAAGCCAGTCACTTTGTTCTCTGCTAATTTTCCCCCTGCACTTTGCTTTAGGAGTTTCAGTACTGCTAAGAACTGAAAGCACACTTTAGGCTACTTTTAATGAAGTACACGTGTTACCACACTTCAGTACCGCCTAACACCACCGAGCATTTACTAAGCGTCATGTGCAAGCCCAGTTAGCAAACACATCAAGAAAATCTGTGTCACATCAGGTAGGACTCAAGCAAGCAGCAAGCACAGCTAGGGCCTCACACTGATAAACTGGAAGCAACAAACTGGGGAACACCCCCTCTCCAAACCCAACCTTTCTTGCACTTTCTTTTGCACGCAAAACGTACTGTAAATAAATTGTGAGTAGTGACTACAAGATCTTCACACTGAGACCTCTGCAGGATTACCTGACAGTTACCTGCGATGCTAAAGGTAATTTCTGGGGAGTCACCACATGCACTTACATGAAGACACATCCAGACCAGCAAAGCACACACAGAGGATGGTTCCCACATGAACGAGTCAGCTTCTACCATGTGGCAGAAACTTTCAGTCACCGAGCAAACTTGAAACAAGTATTTGACTCTACTCAGCTCCACCTCTCTCAGTGGCATACGCATATGAGGAACTTAAATCCTGGTATTTTTTTTTTGCATCTACTGTTTTGGGACATGGGAAAAAATCTTGAAAAAAATTAGTCACTTTGCCTCTTTTTGCAAAGCTCATTCAAGAATCAGCAAGGATTTTTCAGCATGAGTCACGACCCACGTCGCTACTGCAGCAAGTGGATTATACATTTTCATTAGCAACTCTGACTCCCATTCCTACTCTTCAGTTAGAAGATGAGCAGCTGGTTTGAGTTTTATTAGAAAACCATCAAGTTTTCAAATACAACAGTGCATCAATTTTGTTTCCTTGCTGAAGATACAACAAAATATAAACAACCAGCCAATTAAGGATGGGTTAATCAACCCATGAAGTCAACTACACTTGACACAAGTAAACTGCAAAATAACAACGCTAACCCCTCTTCCGACTTCTAGGGAGCCAACCTTTGGCAAACCTTATAACCGAGTGCTGTCACCCTCCTGCCTCTCAAAGCTAGGAAAATTGAAGTGGAAAACTGTACCTGGGGAGAAGCTGGCGCGTTCCCGTGGGTGCTGGCTTCTGCAGGGCTCCCGCTGCCTGCCTCCCTGGGCAGCCCAGCACTTCCGCAGCCACGGCTGCCTGCACAGGTCAATGTTTTACCAGGCTGTGAGCACCCACCGTCCCACCCTCCCTGCAAACACCCCGTGGGGAGGGCAGCACCAGGGCCACGGGGGCAGAGCCGGTGCCGAAAAGGTCGCCTCTCTTCTACCCGCCCTGTCCTCCACTGGGAAAACAAAGCACTCCAACAAAAAAAAAAAAGGCAACCTGCTAAGAGCGGGATGTAGGAAAAGCATGCAATGAAGGGGGGGGAGAAAAAGTACATAAATGGTGCTATTAATAGATGATTTGTGGCAGGTAAGTCATGATAACCTTTCTCTGTATTGTTCTAAGGCTGCGTGCAAGCCTAGGCGTGCCTGGCTGAAAGCTGAGAGGGAACGCTTAATTTATGGGAGTACATAAATTTCCAAATAAATCCTTAGCATAGGAAAGCAGCCGTTCAAATGACAGCCAAAACTTCAAAACAACAACAAAAAGGCCTGAAACCGTGCCATAAAATAATGCAAAAGGACCCTAAACACAAAGAGGTAGGGGGAAGAAATGGCCAAGGCAATCTGCAATGTTTTACCTTGCAGGTAGAGGCTCTGCTCCTGTGTCTCGGCTTCTCGGGAGCGCCTCAGAGTCAAAGCTCTACCCACAATAACCAGAGCTTTCCCATTCCCAGCAAGTTAACAATTACAAGCAGAGGGCAGCCGAAACAGGCTGGCAGCCGAGCGTGGCGCTGACAAGGTGCCGCTGCTCCCCGAGAAGGAGAGGACAGCTGCCGAGCTTGGGAAGGACTCAGAGTCTGGCTTGGACACAGTGGTTGCTCCCAACCTGGGAGACCCTTTCTGGACCTGGTACATGACCTGTGTGCTCATGGAGGAGCGTCTAGGCTGTGTACTGGTTTTGTGATACTGCCTCATCTGTCACAGCCTTGCAGTCTGGTTTGGGGAAGGGTGGTTCATTTTCTCCTATCTAGGATCCCTGGCCTCAGCAGTATGTATTTTATTCCATGCATTTAATGAGAAAAATCTACATCACCATCTACTTTAGCTAGTCGGATTAGCTACTAAAACCTGCCATGGTGCAACAAGGAGTATGTCCATGTGCTGGGTTTGCTGTTGATCCAGATCTGGTACAGCCTTGTACAGGGATGGGGTTGCCCACTCTCAGTGATGCTGGACTGAGGGACACCAGCCAAGTCTGCTCAGGTTGGAGAGACTTTCTTTGCCTGCTGAGCACGCTGCAGTGTGCTCACGGGTGGGCAGGGGGGAACAGCTGTGTCCAGCTCTCCTGCCAGCATGCACATGGTGCAGCAACAGGCTGTGGCTGGACTTGAGCAGACATGTCACCAAAAGCAGAAGTACCCTCCCTGAACCAGGACTCTGGAGGAGGCTTCCTCATAGCCCAAGGCAAGTCTGCAGGGGCTGATGCATGGCCAGCCACTACAGCAACGCAGGCCCCTTGCTGTGCACAGTGCACCCGAAGTCCATGAGCCTGCTTGGCTCTTCAAGGAGCCACCATTTGCTGTGGGTGTTTTCAGGTGTGGTCTTCCCTCCTGCCAGTCCACACTCACCTCCCCTCTCATTGTGCCTAGAAAAGGAGAGGCAGAAGAGGCATCTCTCACAGATTTGGTATTTAAGGCCACCGTAGCAGCAGGCTGTGACTCCCTGGTACAACAGGCTGTTGCATGAGCAGAGAAGGCACATGGACTTCCCTACAGCTGCTAGACACCATGCAGCTGCTGAAGGGCAACCTGCAAGACCTTGCAATGTCTTTTACATAAGTCTTATTAATTCCCAACCACCAGCTAGACTTCACTCTAGATAAAAATCCCCAAACCCTCACAGCTGCTTTACAGCATCTGCTCCCAACCCGTGAGGAAGAGCACTGTGATGAACGCACAGGGGAGCAAGAGACCCATCTTACTTATTCAGCCAGCTTCTAGTGCTTGTGGCAGGACACTTGCCACATCACCTTAACCTCTTGGTGCCTCTCTGATTCCCCAGCCATAAGTGGAGGTAATAACAACCTGCTAGTCCACAGAACTGCTTGGAGCCTCAGCTGTTGGCTATCACCTCTGAGACCCCCGGGCAGAAAGAGGGGCTTATCTGAAAGGGCTGATCTGCACTTAAGAAGACCCTGTCTAACCAGCTCCAGGGAGCAGGAACTACTGGTAGCAGTCTTGTTCCACCTGGTATTGAGAGCTGCTCCCAGAGAGGTTCACTAGGTGGGCCTGGGGGAGATCCAGCCACGCTGTTTCTGTCTCCTGCTTGGACAAAGAGACTGACCAAGAGCTCTCCTCCTAACAAAAATGGGGTGGAACGGGTGATTTTTTTGTGAAAAGTTCTGCTTTTGGCAACTTGGTGCTTCCTGGTTGCAGAAGTGTTCCAAAAGAAGGTTCTGGGGGAGTGCTGCTCGCTCATTTGGATCAGATCTAGATTTTATGAAGTCTGCTTGATTTCTATCAAGTTTCATGTCACCGGCAAGGTTGGGAACTGAGGCTGCAGTGGCTAGATTTGGAAGTGGAAGAACAGCAGAGGTACTCAGGTTATGGAGCCAGCTCCAATCCAGTTTGCTTGGCAGCATAGGCAAGGTCACTGCCTGTTATGGGAAGGTTGTACAAGTGCTCACTTTTCCACAGTGCTAACGCTCCTGCACAGCACGTTAGCCTGGCACAGGCCTGAAGGAGTCAAATTCTGTGTAGTATTGACCTGCTTTGAAGGCCAAAGGACTTTGGAGAAACTCAGTTACCAGTCCCAGCTGCCAGGTATATAGCTACCACAGAAAAATGATGGCTTTGCTGTGGTACAGCCAAGGTTGTCATGCTGGACAGTTGTCACACTGGACAAGTAGAACTGTACAGTTCGGTGGGTCCTCCCACTGAATCTGCCCTTGTAGATAAGCTGTTATAAAGTAACAGAAACCAAACAGCTTTTTCATTGCTGCACAGTGCAAGCAAGAAGAAAAAATATGTGTGTTCCCACCGTAGCCCTGCATAGCTACCACCTTGAGAAAACGCAGCCTTGCAGCCACACAAGCTTGTGCAACGTTTTCAGAGATTAACCTTTGAAGGAAAATCATCCAACCACGGCGAGTTTTACCTTTCTTTGTAAGAAAGTGATAGTACTGATTTTTATAGGGTGTTACAGCTGAAACCAAGCTGCAAACATGGATGACTGGATTAAGTACCATTGTGAGGCATTTCGCTGAAGTGTTGATGCCTTTGGCTCTTCACAGGCTGGAGAAGGCTAAGATAAAGTAATTTCCCAAAGGTCACACAGCAAGACAGCACTATGCCTGCAGTCAGTTCTGCAGGTATCATTTCCCATGTTCCTGAAACGAGTGCGGTCGGCTTCTGGCCAACCTGAATTTAAGATGCTTCTCCTTATTTTCCACTCTTAGAGATGAAGCTTTCACAGCCAAGGGCTCAGAGAGAGAGGCATATGCTACCCGTGAGGCCAAGTCTGACCCAGTGTCAGCTGGTCCAAAGTCCTCTGCTTTTGCAGATAGCTGGGGTGGGTTTCTGATTAATGTGTGACTGTCAGGAGAGACTCTGACCCAGGGAAACTTGGCGTTTCAGTCCCTTCTCAGCGCACAACCTTTGTCACAGAGCACAGGTTTCAAGGGCAATGTAACACTTGCATATTTACTTACTGCAAATGGAGGAGGTGCTGGGTTGTACAGCACACAGGCTGTGAAGTCAAACATTAATTTAGTACAGACACCCTATAATTTCAGGCTGGCTTGGAAGCAAGTAAAGTAAAAGTGAAAAAGCACCTAAAATTCTCAGGCTTCTGGGCTTTAAAGCACTTTCAATGCAACACCAATTTATTTACAAAGTGTTAGCAGCCTTAACAACACATAGATCAAACAACGAAACTGAAACGTGGGGATCGGGTAACAGAAGGGGAACTTTCTGTGAATCTTAAGTGGGGTTTAATTTTGTTCCAGTTCTCTTTCAACAGATGCATTTGGATTTCATCCTGCGTGGCAACACTCGCTCTGGGAAACAGTACAGACAGCTCCAGAGGGGCTCCTGCACGGGCTTTGAAAACTTTACATTCCCAGTAAAGAACCTCCTGTGCCTGAGCACACAGTGCTGTCAGGAATATGTTCAGACCCATCCCCAAGCAGTGTGTTGAAACCACCTCCCCAGGAAATACTGGAACAGCATTGATCGCCTCCAACGGGAGCTATGTCCCCTCCTCTGGAGCAGGAGGACTAGCAACTACCTACTGCAAAAGAAACAGGTGGAAGGGGGAAAATAATCACTGTGAGCTGTGGAAGATCGTTACCGTACAGGAAAATAGCAGAGACATGAAGCGAGGATTGAGGGGGCTCCCCAGCAGCGGCCTGAAGGTGGTACTCATGAAGGCACCTCTCCAGCTGTGGCTGGGTGTCAGGGTTCTCAGAAATCGTACCTGGCCATGCCAGCAGTACAAGAGCTACAGCCTTGCCTTACCTACTCTTCCCTTTGGTCCGTAATCTGAGTATCTTGTGCTGAGATTTCAGACCAAAATGCCCTATAGGTCTTCACCTACTGCAGAATGAATCCTCAGCACTAGACAGACAAAGTGTTACTCTGGCTGATAAGAGGGAAGAGATAGCAAGGGAATTATTTACAGGCTGTCCCTACTAGCCGATCCCAGAGCTGTTTTGCTAGTGGTTTCACTGGGCGGAATTTCAGTCATCCCTATTCCCTTGGACGGAACAGACCTTGCAAAATACAGAAGACACGTAAGAAAACTTGCTCACGATTCACAGGGAAATTTAATGCTGATGGGAAAGGACATTTGTGAACAGTTTCTATAGAGCTGATTTGTTAAACACTTTGTTAGCAAAGAATAGGCACCAGTGTTACAGAATCATAGAAAGCCAGGCTATAAACTTCCTAAAAGAAGAGGTTTTAGTCAATAAACAAACCACCCCATCCCACCTTTCTTGTTCACTCCCTTATTTGCAGCTTCCCCCCCCCCAAATATTTAAAAGCACAAAGCTTTCTTAAGCACTGCCTATTTTTACTTTATCTGTGTTTTGTACGACCACACTATACTAGTGATTTAGCAACTTCACACTGCAGACAAATATTTCACAATATTCCCTTCTTTGTAGCTGCTCAACCGCTTCTACATGTATTGCTGCATCGCATGATGCCACCCACAGTCACAGTTAGGAAAGGACCAAACACGATGGTTTATAATCACAGAGGTGCATTCCCCATGGGCTTGATTTTAGTGCAAAAGCCGCTCAGCTAAGCTGCTTCTGGGATTTCCCTGACGTGACAATTACTGAGCAGAGAATCTCAGCCTCGCGCTCCAGTGGTGCTGGTTCAGTCAGGAATCCTCACCAGCCATTTGGGGAGTCTGAATGGTTTGGGTGCTTGAGCAATGTCCTAGTTGTTCCCCTGGTCTCTCATGTCTGCCTGTGCAGACCAGGAGCAGAGGAGCAAACAGGCAGGTTGGCAGTGGTCTGGGGGGAGATGCCCCCAGGAGCACCCACGGCACCAGGAGTGCCTGGCTGGTGCATCTGCTCTGGCCTCCCATCGGGATGGCGCTGGGTGCACACAACAGTGTCCGTACATTGGGGAGTGTGACAGAAAGGTATCCCAGAGAAGCCAGAGAGCTTCTCAGCGACAGCAGAAGATTATTACTACTTCAGGGAGAAATAAATAGAGTGCATTAGGACCGCGTTTTTAGAAGAAATCACTTCACCTTTAGGCACCAAAATAAGCCTAAGCCCAAACCAGAGCCCCACTGATTACCTGGGCCCAGAGGAGTTGTGGAGTGGTTTTATAAATCAGACCCTTTCCTGGGGATGTTGGTGTGGCCATCACCACTGCTCAGACTGTGCTTGAGCACTGCCAGCACCAACCCAGGGCATCAGGCTTCCCTGCAGCAACCAGGCAGGGTCTGCAAGGAGTCCCTCGCAGCGGTGCCATTGCCATGCAGATGAGCTGCTGGACATGAAAATTATACTGGCACAAAGGATTTGTATGTTTCTATGACCGTTGCTTAGAAAATGTAACAGTTTGAAAAAATAAACAACTCTAATATCAGCATAGTGCTTTTACTAATTTCCTGATTTAAAGGGGTATTACTAGGAAGAGAGGTTTCTTCTACTTACATTTCAGTTAAGACCTTTTTAATTACTTTTTGAAAATACATAGATTATGCATATGAATTAAATAACTCTAAACCACAGCTTGCTATGTGACATCTTTAGTTGCTTTCAGATATGAATAAAATTGTTAACTCTATTTGGGAGAGTACTTGAATCAACATCAGACTGCTGTCTGCCTGTACCTATCTATTTATCTATTACCTATCTTTCTGTTAAGACACATTAGGTTTTGCAATGATTTGGGACATCTGACTGGGTACATGGAGCTGTAAAATTAAGAGTCTCTGATAAAAGAATGTACATGTGTTGCTAACAATGCCTTAATTCTACTTTCTCAGGCTTTAACATTGGCACTGAATCTAGCCTGTAGCCATTTTAGCCATGAGTGGTCTTCTTAGTGCTGTCCTTAGTACCTTGTGTTAAATTTGGGCAAATATTCGCCACCTAATTT
The DNA here is from genome assembly GCF_964237585.1 of Gallinula chloropus. Lineage (NCBI taxonomy): Eukaryota > Metazoa > Chordata > Aves > Gruiformes > Rallidae > Gallinula > Gallinula chloropus. The sequence continues at coordinate 14,287,845 of NC_140092.1, forward strand.
AGTGCCTAACATCTGCTGACGTGAAACTTTTTCATCAGACTCTGCAAGTGCAGCTAGTTGCTTTGAATGAATCCCAGGAGATAAGTAATGTTTCTGTTTAAAAATCATACTTAAGATAATACATACAGAGATTTTACAGCTGAAGGGAAAAGCTGAGACCGAACCAACCCTTCCAGCAGATACTGCCCTGCTGATGAATGAAATATTTTTTGTTCTCATTTTCTTCGCTGAGAATCTCAGAGGAGATACTGATACAGATCTCTGTGAGGCCAGTTCCTGAGGACTGTACTTGAGTTTTTGCAACTTATTATTCACTGCTTAATTAGCTCCATGCAACCAAAACCATCCCTCAGTTTCAGCATGCAAGATGCCTTTTACAGCACGTCACTTCATCACCAAGCTCAAGGCGCAAGAAATCACATTTGTAGATGAGGATGAAGGGATGAAGGGCTGATCCACACAGAGGACCCCTGGCTTTGTGGTTTTCCTATTGTCTTGCCATTAGAGGCATCTGGCTGCCTCTCAATCCTCTTTTTTGGGGGAAGCCCGAGGTGGAAGGAGGCTTTCTGAAACAGAAAGAGCTTGAAGGGATGAGGGGCCTAGAGGTAGCAGCATGGCAAAACTCTAAGGAAGATTGAGGATGCTTAGGGTGGAGCCAGGGACCTGATAATGTTTGGAAGGAAGTTAACAGAGAATCACAGAGACTATCAGGTGTGGTTTGGGATGAACAGGAGCTGTGAACTGCTCACAGGGCAGGTGATAGCTGGTAAGGAAGGTGGGGTAGAGCTGGAAGGCATCTTGCTGATAAAAGAGATGAGAGGAAATCCATCATTTCTGAAGGGAAAGAAAAATTACGACGTGAAGGGAAAGAAAAGGCAGGATGAGGCAACCCAAATACTGGGGTGAGGTAAGGTGTTTTTGGGGGGGACAACTGCTGAGACATAGAAATGCCTGTGAGAAAGAAGAAAATGTCTGATCTACAAAGAGAAAATGAAGGTTGAATTGGAAAGAGGAAACAGTAAATACATAATTTATAAATGTTGGCTCTGAAGAAATGTGAATGATTCAGGTGAAACTGTAGTGTACTGAAAGGGTATCTCCAAAAGGACAGCTAGACCATGGGTGAAGGAAAAATTGGTGGGTTGACTGCTTTTGATCCAGGCATTTGACACCACTGTACTTGCTGCTGGAAGCCACACTGGCAGAAAGGTGAAGGAGATGGAGTCCATCTATAGAGAGAAGAGAGCAGCAGGTGACAGCTCAGGGGAGGCTGACTACAGTAAAACAGGGAGGTTAGGGCCAAAAGTACTTGTCATGTGGAGCTGGCCCAGGGGCAAGGGTGAAAAGAGGAGTGGGAACTAGAGGGGTAACGGTTCAGAAAGAATAACGAAACAACCTTTTTCCTGTTTATGATAAAAATAGCCCCAAGCAGATTTTCTTACTTATTAAAAACTCTTTGCATAAAAGGAGCCCAGGAGAACCAGCAATACCCTCTCTACAATAGCTGCATCACATGTGCAAATAAAATATGCTGCTAAACTTGTTTGGTTTTTTCCTATGTAAGGACAAAAACCAGATACCATTTGCTCTGGTGCACACACAGCCAGTCACACTTTGTGGCTGCAGTGTTCCCATCCATTGTATGGAAGCTGGAGAACTGAGTAATGCTACGTTCTGTACCAGAAAAATGCAGTGTTTAGCCAGTGTATCACAGCTTCCCAGGGCAATTTTATGGCATTTCTATTCTTTAGATCTTCCTTTAACACTGTTTTTTCCATGCAAAGGGCTACCTTAAGTGAAAAACTGTAATGCCTATTCCTGCAAGTGCCCTGATGCATTTCCTGAGTTCGGTGGCAAACTGACTGCAATCCAGCTGTCCTGAGGCTTGCAGCACGGTTAGTGGGAAAATCCCAAGTCCAACTCCCAAGCTGTAAAATCCAGCTTGTTCCCACACATTTTTAGAATTCAAAAACCTTTAACCAGATTCTGCAAATTAACACTGTAACCTTTCAGCTTAAGCAGGCACCCTATTTTGAGAGCTGACACACAGAACCTGACTCTGCTCACTCCTATGAAATCAAGAGCTGCTGGACACGTATTTTAGTGAAGAAAAAAAAATAGAAAACAGAAAAAAAAAGAGTACTGTCTATTTTTATGCACAGGTGCACACATTTGTGGTTGGCTGGGCCTCGGTCCAGTTTACTTGCAGGCTACAATTCAGATTTGAGGCTTGGATTTGATTTATGTTAAGACTGGAACGACACAGTTTGCTCTTGTTAACGTTTGCACAAGATAGAGGGGCTCTCGGGGCCAGCTTGTTCTTGTGAGAGTTCTGCTTAGAACAAAACCTCGCTCAGGGCAGGGCTTTGCATTTGAGTTGAGCTCCATCTGTATGTACTAGAACCAGATCTTTGGCTTTGTAGGTTCAAAACAGTCCCCAAGCCAGTGAGGATTTAAACACCTGGAAGGATGGAAGGATGCATTTGAGTCAATGCAGCTCCATTTATTCCACATGGGAATTGGAGAGTATTGATATTTGCCTGTGTCGTGAACTCCTAGTTGGGTCATTTTTATGGTACTACACATCAGTCACAGACAGCTAGATGGTTTTGTTTTGTAAACACAGGGAAATAGATGTTTGGAAAGCGCTGTTCTGAAAGAACATACATTCAGAGAACTTAAATGGATTTACAGACCTTTGTGAAGAGAGATGACAAATCCTATTTTAAGGATTGACACACTCCAAGCATCACCAGATTATGAGAAGGGTCTTAGAAGATGCATTAGGAAAGATTGCTAGGTGGCTGCTGAAGAGTCACCCAACACTAATACAATACCAGATTCTGGACCAAACAAGCCTTTAGCAGTCTGGTGACGTCGGTAAGTCTGAGAATGGCACCACAAAGCTGAAAAGAGGAATTTATTTGGTGATCGTTTGTACTCTCCTTTTTCTTATGCAACTTACTGCCTGAACCTAGACCCAAACATGGTTGGTATTTTGGAATAATCGTGAAGTATTGTGCAGTGATAGTCAGTGTTTCATGTTACAGCTATGTACATGTGAGCTTTTAAATGCTACTAGTGGTTTACACTTGCCCAGCCTTTCCCTTGAAGGAATCCCAGCTCACTTGCTGAACGTGGTGTGTTCACCTCCTTTCACGGACAGTCAGCTCTGAAGGAGAACACAGTGTGAAATGATGACTAGAAATTAAAAACAAAACCTACTTGGTTTCACCACAGTTACTGGGAAGATTTTTGAGAGAGAGAATGCACTTATCTGATCTCACACATTAGCCGGCTACTTGTTGAGGACATAGGGATGACTATGCTTGGGAAACTGAGCATCTTGGCCACTTCTGAAATTTCCTTTTTTACAGAAGTACAAGACTACCAGCAGCAAGCACCATTCATCCCAGGAAAAGTCAAAAAGCTCTCATCAAGTTCATTACTAAAATATAAAAAAGGATCTAGGTCACAAATAGTGTTTCCATACCCTCACCCATTGCCCAGGTAGGAAGCAGGGACACACGACCACTTGAAAGTGAAGAGCTGTGGAGAATGAAAACACACCCAAAACAACAAATCTCCGCTACGTGTGCTGTGAGGCCAGCCAAGTTTGCACCTGCACATTTCCTATTTGCCACTTCTATTTTCTCCACTAAACTTAATAGATTATCTCCTGCTAGGCACTGTGTCTGTCTGAGCTGAGGGGAGAAGCAGCACTGCAGTGATTTTGGCAGAGCTGTGGCACACTGCTGGTGAGAGCCTGCCCTACCACCTGGCACCACCTCCAACCCGCCTCATTCCTCTCTGTAACCTCATTTCTGGCTTGGGGCACAGGTTCAAGAGCCGGGCTGGAGAGCCTGACACCAGGGCAGATCTCCTGCTGTCCTGCCGTGGCCCCAGCGTTCGCTTCCAGCGTGGCTGGGAGGATGCCGGGAGAGCAGCTGGGGAGCTGAGCTGTAACCCCAGCACATTCAGGGGAAAGGTAAGGTGTTTCTTCACACCGAGCTTCTCTCAGGAACGAAGGCAATGGCGTGTTGGAACACTCCTAGATGCAAACAAGTGAGGGAGACTCAGCCAGTACAAATAAACAAATAGAAGCACAGAGGGGAAACAAATTGCACCTTTGGGATCTGCTGCTATTCTTCACACGCACACTTGACGCTTTGATGCTATTACAGTAGATGCTACAGCTCACTTATCGATTCGACCCCAGTTACTCAGCCCATGTCTAGTTCTTGGTTGATGCCACTCTATTGACAGGCCAAATACAATTTCATTTGCTTGAGGTTAAGTAAATCACCAGTGTCAATCAACATTTTCTTGCGGTGCTAAGCCCACAAAAACCATGCATCAGGCGGAGCAGTGATGAATATAAGCCTCTGGGATCACACTGTGTGTGAGCCTGGAATTCCAGGCTATGAATCAGTCTGCAGGCTGTGTGGCAGGGCCTGCAGTGATCTTTTGCAGAAAAATGGCATATGGATTAACACTTGCTGAAACTTAATCTTCATCAGTATGTTAGTCAATGTTTTGGGTGTTAGCATCTTGCTGGTTGCATTCTTTGTTAAGGAACCGAAAAGAAAGTGGTAGCTCACAACTCCTTTGGCATGCAGATCTCCCAGCCATGATACTCAGAGGGGGGAAAAATTAAGGAGAGACAGATATACACCAAGGGATTGCCACTGGTTAATCAAACCACCCTCCATCCCTGTGCTACACATGATGATGCTGGTCCTCAGGAGCTCTGTAAGCTGCTGGGCTTCTGCAGGTAGCAGAGCTGTTGGTGAGCATTCTGAGGGAATTTATTTCTAGTGAGCAAATAGTCTAAAATGTCCCCTGCCCCTAGCCTGGAGGCTTCCAATGTGGAAGGGAACAGAAATGGAGGCAGGGCTGTTGCATGTCCTTGATTCTGCTCCCTTTCCATGTGTAGGCCCACGCGAAGTACTATGAAGGAAGAAAAGAAAATAAAATATGTTCCAGAGAAGATAAAGGGAATTCTGCATGGCCTCATTATAAATATGTATCCCTGGGAAATGGATTTCTAGAAATTAAATTTTCTACTGATTTTATACCAGTTGAGTGAAGAAGGTGGTAATGGTGGGACTGCAGCAGTTTTCACTCTTTTCGTATTACTGGTGACACTCTTGCAGAAGCCTGTGTCCCCAAGGTCTTTTTTGCCTTGTGACTAAGATGCAGAAGCAATATCTAAGCTAAATGGCCGCATTTCTAACCTAAAGGAAAACAGTGCAGTGCTCAGCCATGCAAATTAATGTATCAGTCAGAATCCACTGAGTTGTCTGGCATATCAGATTATGATTTGAGTCAACTTCTTTTAACCTAACGAGCCTGCATTCTTCATTAAAGCAAATTACCCTAATTCCACTACAGTCAAGGTAGCTGCACTATTTCAGATACATTCTTATCACGTGAGGGCTTTGCAGCAGACCTTTAAACCATGTGACTAATATCAGGAGTAAGTCACTTTATCCCTTCTGAGACAAAACACAAAGTGCTGTAGCAGTTAAGGCAACTCAAAAAAAAGCCAATACCGTTTATAAAACTTGTTACAGAAGAGTTGCACACACGTTTGACCAAATTTGCACGCTTTTGTGCATGTATCTGTGCACCAATCCTGCGGTATCACCTTTTAAAATGATATTAAAATAATTTTTAAAGTCTTTAAAATAATATTTAACTATTTTAAAATTAAATAATCACTTATTTGATTTTTTTTCTTTTAAATTCTTGAGCAATAGTAACACCAGAGTGATTTTTTCTTCTGATTTCTTAACTGATGTTGCTTGTGCTGTGCCATGTTGGCACTGGGATTATAAACCCAGAAGCACAGTGGGCCAGAACCAGCTGGTCAGTCTCCCCTCCTGACAGCTCCAGACTTCCAGGCAATGGCACTGCATTGCTCTAATATGCTTTAACAAAGCACTTGTGCTTGCTGCACTATAAAAGAGGGGGATAAATAATGCTTGCTTTTTTTTTTTCCCGGTGGTCTGAAGATAAGCAAGTTAATTTAAGCACTGAGCATAATGTCCTCAAGTGCAAGGGCAATACAATTTCACTGCATAGCTGCAAAGGGTGTTCTACCTTTTTTAGAGGATAATGGAAGAACTCGGGGTCATTTGTTAATCCAGAAACTTTGCAAAGATTATTTTAGTTTCACATAAGAAAACACAGAGAGCTCAAATCTAAGTCCTCCAAAGCACGGAAAGAGGGACAAAAGGGGGTAGGGGACACAGAGAAGAAGGTGCTCTTGGCTAAGTCAATCTTGTCAAGCTAGTTTAACAGGGTTAAAAGACCTTCCCAGTGTAAATAACTCAGAGCACTACAGCACATGTGGGTAGCATGCCTTCAAAGAGCTCAGCCTGCATCTTACTGGACCCCCAACTAACACACAGCGTCATGCAATGCTCCTGCCACCAAGCTCTGCTGTCCTCCTCTGCACCTGGCACCTACAGACATGGTACAGCCAAGAGAGCCACCCGCTTCCCACAGGTCCTGCAGTGCTCTCTGCTCCAGCTCAGGCACAGGCGGGAAGGCTGAGCACCCCGAGCTCACCAACACATCAGAAAGCCTGCACTAAATTTCTTCATTATCCAAATAAAAACACTAAGGACAGTGTTACTATTTCCGGTTTCTGGGGCCTACGTAGCACCACAAACTGATCCACACAGCAGAGGAAGAGCAGGACAAGTAAGGAGGACTTGGGGGAGCTGATGGATGACAAGCTCAACACGAGCCGGCCGTGTGCACTACCCGCTCAGAAGGCCAACGCGTCCTGGGCTGCATCAGGAACAGTGTGGCCAGCAGGTCAAGGGAGGGGATTCTGCCCTCTACTCTACTCTGGTGAGACCCCACCTGGAGTGCTGTGTCCAGCTCTAGGGTCAAGAAAGATGTAGAGCTGTTGGAGTGAGTCCAGAGAAGGGCTACAAAGGTGATCAGGGGGTTGGAGAGCCTCTCTTATGAAGACAGGCTGTGAGAGATAGACTTGTTCAACCTGGAGAAGGCTCCAGGGTGACCTCATTATGGCCTATCAATACTTAAAGGGGTCCTACAGGAAAGTGGGAGAGGGACTGTTCACCAGGGAGTATAGTGATAGGACGAGGTAATAGCTTCAAGCTGAAAGAGAGTAGGTTTAGACTAGACATTAGGAAGAAATTCTTTGCTATGAGGGTGGTGAGGCACTGGCACAGGGTGCCCAGAGAGGTTGTGGAAGCCCCATCCCTGGCAGTGTTCAAGGCCAGGTTAGATGGGGCTCTGGGCAACCTGGTCTAGTGAGGGTGTCCCTGCAGGACATGGCAGGGGTTTGGAACTAGATGATCTTTGAGGTCCCTTGCAACCTTAAGCATTCCATGATTCTGTGTGGTCATTCCTGCAAGTTCTTTTCCAGACTCCAACCACTTTCAGCTCAGGACACTCCTCGAGCCAGATGTAGTTTGCCCAGTGGTGGATCTCTCTTCCAAGTGGTCTCTTTGCCAGAGCCTGAGACTACTCTACCAGAAGCTAAGTAGCACACATCTGTTTCTTGTTGCCCAGGCTCCCTGCACATCTGCAAAACTTCATTCCACACTCACTGGTTGGACATTGAACATGCTGAACGTAATATTCACGCAAAGCTTGGTGTGGACCAATAATCCCAAACATTTAATTGCCAGTGTGTCCATGTTTTGGAAAGACATGTAGAAATCCAACCTGCTCTTTGGTAATCGGTGTCCTGGCCAGCATGTCCAACATAGTTGCCAGACCATGAAGTCCAACCCCTGACGTCCATGGACACATCCACAGGAAGACCTGTCCTGCAGGAATGTTCATTAAGGAAACTCAGATTGCTAAAATAAAGCATATATGTTCCTACTAAAGCTAAGGTCCCCTCACTAGATGAGCATCATTTAGATACACTTGCTAGCTTTTAGCTATACTGCCCAACATCATGTTTCCCTTCCATCACAACGTTCTGCCAGATTTTCATTTGGCTTATGTTTTCATTTCAGTTAGCAGTAAGAATCTGCCAGAAAGTGGACTTTGTAATGGTATGAACGTTGCCAGCACTGTGAGCACTCATACTGTTGCCTGCAAACATCTCCACGTGATGCTACTGAGCTAAATAACCCAACTGGCTGGACTCTGTGAGTTTTGCAGTTGCCCTCTGAAGGCAAAAAATTCAGGGTGAGCTCAGCAAATTTATTTGAAAGCTGTCTTCCTAAGGAACAACTTCTAATACTTCATGTTTTTGCTATTTTAACTTCTCTCAGTAAGTAGTCTGTAGTGGAAATTCTGCCCGATCATGCAGCTCTTGCCAGGCAACATACTTTCAACTGATTTTACATCCATTCATAAGAATGATTTGCTTTAAAGCTAGAATGTGATCGAATATGACTTAAACCAAGTGCCCTGCACCTAGCAAGTGAACCATATGGCTACCTGGCTTTCCTCCCGTACCGGGATGGGAGGGCATTTTTAATTGTTTACAGCAAGGACAGCTCATCATAACCACATCCATAAAACCCAGCTTGGACAGTCAATTTCCTCACAGGTTTGTGTGTGTGTGCTAAGGCAAAGAGCACGTTCCAAGGGCACATCACACCCTGCTAACTAGGTAGACCTTCCAGGCTACCCCTGCAGAGGCAGGGCCACCCTGCTCTGAGAGTTAGCACTGCCATCCTAAAGAGGAACAGCTAGAGACAGGAATGAATAGGTGAGAATGTAAGGACAAATGTATGAAATACCTTAAGTTAATTGTAATCAGCTAAAGCTGATGTCTAGACAAGCTCTGAGTATGCTGCAAAGTCAGGACTGAGATCGGTAGATGCTGAAGGTTCACCTCTCTGCAACTTTAAAGAGAAGATGCTCAAGAGAAGATTTCTCGATTATTTACTTATTTATTTCTGCTATGTTTTGAGAAATTCCAAATCAAGTTTAAGATGAGCACATAGGCAAAAAATAACTCCATGCAGCACCCTCAGTGACTCCATCAGCATCACTCCTACTGGCAAAGGTGTTTTGGAAACTCCGCAGCAGCAGACAAAGCAGAAGAGATTACTGCTGGAAAAGTGCATCGAAGCGACACGTCTGTTAGCCACCACTCATTTTGTCTTTCCCTCCAATCACAAAATTGCCCTTGTTTCCCTCAGACCTGCCTAAGGGGCAGTGCTAAATGCTCCACACAGCCCCACAGGATCACTGCTGACAGAGGCTGCCCGAGAAACAGTCTCGACCCCTCCATGGCCACGGCCCTGGTTCTGCAGAGGTAGTCTCAAGTTAATAATTACATGTTTAGCATATTATGCAAGCGTTCACTCCTGCTTTTTTGCCAGCATCCATTCTTCCGTTTCGTGATAGCCACTCCTTTTCTCGTTTGATTTCATGCACGGCAGGAGCACGGGTCCCATGAGCATCAGCACTCCCTCCCCAGCCTGCCTGCCCCGCAGCAGTGACCCTGCGCTTCCTGGGTTAGGCCCCGTATGCTGCTCCAGCAGCCTTTCTTCTGGATTCAAATTACTAAGATCAAAAGTTCAGCAGGTTCAATTCTTGCTCAGACTGCTAACGTATTTATTCCCTCCTGTAACCTGCCAGGTTTTCAGCAGTCCTATCAAACCCGTGAGAAGATCCTTGGCTTCCTCCAGAGCTGGCTTGACTTGGGCAAGTGCAAACTGAGGGGCTGCTTTGGAAGAAGAGCAGTGATAGGGGGGGCTAGCAAAACACTCCAGCAAGTTACCACTAAAGAATGCTGCCCACTTACATGGAAAAACTGGGTGCCAACCGCTCGCCGACCCTGTTATTCAAGTTCTGCAGCCTACAGCAAAGGGCTCCTAGAATTAGCTCTCCCAATCTGATGATGAGACACTTCTGATGTCTGAAGTGGGTTTGCCTTGGGGTTGTTAAATACCTGCTCCATGTGATTGGGCTAATTAAAAGTTTTTAGCCAAACAAATCCCTGTTTGTGAAGGTATAAAAGCTAAGAGGATTAGACGTTAGTTAAAGTAGACATAACTGAGAAACAAAGTTGTTGCTGTTAATTCTTAAAAATGCTGCCCTAGTCCGTGCGGGTGAAAGGGGTGGATAACAAAACTAATCTGTGAAACAAGAGTCTCAGATGACAGTCAAATCAGGTAGATTCCATAGGAAAAAAAAGCATCTCTCTCGAATTCAATATTACCATGTAACAGGGGAAGACTTTACTCTACACACAGAAGGCAAAACCAGCTTTAATTAAAATTGTTTGATCTCCAGAATTATTCCTGTGAAGGAAATGTAGGGATTTGCTGTTATTCTGCAGGTTTGCACCCTAGCCCAGTGGCTATACAGGTACATACAAATAGCACCAAAAGCTGGCTAAGGACAACCTCACTCCAAACCTTTATCAGAAGGATTGCCTGCTTCTAAACTGAAAAAGATGTGTCTCATTCCTGTTGTACTGACCAGCCAGGAAGTCAGTGGCTCTCAATGACTTTGCACCCTGTCCTTCCACTGGGCTCCCAAAGAATTGTCTTCCTTTGCATATCCATGGGAATCAGAAGTCAACTGTTTTCTTGCCCCAATACGGAACCCCACAGCATCCCCAGTAAGGACAGATTAGGGAAAATGGAATTTAGATGCCTGCTCAGAAATTCTTGACTTTATTCCCAGCGAGCCTGTTCGGTTTGGCAGCAGCCAGCAGCCCTCGCCATCAGCATTTGCTGCTCCCTGTCGTTTTGCCTTGTTCCACTGTGTTTTCCCGGGCAGACATCCCACAGAATGTAGGCTTTTATCTTGATGGCTCCATCCTCCCCTACCCAGCCTCATGCTAGAACACTTGCTAATGCTGGTAGCACTAATTATACTTTTATTTGAAGGTAAATACTTTGCTTGGGGACATAATAAGTATACACCTGCTTCTGGAGCCTCTGAAAGAAGGCTGTTGTGCTGATCAGTGCCAATAAGGAAGGGAGAGATGTGAGAACTACCTCTACAGAAGTAAATGAAGTTAAATCATGTCAGCCAGCATTCCTAGGTGGTGAAAACTGATTGCACCCTTTAAGGACCAGGACAGCCCCTGACACTCTTTGGGCCCACATCATTTAAACAGCAGTCACCCCAAACAGAGGGCAAATGCTGCCCTGCCAGGAGCAGGCCAGAGGTCAGGGTGCTCTCTGGATCCTTCCTAACACATGGTTTGGGTGCAGCCATTTGGTTTTGGTGGGTGAGACAGCATCCTTCTCTGGAGGCAATCAGCCTCTGTGCCAGGGAGCAATTCTGGACACGTTCAATTTACTAGCAGAGATGTAGCTAATGGGGAACAGAGATAGAAAACCAACCTCCTTCCTTAACAAGCAAAATAAAGAAATCTTTTGCATCTAGAAATATTGGGGAAGATGATCAAATAATTAGTACTGCAACAAGTTTGTACTGCCTGCAGCTAGAAGAACTGCTCTTTGTGGAAGCAGGAATGTGGTTGAACCTGCAAAAACACGATAAGGGATCTATACCTAATATTTTTGGATGGTCTGCGTATGTCAAAGGTATGTCTCCACAGAGCTGAAAGAGTGCTCAGGATTAAACACCCATGTAGAGCCTTCCTACTCAAACCAGCTGAGGATGGCTTGGCCATCAAGTGCCAGTGCCACATCTTCATTCATTCTGGAAAGGTGAAAGTATCAAAAGTAGAAGTGCATAAACAAACTTTTTTCTTTCTATCTCAAACTGACCCTGGAAACTATAAGAACAAAGATTCTTTTCTCTTGCCTTTCTTGAAAAAAAAATTTTTAAAATTTTTTTTCCCTGTGGTGTTGCTTTAAAATTTCCTACAATTTCCACATAAGTTGCTCCAAATTGAAGAGCAGGAATATTTTCCTTGGAATTTTTATTTTTATGCATAACAGATCATTTTACAAACTTTACCCAAACTCAGGTGTAATTTTACTTTTACAAAATCTTCACACTTCGGTAACTGTGCATTTTGCATGACTGTTTTCCCTAGCTAGACTCCTGATGATTGCACAGGTATGGATTTCTATGTTTCATCACGTGTGTGGGCTGATACTAGCTCTAGGTACAAAATACAAATTTAGTATATATAGATCTTGCTGGTCTGTAGCAGGATTAAATAACACATCTCCTAGCCCTTTTACAGGAGGATGATTCAAGCAATCCGTAGGCTCCTAAGCTTCTGCACCAGATCAGTGCCTGATCACACGTGTGTGATGGCATAAATAGATGAATAATAGCAACTGCATTTGCAGTCCCACCCACATTTCATCTTATTTTTTTTAAATCTTGTAACGCCTACACACTATGCTCGGCTACGACTGGCAAACACAGAGTACAAGAAAATCAATATATTGTTTTCTGTGTTTGTATATCTCAGAAATAATAGCTGGGGGTTTTTTTTTAGCTTTTTTCCCTTTTTTTTTTTTTCTTCTTTTAAGGAAATAAACCTGATAAAACAGCAGACAAGTGGTGAAAGCCATTAGTTGCCACGGGATTTCAAAAGGTAAGTCCTTGCACAAGCACACGTGGGATTGGACTGGAGTGGGAGACAGCTGACCTTCTCTAAAATCCCACTGCCCGGCTTCCCAATTGGGCTGCAGTTGGCTCCAGTGTACACCATGACCTTGCCTCTTTTGAGAGCTGGAAGAGTATCGCCCTTGACTTGAATGGAGGCAGGATCAAGCCCTACCCAGAAAGTTTCGTACGCTACGTGTCGCGTGTGCGTGCCAGCATTATGCAATGGGGTGAAAAATGAAAACCTGTCAGGCACAGAACCAGTGCACCCAAGGACATACTGTTATTTGTTTTGCAGCTTTGCCACTCTAACAGGGATTAACAATGTGCCATTGATTGCTCCCGTGATAAAGTCAACCAAAATGTCTCATTTTTTAACTTTCAGAACATGATCTAAACTTCTGATGGAAGTGGCTTGCTTGGCCTTAAGTTTTTGGCTTTTCTTTTTTTTAAATTACCTGAGAAAGCTTTTACTTTTGCCAGCCTTCTCTCTCCACTTTTCTCCTCTTTTGTCCCCCAGCTAACACAGCAGCAGGTTGCATTCACCTCCCAAGTCCTTTATTATTTATTTTTGCAGCCATGTCGGTAGGGATTGTAAGTCGCCAACCTTTGCTTTCTGGAAATTCTTTAGTGTATTACTGCATAGCAGAGTGGTGTGACAAGGATAAAGAGATTAGAAGTAATTTCATATAACTCCTTCTGTCAAAATCTGCAGAGGGCTTTTACTGGTAACTTGGAATGTTGCTGAAATTCTTCATTAAAATCTTTCAATATACAGGCAGAAAATCTCTAAGCACTAAGACACGGAGTAACTAAAACAGAGGGAGAGAAGGGAAAACTAAATCAAAGTCCGAACAGGGAGGGAAAATAGAAAGGAAGAAGACCTGCTCAAGTACAGCAAGGATAATGCATGTTATTTCCAAAGGGGTTGACATCAATCCAGCTTAGAAAGCCAGAAAACTGCGTGCCAATCTTCACCAGTTTCAATAAATTATGGTGGCAAGGAGAGCCTGTGTCTGCCTTAGACAGCTGAGGCAGCTGTGAGCTGCTGATGGGTGGTCACTAGCACGGGCTGCAGTGGCTCACACAAAATTCAGTCTGTCTCCCCTGTATGTTGTACCAGGACGCTGTACATACAGCCCATATGGGAAAAATCTGGCCAGCAGATGTGGGCCTTCTCCTGGTAGGGTTGTTGGGTATGACCCCTAGTTTTGTTAGTGGGGGGATGCAGGGGGGAGAAGGAATTAAATATCATCTGGCCAAAACAGCTGGGCCAGCCAACATTTGCACTATAGATCTGGCCAAAGCTTTGAAGATGAAAAGAAGGTGGCTTGCATTCTGTATGAACATCCCGGTAAATGAGCAGAAGAATGGACAGATGTGATATGATAACAACAGTCCTGCATTCTATAAAATTGCTATCGTGTTATAAAGCTGCTGTCATGCACTGCAGGTCATCCTCAAAGCTGGTGACCTTGCAGAAGAACAGAGGAAGAGCTGATGAGCATGGGTGCAGGTGCATGAAAGGGAACATACTACCACACTGGGTTAGGAGGAGAGTTTAAACACCGTGTCCCCTATTAGAGAGGTACAAACTTTTCTGCTGCTGCTGCTTTTTTTTTTTTTTTTGTCCTTTTCTCTGTGAATCATCCACCCACTAGTTTTCATAAGCATGTTCACAACTCAGGCTTGCTCAATGAAGGCTGAAGCATGATCTGCTGTGTTTCAGCCCACTTGAGGCAGCAGGTTTCACAGAAACCCAGACTGGTTTGGGTTGGAAGGGACCTCAAAGATCATCTAGTTCCAACCCCCCTGCTATGGGCAGGGACACCCTTCACTCTAATCCAGGTTGCCCAAAGCCCCATCCAACCTGGCCTTGAACACTGCCAGGGTGGGGCAGCCACAGCTTCACTGGGCACCCTGTGCCAGGGACTCACCACCCTCACAGTGAGGACTTTTTTCCTACTATCTAACCCAAATCTATCTTCAATAATTTTCTACTTGTGAGGGAGGTTACTCTGTGTGCTGTGTTTGTTACTCTGGATTTCAAGCTGTCTGACCAGGGGCTGCCTTTCTCTCCACGGTCTGCGGTGCAACGGGCATCTTTCATTCACCTACTTCTGCTTCAGAACAATTCATTAAAAGACCTGAATCTTGGCCAGTTCACTCTGCCTGGGACATGGAACCCATGCAAGCTCCAGTCCTTGCACCTTTCAAGTCACTGGGGCTTTGGGGATGCCTCTGGTGGAGGGGAAGGAGCCCCCTTGCAAGGCTGTGCTGCAGCACTAGTCTGTCTGAAAGCAAAGTGCCAAGCAGAGAGATGGCAAAAGGCAGTGGGCTCCTCTGAGCCCACAGTCCCCTCATCTCAGGCTCCTACTGACATCCCATTCCTCACCTGAAAACAGCTCAGTTTCTGGTAATTATCATTTGCAGTTATTATCCACCAGGAGAAGCAGAGCCAAACACCCTAGCAGCACAGTGTGGATCGCTACATTTTACTCCTGCTTTTACAAACCACTTTGGTTAAAATAGGTCTCCAGAAGGGGTGTAACATGGTGGTCAGAGCTGTGCTTGGACATATTCCCTAAGCAAGGAAATGTCTAACACTAGGAGACCTAACAAGGGCGAAATCCCAGCCCTCAGCACTCTCCTCACTATTCATTTTCTGTTATCTCTTCCTTCTTTATCCTCCTGTATTTTCTCATCATGCTAAGGACACCAGCTTCATTTATCTTTCCCACAGGCTGTTTTTCCAGCTGTAACAGTGTCAGTGAGACTACCCCTGCAAGATACTGGTCATTGTCCCTGCTAAGATGGGCTCATCAGCTCTCCAGCCTGCCATGTGGGCTTTGTGTGGGACCACTGTGTCCAGAACCTCCCTGAAAATGGCCCCTAATCCAGCACAACTCAGAGCTTGGGTGACTCCTGCCCATGAGAGGCTGATGTTTGCTCCTACCTCTTTTATTTTACCCAACAGATAAAACACAGAAACGGGCCATGGCACAGACATGACATCCCAGGATTCCCCCTTCCCAGCCCAAAACCAATTGTTGGTGGTGAGGATGTCTCTTCCTGTGGTTTGTCCTGCAGGCCCCTGCAGTGGCATAGGGCTAATGCCATCCCACCCCAGCTCCCTGCCCCTGGGCATACACCCTGACATAGCCTTGCCGGTACAGAAGGGATGGAAACATTGTGGTGCTTTCCCTGGGTTGCTTTGCCTGGGTACCCTCCATCCTGACAAGCAGTACCACTGCCCCCAACCCTGTATTTCACTAGGTGAAGGTGCCAGCCTGGGTCTGGAAGGATGCTGCATACTTGTGCATGGGGGAGCAACTGCTGTAATGTGCTGCTCTCCCTGAGAAGGGTTAGAGGTCTCCTGGAGCACCCAATATTTGGAAGCTGGGTGCTGCAGAGCAGATCTCATGCCGTCCCAGACCCTCACAGGAGACAGTGTTCTCCTTCATTCATTGTGTGGTGCAGAGGTTGGCCCTGGTCTAGCAGAGGAGCTGGGTTTGGGCACTGACGGTGGCTGTTGTCCCCACCACTATGCCAGAGATGTCAGAGGGAACATGGTGCCTGATGCACTGTGAGAAAAGGGAACTTGTAGCTAGGGCAGATAAATAGTTTCTTGATTACTGCTTTCTGTCCTCAGTCTGCACATGGATCCCATGTATCACTGGCCGAGTCATTTGAACCAAGATTTGTACAGATGGTCACAGACTGCATGTTCCTTATTTTGGGGTGGGAACATTTTCTAGTCTGCAATTTGCTTGCAGAAGCAAAGAGCACTTAAAGCTGCAAGTGAGTTCACTGGGAAATGCACTTTGAAAATGTGGATCTTGAGCAAAACTACATTTTCTGGAAAACAGAGTCATAAGGCAAGCAGTATGACTGACTCATACTGCTAGCTGAACTGAAGGGGGGGAAAAAGAGGCAATTTATTAATTTATTTTGCCCCAAGGAGAAAACATTTCATTTCTGAATTCTCTACCCTATTTTTATTGTTGTTAAATTTGCTCACTGAAATGAAATGTTATTTGAAAGCCAAAACTTGGTTGCATTATTTCAAAAATAATAAGACTTCAATGTATTTACATATGTTTATTTCTGATCACCCAAAATAGCCTCTCAGCTTGATATAAATCTATAGCTAGAGTTTGTTACTCCTAAAGCATACAATGAAGCTGACCTTTAACTAAAAATGTTCATCTATGCCTGGCCCTGGCATCCTAAACTGTACAGTCAAAACTATGGCAAACTTCTGAATTTATATTCTGTATCCCTATATTTTCAGAAAATAAATATCAAAAGGTTGTTGTGCAGGCTATCTCATTACTGTTTGTAAGTATTTAAATGCTGTAGAGATGATTGCCATTAAAAAGCCAAAGAGTAATAAATCTCTTTGCAGAACTACTAAGCAATGCAAGAGCACGAACCATTTACTTCATGAACAGCAGAAGAAAAGAAAAAGAAATATAAATATTTAAAGTAAATTGCTTACTGACTACTCTCCTTTTCATACATGTTATATGGCAATAATCCTACAAAAAGCTCAACAGTACTGAATGTGTCAAAAAATGGGATCATACTATATATATATAGGATTGTGCAGGCTGTAAATTTGGCACTATCTGAATTACACACTTTGCATTTTTTCTGAGCAGGATATATCTGTGCACTGTTTCCTAAGCTTGTATGGGTTTTTCTTGGATATAAACTGAAACCCAACCCCAAATTCCATCATGTGGCATCCTACTGATGCCTGTGTCACCCGGAGGGGTAGCACATGAGATTTACCACATGGAGTTCTGCTCCATGAAGTCACTGAGTAAATCACAGAGGTGAGGCAGCAGCCCAGCCTGACATTTGCTGGCAGCAGCAACGAAAGAGGGAACAGGCAGGAGCAGGGTGCTCCTTCCAGCTTTCAAAGGGAAAGGTAGTGCTGGAAAAAGCTGCCGATTCTGGATTTATATCCCCAAGCACTCCAGCTTGGGCTCTGTCCAGGCTCCTTGGATGACCTGCTTCATTGCCCTCCCTTGCCCTTGCTGGTTATGGGTGCCCTGGGCTCACACCATTACCTCCCTCTGGTCGTTACCTCTCATCCAGAGTTCCCCTACCTGGCTGGCTCCATCTGCAGCCCCCCATGTCAGATCCTGCTCCCAACAATGCTGTCTCCCTGCCCAGCCATCGGTTCTCAGTCCCTTCCATTTGAGTTATTCCCTCATATCTGGATGTCCCCCATCCCTGGGGTTTCACAGCAAGCGCCATTCACCTACTCTGGCAGCTGAATTGGTTCTCACCTCACAAGGGCACAACTGGAGCATGAAACACAACCGGTTGGGCAGTTCCCCAGCCTCCCTGGACAGCTTGTGCCATTGGTGATTACAAAGACTGATGAAGTACCAGCAGCACGTACCAGGGCTGCTCAGGACAGTCTAGGAAGGGGACCTGAGGCAGGGTCCCCAGGGACTACCAAAGGTCTGGGTTAGGTGTCCAGCTGATGGGCATTTTCCCTGCTCCCTCCCCAAGGCTCTCACTGCACAGCTGCCAACCCTATCAAAATCGAGTTGTAAGCCAAAGACACAGGGAAACCCCTGAGATTTGTCATAACTCCCCAAAGACAGGCCACAGCAGATCCTGCTGCAAGACCTCACAACCCCATGGGATGTTCAGCTACACCGTCAGAGACCAGTAACCACAAAACAGATACCTACAGCAACCAGAAACAACCTACTTGACCGCATTGTCGTGAACTCATCCGTGCCATTTTCTGTGGCAAGGCAGGGACATGAACCCAGATTTCCTAAGCTTTGCACCAGTACCTTTCCTGCAAAACCTGTCATTCGTATACTTTTTGCTTCTTGCCTGGCTTGTTCTGCACCCTATTGCACATAGACATACAATAGTATGTGTGAACTCAGAAGAAACCTTTATTTAATAGTGACTGACATTTGGAAGAGCTTTAAGAATGCAGTGATTTTGGCATGGGTTACTTTCCAGGTAAGGATTAACAAAGCGATGAGTTAACGACCAGCTGATGTTCCTTG
Organism: Gallinula chloropus; assembly: GCF_964237585.1. Taxonomy (NCBI): domain Eukaryota; kingdom Metazoa; phylum Chordata; class Aves; order Gruiformes; family Rallidae; genus Gallinula; species Gallinula chloropus. The sequence continues at coordinate 14,306,390 of NC_140092.1, forward strand.
TTTTAAACAGGCTGCATTTCAAAATGGAGGCAGCTCTCAGATTTTTTTGCAGCAAGATTGCGCTTTGATTTGGAAATAGGGAAGCACAGCAAGGATTGCAACACAGAAGAGATAAGATTAGACTAAGAGGAAATGCAATAGAAATGGTTTGGATCTATAGCAGGAGCAATAACGTGTCTCACATTGTTCATGTTTACAGCGCTTGTTTTAGGAGACTCTGAGCCAGTGCACCCATGGTCAGAGGCGAGGCAGAAGCCAAGCCCTTCCTGCACTGTGCCATCATGACTGGAACCCAGATTTGAACAGCGAAGAAAAGAAATTAAAATGAAAGCTTGATTCTTTCATATCGTATGTCATTCAGAGCTCCTGACATTGTCAGGGAGGGCATTCATCCCTTTCGCTTTTCCATGGTATCAGCACCTCTGCACCCAGATATGTAGTGCTCTGAACAGGCTTGTAAATGCCCTGGTGCTCCACAGACCCCTTGCAAACGTGCATCCTGCTCCAGGATCCCTGGCCACAGACCCAAACACAGGCAGAGCAAGCAGGGACCGTGGGGGCCCCAGAAACTGGCACCCGTGCTAGAAGGCAAAGGCAGACATCGCAGGATGGGGAAGCAGTGAGTCAGCAGTAGGCAGTGCATGCTGACTGCCATAGTGCACCCTATGGTTGGAGTACGGCCACTGAGGAGTTACAACCCTGTGGTTTTGGCCAAGTTTTGCTTTGAACCCCGAACTCAGAAAGAAACTTGCACAACAATGACTAGCAAGCTTATCTAATCCTCCCTGCACCGGCCTTAGCTCAGGAAAGGGTTTGTTCAATCCGTTTGTGGGTATTCCCAGGGCACAACTGTACGCATGGGGACAGATAGCCTCCTATCTGCCCTGTGGTAGCATGATTACAGCTCCCAAGCTGCAGCAGGATCCTTCCTGATTACTTTGGAATACAAGAAAAGAAAAGAAAGTTGCCTGTGTGGTAAAAACACAAAGGTGTGTCCAAAGATACTGTACACTCCTACATACAGCTCCCCTGGGCAGACTGTGCCTTGGATACCTGCAACATTCGTGGAGAGCCATGGCCTTTAAGTAGTTTCACTATTACCAGTATGAAGCTGTATTGCAAATCTAACCTTCTAGGCTTATGGATACATGGCATTTTTCATAAACCTAAGTTTATTATACTCCCCATAGGTAAGTAGATTCCCCTGTCAGCTATTTTGCTTTAGTTTTCTTTGGAAATCCTGTATTCTTTACAAAACTTGTTTATTTAGAAAGAAAAAATGTTGTGTCTACTGGAAAATATAAAAGTGAGAGATGCTTCCTGCTAGAATGCTCTTTAACAGCCCATCTCCCGTGGCACTCCTTGAGAGTGCATTTCTTGTGTTTCAGAAGAGGAGAGGAAAAAGCCATGTATTTCCTATCTGATGATGGGGAAGCTACAGCACAGTGAAGGGAAACGATCCCATCAAGATCATCCCCCTAAACCAGAGACAAAGATGGTGTAACTAAACCTGACAGCTGACTGACAGTGCTCTGGGAATTAAAAATCCACCACTGACACTGATTTGTGTTGATACCTGCTGTGCATATACAGAGAGGCCTACATCTGTTTAGAAGCAGCAAGGTATTCTCCAAACAGCTGCAAAGTTAAGCTTACCAAAGCCTTGTTCTCAGCACTTAAAGAGGTACAGAGCTGTAAACTGACTTCGCTGAACTCAGTGATCACTCATACCAACGTAGAAGAAAGGCTAAGGAGTGAAATAACGTATAAATATATAAAATAAAAACCATAAACATATATTTTTATAAATATACAAATATAAGTAACACACTTTTCCTTTATTTCTCTTTTTTCTTTTAAGTTTAAAGCTTGGTGATCTACAGCTGGAAATGCCAGGATCCGGCTCAGGTTTCAGCCTCTTCTGTAAAACCACAAGCTGTGGCTGGTGGAACAGGCTCAGCCCTCCACTGTTTTGGGAGAATGGACACCACAACTGTGCCAACAGCCTGCTCACACTGACCCCCCCACAGCCCAGGGGCTAACAAGATCGCAGGTAACACACCTCTCAAATCCCTGCTGTGTTTTAATGCTGCCTCTCTTCCCACTAGCATAGCACCACATACTCATCTTTGGGAGATGACAGGAATCAAAAAATCAGGTAATGCTGTGTAGCTAGAGGGGAAGAAAAGCTCTGAAAGTGCCCTGTGAGCAAAACAGCCATTTGCATGGGGCTTTTCTCCTTCTGGTGAGAAGGCCAAGAGCCAAGGCCACCAGTGCCTCCAGTTCACCAATACTTAACTGCACTTCCAGCAGCTCATTCCACATCCCTCAGACTTGGGGGGTTTATACAGCCCTATATATCAACCAGATAGTGAGCTGATAAACTTTCCTGAGGCAGGTGGCCAGGGGAACAGCCAGGAATTTGCATGGGAATGTCAACAGGAATTTTCTTACTTTGAGTCATAAGGCCAATGGGCAGTAGAAAGGAAAACTGTTTGCCAGCCTGTCTTGCTGTGGGCTGGCACATTACAAGGCAGTGAGGAGCAGAGCAGCCCCAGATGTGTTCAGGAGCTGCTGCCCATCTCAGTTTGTGCTCACTCCCACTGATCACACACCACAGGAGGCAGAGCACCCTCCTAGCATACCAGACACCCCTCGTCACCCCTCCCTGCTTGGGAGGATTTATTCTGCACAGGTATAGCCTGACCTGTGACTCACACAGGTAAGACAAGACTTTGGACTTCAGTATGCAGATGAAGCACGTAGAAGTCTTTTTTTGTTCATTAAAACAGTACAATTAACTTCCATGAAAATCACTTCATTGTTTGGGGTGGTTTTTTTACCCTTTCCTTGCAGTCCTGTTTGGACTGTGCCCAGGCTGAAGCTTGCTCCTGGGCCCTGGGGTTGTGCAGTACAGCCGGGTACCCCTGCAGCCATCCTGGCCCTGGTGCTCAGGGTTAGCAGACAACCTTGTCAGCATCATCAACTCCACCCTGTTTACTTCATAAACACCCAGTAAGATACCACACATGCCAGCAACAATAGGCACTTTCAGATCAACTTGATCCAATCTGAAGTGCCTCCAGCTTCCTATCCATTGAATGTGAGCGTTAAGCAAGTCAGATAAGGTGGATCTTTTCCTACCCATTTCATGAGGCCAAGAAGCCAAGGACTGAGTCAAACTTCAAGAGTCACAGGCAGTACTGCAATCCCAAAAGTTTGAATGCATCCACCCATGAAATCTATCCCTGCTTGCCGTTTTCCCTGCAACTATGCTCCTGTGAGCCTCAGGCACCCTATTAGTACTCTTTAATGGGAATACTAATGGCAGTGAAATGTTCTTGGTGAGGAATAGCCCTCACATTAGGATGTGGGTGCCAGTGTATGAACTCTGGTGAAATTGCAGCATCTACAGCCAACAGAAATTTTACTGCCAAAAGCATGCACATGACGTGGACATGGCCTAAAGTCATGTTAATAACGTGAGTATTTTATGAAGGTGAGCTGAACATGCTCTTTTGCTGTAAAAACATGTCTCTGCGTGCACATTTGTGTTTGACTCTATCTTCCCTCCTTGCCTTTGGTGCCTTTTTTCCCAGCACTGGCTGTTCCTCCCTCCTCAGCCCCTGAGAGCAGCTGCAGTAGCACCCTGTGTGCTGCCTGCCCAGTCCTACTCGAAGTCCCACTCCAGCATGCACTACACCTTTAATGACCTCAGTTAGCTAAAGTCTTCACATGTCCCTCCCTCCAGGTCCTGAAACCTTGTTGATTTTTTCCCCTTTTCCTTCTTCTCTTTACAAGGATCCCTCAGTTCTCATTCACTCTGCCCTGCCTGGCAGACACCTTCCCTTCACCCAAGTCCACCACCTTCCTCCTCTGGTTTTGATTCTCCATTTTCCTCTTCTCATTGTTGCTGATTTACACTAATGACTCATATCATCCCCTTAACGTGCTGTGTCCATCTCACCTATTCCTTTCCTCTGCTGCCTTGGTCCTTTTCTTTTACTCATAAAAAAGACTGCTTATTTGGCATGCGCTGCTCAGACTCCAAGCTCTCCACTGATGATTTTCCCCTGCACTAACCTTCAAGTGGTCCCATTTAGCACCATCCATTAGCCTCCCCCATTATGTTCCACCATTCAGCCTTCCTGTGATTTCCACTCCATCAACCCTGATGGCTTCTCCTTTGCTTTTAACCCTTGACTTTCTACCAAGTTCAATTGCAATTTCTCCCTATACTTCAATTTCCTTCATTTTGCTTTCCCATCAATATCCAGCCCAGCTGACACCCCTCACCCACTTTTTCTGGTGTCTTCTGAAAAACTGTCTGCTGAAAGCCTAGCCATAGCTTCCAGCTCAATGTGGATAAAGCAGAGTCCCTAATACCCCCACTCTCAAGGGATACCCATAATCTCTTTTCTCTGCTTTCCTCAGTAACAATTACTGCTCTGACTGCAGGCAGGGCACAGTTTTATTTGGGCAGCCTTGCTTTCAAGGTACAGCTACAATCTGTTGATGCTTTCCACTTACATGTCCAAGACGCTGCCTATTCTATCTGCTCTCATAGCTAAAACACTTCTCCAGGGCCCCCCCCTTCCATTATCCCCATCACGGCAACATCCTTTTCTCTGCTTTCATAGACACATTCTTGATCTGCTGCTTCATCTTCCAGATGCAAATACAAGGGTCATTTTCATAGCCTGATGCTTTGTGTGTGCCACTCAGTTTCGTGCTTCTCCTGACCAGCTTTCCATTCCCTAACAAATAAAATACAAGACATCCTTACATACAGCACCTGTGCAGTCAAAGCTGAGTGACAGATGAGTGCCTTTTGCAGCTTTTGAACCCAATTTATACTTCTCATCAAGTACCTTTGCTGTTTTCCTTTGTAATTCCTCCCTGTGAGTACCTCCCTGGTCACAACTGCAGAGAAACTTCGCTCTTATCTCCTAAATTACCTCTAAAACCCTCCCCCGTGCTGCTGAAATAGTCCAACAGCTGACCCCTCTCACCATTTCCTTCTGCTCCACCGCACGTCTAACCTGCCTCTTGCCTCTCACCAATTATTTAATGTGTAAAACCCACATGGCAGCGACAGTCCTTCCGCTCCACCTGTGGAGCAGGTACACACAGAGCAGCAACACCCCAGTCAGGAATCCCAGGTCTATGACAGTGCAATAATTGACATCTTTAATGTTACTGAGAACTCAACTTGCTGGGGCTGAACCTACACCCTGACTTGTGGTAGAGCTCACGAAGTTTGACTGATAAAAGAGAGAAATGCAGGGGCAGTATCTCAGTTTATTTCAAAGGTAGAACTCAAGGACATCCACTGGGTACTCAAAAGGCAAAAGCAGCAATGCAAATCCTGAGCTACGTCACTCAGGGTGGTGCTTCTCCAGGGTAAATCTCCCAATGGCCCCAGCATCGGCGAATAGGAGAGAGAGGATTTTGGTTGTCACTGGTTGGTTAAGCCACGTCCACTTTGGAAACAGCTGAAAGCTACTTTTGCATCATGATTCTTGGTAGAGGGTTCCTGTGCATTTGTTGTTTCTTCCCATCTCATGCCAAATAAGCCCATCTGTGCTGATTTACTCTCAGCTTTATGGCTGAGCTAGGTAAAAGATAACACCCAGACTCTACAACTCTACATATATTTTTTAAAACATACACTTAAACCCAAATAGATAGCCACTCTCCATTTCAAATGAAAGCTTGCTTGTGGTCATGGCAAATGAAATACTGGAAGGGACAAAAATGCCCTCAAATACCAGGTAGCCAGCTTTGCAGTTACTCAGAAGTTGCTTTGCTCTCTTGAGTTTACCATGTCACCAAAAACCTAACAGCCATAGCTATACAAAACCTGCATTGTCTCAGCAAGGCTACTGAGATGTTCCTGATCTTGGCAAGAGCTAGGTGTACCCAGAAGCATTTTATTGAAAGAAAAAATTATAACAACAGAAAGGAATATTATTTTAGGCCTCTTACTGGAAAGGTTAACAGTCAGAGCCCTTCCTTCTGCTAAAGCAGCATGCACAAATATCCTGTTCACTGAAGCCATTTTACAACCTTCAAAACTGCACCTCAAAATCCCCACGTGAATCGAATTTCAAAATGACTCAACCGCAATATAAGGAAGGATTTGTGAGTTTGGGACATCAGTAATTTGGAGATCTTGAGTTCCCGACAAAGGAGGCAACTACATACACCCATACTCTGGCATGGCAGTAGTCCCTTCACAGTTAGTCAGGCAAATCTGCTTCCTTGCTACAAAGCAAACCTGATCAGTATGTTCCTCTAAGCCACCGATTTCTTATTTTCAACAGGAACAGGATCTGGCAGCATTTCCTCACAAAGAACACGTATTTTCCCCTACCAAGTTTCTCAATAGATCAGAGCAATGTTGATTTGGAAAACCATGTGCAGATGATCAGGGCCAGCGGTTTGAATAAAATAAATCAAGATTATGTTACTGCTTCACCTATCAGTGTGTGTAACATCTGACAGAGTTTGTCACTAACAGTGCTCTGGTCTCCTAAGGTAAACCAGCAGGTGCTTGTATGCCTGCTCCAGAGGAGACCCCAGATCTACCTCTCAAGCTGCTTTTGTAAAAAAAAAAATAGGATATTTAGTAAATTTTGAATATGTCATTGGCAACCCAATGATCTGGACTTCAGTATACAGCTAAAGCCATAAATCGCACTGGTTGTCAGAGCCAGAGATAAATCTATGGTGGTAAAAATATGAATCACCATCCATGCTGCTGGGATTAAGTATTTTTAACCAGCTTCCCAAAAAAAATCATCATTTCCAGTTTTTTACCCACGTGGTCTTCATTTTCACAGGAAGAAACAGCTGACAGTGGAAAAAAAAAAATCCCAACAAGCAAAAGCAAACCCCTCTGCCTTCTGACAGATGCTCACACAGCTTCTGCACAAGAGGGTGTATCATTTCACAGAGAGGAGCCCCAAAAGGAGACTCCTGGGCCAGCCAGGCGTGGGCTGCCAAGGGTCGAGGTTTCAGACCACACAGCCATTGAAACAGCATTCCCTGAAGGCTCTGCCATCTCCCACACTTATATTAAATACTTTTATTCCTTTTATTTTAAATCTGGTGTGCTGAAGGCAGCACATTCCTTTACTTCCTAAAACTTGCAAGATTTTGCACCCCGGGCTGCCGAGGGACACGCAGAAACCATCAGCAATTGTATTTACGTGACAGCCAACCCCAAGCAGTTCCCTAACACCCAGGGCCCTGACTCTGCGGATCAGACGACCTGAAAGCAGGGGAGGGAACCAGGGTCTCCCGGGCAGGGATAACACCTGCCCTCAGCTCCTGGCGGGATGCACGGCTATATATATATATAAAAGCCAGGAGAGAAACCTCTGCAGGGACGGGAACAGGCAAGGGGAGCGCCCAGAAGTTGTTTGTCTCTGCCTTTATCTCCCAGACATCAGTTTGTCAGCCTTTAGCAACTGTGTTGCGAGCCTGCCGGACACCAAACAGCGGCGCATTCCCGGCGTTATCTGCGTTCCCTCTGCCAGAGCGCACATCGCCTTCCAGCCGTACACCAGGCTGCGCTTAGCACGGCGGGCGAGCTCCCACCGCCGCGGCCTGGCACCTGCGGCGCGGCGGGCCGGGCGCGCAGCCCGCCGGCAGCCCCGCCGGCAGCCCCGCTGGCAGCCGGCCTGCGCCCGGCCGCTCGCTGCCTCCGCGCTTGCGAAAGACGCCCGAGTTCCCCCGCTCGCATCATGTGAACTCGACTCGGCGGGTGCAGGGTAATTGCGGGCTTGCCCAAATTACCGTTCGCGAAGTCTCGGAGGCGCACGGAAGCTCCGATACTCAATTTGCGTTCGCCCCGGGCGGTTCATTTCAGCCTGGTCTTACGCTGCTGCCCTCTCTGCCAGGTCAGCCCAGTCGAGCTGATACAATTTAGGAGGGATTTTGCAACCTGTTAGGTCCCTGCCCACCTTCAACTAGTATAATACTTTGGCTTTAGCTCAAAATTCTATTTTAAATTCCTAAGAAGTAGTGAGCTGTGCAGCTTTCCCTCTTAAAAACAACAAACCCACCCCCCCCCCCAAAAAAAAAATCCCCGACCAAAAAACCCCCAAACCCCAAAAAAATAAACCAACCCCAACAAAAACCCCAACCCCAAAACAACAAAAACCCAAAAAAGAAAACAGCTATTTCTTTTATCACGAATAAGGACTCCCTGGTATTTCTCATCTAATCACGCATAGCTCAGAGTGCAGGAGATGCCTGACCTCCTGATCCATACGTGTATTTCAGACAGTCATCAGAAACTTTTCCCAGATAAGATCCCATTCTTATGCTAATGTCTGTAACCGGCTGGCAGACAGCAGCCTATCTCAGAGACCTCTTGCCACCTCCCTGTCACTTGTGCCACCGCTCCGCTGCCCGCGCAAACCACGGTATTTTTTACATGTTGAAAAAGAAGAAAACAGCCATACGAACAAAACATTCCTTCCAAAATTTCCTCCAAGGACACTAGGTACGTCACGATGTAGCTTTTCTTTGGCACGGAGAAACAGAGACCTTTAAGTGTAAACCACAAATCTGCAGATCAGTTCTCGCTCTCTCCTTATTTAATACCCGCTTTAGCCTGTCATCTTTCCACAGCATCACCAGAAATCTGTCACTTGGAAAGAGTCACCAAAACTTCACCAAGAATCTCTGCAGTCCTCTCCGTTTGCCTTCCCCCTCCTAAAAATACTCTTCAATGTATTTTCCAAGCAAACTTCTGTCGTCGCACGTTGTCGACCCAATCACAGAAGAGTAAACCCTCAGGTAAGGACAGAGGAAGAGCAGAGCAAACCGAAAAGCGACGGTACCTACCTGGAGCCTGCCTCAGCACCCAGCACCATTCGCAGCAACAGCGATGTTTCAGGGCAGCAACCTAATGCATTTTCCTCACTACTACCCTGCTAAATGAGAGTTGAGCAACTCCTCACACTGGTGCTTGGAGCAACAGCTCTCCCAGCCTTAACACCCTCTCTTGGCTCTTTTTTTTTTTTTTCCTTTTTTTTTTCTTTTAAGCAGAGTTCTTGCGCACTAAAACTTGTAATTAGTACCCGCTAAGCTAAAGCCCCTGCTCACCCCTGCCCTAAGCCGCACGTTCACATTCCAGGGGCGCTGAGCTCCTCGCCGGCACCGCGCAGCTCTTCCAGCCCCGACTCTCTGCCCACAGACTCGGTACGGCTGCGGGAGCTCAGGAACACCGACTGAAACTCGGACAGGGGAAAAATTGGTCTCTCATCCTCAGCCTGGGTGTCGGGTTTTTTTTTTTTTAATCCTTCCCCCCCCACTCATCCCCTCCTCCCCTTCGCACTCACAGTAGCAAGGTTGTCTCTTGACTACTCCCTGCCTTAAACTCACCAAACCAGATTTTTACTCCCAACACCTTCCCGTAAATCTGAACTGAAATTTTACCCTGCTCGCTGAGCCTTGGCTGGCTGGCCCAGGGCCAGTGCAGCATTCCTGTTGTTTTAAGAGGGCAGATTAAAAAAAAAAAAAAGAATGAAAGGATGAAAAGAGCGAGAAAGCTGGAGGGATGCAAAGGCTGGGAGGAAACTAACTTTTAGAGGTGCTTTACTAAAAATACTGTGGGAGGAAGCGAGCCCCTGTTATCTCTAAAGGGCTAAACCAGTGATTTATTGTTTTTGGCAGCGCCAGTCACGAGGACGTACCCTCCTCAGCCATCTGCATCCTTCAGGTGGATGGAGATTTGAAAAGAAAATAAACTTCTGGTACTCACCTGAAGGATAGCATCGCCGGCGTTAGCATAGCAGGGAGAGGAACCTACACCTTTGCCTGATCCGGTTAACCCAACGCAGCGGTAACGCTGCTTAAAGAAATGCCACATTTTACCCCTTTCTGACCTAAAATTACCCACGGTTTCTAGAAAAGGAACAAAAGAGAAACCAGTTTATTAAAAAAAAAAAAAAAAGCCAAGCCTTCTTTTAACCTCCGGGTGATCCCTCTGACCGTTGTCTCGATGCTTAAAGAAACAATGAAGCAAGCCTGTAAACTTTCTCACCCCCTTTTACATTACCTGTCTGTGCCTGGCTACGGGCTTTGATGTATTGAAACAAAGCACAAGACCTGTTTATAGTAAATGAAACCGACCAACAGAAAGAACTAATTCAGACTGGTGACTAAACAAACTGGAACAGGAAGCACACAACATTTTTTTTAAGTAGTAATTCCTGCTTGCGTTGTCATGCACTGGAGAAAAGAAAAAAAAGCAGCTTCTCCCTTCAGTCACTTTTGTTCAAATGCCTTTTTTTTGTTTTGTTTGTTTGTTTTTTTAAACTTAGTACAGGCCACGTTTCATCACTTACATGCAAATATTTAACAGAACAACATTTACCACCAGTAGCCATCTAAAGATCTTACAGTTGCCCCGTGCAGAACGTTCCCTTGCCCCCCTCTCCCCTCCCCAATTAATACTGATGACTAGATGGAGGATCTTCATCTAGGAGAGCTGGACAAAGCAAGCCCTCAACAAACAGTAGATTATCAATCCTACAAATTAAATCTCTAAAGAATGAATATTATTGGTGGTTAAAGCTAGTGACAGAAATTAATTGTTCCTAATTTAAAAAAAAATTAAAAAAATATTCTTCATTAATTCTTAGGAATTCTTAATTAGGAATTTTTAATCCTTAAATTTTAAAAGAAATATTCAGAGTTGACTACACACTTATGTGGCTTTGTTGCTGTTCTATTGCCTATGTTTTTTTGAAAGCAGTTTGTACTTCTAAACACGTGCATCTGGAACTGCATTCATCCTCCAGTAGAGAAAAATCCCGCAGGTTTTACCTAAGCAAATCCACCTTGACTCCCTAAGAGAGTTTTGCTTGAGGCAGGAACTGATGAATCAAACTGCTGTTGGGATAACACGTTTAAGCCACACAGCCAAATGTTGCAAAGTTCAAGTTAGCAGTGTGTTCTCTGCAAACTATCATCATTCAAAAGTTGATAAAGGGATGTGATTCCTGTCTTAGCAAATGCATCAAGTATAGAAGTATCTGAAAGAGACTTTAAAACGTCTCCTGTTTGTCCTAAAGCAAGGCTTTTCCATAGTGTCTTCATCCTATACCTTTGCCAATCAAGTCCCCAGGAAATCCATCTCATGTAGAGAGAGCTCATGCTCCACTTGCTCTGTTTAGAGGATCAAAATAGGCATTACTGGCAGAAGTGCCTCTTTGCCAACATGTACAGATTACTTCTAACTGAGAGTATCTGTAACACAGTGAGTAGTATAGAAAATGGCAAGACATGTGAATACACTGCCCTGCGTGCTCAGGATGTGGAGATACTACCTAGAGCTGTGATTGCACTGGTGCAGTAGAGTCAACTTCTGCAAGATATGCTGCTAAAAGTGTGGCTCTGCCTCTTCCACTGGCTCTTCACACACACTCGTGGGTGTCACCTCTGACTGACACATCTCTGAAAAACAAAAAATTCCTCTTATTGTAACAGCCACCACAGTTACCACGAGACACCCTTGTCAGCGCTGGTCAGACTGGGTTTGAACTCCTCTCTGAAAGCCGGTTCACATTGTCTTTTGTGGTGGAGGATTCACGTAGGCTTTGCTTTGAAGATACCAAAGATAGGAAGGAGTCTGACATTTTTCTTAGGGCAGTTCAGTGCAGGTGAAGAGTGTTGCAGCACACGGGGAGTCTAGTTAGAGCTAATGCCAGGCAATAGCTCATCCAGAAATTAAAATACTTATTACTGCTCACTGGCTGTGTTTGACAAGATGTTTTCTGTGGGCCACAGTGATACTGCATGCCACCACATCTGCTGCACGTCCCTGCAGGTATGGGGATGGCCACGACACATCTGCTCACAGCATTTGAGTGGATTTCCAAACTGCGTCAAGGACAGTGATTTCTGCACTGCACAGCTACCAGCAAAACTGCAGTGCAAACCCTCCACCATTTCATGCTTGTGGCACTAAATAGGGTATTTCACACTGTATGTACTCTGATTCATCGATTCCAGGTCAAATGACAGGTAAATGTTGCCAGGTTGTTCCTGAAGTGCACTTTCCTTTCTCAGCATACAGCGGCCGTTCAGATGTCAGTAGCAATTCATGAAGCTCCCTACTTGGCCACCAAATGCTGGATCTATCACAAGCTGAGATGGGATGAAAGCGACCTCAAAAATTTATGAACAGTCATAGGGATCGCTGCCACTGGGGGTTCAGGTCAGATAAAATTAAACATTAGATCTAATGGATCTAATGGCAGTCTGAGGCTTTTTTGACATCTGAATAATTTTTCTCCCTCTGCAAGTCACAACTGTTCAGCTGACAAAGCGCTCTAAGGGTTTATGAGCTCTTTACATAGGAAGGAAAGGGTGACCCAGCCATAATTTGCTGCAGCACCCCCCAGCCTGCGGGTTAAAATGAAAGAGCAGTCGCAACCCTGTAGCACAGATTTCCTGTTCCTCTGCCAAGCCATGGTAGGGTTTCTGACCAAAAGAAAAGGATTTAATGAGTCCACAGCAAAGCAAATTAAGCTAAGTGCAGCATGATTAGGCTGTGAACACTAATCTTTAAAGGCAACAGTATTTGATTAAGAAAGGCATCCTCCAAAACTGATCTTAAAATCAGTAAAAAAATGTCTGACTATAAACACTTAATGTTTGGGGGGCTGGGTTTTTTCGGGGTGTGTGTCTGCCAGTGTGTAATGCTTCCTTCTGAATATGGCTTATTGTGGTGCCAGTTGCGTAATACCTGTTGTACAGTTTATCACTACTGCCAAGATCTGACTTTACTGCAGCAAGAAACTGCATGTTGAAGGTTTGGCGACAGTGTTCATTCAGGAGATTATGAAAAACTCTTCTTTTTTTTTTTTTTCTTTCCCTCCTCTCCTCCTAATTGGGAAACTATGAAAAACACAAGTGAGAAAATGTGTTGCCCAGGAATGAATTGTTTCTGAATATCAAGAAACTAATTGGAGAAGTAGAATACTTGTTACTTCTGTAAAAACAAAAAGTTCAAAAGCCTCTATTTCAACTCTGAATTTTTTGTTTAACTTTCTAGCACAGAATGTTTCCTAGTACATGAATACAGGTTAAATATTTGGATATAATTCATTAAACAAAGACAGTCTGCAATTAAGCCAGTATTTAAACCTTACAGTGTTTGATTTTTTTTCCCAGTTACAGTTGAAGTTTGGAGGGTTAATGTTTCTGAAAGAAGTTTGTGAAAAAATGCCATTTCCTGTGTAAAAGGTCTCAGTATGCTTAGTCTGTGACACAGCACCTTTTCCTCCAGAGATGTCTTATGGGAGCAGTCCAAGGACCCCATTTCTCAGGAAGAGGGGATGAGATGGAGGGGGCAGCTGATGAGGAGAGTAGAAAGAAAGAGAGCACCCCAGGAAACCTTCACAAGTCTCCAGTCTTCTAAGACCACCCTGTCTTCTGCCCATAGCTTCGGGGCAGAAAAATCAGCCCTTTGTCAGCATAGCTGAAAATACAACTCTGCCTACAGGTTTAGATGCCTCTTACCAATGAAACTCCCAATACTGAAAACACCCAACATCTCCCCAGAATATATTTACAGATTTTTTGTGACTGGTACCAGTCCAGAATCATTAACGTAACTTGTGTCACTTGGGATGTGAAGAGAGATCCTGTGGCTTGGATACAATGCCTTCTACCAACAAAACTGGCAAGGTTCAATATCAGTTTCCACCAAGACCAAAAGAGCATAATGTTAACAGAATGGATTTCCTTTCAAAGATCAAATCCAGACACATAACTTCATGAAGGACATTGTAGACTTCTATGGAAGCATTTGCTCAGAAATATCTTATGGATAAGAAAAAAAAATCTTGTCTCTTCCTCACGTGGCTGTGAAAATACCTAATCCCACAGAATGTAAAAGTTGCATTCAAACAGCTCAAATTATTCTTGGTAAACCAAATCATAAGGATTATAATTTGAACTATTAAGAAATTGTACCTGCTGACATGTTTTTCCCTATCATCTTGTCCTCTCATGTTTTCTCATCTGCTCTGTTTTCTCTCTCATACTTCCATGCGGGCTGACTGCAACTTCTGCCTCCGAGGCTTCTCTCCCTTCCTATTGTCTCCCCTGAGACTGTAGGTCTTGCTTTCCTACTTGATGTTTTGACCATTCTAGCCCTCTCAACAGCCTTCTATCTACACACATTCAAACTCAGGCTTTCATGTAAACCCTTCATATCTCAGCCATCCTCATTCTTTCCTCCATCTCAGCACTTTGCCTCTGCCTTGCCATGACTCCAGTGGTGCCAGCCCCAGTTATACTAATATTTACTTTTCTACAAGAAACCTCACATGTTCTTCCATACTGCCCACACATGAAATACAATCCCCAAACTAATATCAGGTAACCCCCCCTGGTGCCTTTTTCTTGAGCCCCTCTTGAGGATGGAGGTCTGTTGTGACAGCAGTGTGAGATTCCCAATGTTATGTTTTGCCCTCGCCTGGCACTGGCAGAACTAGGCAACCAGCCTGGTTGTGCTGCAACCTGCTGTCCTCTTTTTTACCCTTCACCTCACTGCAATGACTTTCCATGACCTCTGACTCCCAGCAGCTCATCACTGCTCACCCAGTGTAGGCAGTTATGCCTGTGGGAGCCAGGTACGAAGCGGTCTTTTGATTCTGAAGTTTGCTTTCCCTGTGCACAGGAGCCCCCCAGCCACAGTGGCTCTGGGGGCTGCTCCCCTCTGCCCAGGGCCTGCGAGCTGCGAGGGGCTCTGCCCCCCTACAAGCCCCAGTGTGGGGATGTCATGGCATCACCCATCTCTGATAGCAACAGCTCTATTTATCTTTGATGTAATCCCTCTATTCAGGGAAGCAGGTAGAGTTGATATGTTGTGTGCTTCTGCAAATAGTTCTTGGGGTCTCCTGGAAGCAGAGAGGTACACTGGGGTGCTTTAGTTCTGGGATGTTTTCATGATGCACCTTGGTTGCAAGTAAACATGTCCTTAGGTAACCCTCACTGCATCTCCAGCCTCAGGCCACAACTCACAGGGTGCTGCAGCAAGCTGCTGCACTTCTTCCCTTTTGCTTTTATTAAAGCTCTGGAGGGAAGAAAGCTCTGTAGTTGCACACTGGGCAATACCTCCTCCAGCACAGAAATAGTAACGTGCTTTCTGTTATTATTACACCGACCTCTCTTGCATATGTGAAGTGGTTTTCCAGTCCTCCTAATAAAATGAGGAGCTGAAAATGATGGGGTAAAAATCTTTGGATGTAGCAGTGCTCTTCTCTCTTAATTCCTCAGGTCAGAACAGTGGACAGTTTGCACAGGGGATCTTCGAGATGTCTTCTGCCTTGTGGATGGTTGAGAATTCACAGACAAAAATGGGTGCTCTCTTCATAGCAAACATACATTTCTTCAGCTCAAATCCGGAAGCCATTGCTGGTGAAATCAGGAGCTGGGTAAAATCACAAGGCTATGTGGTCGGGTTTAACCCTGGCTAGGAGACATGGAGTGCTGGTCTGGTATTTACTCTGAAGTCTCTTCTCTTGGAAGGGAAGTGAAACAGGCAAAGTGCAGCAGAAGCAGTCCAACAGGAAAACAATTGTTATGTACCAAGTCAAGCTCTAAGAACAGAACAAAAAAACAAGCCAAGTAGAATCCAGATATTTATTAAGTCTTGTAAAAGGCAAAAATAAAACAAAAGAAGTTGCTCAAATTAACAACTTGCACACAGGAGCAGCAAGGTCTGAGAGACTCCTGAGACAACATCAGGTATCACTGCAGCACATGTAGACACTTGTGTGCTTGGCTGGGTGTGAGCTTGTGTAGAGGTCAGGGAAAAAACTAGGAAGGTTTGTGCCTGTGGGAGGGATAGGGTGTTCACATGCATCCCATAATAGCCATGGGTGGTTTGCAGAAAAAAAAATGTACTCAAATGACTCAGTGACTTGAAAGTAATGGTGAGAGCTGAGCCCCCTCCACACACCCTCCAACAGACAGAGGTACTCCAGCAGGATACAGGCTGTGGGACTGCAAAGCAGAAAAAGGAACCCATCAAATGGGAAGGTCATCCAGATACACCAGATCTCCGTCCCACATAAGCCTTATGTTATTAAACACTTGTGTTCTTTTTGACCTAAATCGCAAGGTAAAATTAAAAGGTCTTTTGGGGGTTTGTTTTGTTATTTGCATCAACACCAGGAACATTTATTGCAAGTCAAACTACTTGCAAAAATATTTAGTGTGTGATTTCTTGGACATGGAAGAAATCATATAATCATGAAATCATTTATTTGCAGCAACAGATAACACTAAACCATGAGGCCCCTTGGTGGGCTTTCAGTAGGACTGTCCACCTGCCAAGCTGTACACTGTCCAGCTTCTTCTGTGTTCTCTGCATCTACCTCATGCCAGGCTTTGGGGAGCTGCTGCCCCTCCCCACTTGTGAGGAAATCCCAAACACCAAGGCTGGGCAAGTGCCAGCACCTGGCTGCATGTCTCTCACCCTCCAAAAAGGACACAGAAATCAATAACTGGTGATGTACAAGGGAAAAAGAGGGTACAGACTGCTGGGAGAGCCGAGCAGCAACAATGGGGATGGAAGAAATAATTAAACATCACAAAATATCTACATATCTTGCTGATAAATAGGGACAGAAGGCTGTGTAACAGGAAATTTTCCAGTTGACAATAATCTATCTCCTTTTTATTACTATTTTTTTAACTTTCTTTTTGTAAAGCCAGGAACCACATAAGCAACACACATCACATGGAAGAGCTCATGGCACACAAGCCGTTGTAAGAGCTAGAGTTGCACGGAATGTGTGCTGTTCCAAATCAGGTACAGCAAGGTTGAAAACACTGTTTGCCTATCAAAACAGCTTGAAAACTCCAGCAGGAGTTCCTGCTCCAGCAGGAATACTCTGAGGTGCACTGAAGTCCAGTTTTGATAATTTCCTTGATAGTTATTTTACAATGGAGCACATGAGACAATGCTGGTGATAATAATATAACAGCAACACAGTGCGTCTTGTTCCAGCACTTAAGAGCACCCCTACCCTTACCAGAACCTGTAGATTCAGGACAGCAGGACAAATAGTACAACACAGATTTGTAATTTTATACAAAAACATGTTTACCAGTTCAATCCACCTACTTTTAGCATCCTCCAGTTTGCTAATGGTGAATTTCTGTTTTTTCCTCTTTTTTTGGTATTTCACAGCATCTTTTCAGGTTAATCTGAGGGTTCAAACAAGACAGTTCTAAGGAGGAATGAAATCCTTCCTACCTGAAAATTTATTAAAAATACACATTGCAAAAATGAAATTCATCTAGCCAATGTGAAAACTGCAAACCATATACACAGTCTGTTAACATTCATGTGTCATTTTATACTTATTTGCGCTATTCTAAACAATTCACTATTCTTGGGATAGTTAACCTGGAGCAGAGTGGAGTAAAGGGACGTGGCAGGGAGCAGACATGGAAAAGATGAAGCCAAGGGGTTTACACTTAGCCTAGAAGTGCAAATAGAAACCAGTACTAATTCATCTGATCATTAACTAGATTAGCATTTCTTTTTGTTAATTAAATTAACCAGAAAGAAACATAGATTGCAAGGAATTGCATCAGCTTAATTATTGAATAGCTATTACTAATCAAAGTAATCAATAGTTGATTCCTTCACCCAGGAAATCAAATAGAAATCTAAAGCTGGCTTTTATTATCTTACACTAAGCAGTTTTCCAGACTCCCTCCCACATCTGCTAAGCAGTATGAGTTGCTGCAGACCTGATGACTTACACTGTCTGGAAGCTACTGGGATTTACCTTCAGAGCCATGTAATGGACTCTGCCATCCCTGCCAGACTGCTCCTACAGAAGCAGAGAGTTTATATGAATTTTATAGGCCCTAATTGGTTTTTTTTTTTCTTCTTAGCAATTAGTGGTTTGTTAATAATAACCTTGGGAAAGCCAAAATATCTGCTGGCATTACAGACAGAACTGTTTGAAGCAGGAGACACGGCAAAGAATGCGGTGCACTGAGTCAGAAGCACCTTCCCTTCAGCCAATGCTGACATGACCGTGGTAGCAGTAGCACTTTCTACTCTGATAGACAAGATGCTTTTTAGGTTTGGTTTTTGTTTGTTGTTTTTTTTTTTTTTCCTGAGTAGCACTCTAGTTTCTTCTTCTTCTTTTTTCTTCTACTTCCACAATCTTTATTATCACTTCTTTCTCTTTTCTCTTTTTCCCAGTCATATCCATCCAGCCCCAGTTTATCTCAAAATTCACTGGTTTTACCTGCAGGTATCTGAACTTGAGCCAACAGAGAAAAAACATGTAAGCACTCCTAAATGCAGTTCATGTCAAGTCATCTAACTCAGCACAAAGAGCCCCTGAGCTACCAGCAAGGCAGCAGAGAAGGCATTGCCTAGCTATTGAGGAACAGCCACCACTTGGGACCACATCTGGTCATGCACAAGAGCTACTGCAGTGGCACCAGCTCCATGCCATCACACTTCTGTTCACACCACCATCAAGCAAAGATTCACCAGGTTAAATATTTTTCCCCTATAGAAATTAGGATCTTCATTTTTAGAAATGAAAATTTAATTAAATTTTAGTTTTCTTGTGGAAGTTAGAAGAGCAATGCTTTACAAAAAGCTGTATCTCTGAGATATGTTGTTTTCATTCATTCTCCTCCAACATAAATCTGTTTCCATTGAAACTGAGATGAAAATAGTAGTTTTACAATGCATCATGGGGTTGAATTCTAAGAAACAGCATTTATTCTCTCAACTAAGAAGGCAGCAGGACACCAAATGGTGTCTGGGCTCCAGTTCCAGGGTCATACATTACAGATATCACAAAAAGCAAAATTTCGCTCCATTGGCAGGAACCCTCAGAGTCAAAGTGTGGTAAACACTTGGAGGAAAATTTTCAAATACTCCTGAAAATTCAGAAGAGTTTTGCCCACCTATCAATGAGTTCTGCTTGCAGACAGAAGGATGGTTTTTTTCCTAGTTGGTAGTTGCAGAGCTGCAACTTGAAAATAAAGCTGGGGTCCTTTTGTCCTCACGTTATCATAGGGTCAAGGTACTGGGAGAGCCTTTGCTGGGTCTCCCAGTGCAGCCCCCTGCCTAAAGGGATGATCAGTTATTCCCACACTGCTTCTAACAGACACATGTCCTTTAATCTTCACTGCCAATAATGATCCTGGAGACAACATTGTGCCCACAGTGCTTGCAGTGGGGGCTGTACAGGTGAATGTGAGTAGGTTTTATTAAGCTTCTGATGATATACAGTAGTTCAAGAAAAGGATCCAACACCCTGTTCCTTAGCTCTGTTGGTTTAGAGAGACAAAGAAATCCAAAGAAGAGAGGAAGGAAAGAATAATTTACACTAGCATAGAGCCAGGATTCTGAACACAAAGGTTCTTCTTATGTTGAGTTTTGTTTCAATTAAGATCATACATTGTAATAGTGATCATGGGAGCAGTGCACGACACTTCCTAGCAGAAATCACTCAAATTCCTGCAAGCATTTTTGCAGTATGTAGCTCTTTCAAGCATAATGGTCTCAGATCCACAAATTTACTTCTTGTAAATTATCAAGACTATAGCAGAGAAATTCGGGATCCCAGAAGGAAGATTTTCTTCCTATCATTTCAGTGCCTGTTTCTGTGGCACCACAAAAACCATTCAACCATGTCTTTACCATGCCAGGGAGCTGTGCTAAGACACAAGAGGTGTTGCCCATTTTGAATAGTCCCAGAAGCAAGAGAATAAATCATTCAGATGTTCTAGTTGGGACGTCAAATGGCTGAAGGAACATCCTTTGCGGAGGCAGAAGGCCTAGAGAGGGAGGAGAAGAGACGAAAGGAAGGAAGGTGAAGCGCCTTATTCAGCTGCTTCTGCCAACTTGGATAAGAAAAATATTTACTTCACACCAAGTCAGCAAAAGCATTTCCTGACATCACGCTCCCTGTGACGCTGGGTTTTCTCATCGAGAGCAGCTTTCTAAAAGGCATTTTTAAATATGGGTGCTGGCAGGGGGAATGCATTTAACTGTCTCCAAGCTTCAAGCTGACTGATACGAAAGCACCTAGGCACTTTCCATCAGGGAGGCTCCCTCTGTGCCAAGGGTCAGCTTCACTTACGCAAAACTTACGCTGCAGAGCGAGAGCGCGGGACACGAAGCAGCACAAACCGTCAGCCAAGCAGAGCACCCACGTGCAGAAAGCCAGTCGTGGGTGCCGGATTGAAACTAAACCCTTAGACAGCTTTCCTTCAAGCATTCAAGTCTGGAAGGTGCTTTTGGGTTTTCCTCCTCACCTCCAGGCAAGTCTGTAACCGGGTGCAGCTCAGGGTTGTGCTCTGTCACCTCTCAGCTGCTGTGAACTGACGGGTCTTAAACTCATTAGCGCTGCATGAAACAGCAGTGAAAATATTTCTCTGAGTAAATCAAGCAAAGGGGACCTAGGGCAGGATTTGCCTCTGCTGTTTCTGAAATGTAAGAGGCGAACGGGGACTACACTGCATAGAAAATCTCACCCAGGCAGAGCTGGTTTTACTTTCATGGGACTGGCTGTTAATCAACTCATTTTTTTTCCTTTTATTACGTTTTTAGTGAGAACAGGTGAAGTTTTGCAGTACAGTTGCCTAAACTGCAAAAATATGTTTGCATGATGTGTAGAACTCCAGGAAAACGAGCTTAAGAAAAAACTGTAAATATTTTTAATTAATGTAAACTACTCCACTCACTAGTGAGATTCAGACCCACATTTCACCCTTGCTCCCAAGCCTGAAGTGAGTGATGACAGCGTGGGGAAGGGAAGGAGTGGTGGGTGCCCAGGGAGGGCAGCACTGGCTGCAGGGTCTGTGCAGACAGAGGAGGGGTACACGAGGTGGTCTTGCCAGGGATGGCTTCTGCACAGCTATGTTGTGCCCCTTTCCTCACCATGTTGTTTGGCAATGGCTAGCTTAGGGAGAAATGTGGGCTGCACCTTTCTGAACCTGCGGTGAAGCCACTGTCCTGCGCGCCCCGAGCCAGAGCGGTATTTCTTGCCCAAATTGCAAAGTGGTGAACATCCTCTCTACCTCCCCCACACAGCCATTTATGCAATTATGGCCTATTAGGACACTCCAAAGAGACAAATTATTACGAGTACATGCAGTGCCCTGGATGACCTGAGTGCAATCATCACAGCAGACTTGTGTTTGGTTTTTCAGGGGTGCGGAGCAGTCCTGGCCAGGCCGGACAGCGAATGGCAGCTGCGGTGGGTTTCACCCGGCCGCTGAAGTACGCTATTGCTAACGCATGTCTTGACAGACACATTTAGCAGCCCAGTTCTGACCTGGAAGTGAACCTAGGCCAACTGCACCTTCGTACTTTGTGTTATAAATAAATGGTAGGCAGCAGCACTCCCTTTTTGGGAGATGGCCATCTGTGAAAAACTCTAATGAAGAAAATGAAGACAACTGCTTCCACCAGATCTCTCCATCATGTGCTGATTCTTTTTTATGTTCTCAAACTAGAGGGTTTTTTCCTCCCCTTTTTCTTTTTTCCCTGTTGCTAATGAGCACTTGAGAATTTGATTTAGCTCCTTGGAATGACTGCCACTTACTGCTAGAATGTTAATCTGTCTAAACCCATTCAGCTCCTCTTACTTGGAAGTCAATCACCTGGAGCCTGCATTTCAAAGAGATGCTGGCTAAGGCAGTCACAACAGCAGAGATGTTTTGGGACAACTCCCACAGTTAGGAGTGATCTCAGAAAACTGAGAGCTACTAGACAGCATCAGATTTGTGTTGATTACCTCAGATAAACGGAACTGGAGTCATCCCTGACAAGAGACCAAGAGCACAAATGTGGGGGAGATGGGGAGGCTGTTGAGCTGCAGATCACACAAGGGATGCTGCAGCGGCATGTTGTGTCAGCTCCTCTGGTGGACAATCTTTAGTTCACACCAGAGCATCATCAAATGTGCATTTTAGCTGAAGCATAACCTAGTACCTAGTTTTGAAGTAAACTTTAATTTACTTATTAGTTAGCACAAGCAGTCTGAATGATTGAATATAGCAGCAACAACATAGTTTCAAACTCTACTCAAAGTTTTTCTGCTATGCACTACATTTGTGAACTTAATTCTAATTTTCCATATACTTTGAGAGGAAAAACTAGGAGAAGACAAATAATTTTTCCTTTCTGAAAATTTCAGATGAAAATAATGGATTCAAGCCTCTGCAGTTGCCAACAACACACCCACTGCCAAGTCCCTGAGGGAAAAGCCTGGTACATAGTAGCACTAGCAACTTGCTAAACTTAAAACCATACCAAGCCTGGTACACGGTAGTACTAGCAACGTGCTAAACCTAAAAAGCCATTTTTGTCTTTCTGACTGCCAGGATTATTCCAAGAACAAGATGTTTCCAGGAATGAACCTCTGCTGGAAAACAGAAAGAGCATAAAGTGCAGCCAGGATGCAGAGCTAATATGGCTGCCTGGCTTAATTTTGTGAAGCCAGAAAAATCTGCCCTTGCTCATGTTGTGATCATATAGCAAAGAAAGCACTCTTGGTGAGCGAAGAAATTAATGTCTTCTCCATGTATTAACATCAATGCTCAGTGAAGAGATGGACAGATTGTAAGTACCTGTACACAAGCTTTCTAAACTCCTGTCAGCTGGAGAAGCCATTTTTTTACAATTAGGTCCCCAGTTTATCTTCAACTCACAGAATTTAAACTTATTTTAAAGTTGCAACAATTTCTGTTTGACTTTAATTATCTGAGGTCTAAAGTAAAGCTGGTTTTTGACACACAAGAGTATTCAGAGCTTTTGGCAGTGATGGGGAGATGATAAAGTACAGCTTTTTAATGTCTGGATAAAATAACCAGACCTGCCAAAAGATTCCTTTGGGAGGTGGAGCATGGTGGAGGAAGAGCTATCCTCAGACTTTTCTCCATCTGTCATCACGGCTGAGTGACAGATGAGCACCTCGTACCAGTGAGCCGATGCCTGTGTGACAACCACCTCTCATCCCTCTTCATGGGGGCAGCCACCCTGGGCTCTGAAGCATGGAGGGGACAGCCAGACCAGCCAAGGTATGTTCCCCTGCTAGCACACCCCTGTCCTTGCAGAAGGATTAAAAGACCTTTATTTGGGTTACCCAGAACACGACCATCCTTTAGCCTGCTCCAGCCCAGCGTTTGCTTTCATGAGAAAATGAGGCCCACATAGTTACATTTTGCTTGCAAACGCTTGGAACAAAGCCTGACTCTGAGGGAAGGCACACAGGGGAAAGGCGTGGGGAGTGCTATTAGTATTTTGAATCGTACCTGCATCACTGTGTTTTGCCTTGGGTTTTTTTTTTTTCTGGATTCTCAGAATTTTCTGATGCTTCTGCTTTATCTCTTAAGTAAGCATAGGCACAGATGGTGCTAAAGCTCCTGCCAGCTTAGCTATGTTTTAAGAAGTGCAAAATTAATGACTTTGCCTGTTCAAGAAAAAGCCAGTGGCTTGGCAATTAGACTGGCAAAATAATTGTTTGCCCTCTGTTAGACCATGTACTATCAATAGACTATTTTTACTGTTACAAACCATGCTGGTAAAGAAATACTTCAACTGTTACAAACTACCTCTGTAAGAGGCTCTGCCACTCAACAAATGACACCCTCCTAATGCAAGGAACTGTTTAAACTATCACTCTGCAAGGATATTTGAGGTACCTACATTTTAAGATCTTTAAAAAGTGTGTCAGCCACAGACTTGATCTTTCAATATTTTGCATGAGTCCTGCTCCCTGAAAATAGGGGTTTGTTGTTAAATATGGTCGTCAGTGGCTGGGGTTAAGCTGTAAGCTGATCTGGAATTTTTTTAATAAAGTGCCTATTATTTGCAGAA
Organism: Gallinula chloropus; assembly: GCF_964237585.1. Classification (NCBI taxonomy): domain Eukaryota; kingdom Metazoa; phylum Chordata; class Aves; order Gruiformes; family Rallidae; genus Gallinula; species Gallinula chloropus. Next base: position 14,330,298 of record NC_140092.1, read on the forward strand.
AACTGCTGAGTAAAGCTGTTCATTTATATAATGCCACCTTATATTTAAAAACCATCATAATAGTGTAGAGTTAGGAATACATTTAACCATGAGGTCTTGCAAAAGACATGCACCAGTCAAACTCCAGCGCCCGGTACTGGCACCAGTTAATACTCCAATTGTATGCATGGCTGCTAAAAGAACTGAAACCCCAGTGGAGTCAAACATGATTGCCTGCAATTTTCAGGCATATTCTCCAACCCCGTGGAATTTCAGATATCCTGAAGAACATCAAGATCCAGCAGTCTGAGGTTAAGAGCCTGAATACTGGGAAGTTATCTTCCTGAGTTTCAGCCAACTGAAAACGTCCAGATACAAACTCCTTCCAGCTGAACTTGACGTCTACAGCACAAACTGCTCAGCTGGGGCAGTTGTCTTCTGCTTATACAAACCTCATGTCTGAAAGCTGACCTCACTTGTATGAGCTAAAGAGAAAGGTATTCTGGAAAAAAACTGCTGCTATGATTTTCTTCCATGTGTTCCAGCCTGGAGTTTTGAAATCACGGGCTAAATCCCAGCCATTACCACTGTCAGGAAAACCCAGAGAACGGCTGTGTATGGGAAAATTCCTATATTTGTTCCCACACTGCTCTCCAGTTAGTGGACATTAATCACACTTGCATTGGGATGTAAAACTTCTGGGGTTTAAACAAGCAATGCAAACAGAAACTGGTAGAATCAAGTGATAGGGAAAAGTGTGGCTTTAGAAAAGAAAAGCCTAAGAATCTTCTTATTCTAATTGCTTACTTCCCAGGAGTGAAAGGCATTAAAAAATCCAAAACCAACCACCAAAAGAAACTTTGAGAAGGAAGCCATCTGATTCCAGGGAACAACGAATGGAAAAAAAGGAAAATGGTGTAAAAGTTACAAGCTTGAAAATGGATGTTTAGAGGACTGGAGTGAGTCACCAAGCAGAGAACCCCAAGACCACCCACCACTCTTTGAACTGTCCAGAGAGGCAGTGGTCACCACCCAGAGGTGCTCTGCATGGGGACATGAGAAGACCAGGTGCAGGCACAGGCCCACAGCCATCAAGGTGTCCCACACAGCCTTCTCCTCCTGGTGGCATGTGTGACCAGCCTGGCCAGGGCCAGGAGGAGGCTGTTGAGATGATGCTGCTGCCAGATGCAGGTTCCTTATATCCCTTACAACAGGATGAGGAAGCCTTGTTGTTATTAAGGGCCCAAATATCCCTTTAAACCCTTTGGCAAGCCACATAGTAGCCCTTTTGTCTGGTGTTATCCCAGGTAAACCCACCACTGTGGTGACATCCTATTAACTCCCTGTATGAAATGATAGGACAGGCTTCCTGTTCTCCTGCTCCGAGTTGGGAGGAACTAGAAGAGGCAGATGCAAATTTAAAACCTTTTTTTCCTACCCCCTCCCCTATCTGATTTTGAGAGTGAACATCGGCCCTGTTTGATTGATGGCAATGCAGAGCTGCCTGTGGATATGAACTCTTCAGCAGAAAACGAACTCTGACAATGTAATGCTGAGGCCAGAGAACACTTGTTGGATTTACACTCCCTGTATTTAATAGAAAACTGGTAACCCCCCACTATTTGCATGGCTATTTAAGGCAAGCCTATTAAGTTACACTTAATAGTGCTATGCAGAATCAGTATAACTCATGAACTTCAGCTTCTACAGAAATAACCTTGTCTTCCTCATAATGAGTCATATGGTAGAATAGTGACATAATTCATTTAGGTGACGTGGCAATTGAAACCAAGGGTGCTGTGCTCCTTTGCCGTTGCAGGTGGTGTGCTGTATATGCAAATCGTTCTCACAGCACTCAGCTTTTCTGAAAAGCCTCTGTGGTTAGTTACTGCTGGTAAATGCTAATCCCTGGGGGCAAGAGTGGAACAGAAGGAACTCTGCTTTGTGCCTTCCCTTAAAGCCTCAGGAACAGAGGATACACTGAGTCTCAAGCCCCAGATGCAAAGGGCTGCTATCAAATAGGACTGGATCTCAGGAAAAGAAGAAAAAAAGAAAAAAAAAAAAAAAAGAGTATCTTGGTATTTCCTTTACAAAAGCCTTACAGTTATCATAGTTTGTTTTTTCTGCAGCACATGTATTCAGTACAATCAGGCAGCCATTCCTATAAAATACATGAACAAAGGAATTCAGAAATATGGCTCTCATGAAAGGCTTCAGACAAACCAAGCAGGTGAACAAAAGCTCAGTAAGGCCCTTTTTGGCCTGATAGCTCTCTTCATAGATAGACAGGCTTTTGTTTAGGTTCTTGGCATTTTGCAAGGGAATAAAAGGGTTCTAATATATAGGAAATCTAGAAGCTGGAGTTTTATTTCTTTTTAAAAAAACATTTTTAAAGCATTCCAAAGCATTGACTGGGTACAGATCACCTCACTTACATCAAAGAATGGAAATACAGCTATGCAAAAAATCCCTCCACTGTAGCAAAACATGTTTCCAGTGTTGCAAACTCATCATTGTATTAAACAATAGTGTCAAATTCACCAGCTAGAGCAAGCATTTGTAAAGTATTTGGGGAAACATCAGTGAAAGAAAAACACAAGATGTACAAGACATAGGGACCTCTCTTAAATTACTTCTGAGATCTGTCAAAATTACACTGTTACCAGTTTTCTTTTTTTTTTTTTTTTTTGTTGGAGTTGGGATTTTGCAGACTGTATTTGCTCTTCTCAGAACTTTCAGCTGGCTTTAAGCTAATGATGTGCTTATTTTTGATGAACAATAGGGAAAACTTTTACCCAGCAGCATTATTTGGCTTCTTTTGTGTTGGTCGTGTGACAAGTAAGCTATTCAATGTCAGCTCTCTTATGGATCCCACGGATCCAGCAGAGTAGCCAAGGCCTTATGACAAACCCTGCAGCATCCTATACAAAAGTTGAGAAGGTAAATAAAACAACTGTTGTAGTCTATTGGAAAAAGAGCATGTGCTGAGTCTACCACTGCCAGGCAAAACAGGTCCAGAAATTCTGTACCTTTTCTCCACATATATAGTAAATTAGCAAATCTATACAATGGAAGGCTTTGGAAGTCTTGAATGAAGAAAACCATGTTGGTAAGCCAAAAAATTACAAATGCCTCAGTGTGAGGGTCTCACACAATTCTTCATGAACTTTGGTATCTGTCTGAATCCTCAGAACAGGATGATTTTCCTGGAAATTAATTGTTTTGGTTCCAGTTTGAAGAGCAGCTGTCATTCAGCTTTGGCAGTTCAGCCAGTGCTGCCCAGTAGGGGAGCCGTCCTGGCAGAGGAGGGGACACCCTCCATAAGACAGATGAAGCAGAGTGGTGGGGGAGCCTCCACAATGCCCCTATTGTACATTACAGACCATCACAATGGCCATGTGGATTCTCCTGCTCAGCCACATCTTGCAGGTGAAGCCATTCTAGAAAGCAGAATGTGTAAATGCATAAAATGTACATAGAGAGGTGAAAATCCTTCTCTGCCTCAAGGTATCACTCATGGTCACACACAGTCTATGGGGCTTTGCCAAATGAGTACTTCCACACATCCTTGAGCAAGTCAGCTAAGCTCCCATTTATTGTTTCCTCATCTATATACTGACATAATAGTACATGAACTAGTAGTATAACAGTCTTTACTTGCTTAAGGGGTCGTTACGTGGTCCAATCTAGTGAAATTCTGTCATAGTATAATGCGCACTGACCATTCCTGAATTTTGATTTAAAGTGTCTTAATTATTTCTAAGAACTGGCCAGGTTTTTTAAGTTACAAAGCACTTGAGGACTTCCAGGTGTTATATGAAAGACTTGTTTTAGGCTTCAAATTCACATCTTTGTGTTCCTGAGATGGTGTAAAGCAGTCAGAAAGTCCTCTGGAACAGACAGCCATTCACCTTATTACAGATACATCCTCCCACAAAATCACGCTGGTTGCAGTACACTTATCACCCACCTTCCACAGAACAAGTAATTAAAGATAAAATACATGCCAGGGTCTCACAGGTTCTTGAGATCCAGAGCTGCCCAGGTACCACTGTAAGCCTCTGGTTCCATGTGCTTTTTTTCCAGTAGTGATGCAAATGTAAGCAATTCATCCCACTTCTTCCATTTCTGGTGCTAGTTTCCAGCCCCCATAGACAATTTTAGATTCGCAGGCCTAACTGATGGGACTGTATCATTGTGGGAATGAGCACCCGGGAGATGGAGGGAGAGGGAGCTGCCTGCACCAGCACAAGTCAACAAAAGTATCCTTAGAACCACAGCCTAAGGGATGACATGATCTTTCTTCCACTCCCTTTTTTGGCTACAATGAGCAACATGGAAGCACTGACACCCTTTGCTTCCGTCTTTGCTTGACCACTTCTCTTCTTTCCCTCTCCTTCCATCCTGCCTGTATCCAGGAAGAGTACATTTAAATGCAAGGAGAATTTAAAACACATATGAACACAAGTATCCACAAGTACCTTTTTTTTTTTTTTTTTAAAGTAGATGTAAAGAAAGAAAAATTGAAATGAATACTTGGTCCAATCCAAAATTTCCATTCCAGTGGAGATGCACTAGTTTGAATCAGAATTTAAGACAATGTGCAATTTAACTTTCTCTGTTCAGGTAATTCTGTCTTGCCACTTTCAAAACTTTTCTAGAAATAAAATTACTACCCAGCATATACTTGACTGGTGAAATAATATGAATCCCCACCTTGTTCTTCTACGCTGTTGAACAATGGTCTTTTGTCTGATATTAGAAACTCTTAAGAGAGTTCACATATTAAGAGAAAGCTATAAAAAACTGTGATGAGATCATGCAGATATACTTCACTAGCAGCAGATCCCAGAAAATTTGCATGTACAGCTAAACTAGGCCTGCAGATTCCCCAGACCGAAGTAATTGCCTACAACTGGCCTCCAGTTTGTATAAGCTCAGTGGATAGGTTTGTCTTGGTTCTTCAAAAGAAAAGCTTCTCCTACTTCCTAAGGTGACATTTGAAAGATGCATTTGAATGGGAACCTGTTTCAGCCCATTTTATCATGAGATCCAGAATTTACTGATGCTATTTGGCATCATTAACAACTCCTTTGTGTATCACAAAGCCTCTGGAAATCCATGCAGGACTAGTTCTAGTCCAAGACTTCAAAGTGCTGTGGTTCAGCCCCAAGCAGTGGCTGAGAAACAGACAGAGCCTCCATGGGTTGCGATAACAGCTCGGAACCCTACCTTTTCTACCACATCCAGGTTGCACTCTCCTATATTAAAAGCCACCACAAAGAACCCTCCAAAGCAGCGGCATGCAATATTAGGCCTATTAGGGACACAACCTAGATTGTTTAAGTGTGAAAAATGAGGAGCTGCTGGTGTCCTGCCTTACTATCAGAGGAGAAAGGGGAGTTAAAGGATTTTCTGAAGGAACCGAGTTGCGTGGCAACATGCAGCACTTGTTACCTGTAAACAAAAGCAATTAGTGACAGAAGCAGGCATCAGGCTCTGCGGCACGGGGAGAAAAACAGAGAACAGGGACAACAGCAGGAAGCAAAAATACTCCACTGCAGCACAAAAGGGGAGAAAAGGCCGACATACACCAAGTACCTCTATGGATTTGCTTTCTGCGAACGAGAAACAAAGGGAAATGCTTTGATGTTCAGCTTTGTGGATCACTAAAAGCATCCTGGGAGTCACTGTAATTGTTACCTCCAAGTTCCACCCAAACAAGTAATGCTCTGCCTTCTCTTCACATTAGGAAGGAGTGGTCTGCTAGCTTTGCAGAATAAAAAACAACCCAAAAACCCCAAGAGGCATGTCAATAGAAATGATGCCCAAAAAGTGCATCTGGAAAGTTCAGTAGGGATTATTGTTAGGTGTATTTTAAGGTTTTACTTAGTAACAGGCAGCATTTCAATGACTCCTACCTCACTAGCAAAGCATACATGCATGTGTGACTGTTATGGTTTACAGAATACATAAGCAATTTTAATAGTTTTTAAGGACATGTCTATATTTTTGAAATAGCCACCTTTATACTGCTCATGATGTCAGAGCAAAAGCTAAGTGCAAAAGTGCAAAAGTTAAGCCAGTTCTTGAAACCACCTTTTCTGGTTAGCTACCTGGGTACCCACCCAAACAGAATGAAAAGAAATGCTAGCAGGGATTTTAATTGTGGTTGCTACTTTGAAAATATTAATGTGTGACTCGGCTTCAGAAGTCTGAAGAATAATAGCTTTGCTCTTAAGAAAAACTTGAAAAATGAGCTGAGGTACAATCCAGATTGGTTATGATTCCCCAAGAGTAATGTTACAAATAAAAATAACCCCAAGCCCAAATATATTATTAATTACCTATCAGGGAGCTAAAGGGCACATCGTAAATGAAGATAATGAAAAACTTTAGTAAATACACAGCAGTAATTTATCATTTGGGGGTGAGGGGAGGAGGAGAGGATTAGGGACTCTATCATTGAGCAGACCATTGTGCAGAGATACTCCATTAAAATATACTAATCTCTCTTATTCTAGCAAGAAATGCCAGAATAAGGCCCTGCTGCAGATGGAGCTGCCCATTTACGACACGAATCTGTATGAAAACACTTCTGCTATTCTTTTGCTCAGTATTCAAATGAAGCAGTTCTGCTTTTTTAGATCAGCCCGTTTGGTTACGAGCTTGGGCAACATAACAGCAGATACACATTTGAGGCAACATTTCTGCATGAATTTGATACCATTGACTGTAAAGTTTCCTGCTCCATTTCCAGCATGAAAAGACACAGGGATTATTTCCTTAACAACATTTCCAATCAACAATGATAATTTAAAATGTTAGTCCATTAATGTATATTTTGTTGCCTTTGAGAAATTGAGCTAGAATCAAGCCAAACACAGAGGTTATCTGACATTTGATGATAAATTGCTTATCTTTTAAAATCAAACACTACAGTATACTTATTTATATCTACTTATATTTTTTTCAGCCATGAAGAAAACTTGCTTTCTATTTACATCCACATCTATTTTTTATAATTAGAACATCATTGATGAAAATATTTGTCCAATCCCTGGGCATATTTAAAGACCAAGTTTGGAATCCTTATTCTTGATTAAAATCTAATAAATAATTATGTTACATAGATGGATGATTACTGACTGCAGACCCACCAAACCTACATATATTCGAGCTAAATCCATTGAGCAGGATCACTGCTCTTAATAGATCCTAAAGCAAGTGGAAGCCATACTCAAATGAAGACACAACTTATGCCACCTTTCAGGCTGGAGATAAGGTGGTAGTTGAAAAAATGCAAGTGATAAAAGGGGAAGAAAAATCCCTTTCTTTGTAGTCTGAACAGTGTGGCAGACAAGTTTTGTGTCAAACAAAGGAAGGGCTCCCAGAAAAATGAGTTTGAGGAAGATAATGGTGAATTCATCCCTTGGCAGTCAGACTGTGTCCCTGCATTTCCTAATGGCATGTTACCTCAGGCAAAGAACTTGGAAAAAGTGCAGTTGCTGAGATTTTAAAGAAGTGCAGCTAGGTGACCAGAAGCAGTGCAATTCCTTCCCAGTAATATCAAATGTAAATCCACATATTTTTTCTTGCTATTTTCAAATGCCTGTGTTTCAATGCCTAACCTCTGTTGTGTGTATGTGGTTATCAAGGGTGCAGCTGCGCCAGATTTATGCCTCAAGCTGCACCCTTCCCTTTCCAGCTTAAGATTCTAGATTGAAGATTATCAGAAAAGTTATGAAAAAAGGATGCCAAAACCACAGGATCTTCAGTTTCCTACTTGAACTCAAATATCCACATCAGTTTCCCAACATTTTACATTCATTGGGATCTTGGGCAGACAAATGGGAATTGCCTAGAAAAGCCCCAACATTTGTGCAGCCACATCTCCTTACATCATCTCCTCACACCAAAGTGTTGTGATCCCAGCAGAGACAGCCTAGCTTCACATTTTCTGCCTTTTCAGTTCAAGACTTGCACAGCTCCACAGGGACTGGTCCCAGCCTGGGTTCTCTGTGGTTATCCTGTGACTCTGTCCCACTTCCACATATCAAGGAGCTCTAAAAAAATCACTATGTTCATAGTGACACAGGCTAAAACTTTAGCCTTTTGATTAAAAGGAGGCAAACTAACATTATTGCCTAGTCTGGCTTCCAGAAAAAGCTCTGGCTTTGCCTTACTCATTTACTGAAAAGGAAATTTCTCTGTCCCAAACTGATGGAAACATTTCCTGACAGTAACAACTCTGTGACACAAGACCCACATAATTTAATTCCCAGTGAAGTAGTTGCTAATGCATTTTTGGACCATGTGTTGAAATAGGTAGATAAGACATACTTCATCTGAGTAAAATTCTGCTACTTTTTTATCTGGATTTAGGAGCATGTCAGGCTGATATAACCAGTAGATAGAAGAGAAGGAGGAGAGCATGGTTGGAAATTAATATATTCTACAAACTGTCATGTTGACTCTCACAACTGTGGCCCCAGGGTTTTGAGGATGCGTTGAGCAAACCATGTGAAAAAGCCTGTTTCAGAGCCAGCACCAGCTGTGAAATTCTGAATTCATATTTAAACCCAAACTTTGCTAAAGGATAGATATGGGTATTTTCTACCTGGCCTGGAGGCTGCTTCTGCTCTACAGTTTCGATGCACACCTTATGAAGGAGGTAGTAGTGTAACAGCCTATCCCAGAACGAGAAGCTCTATACCAGGGCTGCACAGATAGCATGTTTATAAAAGGTGTTTAGGGCAAAAAACACAGTGTAAGTATCTAATTATCATGGGCCCCAAACCAATTAATATTCATTCTTTGTACATGAATGCCAAATGCTTTTTAGGATTTGGCCAGTTATTTTTGCCTCCATTATGGTGCCAAGCTTGGTGAATGAAAGATAGTACATCTCAGTGTAACAAATGCTTAATGAGAGAGGGAAAAATATCACTGTGACACTGCACAGCTTGAGAGAGTAATGGAAAGCAAAGATAATAACCAAACCCGCCAGCAAAACCCAACCAGCGGGAAGTTATGGGATAAACCTGATAAGAATAAGGCCCACATCTTACAAAGGGCTTTGCACTTGCTTCACTTTAAGCATGCAAGTCGTCTATTTGCTGCTGTTGTTACCCAGGTCTACTTGCATTCCTACTACCCCACAAGTACAAACGTGCTTGTGGACACAAGGGTAGGAATGAAATCAATCCACAAAACCCCCCAATAACTTGCCTGGGGATCTAATCCTGACTGAGAGTACTGCATTAGGAAACACACTTTCATGAAAAAGAGAAAGGGTACAGACCAAGATAAAAGGGTATAGACCAAGAAATATGTAAAATGAATACATTTTAGTAATGACATAGAACAATATACAGGCAAGGTAGGGGGAAATTACATACTGAAGAGATGTATAAATTATAAAGTTATAAATTATATACGTTATATACCTTTAAAAATAAATTATATACTTTCTAAAATTATAAAATTTATACTGAATAGATGTATGAAGTTCCCTTTATCCATAATTAAATATCTATTAACATGCAGAGTCAATTCATTCAGGCTGCCATTTTAATTTGCTTATGTCACACTATAGAGTTTGTTTAAAAATTCTGCAATAAAAATTAAAAGCTAAACAAACCTGTACCTTCCCTTTCAACCATATCCATGCCTTTCTAGCTGGATCGCACAGCTATCATGTATGCAGTTGCTAATGACTGACTGCCAAAACAAAAAGAATCTAGTGTTAATGAGTACCCAATGTCAGGCCCCGGCAAACACTTTCTAATTGCATGATAGAGCTTTAACTCCTCTGCAAAACTAAGACTAAATGTAAGACTAATAGCAAATGTGTCTCTCATAAACGTCTTACATTTGACCTGTTGTACAGTAGCATAGACAAAGGGGAATTTGCCTTACTAATGATCACAGGTATTTTTCTTTAGGATTAAGTTTGAGAGAAATTGGCAGGATTGTTCCTACAACTCCACTTGCTGGACGAGCAGTAGAGATGCAGGAAAAAAAAAAGTAGAATAGAGTCGCTCCCTGCTCTCTGTGCTGTAAGCAATTGCCAAGATCAGTCATTTTCCGGAGCTGAATGAAACCTTTCATCATTTAATAAAGGGAAATGCCTGAAAATATCTGCAGCCATAATGCAGAACTAAAATAGCATGGTTATATGCCACCAGTCCTTATGGAAGGAAAAATGTTGCCTTCTGGCTTGCATGCTTGTTAAATAATCTGAGATGACCCTATAGTGAGAAAAAATACCAAAATGCACTGATAATTACAGTGATTTACACGTTAGTCACTATCAGTCCAGACATTCACACAGATCTCAGATGACTAGTTGAAAAGCAACTCAGAAGTCAACATCCGTATTACAGCTATTGACCTCACAATAATGCTACTGTCATCAGTGGAACCCCAAATGTTGACCCTTTTACCCAATCAGCTATTTGAATCTAGTTAAATTTCAGTTCATGACCCTCAACAAGGAAGAAACAATGTCTCAGAAGTTTCTCTCTCAATTAGCATTGTGATTTCTGCTCTATTTCAGAAATAGCACACCCATGGGGTTTTGTTTTTGGATTTTTTTTTTTTACATTTAAAATGTTCTTAATGGAAATGGTGGCAAAAAGTGCTGAGCTGCCAGTCCTGAAGGTTGTTACATTCAATTTATTCAGAGGAAAACACATCCAAAACCTAGCCTTAGCTCTGCCATACTACATTTTAAAACCTTCAGTAAATTATTTTCTCCTTTGGAAAACTGCATTTAAAGCTACTGATGCAGGAATTCTAAACTGATGCTATTAGTTCAGGTCCTCCTCTATCTTGGTATATTTTCCTGAGGTGTTCAAATACCGAGAGACCCTTTGCACGCCTGCTAGTTTTAAGTCCTCACATAAGCATTCTTTCTGTGATAGAGCTTGCAACGCTTTCTTCCTCCAGTGTGGTCAAGCTAGAGAACATTATCTTCTTTACCAGGATGCTGCTGGTGCATGATGAGTTTCTCTGCAGTCAGTGCTATCTTTTCGCCTATATTTGCCACTGACTTCTTCACAGGTCTACAAAATCTAATTTAAAAATCTAATTAAAACAGTTTCTCTGCTGCTGTAAAGCTGGGCATATTCATCCCACCAGAGGCACAGAAGAAAGGCTATATAATGCTAACCATATTATTTTTCTGCTGGTTTTGTTATAATTATTAGCAACTCAGCAAGTGAATGTTTTGATATATTTCTGTGATTTAAATAGTAAAGGCATCTGTAAAACTATAAGGGGAGGTGGATTTTCTAAATTTAATGCTAAAATGTTTCACATCCAGCAAGTTGAAGAACACTTAAATTAAATGATAAATCTTTCACTCTAAATAAGACCAAGCTCTTTGTTAAAAGCCCCCCAGTGAAAGATATGGTAGAAATCAGTCACCAAATATTCTCAGAAAAAATAGCAGAAGTTCACAATGCTACAGGTCCCAGCTGTGTGTTACCCTCTCTGAACGTGTGCCCCTCTCAGTTCTGCTCATGGAAGGGAATATACGGACATTTTCTATGGTCAATGCAAAACCCTGCAGCTTTGCTTGAACCACTGTGCACAACAGCTTAAATTAAGCCATCAGACTTTGCACTGACGTGGCTGAGTAGTGTTCATGTCTGCCATTCTACCGGTGGTATCTGGCAGAGGCAGTAAACCCAGGGTGAGAGGTGTGGTAAGAAGGCTCTAGCTCTAACTCATCTGTTACACCATGTCTAAGCCTTGCTTTATTTTTGTGACGGCTGTAGGAGATGTGCCCCTACAAACTACTGGTTATATGTAAGAGACAAAAGGAGAAGCAAGGGCAAGAAAAATGAGGCTGTAGACTGCTTCCCATTTGTCCTGGGTACTAGTAAAGAAATGCTGGACTTTGCCTGAAGTGAGCTGACAACACATGAGTCAACAAGGCAGATGGGTTGAGGACATCTCTCATGCAATGACAGCTTCTCAGCATAGCTTAGAACTTGAAAACGTGGTGAGGACCTGCAGTGTTGTAGTTCCAATCCATGCACATCACATACATGGAAACACCTTTATATTGCTGCACACAGGTTTACATACAATGCAAGCAGGAACCCCAGTGCCTTTGTGCCACGTCTTTCATTGTTCACCAGTTTTCCCCTCAGGGCTAGAGTAAGGCAAAAACCCCACAGCAACACCGCGGGGAGTCACCTTGCCTACACCGGAGCTGGTCTGGAAGTGAAGAGGGAATAGCTGTCCAAGCAAAAGCCCAGGCCTCTTGCTAAGGCAGAGCCTCCCAGACCGGTGTGCCGGGACTTGGCCGGGAGGTGGCAATGCAGAACTGGAGACCATGCGTGCTCTTGAGGACAGGACGAGCATGTGCAGGTGACAGCTCTGCATCCAAGCTGACTAGAGCTCCTGCATGCCCAAGTGTATGCAGAGTGAGTTGTTCCTTGCATTTCCCCATGCATACTGCTGCAGGTGACAACTTTTTTTCCCTAGATTCCAAATAGTCTGATTGAACTAGTTAACACTCAGTACTTAGCTACACAATGGTCTCTTCAATACCTGAGGAGTTTGCTGAACCAGCCAATGATGCTGCTCCGTCTGATAAGAGGTGATATTTTTTCACAGCAATTGAAGTAATGGCAATGAATCAGAAATCCAGGACAAAAGCAGATTGGCATGTGGTGCTTGAGAGGCTCTGACTACATTCAGCTTAGTCAGAGATACGCTTCATGATTTTTATCATGTTTGAACATTATGTTCCAAACATGAAAAAGTTGGTTCTGCAGTTTTCAGTGCAGGGCTGAATCCAAACAGTAACACCAGGAGTCACAACAGTAATTCAGTCGCAGATGAAGTTTGAGTTCTGGACTTCACAAGTTGTCCCTAACTCCACTTTCACAATGTGCTGTCTCTCCAGTCACAGTTTCTTAACAGTGAACGAGATCTTACCAAAATGTGTGCTTTTCTATTCTCAGAGATCACAGCTGTCACTCACTCCTTTGATCCAAGACTTTCAAAGACATGGGGAAATTTTCTTATTTGACTCCAGGGCTTCAATTCCAACTGGGAGAGAAATAAAGACAGAACAAGGAGAATTTGGATATGCAGTGTTAATGCAATCAGATAACTGAGCTTTCTGATCAAACGTTGCCAAATTGACCATGTCATCTATTGAATTCATAAACAACTTTTGCGTAGTAAATTCAATGTAAAGTTGCAGGATTTTATTGTAACTTAAAAAAAATAGATCTGTATTACTCTGGCAAAGTTCAGTTTGAGAATATTTTTTTTCCTCTGGAAATTCTTTTTATGCTAAGAAGTAGCTGACAGCATATTTCCATTTACAAATACTTCATTTGAGGTGTCAGGATGTGTGACCAGAGTTCTGCAAGATAAGGAGTCTGAACACTGCCAGGAAGTACTAGAAATATAGGAAATTCAGCACCAGAATCAGATCAGGTTTTAACTACCACTAATTTTTCTCATGGTTGTAGTAAAACAACACAGCTCACTGCTAGAAATCTAGATCAGAAAAGGAGCCTCCTATCCCATAGCTGTCCTCTCTACACATCCCAGGAGCTTCTGCATAACAGGGAGTTACTGGTGTGCAGAAGCAGCCAAGTATCAGAGCTGAAATCGGTAAAAGAAACATGAGACTTTTGGTGTAAGTTCTGCATGTGTCGCTGGACTTCATGCTGTGAACTTGAAAGACAAACTTGAGAGACTAAACCTAGAAGGTTTCTCAGGAGTAATCTGATGCCTGTTGGAAAGTCAAGGTTTGGGTTCATCATTGGAACACCACTGAAATGAACATCATTATAATTATTACTCATTTTCACTGGTATAACATAAATCAAAAGTTTTTCTAATTACGTGGCATGAAACTGCTGGGTGAATATCCTCAGGCAAAATTAAAATGCTTTTCATTTGTTCTAGCAACCATTATTAGTTTTCCTAACTGTCAGTCATCTGAATGATTATCTAAGAAAGGATGCTACTCCATGTAACAAGGGCACGTTTCATTCAAACCTTTAGCTCATAGAGTTTCAACTCAAGTTCGGTGAGTTAATGTAGTATTATTCTGTGTCCAGGGCCTGCTATGATCAGTAATAACCTACCCAAACCAAGAGGAACTGATCTGAATGAACAAGACAGGGATATAATAAATTAGAAAAGAAAGATTAAATAATCAAGACTCTTCATGTAACTTAAATTTAAATCTATTTACGATCTTCATTCAGAAAAAGGTGCTTAGACTTTCAGCCCTTTATTTTCCTTTAATTGATACTTCTCCAGATTAAGAGGAATTCAGAAACACATATGAAACTGCTGTCAGGAGGAATAAAACCTCAAAATTACCAATAAATACGTTGACATCAAACAATCAGTGTTTTATTCATCTCTTTAACAAGATGAAAACTCAGGGCCCTGCAGTCCTTCTGTTATGATTAATGCTATGACTGAAGGTTTTAACCACTGAAAGACTACAGCAGCAACAACCTTCTGTGTCATTTTATAAGCTAATGTTATGGTATCCTTTAATGGCATAGCAGAATGAATGCTTCACAAAAAACTTAGAACATGTAAAGCCTTGGAAAAAGGAGATGGATGAAAAATGCAAAAATACTCTCAATCTTTTATTTTCTCATTCTTTTCTTAATATTTTCCCATTAGTTTCCTTGTAGTATTTTGAGGAGAAGCATTTCCTTCTCCTATGAAAAGTATCACATCTAATTCCAACAGTCTCTGCGGGAAGCCATAATGTTTGAGATTGATTACTAAGTTGTGAAATGCTAATGTACACAATGTTCTTTGGCTTGAACCAGACCAGCATACAGATGCAGAATGAGTGAACTTTTAAATGGAAACCTGATGGCTGTTTTGATTTAGGACAGATAAGCACACTGCTATTTCTGTTTAGGAAAGTTTTGCTCAACATGATCACGGTAGCGTGCAATGGGATTCAACAACCCTAGCTACTTATGTTAATGAATTTAACCACTCAGAAAATACAACCCTATCACAAACATCCACGGAGTAATGTGAAAAGCAAATAAGCCACGAAGTTGAGTGAGAGATACACTCAGGTCAGTCCTCGGTGAGAACACTGAGAACTGCATAAATCTTTCAGTGCTAAAACCACAGGGAAGAAAATTGTCTTCTTCACTCCATGTTGGACATCCCCATATGGAACTGATGCCTTTGGCCTGCATGGGAACAACTAAAACCTATCAGCACCTTGTGAAACTAGCTTTCTGAGCCTGTAGCTTGTATGTCTCTGTCTACTTTGACAACGTGCTGCTTACATCAGGCACATGCACTGTTAATACGAGGCTATTATTAGATGCCTGAAATCAGTTGGAAGGCTGTGTTTTCTAAAGTGTACTCTGTTTTACAGAGGACTTAAACACTGTAGGGTAGAGGCTAGGAAAGTGCCAGACTTTTTATCAGGTCACTGCTTTTATTTTAATTAGGTCACAACTAGGAATACAAAGAGAGGAAAGGATAGGCACTGTGGGGACAGGCTCAGAGCCTTAGCAGTATCTGTCCTATTACACAACAAAAAGCCAAGGTTGAAAGCCATTGGGGTATGCAGGTTACTTGTTTTAGAGACAATAGGTTTAAAAAAAGCCACTAATCTGAGATGTGTCACAAGGCACCCAGCACCATATTCCAATTTCAGGTTATGTCCTGAACAACATTTAACTCCAGCAAAAGACCAGAGCACATACCACAACCCAAAATTCCTCTTCTTTATCCTCCTACTTTAATGAATACTCTTAGGTTGCCTCTGCTTGTTGTGTGAATTAGATTACTTTAATCTCTAGTAGGAAGAACTGTTTAATTTCTGCTTGTTCATTTATAAGAAAACGTAACTGTGACTTGTCAGAACAAAGAATGTGCCTTTTCATTATCTCTGTTCACTAGGCATTGGCAAAAACACAATGGTCATACTAAAAAACTTGTCAATTCATGTTATTAACAGACTGCTTTGTTATTATTGCTGGAAAATTGTGACAAAGTATTCAGAAGAGAAAAATGGCCAATTTCATGCAAGGGCACTTATCTAGTGAGCTGCAAATGGTAAAAAGCAATGGGAGCACAGTGTGTTTCTTACTCCTATGACTGCATAATAGATCAAGCAACCTCATCCCCAGCCAATGATTTGATGACACATATGCACCACCACAATAGCCGCATTGAAATGGTATTAAGAAACACTTTTCACAAATCTGTTTCATGTAAAATACATTTGAGAGGGAACTGACTGATTTTGTGAATAGGGCTGAGTTAATTCTGAGACATAAAATGCTTGGTGGCATTCTAAGGAGGGTTACACTTGTGGCTTTCTCTACAATATTCTTATCTGCAAAGAAGTTCCAGAGATTTCTGAAACAGGACTCAGGTTTATCAGCAGAGAAAAATATATACAGGCACCATGATGAATGCTATTAATCAGACAGATGTCCTGTAACAAACAGGTGTATCTTAAACTGCAAAGTCAGCGTATTGACATTCAACTGAGACTTGGCTCTTGGATGAATAATTTTCAGTAGGCAAAGAAAGCAGGAAAGTCATGAGAAAGATGCTCATTTTCTGCCTCAGTTTATAGGTAACAGGCTGATTCCATAAAATCTACTGGCTGATGACAGGATTTCTTCCAATCTGTGCCTCTGTGTTGAGGCCTTGAGCCCTGGAAGTATGAATCTCCATCTTTTTAAGCTTTACAGTTGTTTTTTTTAGCACTGCCCAAGACATATTGAAAACTTTTAAGAGATACATAAAGATAGTCTTGGCTGAAAAGAATGCTGCTAGAAGATAGCGAGTCACAGGGAAGACCACTGAACGCACGGCTTGTCTGGTGCAACATCAGGCGCGGGACCACTGTATAAACAGGCAGAGTTGTAAGAGCTGTTTGATCTGGCAGATACTCTTAGTTTTTGAACTAAGGGGCTGGAGCCTCAGTTGGAGACAGAAGGAATCTGAAAACTGGAATTCTCCAGGAAAAGGAGGAAGATTTAACCAAGCTCAGACGGATTCTTGGGCCTATGTTTATAAATATCTTAAGTATGGGATGCAGGGGGAATCAGCCAGCCCCTTTTCAGTGCCCTGTGGAGACAGGACAAGGGGCAATGGCTGCAAGCTGGAGCACAGGAAGTTCTGCACCAACATGCGGAAGAACTTTTTCACAGTGAGGGTGACAGAGCCCTGGGACAGGCTGCCCAGGGGGATTGTGGAGTCTCCTTCTCTGGAGATATTCAAGACCTTTCTGGACGCCTATCTGTGCAATATGTGCTAGGGAGCTGCTTTGGCAGGGGGGTTGGACCCGATGATCTCTCAAGGTCCCTTCCAAACCCTGCAATTCTGTATTCTGTAAATGCTATCATTGATTGTGCTAACAATAAAACTAAACACAGTAAAGTATGTGCTTGTGGACATTAGCAGCTTTTGTGTTCACTTGGTTTAGGCACACAGATACCTTAATGTCTCACTCAGAGTTTACCTTAGCCTTGAGATGTGACTCTCACAGAAAGGGCAATTTCAGAGGAGACATGGACTGCAATGAATTTGGATTTATGGTAGAACCAGCTTGCACAGATTTGTGGTCTCTGTAACTGAAACTCTGACATCACAATAAGAGAGATATCAGTAATGGAGTGGAGAGCTGGAGCACGGAAGGGAACAGGTGCAACCCCACACCACCAGACTTCCCATGTAACTGGATCCTTACAGTTTTCTTGTGAATGGAATGAAAATTATTTGGAACAATTGGCAGAATGAACTAAGGATGTCAAAGCTGACACTGCAGGTGGATACTACCTTGGCAGAAGCATGGGGCAACAAAGCCTGATCCTGTATCACTGAACTCAGCAAGAGTGTTTAAATTTAGTTCAGTGGGTGCAGGTGAAGAATAGAGCGTGCCACTTCTTTGCACCTGCTCAAGTTGTCCTAGACATTCAGATTGTCTTGGAACCTAAGTTACAGGAGAAAGGAGGAAAACAAAGTGTTATGCATCACTTTAGACATGTTCCACAAAAAAGGTACTAACAAGGCAGGTTATAATTTTATTTGCAACTGTGGTGACATGAGCAAATCTTTTGAGCTTCAGTTCGTTATGCATTTATAGCTTCAGGGCTTTCCATTGTGTATAGATGTGCTTACCTTTGTACAAGATGGAAATTAAACGAGTTGTTTATGTCACTAAAACCTGAACATGTTGTCCCTGACAGGTGAAAGAATGTTCTTTCTTACACCTTGCCAAACTGCACGACTACTGCTTTTTGGTGTCAAATTATCTGACTGTGCTTTACTTCTCTGAACTGTACCTCCTTTATCTTCCTGGCAGACATCTTTGCAATTTTATCAGTATATACATAAATCAACGTTGTCTTGCAGAAATGGTTTCCATGGAATGTATGCACTACTTTTGTTTTTCTGGAGAAACTATAAACAATGGCAACTGAGATGATTTACATGTTAAATCCTTACATTTGAGCTGCAATTAGATTACACAGGGAAATATTTGTACTGGCAATTGTTCTCCAGTTCTTAAATTCAAGTAATATTACTATAAATGTATCTATATTTATTTCAAGAACATATGAAAGGTTGTGAGTTGTTTTGTTTTATTTGCATGGTTATATCAAACTTCAGATTTGCTAAACAACATTATTTTTTTAAGTCTCCATTTATGCCAACAGGAATTTCTGCCTGTGATAGAAATGTCTATGAAAAGTACTTGTGATAAGAAAATCTTTGTTAAATCCTAATGTTAGTGGATTACTATGTTTAGCTAAAGGTCATAACCATCAGAAACAAAGAACTCAGCCTTGCATTTTTCTTGGTGAGTAAACAACAGAAATGCATTTACATAACCTAGGAAACAGAAGAGGAATGTTTGGTTGGTACCCTGACTGCTGTGTTTTTTTAAAAAAAATCTTAATCATACTACATGAGGACTTGGAAATGTAAGGTCATGGGTGCCAAAAATGTTAATTACTGCTGCAGTGATGGCCATTTTACCTTGCTTGTCTGTGACAGAGAGTTGCACTATTCTTCCTTGTTCCTTCTTCTCTGATAGCCTCTGTCTAGAAACTTTGGCTCTGTTTCCTCTGTCTCCGACTACCCCTGAAGCAGCTTGCTTTCCTCCAGTTCTTTTCCAATTTTCCTTAATAACCCTGCTGTTTTCTACCAGGGTACTTACTAGTCTCAAGTCCTGTTAGTTGTTCTGTGCTATTCTGAGTTGCAGTCATGGTTCTCCAAGCTGTAAAATAAATGGTGAGAAGAGTGAACAGGGAAAAATTATAATGTTCCAGATCAAAACAAACTTTTTTTTTTCCCTATAAAGCAAAATCCCAGATTCCTTGTAACTGTTATAAGATAAAATTAAAGTACAGCTGCTGAGTAAATAACATGGCCGGACACTGTTTCCAGAGAACACTTGATCATTCTGATACCATAAGCAATTGTTGGACATTAGCTTTAAAAAAAAAAAATCCAGAAAAAGTAGATGCCAAGACTTGTTCTTTTGAATGAACTCCTTACATTTTGGGGTGGATTTGCAAGTAAACTAGAAAAGGAGGAAGACTTGGTTTATTGCCTTTATTTACTCAGTCATTAGAATCCAGGAAATAGTTTGCATCTGGTTAAATGGTATTGAAGGCTGAAGTTATTACACTGCATTCTGATTAACTCTTAACTCTAATCAAAGACTCTCTGCTCTAGAACTTGCATCTTCCATTTCTGAAGTAGGAGAGCTGACCCTAAACAGGATACCAACAAGTATCTCAAATTTATGGGAAGTGTAACACCTCAGTAAGAAGGAATAGCATAAAAGAAAAAAGAATTTAAAGTAAGATCTCGTATATTTTTCACAACTGTAGCTCCCTAGAGGCTTTAAATTTAAGACACAGTACTTGTTACGTGGTTTGAAACCAAATACAGCTTTGAGTCAGATAAAATATTACAGTGACTCTCAGTTTCGAACCATCAAATTTCTGAAAAACTCTGCTACAAAACCTATTTTTTGTTAAACTATAGTTACTCACAGAGCATTTTGAGGACAGAAAACTAGGAAGTCTTTGTTCACTTACTAGCTCCCAGTTGCTATATAATAGATCTGTTTACACATTAATTTCACAACTTGTGTTGGGTCAAATAAAAATGGCATCCTTCCTCATATCTTTAATCCAGTGTGTCTGAACGTGCTATCAACACAGAGCAACACAAAGGGTCAGGTTCCATAGCCACCAGGAACAACATGATGCTAAGTACAGACATGCCCATTACACACGGCATCCTGGTAGATAATATTAACGACTTCGTATTTGCTTGAAGTAAATTATTTACTGATCTTCCATTATGAAGAACCTCACAAGCTACTAAACCCAAGTTCCTGTGGATGAAATGAGCAATGAACGCTTCTACAATGGGGAAAGGCTTGGATGAACAGCAACTGAACTGAACTCATAGGTTTTGATATACCTCGTCAGTACCTGCCACTTTATTTGAAAAATCAAGTGTTTGGTGTTTCTTCATTTCTTTGAGAAATCCAGTGTTTTGGATATCAGCACAGACAATATCAGCAGGTAAGATGTTTGTGGACACTGACTGGTTGGGCAGATTTTCAGCTTTTTGCCTTTGCATAATTATACACTTGGACTGCAACTTCAAAATAAGAGGGTTAAGAAAGAATGTCTTTGCATGGAAGAATAATTGGTGAAAAGACAGGAAGGGAAGGTGTGAAGGAAAGTCATCAAGTTATTGGTTGTGTTCTGTAGTAATTCATACTGGGAATGTTTTTATCCAGCAACAGCCTGCAAAAGGAGGGGAGCAATGAGATGTGATTGTTTGTCCATATATGAATGTATTAAAAGTAGTGAGGATGATGGAAGGTGTTAGAAATGAGGTCAGAAAGACCTTAAGAGACTGAGTGGTCAATAAAATGACAGATAAAAATCAGATAAATAACATACATAGGAAAAAAAATGCTGGCTTCAAATGCAGGTAGGTAAACTCCGAGTTGAAGTTGCCGCTCAGAAGGAAGATTTCCTTCCCATCACAGACACTCCTATAAAAGTATCAACTCAGTGCACTGCACTGTCTTTGAGCCACCAAGTTTAGGTTTTACCATAACCAGCCATTGAGTACTACAATTTAAACCAGCAGCTTACATTAAAAAAAGTCTAATGGCTTCCTAATACTCAACTTGAAAGAAACAAATTCATATACCAAATTTGACATGATTTAGCCTAACAAACTCATTCAAGAATTACAACTTGCGCAGGAAGAAAATTAACTTCTACCTTTTATTCTGATACTTAATGTTCCACTCTATCACCAGTTCATTCATGCACCACTCCGGGGGCCAAGCCTGCAAACTGGTGAGCCACTTTAGCTCCCACCGAATAAATCCTAATGAGATTACTCAGCTTTCAGCACATGCTAAGCTCCGTGAAAAAAGGGCCCAGAAGAAACAGAATAATAATTCCTTTTTTGTCCCCTCTCCACGAATCAGCTGAAAGAACCCAGGCTACAGAGATATGAAGGAGCCTTAAAGGTGATTTCAGTGAGAGGACAGTGGCTAAAAATGTCAAAGACAAAGAGGAGACAAGATGGTGGTGCTTATATATAAAAATACATTAACATTTTATATATTATATATAATTGCATGTTATTAGATTTTAATAGAATATTTTTATGTATATAAACTTATATATAAAGACAAACAGTTCCAGGTATTAAAAATTCTTAGCAAGATGGACAGTTTCTGCATTTGCAAATAAATGAAATGAAGAAAACTTTCCAGGTGTTGGGTGTGGGTTTACTGTTTGCTCTGATAACCATTTTCTTTTACTTTCAACAATTCAAGAGAAATACTTTTATTAATGAGTACAAATTAATCCAATGCACAAAATAATTAAAAAAGGAACAGGAAAATAATACCCTCAGTTACACAAGCAGCAAATGTCTGCCAGACAACAAACACAGGCTCAGACTTCCCCTGGACTCGGTGTCTCTACGGCTCAGAACATCCTAAGGCAGTCATAGTGGGTCAGCTCCACTACACGAATTCAGCAGCGGATCAGCCACCAGCTGCATCCATTTCTGTTACATGCAGCTGGGTAACAAAAATATGTTTGCCTTCCCCTACAGTCCCAATGTCTGCTCCCCATGTGTCACATCCAAACGTTCTTCCCGAAATTGCAAGTAAAAATCCCTGTGGTAGCTGGGCATTGCCTGCTTCCCCACTCTGGAGAGGGTGATGACCAAAGGCTCTGCGCAGGCATCGTGCTGGGGGGCAGCTTCTCCTGGCAGGTCCCTGCACTCCCCTGACCTGGCTAATAAATCCAAGGAGCCCAACAGATGTCTGAGAACGTTACCATGCAGCACGGCTTGCCACCCTCTGTGCTGGCCAGCCCTATAAATCTAGATTTGATTTTTCAACTTATTTTCAAATGTTAGTTACAATATATAAAATACTTAAGTGTTTTCCTGAGGAATGCTATTTTCTGCAAAAGAGGGAAAGCAGGCTTCCTGAGCTCAGTTCCTCTCTATCTATCCATACTCAGGTGGCTTCAATGTGTGTGGCCTCCTAGTTTTGACCTCTAACACAGCCAAACAAAAATAAGCCAGGCTAATCCATACCAATTTAAGGGATATAAAATTCAGTAATACTGCATTCTAATAAATGTAAAATAAAATCGCTGATGTCAGACATTCTTAAATGGCAGCTTTTAATGAAGTGGTTTGCACAGGCTAAATCCTTGTTGTAAGACCTCTCACTTTCCATGCTTCTCTTGAAAACTGTTTACAAAAACAGTACTGTGTGGTCAGATTGAACAGTGGCCATGGGGATGAAATAAATCTTGGTTGAATCTTTTACTGTGTATTTTTAATTTATTAGCCTCAGTCATGAGCTCTTAGAAGCAGCAAAGCCGCTCAAATCTGCTATTTCATTTTCTAAACCAGGATGGTTCATCAATATTTGTGCTTTATGTACAGAGAGGTACTTGATACATCTATGTTTAGCAATGCCAATACAGTATATGAAAAGAGGCTTTTGCTTAGTACCAGAAAATCCTAAAACACATGCTTGGAGCAAAGAATAGTCAGACACACTCCTCAGTGGGTGCTGAACAGTCAGAAACAGCTTGTAATATTTAACCCATTCAGATACTTTTGAATGATATGGGCTCTTGATTTAAAAGCATGCTTTTGATGCATTAGGCATACTCCAGTTTGTACCAGACATGCTTAATCCTTTATTTCTCATACAAGAAGGAATCTTATTGCCTTTAAAAGCACAACTTGATTTCCACCACCTTCCACTTTGTGCTTCTCCTGTTTGCAACTAATCTGCTAGCTCTGAATTCTCTCATTACTTTCTGGTTTTCAGTACCAAGACCCAGGAAGATGCTCAATTAATAAAACCTGGCAAAAAGAACAGAATTTTTTTCAGTCTTCATTAGCAAAGTAATAGTCACCTGAATAATATTCACCTTCTCTTTGAAGGTGAAAGAGCAGTACACAGAAATGACAATGACATTGGACAGTAATTTCCAATCAGGTCCTCTAAATAGAGCTACCATATTTATTTGGGCAAAATGAAACAGCACAATAAACCCCTTTCCATCTGTATTGTATCTAATACAGTGTTCTGTTGATCCCCAAAACCTACTATTCATGTATTCCTCCCCTTCTTCAGGATGGATTCAAGATTTGTTTGAACTACTATATGCAAAGCTTACCTAGCCTATTTGATTTGCTGTGTAATTAATTGCTGCTGTCATGATTGCAGATCCAAATGAGAAAAAATGTCTTTGAACACTTTCTTAAAGCATCTTTAATTGTTTTTAACTCTGCAAATTTTCTAGTCCTGATGCATGTGATCGCAGAGAGATGTAGCTTAATTTGATTAGATATCTCATAATACTGATACCAGAAAGGGGCCTGGCTAATGTCCAAGTTTTGGCAGGGAAAAGGAGGGTTGGCTTGTGTGTTTCATTGGAGCTTGTTCCCAAAGAACTCTGGGACCTCCCAATTTGTAAAAGCACAGATGCATCAAGATTGGTACTGAGCTTTACTAAATGTAATGTCAATTACATTATAATTCATTAATGTCAACCAAAGCCCCGATTACTTAGTTTCTGTGCTGCCCTACTGCAGAAGTCTGAACTTCTGACCATGCAATGTCAGAGCACTTGTGCCTGTGGTGGGTCTTTGTGCAAGGTGCCCGGCAGGACCTTGTTGGAGAAGTGGTACACCCAAGGTCATCACACATTTTAATTTAGTCATGGGGTTTTTTTTTAACATTTTCCCTTATTAAGGGGAATCTAAAGTGCCTATAACAAGCACTGACATAACAGGAATAAAGTCTATGGGGAAAAAATAGATTTCTAACAGTGGCATGTCTAATTTATTGGTTGATTATTGGACTAATTTAAAGAAATGCCTTCTCAAAAAGTCTGGAAGCAAAGCCTGATCCAATTCTGTGTTTCAATAAAAGCAAGAGGCTGAGATTGCTAAAACATTAGAGAACATAGTACACAGTTAGAGCATCCTGCTAATTTCAACTGCAAATGAAATCCCAGCACCTTATCTGGGGCTATTCCTGTATTTTCTGGATTTCCTGTCCTCTAGCTGGCAGGTGTGTGTGTGGGGGGTGGTTTTAATGCAATTAGAAACACGATATACTTTTAGAGTGGAAATGGAGTTTACAAGAATTAATGCAGTTTGGGGAATTAAAGCTTTTAAAACCACCACAAAACAAAGCCAGAAAGGCAACAGGTGAGCGGCTCCCTCTGCAGAGCCTGGGACTTTCGCCAGGGCCCAGTCACGGCAGCCCTCAGGGAACACCTCTCACGCCCACGCGTGCGTGCCGTTGCCAGGGTGGATCTTGGCATTTTGTTGTAGCAGCTTAATTGCGACTCTTGGAGAATCTGTAGGTAGAGCTCGGCCTAGTCCTAGGAGACGGGCCCCGCTCTGCGGTGAGGCGACAGCCGTCTCACAGCACTGCCTCGCGCCCGCCACGGCGCCAACCAATGCCCTCGGCGCGGAGGGGGGCTGGAGGCGGCAGGCGCGGAAAGCGGGGCTGCTGGGCAGGCGGCGGCCCCCGCCGGAGGGTGGTGGCGTCCCTTCGCGAACCCAACGGCCTCTGGCCCGGCCGCGGCCCGCCTGTGGGCGCGGTGCCTGCCCCGCCAGCGCACCGGCTCGGGGCGGAGCCGCCGCGCGGGGGGAGCCGCTCCCTGGCGGGTAAGGGTTAATGGGGGTGCGCGGGGCCGGCTGGCGAGGTGCGGAGCGGGCTTTGCGCTTCTGCCCGGCACGGTGCGGCGGGGATGCAACACCAGCCGCGGCAGCGAGCTTCCGGCTCCCGGGCTACCCCGGCGCGGCCCGGGAAAGCCCCTCAGGCACGGCGGCAGCGTAGGGCAGGCCGCTGGCGGGGCAGCGCTCTCCAGAGGGAGAGACCCTGTCAGGAAAAGGAAGGGCCCTCGGGTTAGTGTGAGGGGAGGAGGTTAGAGGTAGCCCCGTCCACACCTGCGTGGTTTTGCAGAGGCGGGTTGGTTTTTGAGGCCCTGCAGCCCCGTGTTTCAAGGAACGCTTTGCATATTTATGTAAGTATTTGGTTTTTTCCACGTTACTGTGGGTTATGTACACCGTTTCTTGCAAATAAAGCAGAGTCTCGTGGGTGTCTTCCCGGCTTTCACAGATCGTTGTTTCCTCCAGCTTAGTTAACCCGGGTTGGGGAGAGCAGCAGCTTTGCCATCCATCGATGCTCGGTATCCAACGGCCAACGTTGGAAAGCAGAGGCAGTCATGTATACCTGTGAAATCAGAAAAGCAGAAAACTACAGAACATGGCTGTCGAGGTTTGTTGGTGTACGAGGAACTGCGTCCCTGCCCACAGAGCCACTTCTCACGAATTCCTGTTGAGGTGAATTAGTACTGGGTGGCCAGGCTGCCTGAGTTACTCCATAAAATGTTTACTCTTTATCTCTTTTCCTGAATTGTATAATGATAGAGCATTCTGGAAGAGGTGATGACTGAAGCATAATCCTTCCCCTGGGGCTAAGTTTGTCTTGGGTTAGCCCTCTTTTGAACATTTAACCTGGCTTTCGAACCCTCCAAGGATTGTCATAAATACATGTTAGAGCTACCAGAGCAAGTAAGGTAAATCCAAGCACTGCGATGGATACACTTTAAGTGGGTTTTATAAAGGACTTAAGCATCTTATTAGATTCAACTGATACTGAGGCCACTTCCACCTCCAGGGAATGTAGTATTTAATCTATTGTTTATGTAGGAGGTGTAGAAAATTAAAGAAATGCACATGGGCATGTGGAGAGTCAGAGGCTGCCAGAATGGATTTCCTTCATTTAGAATTGTGCTGTTTAGGTAATACATTAAATACATTAACACGGGTCATCTCCTTATGCGTTTTTAGGAGCAGATAGGCAGTTTAGTGGATAGGCATGTGGAATTCACTGCAACTCGTTTCAAGATGGTTCTTCTTTGGAAGAGATGGCTGCTATGAAATTTCTGTAGTGTCTCTTTATTAAAGGAGAATTGCTTTTAAGGCAAGCTATTCTGTCTGCCATAATAATGCTTCTTATTAGACATGGAGAATCAAATCTTTGCATACAGTCTGTTTAGGATCATTTAGTGTAAAGCCGTGACCTCTTGAAACAAGTAACCAGTCTTTGCACCTGCATGAGTGAAAATAAGCAAGCTGTTATAATTGTTTCTCTACTATATGTAAGAAGATAGATGTATAGAAGTATAGATGACGTGTGTATGTATTTGCAGGATTAGAGCTTCAGAAAGAAAATAAATTCTGTTGAAAACCTGAAAATGAAGGAAAAAGTGTATTCTAGGGGAAGAAAATGTCATAATTCTACACAAACTTTGTTTTTTGCAGAGGCAGCAGGATTGTGACTTGTGCATTTATGATCAGCAACTGGAAAAATGCCAGTTTCTAAAAGTAGCTCGGTGTCTTTACATGAGGATGGTATGAATGATACTTCAGGCTTGAGTGAAATTAAAATTTCAGATGAAAAAGGATCTGCTGGAAAAAGAACAATGGCTGTGATTGAGAAGAATGGCTATCATGACTCTGTGTACATAAACGCAGCTAAGCTTTTCCAAGGCATCCGCACTGAAAAGCGTAAGGACAGAACGTTGGTGCGGTACGGTGGTGATTCACTATCTCCCCTGCTGCCTTTTAAAGATGAATATTCCCAGCGTGCATCTTACGAACTGGCTTTCAGTGCCCTAAAATGTGAGTACAAAACTTTTCCAAGAATTGACAACAGAAGTGATAACAGCAGAGAAAAATGTGTAAACCCAAAGGGGCCACTTTCTGCCTGACCGCAGACATCTGGGGAATTTTTTGGTAGCTGACAGGTTGCTGCTTGACTACTTGTGTCCCTCAAAGATTTAAATATATATGTGGTGTTAGCTTTTTGTGAAATCAAACATTTCTTTTTCTTGTAAAGGAATTATGTAGAGTTGTTACTGTTTGTGATTGAATTTGTCTTTAATTTTCACGATTTTACAACTTTCAGCTTTTTCTGTAGTGATTTTTAAGTTTTTTTTTTTTTCTTTCACAGAATCTTGCAGCTTTCATGGTGTAACAACATTTTTTTTCTTTTTTTTCAGATCAAGATCTTCTTGAAGAAATATTGGTAGATAGTTGTGTTTATCCATGCTATTCAATAGTAAGTGAACGTTTTTGTGAGGAAATAATGATTTTATTTTCTGAGTTGATGTAATTAGAATCTTTTCTGAGGATTCTGTGACATTCTTCTAAACAAAATTTGTTGTTTTGAACCATATGGTAGCCTGAGAGTGAAATACTGTTGTCCTTTTAGTTAGTTGTCTAAAGCATCAATCTCCAAGGTACTGGACATGTTGTTTGTGAGGTTCTTGTTGAACCTGACTGCTGGGAATCAAAACCTTCAAGAAAGAAGATAGGAGAGCAAACCATAATTGTTACTGCAGTGTAATACTTGCTCAGTGATGTCTATGAGCCAGTCCATGTGCTTTCCTTCATAGCTGTGTCCCCTTGTGAGTGGGGGGAAAAAATAAATCATGTTCCTTTCCTGTTCCTGGAAACTGTAAAGCTGGGGTGAACCCATCAGACAATGCACTGAATCCATGTTTCATTTCCTGAGCAAACTGTAATATGTACAAATACTGCACTGGCAAAAATTGGTCCAGCTCACTCTCTCAGCATGCTTCCCTGCTTTGACACAGAAAGAAAAATCTAGAGCTGGCAGAGTAATCTGCTATTCCTTCCAGTTTAGTTTTTGATGACCTTGAAAATCACAAGATGAATTTGAATGGCTCAGTCCTGGGTCCAGTCTTATTCAACATCTTTATCAGTGACTTTGATGAAGGGATTGGATGCTCCCTCAGTGCAGATGACACTAAACTGTGAGGAAATGTTGATCTATCTGAGGACAGGGAGGCTCTTCAGAGGGGTCTGAACAGACTGGACCGATGGGCTGAGGCCAGCGGGATGAAGTTTAACAAGGCCAAGTGTAGAGTGCTGCACATGGGACATAACAACCCCATGCAGAGCTACAGGCTTGGGGGAGACTGGCTGGAGTGCTGGCAGGAAGAGAAGGACCTGGGGGTGTTGGTTGACTGCAGGCTGAATATGAGCCAGCAGTGTGCCCAGGCAGCCTGGAAGGCCAGTGGCATCCTGGCTTGTATTAAAAACAGTGTGGCCAGTAGGTCCAGGGAGGTAATTGTGCCCCTGTACTCGGCATTGGTGAGGCCACACCTTGAGTAATGTGTCCAGTTCTGGGCTCCCCACCATAAAAAGGACATTGAGGTCCTTAAGCAAGTGCAGAGAAGGGCAACCAGGCTGGGCAAGGGTCTGGAGGGCAAATCCTATGAGGAATGGCTGAGGGAGCTGGGGATGTTTAGCTTGGAGAAGAGGACGCTGAGGGGAGACGTTCTCACCACCTACAACAACCTGAAGGGAGGTTGTAGAGAGGTGGGCGATGGTCTCTTCAGCCAGGTGACAGGTGACAGGACAAGGGGAGATGGCATGAAGCTGTGCCAGGGCAGGTTTAGATTGGATATTAGAAATTTTTTTTTTACTGAAAGGGTTGTCAGGGCTGGAACAGGCTGCCCAGGGAGGGGGCTGAGTCACTTTCCCTGGATGTGTTTAAAAAAAGGGTAGATGAGGTACTTAGGGATATAGTTTAGCTTAGGATGGGAATGGGTGGACTTGATGATCTTCAAAGGTCTTTTCCAACCTTGTGATTCTGTGAACTGATATTATTTGTGGACATGGATGGGAGCAGGCAAGCGATCCAACATAGTGATCGTTGGCTTGTTTTTGTAAGGAAGTGAGTCTTAGATGGTAGTGTTTTGTGTTTGGTGGCGTTTCCTTAGAAAGTTTTCTAGGTAATCTGGTTCATAGTTGTGAGATGGTAAGAATTTTTAGAGGAGTAGGGATTTCATTACAAGATGTAGACAAGAGGGACTGAAATGCTGTTAATGGCTGTCCCTAAGAAGGAGCTGCTCCCTGTTTTACACATTTTAGACATGAGAAGGAGACTTTACATACGTGCTAACTGCAGAATGGTTATTGTAACTGAGCTTGTCAGTTGTTAGGTATTGAAGAACACCACAAGACACGAACTGATAGAAAAAGTTTTGTTAGCTCTTCAGAGAATTGATTTGTGAGGAGAAAATAATTTAGAAGTTAAAATTCTGATGGTATGAAAAGCTGTTGAGAAATAGAATATAATTGTGTGTATGGAGAATGTTTTTAATTTTGATTAAATACTTCTAGGTTGTGTATTTGAGTTTTTAAAAACCTCATTCTTCAGTGTTTTACTAGCTCTCCATCAGGGATTACTTTAATTTTCTTCTCACAAATAATAATTTCATCAGATTTTTTAACGCCTCTTGCACGGGATACTGCTGTTTGACACGGGCCTTCCTGCAGAGGGCACGCTTTGTGCCCCTTTCTCTACCCGGTTGCTTTTCTGTTGCAGCCAGATGACTTAACCAGCTTGCTTGTTGTGATGCTTTATGACCTACAAGACCGAAAGTTCAGAACACGAGAGATTTTTGATGAAGAGGAACCTATAGCAGAAGTTCAGACAGTAGAGCGTTATTTATGCAGGTATAGATGTTAAGAATGATTTTGTTGGTCCTTATTAGCAGAAATACAGATTTGTATAATAAGTGACTTTTTTATAGTTGTCAATTTTACAGATGTCTTTCAGCTTCAAATTTTGTGGGCTTTGGTTTTATTTCTAATGAGAACCTAATTTGAAGGGAAAACTTCATATTCTTATAGTTAAGAAAAATACAGCTAACAAACCACCTTTGCATGGTGGGTTATTTTGCTAGAAAAAGGTATCTTACTGTAGAGTTGTTGAAACTTTTCATACAATCTTAGGAAAGAATTACTCATAAATATGAGTGTGATGGAGTCAAGACATCATGGAATATTCCATGGATAGCAATACTTTTATAATAAAACTGTTGAATATTTTTTATTTTAATTGATTAGGACAACAAAAAAGAGGATGTGTAAAATAAACATATTAAGTAGTGTTCAAGTATTTCTTTCATTAGCCTACTGATGAACTCAACAGGCATTTGTTGGACAAAATTGTGCTGCTGCTGGATATGGAACAGCCCAGATAGTTCATGAGTATCCTAAGTGCAAGGTATTCCTGGAGGACAGTAAGTAACATACCTTGACAATCCGAAGTAGCTCATCAGCAATTTTTGTTGGCTTTGAATTATCACATATCAAGAGTATGCATGAAGTGGGGTAAAAAAACCCCAACCAACTGGGAGTATTTCCTCTGAGATTTTAACATAACAATCAAAAACCTGACTGCTGGTTGTCATCATACTCGTGTTGTTTCTTTATATGTTTAGAGCTCAGCTTTCATCAAATGCTCATTCTGCTCATACATGTGGTTGTATCTTCAAATGTACAAGGGAGTCTGGTGATTGTGTTCCACAGATTGCAGTTCCAAAGCTGGTTTATTTTAAGCTGAGAAAATGGATGCATTTGAGACTCACCTGTCATCATTCCAGTCCCTTGTGCATTGAAGTAAAACAGTCTTAACTGTGTACTACTACCTTGCATCTACCATAATCTGGGGTAGGGAACATCCTATACCCTTGTGCTTTCTGTAGCAGCCTGCAAAATGAGGCCTCAGCGTTGGTTTTGGTTTCTGAGTAAGATAGCACTGTAATAGAAATACTGAACATAAATACCTGGAGTAAATGTTTATAAATCTTACTCAACTTGTGATTATATTTCTGTAGTTCTAGAACCAAACTGGCAGCTGCACTAGCGAGATGTCGCATCAAACATGATGCTGTTTCAATCGAATACATTCTACCAGAAACTGTACGGAAGCAGGAACAAAGGGCTGCTGCTTTACCTTTATGTGTTTGGATAAACACATTTAAAATCAGGTAAGGGCTTTAAAAGTGTCACCTAATACTGACACTTCCAGGTATGAAGTGATAACAGCTTGCTACAGACTTGTGTTAGAATTTCCAGGTTGTATTATTACTGGTAATTTGAGTTTCTTTAGTAATTTCCACTTAGTCCAGCAACATTGCCTTACATTTATTTGTAGTTTTGGTATATATTGCAGAAATGGTATTAATAAACTCAGTGATGGAAAATAGAGAAACTTCTGTCTCAGGCCAGTGTTCTGGTTAAAGGCTCTTAAATGGGATCTTAACGAAGACTGGGCTGAAAGGTGCCACATTTGACCCTACAGTTCATGTACTGTATATACTTAGAGCGCTGCCTGAAACTGTCAACAAAGAAGTCTTGACTTCAAAGACTTTAAAGCCTTGAAATCTTTGGTACTTGACTTGCAAACCTCAGCATGTATACCTTTTTAAATTTACACATGGGTATTTCAGGTATTGGCCATTAAGCTAATTGGTGAGCTGGGCTAAATTGAAAACACCTGAAAACACTGAACTATTCCAGCAGTAAATTTGCTGCAGCATCTACTGAGTGCATGGACATGGATGCTTTGAATCATGCTCTGGATACATGTATCTCTCTTAATTTATTTTATCAGGCTTATTAACTTAATTGTTTCAAAACAGAATTTATGTGCTTAAAAGAGAATGAATTTCTCTACTGTATTTGGCAGTATTCCATTTTTTTATATATCCCCATATATATATTTACACACTAAAAAGTAAAAGGCAAAAATCCATATAATCAGTGTAAACTGTACTGCATAACTGTTGTATATTTAATAGTCAGAGTTGTATGTTAACAGCCTTGAAGATGTTTTCAAAGATCTGAAGAAAAAGGGATTCAAAAGAGTGGAGACTCTGTCAGACTTGGATCGTTACACGTACTGTATGGACCAACACTGCCACGATGTATTGCTCTTTCCTTCCTCTCATAAAGAAGAACTGCTGAATTTAGATCTTTTTGCAGATTGCAAACTCTTACTGCAGGTGAGTTGATGTCACCTTTGAGTGGTATGATCAGCATACTAATGCTTTGCATCAAAATGAGGTGATGTTTTGTGTGACTGTCCTATTAAATCAGTCAGGCAGCAACACACTCTCAGAATGTTTTGGATGTTATTAACAACTGGAAGGTTAGAAACTCTTCAACTTACTAAATGTAGCATGCAAATGTTAATGCCTGTAATTGATAGCTACAGTTAAGGCAGTAGAATGTTTTACATTTAATCTTAAAGCTGTTGAAGTAAGTGTCAGAACTGGTCAAAGAGGCAGTCTCACTTGTGAAGGCATGCAGAGATCTTCTGTGTGACTCTGTATGCATGGCCCCAGCTTGTACATCATGGAATGCTGGTTTTGTAACGTCTCTTCAACTGCCAACCTCTGGTGGGGTGATGAATATGACAGGAAAAAATACACACAAGAGCTCCACAGGTCATGGGGACATGTTTTGAGTATTGCTGATTAAGAATACTCAAAGTGAGGAAACATGACCCTCAAAAACTCCCAACTTTTGCTGGGATAGGGTGGAACTTGATGTTTGCTGGATGTGCTGTACAACATGGTACCTGTGGTCTGTATCACCACTCTTCTAAAGTAATTTGATGGAGACATGTTCCATTTATCTTTTTTTCTCTTCATCACCTCTAGTATGATATGTACTCTTGTTGAGACATCCCTGTGCTCTCTGCATTCAACTGTGCCTCTCCAGTTTCACATTTCTGCAAAATATTGGTCTTTGATCTGTGAGGGCTTCAATTCCCATGTAACTTGTCAAGAGCTATGTGAATTGTTTTGTGTTTCTCTGTTAAGCTGCCTCTGAGGGTGGATCCTGCGTCTTGTGGCCTGTGTTTGTCAACAGCAGCCAGCTGCTGGAAAGAGTTCCTCCTTACGGGGTTGATGTGCACTTACATTCTTTCTTTTGCATTAGTTGGAATTATTTACATTTAGTGAGTGACTTAGTAAGATGTTTGGGTTTGTCCTTCATTTAATTCCTTATTAGCAGCATTGCTGATCGTTTTTTCTCCTCCCTTCTTCCCCTTCTGTCACAAAAGCAATGAAATACTTTCCTTGTAATACTTTCCTCATTTGGAAGAGAAGGTTGGCACTTACAGAAAGCAAATTGGTTGGCTGCACTTAATGTTTGCATCATCACTTTCTAGGATAAGTCTCGCAGCCTTGCTGTACACTCTGCACAGGCGCTGCTGAGCACAGGCGATGACGTTCTGGTGGCCCACGTAGGTTCCCATCTGACCGCTGCCCACATGTCAGCGCTGACAACTCACAGCGGGTCCAGGATTTTTGTTTGTGGTGTGAAGTCTTCAGCAAAAGAGGCAGAACTGAGGGGCTTGTTCAGTCACATGGGATGTAAAGGTAGGTGTTAAAACAGTTGGTTGGTATAAAATGTTGTAATGTAGATGTTTGTGATATCCACAGATACGGTGCAATTCTCACCTGAATAGTTGTCCAAGGACTCAGGGAGAGTAGTAACAACTTACTGTTTGTCACAAGGTGAACTATCAGCTCTTCAGCTACAATCAAGCTAATTGAAGGTTGCAGATAACCACATCATAGATGCAGAGTCCTGAAATGTCAGTGTGAACTTTTCCATATAAGCTCTGTGGAAGTCTGTAATACCACAGTCTCTTCTTCACCTTTGCCACGTTAAAATTAGGCAGGCTTGCTTGCATGTACAACTGTTGAGTGTCTCCCATTGTTGCAGATATTGAGTTACTAAATGAAGACTTTACTGACATTGTACCAACCGACCCAAGACTTGAGAAAGCAAAAGTCATTGTGCTGCTGCCACAGTGCTCTGAGCTGGGCGTCGGCAGCCCCATCGACTTCATTTTAAGTGAACACAGAGGTAACCTGTCATACAATTGCTAGCTCATGCTTTCTGGTAGAAATACTATTGAAGTATTATGGTCTGGACATCATAGCTGCCTCAGTAAATTTTATGATTTTATAAAAAAAAGTTCCTTAACTACTATAAAGTGTGATAAGTAATTTGCATAATTCTGTGTGTCTGCCTTAAGTCAACAGTACGAAGTTTGAAAGTTATTCTAAGGAGCAAAGTGTACATATATAACCTTGCTTTTCAAGTAAAAACCAGATACCAATTTGTGTATAGTTTTCCATCAACTGCATTTCCTTTATTCACTCTTCGGGTCTTAGTCACTGCACAGTTTTCACTTAACAGAACCAAATAAGAGGCAGTAGTAATTACAGGTGAAGGGGGAAAGAAAAATCCTTTTGGCACTCCTTGGTACTGGAAGTGGTAAGACCTACTTTCCCCCAGCATTAGTAATAACCAGGTCTGTTACCAGAGCATTTTCTGCAAACAGCTGAATTTTAAGACACTTAATACCAATTCCAGTAATAAATGTACATCTCTTTGTATTTAGATGCAGGATTGCTGAGAGACCTTTTCAGAGGATGTGTGTCTGATGATAAACTCAGTATTCTTGCTGAGAGGCAGCTTAATGAGTTGAAGCATGCAATGACATGTAAGTGTGCTAGCTCCCCTGTTTCTGGGAGGACCCTGTACTATCAATTCCACTGTAATAACACCAGTTTTTGTATCCCTAAAACTACACTGGTTACTCTGTTAGTTAACAGGAGGTGTGTAACCAGACCCCCTCAATGACAATCTTCTCAAGTTTGAAGGTGTTTCTGTGTCCTCACATTCACCAGCCATTAATACAGCACTGAGTAGAGAACTGCCTTCCTGACCTAGCTCATACTCTGCTCTGGAAACGTTGTCACTGTAGTCTGACTCTGCCTTCATGCTGCCACTTTCTTGCCTTCTTTGGTAGCTGTGTGAAAAGATTGGATGCAGCTCTGGATTTGTGCTGAAATCTGCAAATATTTGAAAAGATTTCAATTATTAAAAACACTAGAGATTGAATACTGATGTGTGCAAGAGAAAAGTGACATTCATGCATGACTTCTATGATGTTTTCAGTTCTTAACCACCACTGTGAGCAGGAAGAATTTGAACAGCGGAATTGTTTGTTTGTTTTGTAGTTAATGTACAAGCTATTGTTTACTGCACTTGCTCAGTTTACCCTGAAGAAAATGAGCTAGTAGTGAAAAAAGCACTGGAATCTGGACCAGAAGGAGAAAAACTACGATACAGGTATGGGATGAGTAGATTTGCAAGTAGAATAACTGAAGTATTACTTTAAATTGTAGCATAATTCTTATCCTAGAGTGATCTGTGTTTGCATTAGACTAACATTTAAAAGAGTTTGTTGCAGCTTCTCAGTACTCTAATACCATCAAAAGGAATGAAATAAGTAGCATCCTCTTGACTTTTTAATCTCCTTTTTTTTGTTCCCATCTGAAGTTGAGATGGGAGGAAAGCATTGCTGGTTGGCAGTAACATTGTGGTGAGCTCCTGATAGAGCACTTTAATTCGATCAGTATTCAGAGAATGAAGCTAATTTAAGGTAAAATGGAGACTAGAGGTCAGGGAACGTGCAAGCAGTTCAGCCTCTGGCATAGAATGATCTGTTCCAGAGGAAAAAGAAGCCAAGTCTTAAAATGGGAGAGTAAGAACAAGAACCTGTGCTGTAGGATTGCTCATCCTTGAATGCAGATGGATGACTTTTTGGGGAGGTGGTGACAGCACACACACGGCAGGTTACAGTAAGAGAACACCCTGTGCTATCAGAACAAGTACAAATACATGGGAGAAACAGGATGTGCTTGTGCCTCCTTTGCACTCTGTGCAGCTTGTCTTCTCGAGCTGTTGTTAAAAGACCAGTGGGTACTTCTGGATTTCCCTCAGTTACAGCAGGTAACTACAGCTGGCACTTGGTGCGCGTAGATGAGGTAGTTCATTACAGGATCCAAGTTAAGAGAGTTTGTTGCCAAAAGCACAGGGGAGTAATTCTGTGTTGTTAGATGTTGTATTACCTTACATGATGTTAATGCCTTGGCCATTGTGGGGGAAGGTACTGTGGTTTGAGATGCCATTCAGTGTATTTACATTTATTGTTTTAATCCTGCAAAGTTTTGATTGTGGCCAGTCCAAAGAATTGTGAAAAGAGGCATGTTAATGCCTGATGTTAAGGTAGAGTACAACAAGTTGTGTCTTTCCTGCAAATCACTGATAGAAAAGAGCAGCCTGCTTAAATTTTTATGCTGAATGGGATGAAATCAGCGTTTGTCTGTAACACTAATGGTGTTACACCAGCCCAAAAGCATTTCCAGCTCCTGCTGGAAACTCTGTTTTCCTCTGGGATCTGAAACTTTGTGAAGGTTGTCATACCACCAAATTATGCTTTTACTTTCAAATACAAGGCAATCTCAGGTGGTAGGAAAGGGAGAATAAAATTGCATTAGGTTTTTCAGTGACAAACGTGCTCAGGTCTGCACAGACTGACTGAATGTCCTAAGTCAGTTCCTTCTCCTCAGCCGTGCGTGTTTTCACGCCTCATTCTTGCTACAATAAAGCTGCTGGTAACCAGCATAAACAGCAATAATAGAATGCTGTGATGAAATATATAGTGTGATTATGCTTAAGATGACAGCTCAAGCCAGTTAAGATGCATGTAGTACTGACAACAGTCCTGTGTACGCTTTCCTTAGAATTAATGAGGTACCTTATTTGACTATTAATACAGTGTGGGATAGAGTGAAAACTCCCGCAGAATTACTGGTGCCTGTGCTCACAGCAGTGGCTTTGAGAGGCAAGTTACTCTAATAAAATATCCTGTGTGATCACACAGGGCTTTTGGGAAGCTCTTTACAGAAGTTGTGCTTATGTTCATTATGTCTTTTGGAATTACTCTTCAGTGCTGGAATGGTGCTGAACAAAACATGGCTGTGCTGGAGTTTGGGGTCATGCAGCTGCTGGGCTTATGGCTGTGACATCATAATGATGCTTTCAAATATGTACCCACTGTCTTAAGTTGAGCTTCCCTTAAGGATATTGCAAACCTATGACAAGGTTTATAGCAAAGAATTTACTTTACATAAGGGTAACTCATGGTGAAGAGGTGTGTATGGGGGCGATGCTGACCTGCTCCTGCATTGCCCTTTGGCCTGTCAAATCTGAGTTTAATTTCTGCATCAATTTTTCAGGGCATCAATTTTCAGAAGTACCATAATTACTGAAAAAAACTAAATGGGAATTACTGGGGGGGGGAGGGGGAAGAAGGAATTAATTCTAGAAAGCTGATATCTCATGTCTTTCTTGAATTGTATTTTTTAAAAATGAAGAGAAGTCTCTAGGACTGTCACTAGAAGATGTAATTTGTAAATTGCTTTTAATGTATCATTGATTTCCTTTTATATTAAATATTATTATTTGGTGTTTTCTTTTTATAGGCTTATTGCTCCTGTTTTTTCTGCTTGCTCCAACCCAGAGGCCTCCACTGATGTCTTTTTCAAAACAGAGCCATCGGAAATGTCCAGTGGCTGTTTTCTAGCTGTTCTTGCAAGAGAGGTAAGCTAAGAAAGCTCACACTCAGCAGTACTGTATAGAAAAGAATATTGCCCTCTCCCACAAAAGAATACATGAAATGGAACTTTAAAAAGATCCAGGCTACTGTTTAGTTGTCTTAAGGCAACTCCCAGTTTTATGCTGAGCACGGTTTTCCAACACGTGCCTTTTCTTCTGGAGCTGTTGGAGATCTGAGCAGCTTCATGATCTAGGTCTGTGCTAGGAAACATGTTGGTGCTGTCACACTTTGGGATGAAATACACAGCATGGTCAGACTGGGAATAAGTGGTGTCTAGCGAAGTTACTTGTTGCATCAGTGTGTGTCACTGGGATTTGCCAATATCCAAGCAGACAGTGTCACCCTTAGGGATTAAGATTTCATTACAATTTGAATAAAGTAAGTATGAATATGTTTCCTTCCAAAACCAAGGCATATGCAAATATGGCCTGAAAGGCAGGGGGCTTTTGCTGAGTAAAAGGAAAAGTCTTGGCATGGTGCCTGAGAAGAGGCCTTACAGGGCTCACTTGCGTCTCTGAGCATCAGCGTTTTCCTCTGTGTCAGGACTCTGTGTCAGGACTTTTTTCACCAAAAGAGGAAAAGGGGAGAGCTAATCAGAATTTCATTGAAAGCTAAAAAATCTGAGCTCTGATTTGGTTATTTGTACCGCTTTCTGTCATGCTGCAGCTACAAAGCTTGGTTCTTGGGGGGATTAGAAGAGGAGATTTTATTAGAGAATCACAAATGAAAAGCCTTTCAAGTTATTGTGGACCGCTTTCTTTGCAATCTGAAATATTTTTAACCTGGCTCCCAGAGCCTAGTAAGTTTTATTTAGTCATGCTGTGTACATCTATCTATCAAACTGTCTCCCTCAGGGAAAAAACACCACAAAGCCTTTTGTTTCATGTAGTTAATTTGAATAATTTTTAAGTCAAATTCTAACACATAGAAGCAGTTGCTCCTAATTTTTATGCAACTGGAAATCAACATCTTCTGCAAGGCAGAATGCAGACCAGCAACTTAACCTGAAATTGCTGGCTTAAAGAAGTGCTCTTCTTGGCTAGTTGTGAACAGTTTCTTCCACGGTGCTTCTCTTCATGTATTTGGATGTTGTCCTGGTTCCTAGTTAATCAACTTGGAGAGTTCCTTGTTTATGTATCACAAGCAAGTATTTTCATTATCATGAAAATTATTCATGTTGCTGATAATATTTGTGTATTTTAGTAACTAATTCTGATACACATGTCTGTCCATCCATCCATCCATGCATGTATGTTATTACAGAGAAGTTACAGTGTGG
Organism: Gallinula chloropus; assembly: GCF_964237585.1. Lineage (NCBI taxonomy): Eukaryota > Metazoa > Chordata > Aves > Gruiformes > Rallidae > Gallinula > Gallinula chloropus. Next base: position 14,369,528 of record NC_140092.1, read on the forward strand.
GAGATGAGTAGAACTAAGCCCAGAATTCAGTTTCCCCTCCTCAGGCCTGCAGAGGGGAAAGTCTCTGAAGACCAAATGCTGAGAGAACTTTTTGCACAACAATCAAGTTCTCTTTTTCTTGTCCAAGTGGTTCAGTTAGAATTTGTCAGGTGTGATGTAAATCCTTCTGCTAGATTCTGGCCTACCTCTCTCATGGATGAAATTCTGAGCAATCTGGGATTAAAACACCGAGTTTTCAGCTCTGGGTTGAGTCTTTGATTTATTGTTGTTTCTTTGGGAATTTTCAGAAAGACCCTTCTGAAAATGTGTCTGTTAAAGACGTTTTGAGCCGGGCAGCAGCAAAAGGACTACTAGCAGACCTTATTGGAGAACAGTCAAAGGAAGAGGAGGAAAAGCACCCGAATGTTGGAGTGAAGTCAAAGGAAGAGGCGAAGAAGCGCGTGAAGGTCATGCAGCGCAGCAGTAACACTCCTGGTCGTGGTATAGACCCGAAGATTACAGACCTCCTCCGCCATCAAACTGTACCTCGCAGTAAGGCTGAAGTCCCTGTACCTAAACCAGTCAGCAAAACACAACCAAAGAACGTGACACACCCGCACAGCTACGCTCAGCAGAAAAAAACCATCAAGCCCGTTGCGGGCGCAGCGCTGCCCAGCGTGCCGAGGCGCACGCCTCAGCCATCACCGGCGGGCCGGCAGGCGCTTGCTGGGAAGCCACGTGTGGAGCGTAAGAGGCTCGTGTTGAAGTGTGTGGAAATTGTTTTCCCTCCAGTGGTGACGCAAAGGAACAAGCCCTGGACTGTGAGCCCAGCTCGTAGTGGCTTTCGTGGCTGGGCTGCCACAAAGGGCTCGAGCAGAAGGATATTGCCACCACCTCTGTCTAAAGCCGCCAAGCCAGCTGTGCTTGGCCATCCTCAACCACGGCTGTAAGAATCTTCAAACTTTGCTCTTCCTTGATAGAGAAGGTAAAGATTGCTGGGTATCTTCATCCATGCTCATAGATTACAGTGTATCTTTGTGCAGGATAACCTTGCTGTGGGAGATACAGTGTGGGATATCGGATAGCAGGTTTGAACTGGTAACCACACTTTAAACTAAATGCTGCAGCTCAGCTGCCTAAGGGTGACAGTCTCTTGGGGGGGGAGTCAAAACCCAAGACCTTCTGGCTGCACGTTTTGAAGGGGCAAGTGAAAATGTTCACTTCCATGCCCCCGCCCCACAGCCTGCATACATCTGTAGGAGTCCTCGCCTTCAAATCCATGATTTTAAAGTGAGGCTGCTTTTTGCCCACCTCTGTTTCTTTCTTTGCAAATAGCTGTTGGCTTCTCACCTGCTCCCTCTTGCTAGCAAATCCAAAACAGCTGTTAAATGGCACGGGCTGAGCAGAGGATACAAGGGGGACAGAGAGATACTTTTTACAAGAATCTGATTTAATACTAAATCAAGCAGTATGAATGACAACGGCAAACAGTGATGGGATGACTGTAAGAGGAACCCTGAGAATTGTATGTATTTAGGTTATACTGCTGCAGAGACGGAACAAAGACCGTGTAGCAATATGGCAGCGCAGAGGTTGCTGTGGCCCACAATAGAAGCTCTTCCCAGGCTGACATTTAAGATACTTGGCAATAAAAGTGCTGCCCATGTGGAATGGACTCTTACTCTGTTTGACCTATAACTGACTCTGGATTTAGACCCATCCCAGGTACATGTTTTAATATCTCTGTTTTTTTCCTTACCAGTCCGTGGAGCTGGATCAGCACCACCTGTAGAAAAGGGGATGTGAATGATACTACACCAGCAGCATAAGCAAGAGCCAGCTAAGTATCCCTGACTTAACTGACAGTGAAAATTTCTTTTAACATTTTAATCTGAGCCAGCTGTCCTATTCAGAGGCCTCACTCACCTGCTGCACTTCCCTGTGCATAACCCATGCTCTGGACCTGTTCCAGTAACAGGATGAACGTTGCTGAACAGCCTTGGAAGGACAGGTATAGATCTCTGCACATACAATGCACAGAGCTGAAAAAAAAAAATCCCTGTTTTATTTCAAAAGTGTTGTGGAGGTTCTATATGTCAGATGAAAGGGATGGACAGTAAGGAAATAGTGGGGTTTTCAATATGGTTGTTAAATGCTTAAAATAAACTTAAGAGAGTCTGCAGTTTATTTTTTAAAAATAAAAATCTGTCTAATTATTAGAGGTAATCAAAATTACTCACAAAAGAACATACCATGTGTCTGATGACAGAATTTCTGGACTGCTTCCATAGCATGTGCCTTGATATCCCACAACCAGCCCCATCTTGCTCTCAGAAGTTTGCATCTTGAAACGTTTCGTAGGTTAACCAGTTAGAAATTTGATGTCTCACCAAGAGCATCCAAGAGCTGGAAATGAAGAATGTGATTCTGCAGGTCAGCAACTTGACGTTGTAAGCACCAACCATCACATGGTGGCAACATCTGTGACTGACTGTTCGGGTGGCTTGTAGGTAGCAGCCTGTGTGCTCAGTCAAGCACTTGATGACTTTCACAGTAAAGCTGTACTGTGCATAGTGATTTTCTGTAACACAGTTACAGTTTTGTGGTTTTCCACTGGCAACGGTTGGTTCATCTTTCCCCATACCAGAGTGTCCATTGTGCTCCTGTTGCCTCTAACCCACCAGCCTGTTTTTCCCTCCCCTCCACCACAATCTGGAACAAAAGAAATAATTTCCCAGTTTCATGGACCAGTAACAGTTGAGACAATCAGTCATTTTATGCAGCTAAATTTATTCTCGGAACAGATTACATTTAGATGTGGAGAAGTGGGCAACAGCAGGGACAACTGTCCTTTTCTGTGTCACTCGGGTGCTTTACGTAAGACTGAACTCGCTGGCGAACAGTGGGTGTGTTTCCTGCCCTCTTATTGCTATAAAACAAACAGAACCTGCTCTCCTGGCTGTACAGCACGAGTTTCAGCGAGGTGTTAATCAACCTGCCCCAGAGAGGAGGAACGGGGTAATGGCAATGCTGAAAGGCTGAGCTTGTAGTAGCTGCTGAAATAAGAAAGTTCTCTTTTCTGTGGGTGATGTTCTAACAGTTTTAGCTCCCTAGTTAAATGATCTATGAAATGCTTGATAAAAGAAAAGGGATGTTGAACTCTCCTGGTGTCACAGAACTGGTGGAAGCGATGAGATGCTCCATAGTTTGTGTTCCTCTGTCACCAAAGGCCACGCTGTTCCAGGAGCCTGTTTTACTGTGAATGGATTCTGTGCCTTCCAGGCAACTGTTGTTGTTCCTGTTCAACCCCACGGGGGTGGCTGTCCGAGCCCCCTCTCTCCCACAGTGTAGGTTAAATGAAGCCTCAGCCAGCCCTGGCCACGTCAGAAGAGAGGTTTCTATCTTGTGGCTGTTGACTGTGAATAGGTGTCGCCTTGCTTCCGCAAGGGAGCGTGTTAGTGATGAGCCTGACAGGATACTCACCTCTAACTCACTACTTGCATTGAAAAAAATTAAGAACTTGGCTTTGCTTTACATGATTTTTCTACAGACTTCAATAAAAACGTGACTACAAATAATTACAAAGCTTGCCTTCCCTTAGGCAACCCATAGTATACAGAGTGGAGAATGTTACAAAAGCACATCCAGTAAGGACAGTACATCAACATAACAACGCGGGGTCTTTCCGTAAAAATAGAATAAATAAAATAAAAATACTTTAAAGCTGTATTTAACAGGTTAATTTAAAACAACAGCATCAGACATACAAGGCGCAGTGAACGTGGCTGCCTGCCTACAGCATCGCCAGGGATTACAAAAACAAATGCATAGATAACTGAAGGGTCGCTAGAACATCAACTAAACCAGCGGCGGTTGCTCAGACACACCTACCCCATACATACCTTTTTGGCCATGGTAAAATGAGCATTTTAATTACAGTGTCTTAATAATTGATTAACAGAAGGTAATGGGCTTTGCAATATTGGCCTCTGACTCTGCAGACACCTGGGTGTATAGATCATCTTTTGGAGAAAAAGGAGCTCTACCCAAGCAAAAAGGCCTCACGCAGCCGGAGCATTGAGCACGCTACTTAAATTTATCTGCAAAGTCAACAGCATTTTGTTAACAGACACAGAACTCTAAAAACTTGTATTGGCAAGTGACCTTTTCAGATGCCTTTCGACCTTCTCAGCCCTTCCTGCAGCTGCTAGCAAAAGCTAGTGAGATGTTCACAGCGCTGACACCACCTACGCAGGGGACCCTTCACACTGCGCTTCGCCAAGGGTTGGCTTAGCTGAAGGGGAGTCAAGATCTTTCTTGGGGGAAGCAGCACAGTGCAGATGCAACTACAAAATCCAAGTACAGAGTTTAAAACTGACTGCTGCAGAACACGTGTCACCATGTGGCATCGTGGGCACTTTAAACCACTGGTACCACTAAAAGGGGTGGGTTGGTTTGTGTCCCCTTGCCTGCCTCTGGGGCTCCTCCTGCCTACTTGGGATAAGCAACTTCTCCTCTAGGTGCAGGAGCAATGGAGCTGAAGCAAAGGAGGGAGCAGGTCTCCGAGCCCAGTGAGGGCAACAAGTACTTCAGTGCCTGGTGTGCGGAATCATGGTGAAAGAGATCTGGGAGCTCTTACAGAGAGCATTCTGGAGAGCTAAATTTAATGACAATATAGTTGCATAGCTAGCCTTCACCCCACACTGCTCACACATCACACTGAGTTTAGTTTAATGATTTTTCTGCATTTTTCAATGCAGAAATTCCTTGACTCATTGTTCTTTTCCCCTGTGTTCCCAAGTTGCTTTGCCCAGGTGCTGCCGTTAATTTCTGTCGAGAAGGAACTAAACAGAAAATTGTTCCTAACAGTCTCTTGCATAGTAAAATAAAAACAGAGGTTCTGTAATAACAAGCTTGCCCTCCTTTTAAAATTACAGTATGACCAGATTTGCAGACCTGGGAGACAGTTACAGTTTGGAATGTAGCTATAAATGGAGCCAAAACGTTTTTAACGCTAGTTAAAAATACCTTTAATGTCCCATTTCCAAAACTGTACCCATCTGCAGGTCTGGGGAGGAGACAGGAAAGGGACAGACTCAGGCTGTGTCACTGCATTTGGAGATTAGCCTGAGGTACAATTTAAGGGGTGACGCTGAGACAACTTTGTCAGGGGCTGCAGCAGTGTGTAAATCAAAGCGATTTGATGAAGCCTTTGGAGCAAGAGCACTGGAATCAAGTTGTACCACCTCTCTCCTCTCTTCCTATTTTGTCACAAGAGCACGAAAAGGAAAAGAAATCTCATAGAATTTTGTAAATAACCAAACCCATGATTGTTCTTTTTGTGGCACCTGAAGTATTCAGCAACAGACTGAGGGGAGGGGGAATTGTGCAACCAGACACTGAATCGAACATCTCATCAAAGGCCTGTATGGAAAAGGTTTGGACTATTTTAGTCTCTTATATTCTAAGAGTTGTAAGACAATTTCCTGACTAGTTCTTTCTTACTCCTGATTGGTTTGTGCACATGGAACAAATGGTGTTTTTGATGACTTAAAGACAGGTTGAGGAGAATAAATTTAACAGCCGGCAGTTGCATTTGTATGATTAAAGCTGAAAAGCTTCAGTGGATCACCCTGCAACTCTACTGCTGAAAACACTTCTGGGTTTTCAGCATGGGTTTGGTATCATACATGAGTCTTCTCCAAGGCCATAATGTGTAACCAGGAGATGAAGTAACGACACCGGGATTCAAAAGCATGTCAGAGAGATGTTAAAGCTGTTGCTAGACCAATGCTGACAAGCAGTTTGAAATTAACAGGTGCAGTTCTGTAAAAAATAAACCCTTGGTATTTAATCTACAGTAATTCAATGGTAGCTAATACGTGGTACCTGCTCCAGTGTTGAAAACAGAGGAAGCACTGTAGGATTTATGATCGGTTTGTGACAAATCCAGCTCAAGAGGGTGAAACTATCAACTCAGGCATCATTCACTCCAAGGACTTTACCATGAGTTCACTGGGAGGGACGTGGCCATACTGGGTTTTGTTTGTGTGAGTTCAGGCAACGTTCATTATTTACAATCAAACAGACCTTCCATTGCTCATGATGTAACTCACTGACAGCAAAAAAATTACTCATGCTTCTTTTCATATCACACGATGGTGGCGAGAACGAGAGAACATGCTTGTCTAACATTGTTCTGGTAAGGGTGAATTCTCTGAAGACAAAGCATCAGCGGTTAGAAATGGAAGGCCAGACACTGTCCGTTGGTTTTCCTTAGTGTAGCTACTGTTTGCTTCAGTTAACCATGAGGAGAATCTTCTCTTCCGCAGCTATGGCATCTCAGTGACGGGGCGTTTCTGTTTCAAAGTGTCAATGAGGGACAGGACTCCTCGTTTCACGTTGGTCGTAACTCTCCTCGTCACAGAGTCTGCGGGGGGTGGAGGCGGCCGAACCTTCTGTGAAGGAGGTCTGGCTACTAAGCACTTCTGATACCGTAACTGCAAGAAAGCAAAAGCATTCTGCGGTCCTTACAGTGTCCAACACTTAGGCAGAGCCCTTCCAATACACTTGCAATACTTTCTCATGAAATAGAGTCAAATCCCATTTTGGAGTGATAAAGAGCCCAACAGAAGTTAATGGGACACATCAGCCTGTGGGCAGGAGCTGTTCTTGAGCACACAACAGATACCAAATCACACCAACAGCCCTTTGAAAACTGGAAAATAAGTTTTCTGGGTTCAGTTGTTCTTGAACAGGGATTGGTTTCATTACGCTGTCACTGGGTTGTATAACCCAACTCTGAGCAACGCCTTTTTCCTGAATGAGGTAACTTGTGTAGTGAAAGAAAAGATGCTGAATTTACACAGAAGTTGCAGAGGTTTGGAGGGAAGATGGTTAAAGGGGCATCATTCACTAAACTGACATTTCAAACTTAAAAATCACAGAATAATAGAATGGTTAAGGCTGGAAAGGACCAAGTTCCAACTCCTCTGCCATGGGCAGGGGCACCTCTCACTAGACCAGGCTGCTCAAGGCCCCATCCAACCTGACCTTGAACACTGCCAGGGAGGGGCAGCCACAGCTTCTCTGGGCACCCTGTGCCAGAGACTCACCACCCTCACAGGGAAGAATTTCTTCCTAATATCCAATCTAAATCTACCCCCTTCCAATTAAAAACCGTTCCTCCTCATCCTATCACTACATGCCCTTCTAAAAAGTCCCTCCTCAACTTTTCTGTAGCCCCCTCAGGTGCTGGAAGGCTGTTATAAGTTCTCCCTGAGCCTTCTTCAGGCTGAACAAGCCCAACTCTCAGCCTGTCTTCATAGGAGAGGTGCTCCAGCCCTCCAGGCATCTTCATGGCACTCCTTTGGACCTGTTCCAACAGCTCCATGTCCTTCTTATACTGGGGACTCCAGCACTGGACACAGCACTCCAGGTGGGGTCTCATGAGAGTCTGGGTTTTAATTGACAAAATACATCCTATCCCTTTTGTCAACTCATAAATCCCATAAATCATAATTCTACCAGCCAATTCCTATTTTTTCCTGTTCTTTTTTTTTTCTGTCTTGAAGTTAACATAATTGCAAATTTGGAAAGACGGTTATTTATGGAGACAGTGAAACACCTCAGGGCTATCAGGTGCCTCTGAAGAAGGTCACTTACCATACAAGCAGCCTGAACAGCTTCTGACACGTTGCCTGCGTTTGGCTCGCACCAGAAAACGTGGCACTCGAAATGCTGGTTTCCTGTGTCCATAATGAAGGCGAATGTGTGAACATCCTTGCCCACTCCCATGAAGGACAGGAACCTCACACGACACTCCACCATGATTTCCTCTTCGTTCTGGTTACAAACCAAAAGGATCAATCACTACCACCAGATGCTCTGGGGAACGTTACCTTCCAGTTCAAGCTGATGAAATGTATGACTGATGACTTCAAATGATACTGCCCTGTGTCGGAGATGCTGGCTGAAGACCTCACCAACAGACATACAGAAAAGGCACTTTGCAAGTTTCAGTGTATTAATCTCTATAGAAAAAGCTCAACCAAATGACAGTGGTGTGAAACGCAGGTTTTAATGCTACTCTTGGCTTCCATACCAAGAATAACGTAAATAAAGTTTGGAATTTAGCACTGCTACTTAGGCCTTAACCTACAACATTTTAGGCTCAAAATTCCTAGAAAGAACAACACTGAATTTGTTTTAAGTATCTAATGAATACTTAAAATCATTGTATCTTTGAGGACATGCTTGGAATGGTAAATAAAACTGAAGCTGTAAGAGCCTCTGCAGATTCAGAGCCCTGGAAAGAAATAAAATGCAAGACCAGCACATGAATCCTAACACAAAGGAACTCTGTCTAATAGTGTTTTTGTGTTCCTGGTTTCCAATACCCATATTATGCTAAACGTGTTCCAAACAAGACAATCTGCCTTACTCTTTCGTTGATGACTGTGACAGTAGCGTCGGCAACATTCATAGTGACTGGCATCCAGTCTTCTTTGCTGGAGGAAGCCATTAGACTTTCAATGGCACTATTCAGAGTATCCATTCCTAAGGTAGAAGGAAATGTGATCATGAAAAATAAATACCTAAATAAACAAGAACAAAATACTTATTGTCACACAGTAGTACAGAGAACAGATGGTTTGGACTCCTCATTAGAATGAACTTGATGAGAGAATCACAGGGTTGGAAAAGACCTTTAAGATCATCAAGTGCAACCATTCCTGTCCTAAGCTAAACCATATTCCTAAGTACCTCATCTACCCCTTTTTTAAACACATCCAGGGATGGTGACTCAACCCCCTCCCTGGGCAGCCTGTTCCAGCCCCAACAACTATCAGCAAAAAATTTTTTTCCAACATCTAATCTGAACCTGCCCTGGCACAGCTTCATGCCATCTCCCCTTGTCCTGTCACCTGGCTGACCTCTCTACAACCTCCCTTCAGGGAGTTGTAGGTGGACGTTACTGAAGTCCAGGTAGACCACATCCACAGCCTTCCCCTCGTCCATTAAGCAGGTGACAGAAGGAAAGGTTGTGTAGTTGGTTTCCTTCAACTGCAGAAACAAAACTGGTGCATCTGGCTGAGACAAAACCAGCTGACACGCTGTTCAGCTGCTGCCACTGCAGTTCTGCAGGGCCCTTCTCATTAGCAGCACAGCTCATAGTCAGAGAAAGCAGTAGGAAGAAACTCTGCCTGCTTGGCAGCTCCCAAAGTACTCCAGCTGCAAAATACATCTTCAGGAGACCCTGAACACCAGACCCCTTCGTGCCTCCCCTTTGAAAAGCAGGCAGAGCCCAGCCCCCAGAGGTCATGCAAGGTACACCAGCAGTCACTTAGGAGCAAGTGTTACATACCCACAGGTTTAGCTACAGGTAGCATGCCCAGGTACTGGACGTGGAACTTCTGTACCAGTTCTGTCTTTGGTGTTGGGAAATCTACTGCATGGGAACAAAAATCAATGCCTGTTTATCAGCATTCACAGCAGGGAACATGAGTAGTATTTCTTCAGTCACACAAACCAGTTTTCCCAGGAATTGGACTCTGAAGATACTGTATTGATTAAAGCAAATTCTCACTTCCACTGGCAAGAACAATGCTCAATAATTTCTAAAGGAATCAGGAATAACTCTGCATTACCTAATTCTTGATCTAAGATAAAGTCACAGTACATTGCTGTCATATTAAAACCAGAAAATATAGATGAACGTGTCTGAGACATGTGGTCCCAAGTTTCACTTTGTAACTATGTAAAATCTGGAATCTGCTTTTAATTCCATCCCTGTTAACAGTTAAACACAGTGTATGAATAATCAATACCACTGTCTGAGCAGACAATGTCACAAGCTGATGTATGGGTTGGGAGGAAGATACTCTGTACAAACTGGTGGATCTCGAAGCACGTCATTTCCTGTGGAGCTGACACAAAGCCTGTCTGTTCTCCTGGGTTACTTTCAAAATAGCAACTGTTAAGCTGGGACTCACAAAGCCGTGCAAAGGCAACTCTTTTACCATGCAGTAGAGCGTGCAAGAGACCCTTAAGGCAGATGACAATCTACTTGCACCTCTTGCCTTGGACGCTGCTAAGATTGATGCTGAAACCTAGGAGGAGTCCTCTTAACAACCCCTCTGAACCCAAGCCATTAACTGGAGCATATTCTGGTTTTAAGGAAGAATTGGCCAATTTGCCCAGTCAAGTCATGGAGGATTTTGATGGGCACAAGACAGTATGTGCAAGTAGCCACAGATAGGTACGACTGCTTTTGTCTGTTTCCAAATAAAACAGGAAATGCACACCTTGACATAACTGAGCAGCTGTCAACACAACCAGTAAAAACATTTGATGTAATACAGCAGCCACTTGGAGTCAGATACGGTCCTTAGAAGACAGGATTATGCTCCTGACCTCTACACCTGACGTGCTCCATTTTGGTCAAAAGCAGCATCAGAAACAAAACATATCTAAACTAGGACCAAGGAACAGAGCTGTAAGACACAGTACCTTGCAGAGGAACATCAAGGGTGACATTTGTTCTCTCTTGCAACGAGCTGCAAGCCATCGCTTTAGCATTCTTCCGTTCGGCCATAATCTGAGAAGACAGTGATAACAGCAGTTGTTTATTTTACTGAAATACAGTATGGTACCAACGACAAACAGAAATGTACTCCTACCATAACCCTGGTTTCTGAAATCCGAAATTAGTCAGAAGCAACATGACTAAACAGGTTATTTTTATTTAAATAACAACCTTAACTTTCCTCCAGTTTATTCCTTAACTACAAGAAGAACTCAAGCGGTGCCCAAGCCTAGGTGAAAGACAGATGGAGGGGGAAAAAATCTTCAGCCATTTATATCAACTTCAAAATTGCAGTGAGGAGTAATACAGCAAGAAATATAAATATTTAACACACAGAGGAGAGTGTTCATTATTCATGTTCCTCTCTGGTTTATTTTCTGCTCTGTTTAATTTTTTCCTCCATTTTTATGTTTCTTCTGGAATTAAAAATCCCATGTAAAATACAACCTGCTCTTCCCCCAGAATGTACAGTATTGCAAAAGAGGAAAAACCCCTGCCACTTCAAAACAACTGCTTTGGATGATACTCTCTACAAATATATGACTGAGAAATGACCCAGGGAAGCAAACAGAGAATTTCCAAAGCTAATGTATGAAGCAGTGCTGTCAGCTTCTTTATGCTATGACTGTTAATCATAATTAAGCAATAAAGATAACTGGTGTTCCAGCAGGTGGCACTTAGGTCTGAAGATGCTTCCAGCAAATTTATCTTTATCTTTTTTGTGGGGGTTTTTTTAGGTTTTCTATTTCGAAAGTATTTTCTCTTGCAGGAGCCCATGAGCAGATGAGAAATGGTGCACAACAGCTTAGGAAGAAGGCCCGATGCAGCAAAGAGGTCCAGCAAGACAGTCAGTGCATGCAAAGTGCTTCCCTGAATCAGGATTATATCTATTGCTGACTTAGGAAGGAACATGCTCTACTTACCAACGCTATCCTGCTTTGTTCTGTGGTGCTATTAGCTATGGCTTGAAATGCTTAGCTGCTCTCCTTCCCAAAACTAATGCCAGGAGTTTTGTCACAGCTCTGCTGCCCTCCTGATACCCCTGCTGATACCCCCGTGTATAGCTACCGTGGCATTTACTTGATGTTGACCTTCCTGGATAAACACAGCTGCAGCAGGGCCCTGCTAGGCTTGCTGGAAACATCGGTGAGGACTGAGAGCTGGAGGAGAGAGCTGCAGGACGCAGCAGGGCTCATCTTCTTCAGCCAGGCGCTGCTGCAGTTCCGGGTGTGAACCATCACCAGGCACACCCTGCAGCTGCCTGCCCAACCCCAGCAGCTCCCCAGGCCCTGCCACCTGCATTTCCTCCAGCTCCTGAGCCAGGGCCCTGGACCTGCCAGGCTCTGCATAGCTGCTGGGGCACCTCTGGCCACTGCCTCAGCCAAAGTTCTGCGCCCAGGTTACGGTACCACACGCTGTGTAACTGCTCACGTTGCCTGGGGGAAGCACTGCAAGTTCTGTAGCCATGGCTGCAGCGCTGCAAAATGAAAACCCTGAAGACTGGCTTCAGAGGGCACCTGACAGCTCTGACCTCCGTTCCCTAAGGTGAAGACAGAATGTAAAGGGCCAATGACGGGCATGCAGTAAATCAGCTGAATTTTAAAACCTGAGAGTTTCCTAACTCTGTTTCTAGCAGAGCTGTGACACATGAGGAGGGACAAGATAACACAGGACTAACTGATAAGGTTATTCATCCCCACGGCCTGCTTTTCCTGGGGTGCAAACTCACACGTTTTAAGGAAAACCAAAGTGAGAAGCATAGTATTGTGAAAAAGGGGGATGCAGCCTCAAATCCACCACAGCTCAATAAAAGAATAAAACACAGAGTTTCAAGTAGATTAGTTTAACTGCCTCTCTATAAAGCATTTCAATCCAACTTGTGTGCTGTAAAGGACATGCTGCCTTGCTACCACTGCATGAAATGACTGCACAGAGGACACTCATGAACTGATTGTGCAAGAAACTAGGAATTAATAACCAGGGAACGGTGGCAAATGCATAAGGAAGGTATAATGACTGAAAAGAACAGTCCTCTCCACTGTTACAGGCAGGAACAAAGATCCTTGGTAAATCCTCACTAGAGCAGCTCAACTCCCCCTTCCTCCCTGATGTTTAAAGCGTGCAGTGTAATCCTAGCAACTCTTTTCCTGTCTGTCCTGCTTGAAGAATACTATTCAAACAAGGTCTCATTTATTGATGAAGTTTAACATCACCATTTGCCATTAGTTAACACTGCATGTTCCTTTTCCCTTTTGAACCCACAGCTTCTTTATTATTCAAGTAAACCTTCAGTCTCTATACACACTGGTCATACCAAAAGCACACATCATCTTCCTCACACCTAAAGGCTCACCCTCCCACTACTCCCAGCCACTTGTGTCCGTCCTTTGCAGATTCTCTACGCTGTTTCTTGTCACCAGCACGATAAACAGAACTAGTGCTCTGTACGATGGCTGGATGTATGTATTAGGCTCGGGGATGTCTCCACAGACAAACACATCTTTGCCTCAAAAGACTTGAAACCCACTTGCCTTTGAGCAGATCTCGTGCAGGCTCGTGGCGATGGCTTTGGCGGGCGTGTCACATCGGAACACATGACATTTCAGGATTCGCGTGTCCTTGTCTCTTGCCACGTACGCGAAGTCTCTGTGCGAACGAAACCAACCGGCGTGTTAGGAACAAGCAAAGGTGAATCAAGGCATTAGAAATGGCAGCATCCCCAAACCAGCACGTCCTGCTGCGACTGAACAGGCGTGTGTCTCGGCTGCCATGGAGAGTAAAGCACATCTACACCTGTAATAAACCCCACGGAACACAGGTGTAAGGGCTGGCGCTTCATCTCGTTACAGTTTCCTAACACTGTCAGCTTATTGAACTTACACCCCATAATTCCAACTGCAACTGCAAATACACGGGAGAATTTACTCCAATATTTTCTTGAAGATAAAGCAGGGAGAGAATTACAGGCTGAGAGAGAAAACAGGCACAGCTCTCACGTGCGAGACAATCTGAGGAAAGCACACAGTACGCTGGTTAGAGGAAAGTCTCAAAGGACTGTGTAAAGTGTTTAAAATATGCAGACAGTAATTAGCAATCTGGTAAAATAAGGGAGATGTGAACCTGCTGAGCTCTGCTCACACTAATTGGCCTAAATCTCTGGCCTTATTTTTTCCAAACATTAAATAAAGCTGCCCTACAAAAGAGATTTTTGCACCATACAGGGAAATCACCAGATATACTGTAGCTTTTGAGCAAGAGTGGTGGATGTGTCAGGACTATGTTTATTTGTTCTGAGGCTGTTTAAGACTTAAAACTCTTCTGGAAAAGTGGGAGCATGGTGCTAAAAAAGCATCACGGTTTGGATACATCCCGAATTTTGGGATCCAGGGGTCGTGGTTTAACCCCAGCCAGTAACTAAGCATCATGGTTTATACTAAAGTCTGTAAATACCCTGAGCTGAGTTTAATATAGTGTGGGTTGCCAATTTCTTTGTTCATTGTAGATGTCCAGTGAATTGAAGAATTCTGTAATGAAGTTATCCAGGGAGGAGCAGAAACTGTGGCAGATGGATAACTGAGCTTCCAGCTCCGTACGAGATACGGACATTGCCCTGGGGTTAAGTACCTTACCTGCATTTAATCTGGCAGCACTAGATTTTGTCATTAAAGAGTCCTTGCAATGAAAGGGGTAGTTGCCCACAGGTGGGGATGCTCAGTGACAGGCACAGGCTGTTCCCCCATTTAACTGCTTTACAACCTGGAGCCTGGTGAGTGAGACTTAAAAACCCCCACAAACCTACCAGGAGCTGAGATTTGGAAACAAATCCATGTGACTGAACTGTGCAGAACCATGGTGAAGCTGGGAGGCACCTCTCCATCTCTGCACCCCAACATGTGATGGCACACACTGGGGCACAGCAGAGATGGGAGGCTGCAGGGCAGCACGTGGAGTGTGTTGCCACCTGAACGCTTCCTGAGTGGGGAGCACAGTCTGTGGGCTGCAGCACTGCCCTGCCAACATGTGTGATGCAGACCCCCAGGGAGGGACAGTGTTTCACCCAACTGCAGGAAAAAACACAAAGCATTAATCCAGGAAGGTACTGTCTAGTACAGACAATGTCCTGAGGTTTCTCAGCTCCAGCCTGATTCCCAAACACCTTGGCTGTGATCTGCAAGAGCCTTGTGGCATGCTGTTCCATTTTGCTGCGCTGCAAGTTCACAGAGATGCTGAGTTCCAGCTGGAATCTTGCTCCAGGAAAAAAAGCTGTTGCTTTTTGGCTCATCTGTACTTGTGCCAAGCCTTGATTTAGAATGGCTTCTTCCTAGCCCAACGTTTCAAAAGCAAATTGGAGACTCCTAGCTGGACTCCAGTAATAAGGGGGTACAGCTCTGCTATGGCCTATGAAAATTTAGAAGCTGTGAGGAAAAAGACGTAACCAAGCGCCACATAAAAAAAGTTTGAAATTTCTGCCTTTTGAAGTAAACTTTCTATGTTACTGATGGTCCTGAAAGATCTGCCAAGCAGTTATTTGGGAATGCTCAGGCTCACAAAAGTCCCACATACAGTATCCTGGGCTCTGAAGAGACCTCGCCTGGCTCGAGAGCTGTGAGGAACTTCCCGACATCCTAAGCACCTGGGATTTTTCTTTTCCATGTGGTTGGCATGATCTGCCAACTTTTCAATGCCCTAACTTTCACACTTGCCATTTTTTGAGTCCAAACACCTTCCCTTACAAATATTCTAACTGCAGTATGGAGACACTGATTGCTTAAGAGATATGGATTTGCTGTCACACCTTCACTGAGATATCCCTTTTATGTGCAGGAAAAACCTGTGGGCAGTGACCATCACTGTGGGGTAGCAAAGACTCTTCTGCAGGCAGACTGCCCACCTCCCTCCTGGATCAAAGGTCTGTTCCTCAGAGTGCAGAGGTAACAGCCGAAACCTATGTCTGCATTACAGCACCACTGAAAGCCATCTATGAGCCTGTTACATGGCTATTCATTACCATTCACCAGCATTTACCTCTAATCAATACTATTCCTTCAAGCACTACACCAGCTACTAGAGAGAAAATTAACTCCATCCCAGCCCAAACCAGGACAGACTTGTAAACAAGAGATTTTTGCATTTCTTTACAAGATGATCCTATGAAGAGCACCTGTGTGGTTTTGCCAAGTTGCTTGTGGTGCTGAGAAGCCCATCTGAAAAAAGAGATACCTACATAACCCCAGGAGCACTGTACAACACCAGGATTAGATGAGGCCATAATCTCCAAGGAGCTGCAAGACCTCTTACCTCTTTTGTTCACAACACAGCTCTCCATTTCAACCTTCTTTTGTTATTAATAAAACCCAGGATGGGACAAAGCCACCAAACCAAGTCATCTGGGCCTTGAAAACATAACATGTTGCCAGCAAACCCCATGTTTGTAACAGCCCAAGAAATTGTGGCCTGACCTTTGATCAGCAGCTCTGGCAAGATCCTGGCATACCACAACTGCTCCAATGAATGACCACACTGCTGTAGGAGACCACGCCAGGCAGGGCATCTCCACTGTGCTGCCAAGTCCCTGATGCATGTTAGAGGAGAAAAACCCTGAGGCCACATTAAATGTCACCTTGCAAAGAGTTTATCTGAGACCTAAGCTCCAATGCAAGGATTTTCAGCCTTAAGGGAATCTGTAAGGTAATATGAAATGTGTTTAGTCAGCACATTATCTCCCAGTGGAGGTAGGACTCAAAGGACTGCAGAGATAAAAATGAGCTGAACCATTTGAAACTGTGTTAAACTAAAGACTGAAGTCAGCAAGGATCAAAGATTTTGGTCATAAAGAAACACAAGTCATAATTATACCCCATAACTGGGAATGGGGCAGAGATGACAGCACTTCCAGCAGCATCTTAAAGGCAGAGAGGTGGACCAGGGGCTGCCTGCTGAGCCTCATTTCTCTCACAAGTGTAAATTTACTTTTCTGATCAAAAGGATCGCTTGGAGGGCAGTGCTGGCATTTATCGAGCTCACGTGCTTTTCAGTGAGAACACTTCTCCGATCCTGGAGGGCTAATTACAGCCAGATGAACGGGCCACCACGCAGACCCTGGCTCAGTAACCTCCCCGAACCCTAACGCCTGTGGAGAGGGCAGGGAGAAGGAATGCGATGGGAACTACAGATGTGGTACCTGTACTGGGACACCCCGGTGACGAGGGGGTTCACCTGCCATGCAGGTACCTGCAACCCTGTTATCCCTGTGGGAAGAGGAGGGCAACAGAGCTGGTGAGACAGACTTGCTCCACACTTGTCAAAGGGCAGATGCTGCCCACAAAGATGCTGGTTTTAGTCAAAATGCAATGTACCAATTTTCTAACAGAGCTGGTAGTGACCCCCACATATGGGTCACCGAACACTCCCCTCCACAGACTGCCATAGGGCTGCTCCTTGAAGAAACGCTGACTGTTTGCAGCCAGTCTCTGGCAGGTGGCCTGGAAAGCCCCCGAGGCTGCGAGAAACCTCTCGGGTTTTGCCCGTGAAATTCCACTTGTGTTGAGTCAACTTGAGGAAGTGCCAGAAACTTCCAGCCCGTGGGGGTGTTGGTGGGTGCTGGGAAGGTGCTGCTGGGACACCAGTCCCTCTGCTCAGCCCAGCAAACGCTGCCTCAATGTCATGCTCCCGTCGCAGGCGCTCGGTGCTGCAGCTTCTGTCAATGCTTGTGTGTAATGGTGTATGTTCATAAACGAGGTGGTACAGCACAACTGCACAAGAAAATGAAACACCAGCTCGTACATCAGCTCTGACTACTGAGCTGGTAAAACCCTCGTGGTAAAGGTTCAGACTCACACACCAGTGCTTCACTTTAAGTGCCTGAACAGCTTGAACAAAGTAAATCAGCTAATTACATGCACGGATTGTAAACACACATAAACCTTTCCATGATCAGGGCCCTGCACCTGTAAATCTGCTGAGACAGAGGAGGAAACCCGAGTTCTTCAAAACCTGTGGTACTGCATCATGCACAACCCTGCCAGCACCATCTGTTTGCAAATCATCAATCAAAATTAGCAAGCGAACCATCCTCGTCCCTTCCGACGGCACGCAAACAACACTACCTGTTTCATTAACTCATCAAGTCACTGAGATGCTCATGCACTTGTACGAGCCGTCCCACACGCCAGCCCAGTAGCTGGGACTTGTGGATGGTGGTACTGGTTGGCAGCAGCCAGCTCCTCTGTCAGTGGGAGCCGTACAGCCTTGCTTCAGGCATTTCTAGGCACTGGGGAAACAAATCTGAGCCTTGCACTACCTCTTGGATAGAGGAGTGTGGCTTTGGGGATCTGCTCCCACCAGCCTCAGGAAGAAAATAAAATTTAGGAATTTTCCTAAGTTTTGTGTTTCCCTACACAAGACCAGAAGGCAACAGCTTTTTGTTTGTCCAAAGCCTTGAATACCAAATACACCTCTCTGATACTTCTTTCACTTTGGATCCCTTCTGGGTCGCTTCATCTGTAAACCTTCATTCGACTGCAGCTCACTTGAAGCTGATTAACATTTAAGTGAGATTTATGTGCAGCCAGTCCCTTTGATAATGAAGAAGTGCCGAGTAACGTGTTTGCAATAGAAATTTATGGAAAAGGGCAAATGCCTCCTCTTACCATCCTCCTGACTTTACACCTTGCTGGGAAAACACAGGGGGGGAAAAAAACCACCTCAAAAGCCTTTACAGAGCCCATGGCTGGACAGATAGTGAGCACAGGGTGAGCAGATCAGACCTCATCCAGATGGGGTCTTCTGCGGTTCAACTGTGTGTGCAAATGAAATGTATGGGACTTGAACCACACTCCTGGTAAAATTCCCTTCCCTGTCAGTGGGGAGAGCAGTGCTCAGTGGGAGAATAATGTAGTTCATTGCTGAAAATACCCCGAGTATTCTTAAAACTTTACAACACAAGTGCACCACTTCTGTTGATACTGGGTTACTGAGAAAGGGTGCTGCATAGCAGATAGATACATATATATTTAAATCATTTGCACCTGTAGTACATGATCCCCTAGTATCTTTCTGGTTACATGAACTGGATATAAATCATTACTCTGGAAAAAGGTTAGAAAATCTGAAAAACAGGTAGAGAATATTATTTTGCTGCACAAATGGGCCCAACAGTTAAAAAATCAGTAGAAATGTCTTAATTTTGAAACAGTACAGGACTACAGAGACATTTTAAAATGTGATTTAGAGAATGACAAAGACCATGTAAGGTGCTAAGTAGAACAGAATTTCATTTTTATTTGCTCTTTTACCCTCTTTAATTGGCAAATGTGTCCAGTAATAGGCTAAAACTGAGATAGCCGTACCTATTTAACACCTGGCTAAGCATGACTTAGCTGCCCAGCCCTGGGTGCACCTAATCACATCCCATGCAATTTGTGCTGACGCTGTCCTGTCGGTGAGTAGCAGCCGGAGCCATTTGCCGCTATTAGGCTGCCGTCCTAGGAGACAGCCCAATTAAGTACAGCCTGGAAGCACAGCACACCCTCCATTACCTTCTCACTATTAACCTATTTCTTCAAAGGAGTGTAGAGCTGCATTAACCTTTTTTTTTCCCTGTTAGTTAAACCCCCAACACCTTAGCCTTGACATCTGAAATACAATTTTTTACTCTTATGAATGAAAATGAAATTGCTATTTAATACAACTATATTAAACTGATACACGTGCAGGGGAAAAAAAAAACCCATAAATTGCTTTACAGGTTTATGTATTACAAATTGTAACAAGAATCCTTGAACCGGAAAATGATATCCTCTGGGCTTGGCTGGAAATTGATTGAAATTCATCCAGGGTAGCCTACAGGAGGAGACTGTTGATTTCTGTGTGCTGGTGTGACCCTACAGACTCCTGCAACCACAGGGTCACAGAGCACACGCTGCCAGGCTGCAGGGAAACCATCTCCCAAGTCTCCAACTATCAGGCCTCACTCTGCTTTCCTGCACACAGCAGCCCAGTCGTTTGTGAAAGCAGGAAGGGAAAAATGGAGTGCAGCCCCCCCCAGCCCCACGTACGGCAGAGCAGGGTCAGGAGGCACCTGGCAGGAGGCTGCAAGTCACTGGTGAGACATGAGTGCCCGTGGGAGCAGAGTAAATGAGCAGAGGAGAAAAGCAAGGGAAGGGAGAGGACACACATGAGGAAAAAAGGGGATAAATGTCACACCAACAAGACCAATACTCCAGTATCATAAACAGTGGAGAAGATGAGGTGCATAAACCCCTGCAATAATATCTGTGATTACAGATCTTCTGGATCAACACTTCGATTTTTACATAGGAGAAGGGGGAATGATTTATAGCTGAAATGAAGTCTGGGGCTCTGTTCGGTTCACTTGACTTTTTATTAGGGCCACAGCAAGGAGTTTGCAAAGTCAGGGGGAAAAACCCAAAGGTAAGAAACCAGAACTAGATGAAACAAGAAGCATTCACACAAGTTGCAGAATCTGTTTGCAGATTTACTGAGGACCTTTCACCTTCTGTTTCACCTACCAGATACCAGGCACACACTGAATGAAACCACCACTCCCCTTCCACTCCCTCCAAAGGAAACCCACAGCCCCTTCTCCAGGTGACTATACCAACCACTCTGGAACCAAATCCAGCCAGAGGAGGAAGACAAAGAACTACTCCCACCAGTCTTCTCCATCCTATTTCTCCCAGATAGTCCCAGTACATTTAACCACATCTCTCCTCAGTGATGAGAGCTAAAAGAGAGGTGGGAGGGAATGAATTTCCCTACGATTCTGACAGGTGCTAAAAACATAGGGAAACTTTGCCATTTTTCTTCCCTCCCAACACCCCACCCCACAGAGCCCCTGCACTCCTCTGGCCACTCCCCAGCTGCAACCCAGAATGGAGACTTGGCCACCACTATATTACCCTGGTCATTAATGTTTGATCCAAGCAGTTAAGATGCCGTCCCAAGCAAGAGACTTATTTCGCTTCTCTCACAACTTGAAAATGGGTTTCCTTGCAGCAAAACATCAGTTCTGCATTTTTAAATTCTCCTCAAATGGCCTGGCATTGACACAGCCTAGCTTGTTTTTCTAATTCATGCATAAAGTTTGTAGGGCAAATTATCCCCTGCTGAAAGGCTGTTTGCTTCATTCCTTGATAACGTCACTTGCTAGCTCTCAAGGAGGAGCTATGGCTACTTTGCCCAATACTCAGAGGCTTTAATCTGGCAGCCCTAAAACACACAGCCTGCTGGGTTTTCTTTGATGTCTTATCATCTCCTCAGTTCTGCGTGCTTCCAAAATTTGTTAAACCCTCGCAGAGCTGATACGTCCGATACCCAGCTCAGCTCTTCTAGGCCAGTGCTTCCAAGCCTGAAAGCATTTCCACGACTTTCACTCCAATTTCCTTCCCGCGGACTGATCCTCACAAAGCCACAGAAGCTGCTCCCCCAGACAGACTTCCCACATCTCAACGCTGCCCATCACCTCCTCTTGCAGGGGAGGGGACAGGGCTCCTGTCAGCCTTCCTTTGCTAGTCAGAAGGATGCCTCTGAGATGTCACAAATCATTTCCCTTTCTACTCCCAAGGGCTATGTTCCACCCCTGCAAAGGGCCATGGATTTGCATAGACAGAGCGATGCCAAAGTCAGATTCAGTACCTAAGCTCTCCAGATCCATGAGCTGTGTTAACATCATGACAACAATTCAGATTTTACAGGCAAGATTTACTTTCCATGCTGGTTCCTCATTCCCAGCCCCAGCTCCCGACCTCCAGTATTAGAGACAGGGCATGAAGGACAGTCTACCACGTGTGCAGTGGTCACCACCAAGACTGCCCTGGAGACTCTGCCCTCTTGTAAGACCAGCAGCATGGGGGTGTGGGGGGCAGCTCACAGTTTGTCACATCCAGCTGGTTCTTTGAGGTCAGGAAGGGCTTACTGCTGCTCACCAACAGACCTGTGAAAAGTCGAGCAGGAGCTCAAACCTCAGTTTCTTTTATAAATGGACTTAAAGGAAGACAGACCTTCCAGGACAGATCCTATGGAAATCACTGACCACTCTCTTTACTGCCACAATTTTTTTATCAAATGTGCAGGAACAGGGGGCTGCCTTCCTACCATGTGGAGCAGCTTTCAAGGTGAAGGCACACAAACGAGGTCATGGCCATCGTAGCAGCTGCCTCTCCCCTTTGCAGCACCACAAACTGGTGGTTTAACTCCTCAGGATGGCCAGTGTAGTGTTTTTGATGAATCCTGAATTTCCTTTAAGTAAATGAAAATGTTATTATGCCTGTGAACCTCTGAGCAGCCTCTGCAGCAGATCCTGCAAAACCTGAGTTTGACAAATTAATATCTAGATATTTTTGACAATGCTTCTACCTTCCAGATCTAAGTGGAAGACGTGGGCCTTTGTTTCTATGGAACATTTAAAGATTTAATAAAGAAACGCATCAAGCTGAGCTGCTCAAAGCAATACTACAGATTGAACTGCAGAAGACAGCAAACTATACCAGAACTGTTAATCTCTCCAGTGTGATTTGTTTTATAAGCAACACTTACTAGTTCTCCTTTGTCCTTTCCTATTCTGACAGAGAACACAGCAACGGTGCACAGACACTGCCCGCGATCTGCTTGCAGCACACCTTTGCCAGTGTTTGCCTGGGAGGATCATCGCTTCCTACATGCATGAAACCCACATTAGCTTGCAAAGCCATAATCCAGAAAGTTCAAACATTTCCCTAGGCCAGCCACCACCGCCTAAAGAATTGATTAAAAAGCCAGCCAAGCCTGGAAACCGTTCTCATTATATTCCACAAAGCAAACGCGAGGAACGGTCCGCATCTCCAAACCACATTCTTTCCACTCCGTCCCAGTATCAAGTCCTTGCAATTTAGAAGCGCAAACAACCCCCCAGATCTCATCTGAGGGATGCAATTCTATCAGTAAGAGCCTTTGGAGTGGCTGCAGCCCTTGTGCTGCAAAGCACCTGACTACAATGCCTCACTGTCTGCACTCCCATGAAACGGGAAGCATTGTGGAGAATCCCAAATGATCCCTTTGTGCACCGAAACAAATCAAACATGCTGGGGACAACTTTTCTTCAAACTTGAAAGACAAGCAACTGACCCAGCTGGATCTGAAACAAATACCAAAAATATGAAATAAACAACTCCAACTCTTGCTAAATTCCCTGCTCTATGAATAGTGGTTGGTATTTTTTTTAAGATAAAATGTGGGATTTTAATACCACTTCCCCGCATTTCAGATTACAGAGAACAATGACGCCTAAATTTTAAACCCAAAACACCAGAAGCAAATATCATATCACAGCACCAATGTTTTAGAACTTGAAAGTTTGGGACCTGTAAAAAAAAAATCAAGTTGGCAAATACCATTAGTAGCAAGGTGAAAAGGTGACAGAGAGAGGAGTCTACTCCCTGAAGTTTGGCTTTGCTTCACAGATACAAGCAAACCCGTACAAGCATTATTTGGTGCATGCTAGGAGGATAAACACAAAGAACAATGGAAAAAATGAAAATCATTTACCTCTCTCTGAGTCCAGGGAAGCATGAAGAAACAGAAAGAGCAAGTTAGAAAGCACTTGCGCAGACAGAGCTCCAGCGTATGACGAGACAGGGCAGCGAAGTGCTGTGTGTTTAACGTGTGCTGCTTGGCCGCAGCACAGTGTACCTGCGCACGCTGCCACTATTTCCTCTCGACACTTATTTTGGTTGAATCCTGTTGCTCTGAAGTTTGTATTTTTGGAAGCACACGATGAGGCCAACAGGCATCAGCTGAATTCAGCGAGGCAGCGCAGACATATCAACACGGGGAGGTAATCAGGCTTAAAATACCACACACAAGTCCGGGAAGTAGTATGCAGAAAGCATAAATAGACACATAAAGTACAGGAACCTCCCTTCTTCCAAAATAGCACTATTTAAAGCAGACACTGACAAAACAAACAAGAATACTTCTTCCAGCAGTGAAAACCTTATGTTGTTTAAGAGTAGAACGATAGTAATGAATTTTTTTAATGCCTTTTCCAAAAGCTCACAGCCCAAGGTCACCTGGGTTGCTCTGAAAGTTGCACCCTGAAGAAGTGTCAGCCGGGGGAACAATCTCACATGCGCACCAACCTGGAGCCAGAACACACAAATCACTACACGCCTTCACCTGCAAAGCCCTTCGGCAACCACTAACTCCTATACAACTGAACCAATGCCCCTTTTCCAAAGCCAGAGGCAGGCAGGAGAGGAACAAGCTTCCCAGGCTGGGGCTGCTCTTCTCCTCCTCCCCATGGAGCCCTGCAGAGGGCTTGCAGTGAGTCGCTGGCACCCACAGCAGCCGCCTGCTTTCTGGGTCACGGCAGCCACCACGGCACACTGGCCGTGGGGTCGCAGGTACACGTGTGCCTCTGGAGCCGTCACGTGAATAAAGCACACGTTTTCCCATGGTGTTATCACTAAGGGTTGGCTGCTCTGGGGAACGAGGTGGGCAGGAGCCTGCTTCTGCCCACCCCTCCTTAAAAACAGGACACTATCTGATGCAATGTATAGTGTTTCTAGAGGGATAACCACCCAGAAGAGAGCCGCTTTCCTGCCCCTGCCTCTGGCACACACCTCACCACTCCCCTCTTTTACAAATGGCTCATCTCTAGTGAGCATCTGAGCAAGGTTCATGCCCTGTGCACAAAAGCCTGTGACCCTACATCACCCTAGTTTGTAACTGACTGAGAAAAAAAAGTAGTGGAGTGGAAAAATCATCCCATCTCAAGCAATAAGGGCAGGACAAAAGACAGGGAAGTGATCCAATTCTCATTAGACATTTACTTCAGCAAGCTTGCAAAGGGATCGAACTGCTGGTTAGAAATGGCTTAGTGAGCAGATCTGGAATAAGCATAGGCTTTCTAAGCCAGGTTTTAACTAAGTGTGCATATGGTTAGCTAATGCATCCATCCAACATGGGAGTGCGTATGTACATAGTTCCTCTCTCCTATGTCAAGATGAAATGTCTCTTGGTGCAACTTGTACCCCTTGTAATCTCCACGTGGCTCCCTGTGAAGAACAATACTTCACCAGAACAACCTCTCCAGGGACACGATTTTGTCCCCATCATGGGAAGTTTTTGATACCCAGTGGTGATCTGTGTGAATCTCCCCAACCAAAACCCCACTCATTCCTTCACTTCAGCTACATGGGCTTTCTACTTGGCTTTGGAGAATCAGCAAGGACTTCACCATGCCTACTGCTAACATTTTATAAATTAAGAGGTTAAAATTAGACTTAATATTGCAAATACTAAAAGTTTTTCAAGCCTAAACAGCCCTTAATTCTGTATTTCAATGCCAATTTGAAAATCAGAATTGAGAAAGTAGCATCACTTTTACTTTCCCAGAAAATATAGTCAATGTTTCTCAGTAGTATGAGAAGGAAAACATGTAATTTTCTTCCTGCATTAACTGTTGGCATTATATAAAGTGGGCAAACAGATTATCTCTCCGAAAGAGCTTTATATTGGAAAAATCTTTCAGTGATTTAGACACAAGGGGGGTGGAGCGCAGGGGGAGGGAAAAGAAATGTCTTGGATCTGAAAGCTGATTTTGAGCCTAGTACAATTAAATGCAAAACATGACCTGCTGGTGCAGACTCTTAAAGGGAGATGTGTTGATTCCCCTGTTGTTACACTGGGTACAGTTGTACAGAACCACTACCACTGCGGCTGCCAGCACAAAGGAAAAAGTGAGGGGGGAAATTCAGAAAGGTGAGAGAAACATACAAGCAGTTGGGCTGCTGGACATCCCTGGGCAGCAAGGAAGTAGCAGGGCTCTGGCTGAGGGACTCCCATGCTGTGGGACACACGTGAGTAAAGGAGGGATGCTCCCTGCTTCTAACTAGTTAATTACAGCTTTCCAATTAACCCAGTATCTCCTCATGGAGTGTCTTATAATTATTAATTATTTTCACGCCAAAGACTATTTGTCTGTAGTCCCTTCACATACTGGTAGCTCAAGTATGGTTGAATGATTTACTTTCAGACTCAAGCACACAAATGAATCGATGAGTCACCCCCGGGCTCCAATGCAGCCACACAAAGTTTCCAGTTCAAGGCAGATTTTGTTGACGGCTCCAAGTGCCAGAAACGCTCCCAGAGCAGCTGGGCAAGTGCTTCACTACGCTGCGCTGTGCATCCTTTTCCAAGCTGATCGAGCTAAAAGGGGTCAAGCCAGAGCCTGCCAGTAGTGTGGGAAGATGATACCTAGAAACTGTGTCAGGGCTGCAACGCAGGGTTGGAGATTCATCTCTGAAGAGAAAAGGGCAAAACCTTGATGGAACCTCCCACAACCTTCCAGCCTGCAGAGGCGTGAGAAAGGAGCCCCCCTTCCAAAGTGAGCCCTGATGGGATGCTGACTCCCTGGGAAGGGGGATGAGTGTCTTCTCCTCCCCACCACTTCTGCCAGGTGCATTCATTCCAGGTTGTTTTCCAATTAGCACCTTTAGAGGCAGCGCATTATGGTACTGCTCAGGGTGTGTGATCCCTCAACATCCCCTTTCACCTGCTCTCCTCTTGCAGAGGGTGATACCCAGCCCAGGGACACAGTGGAGGCAAGATGGTTGCAGACAGCAGTATTATTGATAGGCACCGTCCTGTGGGAGAGGTCTGCACAGTACGTGTCAATGCTTGAGCAGAAAACAATTGGTCCTTTGTGCCATGGATTTTGTCTATCAGTGTCTGATGCAAGTGGCACCGTTGCTGTACGTGCTGTGGTCCTTTCCAGTAACTTTTTTTCCTGTGCCTGTAACAGGAACGCCTCAACCCACAGGATGGAGATGTGCTATGCAGATGGACACAGCAGTGCCATGCACATGCAGATCACCAGCCTATCTCAGCTGTGGGCAGAGAAAGGCTGTCAAAGGATAAAACAACATGCCTGAAAGCCCCAGAAGCTCAGGTCCCCTCTGTGTCCATCCGTCCCTGTGACTGGGGCAGATGTCCTGGCCTCCAAATACTCCACAGTTGCTACTGTTGTGTCTTCTACTTCAATGAGAGTGGCTGTGAGAGTGCAACACGATGGAAAGAAGATCAGCCAACAAACCCAACAGGTTTTGTTCTCGCTGGGGTCTCCAATAAGCTATTTAAGGATCAAGCAGATGCTCCTACATTTGGCTGATGTTTTAGTGGGGCAGCACGCTGCACATGAGCCTGGGGGAGCGTTAGGAATCTACTCCCCTGTAACTGGCAGAGTTAAGTCTGCAGCCCAACCATTTTTGTGGCCAAGGCCTTGGTTAACACCTCACACCTCTTCCTGCCTGTCAGCTTCCCCTAGAATGGGCCTGACTGCAACCTCCCCGCTTGTCTTTTTTGAGCAAATCAGAAAAAAACCAAGGCTGCCATGTGTCACCTACACCCTGAACAAGTACAGAGTCCAACCCCCACGGTCCTTAAACATTTTCACATGGGACTACACCCACCAGCAGCATCAGCCCTGCCCATGTCTTCCTGAGAGGTAACAACCAGCTGAAATGTCTTTGCTTTCAATTACTGCAGAGTTTTAATGGAGTAAACCAGATTTTACTTGATTAAAAATAATGATGCATGGCACGAGCCTTTCGTCTTTATTTACAGTCATAAGTACTTGCCCAAGCATATCCTCTGAGGCACAGAAGAGGCCCTACTCTGGTTTTCTAATTTGTAATTATGAAGTCTAGTAGCACTTAAGGCAGCAAAACATTTATGTAAAACATATTTACACCTCTACAACATAGCACGAACAAATGAAGGAAACCACCTTCATTTCTGTGAATTTGGAAGCCTCTCCATTGCTTAGAGAATGATTATGTCCTTCACTTGTGTATGCCATTACAGAAATATAGCTGCTTTCACTGAAAGGAAAAAAAGCCGTGGTTTATTGCTTTTCTAAGGACTTGGTAGCTTTTTAACCTTAAAAAAAAAAAGTTATTTAATTAGTCCTTAAGCCTTTTGTCTTCCAACAAGTATCAGACTATTCCTGCAGACTGGCCTTGAGTTTCTGGGTCCCTCCCACCACCAGGATGGAGACCAAGCAGAAGTACAACTAATGCTTTCTGCAGAAATCCCTTGCTCACTCTGGGCCAGATTGTGCCATTAATTTTTAAGCAATTCTCCACTGGTAGCAAAGAAGATTTCTGCTTAAAAATTGATGGCTTGATCTAGCCTTCTGTTGCTAATCATATATTATGAAGACTAGTATAACCTAGTCAGATTCTATTTTTAAAATAAAAATACAAAGCAATCTGACACATTATATGAATCCATATTTTGTGAAGACTCTGAAGACTAGAAGCTCTGAATGAGTAAGTCCCACTGATGGTGCCAGACATCACACTGGTATCTAACAGGCAAGCTGGTTCCTTGTTATTCCTCAAGTCCTCTCACTACAGAAGCAACCTCAGGTCACTTTACCATTTCTTCAGGGTTTCCCTCATCTGCACAAACTGAGAGTGACTGAAGACCTGAGATGAGAGTGGGATGCACTTATAGCTCCCTGAAGGACGTGGCTACTGCAAGCACCTCTTCTGAGGTAAACCAGGGGCATCTTCCAAAACCTGCTGCAGCCCATTCCCTCTCCCTAGGAAACATTACTGGAAGCACAAAAAGAACTTGAATGGCAGGCAGCCTTTTCTCCAGATCACTAGATCACCATTTGAGATAGATCAGTTGGAGATGAGATTTTCTGGGGTGTTTTTTAAGAATAATTAAATACAGACATAAAGATACTTCCAATTTGGAAACTTCATAAAACATAGAGAATGCTTTAATATCACATCAAAACAGAACAAGAACAACAACAGAGGATGTTATTTTCTTCCGCAGATACCAACCCAAATTCAGGAATGTGCCAATTATTTTCTAATAGGAGGAAATGAAGCTGAACAGTTCTTTCTGACATGACACCCCCTGATTTTGAATTGTTAAATTTCAGGTTTTTGACCTGGATTAACTTCACCCAGAAAATAAAGTTAACTCAGCCTATCTCAAACCACACTGGGGTAAAGTCTGCACTCTAACACACATTAAACTATACAGAGCAGTTGAATCAATACCAGCACCCTAATAGCAATTAGATCAGCATTCTGTCCCTAGGAACAGAGTTTTACTCCATGTCATGAAACACAGGAAACTGTATGGTGATGCCCAACTGGATGCCCAGAAGACTGTAACAAAACAGGAAACACCACAGACCTCCAACACACACCTTCATTATCCTAAGTACTGATTCACACAGATTGTTTGATCCTCATTTGTATTCCAATTGATCAGTGTTTAAAATATCTTCATAAATAGGGTTATTTACATAAGTCTACTGTTGTAGATGGGAAAACTAACCTGTTCTTAAAAAAATTAGTTCTAGCTGGTATTACATAATAAAACCCCACTATCTTTCTCTCTTTTAACTCCTTATGAAAATAAATAATTACTGAGAAATGCTCCAGGGCTAAATAATATCCTTTTCCTCACTCACAAGTTGTTATAATTGCATTAAGTGCAAGGCAACGGCTACAAAAACATAATTAAAGCCATAGTTTTAAGAGATGAAACACTTCATATATTTCCCTGATAGAGATCACAACTCAGCAATGTTTGCTACCCTTCATGAAAGCAAAAATTACTGCACAGAACGGGGAGCTCAACGAGGTTCTGTAACATGCAAGAAACCTAATTTAAGAGTGAAGCTGCTGAGTTTAAAGAAAAAGACAAATGTGCTTGTCTCTCTTCCTTTCCCTCTGCACCCCCGTAATGAGGATTCAAAGCTGTATATCAATTAACAAATCAATGAGATTTCTCCTGCTGCAAATTCTTTATGAATACAGATAGGATTAAGCAAGCCCAGAGACCTCAAGGCAATATATTACATTTAAATCATGAAGTTTCCTCTGCTGTCAGAAGAGCCATTAACCATTTCACTGCAACTAAATACATTTTTACACACATGTGTATCTCCTGTTTCTGTCTTTAAACATGTTTACTTCTTTTGGAGCTCTACAAAGGCTTCAAACTGCACAATCTCCATTGTGAATTACAGGCTGAAAGAAGAAAGCCCAGGCTGGCTAGCTAGAAGTTAGCTGGAATTACACATAAATAATTATACAGACACTGTGTTTGAGGGAAAACACAGGGAGGTTTCTTCTCTTCAGTAAATGAGATTTCTTCTGTTCTTAACTACAGCATGTTTTTAGCCATTAACACAGCATTACCAGTAAAAGCAAATTACAATCACCTTCTACAGAATCAGGCTGGTCAATATGCAAGTAACCGTCGGTTTAGGAACGTGTAATTCTGAGCTGAACACAGACCCCCAAACCTATTAATCATCACAATCCGTTAGTTAGCTCACTGCTCAAATGAGCAACATCTGAAGGGATAAAGGAGAGGGAGAATAGCATCAAATACTTACCGCTCAGCACACAGTCCAGCATTTCTGCTACAGTGCTCTCCTGAAGGTTGTTAAGTGTCAGCTCTTGGAGAAAAGAAATCTGACTTGCCTTTGTCACACTAGGCGCTGTAATTTGCCTTGCAGGCATCCACACAGAAGCTTTAGACTAATGGACCATAGCTTTGAAAATACAGCTCAAGACAAAGGCTACTCCTAATGTGAGACTGTTTTCTGGGGGGGGTGGGGGGAGGCTGAGGTTTTCTTCTTGTCACCTTTTAAGTTTCTTACCTTTTTGTTGCAGCAAAGAGGAACTGAATGCCAAGCACGTCATAAGCAAACACCCAACTCAACCCTCTGCCCGGTCCCCGTCTCCGTTAGCGTGTGTCTATGCATCAGATGATGCAAAGTTCACTTGCTGTAGCCTTGTACTTGCACTTCAGCCGAATACCCCCGAGAAGAGCAGCTCATTCATTCAGCATCGAGCTGAAGCGCATCACGTCAGCCCCCCCTCTCCTCACGGACCGTGCACGCTTGTGTTCGCCGGCTCCAGCTGTGAGCCAGTGGGTGCTCCTGCCCGGAAGGCACCGCTCCATCAGGGGTGTGTCTTCTCCTCCCTTCCCATCGCTTTCACCGTCTCTGACCCCCGAAGAGGCCCCTCTCCTCCCCCTTTAGCACAGCTTCGCTGCTACGCGCTGTTTCCAGCCCGTGAACTTCGATGATTAATCCGCTCTGACGGAAGCAATCTTTCGGGAAAGCTGAAGCACACAGGGAGTCCCCCTCTCCCAGTTTTCCAAACCCAGAGCAGAGCTTTCCCACTGCGACTCTGAACTGAATGCAACAGAGAAAGTCTCTTTAAAAGGTGGCAGAGATTTACAGCCAAATCCCAGCATTCAGACAGAAGTGCAGCTGCATTTACTTCAATGAAACTACACCTGCTTATGCCAGAAGTGAGATTTATCCCTGAGCTGTAAAAACAAACACACCAAATAATTTGATTTTCCAGAGCCGACACTTGCAGTAACAGTAAATCTAATTTGGAGGTGTTGCTTGCGCTAAAGGTGACAGTAAACACAGCAAACATGCTCCTGGAGCTCTGGCTTTTCTTTGGCATCACATGTGCTCAGCCAGCAATAAGGAGCTGCCTGCCTGGGGACTGCATTCAAACCCCATCCCGGGGCGTGCAGCTTTCACAGCCACCCAGGGCACTGCACATCACTCCTTCCAGACGCAGGGGAGCACTGGGGAGGGGGAGGTAAACCCCTACTGAGGCACAACTGCAACGGCACGAGGACATGGGTCACCACCCTGCACCTCACTCTGCCCCAGCCAAAGGATTCGCTCCTTACAACGTGCCAGGGGAGCTGCTCACGGGATCACACGCTGCTCTCCGGAAGGAAAATGAGCCAACGTGGCAAATGCCCACCAACCAGCTTCTTCAAACTATCTGAGCTCACTGCTGAGTGAAAGCAGGGCAGGGAACATGTATGCCACAGGTATTTCTACCAGCAGACCTGAGGGTGTGAAAAGCAGTTAAGGACAGTTTTCTGGCAGTCACTTCTTCCAGCCACACTGATGCATCAGGAGCAGGATGTTTGTTCACAGCCTAAATACACCCTAAGAGTCTAGTGAGGTTCCTTCCTTCCTTCCTGCATATCATCAACAAGGTTTGGCAGGACCAGTTACACTCAAGCAACAACCTGTGCCATTCTGAAAGCTTTCTGCTGATTTCCACGGAAATAACAGGTTGGAATTTAATAAATCTGTTGATGCTGCCTAAGAAGAAACAGATCCAACTCTTTCTTTCTTGGATGTGCTGGATGCCCAGCACTAACAAGAATTCAAGGCCATGGAATAATTTTTGCACTGAAGCAAACATAAATTCTTGAGTCTTGACACAAATGTGAAACTCACTTGTGGAGAAAGAAATAAACACTTTTATGGACCAGCAAAACAGCACCTGATACTGGTTAAATGCAGTAAGATACACACACACACTATGCTTTTTACCCAGGTTTCAATATGCATTCAACATAATTTGTTTCAACTTGCAGATGAAGACAGAATTAATCTGGTAACTCTGACAACTGCCCTCTCCATCGTTGTTCTCCTCTTTTACTCTCAGCAAGTAGCGTACAACAGAGTATGGTAGTTTTCCAGCTGGCCAAAGGACAGCATTCATGAGAACAATGTCACACTCCGACTTAAAAGGCTTCTAAGGAGAGAAGCCAGACTTTGCTGTTTTAATATGCTGGAACAGTCTGTGGGAGAGAACCACTCTTCCCCAAACCTCTCCCCATTCAAGAAATGAGATTCAGCAGAACTTTGGAAACCTGTAACAATAAGTGTATTTAAAACTACATCCCAGTCTGAGTTTTTAGCTGGCTATACAGTAAATGAACTGGGACTGAATTCTAATCCTGTGCTGGCTGTGATATCCTGGTACGTGATAGATGCAGGACTTACTGCCTGTGCACCTTTCAGTAATGACATGGCTAGATACAAACATGCTGGCTCCGTTGTTGAGAAATAATTTGCCCTGCTATCAACATTTCAGCTTTGCTTTCCCTTGCCCCATACCCTCTGCTCCTCCTAGTTGTGGCCTATGGAAATGCACACCAAACTGTTCTTGCTTGAGCTGGGTTTTAAAGAATAATCATCAATAACTCAAGGTTAGAAACAAGTTGTGGAAGTTGCAGCACTTGACATCTGCTGCAGAGTTTGGCTGACAGGCTTTCCTCAGCAGCAACTGCCACCTCTAGTGCAAGCGCTGCCCAAGTCCCATTTCCCACTGCCCACCAGTGCTGTGAGTTGCCAAAGGGATGAGCCTGCAGCAGGTAATGGGTCAAATTTACACTGACAAAAACGTGACAAGCAGCCAGCCCTGGCAAGGTGGAAACTGCCCAGGAGAGCTCTCAGCTGATGAACATCCAACAAATTCCACTTCTGCATTGCCAAAACTGCCTAACTCAAGGCCAGCAGTCAGGCTTGGGGGCATGCCTGGTACATAAATACAATACGTGTTGTTCCAGGCTCTCCCAGCTATCACGTGCTGCCCTCTCATGGGTCCCCAGCTGGGTTGTATGTCCCCAAGCTGCTGAGTTCCTCACTGGAGATAAGGTTGAGCCAAGCTCCTAATCAGGGAGTGGGTATGTAACACCGTAAAGAATCTGGGCAGATCTCCACGCACTCGGCAGTGCCGATGTGCCCAACTCTTGGCTAAACTGCCAGTGAACAGCAGGGCACCCAAGTAAATGAAATCAGCTTACACTCTAGACATAGGGGTGGGACCATGTTCTCTGCAAACTGATCCAATACTCCTACTGCAAGGCCAGAAGCTGCTTACCTGAGAGCCAAAGAGTGAGTATCCCATCACACACAGCCACAGCCCTGGTAATAGCATCAGTGGCTGAGGTCCTCATACTCCCCCCGGCCCCAGCATGTGTGCAAGGACTGGATCCAAGGGTTTCACAGCCAGAAAATTTTGAACAAAACAGAAAATGACTTTATGAATTCAGGTGGCAGTGTATTTCAGTGTGAACAAAAGGAAAATGGTATTATGGCAACAAATCCATGTTGTGAGGCCAAGAGTGTATTTTTGCTGCAGTTAGCAGCTGCACTCACACCACTGGCTCACATTTGTAGTCCTGTAGACTTGTAGCCCTCCCTACACTTGAGACAAAAGCAGAGGTTGGTTTGCATCCCAGCTCCTACACCTGCAGCATTCAAAGCTCCACTTCTGCCCTCCTGGAAGACAAACAAATGCGTCCCAAGCTTGCCCTGCCTTTTGCTATTCTGGGACATCCCTCCTATCCTGAAGAAAAAACATTTTGGACATTTCCTGGGAACAAAAAATTAGTCTTTTAATCAAAACTTTTAAGCACAACAACAATTTTTTTAGTCTTCAACAACCTAGAAGCTTAAAACATCCCATACTATCACTGTGATCAACCTTCATCACAAATTACTAGGCAGGAACCACACTGACAAATCTTCTAATCAATCTGAAATTTCTTATTATTTTCAAAAAGAGGGGACAAGGTGAGGTATGAGAGAGGAAACCTTTCAGACAGTTTAAATCCTGGATTCAGACAGGGATATGTGAGTCTCCAATGGCTGGATGAATTACACCTTGCATCCTCAAGACTCAAAAGGGACAGACTGGATGCCATTTATGAATGCTGGAGTTGGCAAAATCCCAGAAGGGCTTTGTTTGTTTTTTAAGCTAAGGCCCTTGACACCATGTATGTATTTCATAAATGAACAGAGGGCACAACCAATTGCTTGGTTTGCTTTGCCTAGTTCACCTCATTATGTTCCTATCAGTAGCTGAGCAAAAGCAGAGGGGAAAAAAGTAATTTTCCTAAAATGCATGAGTGCCCAAACAGAAGGTAAAAAAAGGAATCTTCCTTAGTGCACCTGTTTTCTTGTGGGCTGGGGTACACGTTTTTCCTAAATGTATCTGTACATTTTTGGAAATGCACATGTAAAGTTTAGATTCTTCAGACAACACCAAAAGGAGTGCGCAGAAAATAAACATCTTAAAGAGGATCTGCTATCAGCTTGCCAAAAGAAGGACCTTAACTGCTGTGAGACTGTGTCAACGATGCAGAGGGCAGGCTGTAAGGACCCAGGGACCCTTCCATGCTGAGCTACTGAAAAATTATTCCTTAAGTAATCTACAGCTCCTCCTTCTGCATCTTCCTAACAGCATCATCCTAAATGCTGCCACGTGTCAGTAACAGGCTGCCCAGAAGACATGCAAGCTCACTTTTACAGGGGCTTCTCTGCAGTGCAATAACTAATTTACTTCATCAATGTTAAACATAAGATCAGCACCGCACCAGGTCAAGTACTGTGGCCAGTCACCTTGCCTGACCTTGCAAACCTCAAAGTTTTTCATAGCCTTCTGAGATTCATAGCAGGCTCCTTACTTTTCCACGTTATTTTGTTCTTCTACATGAAGAGCCCTAACCCTGCTGAGATACAACATTTACACCATCCCACCACTCCCAGAGGTATTACACTGATTTTGCTAAGCAGTATTCAGGTTTTTCAGGTCTGTGTCTGTAAGTTATGGACTAAGCTAATTCAGCTGAAGTTAATAAAAAAACTTCCCATCGATTACAAGGGGAATTTTGTCAAACTAAGGGGCTACACAAGCATATATCCAGCCAGCTTTGGAATTAATCAAGGTAGGAAGGAGGGAGCTTCAAGCAGTAAAATACTGAAATTTCAGAGACAATTGAGTTCTATGTTTAATGTATCATTCAAATTATAAATTGAAATTCTTTTTATGGCATTAAGATGAATAGCATTTATGTGAAGCAGACCATCATGATGAGAGATAGAATGCATACAGATTTTTCAATGTCATTAGCACAATTCTCTTTTTGCAAAGATACAGACGTTCATGTAACGCAGTTTCTAAATAGAAAAATTACTCAGTAATGAAAAAAAAAACTTCAAGTATCTGTTGAAAAACGTTTTTTAGTTTCCTCAGATTAGTGTTTATGTTTCTGCTCATCAGTCTGCACCTATCAAAAAGACTTCAGGAGCCACCTACCTCCATCGCCAAAGGGCAACTTGTGCTGAATGCAGCTGACAAAGAAAGGCCTTTTTTCCTGATGGAGCCAGGGTTAGGAATCAGGCCAACACACCATCCTCAGAATTAAAAGCCTGAAGTGAAAATGCTTTCTAAATACATGTAGTGGATAAGACAGTGTATGCTATGCTTTACATAAATACGTACAACATATAAATATTTGAATTGCAGGCAGCTAGTAGCAAGTGTGGAAAAGCATCCCAAGGCAGATGCAGCTTTTAAATAATTGAAGTGGTAAGTTGATAGCAAGAGCATCCTCTGATATTTTAGAGGCACATTCCAAATGATTATACCAGTGCAATTCAGTCAAGTTTGTGACTGTGCCTAGGGAGACACACAGGACAATATATGGACCTTATTTTACTGTAGTGTACACCAAATTCCAGAAGACCTTTTTCACTGTCTACATATACACAGGCACGTCACTAGTTCCTTTGATAGCAGGAGTGTAACACTGATGCACACAAGAAGTGTGTTTATGTAGGTGGGTATAAGTATTTACACAGTAAAGGCACATATAGAGACATCCTACCTCTCTGAAACCCATGGATACAGCACCGGCATACAAGTTTGGACAGGAGGAAGAACTAGAGACAAGTAATTTTCTGGCTGTAGTTTTGCTTTTTAATTTGTTATCTTAGAAAGTGGTGAATGTCCCAGTTTTTTACTAAGCAGCATAACAGAAATACTCAAATGAAACCCTTTTCACTGCTCAGTACATTTTCTCCTCTGAATTACTGTTTCAGAAATTACTCGCCTGGTATATTAACAATTTTTAGGAAGTCAAACTCTTGCCTACAACAGAAAACACTAAGTAGAGTAAATATTTACCTTACAAAAGGCTGGTCTTTTCAAGTAAGTCACCGCACAACAGAGAAGTCTGTTACTGCTCATACCAACATGCTATAATCACAGTAACAAAGGGCTGCATTGAAAATCTCAGCCAGCACGGTGCTTTTAAATATTCTTAGCACAATTTTTCTCAAAACACTGCTCTTTTCTTCAGTGTTCTATGCTCTCTGTGGCATTTTATATGCCCACCTTATTAGCAACTGAACAGCTTCAATGCAAATTAGACTAACAAAGTGAAATCACTAGTAGACTAATTTGATTTTGTCTTATCTGCTACAGAGATCTTAGACTAAGTAAGGTCTGGAGAAGGAAAAAATACAGGAAAGGGTTTTTTTTTCTTTTTTTTTTGCTTTTTTTTTTCAAGAAAGCATTACTGACTTGACATTATTTGACAGCCTCTAATTCTCTTGTGAAAATTGATTCCACAGGTGACTCTCTCTGTGCAAGGTGCTACTGTGACACACCATCTGGCAGATGTGTAACTGAAGTCTAACTTCAGTGCTGCTGAAGATGAGGTGTGAAAGGCAGATGCCTTTCATGGACTCCAACTGCTTTGGGAAGGAGGACGCTAGTTTTTGTTAGCACAGCCCCAGCAAGAGGAAGCAGCAGACTGTGTTTCACTCAAGTGCATGACCAAGCAAAGCAAATAAGGTAAATTTAAACCACCTTTGATCATCACTTAAGAGCAAAGCTTCTAACTGGGTGTTGAAAACAAGGAGGGTTGCAGAGAGCCTGGGAGCAGGATGTTTTCTGTTCTCAACTGCTAAGCCAGAGAGCAGCTGCTTTTTGCATCATTTGCATCACTGTTTTGCCACATAGTTAAAGCAGTTAAATATAGGAACTCAGCCTGGATGTAGCATCTGCTTGATTAACATACAGTGAAAAGAATAATAGGAGAAAGCATCAGATTTCCACCCAAACGTGTTAGTCAGTAGGCTCTCCTGAGCCACAGACACTTTCACAGGCTCAGGCTATTCTCAAGGGACCTGTGTGAGAGATGCTGAAGTTCAGATTGCCCTAGTTGTATCCTAAAGTACTGGAGTTTAACAGCTGGAATTATAGGGGATGTGTGGACAATTTCTAGCACAAATCTGCAGAAACACTTTACGCCAGGGTCTCAGTCAGTATGCCATCTTTTTCATTAATTGAGACAATCTGATGACATCAGAGTGGTTATTTGTAGTCCAGGTTTAGACATATCATTTGTCTTAACTGAAAGCTTTACAATTCCAAGTGCCATTTAAAAAGTCTGCCTCCCAGAAGAAATGCTAGATACAATTTCCCAATTATATGCAATATTCTCCACTGTTTCCTGAAAACAAATATAAAATACAGAAGACATTATATACTAAAATACTTAAAACAGGGTTCTGTTTAAGGTGACCAGGCATGTGTTGCCATGCTCAAGCTGCCAGCACAGCAGGTGACATGTTTTAAATGGTTGTCTGGTTGCTTTTCCAAATTGGAAGGGTAGTCTCCCTCCTGCTACTTTTCCCACTTCTTTACAGTAAATGCCACGGCACTACCCTGAGCAGGGGCTTCTCTCTTCCCCTCTCCACCTCCCACTGAAATCCTTACCAATCTCCTCGTCTGTATTTGACCCAATTCCCTTGGTTCACGAGACATCTCTGCACTTCAGCTAATCTACCAGCCTATTCTACTGCTACTATACTTCTTAGCTGCTGTTTCTACAATTAAGCTTTTCAAAGGTTACCAAATATCTACAGCTCCATGGCCAATATTCTCCCCAAGCATATCCTTTTTTCTCAGCTGCTATCGAAGGGTGAATCTGTTGTTTGTAAGCACCTGAGCTGCTTCACTCAGCTGTGTAACAGAAAAATCCCTCACTGTCATGTCACGTTTCCTCTCATTAGTGGTATTAAGCAGAAAGGAGAGAGTGATGTTGCCCTAAGACAGCTGAAGCCTCTACTGCTACAAAACCATCATCAGGACAAAACTATGAGCCTATGTCAATGCATCTTCAGTCCACCATGTCTTTCACATTAAATCCCACAATTAGAATAAACCAACTTCATGGATCAAAGAAAGAATGCACACACAGAGCTTTTAGCTGTCACTTAACTGTATTTGTTTGAAAACATGTTAATTCTGTAAGCTTACCTGGATTCCCCCTTTCACAGCTGTATGGTTTCATTAGCCCTTCCTATAACATGCTGCATTTGCCAACATTGATGGCAAATGGATCCAATCTTATGGATATAAATAGGAAGCTTTGTGTAAATAATCACCTAAACTATTTCTTGGGGGGGGGGGGGGAAGGGGGGGCTATCAAAACACACAGAAAAGGATATTAAGTTGCAGTTGGCTTAGGGAAAGGATTACTCTAAAAAAACAGCTAAGGATACGGGGCAGAAAAAACCAGTACAATCCTTTCCTCCAGTGCAATCCCTCACCTCTGCCCTATTTATGCAATTCCTCACAGTATGCTTTGTCCTTATTCCAAGGTGATGGGGACCGAGGGGAATAGGTAATATTGATTAATGGTCTCCGAGTTTGAGGAGTTCAGCTGGAATTACACGTTCTTTGAAGGGTGTTATCTTTTCAGAGGAGCAGGTGCAAACACCATCTAATTTTTAATTTATTTTATATTCTGCTTTTCTTGACCACATTTCTTTAACGCAGAAGAGAAAGTTTCTTTTCATTATCTCGTATGGCTTGATAAGCTTCTTTCACAGAACCAGAGAAAGACTCAATCTCACAGCACATTTGATCATCACCTCGCCTTCCTGAAGACCATAAACACCTCCCTGAAGGACACAGCTATAAGCCACGTTATGTCACTGAAGCCTGATCTTGTGTTGCTTGTAAACAAAGTATTTTCAGAAAGGGGAAACAATGAATTTCTGGTACAACAGGATAACCCAACCTCAGCTAACTTGTATTTATTGTCTGTTCTTCTCTTAGCTTTTAATCGTCTAATTAAGGCCAGGTATGCCCCCTAAAAATCTCGGCAGCTCAGGCCAGGTAGTATCTGTAAAATGCAGTTTCAGTCAGGAAATACAGATCACAGCCCATGAGACAGGCACTTGACCGGCTGCACAGCTTCCACATTTCCTACTCACCCCTCTTCTGTCATCTAATAAATCCATTCTCTCAGACACGCTGCTATCCCTCTTTAAAGACTGAGGCACACTCAAACTAAAAATAAAACATTTAACCTGCTGTAGCTCCAGTGAAAACTTACAATTCCACATGTCTAGAAGAAGGTTCCTAAACCTGTATTTAGACGTTTGATTTTCAAAAGATTCCAAATATATGGAGACCCTACTGAACTCAGCATACAGGGCAGGTACTAATCACCCCTGAAACGAGACCATTTTTATTTAGCCATTGCAACAGCAAGATAGGATGCTGTTTTTAATTCCCCATATTTTGAGGAATCTGAGCCATCACTTCAAGCAATTTCTTCTTCATCTTTACAAAACTTTGCCCCATTTTCTCACTCCTGTCCCCACCAGTTTTCTCAGCTCTTGCCCTAACAGCTCCTGAGATAAGACAGCTCAGGTAATTTGCTTTGTTGTTATGACTTGCTTACCTTCCAGCTTTACAAGATTATGTCCATCTAACTCAGAGTGCCTATTTAGCAGTCTGCCCTCCCTTTTCGAGGCAGCTTGATGTGTGCATCACCTCCTTCTCTCAGCCTTTCTCCCCTTTTTGATTCCCAGCTTCTTTTTATTCCCTGATACCCAAGCAGCAGAAAACCAGCAGCAGTTCAGAGCAGCAGGCCAATGGAGATTCACAGAGAGAACTGCGCCCTGCCCCGCCTGCCAAAATGGGCATTATTAGGGCAGAGGGGGGAGCACAATGCTTTCACACTGCCAAATCATGGGTCCTATGATCAGAAAACCCCAGTATCAGATAATCTGTCTCTCCATCACCTGAGAAGCAAGAGCAACCACTCTCCCTCCTCAGCCTGCCAGGGACACACATAAACCATACAGAGAAAACAAACCCAGGCTACGTGGTGAGAAAACTAGTGGATGACCAAAGACACGTGCTGTGAGTTTTGTCCAACATGCAGGGTGCTCGTGCCATCCAGCAACTGGTTGCATATTCAGTCCCATCAAAGCTGTCTCCTGAACCCAGACACAGCTCTCCTGGCCAGCTAACCACTGGAATATACTGCTGCTGCATGGAGACACCACTGACAGAAAGAACTGTGTGATAGAAGGAACCCTGATCTTTTAGGCAATAAAGTCCCACAGAGGTTGAAGCAGGCTTTGGATTTGTGGAAGGGCAATGAAGATAAAGAAGGATTCAGGGAAATGTGCTAAGAAAACCTCTTTTACAAAATTGATGGGCCATCACCCCTTCTCTCTTCCTTGTTAGCACGCTGCTCAGAAAACAAAGGCCATGCACCAGCAGGTGAGAAAGTGAGACAAAACCCAACCTGAGGAATGATTAATGCACAGTCCTGAAAAAAAGTGAAAAGAACAAACCTTTCATAGCTTCAGTAGGCTAATATATTCCAACATGCTTTCAAAGACCAGAAAAAAACCCCATGCCACGGGCTGCTTGGTAAGAAGCAAACAGCACTGACAATTACTGTGTACTTGTGATACCACAAACCCTCCATTTGACAGTGACCTTGTTGATCTTGAAATCAAACTACTTAAGCGAGCACGAGGACTTTTCTTACGAACAAATAATACTAAATGAATCATCAAGGCTCTGGTTTCAGCACAGCAGGAGAACAGGACTGTACAGAGCACAGTCAAAAACTCATCACCCAAGAAACAGAGTTGACTGAAAAGATGGACAGATACATTATGTTTATTTTCCTTTAATGCCCATGCATACATATCAAACATAGGAGCCTGGAGTCTCACATATGTATGTATATATACACACATGTATACATACTCATATGTAACTACCAACTTCTGTTGTGGTAACCTGCTTTTGTCCACTATTTTGCCAAGGCACACCAGGCTTCCTTAAGGTCAAACATATTTTACTGTCCCTGAAAACAAGG
Organism: Gallinula chloropus; assembly: GCF_964237585.1. Lineage (NCBI taxonomy): Eukaryota > Metazoa > Chordata > Aves > Gruiformes > Rallidae > Gallinula > Gallinula chloropus. The sequence goes on from NC_140092.1 coordinate 14,410,956, forward strand.
GATGCTACCTTTCAAAACACAAAATCGCCATGCAACCTTAGTCAACAAAGGATGAAGCCTCTGCTTCTTGCAGAACCATGTGAAATAAAGTAACTCTGGAGGTCAAGATAAATAGTGTAACTTCTGGAGAGAGTTACTGCAGCCTCCTGGAATACCTATCTGCCTGAGGTGAGTTAGCAGACACATCTTCAGATTAAACTTTCATCAGCACATCTCTATTTCATCAATCTTTTATTACGGCATAGCTTAGAATATCATCTGGTCAGGTGTCACTACAAAACCTTTCCATCTTCCAAAGCTAAATCTACCCAAATAAACCACTACAAGCAAAATACAGTTAAAAAAAGGGCCTGCGGATCATTACTGGGTTCAAATAGCTCAAATAGAGGAAAATATAAATTACTGCAATATTTTAAAATTTAAACACTACCTTTCACAGTAAGTCAAATACATTTCATTACACAGGCTCTCTGATAGAAGGTGTAGTGTATTAACAGCATACCTGTGCAAAAATGTCTGCAGGAGGTTCATCCTAGAACTAGGACCTTGTCAACTTCTGGATAACTATCCCTCCAAAGCTGCAAGGTGTTCCCCTCACTTTTCTCTGGTGATAGCAAACTCATAATTAGGCAAAGCTGCTTTTGCAATCAGTAAATGGCTCTGGTGTTTCTCACCTCAGGACCGATACGTAATTTTACCAGGATAAAGCAAAGGATTGCTCACTAACATATATATGAAAAGATATAAATTGGAACTCTAGCTCAACAATAGGATTCTCTTAGCTCAGGTTCTCGTTTTTTCTTGTGTTTTTGCACTTGTTCAGCAAATTCTACATTATTTATGCTACCTTTCAAAGTATGTTTCCTATAGTGATGGATGTTTAAAACACACCGTACCATCTGACTACTCAGCCATAAGTGTGTTCTTTCTGCTTGTCTTTTGGATCTTCTACCTGCTATTTAACAACACAGGCAGTTTGACTTTACTTACAAATAACAGATACATTGCTTTACTTACAATCTTATTTTTTTAAATGGTTGATAAGCAAATTAAATTTCAAAAAGAATGGGCTCCATGTCCTGAAAGCCATAACAGACACAAGATTTTTGTAGCAGCGTCTATCAAATTTCTTATGAATGACTAAGAATAAGAAAGTTATGGTATCAAACTACTTAAAGTGAAAAAAGACAGATTCCAATATAAATGGCTACTGCCAGCATTAAATTGCTTGCCAGCAAATGAAATATTAAATACACAATCAAAACCAGCCTTATCTATTAAACCTTCAAGTAATTATTTCCTGCTGTTGCTTACAGCAACCACTCAAGAAAAGCCACGTTCTCTAGGAACAAGTGTTCTGTTCCAACACAGAAAGCCTAATTGCCTCTTTTTGATAGTAGAAACATGAGGAAGATTATTAGTTTATTTGTTCTACCAGGTTCTCTGTATTGTCAATGTCACAAAGAAAATCTCTTTTCAGTCAAGCAAAGAGTTAGGGAAGCTTCCAGCTTTTTATGATCAAGAGGGAGATCTCTGGGTTTGTTTTGTTTTGAAACATTGATTTGTATTTCACCCACATACTCCACAAGTACAGTATTTTTCTCAGAACCAGAATTCATCATTGGTCCCCAGATACAGCACGAAACTGAGCAGGAATGGGATCTGTGAACCTATTTCCTGTGCCTTGTACACAGTTTTTGGTAAACGTTCTTGGATACTGTAGCAGGTCAGAACAGGATGACCTGCACATACACAACCTTTCTCACCAACTCCTGTCCTATTGATGGTGCTTTTATTTGCCTAGGAGGGTTTGTTATTGCCTTGCATTCCTGGATAAATTTCACCAAAGCCTTGTGACAGTCTTGAAGCCAAAGGCAAAAGGCACATTTCTCTGAGATGTCCCCTTTCAATGTCCACATTTCGATGACCAGTTTGGTCTTGAGGAGAAGTTAGTTATCCAGTCTGGAGAAATGTGTCTCATTATCTTATTTTATAAGCAACATAATGGAACGATTTTATTTTCCAAAGAAATTTAAATATTTGACAAAAGAACCGTAAATGCTTCAAAAATAATTAATGAAAAGCAAAGCTGGTTTCCTGTACTCTGTAAAGCTGCATCACATTTAGGTGCCCCTTAAAATGCTCTATTTATTTCCTGACTAAAGCAAGCCACTACACAATCTGACTTGAAGGGAAATGTGCACTGCGCTCATTCTCTGAGGCAAACAAAGCACTGTAATGGCTTATTCATAAGAAGGTAAAACCTCTTTACTTCTCACCATTTCAAACTGGATTTGTCCCTTTTACATCTCCCAAAAGTCTGTACCAATGGACGTTAAAAACAGTTAAAAAAACCCCAAGTAAAACCAACCATCAGTCAACTTTCTAGAAGTAAAATATTTAGAAAGATGGAATTGGGTCACAGAAACATTTATCACCTCTCCTTTTGGAAGTTTAGCCAGCAATAATGGGAAACTCTGGTGGGGGATTAAAGACATTCCACAAAATCTTTTACTGGGAAAGCTTTTTCAGATCCAGAATGACATTTCCCATCAAAAGCCAGAGACAACCCCCTCCCATCCCTACTATTGCATGTATCTCAGTAATCAAAGCTGGACACAAAAAGCAGCAGTTCACCAGCATGATTCAATCCGTATTGCCCACGTGGCAGGATGGGCACTGCCTGAAGATTCTGGAATCAATCAACGTGAATGGAAGTGTTATTGATAGATCAAAATGCTCAACGGGACAGGGAGACAGCTCGCTGTGCTGCTCTAAATAAGTCACCTTCACAATCCTGTTCCTACCACAACGTTATATGACAAAGAAGGATGCTACTGAAAGCTGAGTCAGGAGGGCATGCTAAGGAAAGAGGCCTTTAGCGTGCACTCCTGCTTGCTCCCTACCACAAGGAAGAACTTCACCTTTCAGGCAGTCAGGTTTTAGAGACAAACCTCCAGCAACACCTGGAGGAATTTTCTTGCATTAAGATCTTTAAGTAATAGTAATAGCTTAAAACCATGCCTTTAACCTCAGTCCAACCCTTTTCTCCATCAAATCAAGTAACTCGAGAAAGTGGAAACATATGCATGTAGTCAGAGTGTAAGCAGCATGATGACATGCTTTCACACAGCCAGGAGAAACATACTACAGAACATATTTGAAAACATGAGTTTATATAAAAAAGTACTATCTGAAACAAAATAATGTCACATGTGCACTTTTATGCACCTGGCTGAATTAATCTGAAAGGTTTGTGCAATCCTGGCATAGCAGAACAGCATACAAGCGACAAACTATGAAAAGCAGAGATTTTAAAAAGTAGCACCAGCAAGAAAAAGAAGTTACCCATCCTCTCATAGCCCCTGGGACACAATTACTCAATCAAATGACACCTAAACTTGCTCCAGGTGTGTGCGTACTCTGTACCAGCAGGCAGAAACAGCACCAAGTCAAATGGGATAAGGAGAGCGAAGACTCACCGGCCATTGTCACGACCCACTCCCCAGACTCTGATGCTCACAATGGGCTGCGAGTGAAGAACTGTGCGGTCCATGGGGTCAATCAGGTTCAGCATGTCATTTTCCAGAATAAGGTACATGTCTTTGCCCTGCAACTCCAGAGAAAGTACAGTTACACAGTATGCCCCCCTCTCAAAGTGACTGGGATCAAGCTGTTAGGCTTATGCTGTTTAGACTTGCATCCTCTTAAATTGCTCGAGGTTTTGGTTTGTCCCAAGAGAACTGAAAATAAGTTCATTTAACTTCTGGTGTGAAAAAGATGTAAGATAGTATCTTGCTGATACTATATTTTTAAATGATCCCAGTCACAAAAAGCTTTGATGTCTTTTAAATGAAACTGACTCATTCAACCCCAAGCTACTGAGCTATTCAACAAATTATGGGTTTACCCTTTCTCCAGTAAATTCCTGCAAATGTATGAGAAGTCAAGAACTGTTTTAATCATAAAAGCTTCCTTCAAAACGTGTAGTTTAAAGGCAGATTTTTTTCCCCTTCAAACAATGTGCTTTGTTGTCATAAACTTTAACCAATGGATCATGGGAACAGACAGCAATTTGTACCCGTCAAAGGATTTATATAATATTCTCTGAAGAAAGACTAATTAAAGGAAAACCCTAGCATTTAAGACATGAATGTGAATTCTGCCGGTGACTGCAGAATCCTGGAGCCAGGATCTCTCCCTAATTCTTCTGGTATGTAAGAATGAAGAGAATGCTTAGAGGAAACAAATTTACAGGCTGTTTTCCTTTTGATGCTAATTCACAAATCCTAATCTTCCTCCTATGACTAACATTTGGAAAAGGTCTGCTGCTGCTTCTATCAGATCTAGTAGCTCTCTTCTCAGAGTCTGTACACTTACTCTGCAGACTGTGAAATCCCACAGAAATCATGTATTGCCAAGAGGTAAGACAAGCTCCTGCTGATAATACGAAGAAGGTGGGAGCTATCAGCTAAACATAGAGCAATTTGCTTCTTCTCTATTGTGCCATAATTTTTAAATGAACTGAAGGAATAGAAAGGGTCTGACTTCCTACTGACAAACGTTTCAAAAAATGACCTTTTTATTCACCTCGGTGACACAGAAACCCTCTTCCCACTTGGTTACAGCAGCTCAAATTGCAATGACATCTCATTTTGTGTCTGTCATGTCACCCTGAGAGGGCCTGCTTCCAGGGTTTCCAGGCTAGCCAGCAAGAGGCAGGCACTGCGGCTCACCTCTCCCACCCTCAGACCTCCTAACAGGGATTCAACGGGGAGCTGTGACACAGAGCCGGCAGGGCAAGCACTGAGAGGGGTGTGGGAGAGGAAGGGGACTCAGGCTGGTATATGTGATGCCAACACAAGAACATTGTGACTGATGGGAAAAGTACAGCTGAGATACACAGGCTGCTCCTGGAGAAACAGCTGTAGCTGCGATCACCATCCGCGTAAACGGGGTGAATCAGCAGCACGGAACTGCTTGTGGTGTGCAGAGAAAGAAACATGGGAAATAAAACACAGGAGCCAGGTTGGCACCAGGCAGATCAAAATAATGATGGGAACCAAACAGAAAACAGTCATCACAAAGAAAAAGGGTGAGAAATTTGCTTGGAGGTCAGAAGCAGTAAACAGATTGTGTGAAGAATATCACCAAGTGTCACAAAGATTGCTTTTTGGACCCATTTTCTACTAATATATTTATTCCAGAAGGAAATTATTACAAAAAGGTAAAGTCTGTTCATCATGCAAAATACAGTAGGACTAGGGTAATAAAACTGAATCCAAATTAGCTGGAAAAGATTGGAGAATGAGCAGATAAGCAACATAAGTCACAGAAAATTATCCTTGCAATGCTCAAGGGACAGCTTGGCCGCAGCCAGATGCAATATATTCTGCTAAGTTTTGTTGCTGCCTTATACAAAAGCTATTTTGGAGATTAAAACACTGCAGAGGGCAAGAAGAAATAATTTAGACAAACTGTGAGCTTGAACACAAGGCCTCAATGTCTCAGACCGCTGAAGACCTGCAGAGACCTGATGGTCCAAGCCGAGGAAGACTCTAGTGAGAAGAGCCACACAGAGAAAGTGGGTGAAGAGGGAGCCAGTCCCAGCTTCTTTCATGAAGCGTTACATGCTGTGGTATAGGAGGTCAATAGCAATATCATGGAAGTGACTGAGTCATGTTTGGGAATATAACACATGGCAAAGTAGCGACACAGATGAGTCATGATTTAGTTTCTGATTTTACCTAACTGCAGAAATTGGATACTTATAGGGAATTTATTTTGGAGGGAAGTGGAGGGCATAGAATCCCAGAGTAAAGCCAGTGATAAAGCTTCTGTAGGGTGTGGACTTTACACAGGTTGTAGGGTTTTTTGGGTTTGTGTTTTTTAAATCATGAAAACTTGGGGGTGGTCTTAGTCCCAATTTCACGTTCACTACATTCCAGCTAAAGCATATCTTTAGGCAATCTTAAGACCTCTATCTGCAGTCATCAGTTCTAGGTTTATAATGGATTTCTGCTGCATGTGCTCCATCTGATGTGTCAGTGTTGAGCACGCTTTTTTCAGGCTCCTCTCTGAAACGTGCCTCTTCCAATCATGCCTGAAGCAATACACTGCCAGCAGAGAAATGTAATTGTAATGATTTCTTTTAAAAATCAAGATGACAATTTACTTCAAGGCCAGCTATTCAAGCACAGTATCTGTCTTTTTCTGTCAGGCTGATTTTTTTTTTAATAAATAGCACTCTTAATTAAAACTTCCATTCAAGAGGACCAAAACTTTTCATGGGATTGACAGAGAGAAATATGGAAAAATGTGAACATTAACTCTTAATCCAGAATACAGCACATGATTTCAAGGCAAACAATATTTCAGAGTTCTGAAAAATGGATTGGATTACACACGTGTGGAGAGTGGGGATTTTTCCCCTCATGGGGTCAGCAGCAAGTCTGAAGCCCATGACTGACACATCTCTAATTGCTTCTCTAGCTATATTAATTGAATAAAACTGTTCCCAGAAGTAAGAGAGAGAGAGAGAGAGAGAGAGAGAGCGAGCAATGTATCTTGTTCACTTATATGTACAAAATAAATTTTTGAGATAGAAAAAGCCTTCTGAAATCACTTGAAGTAGACAGGGGACTTGAAACATCACTTCTGTGATGCCAACAGGCACCTTCCCCCAGTTGCTCCTCTAAAGCATCTCTGCATTGTTCTGGTCATAGTCAAGACACTGGACTGTAGCATTAGCTTGGGAGACTGAAGGATATTTTTCCTGAAATTTTCACTGCAATAGACAAATCTTTAATTCCTCTTTTGTTTGGCAGTGCCACTTCTCTTAGATCAGGCAAGTGGAGGTTACAACATTCATTGTTACATCACTTTTGCATTCAGACCTCGTGTAGTAAATCCGCATGAGTGTAACACTCCTGAAAACAAGGCAGGAGAGAGGCTGAAGATTTGGCTGCAGTTTAAGTTGTTCCACAAACAATCAGGCAACAAAGACGTTTTTCTGGGGGTTGGTCTCCTATGTCCTCTGGCTTTTAACCACAACCCCACTTTCTCCTGTCTTCTTGTTTCACTTTCCCTTGTTTCCCCCTGAGCTCCCACAGCGTTATCCTGCCTTTGCTGCCAATTCAGAAAGAAGCACAGAGCTTGCATGGTTCAGGTGATGAAGGTGTACTGACCCTTCAACAAATAAAGAAAGAGAAGAGCTGGGCTCTCTGTTTTTCCCTCAGTGTGGCGGAATTTGGCACGCTTCAAAATTGGATGACATTGGTGAACAGATTCAAGAGTGACTGGAGAGGAACCAACAGACAGACTGATGACATAAAATTAATTTCCTTCTGAAATGCTGATAAAATAATCATCTTAAAATAAGCCATCTGTCCATCAATCTCCATCTTCTCATACATTTCAGAAGCACTGGTCACACTAATGGGGGTTTTCTTAAAGCCCTTTTATCCCTAAGAATCCTGTGATAATGCTGTTCCAAAGCACCAGTCTTGAACCTCTGGCCAGGAGAAAGGTTTCCTTCCACTCATTTAATCAGTTTGGCTCATGTGCCCTCGACACTCTTACTGCAGAGGTGTGTACAAGCACAGATGTGAACATGAAGGTGAGATCTTTGTGGCATCTGCTGTGCTGAGCAGTTTGGAACAAAGAAGTCAACGCTTTCCTTAAACCCTTTTATTATTTTGGCAGAGCCAGCTAGGACAGGAAAATCCCAAACAGAGAATGGACACTTTCGCTTACACAGCTGTTCTTTGAAGATGTTTTGGGACACAAGAGGGATGTTCCAAGAGAACTTCACCCCATTCTTACCTCTCCCCAAATGCCAACAGTGTCTCTGATGTCATTTTTACAGTAAGAGAGTTGTCTGATGCAGTTGTTCACAGCAACACTGCTTTTTCCAGGAGCCAGATCTTCTTCTGCCATCTCCACCCAGCCCAGGGATCGCACAGCAAAGCACTAGAAAGAAAACAGAAAATATCTGTACATGTTTCGGAGCACACAACACACTGCTGTATCCAGCCATGGAAATCTTGTCATGCAACAGAAACTAGTCAGTTAAAGTTAAAAGATCCCTGGCTGGGAGGGGAACAAAACCAAGGCATTAAAATACAATTTGAGAATGGCAAGGTGAAAATATTTGAAGGAACAAATGTGCCGGGAAAGGTATCTGTGGAGGTAACAGTGTACTTTTGTTAATATAAAGGAGGAAACAAGGGAGCAGTAAATAGTGCAAACACAGAAATAAAAGAACTACAGATACAAGATAATTGAGATTTTAGGTAGTATCTAGAGCTCCAACTGAAAAGCAAGAAAATACTATTGGATTATGTCTGTTCTGAGATTCACACTCGCTGCCTGGCTTTTAACCAGAACATTACATTTTCGTAGATTACAGTAATAATTTCTAGGAGAAGTTTCAAGTACCAAACAATAACAAACTCAAAGCTCCAACAAAAAGATAATCTAGCATAAGAGGAAAGCAAGCGTTTTTCTAGAAGAAATTAAAAATGACCTTTAAAATAAAACAATCTAATTATACTGTTTTTTAGCAGAAGGATGTTTAGCCAACCAGAGCACTCAGTTGGCAGAACAAGCCATGGCGACATTACTTTGCACATATGGTGCTTTTTGCAAACAAAACAAAATGGGAGAAATTGCATGGCACCTCCATTTACTAGTGTAGGGAATAAAAAGCTTTAATTCTGAATAAAAACCCTGCACATTTGCTCTTAGGCCTTACAGTGGGTGGAACACAGACCTCACAGTACATCAGTGGGAGTCTGACTGCGAGACCAAGATTTCCTCCAGAAAACATTATGGGTGTATCACTCGCTCATGGCAATGTACCGCCAGCGAAGGATGCACAACAGACTTACTGGTGCACCTCCTTAATAGACACAGCAAACATTTAAGATGGCCCCTACAAGTTCACCAGTAGTTCCTGAATGACCCCGTTCCAAATTCCTGCTAGCTTCTATGTATTTAACATAGCAACAGACACTGCCATTGAATGCTGCCAAATCAAATCCCACCACATCTCTGAGCTCTGGTTTCCCTGTGACTCGCTGCTCAAGCCAGTGATGAAATATGACATGAAGTTGCACTCAGTTCTTACATTCAGATCCTCTTTGGTAACCGTGATGCTGTCTACAGAGGTGCAGGATTTGGCAGCCACAACTTCCACAAGCAGAAGAACGACAATTTACAACAAATAACTGAAAACCTGCCTTCATATAGCATCTCTGTTCTTTCACCTCAAGTCTCCCCTTGCCGGGGCAGAACTAGTACTCAGTCCTTGGTGCCTTGCTTGCTTCAGAGTTACTCATACTTTTTTCTGAAATGCTATGCTGGCCTGAAGTGCTACATTGTTCTGGCAAACTGACCTGCAACTGCTTCAGTCAACCCAGTTCCCTGCTAGGTAGTGGTGTAATTTTGACCTTTCAAAGACCTACACTCATTGGCGCCGCCGCCTTGTGTCACAGGGCTTTCTTTGCTGTCAGCATCATCCCACAGGCCCTCGGGAAAGCAGGGAATGATCCTGGGAGCTGCTTGAGGGAACCTGGCACCAGTAACCACTGGGAACTCCATTGCCTCCAGCAGGACCCTGCCCACATGGGCATGCAGCCCAGGAGCAGCAACAGCAGGTCCACTCTGAAGTTACCAATTCATCCCTCCTCTCGGGATGCAGTAAATAGATCAGCTTTAGAGTTCAAAACCAGATACTGAATATTCATTTGATGTCTTCTAAAAACTGCTATGAAGTCAGTGAGTAGATCAAGCTCACGATCATCTATGGTGTGCCACTTAGGAACCGCTGTCCTCAAAAAGAGACCCCAAAACACCAAGGTGTTTTAAATATGCATAGTATGCCAACTTTGGCAAACTAAGGGAGGAATAAAATTCACTAGTGGGTAAAAAGATTAACGAGTTTCTCCTTCCTTCCTTCCCCTCAAAACTTCTCTCCCCCTTCAGCCCTCTTTCAGCCTGCATGATGCCCTCATCCAGCCTACTTCGCCCTGCAGAAAACCCAGCCTAGGAGCCTGTCTGCCTCTTGTCCCTGCTCCAAGGGGTCACTACCGATGCATCTCACCTAAGGCATCAGGCAGCAAATTCACTGCAAATTTTATGAAACCCTTTAGTGAGCTTGGGTAAAAAATGAAAGCTTCTCATGCCTCCAGATTTTGTGTGGATTTTTTTTCCCCCTTTGCAAACAGGGAAAGAGATATGCAAATTCTCCTGCGCTGCTGCTTCCTGACCCAGCTCTGCTGGAAACCCACAAAAGCGCTGAATTTACAGATTTTAAAGTGAGATGATTGAGAAGGTGAAAGAAGAAACAAAGGAGGGGTCACCACTCAGGGGTGCTCTTCGCTTTCAGGGCTACACCAGATACTAAAATACCCATTTTTTTAGCAATTATTAAGGTCATCTAATCTCAAGATTGCAGAATTGGTTATGGCACTTCAGATGCTCATGAATCTTGCTGAAAGTGCTGTGATGCCCATTGGGGTATTAAATATTTATCTTTGCAAGCTTTTAAAATACAGACTTTTGCTGCACCAGTAGAAAGGCTTTTTTACAAGCTCTTCAATATTAAATTCGATAACAGAATCCTAGCAAAGAGAAACATTTTCTAAATCATCTTGAGAGGTTAAGAACTAAACATATATAATAAGCATATTGTTTCCTCATTACTCTTCATATCTCAACCATACCTGCAATTTGTTAGCCGCTTTCCAAACAAAGATAAACATAGTCCTTGCCTGAAGAGAGTGTATCTTAAGAAGGGAAAAAAAAAAACCCAAACCCAAACAGCAAAAGACAATCAGTTCAAGTTGACAGCAGGTAAATCTTTCGTTAGTAAAGATGGTGAACTGTTTTGGTCGTTTCTTCCTGGCTATATTTGTTCTATGTTTACGATTCTCCCCTGGTGGGATCCACTGTATTTTGTTCCCTTTCCAGCCCACTGTCAGGCCAGCAGAGCAAACTGACTGGGACACTCTTGTCCATCCCACATATTCCCCTCTGTGTGAAGGCCTTGGCTTCCTTTCCCACTTCAATTCCTCTCAATCCTTCCAAACTAGGTAGATGTGAGATACCCCACTGAATTCTGGCACCTGCAAGGTTTTGTGTGTTTTATAAGGAGCCATTACCATAACACAAAATGCTACATTATAACAGAAAATAATAATTATTATTATTAATATCTACACCACCCCCCAGTGGGGTGGGAGAGCAGTGGAAGTGTATGCACACATGCTCACATCCCTCCAGCCTGCAGATCGCCAGCAACTGTGTTATAAAAGATCCACTTCATGTTGTATTGTTGGTGGGGTTTTCCCCTCTCTAATTATTTGACCCAGAGGTTCTCTTTAAAACAAAAGAGCATAAAAACCAGTGGAAACAAACCACCTAGTGTCTCCAATCAAGTATGACCTAATTCTTAAAACCAGCACTAGCACTGCCCAAACATAATTGCTTAGTTCCCTAGCACGCTAATCCAGACCTGAAAGAACTTTGTTAATGCACCCTCTCCCTTCTCCTGGAACTTGACATCTGGAGTCCAAAAAAAAAAAAGCCAAGCTGAAAAGCAGAGTGCAGCTCTCTAGGAGTCTATGAGCCCAGTAAACAGGCATTCCTGGTAATGCTGCTTGGTTAAGTACCTCCACTCAACGCTCATGATTACTGGCAAATCATAATTACTGGCCCATCATAATTTCAAAGTAATCCAGATACCAACTTTCAGCTCACAGCAATCTACATAATTTCTTTTTGCCAACAGAGAAGAAACAAACAAGATTTGTATCAAGTTTTACACTATTACTATAAATAAACTTAAACTTTAATAGTTTTGTGTGCCTGGCTGGACCCTCTGCTTTATCTTAAAATCAAAACTCTAAAAAGAACAATTTAAATAACTTCAAGATAAGTGAAACTTTATTTTCCTATATGCTTGTCCCCCAACTTGTTTCAAGAGCTGCTTAAGAAAAACAGGTTTCAAGAAAAAACAAAGGAAGTTGATAAATACAGCAGGATGAAAGAGATTCAGGAATCGTATACTGTATTTGGATCACTGCTGTTTGGGATTGGGCAGATCAAAGATACTGCATCAGACACTGCGTGTCTGAGAGATGTGAATGAAAAAAAGTCATTTAAACCATGGTATATCACTAATTTTGTATTTTCACATTGACTGGAGACTGCATTTTCTGCAAGGCTACACAGGATGTTGTCCAAAGAAAATACACAGAGGAAAATGACCACCGTGTCACAGGCTGCCCTGTGAAAAGGCAGGTGAACACAAATGAAAACACAGGTATCACTGCCCAGAGGTCTACAGTTCTGGGGAATATTTGTGTGCAGGGCTGCAACTCCAATTAATGTTTCATGGTTAATGACCTGGAGCCAAAGAACCAAATTCATAAATGCTGTAATCCAAACTCTGCACAAAGCTGCAGCCTCCTTCCCTTGCAATGCAGTTCTGAGCTAAAGCATCGCCTAAAGTCTGGGAGATTTAGGTTTGAAGGAATGAATGAACTGTGGACAGCACTTCTGCTCTTTGGAATTACAGAAACTTCACCACAGGGTAGGGTTCTGCTCTGCAACTCCTTTTTTCCAAGAGGGACTCCAGAAAGGAGCTTTGATGGGAATGCAGAACTGTGATAAATCTCAGCACATAAGCGAATGCCACGCTCTAGCTGTTGCCTCGTGCAGTTCTAAACTCAAACCTCTAAAAACCAGCAACAAAACCCCAAAGCAAACCAAGAAAAGAACCTCAAGAAAACCAAAGGAAATACAATTGCTTACAGACAGAGAATGAGACACGAGTTACACATGAGTGATGGCAGAGTAGTATTGGAAACTGTGGATCACAAGGGCATGAGTAGAAAAGATCTCATTAGAGGAAGTAAATGAATTAGAACACCAGTTTGAGGAGAACAAGCTAACAGACATTACAAAACCACGGACTGATTGTTTTCCAGATCACACAGCTGTTGGTAGTTGCTACGAACATCTGCATTATGGTATGTTTGCCTCAGTGACTGATTTAAATCTGTGTTACTAATTTCTTCTCTACTTGAGCCTACAGGACTTGGTTTTGAGCAGTTTCTCTTTGTTGCCCTTTATGTTTTTCCTTTTTAAAGGTTATATCTGTCTGCAGACACACATAAATCATTACAGTATCTAATAAGGCTTTTTATCACAGACCACTGAGCAGGCTTGTGCCCGAGACACCGCATGTAGGTCACATAATTAACTGTTTCTTATGCAGCCAACACAACCTGGGAAACTCCACTTACATTTTCTTTAACAGTTTTAAAATAAACCTGTTAAATATCATACTATTTTATGCTTTGGAAAAGCAAGTACCATAAAATATAGCCACTGTATTCTGAGAGATAAGTATGTTCCAGTATATCTGCCTGATACACATATGAAAGCTTGCACTGACTCCAGAGGAAAATTAAGTAGAGATGATCAAAGCTCAACTGAGTAACTGCAATTAAGGCACAAACACTTTCATTTAATTGACATGAGTAGACTGTAATGCATCTGTTTTCTGAGACATACTGACAGTTGTCACATTAGAATTCTTAATTACAAAAAATTTCAAAAAATGGAGAATCAAAAACATTTCTGTTGCTTTTCCTGTAGTACATCTGAATACCTGAAAGTGCACATGCAATACAAAAATAAGCACACAGATACTCAGGACACAACAGAATTCAGGAATTCACTAAAAACTGTGCTTTCAAGTGGATGATTAGAAACCAAACTTCTGTAGAATAAAATACAACGGTGTTACAAATACTGTGAAGTAACCTTTAGAATAAATTACTTCTCTAGAGCAGGTCAGTATTGAACTTTCTGCTCTCACAGTCCCTTACTCATTCTCCAAGACACTACAGTCTCACTTTTCCAGACTCACAGACTCCAATGTGTAGGAAAACAAAAGTCCCTCTCTTGTTCCAAGTTTAATACTTCTGTCTCTGTGGTTCCTGTTGGCTCACAGCCAGAGGTCAAATCTGCTCTATCAAGGCAAGAAAATATTGCAGGACCATTGTGCCAGTTCAAGATATTTTGAATCCCAATTTCTTATTCATTACTGTATTCCTGAATCAAGTAAAGAAATCTAGTCAGTTGAGCAAAAAATGGAATGGAAATAATTATTCTCTACTAACACCCTTTTGCTATATGTAGTTCTGAAGAATACATTAATATCACCTTACTCTCTTCTCCAGTCTTCTCAGTAAAGAACAGGCTTTGATTTTAGATGCTTTGTAGACACCTTTAATTCACATCCTAAAGAGATGGGTTTATGGGCTTTGCTTTGAGGTAAGGGTGGTTTGGGTTTCACTTTAATACACAGTGAAATAAAAGCCATGCTTCCTCAGTGAAGAAAAGGCAGTCGTATTTTTCACCAGAAACTAATAAAGGATGATAGTTGCAAAGATGTTCAAATTAGGGTCTCTCCTGCAGAATAACTGAGCTGTTAGGGTAACTCAAGCAGGTTTCATTATTCTGTGACACACAAACAAGCACACATGTGCTTTGTCCAAGAAGACAAGCCTGGCAGGAGTTTACAGGGCATGAAAGAATGTGTGCATTCATTTCTTACAAAGACTAATGCGCTGCACTTCTTACTTTTAACGTTCAATGTTGTGTTTTTGAGGGCTGGGAGGGCTGTTCTGCAGGCTGGCAGATGAAAGTGGCTCTAAGGCTGCCAGCAGCACTTTATTTAGTATTGTGGTGCATAATTTTCAAAGGTACTATACACGACATCCAACTTAAAAAAAAACCCCAACCATAAAACCTTTAGTGAACTCTCGACCTTACTGAATCAATGGAGAAAAACCTTTTGTCTTCACTAGAGTCAGGATTTCATGTCTCTTCGGAAGCAACCTTGTTAAGAGTAATTTGTTTTCTGCAGAAATTATGTTTACAACAGGATCCAAAGTCAATGAAGTTAACTCACACTATTTTTCCGGACTGGGAATCGATCAAGACTCAAATAAACATGAATCCCAAGTCTCAGAATCTTGAGCCCTGGTGGGCTTCCCACATTTGAGGACCAACTTACTATCACGCTGCCTTCCAGCAGCACCACAGGGCAATCACCTCTGAACATAAGGAATAACACATTCCCTTGTAGGCAGAACATGGCATTATGCCGTACTGCATCTCTCATGCTTTTTCTCAGGAAATTTAAAGCTCACTTTTCGATAAAATGAAGGAAATTTTGGCAAGGAAGACTTCTGATTTTTTAAAAGTGAAATTTAGAGTAAGAACTAATACTAAAATACACATGTTGGCTAGAGTTATCTAAATACTGCTTTGTCATTCAATATGTTCTATTTTAATTGATTTTTTAACTTGATTTCCTCCATAAATGTACCTCTCAGGAGGTCAATAGACAAATAACCACGCAATGAAATGACAAACCTTGTGATACTGCAGACTGGAACAGGCTATTTCCTTGAGCTGCCCTCAACTGGCAAGCTACTGAAAAATAATTGAGGAGGGTAACAATAATATAATCTGATCAGCTTATTTGTAGCAGCAAGATGACAAGGGACATTCCAGAGGCAGTTCACGATCAACAGGACATTCTAAAGCTGGAGCTGACAGAGGCTGTATGTTGTTCTAGAGGTGAAATGTTTGGTCTCCAGTGTGGGATATGAAGGGTGGCAAGCTGTGATTACCTCTGCAGCGTATGAGCAATGATGCTGGCAAGCTGATGAGAAGCTGCCAGCAATATCAGCAGAGGCTGAGCTAAACTGGGAGCTTCCTGCTGCCCTGGTTTCGGCTGGGATAGCCATATGATGTCATGCTCAGGATGTAAGGCAGGGGCTGACTGGGGAGGAGGGATCACTGATCGGGGATGGGTTGGGTATCAGATTCTGGGCAGTGAGCAAATTGCATTGTTTATCACCTACTTTATATATACTTTTATTAGTGCCGTTAGTTTTCCTCTTCCTTTGCTGTCCTATTAAACCATCTTTATCCCAAACCAGGAGTTTTTACCTTTTAATCTTCCAATTCTCTCCCTACCCCACCAGGATGAGATACAAGGGAAAACAATCACAAAGGGGGGTTCTTTCAGGAAAAATGCTGGAAAAATGCCACTCCAGTCATACCAGATCCTCTTGAAGGAATTTCTACATCATTTTCACAAGTAAGTAACAAATATGACTACAAGTATCATAGGGGCCCTGCCTCCAGCCAGGTGGAAGAGAAGGACAGCTGGGTTTATTGGATCCAGTGGACTGTAAGGATACAAGGCTCTAGTGGACACCAGTGCACAGTGTAATCTAATGCCATTTAGAAATGAAGGGGCAGAACCCATCTGTATTTCTGGAGTGAGGGGGGAATCCCAACAGCTGACTCTACTGGAAGCTGAAGTGAGTCTAACTGGGAATGAGTGACAAAAACACCCCATTATGACTGTCCTGGAGGCTTGGTGCACTCTTGGCATAGATGTTACCTTCAGGAGAGGGCATTTCAAGGACTCAACAGCATGAAGTTTAATAAAGGCAAGTGCCAGATTCTGCACCTGGGAAGGGGCAACCCTGGCTGCACATACAAGCTGGGGGATCAGATGCTGGAGGCCATGCCGAGAGGGATTTGGGGGTCTTCGTCAACAGCAAGTTAAACATGAGCCAGCAGCGTGCTTAGGGAGCCAGGAGGGACAACTGTATCCTGGGGTGCACCAAGCACAACATTGCCAGCCAGTCCAGGGTGAGTGACTGTCCCACTCAACACTGCTCTAGGTGCAGCCTCACACCCAGAGTACTGTGTGCAGTTTTGAGCACCAGGGAGTGATGAGTAGAACTTGATCAGACTTTAACCGTCCCATATGACCAGTGTGGAAGTCCAACTGAGAGTGGAGGCTGACAGTAGACCATTGTGGCCTGAATGAAGTCACACTGCCACTGAGTGCTGCTGTGCCAGACATGCTACTCACTTCCTGTAAATACAAACAGGAAGCTCTTTCCGTAAGATCAGAAGTAAGATCAGTCATCCTGCTCTGACTTGGGAACTACTTGCTGGAGACTGGAGCAGCAGTTTTCCTAGAACACCTATTTGGAATTGTTTTCCCATGCAACTCATGTACTCATGCCTCCAGGGTTGAGGTGGGTTTTCCATCACACCTCCTCATGCCCTCTCTGTGGTCACACAGTTAAAACCACGGGGTGCCTTACAGTGTGCACCCTCGACATCCTCTCTCCTCAGCAGAGGAACACTTACTCCTAATAACGGAGATACTGATCTGTACAAGTGGGGAACTGGTGGGGACAGTGAGGTAGTGGCCACAGCAGTTCTTAACTGCTAGCTGGGGCTAAGCCACAACAGCACCAAATCCATCAGTCTGCAGAACAGCAACAGGAGCTTTTTGCCTGTGTGACATGAGTATGGCAACTGCTTCTACTCCCAGTTTCTGTCCACTGCTGAGGGCTCTGTCTCCAACTGTCATCAAAAAAAGAAACATTAATATACTAGGAAGTCCAGAGGGAGAGTGGGCACTGGTGTGCACCTTAACCACCCGTGCAACCTGGTCACTCACGGCACACACAAGGCAGGAATTGCTTCAAGGGAAAAGTGTGGCACAGCTCCCACCTACATCATTTATCCTCCTGCAATGTAATTGCTATCTGTGCTCTTACTACTCCAACAACTACTCCTGATCAACAGGCCTGTGGCAGACAAAGTTGCTGTCAATACTGGAACTTTATGGGCCAAGACAATACTCTGATTTGCAATAAAAGTGTTGTTATATTTTCATTCCCAATCCTATAGAAATCTGGCACTGTGGTGCTAACCTTTTGTATTTTAATAAAACAAATACTGATAAAGCCCCCAAATTCCAGACATGATTATGGCATGAGAAACCTGGGAATTAACAGTAAATTTTAAAGCAGCTTCCATTCTCTCTCTCATGAGGAATGGCTTTGTGACATATTTTTCCAAGGAGGGCTACAAATAAAATCTCTCTCTACATCTTTCCTGCTGTTCAGTCACCCATGTCTTGATCCACCATGAAAGGCTTGCATCTAATTAGATCCCAGAGACATGTGGGATTTCTAAGAGTGAAAAACTGCAGGATTTAAGCATAACTCTTGAAGGGCTCAAGAACTTAGACTAAATTATTGCATATATTTATATTATACATATAAAAACCATATTTTAATTCTGTATACTATTAAAAAAGTAAATTGCTTAGATTTGGGAAAACACCACATTTTCCTCTGCACTGGAGTAATCTCCACATTTTATTAAACAAGACTCCACTTAGGGACAAGGTGGAACAAAATATCTTTTAGATGGAAATCTGTATTATGATGTACCTCATATCATGACATTATCACCTATAACATCACCTAATGATACAACAGATGTCAAGAGTAATAAATATCAATCATGGGGCGATAATGAACGAGCAAACACACTCTCCAAAAGTTCTAATGTACAAATGGAAAATACACTATTAAAAAAAAGATATATATTGAGATGTATTTTAGTGCTTTAGTCTGCTATTTCTATAAACAACTTCTGAAGCAGAATGTTTTTGAGCACCTGCATCATTTACCTGCAGCATCTCAATAGCTGGGAAGGTGCCTTAATGCTGCGAATGGAAGACAGCCTGATTCAGAACCAAGCAACCAGTTTAGAAACTGCCATCCTCATCATTCACCATTGCTGCAAGGATGGAAAAGTGGGTACATTTTTGCTACATCATAGCAGTTGACAAGACTGATCACTGATTTCTTTATTGTTTTCTGGATGCTTCAAACAGAAGATCGGTGTTCTGACCCAGTCTGGAAAGGGACTAAAATCACTACCCAGATGGTGAGAGGGGAAAGAAACTAAGGGCACCTTCTTGTTTTTGAAAGAGACAAGATAAAAAACATAACCCTAAACATTACAACATTTATTTTGGTTTTAGGCTGGGGTTTTGTTTGGTTGTTTCTTTAAAAGATTTTATCCCCAGACTATCATTCCTCCCTCTGAAAGCCCAAAATAGGCCAATACCAAAAGGCAACATTTTCCTTAAAAAACCCTACTTAACTCTTACTCTATAGTTCTTTTGATTTAAAATACTTAACACCACCATTTAAGGAAGACCCATGAGCACCGAGCATAATCTGCTTTCCTGCATTTTGTGAAATCTTTTCCAGACCATCTCATCAATGCAAAAATCAGTACCTCCAAAGGCACCTAGCTTTGCACTGGCAGTGGCTCAGTGTTAAAGAAACTGTGTGTGCACCATTTAGGCTAATCCCCAAAATACAAAATTCTGCTGTTCACAGGAAACATTCAGCTACTGGCAGTAAGATTCTGTCAAAAACCTGAACAACCAAGTCCTCCCTCCTGGCTGAAGTACTACTGAAATTGCTGAGATGAAGAGACCTTCTCTTCTACTCACTCTCGTAAACACTGGTTACAATTATGGCTTAAGCTGCAACTTAACTGATTACCTTCTCAGGAGTTGAAGATGCAATGAAATTATGTGTCAAGAATTTTTCCAATAGGGAATACAGACATTTGAAAGTTCTACCCTGCAAGACCCTGGAAAAACTCCCCCCAAACTAACAAATCTTACTGCCCATGGTTAAAAATAAGAGACAGAAAACACAGCACTGCTACCACAGTCAGGGAAACAGGGACTCAAAAGAAGTTGACAACCCTCCTAACCTCATAATGAATAATTAAAAGCATTTGCCTTGTTTGCCTTAATAAAGCTAAGGTGAAGAGAAGACATAATTGCCTGCAATAAATGCACTAGAAGATGGCTAAGCATAGAATAAAGGGATAAAAAATGGCCTGCAAAAACTTAGGTTAAAAGGGTTTTGACCATCAAAGGAAAGTAATGCTTGACTCTGCTTGTCAGAAAAACTAGCCAACAAAAAAAGCCAACAAAAATCATCATAATTTGGAATTAATCCATGGGATTATATATTGTGGTTCCCTGTAAAAGTGAAGGGATGGGTTCAAGATTTCTTCTAGTCTTCCACTCTGTAACAGGTCCTGTTTCCCAGGGAATGAAAACTAAGGGTTGCTTTGGAAAGAAACAAATTTCTATTCCACACAAGCAAAAATACCTCTTTGGAGGAAAAACTGTTGAAGGTGCCTATTTTTTATTTTGGATTTAATCTTTTTTTGTGAGGACATTTAAGTTGTAATAAACTTAGATTTAATTAGTTGAGTCCATTAATTGAAATTAACTGAGGCTTTTCTAGTGCTTTGCATGCTCATGAGAACATTACATGCAGCACGAGGTGGACTGTGAAACTGCTGGAAAGTGTTGAACAGTCCATGTTTGCACCAATAATTTTAGAAAATTCTCTGTGAGAAATAATTATGGACTTAATGTGAAAAGATAATCCTTTTATTGGAATTACTACACATGGTAAAACCTCCTCCTCTCTGGTGAAGTCTTCACTTGCATCAGAAATCAGTCATCTCCATCACCAAGGAGACATGCTGCTTATTTACAGATGGTCCTGCATCTAGCCAGGCTATTTCCTGCTGAAGAGCACCAGGAACAAGCAAATGCAGGATGTCTCCAAAACACAGGTACCTGCCTTCATGGCAACAAGGGCAGTAGTGAAATGGAGAGTAACTCTCTGGGGGCCAAATAGTATTTTATAAAATGTTTCTGACAGGAATATTTACAGGCTACATTTGTGACAGCTGCAATTGGTCAGCTTGTCATAAACATCCCTCACATGACTCCAAAAAGCCCAACTGGTTAATCCCTAAAGCTCAGATAATCCATAGGAGTTCATCACCAACTCACTTCCCACGTCTTTGTGTTTTCATTGTCTACAGGTAAGTCACTAAATTTAAATACCTGGTATCAGCAACTCCTTCCTCTACCCCCTTGAAAATATTCTCCTCTTCCTTTGAGATTCTGAGCATTTACTGGTTTCCAAAGCAGGAAAAAAAAGACCTTTGGAAACTACTCTAAAATGGCAAGGCTGGAAAGTGAAGCTCTGCTGAACAGGGTAATGTGGACAGGGAATTAAAAAAATCTATGCTTAAGACAAGAAGACTACATTAACCCTTAGCAGAAAAGCATGTTTAAAAGGAAAGAATAAAGGCAAGGCCAAATGTCAGGCCAAACTGGCCAATTCTGAAAAGATTTTGTAGAAATTGAGTCACACAAGCTTTCCATTTATCTTCCATTCCCAGGGACAGAGACATGTTTCCCAGGAGGTTCAGTTTCTTTGCATGACTGCGAAGAAAAAAAATTAGCATATTTTTTATACTTCTACACATGGGCATCGTATTTTACAACAATGTAAGAAGAGACAGCCCAGAGGAATTTACAGTCCAGGGCTGGTAAAAGCATCTTTTTTACCTCCCTTGAAACTCAATTAGGAAGGCACAGGTTGCTCTATAAATTCACCAGGAAGGTTATGCTCTGTCTCCTGGGAAGTACCAATTCAAAACTCATTTCCAGTTGTGCCTGCTTCACATGCAGAATTAGGATCCTTGTCAAGCTCAATGAGCCACCTCTTCAAGAAATTCTCAGCAAAATTATTGAAATCAAGAAGCCAGGTGTAATTATCCTTCCCTTTCTTCTGCTTCCCCTTCTCTCTGTGTCCCTGTGCAGACAACCTGCTTCAAGAAGCCAAGGATATGAAGCACTGAACAGCACCTTAAGCACACGATGCGTAGAGAAACATTTGTTGTTTATAGACAACTTTGAATGCTTAACTGTGTTTCTGCATAAATCACTTCTCTTACAAGAATTACATGAATTATGAGACACACTTTTCTCAAAACAGACGATTTTGCAGTGCTACAATCTCTGCAGGTGACACACTGTGGGAAGTACTTCAGCTTTCCACCAGGTGGCATGGTTCCCTTTGCTGAAAGACAGCATTACTAAATGTCAATGAGGAAATTTAATTTTTTAATTTAAATTTTTCCAAATGTATTGACTCCTGTCAGGTTTAAACATGTTTAAGTTTTCTAAAAGATTCCTAACAAGGTTCATTTTAACAAATTCTTCCAATAAAGAGTTTAATGAGTTTAAAAAGGCTTCCTCCTCTTATGCTGAAATGAAGAAAAAGTGTCTGCGCTTGCTGCCACGCAAAAGCAAGCTTCAATTAAATACAGGGCATGTCATGTGGCAGAGGAGAGACTGAGGATCTAAAAAAATATATCTGATCTTCCAAGTCTCATGTCATCAGTGTCAAATCCTAGCAGACTTTCAGTCTTGCAAGGAATCCACCTACCACAGCCTGTTGTTATCCACAATTAAAGGTTCCAGAACATTTTCCACAAGTGAAGATTTTTCCCTGCTGTTTCCAGACCACTTCCCACCCCTGGGAAGTACCACCTATCCTGTCCTTGGGGCAAAGGTAGATGCACTGAACATCCACTCCCACTGCAAAGCAACATCAGCGCTGCTGATCTTCACCAGTGGGACCACACACACCATTCACTGCTGCCCCAGCACAACATCCCCATGATGACAGGCAGCAGCCTAAGGTGCTGGCTGTGAGACTTGATTCAAATTGATTTGAAAAAGACAAACCACAGAACCAAAACAGCCCAAATAGTTTCTCCTCTATCCCTTGTCTTGCTCCTCACTTCTGTGAATGTTTTGGTGCTCACTTCTGAATACCTGTTTAAGCATCATGAGTATGGGTTTGCCTGAAGAAACCAAACCAGCTGTGACAGAGAACAAAAGAGGACAAGCTTTTGGCACTGACCCACTTCACAGGCACCAGATGGGTATCAGTTCCTTAAATTTTTAAGTTTAAAAATGAAGCCATAGAGGGAAGGGAAATGATGCTCCTAATTCTACCCACTGCAAATCACCTGGTAAAGAGTCAGACATATCAAAATACTGCCTCCCTATGATGCTTTCCACACCATAAGGCTCATCTTGAAAGGAACAGCTTTCTGGTTCTGAGGACTGGTACCTAATGCTCATCACTCCTCCAGCTCCCTTTACTGTGCTCGGGATTTAGTGCTTGTCACTGCAAGGAGTGCAGCTGAAACCTCTGCCTTTTAACTGCCAGCCTGCCAAGCAGAACACATTTATTCACATCTGATTTAAACATCACAAGCCAAATAATCAAGATGACAAAGAAGTTTAAGGACCCTGATCAGCCTGTTTCTCTCCTATAATATATCATTAATGCTAGTACAATTATTTACTCTGTTACATATTGTCTTTCTGCATATAAGCAGCTTCTGATCCTGTCAGTCACTGCAGGTGTATGTCACAGCCAAAACACTTGCTTAAATTACTTGCATTTCCAATTATAAAGATTCACATACATCCTTAAAAATGATGCAAGCACAAGGCAAAACCATGAACAAGACAAAACTGA
The DNA here is from genome assembly GCF_964237585.1 of Gallinula chloropus. NCBI lineage: Eukaryota > Metazoa > Chordata > Aves > Gruiformes > Rallidae > Gallinula > Gallinula chloropus. The sequence continues at coordinate 14,434,322 of NC_140092.1, forward strand.
AGATAAGTAAAGGCTCCAATTTAATTATGGTGGTTTTTCATATAATGGTCTCATTTTTTTCTATACACTTTATCCTCAAACTAGGTTGTACTCTCTGCTCTAAAATACAAAGCTCCTTGTTCCATAAAGTAACTTCCTTGTTACTAGCTGTGAGTTCAAGGAGCCACATAAACAAGGAAAAGTACTTAAAAAGGGGACAGACTTGAGAATAAAGAGCAAATTCTGTCACCAAACACCCCAGGAAGCTATCCAGCCACGACAAACAACACTCTCACTCAGGGCAGAAAACTCAATTGTGCAAGGGGTCAGTTATTACATTTGGAAAGCAGAATCTTTAGCTGCAATGCTCAGTTTCTCAGTTTAAGTGATTTTAAAATCTTTCCTGTTCAAATTGAATGCAGCTTTAAATTTGCAAATTCCTTTGATGGAATTAGTCTCACAATGGTCAATCTACATTGTGCCAAGAAGAGGAGTACAGTTGATTTCAAAAAATAGGACACATTCTGCCCCTTGCACGATTGCAAATTTTTAACTGTTATCCCTTTGTGGATCTTCTTACAGACCTTGGCTTCTGGATCACTGTTGATGCTGCAAGAATCATCATCATCAGACTGTGGACCATTTCTGTTACAGGGAAAAAAAAAAAAAAGAAAAAAAGACAACAATCAATCTTAAAAGCATATCAAAATTACAGCACAGCACAAGATGGAACTGGTGACCCTGCAGAAACTTCTGAAGTCACTGTACCTGAGCTTCAAAGAGGCATAGCGTAGCGTTGCTCCTTCAAACTCTTTCAGACTTGGGTCTGGGTTCACAGTGGCTGCATGCAGATCCTAGAGATAAAGGCAGTGCTATTAGTTTAGTATTAAGTGCTATTAATATAGCATTAAGTACATCACTGTGTTATTTTTTATTTCAAAGGGAAATTAAATCCTCCCTGCAAAGAAGCGACAGTGTTTCTGGCTGAAGTTGGAGAGGCATGCATAGATTCTCAAGCTGCATTTCATTCAGTGCAGGCATCTTACTGGTTACTTCATGGCACTTGCCCTGCTAGTTTAGGCTGAATCCATTCCAAGTGGAAAGATCAGAAAAGGCAGCATGTTTGTGAGCTAGACATCCCTAGCAGTACCCCCATTCACTTTGGCCTAGGTTATGAATGACATTCATGGAAAAATAAAAAGGGAAAAAAACAGCCACTGCCATGCAAAAAACAAGGGTAACAGTATTAAAGGTTCTAAAATCTGACAATATACTTGCCTTCCAAATGTCACTATTAATCTTTCCCCCATTCAGTACAGCAAAATCACTCCATGGCTGTTTCTAGACACATAATTATTCACACAGGAAGAAGCACATTGATAAAAATAAAAAAAAAAAAAAGAAAAAGAAAAAAGAAAAAAAACACAAGACACTGTTGTTAGCATTGATATTTACAGGATGGGTTAGGGAACAGATCACCTCAAACTTCAACTAATTACTCCACTATACCATGGCATTTGGAGGAAAGGGGAGAGAAGACATGCCTCTAACAGTTACTTACCAAAACAAATGATTGAAACAAGGAAAGTTAATATAAATTAGGAACAGACAATGAAATTACTCCTTAACTATGATCTTAAAAGCAAGCAAAATGAATCTGAATATGAATGTTGGCCACAGCTGCTACAGCCTTTGATAAACAGCAATTGAGGGGAAACATTAGGATTTCCATTTGATTGGCACTTTTATTAAAAGACCCTAACACTACTGGAACTAGAAATACTGAAACACGGCAATATATACAAGGGTAAGATACATACAAGGTAAAAAAAAAAAATCAAAAATCAAATATTGCTAGAGAGAAAGCACAAGAAAAGGACAGTGAAGGGAAGGAGGATTAGTAAGGAGTGCAGAGAGATTTCTTGCTGAAAAAGTAGTTTTTAAAGTCTTGTAGCTTTTCAAAAAAAGAAAACAGAACAAAACAAAACCCAAACAAACCACCCACCCTCTCACTTTCCATTCAAGTTTCTCAAAATTTTCAGAGGCATTCACTGGTACAACCAAACAAGCAGCAGTGCATTTAGCATGAGAGCAACCTGAGGGTCAACCTTCTCTGTAAAGCCTGGGAGGAGCAACTGACGTTGGAGTTGCCCATCTCCTCTTCCCCACAAGGACAGAAATCCCACAGTCCTGAACAAGAGCCAGGTGGGGCAGGAGATGTGGCTGCTGAGGGACCCAGAGCCACTTCTTTGTAGCTTCACCAAATTAAATATTTCTGCTAATAGTGGCTCTTTTAAGATGAGCTCTCCCAGGCTGTCCAGCTCACCCTGAGATGAGGTGATACCTATTAACACAGCCCAAAGCACTAATGTGCAGGGTGGGCCTCTCCTGTTATCAGTACATCCCAGCTACAGGAAACAACTCTCAGGACTAACTCTTCCCTCACACACCTTTGGATTAAATGAGTTGTTAGCTTTCCCTACTAAGCCCCTCCTCTTTAATTATTAACTGCTAGTGATTATGTTACCTACATAAGAACCTCTAGAGGTGACCCAGGCCTGAGATGTGTCAGACTATAAGGAGATGCAATTGCCATCACCAATTTCTGCCATGATGTCAAAGAAGCTCCTACTGAAAATTAAACCCTACAGCTATTTCTCTGAACAGGAAATAGGAGAGAGGCAGCAAAATCGCTACAGTTTGGGAAAGAATGTTACAAAAGACAAAGATTCACAAAGAAAGGCATTTGGCAACACACAGGAGAAAAAAGCCATCTAAAACTAAGTCCAATTTGATCAGCTGTGCAAAACTAAAATACATTTTCATTCTTTTGAGTGGGAGGAGGGGAAGGAATGTTCCAGGTTATTCATATTTAGCCTTCATTAGCATTTTTGTTAAATCTGCGGGATTTTTGCATAATGCTTAACCCGTAATTGCTTTGGATTGAAATTTACTGATTATCTTGTGAAAGAAAAATTGCCTTGCAGCCTGTGCAAAAATAAGGCATTTTTGCATTTTTTTTCCTTTTTGAAACCCTTTTTGCCATTTGTATGCATTACAGCAGCATTCCTCCCTACCCATTTTTTTTCTGATTCTTTGGTTCAACAATAGTAACTGCTTTTCTTTATACCAAATATCCAGAGTAAGCTACAACTTAAAAATGGCTGACTTGATCTGTTCTTTGTTGACTGTCCTCAGCTGTGAGCCACATTCTACCAAATTCTGTATATCACATCATTTAAGAGACAGGGACACAAAACAAATTAAAAAGGAAAATAAAAGGAGGAAACAAGACAAAGGGTAAAAAGGCACTACTCTGAAAAAAAAAAGAAAAAAGTCTAAGTGTTTATTTGATAAACTCAAAAGCTGTAAGAGCCCAAATAAACTCAAGACTAGCACGTGATGCTTCACAGACAAATGAGATAGAGAAAAAAGTATTTTTAATGGACTCACAGAAGTCTATTGGGACAGATATGAAATGCTACCCATGCCATCTTCAATGCTAGATTATACTCTTTCATCTGCCTAAAACCTACATATCCCCAACCTTTTCACAAGAAAGCCACACAAATTCCAGCACGTGGGAACGAGCTAACCCATCCCTCCCAAGCCAGATAATCTTGGAGCACACACTTCCAAACAGCAATGAGGGAACCAGCCATACACAGCTTGCACGTGGTGTAACTTGGGGCTGGAAGCTGGCCATGACAAGTGCTGCTGCCAAGGGTAGCATCAGGATAAAGGCGTTTGGGAGCCCCTATTCTAGATCAAATTCCACATCATCTGTGAAGCGTCAGATGGATGTCCAGTTTAATTCTCCATGGGGAGGAACAGGGGTAGCACTTGGGGTAGGCTGCAGTACAGTGACAGGGACTGAAACCAGTATCACTTACAAGTGACTCGGAGATGATGAGGGGCTGGCAATATCAGTTGCAGAGAGATGAAGAACCAAAGATTCACAATAGCTGGCACTGTTAAATCTATATTGTAAACTGTTTCATTACCTATCCCTAACTCTTAAACCCACACCATAGCTTATTTCACTCTCGCTGCTCTTTACTAGGGTTCTGCTCAGAACTGGCCCAAAGGATTCTTCTTCCAGTTCCCTCTTAACAAAGCTCATCATCTGTAGTTTCAATAAATTCAAGACTCTTCCTAACAGTTCTCATTATAAGTCTTGTAATGCCTCTTTGTAGCAGGTTCAGAGTTTGGCAGTGCCCAAAGTCTTGAGCTCAAATCACACTCTCATTATTTACTCCATTACAATACGCCTGATGGTTCTGTACCACAGTGTTATCTTAACAACCAACAACCCAAAACATCAGTATTGTTTAACTAATGGTACGTAAGATGCTTATCAATGATTGCAGAAACCTTCAAGAGACAAATGCCTTCATCTATACCGACAATTAAAATAATCATATAATATCATATTAATACAAATCTTCAAAATTTGCATCATTTTTTTTGCACTACAGTACGTGGTTTTGATGCTGTCACTGTACTCTATATGCAGAAATCTTTGCTGGACCAAATTCCTTGCTGAATTAGAACTGCCATATTAAAGCCTGGATGAGCCTACTATGTGCTCACCTACATGGCATTTTAGAATGACTCCTCAAATGTCTTGTTTAATACAACTACACAGTATTGAAATCTATGTTGTTATAATTCATACATTTCATCTCTGCAATGCTGATGAGAATTAATGATCATTACTTAGAAATTGCAAACTATTCTTCATCTAAAGCAAACAAAATTGTGAAAGGTTAAAAGTACCTCTGCTACACTACCAGCAGACCTGAAATTTTCATTTTAAAGACATTTTAAACAGAGATAAGTATTTGAAATTAGTATACACGTTCTCCTGCTGCAATTTACCAATCATACTGATTTCTGGGGGTTTGTGAAAGACATCTATAACTTACTAATTAACACCTTATTATCCATATTTTAGAGTAAGATAAACACTTGATGGTGAAGTTAGAGTATTCATGTGCACATTAAATGAATTTATATGCTGGAAGCACATCCAGCACTTCAAATTCAGCATTTCTGGAGGTTTTTTTCTTGTATTCTACCTAAATGATGACAATCACTGCTCTTTCTCCGTGACCCTCTAAGAAATAATTCCCGGCATGCTTGGTGCTCAGTACATTCCACGGGAGCTTGACTGATGGAAACCAGAGCTGAAATGTTGTGGTCAAGTTTGCAAACCTTACGAGTAGCGTTTGTGAACATGTGGGAACAATCTTTCTAAAATAATGAACAAGAATGTATATGTTTAAGCCTATAAAGGACAAAAGTTTCAGGGTCAAGATGGTAACTTATACTTGAATGTCATCAAGGACTGAAGAAAAGTCATTATCCAAATACATCTTAAATAAAAATAATAATACCCAGGGACTGCCTGATCCAAAACTCAAAGCTAGTACAAAGACATCCCTTCATTTCACAGAACTGTGTGTGGACCACCTTCTGAAAAGTTAGCATGAAAAAGAATTCATTTCAAAACAATTTGATTTTATATTAGTATCTCATTCCACAGAAGTCTTCCCAGCATGCTAAAACAAAGTGATTGCGTTTTTTCATGCATGCCCTTATTTCTGATAATTTATTTTCAGGATTGTGCCTGAAAGGATTATTTTAAAAGGCAGTATCACATATTGCTTTCAGCACATGTGGAAGAGAGAGTGTGTTTCTTTCTGTTTGTAGTTAAAGGACCGACTGCGACAGTGATCCACTTGTGCAGCTGTTTTGTACTGGCAGGATTTTAAGACACTTACACTTGAGAATGCTTGATGTTTATTCAACAGAAGCTACACTATAAGGGTACTAGTGTCCCAAACGAAGATTCACATGTCTTTGTGTGATACTCCTATTGACTGAACCAAAAAAGAAGATGCAAAGAAGAATCCAGGCAAAAGACTGCTATAATGTGCCAAACTTTTATGTATCCTACATCCATATGATGCAGCAACGCTTCAGCACATGTTATGGAACTGCAGTGGTTTCACATTCATCGGGTAGTGATTGTCTTATCTGAGATATGTCTGATTTCAACCTACACATCCAAAGTTCTGGATGTTTCGTGAGGCACAGCCGCTAGAAAATGCACACAGGAAAAAATAGATACTTACAACGTATCAACAACAACTGGCTACACTTCGGGATGTTTTAAAGCTCAGTTTGGCTAACAGTTAAACCTGGAAGTTCAAAAAGTTACTGTAATATTCTTTGCAGTTTGCAGCCCTCAAGAAGACACAGTATGTTACCTCAGTTTCTGGAGTAGGAGACGGAGTAATGGAACCAAGCGAGCCTTTTCGTGAGCCCTGGAGATCTGTTGGGATGGACACGGGACGTTGCCACTGAGTTGTTCCTGTTGGTATGTGCCAGTAGTAGATCCCAGCAATGTCATTGATTTTTTTCCAGCCAGGTGGTAAGTCTGGGTCTGTCTGAAATGAATGGTCGCTCCATATATCTGCTGGGAACAGAAGAAAAAAAAAGAGAAACAAGAAAAAAAGAGATTAATCGATGTTACTAACAGTTGTTCCATGGGTCTGCCCCTGAGGCAAGTGATGCACAGCTGGCACTGCTGTTGTACAGTTCCTGTACAAATGAAGACCAGAAAAACATACTGAATTATTGAGGCTCAAAGGAAGGTGACAAAGCCTGGTTTGACCTGTCATAAAACGAGAGGAAAAAATGCACTACTTACCAAAGAGCTTTTCTAATATGATAGCTATCTCACACCATCATATAAAGAAGGTCTTCTAATAAGGTTTAGCTTCAAGTACATTAAATCACAGCATATAAAGAAATATTTGGAGTTGTGATGTACTTTATCCTTTTTATCACAGCACCCACCCTTCTCAATGCAGGGTAATAGAACATATATTTCTGCTATATAAAAACTTATCAAAACAGAACCCTCCCCCAACTGCACACATTGGGTTTACTTACAACATCTAAGATTGCTAGTTCCAAACAATGAGAACAAAAGAACTGAGCCATCATTTTACACACACCCCGATCACCAAAAACAAACAGGCTGGTTTCAGTGGGGTTTATAACAGGGTAGGTAAAAAAAAAAAAACCCAAACAACCCTCATCTGTGCCAACACAGAAACAAAATACTAACGCTACTGAACAACCTCCTATTAACTTAAGAATGCACCAGCGACTCATATCATAATTAGAGACATTCCCATATTTACCTGGGATTATAGATGCATACAAGTGTGGCATGCAGTGCTTTTTACAAAGGCAGGGGCATCACCTATGTGCAAACCAGCTGTACCCCAGCAGGGCAGTTACCTTCTGCTGGATACATGCTTTCCAGAGACTGGGAAGGACGCCAGCTCTCCTCTAAACTTCCCAGCTGAACTGATCAGTGGTGGTGTTACGGTATGGGCTATTAACCGGCTGCTATGGTCTACTCCAAGGACCATCAAGCTCCAGGGAGAAACAAGGGACTCCCAGACTGACACTTCCACCAGCACTTGAGCAGATATGATAAAGGCTGACACCAGCACAGTGAACTGAGCTAGCAGGAAAAAAAACCCCAAGGAAAAAAGTAAGCACCATAACAATGAGCCTGGCAACTTGGTTTCCAACCTTCAAAGCCAGTTTTCAAAACTCCTCCAGTGGATGTCAGATAAATAGCCTGCTCTTATAGTGCTGTTCTTTTTCTTTTTTTTTTTTTAATACAAAGTTTCTTGTTAGTCTACCCTCAAGTCTCTTACCAGATGTTTTATCACCGTTACTTATTTCTGAGTCTCTATCATTTCCACTACCCACATTTACAGGCACGCACACAAACAGCATCATAACTCTTACACTCCATGGCACAAACCAGACTATTTCTTCCCCTGAGCCACTTTGGAGTTCTTAAATTACTAATGTACCAATTGAGGACTAATCTGAGCAAATTCTGCAGAAGAAGAACTAGACAATATCATTACACTCAAACTCAGTAATGAGCCTCACCCACTGCCCACTGTCTGAAAACAGCAACATTCATATAATTTGTTCCAGAAACTCCCCAACAGTCCAGATACACATGGGTAAATGTAAATAGCTGCTTCATAAAACTCCAACCTAACACAATCACGCCAGTATTCATAAACCTGATACATAGGGCCTTTCAATGCATGCCAAAACAGGAAAATAATAAGCTTTTATTATGAAGAGAAGTAAAGCTTCAGATCAGTTCAGGTTCATACAGTTTCAATTATTAAATGACCATACTTCAACACTGCCAGGACTGGAAATGTTATTCTCTTCACTTTAAGGCAGGCATTGCTTCTGTCCTTGCTGTACATACACGCATATGTGTTCAAATACACAGCAAAGTGTTACTCTCTGGCTGCACTGAATTACTCCTTTCAAACAACCAAGATGCAGAGGAATCCATATCCTGCTACGTAAAGTTGTAATGACATACAGTATCAGGAAGATCTAAACAGAAATAGCTTTGAAGTTAAGCAGACAAAACTCCCACCAGAAAGTAAGTTGTTAGCCCTGAGATTTAACATCTACCCAACATTTTGTTTGAAGAGAAGTTATCTCATATGTAAATGAATACTTGTAAAGAAATCATGTAAAACAGCTGGGAGCATGCTGGGGTAGGAAAACATCACCTAGCTGAGTAATAATAATTTTCTTTGAAAACTTATTCATTAGCAAAAAATAAACACACCAAAATATGTTCATGTACACTTGGAGATAAAATAGGAATTCAATTTCAGGGTTCTTTGGTTCCTCCCCTATTAATTGTCCCCAAGCTGCATCTTGCACACAAAACAACTCCAATTTGTGCCTGTGCAAAAGACACAGGTCGCTGGGGTGTGGGTACTCCTTGTGCAGGTGTACTGACCTCAGCCCACCCGATAAGCACAGCTGAGGAGGACAGCGCCAGACTGCACATGTTCAAACCAAAACACAATTCCTTGTGCTAGCTATGCCAACCTACTTGGGAAAACCAAAAAAAACCCAACCCCAAACCCCCCAATTACGTGCCTGCTTGCAAACACACCACAGGGTCAGACAGATGGGTGCGGATAACCTTTCAACAGACTGTGCTTTCCCACTGGGAACAACTGGAAACTTTTATTTGAATATGGAATTACAGGTAATAAAATAATTTCCTTCTCAATGGAAAGACCTTATTCAATGGCATGACACTCAAAGTTTTTGTTTTTGTTCCACCTGCTAGTGGAGGAATGGTACCTTATCAGGGACGCGTTTGAAGCCCAGAACAGCTTGAGTGGTGGACTCGGCAGTGTTAGGTTTATTGCTGGAGCCAATGATCTTAAAGGTCTTTCCCACCCTACGTGAATCTATAATCTGTAAATCAATCCAATTCCATTGACATAGCATCAAACAACTTGAATGAGCCAATCCCAAGAGAAAACAGAACTGAGCCACTGGACATCTTCAGCTGAAACTGAGAACCACCCTTACATCTGCAAAGTTTTATAGGTAAAAACATTACACAGAAATGGACATTACAGGGAAGCAGATGATTAAGCCCTGCATGCTTCCTCGGTGGCAGATGATTTACGGTGATGGAAACTTTTCTCTAATTCCCCCCAAATCATTCCCAGGAGGTAAAGTTCTGCCTGGCATCTCCTGGCCTTTTCCATACTGCTCTTTACTCATACTGAACCAGAACCACATGGTTGCTCATAAAGCTTCTGGTTTTAAAAGTATTACTCCTCTGCTAATACAGAGAGCATGGCTTATTACAGAAAATTACAGCATGATTCAAAAGAAGAACCTATCTGTTTGAATTAAGAGTTGGTTTCCCAATCATGTGTATTACAGTAAACCATGATCTCCAGAAAGGCTATACAGGTAAGACATTTCTTATATAAAAGGCATAAAGTGATAAGAGCAAGAAAAACAATGTTCAACTAGAGTAAGAGAGCCACTGTACCTAAGCTGTGTGAGAAAGCAGACCTTGAGTGTCTTTAAGAAACTTGGATTCATATTATCTGTATAATTCATCTTTCTACAGGAAACTCTTATCACTGGAAAGACTATTTTAAGATGTAATCAGTCCAAAACTTTGCACTGGAATGGGGTACATCTTTACTCTGGCATCATGCAGACTCATACAGCACTGCAGACCTTTGAGAGCTCACGGTTTTTCTGGAGAAAGACCTTACTGAACAGGGTGGCCGCACTGCCTGGGCACATCCAGAGATGAAGTCAGCCCTTGCTGCAGGAGACCAGACAGGCAGCTTACAGCTGATCCTTCACCTTGCTGTCTATCCGTGTCCAAGCACAGGGTGCACGAGAGCCGTCACCAGCGAGGCTTGGCTGGCTCTGATCCCAGAGCTGCCCGTGCCGGTGCGGACACGCCGGCCAGTCCCCATCAGCGAGCTGCTACCTGGAAATCTGCCTAAGATAAGTGTGAGCTGTCACCACCCAACTTCTGAAATGCAGCACTGCCAGCTTAAAGGTCAACATGGTTAGAAGCTCACAGCTAGCCTTCTGCAGGCAGATTCTCATGAAAGGGCAGGTTGCAGACAGAGGACTGGCATTTCTCAGCTGAAGTTTTGCCACGATAAAGACAGATTATTAACGTCTTCTCCATATGGGGCAAGGACTTCAAACTGGCTATTCACAGGGACGTTGCTGTGGAAGAAGCATGGGACAATTCTGGGGTGGGGGAGGACATGACACAGTGAAAAAGATGTGGTAGAGTATTTTGAGGACTAAAATAGAAGTTTACATACAAACATTAAAGAAGTTAAGACAAGAATCTAACTTCTTTTGAGGAAAACTGGAAAAGGGAGAGTGGACTTCACTGGGCCTTCCTGCTTCCACCACTTTCCTGCACCAGTGTCTGACAAGTCCCTTGGGAAACCACACCTTTCCTCTCTACCTAAAGCTTGCTTAGAGCTGGCAGTCATAGCTCCTTCTCACAGGATACTACGTGATGGAGCACAGGGTTTATCCCTGAAAACTGGTCTCTGCAGAAGTCAGAGAGGGGAATCTGCTTGCTGCACCCCACCACACAGACTCTACTTCATTGCTTCAGAGACTCAGCAACACAGCAATGACAGAACATTTCTCAGAAAAGTGGAAAAATGGTGAAAAAACCACCAGTCCTGATCAGAAGTGAGAGCTTAAGGGGAGGGTGGTGCCTGTTATGCCTTACCATTCCCTTTAAAAACAAACAGGGAATTAAAATTTAAAAAAAAAAACCCCAAACATATAAGAGAAAGCAAGTACCATTAAGGCTTTAGAAAAACGCCAAAGATAGATTTTGGTTTTTAAAAAAAAGGTATAAATAGCTGTTTCCATTTTCAATAAATGTACAAAGGCATAAAGCAGTCTGAAGAGATTCCCACTTACTGAAATTGTCTGGTCAAGTTTCACTCAGAAATAAATGCTTCTGTCTGAATTTTTGTCTGAATGGCTGAAACATGGTGCCTGTAATAGAAACCCCCCACCTTAATACATCCTTTCTCTTAGTATCACTGTGACTGAAGAGACCAGTTAAAACTTCAAAAACATGCAAAAATACTCAAAATGAAAGTATTAATTCACCCTTATGGAACAACTATCAACAGAGGTTGACCTCCACAAAACCATAAACACAGCCATGTTCAACTGGCAATTCTGCCTAGGAGAGCTTCGTGTTCCCAGAGAGAGAGAGAATAAACCCCACATAATGTAATGTAATGCTGTTTGTAACTGACTTGCCCAAATGTCAGCCTCTGCCAATTACCTGATTCGCAGCAGTGATAAATTCCATGCTCCAGCTCAGATACTAACTTTGGCACGATAATTAGAACTTTTAGTAATATTTTTATTTCAAGTTAAAATTATTCTACAACTGAGGCTGAGCTAGGAAAACAGCATTCCAGTACTGAAGACACGGTGTTAAACAATATAAGTCAGTCACTGAAGAGCATGTGTAACTGATGATCAAGCTCTTTGGCAAAACTAGTCTTTTTACCACTTATTTTTCTTTAAGGGGAAAGAATGGCAATCAAATTGCTGCTGTTAAGTATCACTCTTCAGCTCTTGTTCAACTAAAGTGAAAAAACTATGGGGTTGAGCAAGATCTTTAGAACAGACAAACTTTAGAGTGGTAAATGAAGAGCATTTCTTTTTGCATCACCTTGCAATGCCAAAAACTGTTTCCTCACCCCAGGCCTCTCCTGTAAGGCAAGGTCACCTCTCACCAAGTGCAGGTCCCATCAGTAGCATCACAACAGATGCAAACAGCGTGCCCTGTATCCAAACACAATGCAGCTTTCCAGCTGCTGTTCCCAGCTATGTGGGCACTGTTCTCTGCTGATGTAATCTGAGGATCTTTCCTAACTAGAGGGACTAACTACCACGAAGCTTAAGGAGCTTTTAGCTAGGTCAGGCTTTTGTTCTGAAGGAGCAGCTAGAAATCCCCTTCACTGAAGACCAAAGGCAATCATTTAGAAAGAAATATGGATGGAAAGAGAACAGCAGGAACTCCAGAGGCACTTTCTGGAAGACCAGGAATGCACAGGCACAGAACAATTTATTTTAATCTAACAACAATTCGTATTAAAAGTTTTGAGACAATAATTCCTTTTTTTTTTTTTAAAGAAAGAATTACATTGAAGTAAAGTGTCCAAACAGAAATGATTTGGTGCTACAACAAAGGTGGAATGGAAGAACATAGGCAAGATGCTTTGTTTCCAGTGGACCAAATTCTGGTATCTAGAAAAACATTTTCTCCACCATCCCTAGAGAAGCCTGCATTTATCAGCATAAAAAAACCCTAAATACTGCACCCACCACTGTTGTTAGTTGGTTTATCAGCAGTGCAGTACTAAATCTGACTGTATGACACTGTGCTTGTGCTAAATTAAATAAATCAAATTCTTTTCTTGATAAAAACATGAAATATAGCATGTTATTTCAGTAACAAATCTCATCACTCTTGTCTGGAAGGAATATAAACCAGCTCCTTCCCTTTCTGGAGGTAAGGTAGTGGAAGATGACTGGTATATTCACATGTTACTTAGGACTAGAAAAAGAGGATCACATTATGTGATAGAAAGAAAAACTAGTAAGAGATACCTCAAGGAAGAACACACCAGCAAAGAAACTGTACGTGAAGAAAAAAGATAATGTAAAATAGACTGCAATAAACAAACCTACTTCCCTTCAGATAAACAAAACCAGACAAAAGCAGCAACTAGGTGTTATCTCCACTTTGAAGAGAATTCGATGGTGATGACAAACAAGGTGCTGGGACAGAGAACAAACTGCTAGTGTCTCTGCTTAAGTCATTGTGCACAAGGGAACTAAAGCCTCAAACTTAGGGCACTAAAGGCTAAGCAGACCTGCTGCCCGAAGAAAATACTCTTAAGCAAGGCACCAGGTCTAATGCAATAAATTTGGTATTGAAGTGGGAGAACAACTTGAAAAACACACATGCATTTTGGATGCACAGCTGATCTGTAGATAAACACAAATCCCACCAACAAACATGGTCAGGGCACGAGAAAGTACTCGTGCATAGAAGGAACTGCAGTCCCAAAGCACTTGAGGGTGGCAGCATGTGTGACTTCAAAATGGAAAGCGTAAAAGTGCTGAAAATTCTGTACCTGGGAGGTGCACAGTGATATAACCTGTTGCAGGACAATTTTAACGGTGTTATTTCAGTTTTAAAGCTTTTTTTTTTTTTTTTAGTTGGGAAAAAACACCAAGGTAGATTCATACTAAGACCAAAAAAAATGTATTCAGAGAAATCTGAGAGGTATTGCATCATTAAAGGGATGTGTGTGCTTTGCTTTTTAAGGGATAAATTTCAACATATGGGCCTCACTTCCCCTTACTTAGAAGTGGCAAGTCTCTGGCTGATGCAAATGCAGCTCTACTGGAGCGAAGCCTGATTGTCAGTCAGTCTTTCCAGCTAAAGATGACTCCTTCATTGCACAGTGACAGAATGACCAAGTGAGACAAGGTTCAACAATACTTGTGAGCACTTGATCTACATTATCTAAATAGGTTAGGAAATAAAATACCCATACTCTATAAAGATAACTGACTTTTTTGTACTCCTAGCTTAGCTATCTCCATTCTTAGGACTGTTGTGTAACAGTTTTGCTCCTGTAAAAATCCTCAGAAGAAAAGGGCTAGCATCCAAACACAGGATTTGACCCAGACTTTGATCATCTACCACTGCCTCAAAAGTGTATTTCCACAGTGAAAAGTTAACTGAAAAGGCTGAGAGCACAATGGTCCAAACAGGGACACATTCAGAGTTTTTCAAATCTATAAAAGTAATCTGGCCAGTAACAAACCTGTAAAACCCCTTCTCAGCCTCAGGCTCTCCCACTGCTCAGATCCCAACACTGGGTGCACAATGTAGGTGGAGGTTTTCAAACTGCAGAGTGCCTTGTTTGTAAAATAAGACATCTGCAGCAAAGTTTCCTATGCCAAAAATTGCAAAGAATGGGATGGTGACAGGATCCAACAAGATACTGTCCGAGTGTTCAGGTAGCAATGGGAAATCACTAGCTTCAAATGTGATGACTATCTTCATTGCTTGAATGAAGCCTAAGGAAAGAGCTGGCCCCACAACAGCACGTGTGTGTTACAGATACCATCCTTCTGGGCACACAAGGGGAAGCACAAGAAAGAGGCTGGGAAGGCAGAAAGATAAAAAGGTTTCATTAAAAATGAAAGGGATGGGGGAAAGTGGGATTCCCCTCTTCTAAACTTTCAAAATCTTGAAATAAATATGTTTTCCTTCTGCCTTCTGGGCCTAAAAGAAAGCAAACTAATAATTTTTCAAAACCACAAAACCACAGAAACTTACACCTTATGGAGAAGGCCCCAATGACTTCAGCAGATCTAGGATTTAATCTTAAAGGGTGTGTATTCCCCCACCCCATATGCACACTGAAGATCAAGGCAGGCAACAGAAGGGAGGGGAAGACATGCTGTCTTCACAAGCAAAGGTGAACAAAAATAAAGGAGCACTCTCCATTAAACTGCACGATAGAAAGAACATGGCCCCTGAGTGCTTTCATCCCATTTATTTCCTGCAGTGGGTTCAATGTGTAAGTTCCCAGGTTCAACAAAAAAAGACCCTGAAGACAAATTTCCTCCTCACTTTGCATGCATTACAGCATAATCAATGGTACCACCTGCCCTTGTAATTCACAGGAACGATGGTCAGCAGGTAGTCTTGCCTAAGCATCACCACAAGAACCATGAATGCTATCTCAGAAACAAATGCAGCAAACACGCAAGCCACTAGGACAAGTAATTATAAATCAGACAAGTCTGTCTAATTTGGGGAACATTACTCAATGAGGAGTGATAAACAGCCAGAAGCTGGTCATTTGGCATCATCTTTCCTCACAGTATGCCACTGGTTGTCATGACAACCCTGTCGTCCTCCTTGCGAATCGCTGAACCAGCCGCATCCGTTTTGTGCGAGGCAGATTGTCACACAGGGTCCAGGAAAAAGGGCTGAAATGTGCCATTTACTGGCATACACTGAACCAGACACCATCTGTGCCAAGGTGAGCTGCCATTCTGCTCCCCTGTAACATACACCAGCATCAGAAAAGACTGGCTTCTTAAAAATCCTAAGGAAGCTCAGGGTAAATCACCTGCACTATTTCTTTCATGTGATCTCCATCCTGCTATATAAATCCTGAGTTACTACAGGCATACAAGCAGAGATGACTATATTAAGGAAGAGAGAAAAAAGCTGATTTATCAACATTTAGAAAAAACCCCACACCACTAAACCCATTTGGTTTTGATGTTCCACTTTCTCCCTCTCACCCACCAAGCTGTTGAAATAAGGGACAAAATACTAGAATGGTAGCCAAAGAAAACCAAGGGACTTCAGGAGAGAAGTTGAGAAGAAATGCTGATGACAGCCCTGGATGAGTACTCAGGATGCTACTACCTATTCTGCTTAAGTGGGAGAATTTCAGGGCCTGAGGTCCAGAGGTGAAGCTGTGAGAGACCAGCATTGCAGCCTAGGTGATGTTTTGGCAGAAGCTCAAGAAGATGACAGGCTCTGGGAAGACCCGTCCCACCTAGAGGAAGGTGGCTGTTTAGCCAGGAGGAGCAGCAGTGGTGACATGAAATAGCAGACAGAAGAAGGACCACATCAGCTCAAGCAGAGGCAGATAAATCGCTACCTGAAAGTGCTGTAGTGGAGACACATCGTACAGCTCTTGCACAAACATTACTGTGTGACGAGATCGCCGTCTCTTGATTAGGGGGCTAATGAGCAGCAGGAAAGGTGGGCAACTAAGAGGCTGTACAGTGTCTGGTTGGGATGAAGTTAAATTTTCTTCCCAGCAGCCTGTAAGGGGCTATGTTTTACATCTGTGATCAAGACAAGTGTTGAAAACACACCAGTGTTTTATATATTACTGGCACAGGGCCAGATCTTCTCTGTCTCCCACAGACAGAGACTGGTTAGGTATTGGTGCGCTGGTGGGAGGTGGGCTGTGACTGTGTTCACATCACTTGTTTTTTGCTTTTTCTTCACTTAAGCTCTTTATCTTGATTCTCGAGGCTTTGCTTGCTTTTGCCCTTCCATTCTCTCCCCCATCCTGTTGTTAGGGTGAGTGAGCCACCACAGAGGCACTGAAAGCATACTGGCCAAGCCCAGAATCCAGGGAGGAGCAGCCTGTTACTCTCTGGGGTGGAACAAAAAGGAGTCCCAAACAAGTGAAATCAGCATACAAACAAATGCTCTGTTCACTAACTTTGTGCTTAAATGAAATAGTCTCACACACCAGGTGAACAAAATTCACTATTACATTGGAATATTGCTCATAAGTCAGAATAACTTGCTACTGTTCCAGCAAATGAGTTATCCCTGCTATTAAATAAGCTTTATAATGACCTGTATTAGTGGGTTTCTTGCTTATTTAAAATGCTAGTTTGCTATTCTTTCCACTAGATGGCAAAACTTTTACTTAAAAATATAGTCCAACACACAGCAGAGTGTGCCTCTGACTTAGTCTAAATCCACTGTGATTGCACACTGTGGGATTGCCCCAAGGGACCTCCTCACCATGGAGGACTTAAAGCAACAGATAATTAATGCAGAGCAGTATCTTCTTCCTCATTAGCAAATCACTAAAAATGGTCTTGTGAGTTAGCATAGAGGGCTAAAACAGGCAAGCAATCTCTATCAGCTTTCCTGATGCATAGCATCTCTTCTTCCTGGGCCTTTCTGCATAGAGAGCAGCAGGACTGTGGCAAATGAGATTGTGTTCAGGGATCACACCCTATTTAACTACTTGGTGCTCTTTTAGAACGGGGGTGGGGGGCTGTCTAAAGAAGAAAAATCAAATGCCAAGGGACTGCACAACTCTCACAACAAAGCCTGAAGTTTCAACTAAGGGACAGAAAGATCCTCAACAGTTTAAATTTGGTGATGTTAGTAAACGGCTCTAAACTGAATGAAAGAAGCAGTAAGTGTGGAAGGAGGAACCTGACAAGCAGACACGATTTTCTTCTGCCTTTAGAACAGGAACTGCAGAAAAAAGTTTGCATAAAAAGTCAGGTATTGGGCAATTGATAATTTTCTTCATCTAAAATATGATGAAGCCTACTGAGTTCAGGAGAGAACAACATAGAGAGAGGAAGGACTGTGCTTCTCTGGAGAACATACTGCATAAATACGTCGATATATTCTGAAATGTTACAGAAGTGCTCATTAGTGAGTTTTGTGCACATGATTGGCTAATTAAAAGCTAGTGAAGTTAGCCAGTGGCACAGACATACAATTCAAATGGTGGGTTGACTAAAATTGCTTTTCTTCGACAGCTTCATTTACAGCACTGTGAAAACGCATTAGAAAAACCTTTTTCTGAATTTAATGATTCAATGAAAACAGAACGTAAAATTGAATTACAATGGAGTTACTCTCTGAAATTAAATGTTGTGCTTCAAAAAAAAAGCAAAACCTGCAAAGAACAGACATTTCCCATCTCAGATGCAAGTTCTTCTCATCCCTTAGCTCATGCAGACGCACAGCTCCAGACACGGTCAGGCAGATGCTCCAGGATACCCTGAAAACAATGACTATCATCACACTACCCTTGTGAGGCAGGAGAGTGAGAGTTCTGTTTTAAACAAAGCCAGGCGGGGTCAGAAGGAGAGGTCTAAGATGCATTAAATAACTTGCCCAGAGTCATGCCCAGACTGCATACTTCCCAGGATCGGTGCAGGCTCCCTGCACTCAAATACCACCAACAACATCAAGGTACACAGACAGAACCCATCTGCTGTTCTCTGGTGTGTCCATGTGTCCTTCTGTCCCACACGAGGGGCTGCTCTTCCTGATGGGGCAAAGAAGTACTTCTTGCTCCGTCCTACCCAGTTCAGTCAGTTCAGTACTACTGGCAAAAGCCAGATGACCTGGATTAGTTTACCACTTTAGAGCTGTAGTCAAATCTGCATTAGAGAACAATCTGAAGGCTCCTTTGTCCCCTAACATAGAAGCTGAAGACCTCACGTTTCCCCCACCTCCAAATTAACTTCACATTGCTACAGTACTGAAGGGAAGGTAGAAGTCATTCCAGCAAAAATCCTGTTTTACTACCATTAGAGGCCCACAAGCACAGGAAGGCAGGCATCAGCCCTTGGGGCCTACAGTTTTGCTTGCAAAGAAAGCCATTCAGGGAGAAGCCTGGGCACATCAGGCAGGGAAAGACTGTGTTGAGGCCTTGTAAGATGTGAACTCAGCTCCACCTCCCAGCCTTGAGACTTTTTTAAAAATAAAAAAAACCCCAAACCACCACCAAACCCACAACATTTTAACCTTTTCAAGAGCAATCTTGCTTCAGTTGAACTAAGTCTTCTCCTTCATAGCGCATAAAGCCATATATGAAATGGAACGTGTAGCATCTACAACAGGAAGGCTTTACAAACAGGGGCCTCTGACAGCAAATGCAAACATCAGGGGAGCCAGCCGTGTTTCCCCCTCCTGTGGGAGTGGGAAGCATGCTGAATGCACATGGGGTGGCTCTCATAGCCCAGAAGTTTGTTTCACATTGCTACACTGGTAAAAATTTTCTATTAAATCTTTACTCATACCATCCAGGTATCTTGGTATTAAGCAAACTCAGAGACGTTAATGATCTTTGAAAGCACCCATCAAGCATTAAATATGCTATTTTTATTCTCATATGTCCTCCATGGCACTACAGCACTAAAGTATATCCAGTTTTCACAGAGATGGATTTAAACACGCAGCTGAAGCTGGATTCAGAAATGTACATTTAATGAGCTAGAAATGGTATCTCTGACATAGCCACTAACAAGGATTAGAAGAAAATTCAGAAAGATAACGGTGTCACCAGTCATCCTAGTAAGTCTAACTTAACAAACAGTAGCCACACACAAACCTAACACTCAACAACTGGACTCCTATGCCAGACAAACATTTAAGGGAGAAAAAGGGAGGATTACTTTTACAGTTCTACAAAACCACAACAGAATTTCACTTGCAATTAGCACCGCCTTCATGTATTAGCAAAGTAGCTACTTGCCCTGCAAGCTTAAGGACAAACTCTCCTCAAAGCTGCATACATCCAGAATATAACAACTGCAGAAGTTTCCTATATTGTGAAACTGGAGCTAGAACCTCCCTCAAAACAAACACCTGCTTGGGAAGCCCAGTAAAACAACACACAAAAGCATATGATGCACCATAAGCACTATGGAAAAGACAGAGCTAACTGTCATCACAAAGATGAGAACAAGAGATGCACAAACAGCAGGGTCCCTCCCCCCGCCCTGCTAAAACCAGTATGTAATCTTTGGTGAAAACCTTACATCTCATGGACATGCCAAAAGGCTGCAGGTGATCTTGAGAAGCAGGAAAACCACAGTTGCGTAGGATGAGAAGATTTCCCTTTCTGGATTTACAATTATGTTTGCTGCTGTGCATAAACAAAAGACTGTAAATAGGTCCTACGGGATTAGGACACACATGGTTTCAAGAGCTGTTTTCCTAATACACAGCCTTCACTTTTCAGTTTCCTTCAACACAGATGTCCACCTCCTGGTTTTAATTTCTTAAAGTTCCTTTACTGCTACTCTTCTGATCCGCTACTTAAAATCTTTACATAAAATGGCAGGCATTAATTACTTTAATTACATTAAAGACATTAGTCTGGAAGGCTCAACGTCACCAAGTTTTTTTTGAAGGTAGCAGCTTGGCACTCACTGGCATTGAAGAAGTTCATGCTGGGAACTCAAATCAAGACAAAAATCCTGATGCCTACTGTTTTAACATAGAGTTGAACTATTGCAGGACTAGTGTGTGCACTAACAGGTGCCCTATTATAAAACTGGACACAGCAAAACTAGAAAAGACAGAAAGGCAGATAGGTAAAGCTGCTTCTGCAGGCAGAGCCACTGAGCGTAGTAGGAAAATGAAGCCTAGAAAAGGAATAGCAGGGAGGAGGGAAGGATATCACAGAAATTTGTGAAATCATGAACAGTGGGAAGAAGGGAAGGATGGAAAGGAAGTGATCGTTCACTGTCATTTACTGCTTCCTATAACAGAAAAGGAATGGGCACCTAATGAAATTATTGGAGAGCAATTTTATAACCAAGGGAAGTACTTTTTCCATACAACACAATTAAATTGTGGAGCTCATGGTCACAGGATGTTGTGGATGCCAGAATACAAACGCGACAAAAATGATTAAACAAATTAATGATAGAAAAGTCTATAAAGAGCAATTTTAAAAAAAGATAGTATGAATACATACCAAGTTTGAAAGCCAGGAAACCACCACTTGGTTTAAGTGACAAAGATACGATAGGGTGAGGACCGCTTTATGCTAGTCCTGTTCTGGGGTGTTTATTGCTCCTGTAAGTTGCTGCTACCAACCACTGTCAGAGGCAACCCAGAAAGAACTACATGAGCTTCAGGTCTGCGGGATACAGCTGTTCTTTACAAGCTGATTACTGTCTGGTGATGTATACAATTGAGCTGTAAGCTCTGTAACTTGGAAAAGTGAGCTCTACCTTCCAGGCAGAATATTATTTTGCATTGGAAACAGTGGAATTAACGTTATTGGAAAACGTCGATAAAAGTAATCGCAATGATTATACTGGTCAGACTAAAAAGCCCCATCTGATATAAGAACCCTCAGTTACATCCAAGGTTCCTCTATGGGATATTTAGATTTCCTGAAGTAAAATCCACAATAAATTTCTTCTTGTAAGCATGAAAGGTACACAGCTTCCTACCCTGAGATACACAGTAACCTCCTATGACAACAGCAATGCAGGAGTTACGGGAGCGAATATCATCATCCTTACACATGTATTCACCTTCAATTTTATATTAACATGTATCTAAAAGGAAGGTGTTACTACTTTTATACTAAATTGTACAGTCATCTAATAGGCAGAAATCTCTTTATAGACAAATACATCTGTTGGGCTTAAGTATCTTTATGAACAAGGAGGGTGAACATATTAGAATAACCACGAAGAGCAGTAACTAAAAGCAGATCCCATCTAGTGATTACTGCAGAGCGACCGCTCTTGAGAGGTAATTAACACCCGCTTGAACCACAGGCTTTTACATATGACAATTACTACAGTTCAAATGAGCTCTTATGCTAGTAAATGTTTACAGTCTTGCTTCCCTTATATTATTTGCATTACAGAAAAATTCAGAAATAGAAAGGGGAGATGACAGCAACCTACTGGATGTGAAATGCTAGTTAGAAATTCAGTGTTTCTGCACTGGTAACAAGTTCTCAGCAAATCCTGCCACCTTCTGAAAACAAGAGTAAGCCCAAATAAAAGACTGGATCTAGCACAACATACAATCCTGACACAGCATCTGTAAAGTGATTAAAAAAAAAAAAAAAAAAGTCAAACCCACCTGATCCATGGCCCTTTATCACAACCCTTTTACAGCAATGTTACCAGGAAGAAAAGTTTTCTCTCTCTCTCTTCTAAAATTTGACCACCTCCAAGTCTTAAAATAACAAAGCACATCCTACCAAAAGGATGTATGACCAAATGAGGTAGCAGATTTGTTCATCACTGCAGAATTCAAGCTGCAAAGCTCAACCTGTTAAAAAAGTTTACTTTTAAAATACTAGAGAAATTAAATACTCCTCCAGTGAATTTACACTTGTTTTCACCATTTCTGACAAATTTCTACAGGTTTTATCGTGCTTTGTGATATCTGGTACTTTTAAAATCTGCAGCTTGTGGAATAGTAAGAGAATTGCAGCTTGCCCATAAAAAAACCCCAAACAACCAAAAAAACCCCAAAGCTCTCTCAAGCTCTCTCACTACAGAATCTCCCATGTCTCCCTCTCAAAAAAAAGAAAAAAAAACAAACCCAAAGGAGAATGAAAGCTTAATCCAAAAAGATAAACGACTTAAAAGTTGGTTCTTGTTACTGAAGACACATTATTTTTAGACTCAGGTTTGGGGGCAGTGTGTATTCGTTTCAAGAAGAATAAATTTTATACAATTTTTCTTACTCATCAGCACTACAGCCTTTATAAATGCCCATCTATAAGCATTCTTGTTTAATTAAAGAGAGGATGTAAAATAAATGTGTTAATAATAAAAGGTCTCCCCTCTCTCCAAAATTGCCTTTATGCTTCCCATGCTCAGTCTGTCCCATATGGCCTGTCTGCTGACAGGGTGGTTTACTGCCAAATAGTTACTGCACTGATGTTAGCAACTTTTGGAAGCAGTGAATCTGAAACATTGGTCGAACACATAGGCAGCATCTCTTCTTGTTTGTGTCAGAGACCCCTGAGAGACAATCCACCCCTCTGCATCATTCCTGGAAAAGCACAACTCTTCCAGAGTCACTTCTCCATTGGTTTTATGTTGGGACAGCTGAAGCTTGTCACAGACAAACATCAGCCTCTCTCAAGTTACCGACACCTGACCACCCAAAAGAGACAGAGGTTTCCTCTAGGAAGCATTAAGCCCTCTGGACCATGCAACACTGTTTTCTGGACCAGCTCCTTGAAACTAAAAACAAAGTGGATGTGGAGAGAAGGTGCTGGGAGGAACAGAATGGGGCAACTTCCATGTCATTCAAAGCAGCTTCTTTCAAGAAACTGCCTTTTTTCTTCTAAGTAATTGTAGGATCAGATAACCTCAGAAAAGAGGAGCTTCCCATCAAGAAGAACACTTGGTAGATTTCAAAGAAAGAAGTCTTGAGTATAGTTATGAAAGTGAGAATTCAACTATGACACAAAATCAAGAGGAATACAGAAAACTCATCTTCTATTAACGGTCAAACATTCAATTTGACAGCTGCATAAGGGCCTTATTTCCTAGATGTATCCTCAATATACATAGGCAACAATTTTACAAAACCCAACACACCTATTTCAGTGGAAAAGATCAATCCTGTATGAAAAAACCCAAACGAAACTCCTATTTGATGCTGGTGGAAGCTTAGCCCTGAAATCTCTACTTTTCTGATGTTGCATTCCTGACTTTCAGATATCTTTGTTAAAAAAAGAGCTAGTAACGTTTCAGCACAATTAACCATGGGAAATTAATGTAGTCAGCAGACTACAGAGTTCCTTAGTCAATCTGCTGACAGGTTCCAGTGGCAAAAGGGAGACTCACTGTTCTGTTTAAGTTAAGCACAAAAGAAAATAAGGTAATTGGAGTTAACACTAAATGTTATCTCAAAAGTCTGCTACAGCTACAGAGTGTGACAAATGATGTTGGCTTGCCTACAAAAGAAAAAAGGAACTAAATTTCAAATAATTTTACAAAACCAAAGCCACTATTTCTTTTTACTACTTTGATTTTGTAAGAAGCAAATGCAGTTATGCTATTTAATTACAATTCCACAAATGAAGCCCAAAAGTTGGTTAAAGGTTTTGCGTGAACCAACTTTCCAATGAGAGACTGTTTTTCTGACCTGGTCAAATTGATTTGGGGCTGTAAAAATAAACAACAACAAAAAAAAGGTCCAAGATACGAGCCAATATTCTTTGACAGATCCCAGTCAAACACTGGCTATAAACCACCCCACATTTCTAACTCCCAAAACATGACGCAGTACATCAAAAGTTGCTTTACCTTGAACTTTAGGGAATGACATAGGGTACTGCTCTTACATTATTTAGACAGACCTTTTCCTCCCATTTGACTGCAAGGAAAACAGAGTAGTCCCCGGGGAAGAATTTGTGACGTGTGAAGTCACAAGTAGTCCAGTTCACAACGTACTTTAAACCAATGTAAAAGCCTTTGAGCTCTGTGGATCACAAGGCTCAAACACCTCCTGTCAATTCACTCCTGAAATAAGCCTTCGTAAAGACACCTGCACCGTATCAGCTGCATGCCATGCACTCTGTAACTCAACCTGCCAGATACTAGCTGAGCTTCCACCAAGCAGGATTTTTATTAACAGATAAAATAACTGCATTCAATATCCAGAGCTAAGTGACACTGTCAACCTGAGCTTCAAAAGAGAAAAATACAAAAGAAGCGTTACTTACAGTTACTAGATGCTCCCGTATAGTTCAACATGTACTGATCTGCTACCAGCATCCTTTCAAGTTTGCTATATACGTGTCCCAACAGCTTCATATTCTCCTTCTGTGTAGCATCTCCAACTCAAATATGGGAAAATACACTGCCATGTTTAAACACACACTTACTTAATTAGTCTAATGAGGAATGTTGCTTTGGGTGGAAGAAAAATAAAGAAAAGCCACCCCCATTGAACTGCTGTTAGATGTAACAGAGGAAACACTACATGTTGAACATATAAATGGCAGCATTTTCTAATAAGCCAGGAAAAAATGAGAGGGATGGCTATAGAGGAATTACAGCGGCGCGTGCATACAGTGCATTCTCCACTGAATTGATTCCAGCTTGCAAGACATTGATGTATTTTCTGACTGACTCTGCTCAAGAGACAAGCTTTTGAAACAGTACTTTCAGCCCACAAGCCTTTAGATATCAATCACATCAAGATTTAATCAGCTGAACTTTGGACAACAGCCCCTCACCCTGCAAATCAACTCCTAGAAATATATTTTCTGATGGCTTTTTTTTCCTCCTTAACTGCCTGTATAAACATGTAAAGAAAAAGCTTGGAAAAAAATGAATGGCAAAGATCCACTCTTTGAAGAGAAAAATTCTTCTCAAAGCTGCTAACCCCCGACTCCCCGAAGGTGCACTGCAGCAATGGTAGAAATTGATTTAGTGAAAGGCTTCTATTAGTGAGCGCGCTGTTCGCATCGCAGAGTCCCTCCCCTTGCTATAATCAATAATTTAAGCAAAGCCAAGAATCATGTCAGCCAAAAAGGCCAGGGTAACTTGACTGTTTCTTTCTTGCAGAAAAGAAGTGAGGTAAAATTAAATTGAAGTTTAAATGGGAAGACATTCTAATTTTAAACTTATTTGGCCAATCTGAGTTGAACATTTCGGTTTGCATGCTGAGAAGGGGAGGAGGGATGGGCTCCTTTGTTCCTTACTGAAAACTTCCCAGGTTCAGGAAAGAGCCAAAACCCACTTTCAAACAGAAAAAGCCACAATCTTATTTTATCAGTTATGCACACATAAGAAACATGCTCTACAGTTACAACTCTCACTTGAGTATTATGTCAGTGCTACTACACCTATCAGTGCACTGCAACTATCTCCAATTTAATAACTGAAGAAGTGTTTCACATTTAAAATTACCCTGCAGAATCTCACCTCAAAAGCAATTAAAACCAAAATAATAGGAAAAAAATAGTTAATATTAAATTATGCAACTGTTCAGGAAAAAAAATAGTTTCATTAAGAAACAGTTTGATGAATAGTGCCAAGACTACTTCAAGGCTTTTGCTTGAAAAACATATTAGGTAATAAATTAGTCCAGTGTATCAAATTATGTAGACGTAAAATGATCAACACAACAAACAGTGGTTAAAAACTATCCTGTTAAAACAACATCATATAAAAATGAATTAAAACGCCCAAGAGACAGTATTCAGATTTGGGGTTGTCCTCCCCCTCTTCCCCCATGGATTTCTCATCACTGAAGTATCACGGATAAATCTACTGTGCAAACTGAAGGACACACACTGCTAGGAGTCAGAAATCCAGACATTACAAGAAACCCACTTAATGTTATTATCTCAAGCTCTGTGGCATTCTGATATTGGACATTTACGACCTAATGCCGAGTACCCAGGGGCTCCATACATCTCAAAATGAAGCAATTGAGCCTTAATGGCAAATGTATGTGCTTTCACAGGACCGCTTAAAAAGGGCTTCGTGTCCCTTAAGGCAAGGACCATACATCCACTCTCAAGCAAGGACTGAGTTCAGAGCAAGGTCTCTGCAGCATGCCAAGTCCCATCATACAAGACCTCTCCTGGCCCATGGAGATGGCTCAGTACTGCCCTGGACCTGCCTACCTTCTCTGCACACTGCAGCAACAATCCCAGGGCTGCGGGTAGCACCACCTCGTCCACATCTGGGTGGTTTGTGCTATAGACTTCTGTGTGTTTAACACCACAGCCTGCTTACAGCCCAGTTGTGACTCGAGGGATCCATGACCCCAATTCAGCCAATCCCACGTGGTTAATTAAAGCTGAACTAAATTTCAATCAGCTAAAGCTGACCTGTGGGAGAGTTAAAGACATGAGGAACCAGTGCACTGAGAAACTGGGGTCTAAAGGAGCCACTACCTTGGAGAGATCAAAAGAAATACCTACAGGTGGAAGTACACAAGGGCAGGAACTCAAGGGGAATTTCGGTCTCTGTCACTCACTGCACAGACATCGTCGACCAGAGCCTCAAATCCAGTCCTGAGCTAGGGTTTTACCTTCTTCTAGCAGCAATTCATTATTAAGTAACTTTCATCTGGAGGTTCCATTTTTGCCTGCTTTAACTTTTCAGAATTTCTCTGAAGTATCATTCCAGCCTCAAGCAAATTCCCCAATCATATTTATTGTAGCTCATGTCACATGTAGCTCATCTCATATTTATTGTAGCTGTGTTTGTGCTAGCCCTGTTTGCCTTAGCCCACTGATTATGAACACCCCTGCTGGCTTCCAGCTCCTGCTTATTCCAGCTTCCCTCATCCACAGCTGCAGTTATTCTCATTTTGCTTCCCCCTCCATTGGGTTGTTCCTCTCAACACTTCTATGTTCCAACCCTTCCTGCCTTTCACCCGCCCCCCCCACCCCCAACTCTTCTTGTTCCCCCATCAGCTTTCTCCTCCGCTGAGGCAGCAGTGAGACAAGCCCACCACTGCTACTAGAGCCCAATGCCAGTATTACTGCGGATGCTCAGAGAAACAACTGCAGTGGCCCAGGGTTTGTGTTCTACCCTCTGCAAGGGTTTTAACTGCATAGGGGCAGGAATCACTTCTGATAGATTCTGAGACTCCCCAAAAGGTACCAATCATCCCTGTCTTTGTGCACATAGGTGAAGCAACTGAGAGATCCTCCAAAAGCACAGGTGCCACTGTAAAGGCTAGAGACTCATTCTGCTGAGTGGCAATACTGTTGCTCTACCACACCTCCTGCAGCTGAGACACAGGAGCACAGAAAATGACAAACAAGTACCCAACCAGGCTGCAAAGAGCTCCAAGAGTGCACAGAGACTTAGCAGAATATACATGCTCTCAGCTTGCCTTAACAAACAAAAGCCCATGAGTTGAGTCATCCCAAAGGCAACCCTGATTTTTTCCTTCCTTTCCTCAGAGACTTCTGTACCTATTTCAAAGCATCAATCAGGTGGATTGAAGTTTGGCCCGAGTTCTGTGCCGCATTCAGAAGTGCTGAGGCAGAGGTTTACTGGATCGATTTTTGTCGTAATTTGATATTACTTGTACAGCTTCATCAACTGGGAATTTAATTTTTTAAGGAAGGGTGGTTATTCTGGTATTAGTTGATGGTGGGTTTTTTTTCCATGCAACGTCCTACCTTACCAACCCTCTGAAAGAGCCAAAAGGATCCTGACTTTTCCCCATCACCTTTCTCTGGTTTCTCTTTTGCAGCTTCTTTTCTCTTCCTCTTCACCTGGTCCTGCATCTGACTGGAGCTGAACTCTTTCTGTGTCTCAGACACACAGTCCTAGGCACAGAAGAGTGTTTTCAGCAGGAGGTATTCAACCTCAGAGGAGACGTCCAGGATTCAGAATTACACCTGCCCATTCCTCAAACAAAAGAAGCTTGAAAAGCTTCCAAACATAATTTGTCAAGTTAAGTACCAGACACGATTAAGCTATTCAGCACCTCCAAAGCTTAGGTTTTTGCTCCAGATGCTCAGAAGTCTTTCACTTTGCTACAACACAGAAGTCCTGTATAAAAAGCACATCTAATATCTCTTAACATTACACATCAACGCAAACTGTGCTATGGAGTTAGGGGAAGCTTGTGGTGCTCTGAAGATCTTGTGAACTACGTCATAGCTTCCACCCAGATGGCAATACAATGCTGGCATTCACATTCCTGCACTGTCTCACCACAACCTCCATTCCCTGTCATCACCTTTCACTGTCCCCTGCCAGTACTCACATGTTCCAGCAGCCAGGCCTGCAGGCATTTGTCTACCCCAGAACAACACATTTCTGGACATAGAAATACTCATTTTTAAAACACTCAAAATCAAAGCATTGCACTTACACAAAGCAGCACTCCATTTTTTCTGGATTAGGAATTATATGTTTTACTGTGCTAGCAAGGAAAGTATCCCTGAAAAGACAACCAACAAACAAGAAATTAAATACCAAGGGCAAAGCAAGCCAGCTTGTTAAACTCCCATCGAGTTTATCTGGAATAACATCAAAATTAATTAAACTATGTCAGTCAGGGCAGGTCCAGATCTGACACAATTTCAGCCAAAGCAGCAAGCGAGGCACCACAATATTTTGGTAGGTCAAGCACTAGAAAGCAACTGTCTGTGAACTCAATCTCCCCTGGCCTCAGAGCACGCATGGATTGATGTCACGCTGGGAGAGCTGTGTTTGGAAAGAGCATGACAAACCATCCTAGACCCTGTAGGCACAATAAAGCAGAGATTAACCAAGGGGTGATTTTTCAAACTAAGCCAGACTCAGAAAAGGAACAAATTTTGTTTCTATGCTGCAGGGTAGATGTTGCAGGCTCTATCCAGCTGGTTCATTTATTTGTGCACATTACTTGATGTGCGTCCCACTTAGCCTGTGGTTGCTCCTCCAGAACACAAGTCCTAGTTTTTGCCTCCTGTCTGCTGCCTGTCTTGACAGCACCAGCCAGGTAGCTGAATCAAGCCCTCCCTAGGGAAGAAAATTAATGACTCTGATGAAATAAAGAATCATTCTTTATCTTTTTGGTGAACAGTAAGTATGAAACTGCAACCGTGACCACACAACATGTCCAGGCAAGCCTCTTCTATAGCTCCAAATGCTGAAAACTGCAAACAGAGTTTGGGAGAGGATGCTAATCAAACATTGTGTAAAACATCTATCCTTCCTTTCCTGAATTTAAGCACATTAATTCACTTCTACATACCTATTTTTATTAACTATCCCAATTCAAAAGAGTGTCAGTCACGAGTCATTCCCATGAAAACTTTGGGGTTCATGTCAGAGCAGTTATCTGAGCATACAAGGTGCAGATTTAGGCAGCTGCACCAAGAACCACAGAGTAAAATCAACCCGACTGCCCAAACACAGCAAGTGGCCTCCCTGTGCAGCTGCAAGCAGCACTTTGTACTCGAGAGTCATCTTTCAAGTTCAATTTACTATCGAGTTCAATTTATTTTATGGCCTTGTACCAGTAGCCCCTGAGTGCTGGTCATAACTGTGAGCATCACTTAAATGCGCGGCCTTTCGGTTTTATTTCTTGTAAACTGGCTTCCTCCTTCTTCCCTGAAATCATCTTACACAGGTAGCTAAAAGGAAGATAAACATGCAGTTAGTTACTCCACAGAGTGTTATCTATACACCGGGGATATACAGCAACAGTCACCTTCCTTATTTCATAGAGTCAGCAAATGGTGAAAGTCAGGTCTGAGACTACAAAGCACACCCCGTTCTTCATACACGACTATCTGTAACATGCAGGATTAAAAATAACAGCTCAATATTAAGAGTTGACAGGATGCATAACACCTGTGAGCTTGAGCCGCTTATTCCTGAGAATGTGAAAATTGCATATTTACCTAGAACCCACTACTGCATAGATGATAACATATTCTATGATAATCATATATTGTATGATGATAATATACCCTGTAACTGGTGTTACAGCATTGGTGTTTATCCACAATGTAACAATGTATTTCTGCTACTATAAATCTTTTTCCACACTCAGGAACACAGAAAACATACTCTGTGGTAAAACAAAACATACCTGTTGTCTGCATCAGACAGGTACTGCATAGGAAAAATGGGGCTTTTAAGAGGACAAACATTTTAACTTTGTCAAAGATGCTGGTTAAAAGCAGAGGCAGAACAGGCCACTGGCATAAATCTTTCTGACCAGTTCATGACTTGCTGTAATTTTTACTGTATCAGAGGGCTATTCTACCCAGACATACTGCTACTTCAGAATACCAGGCTCCGTTTACAAGAGTGACACTCCTGATCCCTGAGGGCCAAGTCTGATCGCTGTCGTTTCTGCACTGGGTTGAACTCATGCAGTCATAACCAGCTATTAAACTGCCTTGCTGGATTTGCTCAGAGACCAGCAGCAGCCAGGCATTTGGTATATGGCACCGCATACCCTTACATTGGCATTGCCTTACAAAAGAGGACATGTGTACTTTTGACACCCCTCTGAATGCCACTTTGAACCAGTGAGATACAAGCTACTGTGTGAGCCAAAGGCTGAGAAGCTGGGGAGATGGAGGAGGCTGCTACCCCTGCACAGTCTCCCAAAACTCCAGAGCGCAAGGAGGGCAACTGTTCCAGAGCAAGAAAAGCAGCATGCCTCTAGAACTGAGTGTCCCACAGCTCAGGGACCTTCCTAATTATAGGGCTATTCCCTGATCTGGAAGGAGCTGGTTTTGTTCTAATTCTGATAAAACAGGAAGCAACATTTTTATTGGCTTTGAGACAAATGGAATTCTTTTTTCCCCTGTCCAGGGAATTCTCACTCCTAATTCATCAGAGATTACTACTAGAGAATTGTACTTTACTAAGGAGGGATAACTTTCCACTGAAACTGTTTTTTCAGGTGATAGGAAGTTGAAGAAACGTATCTGCCTTCTACAGATGTTGTGGTGAAATTAA
This sequence comes from Gallinula chloropus, assembly GCF_964237585.1. Lineage (NCBI taxonomy): Eukaryota > Metazoa > Chordata > Aves > Gruiformes > Rallidae > Gallinula > Gallinula chloropus. The sequence goes on from NC_140092.1 coordinate 14,465,534, forward strand.
CTGAAAACAAACAAACAAAAAGCAAGAGACAGAAAACAGTGCTAGCATCACCCTCATCCTGCCCTAGGTTTGGGCTCTAGAGTACCCACTTGACTCCAGTTGTTTGCTCCATACATTCATACAATGTAGAGGAAGCTGGTGAAACATAGAGACAAAGAATAGGTCCAGTGTACAACAAACACAAGATGTGTTTCCTTTGAAAACTAGACTAAGGAAATTTTCTGGAGATTTAAACCCAGCTCTGTGCCATTTGCGGTTTTAAAGACATCTGGAGCTGGTCTTTGGTAACCCAGAACACACTCTCTGAATGACAACAGAGTCAGCTGGATGGGTGCCATCAGTCCTGAGGCCAGTGGAGAAAAGCTACAAGACCTTATAAAAGAAAAATAGATCTCAAAGCTGAAGTTAATGTAGCTCTTGTCAAGAAGCAGATACAGATAATTTCTTTGGAGAAGAAAAGTTTCCCCAAACCGTAATTCTTACACTGTTCTGGGCTCGTGGTATTCGGTGCCCTCGTTATTAATAGGCTCTACTGGAAAGAAACTGGAAACACTTAATGAAACCATTTTATCAGAGTGGAGGTAAATTCAAGATAGCAAATAAACCTGAGAGACAGATGTCCCTAAGTTGCATGTTGTAACAGTTGGATGTTTTTAGAGTCCAGGAATACTTAAATATAGAGGCATCTGAAGCCCAGTGTTCGAATCTGCCATGAGAGGTCCTATGACCTCAGTGATGACCAGTGCTCATCAACAGTGACCACAGGGGATGAGAAACACTTCTACAATCTTGATCTTGGAAGGCAATTTTGTGGTTTTCTAAGGTTTTCTTACTCTTTAACAGAGATAAACTCAGATAACTGGATATCTGCTTTCCTGTAACTGCTTATAACACAGTGCATGGTGAAGGCAGCAGAGAATTTATAAAACCCCCTTTCTTCCACTTTAGAAGCATGGTGAGCTTTGAGGGCTTAATTGATGTTCTAATCTATTTTTTTTTTTTAAACAAGGAAACTCCCCACACTCAGCAGGGAAGATTCCCTTTATTTCTGTAGTGCAAACAAGCCACAGCTCAGCTTACACTTGATTACTTAAAAAAGCAAACTTCTCGCTACCTCAGAACAGAAAGTCCCCTTCCTGCACACTGAGCGAGCTCATACACTGTACACTGGTAATACACCAGTGGCAAGAAAAGCTTGAAACAAAGTTTATGCCAGTTCTTGGCATCTTACAGCACCCTTACTTAAACTAGTTGGAATTACTTCTGTTTTCAGTGAATGTTAAGTTTTCTATTCACAGTGTCTCACTGCCAAACCTGGGGCAAGTACAAAGGCACAAGGAGCCATCAAACTCATTGTGCAGTTATCTAAATACCTTCTATTGATAATTTCTCCACAAAATGTTATCAGTGCTGTCATGCATATTATATCAAGTATCCCCAAAAATACTATTAACCCCAAAAGCAACTTTCAGTACACTGAAAATTTGCTCATTTTGCACACGAAGAGGTGACTTCATTAAAATTTTCTCTCTTAACAGCAAAAGTTTGTTACATAACAGAAAGAAGGTCAGAAGATCCATTACATGTCACATAGTGGGGATTTCCAGTTGCAATTTTAAAACCTCTATATGTTAAAATAAGAATTACTATTGTCACAGTCATGGATGTGTAATACAGCTGTGGATTTGGACCATGGTGACCTCCAAACAGTATATAATCTCTGTACTGTAGTAATGAAATCCCTTAAAATATGATCCCTTGATATATGATGAACTTCTTTAGTCACATGTCACCCTCGAGAACTGGATTGTCTCCCATTATTCTGACAAAATTGTACCTTTTATACTGGCTTGGATATTAAAAAAATCCAAATGGACAAAGTCCAGTAACTGGAGTAAATTAAGATCTCTAGAGTTTTCAAAATAAGACAGATCTGTTTAAATCACAATGGAGCTGGTGCATAAGTCATCATTACTGCTCAAATATTTAATGAGCCCAGGCTTCCAAAACATGAAAAGCCACGGTTTCAGCTTCTGAGTTACTGTACAGAACTGCTGTACAGTCTCCAGACAAACACATGCCCTTAGATTAGTGAAGAGCAATTATTTATTAAGTAGCAAAAGGTGCAGTTTGCAGACATCTGTAGCATTTGCTGGTGCCTTTCCTAAAGCAGCAGCAAAACCAGTAGGACAGAGCGGGAGGCTGCCAAGCACTCCCAAGTGGATGAGGAACCACATGCAGGCCCTGCACTTGCATTTCAATGCAGTTCTCCAAAGGTGCAGCTGAAGTGCCTCTCTCAGGAGTTAAGCAATGCATTTCTAAAACTAAAACAGTGTCTGTGAGCAGACTTTGCTTTGCGTACCTGTTTCATCGGGTGAGCTCGGCGAGGCGCTGTCCTGGGACAGTGTAGTCCAGCTGGAGTCCTCATCACTTGGAGCCAGGTTTTGAATTCTGTGGAGGGCACAATCTGTTTTGGCCCCAGTTTTCGGATGGTCTTTCTTAGTCTCAGGGCTCGACGACACTGTAGCAACTTGGCCATCCTCTGGGCTTGACAGCTTGTTTTGTTTCCGGGGCAAGACTTCCCCATTGACAATAACGGTAGAAGCCTGGCTGTTGCTTTGTGCAGATTTATCTTCCATCCCAACAAAACTCTGCTCCAGCTCTCTAGCAGATGTCTCTAGATCTGCATAGTAATTCAGGAAGCTCTTGGTCCTCCTTGGCTGTGAGGGTAATATTTCACAGCCAGAGGAATCCTGCGGGATCGGCTCTTTGCCTTCAAACTTCTCAGAAGTTACATTTATGCCCGCAGTGGTACTGAGGTTTTTGTTGGGATCCTGCTGTCCCTGCTCGGCGGCTTTCCTGAGCTGGTTTTCTCCATTCTTCACCAGCTTTATATTGGCAGAGCTGTTCCCCAGGAGGGGCTGCGCTGCTGGATCGGAAAGACCCATGGCTGTCTGAATGTTAGTCAGCGCGTATTTTTTCCTGCATTTTGGAGGAGTGCTGTTCTTGGTCTCTGTGTGCCTAATTTCTGCATTCAGAAGTTCGTTGTGTGAGGAGCGCAGGTTAAGGGTGTTGGGCGGGGTGGCGGGGCTGTTGCGGTTCACAACGTCCGTCGTGCTGCCGCTTGCCATAAACACTGCCAACGCGTCCACGCCAGAATCGACTAGAAAAGCAAAAGAAAGCAAAACCATCATGAAATACATTCATTATATACATTGCTTGCTTTGCTAGGGCTTCTGGTAAAGGGATGTGGCACTTCACATAATTGCTTTACAGCAGGAAAATTACCACAACCTAAGTGGGTAAGAGAATAGACAAAAGCGTAGCTTATTAAATAAGGAAAATCCGAGGCAGAAAAATATAGACAGATCATCAGTACCACAAAGCTGAGTAGAAGCAGAAAGCCTGACCCTATACAAGGCAGATTTAAGGCAGTTTTTTTGATGTTTGATTCTGTTGCAGGCAGGCCTGGGGGCAGGAGACGTGCCCCTCGCAAGTGCAATGCACTTCCGGGAGCCCAGTCAGCCACCATGTCACCTCTATCTCTTACATGGAGGGGAAGAGCTCCTTGAGCCTTCACTAGGAAGCTGAAAATTTGAGAAATTTCTAAGCAGACCACAAGCAGATGCTGCTCTTTTTTCATGTAGAACTCAGGCACTGTTAATTTTAAGCTTGACAGGCCAGTCAGCTGTTGCCTCTTAACACCTGCATTTGCTCTTTGTCCTTTTCTCTTCGTTTTTTTTTTTTTTTGAAGGGGGAAGCAGAGCAGGGGACAGAAAGCAGGAGCACCACAACAATGAGTCTCCCGCCTTACTGCGGTTGATTCCAGGGAGGAATTTGACAAAATATCTTGCTCTAATTCAATCAACTTTAAAGAAAGATGGCTCACTCAAAGTTCTAACTCAAAAGATAAAATGTACATCCTAGGGCACAGTACACATAATTCACAGTGAAATAAAACTATTCTTTTGTCTAGTTGTAGACAAGTTTCTGTTTTTTATTAGTCAGGGGCACAAGTCACATATTGAAAAATTGTTTGTTGAGGTAACAAATTGTTAGACTATGATAAAAATAATCAAAAGCTGGTCTTTTTTTAATGAACTATCATTTCTTCCTGTACTTCCTATTTATGATGCCCACTAATCTAGACAAATACTCCATGAGCACCTCAATTTACATACTGTAGAAGTCACTGTTGTTCAACACCTGGCAACCAAATTAGAGGCCAATTAATAAATCATTCCCATCTGCCACAGCCTGAAACACCCTTTCTGTTGTTCCTAATTCTCAGACATCACTGGCTGCTTATATTGCACATAAAAACATGTCTGGGGCTTATCCAGGAATGAAAAGCTATAATTTGAGCTAGCTGATGACAGATCATTCCAGCTGAATTGTGCTGCATCCTTATGTATGTGATACATGACAAAACTGACTGCTGTGCAGATTTACAAGAGATTAAATATATGGGTTTTAAAAGAACATATACCTAAACACTCAGTGAAAAGGAGCACTTCACAACGTTACCTAAATGCACACACAGTTGCTAGTGTTTCTTCTTTGATGTGCTGTCAAAGCTGCACACTTCCAACCACTGCTGTGGTTCATTTAAAACCAAGCAGACCAAGTATACTCTGTTCCCTGAATCACCCACCTAGAAAAACTTCTCAAACTTGTCCAATACATAATTTAAATGAAATTTCACAAATTTTCATGTCTGCCGTTTCCTCAAGTCCCAGTCAGTCAGTCTAGAGCAGCCCTAAATTCTTCAAAGACAGATTGCTCCCCACACACAGTGCAAAATCCATCAGTTTAGGTAACAGGTAACAAATACCCTATAGGCAATTTCAGTTTTAGCCACAAAAGACTTCTAAAACACAACCATCATGTAATTTTAAGGAACTGTATAAATGCATTTCTCAAATACATCAATATACGTTGCTTTCTGCATCTTGCCTAAAACCAACCAAATCTAACGTAAGTAAGGTCACATCTGATCCTATATGATGTTACCAAAGCACATGTTTTAATCTAAACCCACAAAATGGCCTGTGCTTATCGTCTGGATGCTTTATACCTTTTTCTGAATCAGTTAAAAGTCTGACAATTTGAAAGTTACATAAAAAATAAATTAATCGGGCAGGATAATGTTGACCGACTGCCTGACCTTTAGACTTTATGGAATTGCACAGTATCTACAGATTTCACTAGATTATATTTTGCTTCATGCTTCAGCAAATTAAAACAAGAATTATTTTTTTCATCAATAAATACAACTGCCACAATCTGGAACAAGACTGAAATTTATTCTTGTTCTTTGTTACAAGCGAGCTGCTTCACGCAATGTTTGGCACTATTTTTACCACTGAACAAATTTCTTAAAAAAATAATCTCCCTAGATAAAGCCTAAGTATCTGCCTGACAGATTATCTTCAGCCAGCCTCCTACCGTTAGCATTTCACTTATCAAAAATATCATAAGGACATAGAAACACTGAAACAAAATGCATTACGCATAAAGCTTGATAAAGCTCCCCCTTGGATTTATGATGAATATTGGAACACTGATCAATGACTGAGCCAGAGCTTCCAGAAGGTGCACAGCTGGATTGGTCTATGATCATAAGCAGAAAAAACCTTTCACTAGACACCCCGTCCCCTCCTGATCCCCTTTTCAAATGATCCATTGATCAAATCACCATGATCAAATGATCAATGAATATGCAAACGGTGCCATGAGGCGTGCACAGAGAGGAGCAGGCTGTCCTCTCACAGGACTGCACTCCCAGCCAGGCACTGGGATGAACCTTCTGGCATCCCTCCACTCTCAGAAACAGATACAAAGGTGGGAAAAAGGGAAGCAACAAGAAAGGCAAAAAGAGAACACAGTTGGGAAGGAGCAGGTCTTGCGCTTCAAGGACAGAAGCTGCTATCAGACCATGAGTAACTGAAGTGCTTGGAAAATGTTTCTATTCAAGGAAATGCTCACATGTACTGAACACACCACCCCCACAGCACCCCCAACCCAGGGCTGCACAGAACAGCATAAGGGGGAAAAGCAATGGCCTGTCCCTCCTCTTTTACACAGGACATGGTGATGCTTGAAACATGTCACTATTCCCAGAGGAAGCACATCCCAACTTCCTAATTAAAAACGTCAAAACAATGCAACTTCTTGCTCTGCCTGTAACTTCAAGACCAAAATTCCCATTGCTGACTTCCTTTACCTTTTATTCGGTCTTCCCCAGTGAGCCTGTCTCCCTTGCTGCAGGGCTACCTCACGCACGCTGGGACTGTGCCCCTCACTGGCTAACCAACACCCTGTACCAGGGGTCCTGCATGCAGCCACCCCACTGCAGGCAGAGCCCATCTGCCCCCTGCTCAGGCAGCTCCTTGTACTGCCTGACCACTGGCAAGGACAGACAATGCCACTGGCACGGGGCACCTTTTTCCAACTCCTCTGCCTTCTGCTGAAAAAGGACAAGCAGACTGGGCATCACTGAGTCGATCGGTCAATCTCACCTGCAGCAGGTGAGCAATACTAAGTTATAAGCAAGTAAAAATAGGGTATTATAATAAAAAAAAATTTGGACTCTGATGAAAAACTAAAAATAACTAGGATGTTAACATTACTGGGAATAACCCCATGTTTATAGAACGTTGGTGCTTAGGTCAGCACTTAGGCAGAAGATGTCACAGCAATTAATTAATAGCTTTAGCTTGCTTTTTAAAACAAAGCAGTCTCAACTGCAACTTCTAACGTTTAGAAACATACTTACAGATATAAATTAATATACCATCACCACCATAACGTGTTTAAGACAAACTAGTCCCAATTTTCTAAGCATCATAATAATACAAATAATACTTTTACTTGAATGGTTTTTATTGATGTTTTTCAATCTTGCCATAAACCTCACAGAGCCAGGAGAGAGAAAATGCCACTGCAAACAGAAAACAGTGTGTGACTGATTTGTCTTTGCCTCTATTAAGACTTCTTTGCACTGTATTCTCTATAGGAATGGTTTATAAAAAGCTGAATAGAGAGTTTATTTAAAAAGGCACTGTTAAAAAGAAAATGAAGTGCTTGCTATTTTTCATGTGTAAGTGCAAAATGAAAGCAAAATACGGGCCTGGGAATAAGAAGGAAAAGAGGAGGAAAGTTTCACATATTCGCATAGCAGAATCTTTTAAAGGGCATCTGACCTGGAAGTACTTCTGACATGGCTCACGGGGCGTCAGCAATGCATCAGGATATAGATTATAATTTGAAATCTGAAAAGAGGGATCATTTAAGAATTAAAACCAAAGGAAAACACAAAATAAAATACCACATTTCAGATGTTCCTGAGAGATGTTAAGCATTCTAAACATACCCTGGAATGTAACAGTCAGGACCTTTTGAGCTTTCAATGATACTTAACAGTCATTAAAGTATGGGAGAGGCCAGTCCACAGAAATGAGAACAAGTAATTAAAAATAACTAAGACATTTTTCTTATTGTACAGTTTACTAGGAGCACAAGTTCAAGAATATTATCCCATTTTAATTAACATACTGTACCAAAAACTCCGTAACAATAGAAAATCTGGTGTTCTCCCCAGTTACTGAACTAGAGCTTACTGGGGAAACTGCATCAGCACTGAGAAAAATAAACACAGCAGTAAGGCATGTTCACATGAAAATTTGCAGAACAAGATCCAGCACCTGAAATTGAAAAGCATAGTCTGCAGGATTCATCCCACAGGAGGGTATCATAAAAAAACAAGTTAGGTAGCAAGTTAGCCCTGTACAGGACCTTTTCCTGGTCGTCTTCTCACCAGCCCCTTTTTGCCTTAAAGTCCCTGGTCTGGGTGTGAAAGACACACAACTGTGAGTCAAGGTACTTGTATGCCCTTACAGCATTTCTGCCATTATGCCTAGGAAATACAGGAAAGAAATAATACAAACCTCTTCACAAAGCAGACTGCCTTTCTGCAAGGATCTCCTGAGTACAAAACACCTAAGGACAAGCTCATACTGCGGGCCTGCAGCCTCAGGTCCTGTACACTACAGCCTAAGCAGCTGAAGAGAAAGCTTCTGTTATACAATGACTGCAACCCAACACAGCTCACTCCCTCCGCCTCAAAGGGTGAATTCCTGTATGAATTGACTTTTTTTAAAGTATCCCAACACAGTCTTCTCTCAACCTGCATTCATTCTTCAGCTATCAGCAGCTAAATGGTTAAACACATCAGCCAAATGTATCCTAACAAACTCTAGATTTACATTAACATTGCTGAAATCAGAATCAAGATTAGAAACTCTGTGTCAAGTGTCATCATGTTCCATTTTGCCTATGTATATACACACATTTCAGAGGATGGAAAATTCCCTCCCCACTTTCAGGAGGGAAAGGAAGGAAAACACTGGAATCAGGTGCTATGGTGGATCACAGCAACCAATGATGTTCCTACAGACAGCGGTTTTTGTTCTCACTGCTCCTTCCAGCAATAACATCTCTGCGGGACTGAGCTTGGAAGCTGGAGAGAGAAATCTCAGCAAAGCCAGGAAAACAAATTCCAACGGTGGGCAGAGCAGTTTTGGGAATACAAGAGCAGGAAAGGATCAGGGCTGCAAGCAGCTTGTCTGTGTGCTCTCAAAACCATCCGCAGACTCCTCCACACAAACCTCAGAGCTGCTGAAGATAGGAAGAGCCTCTCAAGATCCAAGCCCCCTGATCAAGCAGGGAATTATGGCTGCCCTTTCCACTCCACCCTGGCTCTGTCCTCCCAGCAGAACAAAATCACCACTTTGACCTGTTTGCTAAATGCAGTGTCTCCCATTTCCAGCTATTTCTGCTTCACCCAGTCCTACTGAAATCAGCATCCGGTAAGCAGCTTTCTGTCCTGGCTCCTCCATCCCCAAGAGGCACCCTGCCAGCCCCTGCTGCCACAATAATGACATTTTTCCTTTTAGAGCTAACCGTGCTGCCAACCTACTGCAACAGCCTAGCAGCAGTGCTGTCTCTGTTCTGGTGATGCTTTCATTAATGGAAATCCATAATGCTGATCTGTCTTTAAATAATGTTATTAAGGGAAAAACAACGTCAGATCCTGCAATGAGTTCTGGCACTCAAGTGGAGTTTGTATTCCCAATTTGCCATTTTCTCCCTCCCCTTTCTTACACAGCCAAATTCCTCATCCAGCAAAAATTCGGAGACAAGATGCCTCCCAGAATCAGGTTATAACAGCTACAAAGGAAAAAGAAAAACAACAAAAATAATAATGACAAAAAGAAACAGGCTAAATCCATTGTTCCTTTACCTATAATTTTATTAGGACAGATACACCTAAATAATCAGTGTATATTTGACTATCTGACTGAAACTCTGTGGCAAATGATTTGGGTCTTATGCTACGAGAGTATTCTTAAATCAAATGATCACTTGGAGAAATAGCAAGCTATTCTTCCATTTATATAAGGCATAACCATGACATGCAATCACGACTAATCCTGCATTTAGGAAGGGAAAAACCGAGATGGCATACTAAGTCTTTCCCAAATTAAATTTTCTCCCTTTAATTAGATTTCCCCCCCAGTACAGAATGGAACAGTCTGGCAGCAAAAACAGTGCTGTCACAGCAAGAAGATGGAGCATGTCTTATCTGTTGGCTACTTGCAAGCACAGATAATAAGACCTTCTGTCATCACATCTATACATTCACAAAGACGTTTGCTAAGTAAACCTTACTCGTCTTTTCTAATCCTGTACTCCTAAGCCTGTTTGGGGCCTTTTTAATCAATGTATAAATTACTCCATCTCTACAATGATGATCACACCCCAGACTTATTTAATTAGAAACAACTCTAAATGCACACTATAATATATAGAGCATATGCATAAGCTTCGTTCTGTCTTACACAGAGACACAAACTCAGAAATTCTAACTTAAATTCCTTAGATGACCAATAAAGCAAGGACACCTCTGTCTTCCATACCCTGCAATTTCAATCTCATCATCTTTTGCCATCCGAAAATAACTCTTACCACATCTGAAGGTAAACAACGTATAATCAAACCTGATCAGAATCACCAAAGCCAAAGCACGATGCCCTATGAAAAAGAAAGCTAGGATGAACTGTCTCAGGGAAACAAAAAGGTAACCAAACTGTTCTGTAGGAAAGGCAGCCTACCCATATGCCTAACGGAGTAACTGAAAGGAATTGATGGGCACGGATTGGTACTTTTTCAGCCCCACATAAATTTAAATGAGATCATTCGACAGCTCCTAAATTCAGCAGCTTCAAAAGATGATCAATTCCTTAACAGTGTTAAGGAAACGCGTGGGATCGGGCACCAGACTTCCAGCTGCTTGCCATGGTATTAGCCCAGTACCAACCTCTTTCATCAGGAAACACAGGCAGTGAAAGTAGGAAGGAGATTAAGCATAGGTCACAGCAGTATTAACAGAAGGAGCAAAAATGTTAACTGAGCCCCTGTCAGATGCAATGGATGAGTTAAGTTCCCACACAGCATCTGTGCTGGACACACAAAAAATAAATAATGAATTAGAGGATTATCATTAACCACCTCCCCACACATCCTGTCTCTGGCCCTGCTATTTGCAGCTTGCAAACACTCAGCTGTCCCTGCAGAGCCTAGGGCTCTAGTATGCAACACTGCACACTCCTCAGCACAATCCCCTTCTCTAACAACAACTATCTGCATCTACATAAATGCAGACATTTCAGCTTCTCTTTTTGAACTCACACATTTTAACAGATACACTTCCCTGGCATCACCATTTCACCTGCTACAACTTCATCTGCCCTCTGAATTACATATAACGTATTTATGGCTAGTTACACATTAAGCTCTTATCAAAGTTACCCAGAAATGTTTATACCCTCAAAATACCCGGACTGGTAGCAATAATTTTGAGCCACCTATTATCACCGTCTCATAGCTGGGGACTCAAAATGCATTTGAAAGAGCACAGTACTCCAGAATTGTTTTCTTGTTACTATATGTTCGTGCTTAGTGTCAAATTGGGTTCTAAAGATGAAAATACTGTAATTAAATAAATAGGAAATCTTTCAGTAGACTCTCTAAAACTCCATATGAAAAGAAATAAAGACTAAAAATACATGTGTATCAAAAGTTGCAATGTAAGGAATAAACCCCACTAATTTCATTCATAAGCATTTGCAAATAAATTCCAATTGCTAACAGTAAGTTGAGGGCTATGAGCAAAAATAAGAGAGTCCCAGTCTTAGTCACAGAACAGAGCATTAGATTGATTGCCAGGTTTTGCAAAAGGAGACTATCAGGGCTCTCAGGGAGAGGAAATTAAGATTTTGCACATTGACAAATTGCTTCTGCTCCACATACATTAAAAGCATTCTGTATCTCACCTAGGCAAGGTTATTATATATGCCATTTTAACTACATCTGCTAAAACTATCCTAAAGTTGAACTCCCATGTCCTACCCACATACCCCTTGCTCCCAGTAATGGAGCACAATGTACTTCAGAGCACAGGACACATCAAACAAGAAAAGGTCTCCATATTCCTAGTCCATTTTTCCATTAAAAGCTGAACTAAAGTAAGGCTCATTACACAAAGAGCTACATCACAGCAAGGCTGAAAGTTGCCTGCAAAGCTTTATATTGTCTTCAACTAAACTTTAATGGGGCAAATCAGTAATACTTGAAGACATACAAACAGTTTATAAATCCAAGTGTGGCGGTACTGCTGAAGCTGACAGAATGCTGAGAGATGATGAGGTGGCCACACCTTACAGCAACTCTCCCGATGTAATTATGGTACTAGAGTATGGGAACAACTTTAATCTTGGCCTGCTGTAGCAAGTAGAGCTCCCTAAGAATGCTGTTGTGCTACACTAAGAAATTTCTACCGATAGTGGTTGCACATAAATCAACCCCACATGCTCATAAATAAAATCAAAGGATTGCATTTGCTTTATGGTCACCGTAAACTGAACAGATCAATCCATAATAAAGTGGAAGGAGAACATAACCAAAAAGCAACTGCACTTAATTCCATTTGTATTAATTACACTGAAGCACGTCTAAATGTGGGCTCAGTTTCAACAAACTGCAAACTTGACTGTAGAAGACATCGAACAAGCTACTAGTATTACTTGCCTAAATTTCAGCATGGAATCTTGGTGCTAGCCAAAATCCTCTACTCCTGTATCTTTACCTACAAACTCACTGACCTTCACAAAATAGTTTAACACCAAAGGCACTGGGATGTCTGTGAAAGGGGACTAACACATGATGCAACTCTGGTACTGTGGTAGTTCTCTATGAACATGCACAACCCCAAGTGGAGCTTCCAGAAGCCTTCAGAGCACTGCAACCTCTGGTTTCACCATGCAGAACAAACAGACCTGTCAGGCTCCTAGGATAGGGGAACTATTTAATTATGCCAAGAAATAAAACCAGAAGCGACAATGTACACTTAGAATAACACACAGTTCTTCAAGAAAGCTTTTTATCTGTAGGCTCTGAGTCAGCTCCTATCTGCAGGACCTCACCCAAGAGGCCTCAATGAGGTTGTGAAGCTTCCTAGGAAAGGCAGAAAGTGAGGCTTTAACAGGGAGAGCAGTATTACTGGGTGCTTCTGTAATATTCTCTCCATTAATCACCTGCATCCCCACCTTCTCCTCAGCTAAGCAACAATTACGTGGAGCTTTTCAGCAACTTTACAGAAAACTGTCCCCCCTGAGCAAAACCTGTGCAGTGCTAAACCTCAAGTCTCATTTATACCAAGGTATCCTTCTCCAGGAAGAAAAGGTCAGGAGACATGGGAAAGAATTCTGCAGATGTAGAATTTTACTGGGATGCTTCTACCTAGAGCTGCATGGTAGATCCACTCTTCTCTGAGGGCCATGGTGCCGCTATAGGTGAGTTTTCTATTATTCTGGCAGTGACTCCAAGACAAGCCCACAGAGCCACCCCACAGTACGTTTTCACACCAAGTCATCTTGGGCTAACACCACCAATACAATTACTGACACTGGCTGAGATGGGAAGTTTGGGGGATTTTCTTCAGATGTTTGTTGTTATTTATGATGTCACCATTCTCACATTTGTTTTCTTATTTCACTGTAACAAAGGTAAGACTTTCCATCAGTTTCACTAAGCAACAGCCCACTTGCAACCTGCAGTGGAGGACTGTCCCAGTCCAAAGAAGGTCACAGTTTGGGAAGCTGAAGAGACACAGGCTGTCATGGTTTTACCCCGGCTGAGAGCCGAGATCCACGCAGCTGCCTGCTCCTTAAAGGACACAGGTAGAACAGAAATGTCAGTGTTCCTGGAGGGAAATCAAACCCCAAGTTTATAAAGTCAGCCCCACTCTCTCTGCCCACAAGAATACTAAATTATTTATAAGAGTAGCTGTAGCATGGGAGATGATCAGGAAGAACTGAGACTCAAACCTCCTCCCTCTGCAGTCCAAGGGAACGCCTTCCCACAAGGGCTATTCCATACTCATCTTTGATATACGAGCATTTCTTCAAAATGCTAGTTACCCAAAAAGCTCTGCTTGGGAGAGAGAGAGAGAGAGAGAGAAGGGGGAAAAAAAAGGAAAAAAAAAAAAATCACCCTCCATCAGTCATTTCTGAAATCAAACTCCAGTTAGAGCTAATAATTATATTGGCAGAACTATAGCAATAAATCATTCTATATAGATTCTAGTCTGAATCATTTTTAAGTAAGAGATTTCTAATAGTTCAAAAAGAAACAGAAGTCCACCTCTGCCTGCCACAAATCACGAGGATGACTTCCCAGGGGGAGAGGTGGTCCTGTCTTCTGCGGGCAGCGAGGGCTGGTCACGGAGCTCCCAGCGCAAGCGGGTCCCTTCCTTCTGGTGAGCGCTGACGTGCCAGCGCAGGGCTGCGCCTCCACCCCGCACGCTCCAAAGGTCAGCGCGTGCTGAGAACTACCACCCACAAATTCCTGCACTTCCTCACTTCCAGTGTCTTCTGAAAAGAGAGGGCTTGTTTGGCTTCTTTTAAAGCACTATCACAAAACTGTGTGGATTGCTATTTAAGCCCTTCCTGAGCATTAAATGCCAGCAGCATGGCACTGGAACCAATTCCATGTTCTCTGGAATGATTTGCTCAGATTTCACTATCTTACAAAACACTACTAAAATAAATTAATTATAATTCACTGGGACATGATAAGCATGGGCAACCTGTTAAAACATTTCTTCCAGACATACAAAACCCTTTTACTCTGTGCACAGAAAAAACCTGGTTAGTGTGAAAGAAGATTTGAGGCTACCACAACAGCAGCAGCATGGTCTCAAAAGAGCTGCTGCAGCCCATACAGAAAAGTGGGGGTTATAAGCAAGTATTAGAATAATATAAACAGAGCTCGGGAGGGATTAGTGAAAGAAATCTGTTTACAAAACCTAGCTTCTCAGTAGCTGCAGAGTGCATGTCCTTAGTCCATATTTTTCAGAAGAAAAGCACGGAAAAGAAAAAATAAAACCCACAAAACAGCACACAAGGGAGTGTTAAGTCAGCAGTGCTAGACAGAGCCAGGGATACACCCAGGACTGCCTTGTTTACTGTCAGTAATCAAGGCAGGTCATTGCTCTCTAATTGCACTTTCAAAAAGTCTGAAACTAGCATGCACCTGATAAAATTCACAACTTTCAACATTAGACTTTAAACACCTTGCTTCAGCACCTGTATTTCAAAGGTATTTCCTAGCACTGGGCTTCAAATAAGCTGTTTTCTATTTAAAATGTGAAATGTTTCCTAGAACATAAACACTTTTACTATTCTCCTAAGACTGCACACTATCCCAGTCATTAAATTTATGAAATCATAAGACAAAATTGTCTATGTCATTGATGTATGAAATATAATCTCACCACCAAAGATGCAATACCACTGCCATACTCCACACAGATCTAATTCTTCCCTTCACAGCCTGCACTTAGGTATATTCAAATATACATGCAGAAGATAAAAGTCAGGGACTAAGGCTTAATGCTGCACAGTGTCCTTAATGGTACAACATTAGGATTGCAAGAACTGGGAATGTGAAATACAATAGCTGAGGTGGTGCAATTACTCATTATTTATGCAAAGAAAACAAAAGCAAAGTTACGTATTTTGCCAGGACTTTCATTGAGATCTAAATCTGCTATCAGAGATTTCGTTCTCATCTACATTTCCCAAAGACTGGGCAATTTCAATGCTGTTATTGTTAGATACTGAAAGTGATTGTTATGTTAGGCACCAGGAAGTTGCACAAATCATACAGTAACAAAACCGAAATTTAAAACAAGTTTCCTGGCTTAGAAACCTTGACAGGTTAAGGAAAAGGAAAACTTGGCTTAACAAAAGCATAAAGCAATCATGAAGTAGATATTTTGACATCTTTATCCTCAAACAGAGGAAGCTCTGGCACCAATTGATTCTGACCCAAGTTTTAGGTCTGGCAGATGATGATGAACTGCTCAGCCAGACACCAGGAAAAAGTCCTAGGCTTTTCTGCTAAGAATGTAATGCCTGGACATGCTTGAAGGCTGGGGTCTAGATTCAATGTGAAGTGATTCAAACTGAGCAGTCCAATTTTGTACTCTAGCTCTCAGCCACCAGAGACCTGTCAAAACTGTAATAACCATTTATTTGTTCCATTCTAGAAATACCCCAACATTAATACTCAAGACAAACTCTTCAGAAAAGTTGTATACAAATTGGCTCTAATGCACCATTTTACTATACATCTTCATGACATCTACGAATAGTCTGCAGCAAAGAGTAAAAACCTTTTACGCCTTCCTAGGATATAGCCTTGTGGTTAAGGAAAAATCCCACAAAGTCAAGTTCTGGATACAGGACATCACCACACAGTTCCTCACATCTGATGGCACAGCCACCATAGTTTGTTTCTGTCCTGCTGCAGCTGGAAGTTCTCACTGCAGTTTACTACTTACATCAGCCCACACAAGTATGTGTGGAGCTGGATGCCTGAAATGTCTCAGGCTTTTAAAGAAGCCCTTAAAGATACAGAAAGGACAGTATAGAAGTGAGAACTTCTTAAGCTGGCTTTGATACCAAGAAAAAACCATGTGGGATCATGTTGTTCTGCTACAGCAGAAAGAAGAGTGAATACAAATGTTAACCTACCACAGCTTCACCTCAGCAATGTGAGGTATCAACAAAAAGCACACAATGACCAACAACAGCCTTCCGGAGTCAGGGCACCACCCCACAGAGCTCTCCAGGGAAGGTCACGTCAGCTCATGTCACACAGCCTGCACTATGGAACCACCATGGTGTGGGAGCTGCCATCTGCACTAGCGGGAAAGAGGTCTGCTTACTCAATGGAAGGGTGCAGGTGATAAATTTTAGGAGTTGGCTTTGCAATTTTATAGAAGGCAACCTCCAGTAAGAGACAATGTAATATAATCCAAGAGGATACAATTCAGAGAAAAACACCTGAGTAATATTGAACTCAAGCATATAAAAAATCTGGAGACAGCTGCAAGCAACTAAAGCTATAGCACACCATGACATTTTAGGGTAAGCTCAAGTAGTTTGTTAATTTGAAGGTATCTGGTACTAAGAACTTGGGATGGGAGTAAACTTGTGGCACTAAAAACTTAGGATGGGAATAAACTTTTGAACCCTGAAGTAACTGAAGTTGGAGACCTTGAAACAGCACGGAACACAGCACACTGCAGTAGATTTGGTCAAGTCACACCACAAGCCACTTTTTTTTAAAGTTCTAAAAAACACCTTTGCAGTTTAAACATAAATCAATATACTTACCATTTGGGTACACACAGAGGAGAGCTGGCATCGATTAGAATATGTCAGCACCCTTTAGAAATACTATTTTAAAATTTATAAACTTAGCAGCCTTCAGAAGTAATAAAGCAACAAATAAATTAGACCCAACTGCATACATACATGAGCTGCTTGGCCGATAGTGAGCCCCCGGGTACCGCCTGCCCATAGTGCCAGTCAGCACATTACCGCACGCTGTCAGCTGCTTTCAGAGTGCAGATCGAAACGCTTAACTGAGGGAGGAGAAGAAGAAGAAGAAAAAAAAAAGAAGTGAAGATTTAGTACAACAGCTGTATCTTTTTCATTAAAATGCTAATGACCCCTACAAATTTCAGTATAACTACATCTATAAATTATTCATAGTCATGTTGTCAGAAGAGATGAACTGTTGTGCTACACATGCAGCACAAATTTATTATTAGTGGTTGGCCTCCATTAATAAGCTCACATAAATTTTAAGGCACAAAGAAGTCTCAGGTCATACAGTAGCATCTTTTGGCCCATGATACAGACCGAACAAACACTGCAAGAAAGAGTTTGCTTTTGGCTTTAAATACAGTTAGCCAGTAGGTGAGATTTAACAGCAGCGTTGTCTTAAATTCTGCGAGGCAATCGTTATCCAACAGGCTTGTGAACAGCTTGCCTTAGGAGCAAGACTTGTCCGTGCTTTGATTGCTTTGAATCTCTCCCTAAAACACAAAGTGTCTTCACAAGAATGCAGGCGATTTACTAGTGTCTCAGTTTTCTCAAAGCATCAAAACCCCAAGCAAACAAGCAGCGCACGGCACATCATATTGTCAGTTTGGACTATCAAACCCCAAAGCCAAAAGCTTAATTGAAATGCTAGCAAACCTGTCAAAAAACTAGCATAAAGCCTTGTAGTCTAAAACAAAGTCCCACTATTTCTTTCTATGGTGTAAGATTTTGTACTCAAATACAACTTTCAGCTGATTTTCAGCTTTACATTTTTCTTAGCACATATCTGAACAGCCTTCATGTTTCCCAGATGCCTTCCAATATACATTGCATAATAACCATGCAATTTATAAAGACACATTGCCTTTTATTTCATTCCCTCCCTTGACAGAAGGGCCAAAAAAAGCAATGAATTCTGTTTTTTCCTAATTCATTAAGGGTTTTTACTGTCTCAGGCTGCAACTTACAGGCATAAGCTTGGTACATCCAGGAAATGCAAATATCAGGACATAGATGTAACATCACTGCACCAAAACTTGGAGAGTTCCACCAATCTCCAGACACTTCAGTTCCCTGATCGAGACCACCACAAGTTTACTCCTGAATTAGGGAACCCTTTTATATATATATTGGTACCCACACAGTTCTCTGGTGAGCTGGTCTGCGAGCCAACAGAGCTGAAAGCTGCACACAAAGATCTATTTTCAGCCAGGTAAGTCTCCTGGCTGGGTGCTCTGCATGAGTATCAGTAGCCAGTGAGGACAAGTAGAAAGATTGGGCCCACAGCAGCCGGTGCTTTAAATACCTTAAAATACAATCTCACTGCATTGCTACAGCCACTGTGGATTCCTTGTGAAATAAATATAGACACCTGCAAGGTTGCCTATCTGACAGTGCAATAACAGGTAAAGATCTCCATTATTTCCCAAACCAATGCTGACAAAGCCTGTCCTGTTCAGCTCTCCTTAACTGAGCAGGTTCAGTGAATGGGTAAGGCAGTACCCTCTGGTAACAAAACCAAGAATTCTGGCTGTTAAGATGAAAAGCGAGCAGTGAACAGTACAATTAATGCTCAGGCAAAACCCCCTGCATTTCTTTTGCAGGACAATATGGGACAACTCCTTGCCATGGGCCAAACAGATCTTTTCAAATGCCTGTGGTGGCCTACTAATTCAGCACATCATAATGTTGTGCAGAGATAAAGGTGCAGAAGGCTGCTTCCCTTTCCTAATCTAGAGGAGTAACCCCCACACACCGCAGCTACTAGCAGAAAAAAAAATTAGGCTTGCCCTCACCCCAAATTCATTAGCATTTTAACTTCCCTCAAATACCAATGCACCAAGTTCATAACCCATCACAGAGCATAACAGAACAGTCCTTAGTTGTGCAAGGATTTAAAAAAACCCAAACAACTTACTGAGGGGAAACAGAAACTGCAACCAGATGACAGCACTTACAGTTCTTTTCCCAAGCTTCTGAAAGAATTTGATCACTACGTATGGAGCTGCAAGATTACTCATTTTTCATAAATGTATTCTTGTTTTCTAGGAGTATTACACTTCTCTAAAGCAGTAACACTCACTAAATTATATCAGATGTCTACATTTTAGACACACTATTCCTTCCCGCTCTAGCAGCGCAGCATTGGAGGGAACCTTCTGCACCACACCATAACAAAAAAACCCAAACAACAGACATAAATTAAAATCCCAAACCCCACAATTATACTCTCAAACAGCTGAATAAAATTAAGAGTATGGTTCTCCTAAAGAAGCGTGCCCATCATGGGAATAAACCACTCCTTTGAGAAGCCAGGTGGGAACCCAAAGGTATGGCCATTTTAAATATTGCATTTTCAAACCCGACGGAGCATAACGATACATTCTCCTGAGAGTGAAGGTTTCATCAATTATCATATATAATAGGAACTCCAATGATTTACAACCTGGACTACAGCCAACTATCAAAAGCCAATTTAGAGGCAAGTGCCCCACAGTAAGTGAAGCTAAACTGCCCTGAAAAACATGAGTGACGCTGGATTGTATGTCGTAGCAGGGGCCTACCCAGATCAAGACAAAGATGCTGCTTGGGTTTGGGTTTTTTCTTCTTTTTTTGTTTTCTTCTAAGAACAATCTTTGACTTGTGACCAGAACAGCCACAGCAACCTGCCTTTTACACACACCCAGGTGACTATCAGAAGGATTCCCGAGCTTCAGCAAGCTCAGGGAACTCCACAGGAATGGAAGGGACCTGCTTGGTATCCAAGCATCTGAAAGCTAACACTTGTTTTCCATACAGACCTGTGAGAGTAGTAAACAAAATAGAGTAACTCAAATAATCCTACTGAAAGATCCAAGTACAATGTATGTACAAGTTTGGGGTTTGTTTTTATATGTACAAACCGTAGATATCCACGACAAAAGTTAAACCTGAATGTACCTAATTCATCATATCAGGTTGTCTTAGTATCCTGCTTGTTCTGTAACAAATATGTATTCTCACACCCTTCTGGAGTTTTTTATTATTATTCTACTGCAAAATTGCTTTTCAAGTGTTTTTATAGTAATTTCTACATATTTATAGTTACATTAAAAACTATGTAAACACAACTGTACAAATAGCCTTATGGTTACTCTTCAACAAATGTTTTGTCTCTGCCTGAAGATTTATTTTCTCTGTTCTCAGTGATGCTCCCTGATCCGTTCCAGGTGATCAGCCCCATGCTCCAAGCAATTACAGGCAGCCATGGAAACAAACCCTGAGCACTGTCACGGCATACCTGACACCCAGGGGAGCACCTGAAAGCACCATCCACTTCACCTCACGCCAAGTTTTTTCTAGGAGCTGTGGTGACAGAGCTACCAGGTACTCATCATCACACATAATGAGGGCATAAATCATCTTGCAGAGAGGCCTGCCATGACTTTCAGCTGAGGCTGTCATCTTCCTAAGCCATTTTCTTTACACAGCTTCTTTTGTTGCAGCTCTTTTACATTTTAGTTTTTATAACTGCTACAGAAGAGTTCCATTTCATTTGTATTAATCTTTTGACACTATTGGGGGGAAAAATGATAAACTAAGTTCTGATACCTCCTCTCTCCCCCCGCCCCCCTTTTTTGTAAATGAGTCAAACCAAAAGTTGTCGATGCAGGAGGCACACAGCATGAGGTTTGCCTGAACTACTTCTCATCATCTTTTGTTTGAGGACAAACAATTCACAGTCCAACCTCCATACTTCTAATGGACACTAAACCTTTTTCAGGTTTCACCCTGATTTATTTGTCCATGCATGCTGCTGCTTCTGAGGGTATTAAATGGCCAGGTGACTCTTTGACCTTCCCTGGTTCTCTACGAGCAACATTTGCTATAAATACATATGTGTTCAAACACAAATAGGTTCATACCAGCTGCTGTAACATCATAAAACAGCCTGCCCGTGGACCTACCCTCACATGCCCAAGTAAAAGGATATAGGGAAAATAAATAAATAATAATAGAAAGGTATGACTGCAAATTACCTACAGAAGTCATCCAAGTATGACTGACTGCATCATTCAGTGCTTACAAGAACAGCTATGTGCAGTGGGGAAAGACAAATGGTTATTGCATGACATCTCTCAAGGGACAGCTACTCAAGATATTACATTCCAGTAAACTCTGGGTGATAGTCTGGCAAATAGCAGAGTCCCACTCTTAAAGTCTTGCTTTGAATACCAGGAAATGGCCCTGCTAGGAAATGGGTAAGAGGAATGCCTTCTTTTTTTAAAAAACCCAAACAGGCATCTGTTTTGTATAGGTCCTGAGGCCCATTATAGCAAAGGGGTTCAGACACTGAAAGAGACAGATATTAAATAAATTTAAAAAGAAAAAAAACCCTGTAAGACCACGGGGTGGCTAATTTTGAGATAAGAACCTGTATTTGTATATACACATAAATTTTGTGTACATGTGTGCATATATAATGCAAATATGCTTCCCAGAGACAAGTGCTCCTCACTCTGCCTGCATTTGGAGACCCACCTGGGGGCATCACCGGAGGAAGGATGCAAAACACCAGTTAAACAAGCAAAGTGGGCAGCCAGGCCATTAGGAACCTGTGCTGCTGACTTCTGGAGGCCCACAGAGACACTACATTCGTTTTCTGTGCTGGAACAGCTACCAGCTGTGGATATCTCAAGCCACACTGCCTACTGGAGAAAGGGTAACGCTGTCTATGAGTCAAATATTTTCTGTTACTGAGAATGTGACCTTTTTTGAGGTCATTAAGGATTTGTACCAAATATTACTTATAACTACCACCTTTTTTATGAAGACATGTCATTTCAGGGATTTTAATTTTTTTAAAAATTCTTCTGTTACCCAAGAGACCTCTCTACCTTTCCAGTTTTGTCTGGGACCACACAGGTCTAGGAGGTTATGCTTTCCCACCACCTTCCCATCACTTGCCCACTTAGTTGAGGTTTCTATACGCTATTTCAGGATAGATGGTATTATTTCCCACTCTGTTCTGGGAAATATCATCAGCATTACACACTTGGACAATTTCCTACAGTGTCCTTCATTCACGTTTGAAGTTTTGTCAGAGTCCCTAACTCAGCAAAAAACGTGTTTTGCTGAAATTTAGCATTTCAGTCTTTCTGCAGCCAAATCATAAAGAACAAGCTGAATTCAAGTCATTCACGCCCCCCTGACCCTAGTCCCTTGCACAGACAACACACACTTTCTCAGTAAAACACACCTACTTTTTAACATTTATTTATTCTATGTTAAGTTACATTAATGCTGACTATGTTAAACCAAACAGTAAAAGAAAGTTTCAGGACATTTTATGTGGAACTACACAGTCCATCTATATTTTATCATTAAAACCCTGTAGTATTGGCAGTCTGCTATAAATCACAGCAACTCCATTCACTCCAGTGCAGCTACCTGAACTGGTGTCAAGCCAGCGATTCCAATATTACGTCTTGTTTGGGGGAGGATTTGTTACATTAGAAGTAAAGCTGCAAACACAAGTTACAGAAGTTCAAAGTTAAGGCTGAGGAGAGCACTACAGCTGTGCTTTGAGCCTCTGGGGTTGCAGTGAGGTCCGGCAGCGTGCCAGAAGGAAGCCTGGCAAGCCCTGGAGCTGTGTTGGAGTGCAAAGGCATTGCATGATCAAAGCAATCATCGCCAGGTAATGCAGATCTTCCCATCAAGCAATATTTAGGGGTGCAGTGATGCATTCTGAATCTCATTTACACCAAGAGCAGTGAAAAGCACTTTCCAAAGCTGAACTGTGAGCTAGCAGCAGTCATTCTAAATGAGAATTTGGTCTGGTTTTTTGATTTTTTGCTTCTAAAGTTAGAGGTGCCACTGTGCTTTTGTCTTCTGTGGAAAGCTTTTCAAGCACAGCTAAGTTTTCTGGTGCAGCATCCTTTCTTTCTTGTAGGAATGATTACAGTGTTGCCTGCTGTCCTTCCAAGAATGGATGCAAAATTTGGAAGCTGAGACAAAACAGAACCAGAAACTCCAGAAAAATGTCATAAAGTCTGCATTTGCCAGCTCTCAATTAACTAATGGGATGAGCTATAGCTTCCCTCTCCAAACTGCTATATCTGCTAAACCAAACACATTTGTCAACTGTTCAGACAGAAAGACAAAAACCCAACCAAAAACCCACCCACCCCACTAACTTCATTAAAGGCTGAAACGTGATTCAAGAGAATTACTTAATTTTATTAGTCAATACAAAAATTCCCAGTTTACCCATCTTGCCTGTTTGCATCTAAATGACCTGATCTGCACTCCCTGTGTTTTGCCCTTCCACAGGAGCAGGGAGCACAGCAGAACCCACCTACTGCCAGAAGTGCAGGATTTCAAACCAAGGCTGTTTCTAACTCCAGTGGTTACTCGAAAGCCCTCAAAAGACAAGCTGAATGTAAGATAAAGCTGAGCTCAGCTGGTTTCCTGGGTGTGAGGACAGAAGAGGAGAATTGTAAAGCAGTACAAAAAAATTCTGCACTGCTATTTCTTTAAACAGTCCCTTCTCATGGTTGTTCCACCACCAGCAGGAATCTTCTGTGACTTTCCTTACTGCTGTCCCAAGCAGCATCCACTCTTCCTATCTTGAAAGCAAAATACCAAAACAAAATCACAACAATTCTGTTTGTATCTTACTATTCATTCCTCCTGTCATCAGGAGTTTCCTATTTTTCTTTAGCCCAAGTGCATGACATCCCTAGCCTGCAGTGCAACCGTCACAGCACCGGAGGCTGCTGCTCCCTGGGGACCCATGGGCAGCAGATGCAGTAACACACACAGTGCAGGCTGTATTTTGAAACTCCAGAGTGAGGTTTCTTCAAAAGTTTACCCTATCATTGATGTGCAAATACTATATATATTTATATTTTTCTATCCAAATACACAAAAATTTAAAATTATTTATATTTGTGTATATATATATATAACTGCTTCCTGACTGCTGGACAGCCAGCTAAAACACAATTTCTAATTCACAGCAGAGGAACAACACTGAAGCAAACAGAAGGCTCTAGGACACTACCACAGGCTTCCTCCATGCTTGATTTTGATTTCAGACAGAGAACACATGTCAGCAGCCCAGACAAGACCAAGTATCTTCCAAGTATTTTTAAAAGACCATAAACCCAGGAAGACTTATGGACAGAAAATTATCAAAGCTATTGTACAGAAGCTTTGAGGTACTGAGGGAAGCAAGAATGTTTACCCAGAGGGGTTAACAAGAGGGAACACAAAGAAAGATCCAAATAAATGGTACAGTAGAAGCAAACCAGGAACTTCTTTTGACACGGTAGGAGGAGAAAGGAAAAAGCAAGTTAGCTGAAAGAGTGGAAAATATCAAATTATAAAAGGAAATTTCAATTACTGTTATCGTTAATGATCTTGTCACAAAAGGTGTTAGTGAAATCTGCTGGTGACACAAGAATTGGACGCTCTGCCGCAAAGAGAAAGATGGAATCACAAAAAGGAAAATTGGATGCTGGGAAGGAGCATAATAGAAATGTAATGAAGTGAAGTAACACAGAGCACAAGGTCACTCATTCAGGGAATGCTATGAAATTCCACTGTCAGCATTGGGCTGTGATGCAAATATTTGGATGCGGTGAAAGAAAGAGACCCAGCTACCTATCAGCAGGGTACTGACCTGCTCTGAGCTTCCAGTCTGTTGCATGCAAGGGGGAAGGCAAATGCATCTTCTGGTTACAGCCTTTCCTGCAGAGCTCAGAAAACACTGACACCATCGTGAGAGGTAATACCCAGACCTCATCTGAAACAGCCTGGTAGCATCTGGTCCCTCGACACACCAGGGATTAATGGAGAAAAAAGGAAATTGGAAGATAATCAAGGTACCGGATTTCTGTCTTGAACAAGGATATTAAGGCTTTGGCTTACAGCAAAGAGAAGTCCGAGAGAAGCAATGAAAGCTTTAAAGTGTAATGTTGGCACAAGAAATGAGTTTATGTAAAGCAGTCACTGCTAAATTTAGGCTGGGAATTAGAACATACTTAACATCAGGGAAAGGTATTCAAAGAATGGCCTTCCAAAAGGTATAAAATTATCTAACATCATCATATATAAAGTTAGAATTATGTAATATGATGGGGGTAAGGATCTGAATGGGAGATATTTGTCTTTGGTACCTGGTTTTGGGTTTTTTTTCAAATCACAAAGAACATAGACAATTTTTCTGTGGAATTCAACAGCAGGTTGATGAGAATCTGAACAACCACCTCTGCACAAAAATACAGCAAGGTTATAAAACTGCATGGTTAGTGAATAACAAGAACATGCAGACTTCAAGATGACCCAGAATACAAAGTCTCGTGGGTTTTGGGTTTTTGTTGGTTTGGGTTGTGGTTTTTTGTGGGGGTTGTTTTGTTGTGGGTTTTTTTTGAAGCCAAAAAATCCCAAACACCTAAGATCTGGGATATAAATTTCAAAGGTTCAAAGGATAAGATGGCTTTCATCCTACAGAACTTGGAAGGAACTTACTGGAACAGATTTTTTCACTGCCTTCTGCACAATTTCTTGGCCTCCTTATTTCTCTGAGGCAGTCAAAACCAGGAATGACTGAAAGCAGATGAACTATTTCTAAGGTATGATTCAGAATTTTAATTTCTACTGGGTTTTTCCCCACTTGAAAAAGCACCTTCTTCTAGATGCAGTTAGCAAGCTTATGTCGGCATGTCTCAATTTGCCATGAACTGAAGAAGAGCTGCAGCTCTAGCAACACAAGCAGCACGTTTCTTTCACTTTTGAACTGAAAGAAGGGCCAGAATGGTACTTGTAGTGAGCAACTCATTTACATTTTTGACAAGAAAACAGTTCAGCCCTCTGAAGGTTGTTTTTTTTAACCCACGGGTATATGAAGGAAAAATAAATTTCAAGACATGAGGAACTCATAATGACAACAGTGCTGTAGTATCCAAATAAGATTACATAAAATAAACATCTTTGTTTCCCGTTTGGGCAGGGTTTATGGCAGAGCCATTCGATACAGAGAACACTCATGCAACACCTCTATTGACTAAACAGTTGTTCATCAGACACACAAAAGCCCCCAGCATTTTAGTATATACAGAAATGCTGGAAAGAGCAATTTCTGTAGCATCGGAGGAAAAAATATTACTTTAAGATCAGTTAATGTATTAAGGAAATTAAAAGCCAAGATCTTTTGTTTGTTTTGCTAGAAGGAAGACACACAAGCTACCTCTGCAGCAAAACCTCATGATTAATGTATCCATATAGTACAGTACTGAAATAGTTCTGAAGAAGTTAAAAATAGCAATTATACCCAAAATTGTAGGGGAATTTTTGTCAAGCCTCACCTTCCCTCAAAAATAATGGCTACAAGAGACAGCCAAATCATATAATGTTGCATTTGTGGTTAATTATTTAACTAAGAGAGTATTTGAAAACCATGTCTAGCATACAGAGAGAAAACTCTGGTCAGCCTTTTTGGATGTTGAATGACATACAAACATCACCCCCCTGCATCTGAATTCAGTTTTATACTAGGGTCTGTCACCAAAACCTCTTGCATTAACAACAGAAGAGTAGTGGAGACACATGCTCTTGTTGGGGCACTTTGATTCTTTCCCCAAAACTCCAGATGATTTGCATTTAGAATAATCTAAGTACTTTCCTGGGTACCTCCCTCCTTCTCCATTCACAACCCACACCGCACTGACAACTGCTGCAACACAGTACACATGGTGCCATGTTTTCCTATGACAATGCAGTGGAAAGGATTCTCAGCATCCAAAAAGAACAATGCATTAACTAAATCCCAAGTCAAGATATGGTTTGCTGTCTGAAGTTACCATATAAGAGTTCCACCTTCTGTGATGGAAAATCTTACTCTTAGGAGAAAACAATCTTTCTCGTAATGAAACATCTGTCAGAATAGCGAGGCCAGAGTTTCATGTTGTCACTGATACTTCCTAATCCTGAGCCATGAATAATCAGGTTAAATATTGCAATGCTCCATTAAAAAAGCAATTTTATTTAACATTTTCTAAACTACTTAATTTCTATCTCATGGCAACATTTTCCATTTTTTGACAAATAAGAGGAGTCTGGAGACAATAACCTACCGGCTCGAGACAAACAACCAGCTAAAATTCAATTATTTCTTTTCAGGTCTCCCCTCTCCACAATACCCTCCCCCAAGGCAAGAGCTGTGTCCTTGGTATGCAAGGACAATTGCTGTCAACATAGCAAGAAATTTATTTCTTTTTGAAGGTATGATATACTAAGGTAGTAAAAAAAGCTGAACCATGTCCTACCCTACCCAGTACTACATCATCTGCTGCTGTTACCAGTGGCAAAAGGTAATGATGAATGACAACACTATTCCCATTCACCTGCTGCAATTCAAGAAATTCCCCCAGGATTTCCTTCACAACTACTGCTATTATTAACCTAATTAGACACCAGAGGATTAGCCTGGTTTTCTGAATAACATCTTCCGCTAACAAGCGCCTATTCTCTCCAGTTTTAAGTAAGGACCAACATAGCAGGAACTTTCCAACAGCCTCTGCTAAACCACAGAGAAGGCTTGCATCACACTACTGGGGAGCTACCATGGAGGTACTGCAACCATATTCGTCAAGCAACGACTACTATAGATGATCTCATATGATTTCAGCACCAAAACAGACTGAACTGAGGTTAATTAGAACGGGACCAATTAAACACATGTCTTACCAGTTCTCTACAAAGTATCACAGAATACAGGTATTTTAGGCGGCATCTAGACCTGAAGTTCAGGTTCAACCATCTTCATTGCTTTGCAGATGACAGATTTAAAATGTTATTAATAAGAAAACGTTCAACTAAATAGGGATCACCAGCACAAGTACATCCTGAGGCAAGAACAACCATGGAGTCTCTACTAGCAAGTGAAACAAACTGTTGATTCTGGTCCAACCCCTAGCAGAGGCACATGCACGACAGAAGTTACTGTTGCAACAGAGATCCCACTGGGGCATGAAGGAAGATGCTACTGTGGCCTGAAGGACAAACTGAGCTATTGCTGTGTCCACACCATTTCTTCTCATGTCATGGACTTTCCCCTTTAAAATGCATTCTGTAGACACGTTAAACATGTAAGTGTTAATCCAGCCAAATTGGGAAAAGAGTTAGTCTACTAGCATCTGTGATCTCAGAGACGATGTGGTGAGCACCAGCTCCACTGTGAGCATCACATCACACCCATGTCTGCAGGGCTTGCTAAAAGACTCTGAAAAGCAGTGATGGCTGGTCATGTGGTTGAACCCCCACCAACTCAACTACCTCCAAAACTCATCTATAACAAAATGAGTAACTTTTCCTTTTACTTTTACAAGTTAGGATCTGGCAAGCCGGATCCTTCCTGAGCAGCTGGGGTGAGGAGTTTAACTGCACTGAACAACGATTGAAGCTTGACAACAAAGCAGTCTGCCATGAGAATACTGAACAAAGATTAGCAGCGTTGGTCTCACAAAGCTGCCTGCCAGACACCTGGCTAAGGCCAGGCCAATGGCTGCACCATACCCTGGCATAGTGCTTCTTAAACAGAGGCCAGTCAAGCACCAGGCAGCAAGCAATTCACCTAAAGATGCTCTGAAGGACAAGCCTTTGGGGAACTGGACATGCCTGTAGAGAGTGTTAATTAGGGTAACCGGTTCGATTAAGGCGAAGGTCCCTCAATCCAATAGTTTCTTTCCCAGGGAAAAGACCAGAATCTTGTTTAAGGGAAATTATGAGACTCCCTTACTGATACATGAAACAACTCAGGACAGAAAGAGGACTCGTGAAAGGAAGAGGACCAAAAGAGGAGAAAAAAGAGGAGGAAAAAGAAGACATTGGGATAACCTAGTATATGATATAATGTATGTATATATATACATAATGTATATATATGTATGGCAACTCTATGATTTAGAAAAATACTGCTCAGTTCCCATGTAAGAGTTGAGGCTCTGTCAAGTAGGTACAGAGGCTAAAGAAAAACAGCTTGGAAAGTAAAGTTGCACCATTAGCACAGCCTCCTGTATACAGACCACCAAGTCTGTCTGAATAACAAGCAAAACCCATGAAGACCAAGACTAGCCATGAACCCTTACATACGCCCTTAAGAGCCATCCTACTGCACTGGCTAAAACATCTGTGTCTCACACAAGCGCACATCAACATGAGATTAGCCCTGGCTGGAGTCCCATCATTCCCTTTGTGCAAAGACTGCTTTAATAAAAGCATCTCATCTCACTGGAGTGTAGCTTATCTGGGTGGAAATAACAATAAAAACCCCACACCAAACTATAAAACCTCTGAAATTCTTCAGGATGAGAAGTCCTTTTTCAATAAGGAATTCTTTTGGGAAAGTAACATGCAGCATGAAAGACCATTTTCTACATCAACAACCCAGCTAGGTACCAGTATTTATCTCCTCTCTACATTTTAACTAACCAGCTACAGAGGAAACCTACAGGATAAGAGTTTGCAGCTGTGCAAACACAAGCAAAGCATGAACGTGAGGCATGCGTAAGATTTGCTCAGTGGCTACAAGGCTGGCATACATCTGAAAGCTCTGCCAGCTCACCTCCAGCAGTTAGGACAGTCCAAAATAACACCCTTGTAAGGATCACATCAACAAAGCCCAGAAAAGTTGTGGTGCATCTCAGGAAGGTGGAACAGCAATCCTGATGGAACAACTTCAGCCTCTGCAGCAAACGGTGCAGTTTCTCCACAGGGCTCTGCCAGTACAACTGCTTGTATGGTACAGGCAAACCAAGAGACAAACTCAGCTCAAGTCTCCAGCTAACATCACTTACTTTCTTTCCTTGTGGACAGATAGTGCCAGGCCTCTCACACATCAGAGGAGAAGAAGCTCAGAGGTTTACCAGGTACTGAGAAGTATGTCCCCAGCCAGGAGACAGGAGAGCCACAGCCCCAGAGACTGCTGGGGAGTGTGCCACCAGCTAATCCTTCCACACTGATAGCCTCAGCTGGTGCCAGAAAGCAGCTGCTGCTATGGGACTCCCTCCCTCTCTGAGCCCCACACAGAACCATCTGAACACATCTCAGGAGACTGTGCTTCTGCAGCATTGACATCCAACACGGGTGTCCCCATTAGGAGACAGTATTTCTGACACCACAGAAAACAGCACTACAGTGACACAGCTTTGCTGCATACAGCCTTTTCTCACAGGAGGTGGCAGAGCAGGTCATAGTGTTCTGTTGCACAAATACAGCTAACCTGCAAGAATGGATAAACCAAGAAGTGCCCTTCCTGGAGTAACTGGAAGAGCTGGAGCATCTTTCTTAAACATCACAGTGTAAGTACTGCACAGAAATACAGGCACCTAAAGTCTCTGTGCTAGGGGAAATCTGAGAGTTGAGCATTTGAAACATGGGACAAGAAAAGATCAGAAAGAGCCCCTCACCACCACCCCAGAGGATCCCAAAGCAGGATACAAAGCAGGTTACTTACCTCCCCAGCTCCTTGGTGGAAAGCCTGTACCGGAGTAGTCCTGGGCACCAGCACTCCCTCAGGTGCTGGAGAAATCAGGCAAGCTGCAAAACAAAGAGAAGCCACAAGTCAAGAATGAAGCAATCAAAGCTACTGAGCTTGCAAAAGTTTGGGTTACCAGAAGAAACCCACCAGGCCGCTCTCTGCGGCAGTGGGAGCCAGCAAGGCAGCAGGAGCCTGGGAATCTGACCAGCATGACAAGCAACTGAGTAACCCCAACTGCCACATTCAGTCTAAATTCTTAAAAACCACCTGCATTCAGCAACACACACACAGGAGAAGTAAAAGCAAAACAGGATTCGTCTATTACAGTGGAAGTATCTTCCCAAACCAGACAGGTGTTGCTAGCCGCTGTTGTACTATGACAGCTCAGGCACATGGGAGACACACTGCAAAGCACGCTTTAAATTCACTCCCTCTGTGCTACATTACAGACCTGCAGGTTTCCCTGTGCACAAACAATAAATATCACAAAGAAAATTAATTTAGATGATAGACATGAGCTCCAAGTTAGAAAAAAAAGCAGCAAAAGGTCCCCACTAAACAGCACATCCATAACCTATTCTAGAAAATGAAGTAAAAAATCATCTTTTCTATTATGCTTGTGTAGACATCAAGTATGTAATTTATTTTTGAAAAGTCTGTATGCTCTATCAGTTATTCCCCAGCTGTTCTGCCCTCTGGTAAAAGATTACATTAATTCTTCAGGTTTTGGTACCAAAAAAAGAAAAATTGGGATTGTTACCACAAAGTGTCCAAAGTCAGTCAACCAACTCCTTATCCACAGAGTGGTGCATCAGTCAAACCCATGTCTCTCCAGTTTAGAGACAAGGATGTTGTGTGAACCATCCGACACAGTCCCACACAAGTCCAGGTAGAGGATACAGCTGCTTTTCCCTTACCCACCAATGCTGTAACCCTTCTGTAGAAGGCCACCAAATTTGTCAAGCACAACATGCCCTCAGTGATGATGCCACATTGGTTGTCACTAATCATCTCCTTATTTCCCATGGGGGAGAGGTGAGACTAACCATCCTGTAGTTCTCTGGATCTTACTTTTCCCCTCTGTAAAACCGGGAGCTATGTTTCCCCTTTCCCAGACAGTGGGCACTTCACCAGACTGCCATGACTTCTCAAATACGATGGAGAGTGGCTTAGCAGCTTCATTCACCAGTTCCCTTGGGACTCAGGGATGCATCTCATCAGGTCCCACAGATTTGTGCACGTTCAGGTTCCTCAGGTGGTCTCAAACATGATTCCCTACAGCTGGTGTTCTCCCTTCTCCCAGTCCTTGCCTTTGCCTTCTGTGATTTGGGTAGTGTGGTGAGAACACTTCCCAGAGAACACTGAGGCAAAAAACGACACCAAGTACCTCAGCCTTCTCCATATCCTGGGTAAACAGGTCTCATATCATTCTGTCTACATGTTCCCTTGTCTTCCTTTCATCACTGACATACCTACAGGAGCTCTTCTTTTTGCCTTTGGCATCCCTGGCCCAATTTAATTCTATCCAGCCTTCAGCTTTCCTAACCCAATCTCTGGCTGCTTGGATAATTTCTCTGTATTCCTCCCAGGCTACCTGCCCTCGCTTCCACTCTCCACAGGCTTCCCTTCTGTGTCTGAGTTTTTCCAGGAGCTCCTTGCTCATCCTTGCAGGCCTCCTGCTGTCTTTGTCCAGCTTCCTCTTTGTTGGCATGCCAATTTCTCTTTGTTAAGCTGTCAATCAAGCTACATTCTAAGATTCAAGGTATTATGCAACTTTGTATTTCTTCTCTCATCTGGAGAAAATAAATATACAAGACCAAAGGTATAAAATCTCATCTGCTGTAGACTTTTTTTTTTTTCCTTTTCTTTGTTAAAGCAACAGCCAGGCTGATGCAAGCCAAATCATAGTCCGTTTTATAGAAAGATTTTTTTTTTCCTGTCCTTGTTCTAACAGAAATCCAGGAACTATAAATCCTAGAAAGTGCGGAGACAGAACAGATCATATAAGGGAGCTAAAAATGTTCTCATTAGAAATCATATTTGTCATTTGGAAACTCGAAAAGAGACCTTTTTATAAGCCAGATGAAAAAATAATTTTTAAATCTAAAGCTTCTTGAGGAAATCAAGAAAATATACTAATTTTCATTTCAGTAAAGAAATAGCATTTTTTAAAAAAGCAAGAGGGGCAGGAATAAAGTAGAGCAATGCTCATTCAACTCATTGGAACCCATTTAGCAGGCACATCAGTGGACTTTTCTATCAAATGATCAGATTTCAGTATTCAAGAGAAAAAAAAGAGGGAGAGAAGGAAAACACATGTTGTGTTAACACCTTCATACCAGTAAAGCCAAGAAACTAGCAATTTCCTTCTGTTTCAAATTCACAGGTTTTGTATAAAACAAAACTTTGTGGGTCAAGTGTTGAGACCCACTTTTCCACAGACTGTGTATGAATGCTAGTTTGTTCCCAAATAATTTTAAGGGGTTTCTTCCCAAGATAAGCAGATGCATCAGTCTGTGCTGGCACGGCCTTTTTTATAATTAACCCTCTTCTTCGTATATATGCAATGCAATTTGCTCTAAACCAAGCCCAGTGTAATGGAAACACCAGGTAATTCAGTAAGAGAGGCAACAGCTCAAGAAGCATTTTATGCCAGACAACAAGGCGATTTTTCAGTTCAAATCAAGACAGGGTCAGCTGCCAGTTCTGAGAGAGAGGAGAGCCTGCAATACAGAATCCAGTCTCCAAGGTAAGAACGACCGAGCTCGCCGGTCAAACTGCAGGTAGCTGCAAGACAAAGGTTCCAACAAGAGACATCTGGCCTCAGATCCAAAGGGATATTATTAACACTGATGCCAAGTTCCTGAAACTGTGCTAACACACACCAAACATCTTCTGTTTCCCAGCTGAGAATGTCTCTCCCAACCCCAAGCGACCTTCCCTTTCCCCACGTCCTGCTGAACACGTCCACCTCTCCACCCGCCGCCTTACTGCACTGCCTGCCTTGAAAATTGGCAGGCTCGAAAACGACTCTGGTATGAAGAGAGGAATTCTTTTTCTTCCTGTTTATAAACCCCAGTATTTCAAAGAAAACCTCAGCCAGCCAACAGTACAGCAAGCTCAATGTCCCAGACCTATGCAAGCTAGAATAATTTATTTAGGGCTTTATTAAAAGCAGTGAATCGGGAGGCAGATAGCATGCAGGCGCTGGGATCCCCCTTCAAACACCAATTAGCAAACGTTTAACACCCACAGATGAGAAAGGAGAATATTCGGTTACAATCAATGAAATAAACAACTGGCTGGTTGAGGCAATACTAGGGGCAAGCTTAAAAATAAAATAATTAAATAGTCCCTATTTCTTTCTGCTGCAAAGATGGGGTGCTAGCTACATATACTCAAAGTGGGATTGGATATTCCTGGGTACTTGGATTTGCATGGGACACAGACCTGCGACCCAGTCCTTAGCTAGCCTCAGAAACAAGGGATCTCACAGGTGCCAGCATGCCACCTCATCTTGGGCACATCACAGAATTTCTGTTAGAAATAATAAAAACCAAACAGAAAATACTAGCCAGGAATGTCTCAAAACAGACAGATATCTACCTGAGAGAGACTCCCCATCGGTTTGTAATTCTAAACTTGGACCAGAGCTACTTTCTTGAGGTTTTTCAGGAGTTTACTGAGCTAGGGATCTATGAAGCTTTTTTCCTCCTGCTCCACTGCGGTCTATACTTGTGCCTGGTGGCTTCCTGCCAAGACCTAGGAAGGTTTGAATTGACTGCTCTCCTTCCCAGCCTCTGTGCTCTCTGTAAGGAACTAGAAGTTTAGGTAAAATATGACAGAGGCAGATTTCCAATCACCAAATTCCAACTGGAGTTATTGAGTACCAAAATAGGGTTTACATTTCAAGTGGCTCTCTTTTACCAGAAGCACACTATACAAATGATGCACCAGTGAGGGTCTCAGATTCTTCTATTGACTTAAACTGAGCTACTCTGATTTAAATCCACTTAATCTAAAAAATTAACACCAAAAACCTAGAGTTTCACTAACTCTTCCCCCTTCCCCACTAAGTGATTGCTTCTCAGATGGCCCCAGCAGAAAGCAGTCAGGCTGGGTTTGGGGGTGGCACACCTTCCCAAGGTAAGCAACAGGTAAGTTCCCTGCTTCATCTAAAAAGTTTGTTCTACCTATTAGCATGAGGGGACACAAATTTTAAGGATTACAGCACTCTGGAGCACTCCTCCTGTATCCTTTATATACAGCTATATATTCCTAGCAGCCTGCAAGCCTGTCTGCACTGGGCAGGGTGGAAGGGTGTAAAATCAGTAACATGCAAGTCAGTGGGGGTCAAGCTGCTCCGGCAAAAAATAACTGCAGATTTCCCAATCCTTGTGCTTTTGGAATGGAAGCAGAGTTAGGAACTTCTGCCTGAGGCTGAGGATATTACATAGGTACAGTACTCATCCCAAAGATGAGCGAACTGATACCAGTACGAAACTGGTGACAGTTTTCAGACCACAGTTTCCTCTTGGCACACACCGACACGCAGGTACAACGCCCTTACGTTACCCAACTGGGATCTCGGTCATCAACCGGCTTTGCAACAGGAACCACTGGATCACATCTACCCCTCCAGTAAAATTTCCACCTCTTCCTCCAATTTAAAAATAGAAGAACGAAGTAGTCCAACATAGCATCAATAATTAATAAGTACAGCATGCTCATCTATCTTAGGGACAATTTTTTTTTCCCTCTTTCCCTCTAGAAAGGGCATTACCACTTTCAAAGCCCAGTCATCAGACAGCCCTGAGAACATGGGCTGCTGGGGCTTGTTTCTGAAAGGAGGACAGAAGAGAGAGCTGACTTTGGTTCTGAGATTTCCAGGGGCCTCAGTGTGGAAATAGTTTAAAAGAAAAAAAAAAACCAAGAAATTATGTTTTTCTTAGAAACAACAACAAAAACCCAAACCCAAGAGAAACAAAACCCCACCAAGCCCACCAGGTGTATTAACAAGTCGCATTTCAATCTGACAGACATAGAGGACTCTCATGATGGGTAAAAGACTCTTTAAAGAGGGGGTGGAGTAAAAAGGCTGCTGTCACCACCTCAAGAATTCCCTGATGTTTTTAGCATCTACCTTTCTTTGTCTGCACCTTACCTTCTTTGGAAGCAATTTTTGCCAAATCCACAGACAGAAGCGTCTTACACATTAGTCCATTTACTGTCCCAGAGGACCAGAAGGAAAGCAGAATAACCTAGGTGGTATTTTACCTCCCCAAACTTCTGAAGCACCGTTTATTGAAGGTCAGGAAGAAGCATTTCTTTCGCAAGTTGTGGCTAAAGCACTGAAATACACACGGCACTGTTTAGTTCATGAACTCTGAGAAGTCCAACAAAACTGAAGAGATTTGGTTATCCATTATAGTCTGTCCCCTTCATTTTGGTGATTTGTTTTACTTAAAACATCTAAAGCGTTAGGGGTTTTTGTTTCTCCTTCTGAAGTTTTTCCAAGAGGAGGGGTGTCGGGTGGAACAGCAGGGGAAGAACTGAGAAACTTTCCTTTCATGCCAGTCTGGACCAAATCTGTATTTTCATTTTAGCAAATCCACCTCACCACCACCCTCAAATCACTTCCACAGACCTCCACGGTGCCAGTGACTGCTCCCAAACACCATGGTGTTAGTCTGGTCCTCTGCTGCATGACTTAGTGCTATTCTCAAGTCTTACTGCTTGCCGAGCTGTGTCACACAGACCAAAGCAGAGGCGAGCAACAGTCGACACTGAAGCAGAATTCATACTCAGCCTCGTAGAGGCTGACAACTCCCACTGCACAGCACTGGCTCTGTCTCACCTAAACCTGTCAGATTGTGCACCCCAAAAAGCATGCTTCAGTTTGTGTTCTGCTTCTGTAGTTTCCCATAAATAACAATAGACTCCCAGTAAAAGCTTTTATGGAAATACCCTGCCCTTATATCCTGAGGGAGTTGGTATTCCCACTGGTGAGAACCTGCCAGCCAGGGCAAGGAGCTGTTCCAGAAAGACACGCTGTTCTGGTACTAGGTCTCAGCACACATACATCCAATGCGCAAAAGCCAACGGAAGAGGAAGAGAGCCCAGAAATATCCTGAACACCGCTCCCACACACTGGGGCAGGCAGTCTGCAGTGTGCTGAGCAGCATCCTCAGCACAACTAAGCCTTATGTCCCCTTTTTCCATCCCTAAGCCCACCCCTTCTCTCCAGCTTCCATCATCACTGCTATCATGACTTACAACAAGAACCAGACAAGGAGCTGCTATTACAAAACTGCCTGAGCAAACAGTTGAGCTGAGGCTCACAGTTTCTGGGTTATTATGCCAAAGGCTCTGCACAACCGACACAGTGGTACATTCTGCTCAACATCAACTCTTCAAGCACAGTCCAAGTACTACCAGGGGTATTTTTACCCCCCAGTGGATGGCAATAAAGCCAGATTTCCTGTTCACCCATCCTGCCGGACCCCAACTTTACTGCTCAAAAAAGCCCAACACAATTTGCTGATAGACTCCAGCAGCAATGCAAGTGTGCAAGACAGTGCTCAAGCAGCTGAGTACAAAAGAATTTAAAACATTCTTCGGAGTGGAAAAAAAATCCCAAACTTGAATCAATAGTTGAAAACAAAACAGCCTCAAAAAAAAAAAACCCCAATCTTATCCTTCACACAATGGGGTGCAACTTAGCTGGCTGAACAGTTTCCTAAATACATGTCAGAGATAAAACTTACTTTCACACAGGCATCAAATTGTAAGGAAGGAATTGAATGCCTGGGAATTCATGCTGATACATGTGACAGAGCTCAACAATGAAGGTTAGAGCCAAGTAAAGATGCTCAGCCACAACCTGAGAGAAAAACATCTCCAAATGATTTGACTTCTTAGCAGACATACAATACTTGAGACCAGGTTTTATCTGTCACAGAGAAAGACCTGTGGGTGATGAGTATTCAGGTCACACACACCTTTTCTGCAGCAACCCACAGCACAACTATTCATGTGATAAACACCCACGTCACAGCAGAAGCCAGCGGCAATGAATAATGCAGGAGGATCCAGTCACTCTACCACACATCGTACCCATGGGATATAGAGGCAGCATTTTAGCTTAAGTCATCCTTCCCCCTCCAAGGCACAAGCATTTAGTTATTCTCTCCCCACCTCCTGTTCTACACACACAATAACAGGTCAAACCCAGCAAAACAGGATGAGTCGTCGCAGAAGAAACGGGGACAGAGACAGAAATGCAATACACCCTCTCACAAGATGATATTAAAATATTACATCATCTGCTCAACTCAAGAGCTCTGCAAACCAGCCACAGCTTTCCCAACAATGCGGTCCTTCGTTCACACTTCCCAAGAGATCTACTTTCTCACCATTAAGATAATTTCACAAAGCATCAGCTAAACCAGGAGAAATTAAAATGGAGCCACTCACCGCCTTAGTCTGCAATCCTGCATGAATGAAGGCAAGTTATTAAAAGTACACTGCAAACCTGAAGTGAAATCTGAATTTGCAAGTCAGCTCCTTTTTAAAAAGGCATTATCATCCGTGCTCCAACTACAAACTCTCCCAGTAACTGACTTCAGTTATTCATTCCTATTCTGGAATACTATTATCACGTATAATTCTCCCCAACCGCCCCTGGCATTCTCCAGGACTTTCCAGCTTATGCTGCACACAACAGGGTGCTCCATCCTTGAGCATTCCTGATACCCACCATACCAGGGCAAGGCACAGAGCTTATGGAATCACAGGACAAGGCACTCTGCAATGCCAGCTTGGCTTCCCTGGCACTCTCTGCCTTTCAACATCCTGCTTAGTCAACCACCCAGCCAGCACTGCTGGC
This sequence comes from Gallinula chloropus, assembly GCF_964237585.1. Taxonomy (NCBI): domain Eukaryota; kingdom Metazoa; phylum Chordata; class Aves; order Gruiformes; family Rallidae; genus Gallinula; species Gallinula chloropus. Next base: position 14,503,962 of record NC_140092.1, read on the forward strand.
CTTCATGCAGTTTTTACATTAGCCTGGGCATCCACTCACACTGCAGATTTATTATGCCATTAGAAGTGTGTCTTTGTCTTGCATCTGTGTTGTTTCATTCTATTTCTTTTACATTTTCATTTAAACAAGAAAATCTATACAGAAAAATTTGTCCAGCAGGAGACCAAATTGCATCCATGAAAGCTCAGGTAGACTCTCAGACTGCACACTTAAAATGAGTGCTCTACGAATTAAAGAAAAAAAAAAGGCAGAATACAAGGCTCAAGTCTCCTGTTTTAGTCATCATAAATTTTAATGATGCTGTTAGAAGCCCTAATAATTTTGGCTTCAAAGCCAGCTAAAAGACAATCAAGAACCTTTAATTTGGCAACATGCACTAGCAGAAATCATACTGATTCTGCACACCAGGACAATCTATTCAAAACTTTCTTCACAACAGCTGCTCAGCTGTAAATCAGATCACAGAATCATAGAATGATCTGGGACCCCAAGGATCATACAGTTCCAACCCCCCTGCTGCAGGAAGGGCCACCTCCTTTTGGTTATCTCCTCTACCTTACAAGCCTCTGTCCTGGTTTGGGGAAGGGGAAAACAGGAGAATCAGGTTAACGTATTACAGCACTTTTTTTTTGAGCACAATAAAGGATCTTATGCAAGCCTATGAAAGTTTGGAATAGATCATTACATATGACCTTAACAGAACCACTGTTAGAAGTAATTATCAGACTCACCCTGTCTCCACCACCTCAGATATAACAAATGTTTGGTTTAGCTTTTTGGTAGGGTTTTGTTGTTGTCATTTTTGTAACAAAACAGGGTCAGCAAGTTATTGGAATATTTCTTGCTCAGAATAGCTAATGGTTAATAGAAAAAATAAATCCTTATTTAGTTTATTCCTTTATTAATCATCAGTGCCAGCTAGCTGACTCACCATCTACGGCTGATCTCTTATGGAAGCAGAGTGGATGAAGAATACAGCAACTGTGGTCTCCCAATTCTCACTGAAAGATATTTACATCTATTTTTTTTTCCACTTAAGACCACAATTCTAGTACTGTGCAGTATTTTCTCAATTCCCTCCTTCTGACATGGAGATCAATTAATGCTGCAAGAACCTGATGAAAAGAATGAAATTAATTTTCTGATCATCTTCAGAAACAAGCATACTAGTTCCTATTGTGTCAAAATCTGTTAGAAGGCTAAACCCTCTTACTTAATCCATATACTTTTAGGGGGCTGGTTGGTTGTCAGTTGTTGGGTTTATTTTAAACCAGCTTGAGGCTATGTCAGAAGAGATCCTGTAGCTTCTCCTGAGAAAACGATGATTAACTATCCTAGCAACAACAGAAAAATCCCCACGCTTTTCACAGAAGAGAAATTAGGAAGATAGAAGATACAAAAAACCACCAGCTACAGAAAGGTCACAAGAACCACTACCTAAAGACCAAACTTCAAGGACAGTGGTCAGATGACAAGAAATGCAGTATTTTCACACCGGAGATGTTACTACTGTATCACACAGTTTGCTTCCTGCTTGGAGCAATGACTTCCCATTGTTCTTAGTTTGACCTCTGACTTCAGAACAGTACTGACTACACAATACAATACTCTATAATACCCTGCCTTAAGTCATGAAAAGTTTTCCTTAACCATCCTATAGGTTTCCAAAGTTCTCAAGCAAAACCTGAATTCATTTTAAAAGACCCTTTCTGACAATTGCAGACAAAAATAATTACACGCTGTAGGAGTGCACTCAGCATTTCCACTTCATGGGAAAACCGCAGTGTTTCTCAGTAATGACTTCTGCTTGTGTATGATACACAGCCAAGACATACAATACATGCTCACAAGTCCAATGCAGCAATTATTCATAAAATTTAAAAGAACTCAATATTTTATTTAATTAATTAAATATAAATGAAGTCACTTGATTAGGGAGCTCTTTCAAAATACTATCACTTTAAAAATGTTCTGCTTTTAAAAACAAGGTTGCATATAAATAAGTCTATTGCTATGACCCAAATATGCTCACTTACGTTCTTTCCAAGTTCTCCATTCCTGTACATTTTCACATGTTGTGCTTTTAAAAAAAAAATCAAACAAGAGCTCAGACACACAGAGGAAAGGCAGCTGTATTAAATCAGGTTTCTAAATTAATTTCCTCTTGAATTGGAAGGAAATTTTCCTGCAGGACTTCAAACATAGTCAATTACACGGCCAAATGATTATATTTACACTTCATGTCATTACCACAAAAATGAACATTGCTGCAATACTGCGTAAAACACCCTGTGCGTTGCTACAGCCACTGTCATTAAAACACAAGAAATCCCATCTCCAAACACACCTGACAGTAGCTATTACCAGATGCTGTAAAGTAAGCAACAAAATTCACCCTAATAACATTCTCTCACCATAGCTCACACAGCCCTATCATTTCTGGGTTACAACCTCCCACCATCCCTTTGTGTTAACTAAGGCCTCAATCCAGACAATCACATTGAATTTTTTTCCCCCCACAGTTCATGGACTTATTTTTTTCCCAATTCATGCAGAACCATCACACCATTAAGAAACCAAGGGTCATCATACCATACCATCACCACAGTGAGAGGGATCTGATTCCTGAACAGCACGCTCCCAAACTTAACACTAAATAAGACTTTCCTCTTCTGTTTTCTTCAAGGTTTTCTTTATTCAAGGTTGCCTTGAATATGCACTGCAGTCCTTTGTCCTAGTGCCCCCAAATTCCCAACACACCCACTCGTACTGTATCAAGAATGCCAGCTATGTTTAGCATTTTGGTTGGAGGTACTGAAGGAATTTAAGGTCAGCAAGTAGCCACAGGCAGTCAGATTTACTCAAAACAGTTAAATTAATCAATACAGGGGAAAGAAAATAGGAACCTCTTCACTAGAAAAAGTGAGGCATGACAGCTTCTTAAAATTGAGTACGATAATGACTAGAAGCATGAGAGGGATACTGGCTTGAACAGGAAAGTTCTGGAGCTGTTTGAGTATTGATCCCTTCTGGATAAACTGTGACAGAAGATGCAAAGTATTATGAAATTAAAACATAAAGAGAAGGTGTTCTACAGCAAGAGGCGAAACACGTAATAGAATAAACTGACCTAAGTATTAATGGAGAAATCTTGAGGAAGTCTCCAGTAAGTCAATGGGAATTTAACCACTAATTTCCCATAACCTAGATTGAAAAATAAAACACAAAACACTTTTCAAGCTGTCAGGAGTTCTTCTTCACACATGCCACCTCCAAGAGGTCTCAGAACCCATTAAGAGTACAAGTGAGAGTTACAGCTCTAGAAACAAAATCACCAACCAGTCACACCAAGGTTCACCACAGATGGACAAAGTGGGACCATCATAAAGTCAAAACTCTGTACCAGACCCTTCAAAACCTAAATGATGCCAGAAGTTGCTAGAAAGCACTATGAGAAGTGAGCACCTACAACCTCAGCCAAAGTCCACAGAAGCCAAGAGGAAGAATTGCCATAGTGTCCAGTTTACCCACCTAGGAAGCTGGCTGTGCTCAGAGCTACTGGAGGAGCATCAGTGGCTTCAAGGCTGCTTGTTAAAAATATGAATGCATGTATATGTGTATATACATATGTATAAATATGCATGTGGATGGACACAGGCACACTGTTTAGATGCCTGCAAGTCCACGCTTCATTTAAAAGAAAATTTCCCACAGTCAAAAGCAATAGCAATACCAAATTTCACTGTTAAGCACAGTACAAGATCAAAATATGCATAAACAAGAGCTGGAACTATCTTCAGCTTCATGCTGACAGAACTTAGATGGCGTACAGAGTCCTGGACCCAATAGGTTAAACTCTGGATAGGAACAGACAGTGCTCACCTCAGCTTAAGGATTCATTTCACATACATTCATCTGCAGAAAGTAAAAAGTCAAAGTTACTGTTCCACAGCCAGCAGAGCAAAATGCTTCATGTAAATGATACAGTTTTATATCTACTCTGATTTAAGCCAGCTGTGCCTTTCAGCTGCAGCTGGCCTTTGGACTGGCTCAGCCACCTCATCACAGTGACAGTGTCACAAGGATGCATCTTCTTTGAGGGGTTAATTTTCAGCAGGGCCCTCAGATTCATCAGCTTGTACAGGGGGCTACAAGGGTGCAAGGGAGGAGAAGGTGTGTTGTAACAGCTTGGAGGTGATGGACAGGCACCCTTCCTTTCACAGTTGCTGGAAACAGCCTTTAAAACATTGATTTTGGAGCAGTTAAAAGTAGTGTGAAACCGTGCCCATAACCTGTCATGACACCTTGAAACTTCACTGAAGGATGTCACATCCAGCACATGTGACAGGCCAGGAGCACTCCCAGCACTAACGACTCAGCTGACACATAAGCTCATCAGTGTGCTCAACTGCTGTCCTGCCACTTTGTGGTTTCAGTGTTGTTTAAAAATAGGAGGGTGAAAAAAACCACAACACACCCCAAAAATTTCACTGGGGTGATATCTTAAGCTTGCAGAAATCCACACAGGGGTTCATATAAATTTCAGATGGGAGCTTGATCTAGTTTCAGCAGAAATAGGTCCTCCTCTTCTTCTGAAGGTCCATGAGGACACAGTAGCTGACACAGCAACAGCCTGGCTCACTCCTTGCCTCTTGGGAAAGGTAAAGATGGGTGATCCCAACATGGAATTCCATTCTGGAATGGATTAATTCCAAAAGAATCTAGATACATCTGGCAAACGCCACCCACAGTAACAAGCAATTGTAGAGATATGTCTTTTGTCAGAAACAGGCCAGTACTCAGAAGCCCTGGGAGCTTCAAGCAGATGCATGAGGGAGACCACAACAAGCAGCAACAGGGTTTCACTTACAGAAACATCCCAAGAGGCCTTATACACTGGGTACCCATCAAAGAGGTGCCAGTGCTCCTACAAGACAAATAGTTTATTTAACAGTCAAAGTACTATTAGAAAAAAAAAAAAGATAAAGCTTGAGAAAGCACCAACACTACAGCTGAAAGGCAGCTTAAGTTTAGAAAATGTGTTAGAAAACAAGGAAGTGTTCTGCATCCTTTCCTTCCATGGGGAAAGGCACTTTCAGTCACAGTAATTTAAGCATGGTCTTAAATCAACAGAGAATGCTTTGGTGTGAGGGGAAAACCCTGTTCATAGCAGTAATTTGTAGACAAAACCTGTGCACGGTACAATCAGTATGGCTAGGATTCAGCACCTGTTTCTGTAACTATCACCAGGGGGCTTTTTAGTATTCCTTTTCAGTTACAATTACATTTGGCCAGGTCTTTAGCAAATCCTTAGAAAAATCACTGCAGTAGTCATTTTAAAACCCACACACACCTTCCATATAACATGCCTCCACAAATCAGGTTTTTAAACACGTATCTAAGAGAACGGTTTAAAATTCTCAGTGCATTCGTGCCAGTTGCCATCTGCCCCTCGATCTCCTGGGGTCGTTATTACTGATCATCTTTCCAATTAAGCCTGTTTCTGCCTGTACTTCTAACAAGCAGCTTGTGAACTCACCTAAGGAGTGCTAAGCAAATCAAATCGACATCTAGTTACCAAAAAAATATCCATAATTGGTACAGCACAGGCATTCTGTTCTGTGTTTAAACCTCAACACAGGATTATTAAAACCCCCAGTTGTCAATCAGCACGTATTCATAAGAGACAGGCTCATCCCTGCAACATCACCATTCCAAACCAGCAGAAAATGCATAACACTTTTAGAAGTTCACCATATTCAATGAATTAAACACTACTCCAGAAGACAAAGTCCCAATCAGGGACAGTGTACACTGCAGGGGACGCCTAGCAGCAGATTGCTACATTACAAACTACCACCTTCCGAGTCAGGTGTTGTCCAGGCACACGAAGATTGATGTTTAGCACAATCCTAATGTGTCTGGTAGTCAGCAAAAAGAGAGTTGCAAACCTAATGGTTTGGGCTAGCTGAGCCATGGAGAGAGCATGTTACTTGCCTGTGGCGCTGCATTAGCTGAGAACAGGGTCGTTCACCTCACATCTAACAAAGATTGGCCACAGCAGCTTCGAGATTGGCCACACAACCCAAAGAGGCACCTGCTGAGGGCTGACAGACCAAAACATAGCAGCAGCTTCTCTTCCCATTTCCATGTAAGAAACCAGTAGTAAGGAAGAGAACCGTTAAAAACCCACAAGCAGCTGACATCTTTTTCACAAGGCAGCTTTCAAAAATCCTGCAAAGCCCCAAAAATCCATAACCAGGATAATTCTGTGATTCCTGATAAGCAGGAAAGGAAGTGACTGTACTTTGTATAAGGCAAGCAAAAATTTCTATTATGAGGGTTTTAAAAAAACACACCCCAAGAGAGGAAATAAATATTACCCAAGTCATCTGGCACATTTCCCCTGTCTCAAGTGCAGACAGACACAAACCCTCCCAGGCCAGGGACAGCATTTCCTTGCCAGGGTCACATCCACACCCCACTTGGTAAAGAATATTTTAAAATAGTTTCAGTTCTGCCATGTAGGCTCTGATGGCTTGATTGTACTGCTTATGCTTCTCAAAAGAAGAGAGGCTATCAGGCAAAAAGAAAAAAAACCAAACCATCTCCTCACTAACATTGGAAGTGTTCAATGCTGATATTAAAATGGGCAATTAGACTTCTAAAGGGATACCATTTAAGTAAGATGACAGTCCTCTCTTCCTTCTAATTTGCGTGCTTTTTCAAAAGCCAGGTCACTGTGGTGGGTTGACCCTGGCTGGAGGCCAGGGGCCCACCAAAGATGCACTGTCACTCCCCTCCTCAGCTGGACAAGGGAGAGAAAATAAAATGGAAGACTCATAGGATGAGGTAAGGACATGGAGAGATCACTCACCAGTTGCCGTCATGGGCAAAACAGACTCACCTTGAAGAAATCAATCTAATTTCATAGAATCACTTAAGTTGGCAAAAACCTTTAAGATCATCAAGTCCAACCATAAACCTAACACTGCCAAGTCCACCACTAAGCACTTTTGGCCCTTCTCCAGACACACTCCAGCACCCTCTTGTAGTGAGGGGCCCAAAACTAAACACAGCCCTTGAGGTGTGGCCTCACTAGAGCTGAGTACAGGGGCAATCACTTCCCTAGTCCTGCTGGCCACATCATTTCTCATACAGGCTGTCAGCTCACTTGGCCACCTGGGCACACTGCTGATTCAGCCAGATGTCAAACAACACTCCCAAGTCCTTTTCCACTGAGCAGCTTTCCAGCCACTCTTCCCCAAGCCTGTATCACTGCTTGGGGTGGTTGTGACCCAAGTGCACAACCCAGCACTGAGCCTTGTTGAACCTCATACAGTTGTCCTCATCCCATCGATCCTGCCTATCCAGATCCTTCTATTAAAGTCTTCCTTCAAGCAGATAAACACTCCCACCCAGCTTGCTGTCACCTATAAACTGAGGGTACACTTGATCCCCTTGTACCAGATCATTGATAAAGATACTAAAGAGAACTGGCGCCAGTACTGACCCTGGGAAATGCTACTTGTGACCGGCTGCCAGCTGGATTTATGTCCATTCACCACAAGTCTCAGGGCCCAGCAATCCAGCCAGGCTTTTACCCAGATAAGAATGATTTATTACCAATCAAATCAGAGCAGGATAATGAGAAATAAATGTGAAATAAAACCAGATCTTAAAAACACATTCCCCTCACCCCTCCCTTCCTTCCAGGTTCAACTTAATTCCTGATTTTCTCTACCTCCTCCCTGCCAGCAATACAGGGGAACAGGGAATGAGGGCTGTGGTCAGTTCATCACTCTTCTCTCTGCTTGCAAAACATCTGCCCCTAGGTTTTATTGTTTGGGTTTTTTTCCCTGTTCTTAACTCTGTTACCCCAGAGGCACAACCACCATCACTGATGGGCTTGGCCGTAGCCAGTGGCAGGTCCATCTTGGAGCCAGCTGCAATTGGCTCTGTTGGATATGGGGAAGCTTCTGGCAGCTTCTCACAGAAGCCATCCCTGTAGTCCCCTCCATCAGAACACTGCCATGCAAACCCAATACAGTCAGTCACAGAGGCACATTAGGCTGAGGTGCCTCCAAGCCTCTCAAGTGGTTCAGGCAGTGGCCAGTGCCAGGCTTACATTCTCCTGCCTTTCCTGAACTCCAGGGCTATCAAAAAAATTATGAGCCAAACTGTGTTTGTACTACAGGTATCTAACTAAATACTTCAAAGCTTTAGAGTTTAACCTACGCATCACAGTGAAACAGAGGGCTTCTGCCTGTAGATGCCTGACACAGCACCCTGCCTTTCCCAACCACACACTACATTTTCTCTCCAGCCAAGAGAAAAAGTTTGGTTTTAAATGGTAACTGAAAGTCTTCTATTTAAAATAGTTCATTAACAAATTACAACTCAATTACAACTCTTGCTTTGAAATTGATGTCAGTTTTCTGTACTGCCTTTGCAAAATTACAACAAATGCAATTCCTTTAAAAATAACCATGGAAAACACTTCTTCCACTTTGTCTATCACAGAAACAAAGCCTTTTTAAAATTTTCCTACACAAAATCACAGCAGGAAATGAAGTCTAAGGAAATCATATACATGCACCTTTTTACTGCAGTCCTTCCCCATGCCATGTGGCTTGTTCACCCACGTACAGGCACAGCAGAGCCCTGCTCAGGGTAAAGCTGGCCCTCGAGTTTCATGCAAAAAGAAAAAAGTGATAGTGACTACTGAAGGTAGTGAAACATAAGAAGAGTGATTACAGTTGGAAAAGGGACAGATACTGTAGAGGTTTTAAACAAATGATTTCATTTCACCTGATAGCGCTGAAAGATCAAATTCTTCTTTTGCGCTTCAAAATCGTTTCTCAAGCCCCCATCTCTTCTCCAGAGATGCAGTTTAGGAAGGGTAACATTTCCTTTGTTCACACAGTAAAAAGCACACCCGGAATGCCAATAAACCTCAGGCTTCCTGTAGCTGAATCACCCTCTCAAGTATGGTAAAAGGTAAATACCTGAACCCATGCAGCTGTGTGAGGTGTATTCCTGTATTTAGCTACAACTTACCTAGTATATACAGGCACCTGTGTTTATTTCTTTCTAAATGTATCAATTGAACTGGCATCACTTACAACATTTCTTGAAATATTAAGCCAATGAAAAATCATAGCTGAGGCTAAACACCGAACAGCAGCTCGGGGAATGGAAGATTAAGGATTTTATTTTACTATTAACAGCAGGAGAGGTCTCATACAAATTGCTTAAGCTTACTGTAGGATGAGTTAGAAACCTACTAAAAACCAGAAGTAGAACCCATAGCTTCTTGTTATGTTAAAACAACCTGGAAAAGATAACCTGTAACATCCTTTACAAGTGTATTAATAACTCGTTCTGACACTGCTTAGAGACCCTCCATTTAGGTCTTGTGCACAAAACACAGAGTCAGAGTTTTTCCACCATTTCCAAACCAGAGAACCACAACAAGAAACCAAAAAACTAGTAAATGAGACCTGCTGAGAGCTACACAAAACCAGTCAACTATTGCTCACAAATAAGAATGTCTCAGTCAGAAGTGACTCAGACTAATCGTTCTTACTCCAAAGCTCCTGCATGACAAGATGGATCTTCAGGAACTCAGCCAAACCTGCCCACACCAGGCACACAAGATGAGTGAAGAGACTACTGTCACCTACTGCTGTAGTGCAGCTTGCTGCTTAGAATCACACATCTTCTGATATTCTTAACTCCTAATTTCCAGGAAGAGAGAGGCTTGCTGTAAGTCTGAAAAAGCATCTCTAGAGCCACCGACTAAAGATAATACAGAAATACATGTCATCATCAGTAAAGCTAATAATACAGAAATACATGTCATCATCAGTAAACCTAAGCTATACTGTTATTTTGTGCTCTCTTGGTTTCCTTCAGTTCAGATAAAGGTAAGGCACTTCAACACAAACAACAACAAAAAGCCATACAAAGATTTATTTGTTTAGGTGATAATTAAAGCAGAAATTTAGGCTAGATAATAAGACAAATCTATTCTATCCACTTAACCTTCCAAAGCATGGGTATTTATTACCTGCTTATTCATATATCAGAGCGAAGTGCAAAGCTGTGGGATTAATCTCAACTCCAACAAAATCCATAGGTCGACAACTGGTCCCAATCCAATAGCATTTTTTCTAAAGCAGCCCACATAGTTGCTCTGTTTGGTGGAACACAACTGTGAACAACAATAAACGCAGGACTGAACACTTTATAAACTGCAGGATAATGTGTGTATCTCAGTCCATGACTGGAACGTGTAAGGACCCATCGCTTCCCTAACAGAGCTGATCTTTTAACTACTACACCAGCTCACTAGTGATCAACATTGGAATCCACAGGAGCAATTTCCAGCACCAAGACATAATAATACAGTGTAGTTTTGATTCTCACCTATTTTACTATGCTGTGGTTAAATTGTGAGTAAACATGAAGCAAATTAAATCAATTTGATTTAGATCAAGAAATACTAAAAACAAGCTCAAGACCCCTCAACCATTAAGATGTGATGAAACAGATTTTTCCTTACAATTACAGATGATGCTCAGTGTCTTACAGGATTTAAACAGATCCGTACAGGACAATATCTACAACAACTAAGATTATCAAAATGCATCTCTTTATACAGGTTTCTCCAAAGCACTTAACACTGATACAGAATTCCACAACAGGAATTCCTTTCACAGTGAAGGGGACAGAGCTGAGCTCATGCAGAACACCTTCGCTCTCCCCAGAGATGCTGCTGCATACGCAACTGCGAGTACCAGCTGTCGGAATAGCTGTCAGAGGCAATGACTGATTCCAGCCTGATAACAGCTGCAACAGTCTTCCACAGCACAGAATTTTTATACTGCTGATGCTTAATTAGAGAAGTATTAGAAGCATTTAGTCTCCAAGTGCACTGATGTTTTGCAACACTTTCTTTTCTGACCGATTATTGCAGTATAGTACCTGTCTGATGTCTGCAAAACTCAAGGCCAAACTTGGGTCAAAGGCTCTTAAGCTGGCTGTGGCACAGAACTGCTACAATTTAAAATCAACAAGGGAATTGCACCATGTAATCAAAATGATAATTGCTGTATGTTTACTTTGCCCAAGGAAGACAAACAGGGCAAGTAAGAAAGGCTCTGTAACTACTCTGCGGTTGGAAGAGAAGCCTGGTTGTGTACAGGCAAGAGGCGGTTTCTCATGAGCATGAAACAAAGGTCAGCCTCCTCCTCCTCACACCTGATAGGAAGCACGAGACTAATATCTCTGACTATTCACACCTTCATCACAGGCATAAAATAATCAAGCCGATCAGGAACACAGATCAGAAACAGCAGCAATATATGGCAAGACACTAAGGATTTGAGAGTAGAAAGCTGTATTTTTACCTACTGTAAAGAGCTGAATGGTGGTGAATCCCCACTGCATTTCAATGTCTGTGTTCAGTTTGGGTAATTCCAGTTTGCAAGAGCCCTGACAGATCACCTCTCCCTCATCCCAAGAAATCTGTGATATTTCTGAAAACAATAAAAACCAAATGCACCCAAAATCTGGCACTGCTGTGTCCTGGGAAGCAACAGGACTATGCAACAGTTTCACTGATTCCCTCCTTTTACAAGAAATGCTTTAATTTCAGTTTCCTGAGCATTTCTGTTCAGTGGAGTTCCCGCTTGCCTGGTGGGCTCAGCATGCTCCAAGCCTCCCTTCACACAACCCCCTAATCCTCCTGTGCCCATTCTGGCACTCATTTAATAGGACAGGGAATTGACATAGGGAATTAACCCAGTGGAGGAGTATGATGAACCCAAACAATGTATTTAACTCCCAGGAACGGATAGGAGAAAGGCCCCAGAGCTGGCTGAAACAAAGGTGCAGGCTACATCACACATCATCTAGAAAAAAGGAGTAAGGATAGCTCCTTCCAGTAGTAATTCACTAGCTTTGCCTTAATACTAGTTTTCATTCAAAAACTCAAAGCCATTTAGCTAGGAGCTGCTTCTTTGTTCCATGAGAACTCCTCTCCCAGAAAACCTCCTGTACCCATATGCACTCATCCTCTCTGGGCACAGGGTGCCCAGAGAAGCTGTAGCTGCCCCCTCACTGGCAGTGTTCAAGGCCAGGTTGGATGGGGCTTTGGGCAACCTGGGCTAGTGAAGAGTAGCCCTGCCCGTGACAGGGGGCTGTAGTGAGATGACTGTTGAGTCCCTTCCAACCCAAACAATTTTGTGATGATTCTACAATAAATGCAGCAAAACTGACACCTGCAAAGACTTGGCTCTCTCCAGAGAACTGCCAACTACCTCACCCAGCCAGAGCTACTGGGGCAAGGTGAGAACTGGGAGAAGTAAAAATAAAAAAAACATTCATTGAAGTGGCATTACCCTCCTCCCACCCAGAACTGGTGCCTGGATTTGCCACTCCTGCAGCAGGATGTTAAGTAGCTACTGGAGTGCCAACACCCAAAAAAGCACTGCACAGAATTACCCAGTCCAATACCTGAACATGATTAGGTGTGAGGACTGCATTTGGCTTAACTACAGATGACTAGTAAAGCTAACTTTGAAACTTCCAAGAGCACAGCACCTTAGGAATACAGCTACACTGCTCAGAGAACTGTTGGGAATCAATACCAGTTTACATTTGCCCATGAAAAACCCAGTTTACCCATCCATCATGTAGTGCAGATGCTTTTTTATTTCCCCCATCTGTATGCTGATGTAGGGGTAAGGCTCAGTGACCTGGCTCTGGAAATCTGTAAATTTCCATTTTGCTTTTTAGATACAGTTTTTAATTATCAGGAGAGAGAAAAAAAAATCCTCTACTTTGAAAAAATGCAGAACATTTTTATTCCCATTACCAAGCCAAAAACAACACCAGATGGAAACTGATTTAAAATTCTTACATGCTTAGCTCTCTTTCTGCAAGGAGGTTACTACAAACAGCCAGCCAGCCCTAGGAAAAATAAATAATTTTAAAAAATAAAAATGGGTTGAATATCAAGTGATTTACATTATACAAGTTGACTGGAAACAGATGAAACTGATTAAATCACAGTGACTACTTTAAAAATAAAAAGTCTTAGTAGTTACTTTCAAAACAATGGAAAGTGGTGAAAATACCACTGGGTCCCACCAGGTAAGACATGCACAATACGTGTTCCTAAGGACAGCAGGGGAAACCTGCAGCAACTTTACTCCTTATCAGGTCAAACTGACTCACTGCAAGTTATTTCTAGAGGCCAAAGCCACCCAAAATCCAGCTCGCTGCCACTCAATGAGTTGAGTGAGACAGCCAGACCCAGGGGGAATCGAGCGGTTCCCAGAAGAGCAGCACATCTCCAGACAAGACACCTTGGTGCTTCCAGAATTCCAAGCTGCAGCTGGCTTTAAACTGGCGCTCTGTGTGTCACTGGGTTGCATTTCCCACTGTAATTACAGTAACAGTTCTGTAGATGACTCACTCCATGAAATCTTATGCGTTCTGCAGCTCTCAGAATTCAAAGCAGCCTTTTGTTTGTTTGGGGGGTTTGTTTGTTTACCACGGCCAGTCTCAACAACAAAGTGATGTTAAAAATCAGTAGTGGGAGACTTTTCCAATACTGAGAAATATTAGAGCGAATACAGCACTTTTTCTATAGTGCAAATACAGCACTTTTGGAGCAGTTTTATTCAGAATGCGTGCAGTAGCCCTCACTGATTAGTTACTAAAGAGACCTGAACAAAAGCATGTCTTTTTAAGAAAATGTGAGCTGTGAAAGTGCTATGTTTACACTATTTGCAGAGCATTCTTTATTTAGATTTCTATGGTAACCAGTAAGTAAAAGGACCACAGTTCATATTTTGAATGTTTTCATTCCCTGTGGTCTGAAGCAGCAGAATCACTGCAACTCCTTAAGTAAGAAGGAATGATAAGTCAAGTAATATGCTTGTTTAAATAAGCCAAATCTTTACTGATTAGCTTAGGATGGAGCTCCCCTCGGACAAAGCAGCAATACATTTATTTAAGTTACTCTATTTAATGTGACTTAGTACCAGAATCAGTCTGGTATGCATCAGACAGCAAGCAAAGCTTTACCAAAATTGCCTTTCTGCTGTTATGTCACCTTACTTTTCAAAATACAAGTGGTGCAGAGGAAACGACTTTTGTTCTCCCTCTGACCTGTAAGGAATCAGGAACTAAGTATGTTGTGCAAATCAGTGCCTGCTGCAGGGGTATGGTACTGTTACTGTAGGAGGAAGCCCTGTTCATTATTAAACCACAATTAATTGCAAAAGAGCACCAGAAAGCATCCTGCAGTACACAGTCACCCTACACTTCTAGAACAGCCTATAGCCAGGCCCGTCCCACCGCAAGGTCTACTTGCCATGAACAGTACAGGGCCAGTGAGAGCAGTGCCAGCTCCCTCGTGCACACTGCCTATGCAGAACATGGCTTTTCCCCATCAATTCCTCCTACATGCATGCCTCTGGAGTAATTCTGGGATAACAAAACATCATGGAGAACAATATAATTGCTCTGTTTGGCAATTAAATAATCAGAGCTCAAAGAAAGTGGAATATTTCTCTTTTTTTAAGGGAGAACTACAAAGCAGAACAAGAATCTACTACTCTCATGATGTACAAAATCTGTCCATTTTAACATCAGAAATATATGTAATCTCAGGAACTTGTTCTCCTCCTTTTTCTAGTCTTCATTTCTAAAGAGGACAACAGCCCCAACCCTCAGTCAGTCTTTAGCCACAAATACCCACAAATAATTTCCAAAACTCAGAGAGAAATTAATCCACTGCCAACAGCAACTGATTTCTATGGAATATTCCCTCTCCCATATCCCACGTATGGCTACTCCTCTCTCACCATTTTGGCAGAGGTGGCACCACACACCTACCCTCTGGGAGCTCATAAAGAAGGCAGGAAGTTCTTCCCAGCAGGCAAATTTATGCCCAGTCCATTGAGTTAAGTTTCTGGGAATCATGATTCCTCCCCAGGCAAAGACTATTTTTATCAAGGAGAGAGGAAATCCTCCCCCCTGTCTGCTGTGAGTTTTAGCATACATCCACAATTCCCAAGTGAAACTGCACAGGACTGTGAGAACTTCTGCACTCCATCAAGACTACCGGGAGTTGAGTAGCAAGACAGCCCAAAAATACCTAAAAGAAAGCAAACAGTGAATGCATTATAGCAAGAGCCCGCTGTTGCCACGTTCCCCTTCCCACTGCCCAGAATCTGGAGGCAGCAGCAGAATGCCAAGGCAATGGTGCTGTGCCTGGAGTCACAGCTGAGGACCACCTGGTCTCAAAAGTCGACTTTTGCTCTGTCTATTTACCAGAGGACACGGCTCATACCACAAAAGCTTGACTAGCACAGGGTCTGCCTGGATTCAGCAGCGCTCAAGACGGGACAGGCAGGACTCCACCAGCAGCCCCACAGCACAGAACCTCATTGATGCCTGCAGACCGCAGGGAAGATGGCAGAGGCACTCCACATTCAACTACCCAAAATACCCTTGAGCAACATGAGCCAGGAGCTCTGTGCAGCTCAGACAACGAGCAGAGCTCAGTAAAACAGTGGGGAAGGTATACTTTACTACTACGGCCCTGTGAATGGGCACCATTTTGCCTGGTTCCTCTGGGGGCCTGTAAGCATCAGCCACCCTGCTCCCTCCCACCGAACCCCCTCCCTCCAAACAGCGGTGCCTGAGCACTGACAAAGCTATCCTGTTTTAATGCACCACTTTATGGCACGAGCATGAAATGGCAATGCTAGGCAGCAGTCCAAAAAAAATAAAGAAAACAGAAATCCTGTGAAACAGAAAGCACTTGCAAAGCAGCATGTTTCAGTGGGACGTGGAAGCAGTGAATGAGCACTCAGTTTTGCTAAAACGCTTACTTCAGGCTAGTAAAGCATAACATTACACAGTACAATAAATCTGAAATATAGAAGCTTGTTGGATACAGCAAAACCAGAATATGTTTTCTACCCGTGACTTATATTCCTCCCTTGATGTCATAAATCCAATTAATTTCAACATCACCGAAGGAAAACAGAGTACCTCAACTTCCCCACCCCCCCATCAATCCAATGCAACTAATCTGCCTAAACTGGGGAAAGCACCAACAGCCACCATGAGACATGTCAGCCAAAGGCATGCTCCTTGCAAACAAAACTGCAGCATGTTCACCTCTGCACCCCCAAACCAAGCCTCAGCAAATCTCCCCTCTGAAATTTCCTAGTGTGAGCTTTGCTGAAATAACTATTCTATATTCTGAAAAAAAAAAAAGCACATTGCAACACATTCAAATATTTCTTCTTTCTGCCCTTGGACATGTTAAGTCACATCTGAAAGAACCACAACCACCCACTGTTCAGGTGGTATGCTTTACTGCATTATCATCACTCTGAGGCATCCCCCTGCACTCAAATGACTTCTCTGCTTGGCTGTGCTAGCTTAAAAACACACTTAGCGTGCACAGACCATGCTGCAGGCTGACTAAGGTTTTGAAGCAGTATCAGACTCCAGTCCACAAGCATTTTTATATATGCTTTGACAAACATCTGTAGGGAGGGATAGACATTATATCCAGCTGAGTCGTTCTTGCACTTGGGACAGTGATTCCCAGCCTGTCGTGCTGAACTTGGCTTACAGCATCCTCAAGAAAACATGTTATGAAGGGCACATCTATTCATCCCATAACTGATGATTAGACCCAAACTGGCCCTTCTGGAGCAGGACTAGCAGAGAGAGTGACAGAGAGGGGCATCCAGAAGCTTTAAAATGATATACCATATAATATATAAACCATATTTTGAGCCAAAACACACAAGAATGTAGTTCCTTCTAGACAGACAATATCCTGCTTCAGCAAGAGTCCTAAGGAGACCACCAAGAGGGGCAGTTTGGAGAACTACTGCACAGTGCCCCACACCTTTGGTTTTTTTGTTATGAACAGCAAGACTCCGTTTTGTGAAAGCCCAGACTGACTTACATCACAGGAATGACAGGAATCCTCCAGAGCATTAGCACCCTTCCTAGGAACAGATAAAGCAAATCACCCTCTTCATGCACCTACCTAAAATAGCACACTCCAGCTATGCTGGACCTGCCTAAGCAGCTACTGAAGTCAACACTGCCTAGCTCCAGTCAAGTAGAGCAGCCTTAACCAAGCAGTAGATGGCTGCTGGGTCTTGCAGAATTACATCAGCATAAAGGTCACCATCAGTGACAGTGACAGCCAGAACAGGATCTCCCTGCTCTCAGCCAGCCATCAGTGACAGTGACAGCCAGAACAGGATCTCCCTGCTCTCAGCCAGTGCTCCAGTCTTCATGAGTACAGTTCCCTTTGTTAACTGGAAGATGTGCATGTCAGCGAAGTGTCATACACATACAGGGCAGAAAAAAACCCAACTTCATTTATTCCATATGCTCATAACTTTCTGTAGCACAAAATACTGCAGTGTGATACTCACTCCTATGCAAGGGCACTTGCTTTTGAACACAAGAGGTGATGGGGGAGAAAAAAAAAGGGGGAGGGGAAGGGAACAAAACACACCACAACATCAAAACAACAACAACCACCCTAAACCACCCCACAAACCTAAGATACATCCTTTCCACACATTACAGCACAGAAACCAAGATCTCATAAGAGGAAGTAACTGCTCATGCATAATCAAAATGCTGTCATCCTGGCCACCTTGAGAAGTTCTGTCGTGCCGGCAGGTAGCACTGCAATCCACAGGGGCTGCTACTCAAAGAAACCACAGCCAGCTGCAGCACAAAATGCTCAGAAGAACAAGGCAGCAGGACTCCAGACAGTCCTTTTAGAAATATTTAGATCAAAAACTAAGTCCTTTAAAACAATTCATTTCCTTTTTGCCCATTTGCAGCGTATTTTGGCTAGCTTTTTCATTTCTTTTGACTGAACTGATGTTCCCGCTGTTTATCCAAGTAACCCAACAACTTGATACCTGAAGTGCTCACTACTCCTAACACGGAGTTAATGTCATTGATGAAAAATCCCTGTATAGTTCCAATGGCTCCACACCACAGGTCCAAAAAGCCCCTGGAAAAATACCTGTAACTTCCATCTACAATGAAAGGAAAGCACGTGTATGCACAGTTCAGCTGACCCAAATAACAAGTGACAGGCTTCTGTAAGTGAAAAGTAATGCCAGGTTTAACTGCAGAAAACCTAGGCTAGGACTGAAAAAAAAACCCTAAAAACACCCCCTAAAAACCCACACAAACACAGCTATTATAAGGAACACCATCACAATGTTTTGCTACATTGTTCTCCATGAACAGTTTGCATTTTGTGGTTGTACATAACCACTCACAACAATCTCATGATGCAAGTAGAACTGAAGACCTGAACAGCTGCTCTGGGCTTAGGCTGGCTTTAAAAACAGCCAACCAACCACAAACAGTTGCAGTGTGAAGGTACCATAGTTATCTATTAGCATTACAGAAGTTTAGATTTGTCTACAATTTGGGGTATCTTTAAAGCATTACTATTGTGCTCCTGTGAACTATCTGAGCTCCCACCCCAGCATACAGAAACACACACCCATTGCTAGGGAAGTGCAGCAACAAGTCAAAGATCAGTCGCTTTGCCTGATTCTCTGCAGGGAACCAAACTGAGCTGTGAGGATGCTCAGCAGCATCCCACAAGCCACATACCTGAGCTGCCAAACCTCTTCAAGGCACAAGGGGGAACAGGGAGCCTTCCTTGCTTCTCAGCACCAACCTGAACAGTCAGGAACTATTTTCTATTGTCAGATAGCAGCTGGCTTTTGAAAAGTTAAAAGAATCTGACAGCTAATCAAGGAAATTCCCCAGGGAACTGAATGCTTACTTTCTCCAGAAATCATTAAACACATCCAGTTGCTTCTAATACAAAAGTCTGATTATGCAGCAACCCATACCACTAATGGTGTAGTCCAACACTTGAAGCTTGCCTACAAAGGCATCATCAGCAAAACTGCCAGCTTATGCTGGTTTATACTGCTGTTGAACACTACCTTAACAGTTATTGCAGTAGTATTTTTCTTTATATTAAAAACTGCAGAACACAGAAATATGTCAAAAGATACCCTTTGAAAAGTTATGTTGGGTACTTTCTTCTTGACACAGCTTTCAAACAACAGATCACTGGCAAAAGAGAAGATCTGGGAATACCACAGGGGTGTGTTCTCCAAATATTTTGCTTGCAGGGTTACCACAAAAAATGCTGAAGGCCTCAAAAAAAAAAAAACCAACCCTGCTTGGATCTAGCCAGAAACCCTACCACACAAGCACAGTCCTTCCACTGGGAAAGCAGCCTTTGGGGTGGTTTCGTTTATGTGCCAATTAGGCTGTTGAAAGCTTCAAAGGTACCCCACCTACAAGGGAGCGCATTCCTCAGTGTGCAACAACAAAAGTCCTCTTTTACACTGAAGATCTCTAAAACTAACAGAGAACAGACTGTTTCCTAGCGTCTTTCATACAACCCTGTGCTGCTGCAATTCAAACACACTTCTCAAAGTATTTAACTTCCTCCTCATCTTATCCCCTTGAACTTGATTCATGTATCAGCACTGCTTTCCCTGCAGAAACCCAATGCCAATTTATAACCAAAAAGGCTTAAAGACCTTCAGCTACAGTGCTATAACATAACATTATAGTCCAAGTGTTGCTGTTTACAAGTATTATAACTTTATTCACATTACAGAGTGAACATGCAAAGGACAGAATGCAGAACCAGGTGCCTGTTGGCACAAGGGTAAGTTGAGTTTTAATGTGTAAAGGCTTTTCTTTTAAATATAGCCTTGCAAGCATAAAAACAAGAGTAATATATTACATCAACTGAGGCACAGGAGCACATGAGAAACATCAGGGATGCTGATTCTGAAGCACAGAGATCCACCTTGAGAGGGCACCAGCCCTAACTGCCGAGGCTGCATGGTGCTGCCCAAGATCAATGGCATTGCTCCTGGCCCTGAACTACACTGACGAGACCAGCCCAGATCTCCTCTGCAGCCACAGCACATTTACATGCGATGCAGACACTCCTCCTGTGATAACCCAGTGCAGGGGGACCATTCAGCACAAGAAAAATTCCAACACTTGGCTGAACAAGGCAGAGCAGCCAAGTAGCATGTGCAATCCTATCTGAAATGTTCTGCTGGGGCAGGGAGGGGGTACCAGTTAGGCAAAATGAAGCTTAAAATTCCTCATTCTTATTTCAGTATACCAACTTTATGAAACAAAACATATCCTTCAGCAAGGTAAAGGATGAAGACCATAAAAGCAGCATCACCTGCCCAGTATCGCTGCCCATGAATGGAAACTCTAGGTTAGAGCCTGACTCCACTGAAGTCAGCTAGAATTCAGAAGAGCAGAGACAGGGTTTCACCAGCTCAGGTGTCCTAATCTAGTTCTCTATTTTACTACATTGCACTGCTCTTCAAGTCTAGTATTTGAGACCCCACCTGGAATATTGTGTCCAGTTCTGGGCCCCTCAGCTCAAGAAGGACACAGAACTCCTGGAAAGAGTCCAGCACAGGGCCACCAAGATAATTAAGGGAGTGAAACACTTTCCTTATGAGGGAAGGCTGATGGAGCTGGGCCTCTCTCCACCTGGAGAAGAGACTGAGGGGTGACCTTATTAATGTTTGTAACTATGTAAAGGATGAGAGTCAGGAGGATGGAGCCTGGCTTTTCTCAGTGATGGCCAGCCAACGGGACAAGGGGCAGTGGGTGCAAACTGGAGCATGGGAAGTTCTATGTGAATATAAGGAGGAAATTTTTCACTGTGAGGGTGACAGAGCACTGGAACAGACTGCCCAGAAAGGTTGTGGAGTCTCCTTCTCTGGAGACATTCAAAACTCACCTGGATGGGTTCCTATGTAATTTAGTCTGGGTGATCCTGCTCTGGCAGGGGACTTGGACTAGATGATCTTTTGAGGACTCTTCCAACTCCTAACGGTCTGTAATTCTGTGATTAAGTCAATACTTGCCAGAGCACTACTTAAAAAACAAACAAACCCCACAAAACAAAGCAAACAAGCTCCCCTATAAAACTGTGCTCTGAAACCCTGGTCTCAGGAGAAGATACTGGCCTGCAGGACTCCAACTTTTTTTCTCATTTAGCATATAATAATGAAACAGAAAATTAAAGAGATCTTTTTTTTCAAGGCATCCTATTTCTTCACTGCAACCTGGCACTAAATGCCAAATGCACTGCACCAAGTTTTTCAAGCACTGTAAAGGAAAGAAACAACTATACTATTCAAAATGAATACCATGTGGGCATGTCTGCACCCACGATGTATTGGGAGGATCACAAATACAAGTCAGGATGAATTTGATGAAAGACATCAAGTTTTCAATGCTTCTAAAGTAATTGAAATTTCTGGGGGAAACAAAACAAATCAAACAACAACAAAACAAACCAATCAAAAAAAGCCACACCAAAAACCTACTTAAAGCAACTGCAATCTTGGACAACAGGTACTATCAGCACATTATACAGAAACCAATTAATTAAGAGCTGGGAAATGGTTGACCTACATATATAGAATTATTGACTAATACTCAATCACCATTTGCTCTTGGCAGCTGGGTTTGCATTAGGAACAGCGAGGCAGCATTCGCACACTGATTGATAAATCTTCCCAAAGAAGCCATTAGCGGGTCTGATCTTCCAGTTGCTCCTCAAGTTAAGTCATGTTTACAGAGAATTTGCCTTTATTTGGGATGGTTTTTTTTGTGGTTGGGTTCTTTCCTCTCTCTTTCTCTGTATTTAGACAAGTGTGCATTGCGATCTCAATAGGTGGAAGCACAGGCAGGCAGAGAGCACCTTTTGTAGAAAAACGACAGAAATCTGAAGCTCTGACTATTGTAACGTGAACATCATGTGAACATGATGAATTGTACATTTTTATTTACTTACTACTGTTAGAATGCTTCCTTGCTTTCATATTCTGGCTAAGATCAGAAGTGGAAATGACAGAAGAAAGGGTGGTTTTTTCACACCATTAATTTTAAGCCAGAACAGAAGCAGGAAGTACTGGAAGTTTCACAGGAAAGCCGGTCAATTCCGTTCTACTGCTGGAAGCTCCCCGACATTTCTTTGAACACTTGAATGCAGAACAGATAGGAATCTCTAAAAGTTAAGGTTCATGTGCAGTCAAACCACAGCCATACGTGAACGGGTGCTGCTATCAACCTGAACTATCATTACATCAAGTTCACTACACACACGTATTCTGCTGTGATGTTTTATTTCATCAAGCAACAAAGCCTTGGGGTCTTGGGGACAGGGGCTACACATTTTTGAGTTTAAAAAAAAAAAAGCAAGCCATTGCAGATCATTAAAAATAAATATGGAATTGCCACCCCAGTGCTCATGAAGAGTTTGACTATCACACAGAAATACTCAGGAAGCTGTATTTCAAAGCAGATGGTTTTCAATTACATAGTGATACTGAAACCATAACAATCAATTTTGGATAGGGGTGATGGAAATCAGCTGGGAAGCAGAGCTGAGCCCCCTCCTAGGGCAGTTCTGAGCACCCAATGCACCTGCATCTCACCAGATGTAGGATCCCCTCTCCACAAGTTTTAACTACTCTAAGTTTTTATGCAGGGGAATCAAACACACACTTTCATCATTGCTGCTCCATGTTAATTCCCAACAGTGGTTTTTTAAAAGTAGATAGGATATGCATCTGTATATAAAAGGTGGGCTAAAAAAAAATGAAAGGAAATAAGAGTTCTCCTGTCTGAGTCATGAGAGTTGGTGTGTTTCTTGGCACAAATCTAAATAAGGAGTGGAAAGGAACAAGGCTGGAAGATGAGGCTGGAACACAGCCAAGTTTTTGATGCTTCTAAAGCAACTAACACTGGCCAAGGAAGAAAACATTTTGGATCATTCTGGCCAAAATATTCTCCCAAACTTCTCTCATCAGCATGCAAAGTAACCCTGGCCAACCCCAACATGCACACCAGTGTCTGAGCCGCCCTGGCATTCAGTAGTTCCTGAGGCATGCTGAACGAGGCATGCTTTGTGCTGCCTACCCTGCCAAGGGAGGAGGAAAAGGAGGACTGCCACATGTACCTCCCCAGGCAGCAGGGGCTGGCCAGGATCAGCAGGTGATGGGCAGGTGGCAGGATGCACATGTATCAAACCCTGGTTAGGAGACCAATGGCAAGGGTAAAAATAGAGGCTCAGTGTGCAAAATAGCAAAGACAAGCAGCAGCCTGGCTCCATGTCCTTGTGCTATAAAGTATTTCATAGTCCAACAAACTGAAAAGAGCTGCAGGAGGGAGAGATGAATGGTAGGAACACCAGTAGACAACTTCTGATGTAAAGCAGAATCTGACAGGACCATGAGCAGTCTGCAGAGAAATAAATGACACAGATGGACAAGAAATATAATACTGAATTCCAGTGGCGTTAACAAGTGCACACTGAATTCAAGCTTTTCTGCTAGTTATAAAAATCTCACGATTTTTAATTAAGCCATTAATTAAAGGCTCTAGAAAGGGACATGGAACAGCTCAGCAAAAGTCTCTGCTCAAGATACAGCCATGCTTTAAAAAGCCATGAAAAACAGAACCACTAACCCCATAGCCTTGCATGAACAGAACTGAGACAAAGTGTAACTTGCGTCTATCAAACGCCTTCTAGAAGACACCAGCGCTGACTCCCCTCTAACAACGCCCAGAGACACTGCTAACCGGGCCAGGGTTACACCTGCTTCGGAAAGAGGTAACGTGTCTGTCTCTGGGAGTGGAAATCCCCTTCCAACAGGCTGTCTTCCTGAACAATCCCATCTGCTGAAAATACATCCAAATACGATAAGACAGAAAAAGCTTTGGAAAAAGGAAGTCTGGCAGTTCCTGTTTGCATATTCAAGAAGGTGTATGGGTATAAATACAAACTAAAACAAATTCCTGCAAGAGGACTATGGAAGTCAAGTGTAGCATGTTTTATGTGAGGACCGAGGCCAGGAACAGTTGTCTCATTTTGCAGTTTGTTGCTGAAATTCATTTGTTGAAAACCTTGAAGTTGTGGGTCTACCCCTAGCCATGACAGACCATGATCAAACAACAGCGGGAGAGTGGGAGAGATTACCCTGTTAAAACCAGAGATGCCCCTTCTTTTTCTACTGGAAACATACAACACTGTCACCTTGTATACAAGACACTGGAAAGTGGGATGCAGGATCTGAACCATCCCGACAGTCGCCACAGTCTCAGACAACACGTAGCACACTGTCCATCTGGCACACTCCACAAGGGGCCTGGGGCTGGTACCAGACAAAAAGAACCCTGCAGAGCAGCAGTATCTGCTGAAACTGGACTGGGCTTTAAACTCAAAGAGGGTACATACAGATTGGACATAATGAAGTTTTGAGACATGCTGGAACAGGTTGCCCAGAGCAGCTGTGGATGCTTCGTCTTTGGAAGCGTTCAGGGTCTGGATGGATGGAGCTTCACACAACCTGATCTAGTGAAAGATGTCCCTGCCCACAGCAGGGGCGGGGGGGGCGTGCTGGACTTCATGATCTTTAATGGTCCCTTCCAATCCAATCCAATCCAATCCATACTATGATTCCATGATTATACCTGCCCTATCATCTTACCTCTGCCTTTCCTGGCTATCACCCCACACAAAACCAACCTGTTGGGAAAACAAGGAAGCATCAACTGCACACTGCCAAGAGCCAAAAAGATACAAGAATCAGAAAGATCAAGATACAGACCACCATGGGGCCAGCACAATGAAGCCTTAGATCCTCACACAAGTGGCAATGACAGCCCCATGTAACAGTACACAAGGGCCTCTCAGAAAAAAACAGCTTTTGCAGAGCCAGCCACAGCTCAGGAAGGGAGAGAAGCCCTCCTTTAAATGCTCTTGGATCTCAGGCCCACCTCTTACACAGCTCTAGAATAGTAACTTTGATGATACTTTGGTGCATTTTCCATCTGGAGATTTATCACACCCTTTTGCAAGGCACCTAACCCAGTCACAGAGCTCTCCTCCTCTCCTCACCCCACACATAACAGACACAACAGGGCCCTCTACATAAATTGCTCAAAGTTTAAATTGTTTCAGAAACTGCATGCTCAGCATCTGGGAACATACACGTTCCCTAATGATTTTCTCAGTACTGCATGTGCTGCTGAAGACTTTTCAACCCCTTCGCCTCAGGAAGCATATATTTAGAGTCATGTGTGGGCAAAGATCTATTTTCTCAGAGAACTAATATCCTGCCTTGAAGCTTAGATAAATCGATAGCCCTTAGATTAGAGCATCTTGCTGCCCTCAAGACAAGCCCAGAATAATTTCTCCCCACCTGATGAAAAATAACACTTTTATACCTTTTTCTGCCATTTTGTAAGCCAGGCAAACACAATTAATTTCTTTGTGTTCAGTTAATTAAGTGGTCTTTGCAGACCATCAAGATTTGTCATGTCATCAGCCTTTCTGTACTAGGAGAACAACCAATATTGTTTCCCAAGTCAGTGCTTTTCCAGGACATCAGCTCCTCCAGCGGGTAACCTCTTCCCGCTCATCCAAATCCTATTTTCTTCACAGGGTCCTTTTTAAAGCCTCTTTGGCCTACAGCACAGGCTCAGGAAACATAACCCATTCTAGTCTGTCAGGGGCCATTCACTTTCTCTCCCAACTGAAGAGCCAGCCATCATCTATACCCAAACAGAAGACAAGGTTCTCTTGCTCTCCTGATATCAATATAATTGAGATTATGTCCATAAATGTGATCAAAGCTACTCTACACTTGGGAAGAACCTCCATGGTTACCCTTTCAAATTAAATTTCAATTCTTCCCAGCCAGTTTGTCCTTATTTTCAGGATGTCATTCAGGTTCTATGGATTTCTACACAGCCTGAGACAAAGAACGGGCACTTGCAAACACATGACAGGAAAGCACAATGTACATTCTGAGCACAAAACCTATGCTTCAGCTGTAATAAGAAGATGCTTCTGCAAGAAGCAGGGCAATGCAAAACTGAGGACAACACTGATGGTACTTGACTTCTATCGCAAATAGTACATGACCACATTCAACATTTCACAGTGGACAGCATCCTAGAAGGAAGGGGCAGGGTAGGAAAATCAGAGGGAAAAACAAAAAGAAAGCTCTGAAAATAAGAACATATGAACTTGTCTGAAATCCCACCCACTGTAATTACTCTCTCCATTACAATGGGGTGAAAGTCCTCTTTATGCAGCAACTCTGCAGCAGTGGCGCTTGCAGAGAGGAGAGGGACCTGGGCTCGCTTGCTCCCTGAGATCTCAGCCTCTCTGAGGAAAGCCCAGCCATGGTGTGGCTGTCTGCTGCAGACACTAGGAGCCAGTGCTCCCCTTCAGACATGAGCCATGTTGTACAGGGAGGGCTCAGTCAGAGAAAGTTCACAGGCAGAGACTGCGTCAGGGTATGTATATAATTGTATACTAGCTCCATGTATACAACTGTATACTAACTCAGTAAGTTAAACCCTTTATTTTTCCCACTCTGCCTTCTAACACGCTTTGCTCACTGAAAAGATAACTAAAATCTTGAGGAGTTGTTTCATTTATTAACCTCTGCTGACACACTGCAATCATAATTGGGTAGCCCAACCGCTCAGATTATTCCAGTGATTCGACTGCACTGCAATACAAATAAAGATATCTCCATAAAGTGGGCTGCAAAGTACTAAAAAATAAGACTTAATTAAGTTATACATTTGTGCATCATTGCCCTCTCTATTAGAGTCTGGAAATTGAAGGCAACATGCTATTATACATCATGTGCTATTATTCACATAAGTGCCTAAATTACAGAGTTTGGGAGATACTAGTTATGTGCTTATTAAAAAGCCATTTAATTCATCATATAATACACAGACTTCTTTTGAGATTGAAACAGGAAACATGAAAGCAGCATCTGAATAGCAAGTCTCAATCAGAAATTATTTCTGCTGCCATAACAACAGTTTCTCCCTCGAGATTTTGGTTTCCCTTCTCACGCTGAGCCACAGCAGGGACTGCAGGAGAGTTTCTGAAGTCGGATTCATGCCCTTCACATTCACCTTCTTTTAAGGAAGAAAAAAAAAAAAAAACAAAAGTGTGGAGTACAAACTGTGGGAAGAGTTCATCACAACTCCTCAGAAAGCTGTACAAAATAGCTGATATAAACCAAATAAGAACAAAGCTAGAGGACCTGGATAAATCAGGTTTAGTCTGAATATTTAGACCAGAAGCTCTTGAGGGGCACAGAGGAGATAAACATCTGCACTGGATAGGACAGCAATACAGCACTGGTTATTTCAGAAGCAGAGGACATCCTTGAACATGCAAAAAAGGTTAGATGTGGGAATACAGTAGTTTGTCTTTGCAGTGGATACAATAGAAGTCTCAGCCCAGCTTGCAAAGACACAAGCGAAGACACTGAGTAGTTGTCAATCATGTGGCCCTTAATGAAGCCCTGTTGGTGTTTCACACTGAGCTATCCCTTTTTGTTTTTCTTCCTTATCCTTTTCACCTTGTGCCTAATTGATTACAAGCTTGGCTAGCACCGGAATTTGTTCAGCTTCACGGTACACCAGCTAGGAGGGGAGCACCAAGGAGGGGCTTGAGCAGCACCTGCAGCCATGCGGAGCAGTGGGCCCCTGGCCAGGGCGGCAGCAGCATCCCATCTGCCCCATCTCTGGCAGCAGAGCGTACCCAGGGACTGATGCCAGAGCCCAAAGGGCACCTCGGGGCAGCTGACCTCTGGCCTTGTGCAATCAGCCACTTTTCAATAAAACTCTTCCCACACTATGAATGCTAACTCCCAAAATCCAAACTCAGGGGTTTATCAGCTTAGCTTTTAAGAATCCATTTAAAGTCAGAAACAACTTTCTAAGCACTCCCTCCCTTCTCAAATTTCACAAAAGCATCAGCAAGACATAAGAAAACTTCCTCTCAGAATGTAAAGTATTTTTAAATGTAAATACATTTTCAGAACAGGCTAAAATATTTTTTTAAAATTCCTGGACTGTGGTTTATTTCATGGGAAGGGATGCACGTGCCTGTCACAGAAACCACAGCTGTTATAAAGGTGTCCAATATTCCATTTTTAATCACATCATTATTCCTTCAACAGCAATACACATTAACCGCAGTGTGCCTTTTATCTTAACAGTTGACAAGAATTTCTCAAGAACTAATTTATACAACTTCTACTTGAGTTAAGAAGGCTATTACCATCCTCATGTCAGTGACAGATAAGCCGTAGCTGCCCCAACGCCGCATGACGTTGAAGTCACATAAGAGATATCTTTCCCAAATTGCTCCTTTAACCATTAAGTATATGTGTCCTCAGTTACAAACACCTAGGAGAAAGCAGTCTTCCTCCACAACCTGCTTTAACCACCAAGGATGCCACACACTGCCTTTATAATAGCAAGCCATGGTGCAACTAGTTCCAGTGAGAGATACATGTTATCCTTTATCCCATTTCTCCACCTGTTCTTACCGCTCGCTCTCAGTGTCATGGACCTGATGAAAAAGAGCACAAATCTAAAACTACATATGGAATGTAACCTGAATGGTGTCTTTGAAGGTTTCCAAGTCATATTTCTTTTGGATTCAACAACTAGCTCTTGGAAGAGCTAACAGCAGCACCTTGCTTGCAGATGGGATGGCTGCGCCTACAGTTAATTCCCAAACCTTCCCTTTATAACCTCCCCCAGCTTGTCTGCCTTACATCTTCAGAAGCAGAGGGGAAGGAAGAAAAAAAATTAACAGAAAAGGAAAAAAAAAAAATTAAAAGCAACTTTTCACCTTTTGTCTTGACCTATCTTACTGTGAGTTCATTTACAACTAACAGTGCAGTTTTCAAAGCACACAAACTCCCCCACAGTACATGAAAAAAACCCAACTTTTACATTAAGGAAAAGAAAGAGGTTGGAACAGACCATCTCAATATCAATGCTTCTAAACATCCTTAGCCAGGAACATGTGGTGGTTTCCATTTAAACATACTGATGCATCACAAATTTCAAGCTTCTTACTGCACATATGTCAGAGCACCAGGTAAGTTCAGAAAAGAAGTAATCTTTTCTTACTCAAGAACACCCAGAAACTTACATCTTCAAGAAAGTCTCCTCATCTCAACCTGAAGAGCCCCCAACTCAGCACCACGGAACACTCCTCCGGCACAGCCCAGTCTCTTGCATAGCAAAGTTGCTGGTGGGCCTTCCCCTCCTCACTGGCTGAAGAGATCCCTGCTGGGAGAAAAGGATGATGAAACACCAACAACTTCAATCAGGGTCTAGAGAGCTACTTTCTATGCAACTCTTCCTGGTTTCCACACCACTGTAAGGCCAGATTGATGAAAGGTGTTACAGGCAGCTAAAGGCACTCTGGTAAAACACAGCACCCCAGCAACAAGAGCCAGGAGCCCAATGCAACTGGATGCATTTGCAAATCCTGCCAGGAGCAGACAGAAAAGCTCCTGAGCACATGCTATCCAAAACCTCTGTCATCTTAGGCTGCCAGGCTGCTAATTCTTCTTGTTTATAAGTTTTTAAACAAACTGTTGGCTAGTCTTTTTAAGGACAAACAGCCTGGCACGGACTCAAGGTCATTTATGAATTCTTTTCTTGTCTTAACCATCTATAATAAAAGAGGAACTGAGCTGCAAGTAAACGAACAACCAGTCAGCCAAATTTCCCTCGTGCCAGTTCCTGGATGTCACAAGATCCCTACAGATGTATGAACAAACAGCACCTTGCAGCTGGCACTCCTAACACCAGTGCTAACAATGGAGGTGGAGGAATCTTCCCCAGGGGCTATGGAAATTAACGCTTTGGGGACTCCTACATTCTCAAAACTATGACTCAGTAAGAAAAGGCAGATGCTATCTATTTTACTATCAACTGCACAACATTACTCAAGTCGCCATCCTCCACTTTTTCTCCCAAACACATATTAGCACAGTTACCAAATATTTAATATATGGAGGAATCATTACATAAACTAGATATTAGAGCACATTTTAAATCCCCCAGCATGGCCAGCATAGACAGATCCTTTTGCGATTAACGCAACACGGTTATGTAGGGAATTGAAGGCAGGCACCTTTACAGCAACACCCATACTCCCTTGTTCTGATGACTTGCAACACAGCTGCCTTAGTAACATATATCATCTTATTGGTCATTACATACTGTTTTTCCAAATATTAAAACTGTTCCCCAATAAAGTGTTTTTCTAAATACAATGTTTTCCCTTAACAATGCTAAAAACTACTTAAGTCAGGCTGCTGGATGTGAACAGAGGGTTTAAGAGAAGAGAGTAACTGCAACCTTTAATTATTCATATTGCCAAAAAGCAAAAAAAAAAAAGAAGAAAAAAAGCATATCGAAAGTCTTCAGCTACACTTAACTTTCCCATCCATTTGAACTTGGAGAATAAAGGTGTACAGCAGGAAAGTCTTTATTAATCTTTTGCTCTATTTCTGGTCACACAGGGACACGAGCAATGCCACTTCAGGTTACCCATGGTGGAGGGAGTTGTTTAACTGACTGCAGTTAAAAGGTATGTCTGTACAGAAACCCCTCAGACAGCACCGCCAGTTTACGCTGTCCTTGGCCGGGAGCGGAGCGCAGGGAGGGAGGTGGAAAGGAGACGTTTCTGGCCCGGCACGCCGCGCAGACTGCAACAGGGCCAAACGGCACATGTGCTTTACGCCTCCTCTGCTCTGTGCTGCAGCTTCCCTCTACCCCCGCTTAATCATCTACAAAAGCCATCAGTAATCTTCCATTGCTGTGCTCCTGCCTCCAGCACAAAGCCATGCATGTTCTGAACGCTGCTCTGTATCAAACTCACTGCGGTCGGTAACCTATTGCTAAACACAGCTACCCTCTTTCACAATGCATTTTAGCCTGATTTGGGAAGGAAGAAAAACAGTCCATAAATCTTTAGCTTTAGGTAACTTTGCCTTGTGCTTTGCAGCAAGAATGACATTCTTGCTATAAAGACATCTTACTTGTCAAGAGCAAACATCTGCAACTAAAGCATATCTTGACCTCAATATTTCACCAATCTAACTCAGTCTCCAGTTTCCCCTCATCAGACAAGTAGTTTCTCTTGGTTCTTGGATATATATCAGTTCTAAAGAAGTACCAGCTGAACTATTAGGACTAAAAGCACACAGCTGAAAAACAATATCCTGAAACTAGAAAGGTCACACTGCCTGCCAGGAAAGCATTGAAAACATGCTCCAACTTGGCTGGTCCTTAGACACTGTCAGCCTGAAGCCAAACCAGTAGAGTGCCAGATCCTTCAAGCAAAAGCAAAGCTGTCTCTTGCTTGTGCTCTTTAGGATGAAAATGACCCAGGAACAGGACACAGCATTTGGGAAGGAGAAAGGATAAACTCATACGGACAAAGTGACATGCCTTTTAAACATGATTCAGGCCACAGCTGTATCGGAGGGAAGTACTTCAGCCCATCTAGCCCATTAGCATCAGCAGGCCAAAATCAGAGTTCTGCAGGCACTAAAGGACTGCTTAAAGTACAAAAGCAAAGCCAAAGAATGAGACATCACTAAACAAAATGGACAAAATATATTCCTGGCAGGTAAAGATGTTTTCCCAGAACATCAAAGTCTCTACCATATCTCAACAGCAGCATTCCAAGCCATTCAGATCCAAAGGTCTTTGAGGATGTTGGAAACAACATCTTTTACAGAATTACACATGCACAATGCCATATTTAAGTCCTGACCAAGAGCAAACCCAAACTAGGACTCCTCACAGTCAGTCTCCTCTTGCTCCAATTCAAACAGGTTGCTTAAAAGTAGCATACCATACATCATGAACAAGGGTGGCAAATACCTTCCTTTAGAAAAACACTTCCCATGCTGTTCTAACACAGGACAGAGCTTGCCACTTGAATAAAAGGTCCAACAATGACTTTACATGTAAAATCTCAAATTGTTGCCATGACAGCAGAGTATTTAGGGAGACCATCCCTCTTCCTTGCTCTAATATCTTCCCTGTCTACTTTACAAAGCCACCTTCATTTGCTACACAGATCTGCATGGAACAAGAATGGACAGTACTTAGATTGTCGCTCCCTCTTTATGGGGTGGAGATGAAACAGGCAGCTCCTAACTTTCCTACCACAAACTGGGGATGGCTGGTAGCAGGAAGCTCCTAACTTTGCTCCTGGGACTGCTCACCCTTCCCCAGCACTGCATTAAAGTTACAATCACTTACCCACAGTAGGGCTATGCTGACATTTCAGAAATGGGGAGGGATGATGGCGTTTGGTATTTTTAAGACAACTGTAAAACCCAAACAAAGTCCCAAACCTGGGGGCTTCAGGTTACATACAACCTGACTGTGAACTAGATTCAGATAACAGCAGCATTTAATAAATAGAAATGTATTCCCCAGCCTTCTGTATGTAACGTGCTGTTGTTAAAATGACATATGCACTAAAGTCTTTGCAAAAGACTATGCAGCAGGCAGAGAAAAAGCAAAACTCTGATGATGCTTTTTCGAATCTGCTGCCTGCTAAGATCTAAGAGGTCAAATAGGAAGCCTGAGAAATTGCCTGGACACAAGCAATCCAAAGCCCAGGAACTAATAAAGCCCTTTTCCCCCTCTCCCAGGCTTAGTAAGCCAGCCCAGTCATCCTAAGTGCCACTTCCAAAGACATTCAGCAACCTTGTTTCAAGTAGCTTTTCCAGAGCCGTGAGCACATAGTACTGTATGACTTCAGAAAGAAAAAGTGTGATAAAAAAAGGCAAACTGAGGTGGAGCTGTAGAGGAAACTGGGAAAGACCAGAGAAAACTAGAGAAATCCCAGAGCATCCCCCCGCAAAACACCGGGTACTACTTGGGGTAAAGCCAATGCACTTTTTCGGAACGAGGAGCCTTCTTATACAGAGTTGGGTTTAAAATTATCTTTCTCACTTCTCATTATCAAAATGATTCATTTCTTCCTAGACAAGACTTCTACAGTACACTATATAATGGCTCGATACATCCACAGATCTAGAACATCTCACTTAACACCAGCAACATGAACACGTCTTTCAGGTGTTCCTAACTTCTGGCTGCCAAAGTTTTTGTGGCAATAGCCCACCCCTAGTCTGCCCCAGCCTGGGGGTCTCCTTTGCCCTTCCATTAGTTCCCCTTTAGCCACACCTTTAACTGCTTTGTAACTCTTAAGGACACACTCCTCCAGTTCATGCCATTATAAATGCTTTATTAAAGACCAAATAAAATCAATACATTTATCCCAACTCACATTGCGGGGATAAGGAAAAAAAAGGTGTCCTTTACTCTGGGACAGTCTACCTACAGATAAACTTATGCTGCATTTTGTCCCATTTTCCATTCATGGTTTTAATTACTCTTTCCTTTAACATCGGTTTTAAAACTTCACATATTAAAAGACTAACTGCTGCTTCTGTAAACACACAACACTGTGCTTCAAACACACCAGGGCTGCTGCCATTTAGGAAAACACGTAACTTTTGGACACGTTCATCCTCTATTAGAATGGAACACAAGAAATCTGCAAAGAATGAAATCTTAATACTTCACTACTCAGTGTAGAAGGTTAAAAAAACCCAAAACAAAACCAATCAAAAAACCCCCACCCAAACCCCAAGAAGTTCTCTTTCACTACAAACAGGGCTGACATATGTGGAGAACGAACAATGTGTTTAGTCACCCAAGAAAATACAAGCTTTTCCTACAGCTTCTAGTTCACTTACTCCATGAAGTAGGAGTCTGCTGAGAAACAGAAACTCAAAGTTTGCTTTTTCCCCTCCAGATAGGAGAAAGAACCCCCAAATCCCCATATTTTCCTTAAGAAAACATACCCATAAATTTCCCTTCCTTATGCAATACCTAATCCAGAGCAATGGCATTTCTATCTCCATAACCAACACCAGTACCCTCCAACACTGGGAATTAGCCAAGCAACTAATCGCAGGAAAGCCTGATGGTGCCACAAGCCTTGGGAGGAAGTGTTAAGCAGCTCTGTGCTGGGGAAGAGACACATGAGACATTCCAGCTCAGCTGGTGGCACGCAGCGCTCTTCCTCTGTATCCCACACAGCTGTCCCCGCTCACACAAGTGTCCCTTCCTACACAGGGGTCACCAACATGAAATTCAGCCACTGAATTTAAGCCAATTTTGATATCTGAGAGCGTGAGAATGGATTCGGAGTAGTAAAGCTCTACTGGTTATGTGTTCCAAGTTTATTTGGAGCAGCAGCTGATGCTCTGCATGTGGAAGATTTCCATGTACATGCCAATCTTAATAGCAGTCACTCCAACATTCACAGAAGAAAATCCCAAGTATTACAATGACTCTGCCAGCCAGGATGCCCAGGCAGTGTGTAACATCCCCTCCAGACTGCCCAGAAGTGCAGCATGCATGTAATTAAAAAAACAATGGAGTTCCTTAATAATAATACTGCAATCCCAAATCTAGTGGCTGGCCACAACCCGATGAAACAAGAGCAATTAGAGATTTACACAAAACCAGGACGGAGGCTAAACATAAGATTTGTTTCCTCTAGACAAAGAGGCAGAAGGATCTAAACATTAATGACTACCAGGAAATATTCAGGCAAACAGATCCTTTCTGATAAAAGCAACCTGGAAGAGTCTGGTATACCCATCTTTGCTCCTAGATGCTAATTCTATCTTTAAAAAAAAGAACCCTAGTGGCTCTTGTACTACTCAGAAAATGAAACAGGTAGTTCCTCACTAAATAAACCACTCTTGTTGGGAGGGGAGAGAGGGATTGAATATCAACAACTGCAAACACCCCATTTCTCACCTTTCTTTTTCAATCATTTTGGGATTACAGTTCTTTTGGTTCAGAAGGGACACTACAGACCCATGGAAGCAAACCATGTACATGCTCCCACATCCCAAAGACCAGGCATCCCAGCTGAAACATGCCTAGTGCAAGTTTCACTGAAATAAATTTTTCTGCCCTTGCAACAGGGGCAGCAGTCCATCACCATCTCACAGGAGTAAAATCCAATACATGACACTTGCCTGAATGGTGGCAATGTGATCACTACTGATTTGCAACTTGCATCCAAAGTTTTCAGTCTGAAAAATTCAGAGATAACAAAAGTTACATCCCACAATCAGTATTCTGAGGGGACATTCCTTGCCAAGGCAGCTGAGGACATCAGATCGACACCTGGGCAGCTCAGACCTTAGCTGGCCCACTCCTAAACCCATTTCTGCATTCCTCCAGTTCTGCAAGCTGCCTGGCCCTCCACAAACCTTTATTATTGTAGGTTGCACCTCTGAGCAACCCAACGACTGTTACAACACACTGTGAAAGCGATGAAGCTTTCTGCAGGGAGATCCCAAGGAGAGTGTAAACCTCACCACAACAGGTTACTGAACACAGCACCTACCTTCACATTTTCATTTAGGATGCAGGAAAAAGAAGCCAAGCCAAGACTTGCTGTTTTCCCTTCTCCCACAGTAGCCTGTGATTCATTTCTGAAGATAAAGCTTCTCATTTCTAATGTACATGAAATGTTTATGCTTGCCTTACTAGACGTGGAAAGGACAGAGTAAAAAGAGTAACCAGGTCCATAAGTAATTATCAAAAATTAGGTTAGCATGGAGAAATCCATGTGACAACAAGAAAACCAGTGGATCTAAAATTTCCTGTTGGCATGCCGTTTCTTAACTTTGCATTTGAAGCATCTAATTAAAAGCTGCCAACCCCATGCTAACATTATGAATGCTTTACTCTTACTCTTTGGTTATAAGAAAAAGGTTGTTTTAAACACAAATTGTTATACCATTAAAGAGCAATGAGCACACGAAGAAAATGAGCGTGTAGAGGTCTCCTCAGACTGCTCCTGTTCAGAAGCAAGGAGCAGAGTTTCCTGATCTCGATTCTTAAGATGAGCTGCCTTTCTACAATAACAGTTCAATTCCTCAAGCCATCTCTAGTGTCTCTTAAGGTAAGAGCTAGAATTAGATTTCCCAACTGAGTTGCCTTCATTTATTTTCTTTAAATGCCTGCTCCCCCTCAGAGGGGATCAAGCCCACACCGATTCCACGACAGCTCTGCCTCCGTCCAGCTTCAGCAGCCACTTGGTAAGACCCATCTGCTCCAGCTGCGCTACTCTCACCCTGCAAAACCGAGAGGTTCTCTGCATCCCAACATCCTGGTTTGCTTAAGCATGTTATTGAGCTTAATATACTGTGGCACTTTCTAGTTACAGCTTACAACCATGAAAACATTTTCCAAACCACCAGTAATTTCACTACCGTTTTCCATATGGTGTGCGGATGGAGGCTGAGGCAGCAAGTACCAGCCTCCAGCAGAGCCAAGCGTTGGTGTGTGCACTGCTCCGCTGGGAAGAAAAGGCTCTCTGACCCACTGCTTTTGAGAGAGGCAGAAGCACAGCTAATCCATGAGCCTGGCACATTCAACTGACAAGCCTTTGGAAAACACCACTTTTTAATCATCCACTTTTACCAGCCATCCCTGGCCATCTGACAGGCTGAGCACGGGGTCTCTCATGGCCTTTTGAAATTTCCTGCTGCGCTGCAAAAGAATTTGACTTACTTTAAGCTTCTGAACTAGAAATAATAAGAGGTACAGACACTACTGCAACAGGAATGGCCAGGAAAATGTAAAGGGACAGCTTGTGTGTGAAACTCCTAGACCCAAACTTCAGCGTCTGTGAAACAACACACTTCTATTCTCAAATTTAGGTACCTTCTGAGTATTTTAGGACAAACCCAAGCCTGTCCTTAAAACTGACAAGGAGAGGAAAGAAAGAAACACAGAAAACATTTTCCAGTGGGTTTATATTGTACATGGTACAGAGCATGCCTCCCCACTGCTCCACAGAGGAGTTTTATTTCAAGGTTAGTGCCTAATTCTATGCAAGTGATTTAGGCTTGTTTTACGGCAGCATTTTGGAGCCCGTTTCATCATCTGACTCCTCTGTGTAATTAAAATTCCTCTTCAACTATTTATGTGCTAGCTCCTGCCTCCACCTGAGCCCTCTGGCAAATGCCTTTCCCTAGCCAGCCTTTAGGAGCATCAGTATCTTCAGTTTGGAATCACAGGGTATGTGTGTCACTCTCCCCTGAGCATCTCCATCCGTTTTTAAAAAACGACACAAATTCAGCCTAACCCTCTACCGCGATGGATCCAGAATTTCAACACCTCCTTTCAAGCTCACCTTCTGCAAGGAGGCTTCACACCCTGCCTCAACAGCACGCTGCATTTATCCATGCCAAAAACATTTGCTTTTGCAATCTCCGTTCAAAGAGCAGTCCCGAAATGGGGAAAGCCCAGTTCCCAGCTTGAGAAAGCACTGAAGTATTCACATTCAGCAGTGGGAAAACTTGGGATATGCTAATACCACATGCCAAGCAAGAACGCCCCAAGAGAGCCCCATTCCTCTGTGCAGCCAGTATCCACCCCATTAGTTTGAGAACTAAGGATATCAGTATAAACAGCATCCCATGAGTTCTCTTTTCCTGTACAGCAGCAAAAGCTGTACAGGCAGCAGGAGCTGAAACTCAATGCTAGTGAGGTTTGAAGTTGCATCAGTAGCTCAGTGTGTCCCAAATGTGTTCCATGCTTTCCAGCTCTGGTTTTACCACCAGTGTATGGTATGGGTTAGCAGTCTTACTTAAACCTTGGCACACTTGTAATCCGCAGATTTAAAACTGTCAGGACTTAGAGATGAACCTTAACAGTTTTCTGGGATCAACAGGATTTATTGGGAGAAAAAAATTAGGGGGGTTCAAACTCAAATTTCTGATTTATAGCAGCAGCTCTTATTTCTTAATTTAAGTCCTAGTGCAAGCTGGAATACTGTCAACCAGATTGAGTGTTATTTTTTCCAGCTCTATATTTACACTTCAAGGATTATGCAGAAGCACAGAGCAGAAGCAGAGAAGCCAGCCAAATGCCTTAACATGAGCCTTTTGGGGAAGGTTCAGAGAAGTCTGGGTTATCTGTCTTCAAAAGTGTTTTCAAAGCGGTATAGATCTAGACAGCCACGAGAACTCAAGGAAGGAGAATCCAAGCTTTAAACTTAGGAAAATAATCATTTTACCTTGCACATGCACAAAACCTTGGATAAGCACTGCAAGGAAAGGGGGTTTCTCTTCTGTCGTGAAGGAAGGCTCAGCCGAAGAATTTCAGCCTCGCCCATATAGAATTAGCTATTTGTTTTGGATAAATCCCACAAAATTTTTTCCACCCAACCAGCACTCCTACCTGCTGGCTTAGCAGCAGTGGGCCAAAGCTCTGTGCTGCAGGATGGCAAGGGGCCAGCCACCAATTCCTGTGCCTCTTCAGAGGCCAGGAGGGTGGGTCTGCTCATTAAACCTACTGCAAGGCAAGGACAGGGACAGCTCTCAGCTGCTGGGTCTCTGGGGCTCCCAGTGTCACCACAGCCACTGCTACCAGGGAAACGTTTTCATGTGACTCCTACCAGCATGGTCTGTTGCAAATTTAAGGATGCACCTTGCTATAACCTGCCTGTCAGCTGTTCCCATCACTGCAACAGAATAGAGACAGAGGTAAAAAGAGTTTCACCTCCTGACTTGTTGGCTGGACTGGGGCAGTACTGAGGGATCCCCTTTTTCTGCCCAAAAATGAATAACTCAAACCACATCACACTATTGCAATTGTTGCTACACACTGGCTGGTGAAAACCAGAGTGCAGAGACGGTAGGTCAGAACCGGCATGCAGTAGTGCTGCCTGATTTTTAACCCAAAGCCGGTTAGAAAACAACTGAAATGTGACTCCTGTCTGAGGTACAAACTTCGAATGATGCTCTGAGGGTCCCATCACCCCAGGACTTCCTTGGCATCGAGCCTCACTGATGTCCCTGGGGGCCTCCCAATTGCCCCACTTGATCCCCCTTCCCCACAGAGATCCCTCACTGAGAATTCCTGAATTTTCTGTGGTCTTCCATGAGTTACCCTTCAGTGCAAGGGCATCACAGTATCAGCGTATTAGGCTGCGAAGGTGCACTTCCCAGGGATCCCTGACAAACAGCACCATCTTTACCATATTAGCCTCTACCACAGTTTCCTATACACTGGCCTATATAGAACCATTATGTTTATCCAAGTTTAAATCCATCCTTGCATCAAAGGGAAACATATGGGTTATCTTACTGACAAGCTGAGACATTACAAGCATTGGAAAAAATGCAGTTAGATAAAAGCTGATGTAACAGCATGCAAAGATTATAAAAATAAAGTTAAAACATATCTATATAGTCAATAATGGTTTGCCAGCAGCTCTTGCACGTGCTTAAATAACAGCGTGTTTAAAGTAAACACTGCTTTGTCACCAAGTTATTTCAACATCCTTGGGTAGTCATCTTACCAGCCTACACACTTACCTAACAATAAGTCCAACATAAAACATTTCTGAGAAGTATCAAGTAATTAAGAACATTTTTCTTTTTTAACGCTTTTCTCTTCAAATACACAGGTATCATCAAAGTTTTTCTTATGTTTGGTAACTTTAAGCTAACAAACCTCAAACTCCTACAAAAAATAAGTAATCTTATTTGCCAGAATATATGCAGCTTTTAATATACAGATGTGTTAGTTACATCATTTCTTTTACAGATGGTTCTCATGTTGTTTCACTGTTTTCCTGAAGTGTGGTAATAAAAAAAAACACTGGGGGGGAAGGGAGAAGGAAGGAAGAATAAATGCAAGCAGCCTCCCACAACACTCTAAAAATATGAGTTATATCCCAAGCATGCAATTCTCACTAGCTTTCTGATTCAAGTGAAATTAGCTTTCTAACCTTTCTCTTTACCTATCAGTATATTCTCCATTTCCACGGTATATTTAAGCTTTCACACCTAGACTTTTAGAAAAAAAAAACCTTAATTTTTTTTAACATTTCTTCTAAAAATCTCACACCATAATAAGAATTTATCAGGAAGAAACAGAGAATACAGTCTTGTTCTGTTAGCCTGGATTAAGAGAAAATCTGGGTGGGGTATTACCATGTTATACAAACACACACCCACCACACATTATTATCTCATGAAACCATATATCATTGAGATGGGGTTTCAATCTATCAACATTTTTAATAGACTTCAGATCCTACAGTTACCCAGTCCTGCCACGGCGATGGGACGGAGCGGACTTGTGATGCTCACACCACCTCGCCTGTCCCTGCCTTCTGCAGCCAGCAGGCTTGTGTCTGGGCAGCACAACTTCCCACCCTGCTTCCTCCGTGCCAGGGGCAAATGGTCCTCTCCCAGACAGCAGCATGTTCCTTCGGCAGCAAGGCTGAAACGATATGGGACCATTACAGATGGTGAACACTGGACACCAGTCTCTGCGGCATGGCAGGGGAGAGGGCAGAGCTGCAGCAAGAAGAGGAAGGAGACAAGGGCTAGTGCTGTGGTACACAGTCCCTCTCCTCACACAAGATTTCCTTTTCCAAGCCACACCAAGCTCCACACCACTCATCGTCTCCCAAGAACGGGTACCCACTGCAGCACTGGACTCCTGCTATCCTAGCAGCAGGGCTTCATATCATCACAGAACAGTTTAGGTTGGATCAAAGATCATCTAGTCCCAACCCCCCTGCAATGGGCAGGGACACCCTCCCCTAGCCCAGGTTGCCCAAAGCCCCATCCAGCCTGGCCTTGAACATTTCCCAGTAATGAAGCATCCACAACTTCTCTGGAGAACCTGTGCCAGTGCCTTACCACCCTCACAGTGAAGATTTTTTTCTTAATATTTATTCTAAATCTACTCTCTTTTAGTCTAAACTCATTATCCCTTGTCCTATCACTACACTCCTTGATAAACAGCCCCTCTCCACTTTTCTGGTAGGTCCCTTCAGTGCTGGAAAGCTGCAATAAGGTCTCCCTGGAGCCTCCTCTTCCCCAGGCTGAACAAGCCCAGCTCTCGCAGTTTGCCTTCATAAAAGAGGTGCTCCAGCCCTCTGAGTATCTTCATGGCACTCCTCTAGACTCGCTCCAACAGCTCCATGTCTTTTTATGTCAGGGACCCCAGAGCTGGACGCAGCACTCCAGGTGGGGGTCTCACCAGAGTGGAGGGGCAGAATCCCCTCCCTCGGCCTGCTGGTCACGTTCCTGTTGATGTGCCCAGGACAGGGTTGGCTTTCTGGGCTGCCAGCGCACATCACTGGCTCACGTTAAGCTTTACCTTAACCAGCACCCCCAAATCCTTCTCCGCAGGGCTGTTCTCAATCCGTTCTCTGCCCAGACTGTAGTTGTCCTTGGAATTGTGCTGACCCACATGTAGGACCTTGCACTTGGGCTTATTGAACTTTCCAACTCTCGAGCCTGTCGAGGTCCTTTTGGATGGCTTCTCCCCAGATATTTTAAGACATTAAAACCGACCTCAAACTTACCTGGTACGGCAACACAAACTTTGCCTGTTACCCAGTTCCTACATTTTCCTATGTCAAATGGCTTTAGGCATTTAAGCTTTCAAGAGGAAGAAAAACACCCAAACGCATGACAACACTATTCCATAAATTACATTCATGTATTTGAAATACTCTGTATCGTTCTATTAAATGGAGCTAGCAAGATTTAACTCTGTCCTAACTCTTTTATCCTTGTGCCTCTTTCTGCTTACCAGCATCACCACACTGGACATCAGACATCCAGCACCAGCCGTTCCATGGGCAAACAGACATTTCTGTGACAAAACTCCTGGGACAACCCCAGCGTCCAGTAAGACTGCATGCTCCCAAAGCACATTGTTTTACATCCAAATGGGTATCAGGGAAAGGATCACATGGACATCTTGACTCTCCTGCTCACACACAAGGCATATGGGATGCTAATGAGACATGGTCATTACAAAGTGCTGGGGGGTTCCTTAATACCATGTGTACCAAACACCCAGGTTCCCTGTGTATTTACTTCCAAGATGGATCTTTCCATAAGTTCACAGATCATGCCCCATATGCATATATCTTCAACTCATTAAAAATCCCCAATTAAGCTAGCTTTCCATTGTGCTGCATCTGAATCCAAATTTAATCCAGCAAGCACTGAATTCTTCTTGTAAGAGCAACCCTCCTCCTTATTTATCTTCTTCTCAATTCCCTTTCATCTTTCATGTTGGTTCTCAGCACAGCTTCCTCCACCGCTCCACAGTTCAATACCTTGCTAAGAAACATCTCTTCCTAACAATAATCCTCTTTGCAAATAGAATTAACAAGGCAAATGCAAACACGGGAGCAATGAATTAGTT
The DNA here is from genome assembly GCF_964237585.1 of Gallinula chloropus. Taxonomy (NCBI): domain Eukaryota; kingdom Metazoa; phylum Chordata; class Aves; order Gruiformes; family Rallidae; genus Gallinula; species Gallinula chloropus. The sequence continues at coordinate 14,546,283 of NC_140092.1, forward strand.
GTCATATTTACCCAAACTATTGCTGCCAGCTCCTTGTAATGCAACTCTATATTAAATACATAGGATGGCTTAATGTCAAGCTCCTCATTTGCTGAATTAGGCAGCTGGCCAGTAAAGCACCCTGCAGCATCTCCCTCCAACCCATCTGAGAAATTACACTTAGGAGGTTTCCGATAAAGGCTTAACTAATTTGTGCCAGTATTAGTCACACCAAATTACTGTCATCTAATAACTGTGTGGAGGGCTTCCTATCCCAAGAACGCTGCAAAGGAATGACATGTTTCTACAACAAAACAGCAAAATACATAAAGTTTAGGGTAGTTTCTTCTGCTCAAACAAGTTACTTCATAAAGGTAGAGAACATTTAGTGCCTGCCAGCTTCCTTCCCTTTGGAATCTGTGCTTTACATGCACTAATTACACCAGGAAACCTCCCTCCATAACCAATTACTAAACGTATGAAAAAAAAAAAATCAGTTTAGACTAACAGAGTCCCACATGAAACACATTTCAGCACCAATATCAAACCCTAGGGGTATTCTTTAAACACATATTCCATGCCTGAAATCTGCAGAAGTAGTGTAGAAATGTTCCTTTCGGTGCCTCTGAAAATTAAACTGCACTTGCACAACAGGGGGGAAAAAAGAGAAAAAAGAAAAAACAACCAATCTTCAACAAAAAAACTAAGCACACTACGAAACTGCTTAAAAGCCTATCATAGCAAAGCACATCTAGTGCTTCCAGGAGGGTTTTCCCAAGGGCAGGCAGAGCTGATGCCTGTCTGACGGGATATATTACCTGGGGTGCAATATAATCCAGCAAGGAAGACAAAGGCAAGAGAAAGATTTCTTTTCTTGGAAGGACAGCCAAACAGTAAGACATAGATGGCTAAATCAGTGGGTTATGACTCTATTCTGGCATCGCTACAGGAGGACACCCCCAAGATTCTAGCAGCACTTTTTAAAATACAAGATCCAGATGATTGAACTGCCACATAAACAGAAGCCTGCCAGGAGTTTGCTTGTAATCTACAGCAGCAGCACTATTCAGAGGTAAAACAAAGCAGAATCACAGGCACTGGCTATCCATTTTTGAGATCAGAAGTAAAAATTTGCATGTTTTACATTGTAGCAAACCTTCCTCCTGTCACACATCATTACTCTTACCACGCTACTACTCAAGTCAGTAGTTTACATTCATGAACATCCCAGAGTAAAGTGCATCTGACTTCATTCATCTGAGATCGGTGTTCAGTACCAAACGCAGCCCAGACTACTGATAAAGGCAGAAATCTGCATCTAATCATCCTAATTGTTATGCAGACCACTTAAAAAAGGCACTAATCAGTGTTATACACAGATGCAAAGTTTGTTCAGCAGTAAAAATCACCATCTAAACGCTTACCCAAACAAATACCACATTTTCAGGGGAGACAGAAGCTCAGCACATTTTAATTAAGAGAAGAAAATGGATTTGATAGTAGGAGACAGAACTAAAGAGGTTCACCTTAGATCTTTAGTTAAATCAAGTTTGATCTTTCAAAAGCATAAAAAAACCCACCACACAAGGTCTGCTCATCATCCTGCAGATGAGGGGAGGCCAAGTGTCTTTGTCATGGGAGGCTCCTACGTTCAATTCCAGCCTGCTGCCTTTAGACCCTTGGCAATAGGTTTGAGCAACCAGGTCCTCTCAGAGGAGACAGAGCTCAACCAGCATCCACCAGCAATCCCAAGGCACTCCCCAAATGCATTCAGCCAAATGCTTCTGCCAGAGCTCTGCAGCTTCCCGCTTGAAACCTCCTCTGCAAAGGTTAATGGAAAGTGGAAAGAGACACGACAATCTCAGTAGAGATCCAGGGAAGTGCAAAGCTGCACAGCCCAACACCTCTACAGAGCTAATAATTAACACAACTGACGGTAACGATAAGAGGAGAGAATTTGGTCACCTGGATAAACAGTCTGCTGGAGAAAAGTCAGCGCAGAGAGAAACCCAGCCTATCAAACCTGAGTTCTTCCAAGGTACCAAACGTGGACAAGGTGCACCCGTTCATTTGGACTTACCTGAATTTCCAGTAGGACCTAACCAAGTCCCTTCCCAAAAAACTAAGGGCTTTCTTAAGGAAACTAGGAAGACAGAGGTAAGAGGAAAGGTCATATATGGAGAGACACATGGTTGAAAAAAATACAAACAGGGTAAGGATAAGAGTAAATGGTTCCTCCTTAGAGCAAAGGGAAGTCAACAATGAAGTTTGGCAAAGACCTGTGCTCAGACTTTGGCTGTTTGACATATTCATGTGAGACAAGGAAAGGGGAATGAGCAGCAAGTTCAGGAAGTTTGCTGCTGATGAAAAAATGCACTGTGGTAGCAAGGCCAGGACATGAGGAATTCCAGACAGTCCTGGGAGACTGAATCAATCATGCTATGGAGGAAAGCTAATACAAATAAACACAAGAAATACAAGATGCACATGGGAAAGGCACAACCATGGCTATATCTAAGTGAGGGATTCCAATCCAACCATACTCCTGAGCAACACTGTGACATGATTTCACAGAATCATGACAGCAACTCGCTAGCAGCCCAAGAAGAAAATCACACATTACACATTCTTAAGAAAAAAAAAAACCAACTGCAAAACAACCAACATGGTTATGCCACCATACAGCCCCAAAGCTCACCTACGCAATGAAAACTGTATAAAGCCCTGATCCTCCCATCCTAAAAGCACTGGTAGAACTGGGATGGACTGCTGAAAGGGATGGCCACCATCAGGAATGTCTTCCATACAAAGAAGATACGAGTTGGCAATTCTTTAGACAGGTCAAAAGCCAATTTGATGAAGACAGAAGCCTACAAAATCATGACTAGCCTAATACAGGATCCCTAACCAACTCCACCACACAAAAAACTAAGATCTGACAAAGGAAGGAAGTCAGCTAAGAATAAGAAGGATGGGATTCTTCACGCTGCCAGAAGCAGACCCACAGACAAGCAGCAATCCTGGCCAAAGGCTGTGGAGCCTGCAATGACGTCCCACAGGGCTACAGACAGACAGACCAGACAAGCATTTGGAACCAAAAGCGACCAAAAGTTGTGAAAGAGAGAAAGGCTGCATCTAGCTCTGGCAAGCCCAAGCTAAGAAGAGCTAGAAGCTCAGAGAGGGCCTATAGAGAAGGTTTGGAATAAGATCATCCTGTTCCTATTTTCCCTTGAGCATCTGTCTACAAGGAGAGACAAAAGAGAAAAGTTGCAGAAGACAACACATCAAAGGAGGAGTGTGCTGAAAGTAAATGGGTAAAAAAACTGAAACCAAAAAACTAAAGTAGGACCCCACACAAAGCATCCCAACAGCACCTTCCGCTCCATAAAGCTCTGGGAACAGCAGCCATTAGTCCTCTGCCCAGACTCATAAGTAGACAAGAGAAGAGCCAGAGGTGCTGGGTTCCTGGCTGTCAAGTCTGGAGCCCATCAGCCCATGGAGCTGTGGCCAGCTCAGACAAGGGTGGGGGGAAGCTGGCAGGGTGTAGGGTGCTTCTGAGGAAGAGGCTTTGGAAGAGCTAGAAGAACCACTGCACCCTCATGCATTAGTTGTACATGTCCCAAGGTCTTCTTTTCCCTGCAAAAAGGATGTGAGTCACAGAGTCAATGAGGCACATGATAAATGCACCCACTTTCATGTTTCCTCAATTAATTTTCTCACATTTGATTTCAGCAGGCGACAGATTAGCCTAAAGTATAAATCAGCCTGTAAGAACTCCTCATCCCTCCTGGCAGCAAGAGATCACTTTCTGTCACAGGGCAAGGACACAACACACTCAGAGGCATCTTCATCGTGCTGCTTGGAGATGAAACCAGCCAGAGGTGAAACCAGCCACCCCATAGCTTGTTCAAGTCCTGTGTGGCACATTGGGCTGGAGAGATTAACATTTGGCTTGGCCCATCACAGCTGCTCTTTCCTTTCTTTTCTTATTACATCTCCTAGAAGTGGTCAGGTACTGCTGGCAGTCATAGGACCCACTGATCTCCAAAGATGGAGACTAGATGGTCTCCAGAGGTCGGTCCCTTCCAAGCACTGCCATGCTGTGATTCCATATACAGCACCCACGGCTGGGTGTACCGAGTGTTGCACACACAGTATTTTTAGGACTGACTACAGCCTTCCGTACTGCAACCACCACACTAGGTACCTCTCAGCTGTTCTGCATCTCAGCAAGTGAGACAAACCCCATGCACAATTAGCTCGACTAGACTTGTTTTCAAAGTTGCTTTAAACTTGATTTATTCCAGCTCTCCAGTTTCAGTGCAGCTGAAAGCACTGGTCTCAGATCCCACCGTGTGGATCTGTTATACAGCCCCCCAAAAGCTTTTTTTTTTTTTTTTAAGGGGATTTATTAATTGCTTCAATTAAAAAAAAAAAAGGGGGGGGGGAGGGAGGGTCTTGAGTTAATTTTTAACCTGAAGGATAAGCTCACACAGCTCACACAAACATCCAGTCTCCTTTTTCAGTTCTGACTTAAAGAAAAAGGAATTTCCACACAATTAGATGCAGCTGTAAGCCAACACTTCACTCAACGTTTCAGAAAGCAGCCACTAAACGCATCACAGCCCCTTCTAAGCAGCAATACAGACTGTAAAGTAAGCCTTTTATTTTTATGCCAGTTTTGAATGTCAGATTTTAAAAATAAGTCACACTAGTGTGGACAATCTATATTGAGTTAACTCAGACGTACGGAAAAGCTTTTCCTGAGTCACCCAGCCTCACCTCCCACTGCCACAGCCAAGCACACAATATAAACTTCCTCTGTACAGCCCCAGGAGCCAGCTGGGGGGCTTGCTCCCACTCTTCCCATTTGACAGTTTTTCTAGAACCTCACTCCATGTTGAGAAGACACTGTCTAAATTCCAACTGAAGTTATTCATACCTGTTTGTTCTTGTGTCATTATTCTTCAGCTTAAATAGCCCTCTCCTTTCCCGGTGTGTAAGTCTGTATTTGCAGACTGCAATCATATCCCCTCTCAGGCCTCATTTGATAGGCTAAACAAGCCAGGCTTTCCTTGTGTCTTGCAGAAAAAGAGGCATTTCCAGCACTGCCCAGGAGCTCACACTCATCCCACCACCCCTCCTGCCCACGTCCTGGCCTAACACGCTCCACTGTCACCTTTGCTTTCCCACAGCAGTAAGACAGCAGCAGCTCGGTGGCCGATGAGCTAATGCACCCAACACATCTCCTGCTCTGCTGTTCCCAGCAGCAGAGCATCTTGCTCACAGCAGGGAGCAAAAGGCAAGACATCTACTAACAAGGGATATACATCAGGTATAGCTTGGTTTCAGCATGGATGATTTGTTCAAGTGTGGCTGCACAACCTAGGTTGGAGCTTCCACAGTGACTAGATCTGCCATGACAGATGACTGAGATGCAATCAATTGATTACCTACCAACTATCAGGATTTGTTTTAGCTTTTCACAGCCTCTGCTAGAAAAATCCTTACAATAGGCAGTCTCAAGTACTCAAATTCCTCCTTAATAACCTCTTGAAGTCACCATTCTTCAGCACAAACCCTGCAGCAGCCCTCTCTGGGATCCTCTGGAATTTCCTAAGGAAGTCACCATCCCTCCTGACCAAGGGTACAGCAGAGTCCAACCAACACCCCACCAAAAATGACCACTTCTGTCACTATTTCAGACTTAGCTCCAAATCAGAAAAGCATATGAAATAATCCAGGTTTCCAAGTTTCATGCAACCCCTCTCCTAGGAAATTATTCCCAAACTGTTGTGATCTACTGCTTAGATGCCTCCTTCACTGGGGGAAGAACACTTTCATTCACGCTGCTTCAGAACCAAGAGTCTTCCTCCTTGTCAAGTCACATAGTCTTCATAACACAAGATAAAACTCCTCTTCCTCCTGAAGAGCCCTCTCCAAACCTCAATTTCCCTCAAGTGGCCAAAAAAGACCAAACTAGGAATACAAGCCAAAAAGTATTCCATCAAACACTCATCACTGTTAAGGAAGAACAAAAATATCCAGCGTGGCTGTTCCAGACAAGGAAGTTAATCAGCCAAGACTTCATCCCAAGGTCACCGTAAGATGATGTCTCTCCCTTTAAGTGCTAGAACATCTGCACGCTTATTTTAACCAACTGCAATTATGCAGGCAGAAAACACAAGACAGACAACTCATTCAAGCTTTCAGAAAGTACCAATGCCTGAGATGTCAGGAGGATGACATATTAGATCTAGAACAAACTGGAAGAACACACTGGCAAGCCAGAGGACACAGCAAGCCTGCAGCAACCCGTCCCTCAGCTTTTGGGGCACTACAGCAGATCCTAGGTAAAGCACCATACCTTGCTGCAGACACCGTTATCCTGCACAACTCACTGCAGATGCCATTACCCTGTACCACTACCAACAGCATCCACGATGCATAAAGCCTCCCAGTCCCTCACCAGTGCAGGTTTGTTTGCTGGCTTGGATTTTTTCTCCCTGGTTTTAGTTATTTTCTGTTTAAAGCTCAGAACCACACTCAGCCTTCCGAGCAAGCAGGAGCACAGCCAAGAATGAAACACTGCAAACAAGCTGGCAAAGCAGCGAAGCGATGAACCCAACCACTGCACTTTTATTTGAGCTGCCTGAATTCGTTCTCTCTCTCTCCAGACACAACTAGAAGTCGCTCCGTTGCTGCCACGGGACCCAAGCGAATTCCCGAGAACTTCCAGGGGGAATCAGCGGGGCCGCATTTTGTTCGGGGAACCCTATTTGTGCAAACTCCCATTTGCAACCCCATGTGCAATGCTCAAGAACGACCTGACCCCAGAGCTTGAACCCGCAAACCCACTCTAACAGCTACGAGGAGAGGGAAAAGGCGAGTACTAGGGGCACTTTTGCCACTTCCCGTGCTTTTGTACCTTCCCCGCAGCAGAACCAGCCCGCGCCGCCCCGGAGGAAGCCCGCACTCGCACGGCCGCTCCGGCCAGCTGCCTGCAGCAGCCCCGCAGCACTTCTGCGCGGCGGCGGCAAGCAGCGGGAGAGGGAGCAGGGCTGCAGGCTGGCGGCGGTACCCGGCAGCCGCAGGCCGCCCGCGGCTCTCCGCGCCCGAGGCCGGGATGCTCCGGAGCCGCCCCAGGCAAGGGCGGCGACACTCTCCGCCGGTCTCCTGCCCGCTCGCACCGGCAGCGGGCGGGCCGGCCAGAGCGGCAGTACCGCAGGCGGCCGCGCACTAGGAGCCCCGCGGTGGCAGGGCGAGCTGCGCTGCCCTCCGTTCCTCCCTCCCTGCCCGGTCGCGGAACGCACCTGCCTGCCGCTCCGCGCTGCGCTGCGCCGCCCTCCCCGGAGGCGCCTGTAGCCCGCTGCGGGAAGCGGCCAGCCTTCCGGAAACGCTTCCCAGCCCGCTGCGCTTACCCAGGAAACGATTCCGGCCGCCGGCCGCCGCGGCCCCTCCTCTCCCTCCGCCCCGGCCACCGCCCAGAGCCGCGGCCCGCAGGGGGCCGGGCGGGCGGGGCGAGGGAAAAGGGGGCCTGCGCCGCGGCGCCATATTGTGTGCCCGCCGCCCGGCCGGGGCGCGAAGAGCGACCCCCGCTGACCCCCTCAGCGGCGCGGCACTGAGGGGCTTTCAGTCATCGGTAGCTTCCAGAGCAGGTGCCCGTGTGTGAAGGGGCAGGGTGTAACCGTGGGGGCAGGTGTACCCCTGAAAAAATCGGAAAACCATTTTATTCTCCGAAGGGGAAAAGTCAGGCCCTCACTGGCAAATGAAGTAACGCCCTGCTGAAGGTGAGGCAGCAGCAGTTACAGTCCTGAAATGCCACCTGCTGTATCCCAGGACTCCGCTCTGAGAGCCAGAGAACCTGACAGCCAAGTAGGTCTGGAAGTCCACCTAGGAAAACGGGTGGTTTTCATAGTGGATAAGGTCTCGAGTAACAACACGAGCCTGCGTTAAATGCCCACATGACTGAAAAACATCAGCGAACTCCACTGGTCATGGGCTAGCAGAGGGTGCTAACCCAGCGTAGCACACCTGCCAGGGGTGGTCAGGAGGGCCGCAAAAGTTTCGTAGCCAGCATGGATGGAAAGAAAGAAACAGGGTGTTCTCCAGTGCAGAAAACAAATGAGTGAAGGGACTGGTTCTGGAAGCCTCATGCTTGCAGTACCACAGAGTAAGGTTCAGAGTGAATCTTACAACGCATCTTGAGACGAATGATGAATCCCAGCAACATCATGGACAAGCGAGGCTTAAAAGAACACACTCATGAGAAGATGCTTTTGTTTAAAGCCTCCCAAATATGTGGTATTTTGTCTGTTCAGTCACGACAGGTTTTTGAGATTACAGGAGAGGAAACTGTTCATTGCTAAAATAAAAAATGTAACATGGGACAGTAGCTCTGTAGAAAGTGTGTACCTGCTAACAGACCCTTTACTCCTACCTACACCTTCTAACACCAACAAAGTCCGCAGATGCAAAACAATCAGCAGTGAAATGCAGTGCCATGTTGGAGTGACCCAACAGTCATAAGAGGAGGTCAAAGACGACCATCAGAATAATAAATTGACCACACTCATTTTCTCTCGAACAAAAATACATTCAGCAATCCCACTGAAGTGCCCAAGTCTACATGAAACATATCGCACCATTTATAATGGGAAATCTATTTATCTGGAAGGAATGTTTTTTTCCTGAACATTCCAGAACCTTCTTCAGTATTTTGTTCCCTGGCTTCACAACTTCACCCCTGATAACAGCAGAATGCTCATCAACTGCGTAAATTAAAAGGATCATTAAGAAGAATAGGAATACAGTAACTTTAATTAGAAATATTTATGTGTTTAGAAGATCATATTGCCATGCACCAGCCTAAAGAATGGGAAAAAAATTGCAATCATAAGCACCGTAGTGATGAACAAGAAGCAGCAACAATTAGGCAAAGATGTAATAATTTAGAGCAAAGTACCTAGAAATTATACTTTTAGTACTCAATAGCTTACTCTTAAATGTATTGTTCTTGTTTGTAGTGGTACCCACATTTTTCCATTTGTCTTAAAAATGGACATGATTTAACCTTCTGATTTAAGAAAACAACACTCTTCTCAGGTAAAACTCAAATTTTAACTGATATTTTTAGATCCAGGAGTATGATGAAGCTCCAAAAAGAGCCTCCAAATAGTTCTAGTGATCTGTAACAGAAACTTGTCGTCATGATTGGTTCTGGAAAGACCGAAGACCTCCTGAGACATCCAAAGATGATTCATCAAACTCCAGCATTTGCAAATTGGGGTACTTCCCTCTTCAACAAAGTACATCATCCAGCAGGAGGGAAAGTTTTTAGGCTTTGACAGCATACTGGAGCAGCCCTTCCTGAAATTTGCGCTTTATCTATTCAAGAGATGCAAGACAACTATTGGGTTACCCAAGATTATTAGTGACCAGCCTATTAATCTATTTCCCTGACAGAAATGGCCAGGCAAGGTACTCGTAATTCATGTTCCTTTAAAGAGAAGTGTAAAAGCATGGCATTGTGGTTTTCACTATGCAGTTAAAATTATGATTAACATTTAGTTACATACTCTATATAATGCACTTTGGATTGCAGTGTAGTAAGCAGTGTCATAAAAATGAAATGTTGGGGAAACTAAATAAGGAATTTCATATACATCTTAAGTGGGTAGCCATTCAATGCACTCAGACTTCTCAGAAACATTTCCAGCTGGATGTACTGCTTTCATAGGCTTGGCCACGGTCATCAAATATAGATCTCTTGGTTTAGAACGTTTAATGTGTTAACTTTCAAGTACAGCAAAATAGTTCCTGCAGTTGCAGCCTCCAGGAATTGATATAGAGCACTCAGTACCTTGGTATATGAGACACAAACATATCGTGAAACAGCATTTATAAACACAGCATGGAAAAAAATCATGTCCTTTCTATATTATCAGCTCATACCGAAATAATTTCATTGTCACCTTGCCTTTTTCTATGTTCTAACTATGACTGTAAATTTGTTTTGGTACAGCACAGGTTTGCAGGCCCTGCATCAGGCCTGACGATGCCCCCAGTGCTCTCACAGGAGAAGCTCCTGTTTTCTTCCCCTGCTTTCTTTTATATACCACCTTTTTACTTGGGTTGTCTATGTGGGTGGGAAGTATGCCATGATCCCATCTCCTGAGAAACGGCTTCTGGCTGCCGAGGCCGGGAGAAAGGTGAATATGAAGTAAGCAAGGCTACCATCTAGTGGTGCAACTGTACTTGCGTATTTCAAAGGAACCTACATCACCAAATAACCATTTTGATCATAAACGTAAGCCCCACATAGAAATTTAAGAACTAAACTTGTACCATACGATTTTCCATGACAGGCTCGAACATGCTCAGAGGATTTGGTTACCTGGATGCATGGCTTCCTCAGACCAGTGTATCACTCCCGTTGTCTTGAGCTCCTATCTCCTGAGTGTTCCCTGGGCACAGAAAGACTAATTCTGCCATGGAGGATCTTCCCTGTGATATTTATGGAGAAGCAAAGACCCTGAGACATCAGGCTCAGGTAGGATTACTCCAGTAGTTTAATCAAGGCAGGAACTAAATCAAGGCCCTCTCCCATCCACTGCATTAGCTACCTGAGGCACATTATCACTACACTGATGAAGGCCATACAGGGGCAAGTCCAGTCTGGAGCGATTTGCAGCAGTTTGCTGGTTTCTTGACATGCCAAGCAATGCGGAATGATAATTTCAAAAATTCTTTCCAGCTCTTCAGGAATGCAAAGCCTTGCATCCAGGAATAGTTGTAAGTTACAAATGTTCTCCTAGACATGTGACTAGATGTAATTCTCTGATGTCTCCTTTCCCTGCCTGTTACACAGCAGTATATTGGGATTTCCGATGGGTGAGGTGAAGGAAAAGTGGCCTACCCTAACCCTCAGGCATAAAAACTCCCACATTAAATTATGTGCTTACCCAGTCCCATCCATCGCAGCCCCCCACCCCCATCCAGACAGGAGCAACAGGGGCACCTCTGCTTTTTTATCATTATAGACAAATTCTGGGGGAGGCGAGCGGGGGAGGCGAGCAGCATGACTGTTAGTTTGCAAACAACTGCAGTATCTGATATAGGAGAATATACCAAGTAACCACTGCAGGAAAACAGGCCGGTTTGGACATCCTTTTAGCTGAAGGGGCCAGGTAAGGGAAAACTGCTGTCTGTAAGAAAAAGCTGCTTTTAGTGCAGTGTTTCTAATTCTTAGGCACTCTGCTAGAAGACAATTGGTAATTTCAGAGATTACTTTTTTCAGCAAATCCCGTTTACTCTTTTATGTGGCTCTGGCAGGCAAAAATAGTCTAAAGTTGCCACAGAGCAAGGCCTGTAATTATAGGTAGTCAAATAGAATAGCTCACACTGGCAAAGCTAAGGTGTAGCTAAATTTTCATGCCTTGGGTGCTTAAAATGGGAAGTATAGCTCTGCTTTCTGTGTAAAATGTATGATCTCTGATATTTTTCTACATCTGAGAAATAGGAATGTTAAACAATTTTTCCATATCTTGAAAAGGCAGTTGTTCAAACAGCACAAAATAAAGCACAGTTTTGAAGTTTCAAGCCAACACCTCTCTGCTGGCAGCAGTTGCTGGGTTTCAGCCCTGGTTCTCTTGCACCCTGGAGCTATCCCTGAAGTGCTGCGGTGCTGGCTTTGCTTCCCACCAGGCAGCCAAGGTGGTGCAGCAGTGCAGCTCCTTGTGAGGCAGGCAGGAAAGCCACGTTTCAGGCTAGAATGGGTAGCCCACTTACATGCTGTATGTGCATATATACACATTCACATTGACTAATGCACATTAATGAAGAGGTGTAGAAAGCTAAGGTAAAGTTGGAAACACTAGGTTCACTGACAGCAGAAGGCCAGTGCTTTGTCTCTGAAACAAGAGAGACAAAAGTCCAGTGTCTAATGTCCTAAATACAGCTAGAAAAGCCCAGGCTGTACATGCACTCAATGGGAATTTTGCCCTACGTGTATAAACATACACTGGAAAGAGCGGCATGTTTTTGCGCTTATATTTGCAGCTGCAGAATGTGATACAGTCCCATTGTTTTTCTGATCCATAGTGTAGTTTCCCATGTCATCTAAATATTTTTCACCACTGAGGGGGATTTGTTGTAGCGTGCACATTCATAAGGTAAACACCTCAACTACAACAAAAAGGCTCAAGGGCCCAACGACGGTGTTGTTCACACCCACACGTGCTTTGATTAAACATTTCAAAACACTGCTGGTTAAACTGATCTTCACAAAAACAGTTTCTCCATCAGTGACAAAGACCATCTAAACATTTCTCTGAAGGTGAGGGGGCGGAAATATTCCTCTCCTTGAACAGCGTGGAAAAATTCCTGGAGTAGAGAGGGTGAGTAACCTCCCATTCTCACCACTGCTGATGCTCTGAGACCAGCCTCTGAAGAATCTACAGCTGGAGGATCTACAGAGTTAGGCTCTGAGAGTGGCTTGGGGCGAAGGCAAGCCTGGAAGGGACAAGGTTTCACTGTGTTTTTAATGTTAATTGCTTGCAGCTGAGCCAAGACTAATAGCCTTGCCCCAACGACATCCACAGCAGTGTCACAGCAGTGTCAGGGTGGTTGGGCCCCCACACTGCTGTATCCCCCAGCTGTAAGAACAGCACATACTGTACACCTGCTTTGCATTAGCCATACACTGGCTGGTCACCATGTGTAAAATGCTTCGTGACAGAATTAAAACTTAACTAAGGGTTATGTTCTGCCAGATGTACTTCTGGAAAGTGGTTATTAATGTGGGGTTGAATCTCTCATTCTTACACATTTTAAAATCAAAGCCTTGTCTTGTAAGTACAAGTGAATAGCTACTGTTTATTTGTAATGAACATGGCAATTGGTATAGGCAAGGCTTTGGAGATCTCAGTGGCTAAGCAGCACATTCTGAATTTTCACCAGCACAACAAAGGGATTTGTTTAATGCTTCTATTCACTGTTACAGGGAGGAGAAGCAAGTGCAGCTCAGATCCAGGTCTGTGAGGCTTTATTATATCTACCATGGACACACTGAGAAAGTACCAGAGCTCTGCTGCTCTGAGTCACCACTCTGCCAGAGCTGCACGCCAAACATATATACATACAGTGGCTGGGAACATTAAGATATGCTGTAGAGTGGTCAAGAAGAGGTAGTTTGAGAATGGCTTAGATGCAGAAACTCACTTTCCCATGCAGTCCCACACAGCCAGTGCCAAACAGTCAGGGAAGGACTAGAAAGATGGATTGTTCCTGCCTATATAGGAAAAAGGATCACTTGCTAACACCACCAAAGAAAGCATCTGAGGGAAAGGAGACACATGCCGATAGCCTGGGTGCCAATATACTGTCTTCCTTATCCATGGAGACAAGCCTTGCAAGCTTTCCTATCAAGTAAAAGTAGATCGTATATCTAAAACACCCTTGTCAACAATGATGTCCCTCTGCTTTTCTTTGTGGAGTCACTCTGTTTGTCCTACTTCTACCTTGAAACAAGCATACAATCTGTGCTTCTGGTAGACACCATCACCATATGGTGGACAGGTTTTGCAGAGGAACAAGGTGAAAACGCATCCTGCCAGACAGATCTGAATTCAGGAAAACCATGACCACACTCTTCAGAGTTAAGACTCTCAAGGCAGGCCTTCAAAGCTACATTTTAGCACCTTAACACTTCCACCTGCAGACTTGCAGAAGAGCTGCTGCATTCTGCAGTTTGTTTCTTACATGCTGGAGGATTTGTCTGTAGTTCAGAGCAATTGCATTGCAAAGTCATTAGACAAAGGCAGACCCTACAGAGCAGCCCCTCTCATAAACGTGACCTTTTTACCTGGACAGCTTCAGTGTGACCCCTCTTTAGATGAGTTTACTCCAGGGTTCACATTCTTCAGCACATCTCCATCTCAGCAGTCCTTAGTCATATCTCCCAGCAAAAACATCCCCTCCTTGTGGAGAAGGGGGACAGGAGAACATAAATTTTCCAGCCTTGACCTTAAAGAAAAATTGGTTTTTTTTCTCTTATTCCCAACTCACCTCAGATCTGCTTTGAATTTCTTTCACTTCCCAGCCTTACTTCTATTTGATATTTAAGACGTTTTCACCCAGAACTCCTGGCCTATGGACCTGAGGAGCAGCTGCCAACAGCCAGGCACTGAGCAGTAACTGGACTTACATCACCCCGCAGTGCTGGGCTGCAGTCACTGAGACTCCTCACAGAAGTATTTAAATTAACCTGGATGCAATTCAGAAACAAACACATGCCTCTCTTCCCTGCTCAAAGCTTTCATGGACCCAGGCCCTCAATAAAAGCAGCCATTTGTGCTTGTCCTCTTGTTGCCTCTGATCTTCTAGTTAAAGGCAGGGGCACTCACACAGAAATTCCTGTTGTGCCCCAGACAACTTAGCAGAAGAGAAGGGGGATGTTACTGCCTTACACAGACCCCTGGCACCTGCTGTCCCTTCAGTGGCCTCAGATACGTTTGTCATGTTTTATGTTTGGTGACACAGTGTACTCTTTCTGGCTGGGATGGAGTTAATTTTCTCCATAGCAGCTGGCACGGGGCTGTGGTTTGGATCTGCGACCAAAACAGCGCTGATAACACACGGATATTTAGCTGCTGCTGAGCCGTGCTTGCACAGCATCAAGGCCTTTCCTGTTTCTCACGCTGTCCCTACAGCCAGTGGGCTGGGGGTGCACAAGAAGCTGTGAGGGACACAGTTGGGACAGCTGACCCAAACACATGTAGGGGATATCCCATACCAGATGGCATCATGCTCAGCAATAAGAGCTGGGGGTCTTAGGGGGTGTGGGGGTTGTTCCTAGGGGGGCACAGCTCTGGCACTGGCTGATGGTGAATGACTGCTTTTTGCATCACTTGTTTTTCCCCTTTGCTTATTAAATTGTCCTTATCACAACCCACAGATTTTCTCACTCTTGCCCTTCTAGTTCTCTCCCTCATCTTGCTGGGGAGGAGTGACCAAGCAGCAGTGTGGAGATTAGCTGCCTACTTTGGTTAACCCACAACACATTTAACCCACAGTATCTAATCTAGGGGAAAGGCTTTCTCCAACTAATATCAATTTCTCATTCTGGAAAAGCTGCATACATTTGGTGGTACAGCTGGATAGCAGTGCTGGTGGTATGGCAGTGATCGAGAGAATATAATACATCGCTCCCCACTTGGTGGAACCGATATGCGAGTGCAGCTGGGGGCAATTCCCTTACATCTGTCCTTTACAGTGATGCAGACATAGATGTGCAGACATGTTAACACGGAAAATGTGAGTGGTGGCTATAAGGATAGTATTTGATTAGCTTTCCAGTTACCCACTGGATGGTAGTTGCCAAATGAAATTGCTTTGTGTCAGAGCCACATATCTCCCATGTTAAAAGCCCATCATGGAGAAATTTAAAGCTATCTGCTATGATGCATACACAATCATATATTATCATAACAATCACTGTGAGCTGCAAGGTACAAATATGTAGCCTTCTCTCATTACCAGGCAGTTAAGGTTGGATCTATCCATCTGAAAGCCAGTGTTACCACTGTAGATGTCAACACCTGAACTGGGTCCCACAGGCTCCCTTGATAGTTGAGGGAGAGAAACCAGTGTTGCTAGAGCAGTTTGTCTCAGCCCAAAGCTAGCACTGACTCACGCTCCCAAATGTCTTCCTCTCGCTCCTGATTATGAAGGTATCCTAAATGTCCGTATAATGGATGGATGGATACCACCTTAGTTATCCCGTGACTTACATCAGAACTGGCCTTAGGCAAAAGTAGTCCTAGCAACATTTCAAGATGCTGCATTTCTGTGTAAGTTGACCTCTCTCAAGAACACTGCTGTGGTGCAACTGAGCTGTTGCACCTGCCCACTGGCAGGATTTACCCCCGACCAGATATACTTACAGTAATTTCAGATGCCTTTAATTCACTGTAGGGTAAGTGCAGACCAAAACCAGGAGAACAGTGACATGCTGTAACAGTTCCTTTGGCTACACCACCATTTTGGGCCATTTTTTAGCTTGCTGAGAGGTATCAATGACTGGTTGCAGTTAAAATGTAAGCAGGAAAAAAAATCACCAAAGAAAAAATGCTACTGTCACTTACTGTGAACCTCTTCCCCAAAAGTCTTTGGTTTTGAACAGTGTACTGCTCTTCCCTTTATTATGATAGTCTGAAACACGGAATACTTGAGCTTGGAAAGGCTTTCAGGATGATCCAACCAACCTCCTGCTTAAAGCACAATCAGTTACAAGATTGGCTCAGGTTGCTCAAAGCTTTCTCTTGTCTAGAAACATCCACGCCTTGCCTACAAAGTATGGTGGTGGTTCAGCCCCAAGCAGCAGCTGAGCACTGCTTGTTCACTCTCAGAGAAGAAACCAACCAAGCCCTGAGTTGGGATAAAGACAGTTTACTGACAAAAGCACCATGAAAGGAGAACAACAACAGCCAATTTCACTTAGACCCAGTGATAACACAGAATACCTTACCAACCATATCACAGAGCACTATGGACCAACCCAACATCCCAGCCATGCTCTAAGTGTCCCTGAGCAGCATAGGAACATCCTTCCCCAAACAGCCCCTTTTATGGGGGAGTGATGTCAGGTGGTGTGGTAACAGCCCTGGCTGACTCAGGTCACCTGGGCTGGCTGCTTGGGGAGGTTGACTCTGGCCTGGCCAGAGCCAGGACAAGTACAAACACCTCCTTGCTATCCTGCCTTTTCCTCACCGAGTCTTGTTATGGGTAGAACCAATGTGACACCATATCTTGACCCTTCTACGGTTGTATTTCAAAGATTAAACTGTGAGCTTCTTTCCCTAGGAACTAATTGTAAACCTAGTAAGGCTCATAAGTAGGTATCAACTCAAAAACATAGTGTGTACAACCGCTTGATGGGACTCATTCCCCCTGATTCACAGGATCTAAAGACTATTTAAATGCACTTGAAATCAGGCAGGTAAAGATGTTTTGCTGCACTGGGGTCTGAATCGTTCCCACAGGCTGGAAAACTAAAGGAAGAATGTAAGCAAAACCAAGCAGGCTGCAGACATTCAGCTGACTATTCTGTTCAGTATTTGCATTGTTTGAAAGATAACTGTGAAGCATCTCTCAGTTATCCTCCTGTCTGGCTGTTTACCAGGAAATCTGAAAGGCTGTTTGGCCTCCACACAATTCCTAGTATTTCAAGTAGGTTGGTGTTGTTCCCTTATGCAGAGATGCTCAAATCTAAAGACGTTGCATGGTGAAACTGTCAGGTCCTGAGTTAAAGGGCCCACTGTTTATACCTGGCTTCACTGGACTGGTTCAGGAATCGGTTCAAGCTGCAAACGGCAGACAGGTGCCATTGTGCCGGTTTTGTATCACACTTACATGTTTAAAACCAGTACCCAGTGCTCATGGTGAGCAACAAACGGCACAGGCTTTATGCGATGCGCAGCAGGGCCCATCGCTGAGGGAGCGGCCAGGGACATAACGCTGACACGCGCTTTCAGGAGAGAAAGCTCAGGGGCTGACGGTGGGGGTAGAGAAACGTGTCCTCCCCGGTGATGTCTGCTGCTTGCCCCCGCCTGCAGCGCTGCCCGGTCCTGCGGGGCGGGGGAGGGGAGGGGGCGAGGGGCCGGGCAGGAGGCCGCGGCCACCTCAGCCCCGCCGCTTCTGGCACTTTCTCCACACCGACCTAAGGCGGGCTGGGGTTCCCCCTGCTGCCGGCCGCGGCCCGCTCCTGGGGAAGAAGCCAGACTCGGGGTCCGGCGGGGGCTGGGGGTACCGTCTGACTCTCCGCCGGTCTGACTCTCCGCCGCCCCGCGGCTCCCCGACCCCGCACACCCGGGGCCTTCGCACCGCAACCACCCGCCCGGGCTGACACCAGCGCGCCCCCCGCCCCTCACGCTTTGGTCGTGCCCTGCTCCTCCCTCTCCCCCCGCCGCGGTGAGGAGTGAGCCAGCCCGCCCCTATATAAGAGCCGGGGTGGGCGGCTCCGCGTTGCAGCGTCGACGGCAGTGGGGGGCTGTTCGTTGGAGACGTTGTCGTGCTTGGGGCGCAGCCTGCCTTCTTCCCAGAGCCCTGCAGCCATGGCCTGGCAGCCTATGGAGATCAACCCCGAGGTAAGCGAGGGGCGCCTGGGGAGGAGGCTGCGGCTGTTAGGGACGGGTGGTGGGGCGCCGTCTCTCCCCGGCACTCACCCCTCTTCTCTCGCATTGTCTTCCAGATGCTGAACAAAGTGAGTCCTCGTCGCCGGACCGCCGCGGGCGGGAGCCGCCCTTTGTGTCCGCCCCTCAGAATCCCGCTGTGTCGGGGCAGCGCCGGCCGGAGTGGCACGGAGCGGTACCGCCGCACCTGCGGAGCGGAGCCGAGGCCGCGCCCTGCCCCGGGGGCGCTCCCTCAGGCGGGTGGTGCCGCTGGCGGTGCCTGGATGTGCCCGGCAGGTGGCGCCGCGGTGCCGCGCGTTGTGCTGTGTCACTGGGGCCGTGGGGTGCTGCCGCCGGGCTCTGTGGGGCGCGGGATGTCGTGGCCGGGCCCTGTCGTGAGGGGAGGAGGAACGTCGTGGCCGTGCCACCCGCTCGTTATTCCCTGTGCAGGTGCTGTCCCGCTTGGGGGTGGGTCCCGGCTGGCGCTTTGTGGACGTGTTGGGCTTCGAGGAAGAGGCGCTGGGTGCCGTGCCGGCCCCGGCCTGTGCCCT
Source organism: Gallinula chloropus (assembly GCF_964237585.1). Lineage (NCBI taxonomy): Eukaryota > Metazoa > Chordata > Aves > Gruiformes > Rallidae > Gallinula > Gallinula chloropus. The sequence continues at coordinate 14,564,983 of NC_140092.1, forward strand.
GCTCCTGCTGTTCCCCCTCACCGAGCAGGTAGGTGGTGGGTGGGGGGTGCTCCGGGGGCGGGGTGGGTAGCAGCTGCCGTGCCATCCCCGGAGCGCTGGCCTTCACCTCCTCTCCCAGGCCCTCTGGGCTGCACCTGAGGAGGCAGTAGCTGTATGGGCGGGGTTCAGGCGGTGGCTGGTGCAGCACAATGGCTGGTGCTCTGCGGGGTTTCTGCCCCGGGCAGGCTGACGTCTGGCCTAAATGTCTCTGGGGGGAGAAAAGCAGCGGCTGTAGCTGCTGCCGGCAGTCAGGTGTATGCCTGTGTCATCTGTCCAAGCATCAGATGGCCGGGAGTGGGTTTGGCTTATGCTGGGGCTGTAGGTGGCTGGGGGATGGTGAGTGCTACATGGTGGGTGCTTGGCTTCAGCCACCAAACAGCCTGAACTGAAATGAACTGAGCAACAAAACAAGGCCTCTTATTTCAGCGCTCCTCTCAAGCTTTGCTCTGTGTGTCAGACAGGAAAACACATGAGCGGCCTTGAGTGTGAGGAATAGCAGTTCTGATACTGTGCTGAATCATTGCACTTGGAGAGGCCTTAATTACTTTGGTATGGTTAGTGCATTTAATCCAATTGATGCAAGGAAATAAATGATGGGATATAGACACTTTGAAATAAAGTCTATTTAACAGGTTCTTAAAAGGAAGGGTTTTAGCCTTTTGGTACTAATGGGTTTACACTTGTCTATAGATTGTTCTCTTGGGGAGGGCTTCAGGAATGGAAGTAACCTAAAAGGTACATAGACAAACTATTGCAGAGACATGCTGAGTAGCCTCATTAAATGGACCTAAACAATGGAGGGAGAATATAAAAGAGCTTATCCATTATATGATTTCCCACCCTGAGCTATTTCCAGTGTACAGAACAGATGGAGAAGCTAAGAACAGTGCCTTTGATATGACTGAGTCATGCAGGTAGTCCATTAAGGCTTGGCCTCTATCCAGTATAGACATACTATGTCTTTCTGGATCTGTGCCACAAAGATGGCTTTCTGGGTAAATCTTTGTCTAGTCCTGCTATTTATTGATTCTCCTGTGCAACACTTCCATCTAGTAGCTTGCACAATAAAAAGATGCCATTGTGGTGAAATGCCTACGACTTATGTTTGCAGCATGAGAACTTCAGGAAACAACAGACTGAGAAAATAAAGGACCAAGAAATCAGTTCCAAGGTTTATTTCCTGAAGCAGACAGTCAGTAACTCCTGTGGCACAATTGGTCTGATACATGCAGTTGCTAATAATAAAGACAAACTGAAGCTTGGTGAGTATGAAATTTCTGAAGTGCTTCCATTTCCACTTTCATGACAGGAAGATTTAGTGAGTATGGGCAGCAGAAGATGCGTGGGGCTTTCATGTGAGCCAGGTTAAGGCATACTGTATGGCTTCAGTTGGTGAGTCTTTCAACTCTTGGACATGGGTGCGTGCTGTCCAAACTGCAGAGGGAATGTGCTGTGACTCCTGTCTGCTTGCTGCAGAGGTGCTGTCCTGCTGAGCAATGCAGGAGGAAAAGGGCACATGGTAGGACTGGCCAAAGTCTGCTTGTAATAAGGCAGTATCATGTTCAGAAGTAGCTATTGACATGGGTGTTCATGTCAGCTGAAGAGAATAAGTTCTTCATGCCACTTGTGTCTCATGTACACAATTTGCTTGGGGTAGCTTGTAAATTAGCTTAAAACGTGTTTTATCTTTGCTGGGGAAGTGGCATAGTATAAGGACCTGTTAGTGGGCTTGTCCTGCGGAGGGTGACTCTCTTCCTGTAGAAAAGGAGGTAAAACTGGCTTAGGCAACTGGTGGCTGGAAACTCCTATCAAATAGGACTACAAGTGCTCATCAAAAAAGGCTGTCACTGATTCTGGGAAGTACTTTAATCAGAGTCTGGAGATCTGCAAAATATAACTTGAATTATTCTAAGAAAACCTGACCCCTTTGGGTGCTGTGGGCTTCTCTTTTACACAAAGGAAAAAGCATTTGAAAGACTAAATGGGAGCAGCTTTACTCCTCTTCTGAGGATGCTGAAATAACACACTCGTGATGAGTGAAATGAGTGATACTGTGCATCTTTCATGTAGGAACTGAAGCAGCACATCTTAGTGCTGGGATAGTAATTCATGCCATGGAAAAAACAAAGCAAGCCTAGCATGAACAAGTGCTGTGTTCATTTGAAGGTAGTGAGACCACCTAATTTCATCTCCCCATACTCTGATACTTGGTATCCTTACAGCTGGTACCCTTCCTGAATTTCCTAAAACCAATACTGAACACTGCCCAATCTGCAAGGGTGAAACTGGAAAAGCTAAATCTCATTTGAGAGGGAGTTCAAAGACAGGCATCCAGAGTACCCTGAAGCAGTTGAACTCTGGCTGTTTGTAATAGATTGTTCCAGCTTCTGCATAAATAACTTATTTCAAGTGATAGTTAAAATATGCATTTGCTGGAGGTGGTTCCAGGCTGAATGCAGAGACTCCTAGTCAGTGCAGTGAGCACTGATTCCTGTGGCTGCATCTGGACTGTAACTGATGCTCTAGCTGTACTGGATAAAATCTTTGATCTTCTCGTGCAGATGAGGGGTCTGCCCTGAAGAAATTTCTTGAAGAAACAGCTGACCTGTCTCCTGAAGAAAGAGCTAAGCATTTTGCAAATAATAAGGTATATGAATGGTAAGAAACTGCTGACAGCTCTTGATGCTGAAGGGTGTAGTAACCTGTACCTGCTTTTGTCTGCTTTCTCTGAAGGCTATACAAGAAGTCCACAACTCTGTGGCGCAGGAAGGACAATGTCGGGTAAGATACAATTGTGTAAAAAAAAAAAAAAACAACCCCAAAACCACACAAACACAACCCAAAACCTGGGAGAAGTGGTTAATGAAGGTGGCTGAGCAATGCAGTTTTTGTCTGGCAGATAGCTGTTCATGAGAAGATGAATGAGTAACTAATAGGTGAATGCCTGTGGTTTGTTCAGTGTTTCTTCCTCCAACATGGACTGAAAATTTGGGTTCAGACCCAGTTGGAAAATGTGACTGTGCACTAGGATTTCTGGTGCTTGACCCTATAGATGTCTTGCAGAGATACCTTAAGTCCTTTGCTATTGCTTTATTGATATCTCCCCTGTCCTGCAGTCACAAGTAAGGGATCACAGTGCTAGGCTTTTTTCAGTCTAACAGATGTGTCTAATGGTCTCTCCTAAGGTTGAGGACAACAGTGTGAACTTCCACTTCATCCTGTTTGTCAATGTGGATGGGCACCTGTATGAATTGGGTAAGGTCCTGAGAACTCTGGTGTTGGACTGGGCCACCTTTACACTGCACAGCAGCGTTGGGAGCTTGGGCTAGACACTTGGTGCTACTGAAGCTCTTCTCAGAGGCAGTCAGAGCCATATTTAATTTGTATCTTCACTTGGTTTAACTGAAGGTGGGTTGCAGGGAAGGCCTGGGTCCTCCTAAAGTATGCCCTCTCCTGTAGAGCTGGGAATACTCAATCCACTTCTCCCTCAGGCTATGCACTGACAATTTATTCTGACTTCCCAAGTATCTTAATTTGTGTACTTCCTGTGGCCCACTGTGCTTGGTTCTGCTCTTTGAGTTAAAGCAGTAAGTACCCTGAGTGACAGGACTTTCTTCCACAGATGGGCGCATGCCATTCCCTGTAAACCATGGCACAAGCTCAGATGACTTGCTATTGAAGGTAAGACTCTTCTCCCTTGCTAAAAACAAGGTGAGGAGCCTGCATTCAGCATGTAGCAGCCATACCTACTTGCTGCACAAGCTGGTGCTGCTTACTCCATGGCAACAAGGTAGTGTTGTGCCACAGAGCTGGAGACCTGTGTAACCATGTTTAGTAGCTGGTGCTAACAAGACCTTGCAGCTTAGGTGGTAGGACCCAGAGAGGAGCTGCAAGGGCTTGGTCTCTACAGTAGGTGTATTCTGATGGTCTAAACAGCTTTATTTCTTCCAAGGATTCTGCCAAGATCTGCAGACAATTTACAGAACGTGAGAAAGGAGAAGTTCGTTTTTCTGCTGTGGCTTTCTGCAAGTCTGCCTGAGGCTCTGAAGAGATGCAAGGAAAGCAGTCTAATAGCACACCAGTAAATGCAGTCTAAACTCCAGTGCTTTCAGTACTTGTTAAACACAGCTGTTCTGGTAACTTAAATTGTTTCCACCTTTTGCTATACACAAGAGCAACATCAGTGGAGCTTATGCTTAAAGGTGAGCTCAAGTTTTAATGTGAACAGTTTGGACACATCAGATGTCTTTAGACTCTTTTTTCACATGTTAAGTAGAACATGCTTAACGGGGCTTATTTAATCCGTGCCATGTTATTTGAGCTGTTGGTTGATATTTCCTTGTCCTTAATGAGAATAAAATATTCTGTTGGAAGACTAAATGGACTGAAGTGATCATTATCTTTCTCCAAAAAGAGTTAAGTGTGGCATGCTACATAAACCTTGCTTACAATGAACTCTTCAGCTCTCCCCCAAGCAAAGAGTTAATGGCAGCCTTCAGGTTAGCAGGACACTTTCTTTTCCTGGTGTGAAGAAGGCCTCTGTGATGGGAGGGGTGTATCACCATGTGTAACATGTTCCAGTGCTGCACTAACCTTCTGGTAAAGCTTTTCCTAATTTCTAGTCGAAAAAGTTGTGATTTTCTACCCTGGAAACACATATTTTTGGGGGGAGATAAGGTGTGATAAGTAATAGTCAAATGCTAACTTGAAGGTGTCTGCTCTTAGAGGCCACTTGTACTGATGCTACAAGCAACAGAATACCTACTGCAATGGTTGGTGGGTTTTCCTTATAGAAGCCTGTTTTTTCCCCCTAACTTGTTGTTAAAGATGTTGGCCAGTGCTGAACACAGTGCTGGGCTAGCCTGTGTGTGCTTACTGTGCTTGTGTTGGGTAACAGTCTCTTTCAAATCCTCCCCCTCCCTTCTAACTTAGCTAGAAAAGGACAAATCCACACTCCATGCATTTCTAATAGCAGGGTGACAGTTTGGGTTCAAGTGGAAGAAAGCTATCAAACATACATTGCTTGGCTTCAACTTAGTGACTCCTGCAGAATCTCTTTCCCCCTCAGTCTGGCTGTTGGTATGCTGCAGCTCCTCAGGGTAGCTGTAAGAAGGGGTAAAACATGCTTCACCTGGGCCCTTCTTTCTAATGTGCCCCAGTCTGTACTTGCCAGCTGTGTTGTATGGTGCTGGGTAACTCAGTGTTCTCATGCTGCCCACCAGCTGCTGCTGCAAGCCAGGGTTCCAGGCTTTTATTGAAGGGTGATGTGACCCACAGGCTTCAGTCAAAGCTGTGTAAGGGCTTGAAGGGGTGTGGTATTGTCACTGCTCATGTAATTACCTGATAGCTGGAACTAGGAGGGGGTTGTAACCCATTTCAATTCAAATTCTGAGGAGTAGCAGGATGTCAGACTACTTCAATCTGAAATTCAGTCTCTTCAGCTAGCAGGAGGTAAAAGCTGCGTGCTGAGAAAAGGCCCATTACATGTCACTGCCTCTCTGCAACAGCACCTTAGTCTGCCCCCTAGCCAGAGCTGTCCCAGGTGGAAAGAGGCCTCCTGGGGCATCACAGCTGCAGCCTCCTGCTCCAGCACAGATCTGGAGCCATGCCCACAGCTGCAGCAAAGCCTGTGGGACCAGAAATGCATGGGGCATGTGGCAGGAGGGTGGCTGGGAGGAGGGGGCAGGAGAGAGAGCAGGGCCCACTGAGCTGAACGCCACACCCGGGAGCCTGCTTCCCTTCTGTGGGGTCCCTTCCTGTGCCTGTAAGGCTGTTGCCAAGGGGACCTGCTGTAACTGTGCTGCACAGTCTCTCAATGCTGGAGCAACCTGAAAGTGTCTCTGAGATACCACAGTATTTTTTTATAGCAACTGCAACAGTCAAATGCTTCTGGGTTTGTGGTTTTTCTTTCTTTTTTTAATCCAGCAATAAGGATGTTTAGTGCTGCTGGAGTTATTTTAGTGTTTCATAAACTTTTTTCACTCTCTTGCTCAAGCTTTTAGGTTGAGAGTCTACTGAGAGGCAACCTTTGGGTACTTTTGGCCTCATGAAAAAACAGAAAGGGTAGTGACAGAACTGTCTTACTTTCTTGCTTTCTGGTGCCAGGTACAGATTCAAAGGATGGAAATAAGGACAACAACTGAGGAATTAATGTTATCCATCCATTTATGTATAACATTGCTAGTGAGGCTGTTGTGTCCCCCCCACTAAAATTGTCCCTGGGGCCTGGCAAACAGCTGGGCTATGACTCTAGAACAGCCTGGGTAGAAAGGGGAAGATGAGTTGCTGGGGATGGGGAAGATCTTGGGAGCTGGGATGGAGCTGACTCGGATGCAGGAGTCTCAAACAATGGGTGAAGGTCTGTAAGTTGAATATATGGAAGCTTTTGCAATGCTAACAGTGCAGCTGTTCCAGATGTGTTACTGCCTTCAGAAGAAAAGTCACCATACATGGAAGTGTGTATGTGCCAAGTCAAAGCCATATAGAAAAAGCCATAAATAGAAAACATAGAAGGTGTTTCAAAGTCCTATCAGGTGTGTGGCATCTCAGTATAACAACTTTTATGCATGTTTTCCAGCTACTTTTACCTACGTGCAACTTTTCAAATGTTAATCTTTGCCCACAGTTTCACACTTTAGCAGAAGTGTTTGGACCAAGAGGTATAAATGTCTGTAGGCTTTTTTTAGAGCGCTATGAATGAAAACACATCGTTTTCATGAGAAGATGCTCTCATAATTTACTCTTTTCTGTTGCTCATATCCTAACTGAGAGATGAGTGTTTTGTTTCTCATCTTCACTTGTTTTTTCCTCTGTTTTTTTATCTTAAATCTGTAGTTCCTTACAGAACCTTGTTCCTTGCTTTGATTTTGAACCTGTTACCTTGCTTGATGTCCTGCACACCCTCCTTAATTTAATCAGCTCTTCTGACCTTCTGCATTTCTCACCTGAAGCCCTACGTGGTTTTCCTGAATTTACCTCTGACTTTTCACTGTGACAACTGCTGAGACAGGGAGGAGACTGTGAAGCCTGTTGTGTGCTTTATGTCTGCTCTGAGGGAAACCAGTGTCTGGCTGTTGCCGCTGCTGCTCTTTCAGATATGTGAGAATCAGAGAATCAGAGAATGGCATGGGTTTGAAGGGACCCCAAGGATCACAGAGTTCCAACCCCCCTGCCACAGGCAGGGCCACCAACCTCCAGGCCTGGATCTACACAAGGTTGCCCAGGGCCCCATCCAACCTGGCCTTGAACACTTCCAGGGACGGGGAATCCACCACCTCTCTAGGTAGCCTGTTCCAGCCCCTCACCACTCTCTGTAGAAAACTTCCCCCTAATGTCTAATTTAAACCTTCCTTCCTTTAGTTTTAATCCATTCCCCCTTGTCCTGCCATTGTCTACCCTTTTAAAAAGTTGAATCCCCTCCTGTTTGTATGTTCCCTTCAGGTACTGGAAGGCTGCAATGAGGTCCCCCCGCAGCCTTCTCTTCTCCAGGCTGCACAAGCCCAGCTCCCCCAGCCTCTCCTCGTATGGGAGGTGCTCCAGCCCTCTGATCATCTTTGTGTCTCCTCTGAACCCTCTCCAACAGTTCCACATCTTTCTTGTATTTGGGGCCCCAGACCTGGACACAGGACTCCAGCTGGGGCCTCATGAGGGCGGAGTAGAGAGGGACAATCACCTCCCTGTCCCTGCTGGCCACCCCTCTTCTGATGGAGCCCAGGATACCATTGGCCTTGCGAGCTGCAAGAGCACACTGCTGGCTCATGTTAAGTTTCTCATCCACCATGACACCCAGGTCCTTCTCAGCAGAGCTACTCTCAATAAGCTCTTCTCCCAGTCTGTATCTGTGTCTGGGTTTCTTCCAGCCCAAGTGCAACACCTTACACTGGCAGTGTTGAATGTCATTAGGTTCACCCAGGCCCACCGTTCCAGCCTGTCAAGATCCCTCTGGATGGCTCCTTTCCTTCTGTTGTGTCAACCACAACACTCAGCTTGGTGTCATCTGCAAACTTGAGGAGCCTATCGAGCACATTTCTTCATTTCAATTAACAGGTTCCTGGCCTGCCAGAAGCAGGCTTTTCCCAATGAGTATACAGAACTATCCTCGGAAATATTTGAGAAATATTTAGGAATCTCGGGTAGGGCTTCAGGCTTATCTGCATAGACCTGCCCATTGCTAATTTAGAGCCATACCCAGGATCTGTTATGTGCACATAACAGACTGTGCACAATCTTCATTTTCTTAGCAGTTTGGCTCTCTGCGATGTCGAAGGCTGTAGTTAACCTGTTCTGTAGGTGGCAGCATTGGGAAACTTTCAGCAACAAGTTAGCTATAGGAGCCACCAACAGCAAAACAGACCCAGGAGCAATTTTATTCAACCACATAGGTAATGCGAAGTGCACAGGTAGCCCCATCCCTTTCAGTGGGACCACTTGGTTGCCTAAGAACGCTCATGATTTCACAGCCAAACATCCAAGCAAGCCTAAACTCAGTCAAATGCCAACTCAGCCCTAACAGGCGTTTCAATAGCCTTTGGCTTAGGGCCCCAGCTTTTTGCAGCTGACGCAGCACCACGCCACCCCTTTGTCCGGTATATAGTGCTGTGTGATACATGCAGCACTATTTCCTTGCTAAATAGGGTTCCTGTTTTGCAGAGTAAGGAAAGAAAGAGTAGGAATCACTCCAACGGTATCCAGCTTTCAACACACAGGCCACTTTATCAATCTGTAGGTATTTAAGATGGAGAAGTAGTTACCTGAGAAAGGGAACTTGCCATACTAGTATCTGCCGCCTTTGATGCAGAGGCACCGGGGAGCTCTGGGGCCCACCCCCACCCCCAGCCTGTGTGCTGGGCGTAGGGAGAAAAATGAGACTGGCAATAAACCTCACAGTCACAGGATCCTTTTCCTGGTGCTGCTGACAGCCAAGAAGAAGAGGTTAATGACAGGACTGCAGCTCAGTGAGACCAAGGACCAAATGGGAGCAACCAAGCCCTGGGGAAAATGCAACCAGAAGATGAGTAACAGCATTAAAATCCCTTTGTGACCAAAGGAATTACACTACCACATTTTGTCACTGTTAAATTCTCGCACAGGCTGATATTAAGTCATGGGGAGTGGCTGACATTCCAAGTACTTCAAACCTGAGGAACCTCGACAGATGAGAGGATGGGGCTAGAAGAAACCTGATGGAGTTCCACACAGCAAGGTGCAGAGCTTGGCCCCTGGCTGCAGCCACCACATGTCTCTGCACAGGCGGGGGGGCAGCAGGCTGAGCTACAGTCCTGCTCAACAGGCCCTGAGGGGTACAGCAGGTGCCAAATTTGGTATACATCCTGAGAAAGGCAAATTGCATACTATGATGGGAGCTAGACTAGGAGGAGTAGGGCCCGCAGATGGAGGGAAATTATCCATCTCTGCTTGGTGCTGGTGAGGCTGCACCTGGAATAGTGTGTCCAGGTCTGGGTGTCCCCCCAGTCCAAGAAGGATGTGGTGAAATCTGGAGAGGGTCCAGCAAAAGCCACTGAGGCAGCCAGAGGCATAGATCATATGGCCTACAAGGAGAAGTTGGTGGAGCCGGGCGTATATAGTCTGGCACAAAGGAGACTAAGGGAGGAACTAATTGTAGCCTACAACTACTTCAAGGGCAGCTGCAAAGATGACAAAGCCAATTCTTTTTCTTTCTTCTTGGTAGTAGGAGATGGTATATCAAGGAGCAGTAACCACAAATTACAGCTTAGAGAGTTCAGTTTGGGACATTCGGAAACCTGAAGCATACTTCTTCACAGGGAAGGTGGTACAGTACTGGAACAGGTAATCAGAGAAATGGGGGCATCTCCATCCTTGGAAGCTTGCAAGGGACCAGGATTTCACCACCAGCTTTTGTTAAACTGCCCTGGGTTACCTGTTACAGTATTAGAACCAGTGATTGGTGTAGCTCCAGCCTTGGGAATGGAGTGCTGTGTTTCTGGATGAGGAGCTAATGGTGAGTCTCTCTGCACAATGAGCCAGGGAGCCATTCCCTGCAGCAAGAGCTGGAGGCTGATGCTGCTGACTGCTGCTGTTCTGCTCTGGCTGGGGTGGAAGGACAGGAATGGTGCAGGAACAGCAGCTGATGCATCTTGTAGGAGGCACAGATTTTGGTTGCTGGTGGGGTGGTTGTCTCCTTGCACAGAGAAGGGGAAAGCAGAGAGCAGAGGCAGATCTGAGTGAGCTCTTCCACGGCCCATTAACCAGCAACAGAAGTGTGGAACCCTCCCTGAGGATGTGTATAACATCCCTAAGGGTGACAGGGAACCCTACCAGGAATGGGGTGCTGGAAAGGGAAAATGCTTGACAGGGAGAATGGGAAAAGCAGGTCATCTTCACAGCAGTACCATAAACAACATGAGATGGTCTAGTGAAGTTTCCCAACCCCTTGAAGAATTGCTGTGCATCAGAAAGGTAGTTCTAGATGAAGCACAATGCAAGTAATGAGCTACATAGAACTGATCTGAAAATTTCTTATGTACTTCTTGCTTAGATGAGTTTCAGATGTGGTTAGCTGATATTGCAAGGCCTGCAGCAAGACATAAAAAGTGAGGAGATCTGCATGACGTTGGAAGAACAAGACTGGGCAAAGGTATGTCAGGGGGTTTAGCATTTCAAGCAGAGTACTATAAAAACCAAGACAGTTGATTCCACTGCCTCAGAACACCCTGTGCCATACTGAGAGGTGTTATTACTTACAGCACCGTAGCCAGACTGAATTGCAATTTCTTTTCAAGTTTTTATACATCTTAACATCTCACCAGAGCAGCTTCCACTCCTCATGTGTGGAGAGTGGGAGAAAGGCAGTTTTACTATCCCTGCTTTGCAAGTAAGGCACCGAGACACAGATTCAGTCATTTGCCTAAGGTGATACTTGAAATTGTTGGCAGAGTTGGAATTAAAACTAACTTTATAACTACATGTGGGTTGGGTTGTTGGTTTTGTTGGGGTTTTTTTGCAGGCAGAGGTTTATATTTGCACTAGTTTGGCTTTGGGCCTGAGTTAATACACTCTACCTCTTAGCATGGCTTATTAGCTAAAGCTCTGTTCGGCTAACCACAACTCTATTGACTGGGAGAACACTTGGGTGAACTCACATCTGTCTGTGAGAGAGTCTGTATTGACACACAGGCCCTTGGGGCTCCTTCTGCGCCTCAAGAGATTTCTCCAGTAAAACTCTAGTGCATCATGACTCAGGAAATATTACTTTCTCTGTCCTTCTCCTCGTCCCATTCCACAAAAAAATGTTTAGCAACCCTGGGAAGTTGAGGAATATGTGTAAAACTGAATTGCAGATGATTACAGAGCAGAGGCTGGTTGCAGTATCCAGGCTTTCTGGCATGCAGGAGCCAGGCAGCAAAGCTGTGGATACACTCCTGGTGTTTTTACGGGGTGGTTTGAAGAAGCATTGTTGAAGGAACAAGATCATTCAGAAAACAATATAATCATTCGGCTACTTCGATACTTCCTCTGACTTTACCAACCATTCCTCTCCTTTTACTGAACAATGGACCTGAAGATCAAGTCGTGTCAATAAACATCAGATTTGACAGGGTCAATTCTTCCTGAACAAAGCAAGAGAATGGTTTGGATGCTGGGAGTTTGGTTTCTCCCTACTGCAGACAGGAGCTATTAGAGATTTCTGATGCAGCCCAGTGCTGTATATGGAAGCAGGAATTATTTCCCTGGAATATAAGACACAGTTTGGGGCTTGGTTTTCAGTTTTCTGTATCTCAGCTTCTAGCAACGAGTCAGAAGTAACCTCTCCTGCATTTTGAGAGATGATCAGCACAGACAGTGACCACAAACAGTAAGATGTCAGGCAAATCTTGTTATAAAAGGTGGCAAAATACCCTGGATCAGCCTGACATGGGCGCGTGGCCCTGGGTCAGGCTGTGAGGGTTCGGGGAAGCCCTTCTGCAGGCACACATTGCTCTTTGGGAAAGTGCAGTGTTTGGGGCAAGGAGAAACTGCTGGTGAAGCAGCTGGGGATCTCAGGCAACAGAAGTTACTTCCTTTCTACCGCCCTCTGTGCCGCAGCTGCTGCGGGGACATGTGTCACTGGTGACTGGCTTTAATCGTATGCTTAGCTGCAGCCTGGGGGGAGATGGCTCATGGATGCCACTCCTGAGGCTTGCAGTAGGAGAGTCCCAGGAGAGCCTGAAACTGCTGCCTGTGCTCCCTGCAGGGAATTAGCTTGCTGTGTTGTGAGCACTCACTGACAGACTGAAAAAAACATGGAAAGAAATACCTTAAAATCGCTGGTCTTCAAAGCTTTGAGGTGTTTCTCCCACCAGCAGCTAACAAGATCTTGGGTTTTTGGTTTTATCCTATAGGCTTGGCTGGCACATCTGAAAGGAGAATCCACAAGCGCACTTGGGCCCCTGTGAGGTGGGATCCAAAAGGATACAAACACCCCTTCTCAAAATGCCAAAATGATTTTTGTTACTGACATTCATGTGATCTGTGCACGTCAGGAAGCATCGTATTTTCACTTTGGCTGTAGGCAACATTAGATTTGGTGGGGCAGGGAAATGTTCTCTGCTCAAATACAACAGCTAGACTCAGCTCCTAGGCTGAGACAGAACTCATTTTTAATATCACCATGTACCGCCTGGGCTCTGATTTTGCAAGACACCTCAGCAGGCAGTGAGTCCATGCTTTCAACTGAAATCAAGCCGTCAGTTAGGCTGGAGTGTGTGGCTGAAGTTATGTATAGGCTGAAGTTACGTATAGGCAGAAGTGGTTTCCTTACTCAGGCACTTGATGATATTTCAACATCTGCTTAGATTCGCAGCCTGATCCCATCATCTCAGGAGGGCAAAAATCCATGTGCTTTCAAAGAGAAGCCCCTCGCTTGGTATTTTCACTCTGAATTGGACAGGGAATTAGCAAACTGCCAGTTCTTCTCACAAAATTATACCAATTCTACTACATCAAGTGGGACAGCTTTCCTTAGAAACATTAAACTTTTCCAAGATTTCATATCCTCCCTCATCAGACTCAATTTACCACAGGAAATGGCAGTTAAGCTGTATGAAGGCTTTCCCTGAGTAACCCAATGTTTATAAATTATAACCAGGCAGAAAATGTGGATCTCCCCAATGTAAGGACAGCCTGAAGTGTAAGTGTTCACAAGTTCAACTGCTTCCCCAAATATTTTTTACCGCCGCAGTAGTAACATGAGTTTGTATAAATAAAGTACACATTTTTAGCATATTTGCAGACTCCAATATAATAGATAACGTTTGTGTGTACTAGAGGAGCGCAGACCTGTGTGGGCTGTCTCTGCCTTCATTCTCAGACAGGAGATTTTTGGACTTCTCAGCGGCGGTGACCACCAACAGAGCAGCTTCCCTCTGTTCGGGGTTTGGGGTTTTTTTTCCTTCCTAGGAATGCTGCTGGAAAGCTTCTTAAGAAATAAGCTCTATAAAGCTTCTTAAGAAATAAAACAATAACAAGTGGGGTATGGTTTATCCAGTCCCACATTATTCCTCATGTTTATGGCAAGACCTCAATATTCTTCCTTCCAGTTCTTCAGCGCTCAGGCCAAGGAATACTTCTCGTTCTATCTGTAGATTAACTTCATACCTACAGTACGTGCCACCAGGCGAAGGACGGGCTCTCTCCAGAGAAGAGAGCAGAACTGGTGGCAAGGAGGCACAGCTCTGGTCACACAGTTCATCTTTCAGTTTTCTTGTGCTGTCCTGAAAAAATCACTGACTGGACACAGCTCTGTGAATATCTGCACTGTGCAAAATATGCAGCATACAACACGGATCATCTTAATATAGAGAATGATTTAAAAACTTTTAGGTTTAAGTAAGAAATCATAAAACCTGAACTCTGTCAATACATCCTGAAATGCTTGAGACAGAGCTACTGCTCACAAGTGAGTTCACGTGTTAAGAGGAAAGGATTAGGAACAAAAAGAAGAGGAGGTACTGCGTTCAGTTTCTGGAAGGGTTTTCGTACACTCACCACTGTAACAGGTTAGGGTTTGAATGCCATGCTTTAAGTTTCTAGGTTTTAAATTACGCTCTCAGTACCTAAATATAGATGCAAAGAGACTGGGCTCATCTGTATTTTGTTGACCTGCTGTTGTTTACGGGTGACCCCTCTGGGCATCTCCCCAGAACACTGCCAAAGTCACCCAATACAACCAACAGCAGCAAACGTGTGGGATGGGGAGTGTAAATGAGGGAACTTCAGCACCAGGCTAGTGCCTGGCCATGGGAGGGGACTTCACCCCTTGACTCCCTGCAAAACCAAAAACAGTTAAGCCAGGCATGACACTCAGCATTCCCATTTAGGGCCAGCTTTAAAAAGGAAAAAAGCTCCACTGAGCACCGACAAATTCAGCTCAATTGAAAATGTTAGCACCCAGGAGAATTCTGGCCCGTGACCTAGATACTACAGAGGCACACCATTGTCTGACTGTCTCTTTAGTAAATGTAGTACCGCAGTCAGCAGTCTGCAAACATACTCATTTTCAAAGCAAGCTTTCAGTGAAGCTTTCAGAATGACTTCTGTTTCAGGGGGGAAGCACAAACGCGGGTACTAGAAAGAGCTTTCGATGCTTTAGTGTTTATTTACTTATATTCATTCTTATCCGGGGCAAAATAAATGCTTGTGCCTATTTTATTTGCAAATAAGTCATGAATGGTGAAATCCATAATGGAGTGAAAGGGGTATACAGCAGCACCCTTAAAATATGTAAGAGAGCTAGCTGGGGGAAACCTCTGCCAACACTGCAAACCAGACGTCTACTCTGTAAGCTGCAAAAAGGAAGAACTCACCAATGCTGTAGGAAAGCCCTCTGAAACTCCTGTCACTTCTTGTAGAGAATTAGAGTTGACCTTCCTGCACTGAAAAAGGAAAGAGTGTCAGTAATTATTGGAATGGACTGCTGGAAAAGGCTTCCCAAACTGCCGCCAGTTTTCTTATGGCATTCAGACACACAGGTGCTGCCCGCAGTACCGATGGACAGGTCTCTCATTCCATGGTTCACTTAAAACTATAGCTGATCTAAAACGTGTTCACAGTCTGAAACAGTCTTTTTCTCTAGAAATGAACCGTATTCTAACGTACAGACTCTGTACTGGAATCAGCAGTGGGTTCTGCTGGTGTCCTTCTGGCCCAGATGTGCTTGTTTTCATGCATCCCTACGTCCACCAGTCTGGGAAGGCCTCGGGATGAGACACGACAGATAGAAGCAACCCAGGTCTGTGTTCACAGAATCACTGAATGCTAGGGGTTGGAAGGGATCTATGGAGATCATCTAGTCCACCCCCCCATCAAAGCAGGATCACCTAGATTAGGTCACACAAGAACATGTCCAGGCAGGTTTTGAATGTCTCCAGGGGAGACGACTCCACCACCTCTCTGGGCAGCCTGTCCCAGTGCTCTGTCACCCTCACAGTGAAAGAGTTTTCTCTCATGTTCACATGGAACTTCCTGTGCTCCACTTTGCACCCAAAACTCCCTTCTGGACACAATGACTAAGACAGAACCCCCAAACTTGGCAGAGGTGCAAGAAGGGCAATTCTCTGGTGGTTAAACACCCACACTCACCTTGGGGAGCACCCAGCAACAAGCTGCCCTACACAACAGTGGGACCAACCCCCAGAGAATTAAACTGGAAAATACCCGTCTGTGCAGGGTGCAACAGTGAGGGGCATGTGCCAGTTGGGCTCATGGAGCCTGGAGTACAGCATCCTGCTTGCCTGTGCAAGCTACTGTTACACTTGAGCCTGCTTGCATCCCAGTCCCTAGGTCACTGCTGCAAAGGTGTCACACACATCACTAGATGAAGTTCTTCGCCTGTTTCTAAATGGAAGGGGGAGAAAATAAGCCCCAAAACCCCACCAAAACAAGCAATCCCCTACAAAAAAAATCCTCATACCAACAATATATTGTCCTACTGAAGAAAGAGAATACAAGAGTGTGTTCTCAATTCAGATCTGATGCGCCTGTAGTATGCCCAAAAGGTTAGCAGACCCTCCCCTTCTTCCACTCTCAGGAATGTGAAAAGGTCACCCCAAATTTCAGTTGCACTGTTAATGTAACATACTGCTGCTTCTGTGCTCATTGTACAACAACCGACAAGGCTGGTCTTGAAATGTGAAGGGGCAAGAGAATACTGTTGTCTTCCATAACAGAGATCTGATTATGATACTCAGCTTAAAAACAACCAAACTACAAATCAGGGTACTTTAAGTCCTAGAACTCCCGCACACATACACCTTGCCTGAAGAGGCAGAGATAATATAGCCAAGAAATCCAAACTGTAAATTAACTATTGTGCCATTTTGCTTTAACCAAATGTATTAAAAAATGGTTTATAAGCAAAATCCTTCAAACAGGGTGTTTTTTCCAAACTATACTAATGTCCTGATAGGCACCAAGGAAAGAGGAAGAAAGCAGGGAGATTTCTCCTTTCAAAGCAATTCAGAATTGTGTAAACTGCATTTAATTAATTGGGGTGGGTTTTTTGTAGTAATCATTAAGCAATTATTAATGTTTAAATTCCTTCGCAGCAGCCACACAGCATGAGCCGTGCTGGAGTTCATCTGACATGCAACAACTTGGGGATTGTTTTCCAGAACAGTCTTTGTCTTAAGATACTCCTCAGTTCCCACCGTACCTGGGAAGGTTACAGCTCTCTCCATCACGTGAAGAATACCTCTGCCCAGGAGACTCCAGCGAGCTCTCACCTCAGTGGTTCTCATCGTTCTGCCCACAAGAGTAACTTGTGGGGTATCATCTTACTCTGTGATGCTTTCTACCAGCTGGTGGGCAGGTAAAAAAAAACAAAGCCTTGACTTAGATGACAGGCAAAGGAAGGTGTCGGTGGTGAAAGAACTACAGGTCTGTATTTCTGGAATGGCAGCATCTCAGCTAGCCAGACTTCCGTGATTTAACAAGGATTTTGGTACCTCTCTGCAACGAAGATCATAAGCCTTTAATTCTCCCTGCTCATTCAAAATATCTCCCCCAAATCTGAGCTATGGAAGGCTTTTGAAAAGGTAATATAGCGTCATATACACCAAATAAATTTTGAAAGTAGCTTTCAGTAGTGAAAAGCTTTACATGCTTGTTTTAAAATGTCTGTGTGGTTTTGTCTTTATAAAATTTGTTTTCATGTTCTCTGAGTTGTTTTGCAAGTAGGTTTTTGCTGGTGTTTCAAATGGAGGCACATTGCTGCTGTAAGTAGGCACAAGAAATTCAGCTGCACGGTGAAGGTGTTTTGTCTGATCTTACATCGTGCAGAATCAGCCTCTGAACGATGTAAGTTCGGGCAGGAAGACATTATGGAAGTACCTGGAGTTAATCGTTCCTTTCCTTTAGCTCAAGAACAGTTCATCCAGTTTCTTCAGGGCTACAGAACTGACTCTCAAGCCAGCTGAAGTTGGTGGCGAAATGCCAACTGACAGTAAACAGTACCACATTAGATGCAGATCTTCTTTTACTCACCTCACCAAAACCTATGGACTTACAAGAGGCAGAGAGAGGGTTTCCAAACCCAAGCCATTATTGCCCAAAGCAATAAGGATGCTTCCTGATAAGCCACAGTACTGTGGCCAACCAATAGGAAACCTTCAGAGGTTTGGGTGGTCAGGCTAGGTGAGCAGAGCTTTACATTAAACCCCCTGCTCTGCCACCAGCTTTCTTGAGCACACAGCACAGAGCAAAGCCCCACTCTCACACCTTCTGTCACTCAGGGAAACCTCAGCCTTCAGTTAGGCAGTTCGATCCCCTAGAGACCCAGTGGGGGGCACAAAAACCAAGATCAGTGGGGCATTGCTTAAACTGGCTGGTGGGAAATACTGAGTCTAGGCACAGGTTTACTCCAAAAAGACTTAAACTTGGGATGGCAAGAGGGATATTTTTGTCCCTGCTTAATACTTTTCTAATGTTAGATGCCCTTTCAAATGAGAGAAAAAGAAGAGACATGACAGACAGCCCTGGGCTATGTTCCTTCTGTGGCTAGGCTTTTCTCCTGCTCTGCAGCCAAAACACACATTGAAGCTCTCTAATTAAATTTAACTACTAAGCTCTTTGGCACTTCATGGTGACTGGTTCTATCTCTTCCTGCAGAGGTCCTCAACTTTGTAAGCGGTGAAATAGTCACTGGAATAGGGATGGACTTGAATCTGATGCTTCCACACCAGTTTCTAACTCTTCAACATGAAGTCAGCATCTCAACATCACTCCTTAGCTTAATCCAGTTTCTTTACAGAAACTGTAATTCAGGGACCTGTAGCACTCACTGCACACTGTGACAGCCTGGTGGTGGGCACCAGGTCCTACAATGCAGAAGCAGTGACTGCAGGTGTGACAGGGAGATGAGGGTAGAGCCCTGACCTCCCAGTCAGAGCCTTTGCTGCTGGGTGATCACTAGACCTGCATGCAGAGGATTTTAAGACTTGGATCCATTCTGTCTGGTGCAAAGCCCCACCTAGTACCCTTACTACCCACCATCCTGGCAATGGGAAGGCCAAGTTTAAAGGTACCCTGGCCCTTAGCTGAGACCACCAAACAGCTCTGCACTACCAGCAGATGGAAGCCTACCAGAAAAAAACAAATGCAAGACTGGGACAAAAATACAGTCTGAGGGGACTAAGAGAGAAAGCTGCACAAGTTTTCTGAGCATCTCAAGTAGAGCCTAAGCATGCAGCGGAGTGCTCAGAGTTTTCTGTTGGATTTAATGTTTAGTTCCAGCCGATGGTTAGAAGAGTGATCTGGTTGTTGAAGCAACAAAATAAGGTTTTTGAAGGCAATGAGGACTGAGTTTGCCAGCTAGTGCTGTGTTCTTTCTATAGATGGCACTGTAACTTACCAAATGCTTTGCTTCCCTACCCATTATTTTTCCTGACGCTACTATCAGCACTGTGCAATCTCAAACAAAACCCCACCAAACCCACATTAAAGGTAACCCCTTTTCCCCCTAAAACCATCAGTAACATCGAGATGCACCTCAAATCAAAAGTGTGATTTCTGGTTTCAGGAGCCACATTTTTATCAGTATACTGATAAAAAAGCACCCTAGTTCAGTATTCAGCCCTTGTGAATGGCCAATAGCGTGACCTTGGGGCAGCATACGAGGAGCTGGAGACAGACAGATGTGGCATCTCTACGTTTAAATTTACATGTTTTTATTCAGGGAATTTCTTCAATTGCTTTTGCACCCTTATAAACTTTAAACATCCACAGCAAAACAGACGGTCCTGGCTGAAGCATAACTTCTGACTGTTCTCCAGAGTGAATGTAAATCCAAATGCACTGGAAGACATTTGAAGCAATTAATGTGCAAATGATTATCATTACGAGCAGGAGCTAACTAAAACCAACTGCTCAGACATGACAAGTCATACATGGTTTCCTCTGTTACCCTTCCCTTTGCACATAACTTTTTCACGATAAGGACTCTTGCCCATGTATAAACGGCGCTGTCAGCATCCTTAGCGCTCATCAGTATTTTAGCCAACATCATCCTCAGTAACACCAGGGCCAATACAGAGGTTCATGTAACTCTGTGGCCACAAAACATTACTTAAAATATCATTAGATTAAAACATGCTCCATAAAAAGACTGGGTAGTTCATCAAATTCACAGGAGTATCAACAAGTTGCCTTGATTCACAGAGCTAAAACCTGTTGTGAAATCCACACAGACAGACCAACAGCCTGGCTTCTCCTCAGGACACCGTGCTCACACTACAGTAGTGGGCTTTCCAGGTATTACAGGGAGAACACTACCACACACCCCCAACCACAACAGACCTGAAAGCAAAGTAACAAGTAGTTAGACATCCTAGACCCTATGCACCCAACCACCAAGAAAAGCACGTGCCCTTTTAAACAGTAACACAAGGCACATTTCTGTTTAATGCAATTCTTCCAGTTATGCCACACAAAAATAAAGTTCTTTCTTCAATAATCTCAAAACACACACATGCAAAAGTTTTCAAAGCAATATCAGTAATCTGTTTCCAATCCCAGGTGCGACTTTAGTTGCATATGGAATTTAAACATAAATGGTTGTTATATACCTTCCTGTCCGACAGTGCTCCTACTATTAACACCCAGAACTAGGAACTTGTTAATACCCACAACGCCCCCCACACCTTAATCCCTTTATCTTTAGGAAATATACAGCAGTGTTCTTCAAAAGTAAATACAGATAGTAGAATGTATACAATAACTGAGCCAGATTTATGATTACGATTATGAAGAAGCAGGCCCCAATTTGTACCTGATAAGCACAGCGTATTTGTTCTGTGGAGAGCAAAAGATTTATTATGTGTTTAGGCATTCATTTCCTTGTTTTTGTTCAGGTTTTCTGTAAAAGATGTGTTAACTGCAGTATGATCACTTGAGAACTTAAACGGGTTTGGAAAGTCAGTCCTAAATTTTGCAATCCCTCAAAATGTTGTAAACTAAGGATATCTGTTGATGTAAACATCTCCCTCCCTTCTTCTAAATGGTGTTTCTGTAAGAAGAAATGGGTCAGAGGATGGATTTTGTATTATCACAAGCTTTCAAATGCAGAATGTTCCACTAAAGTAATTTCCATTCAGGAACTGAGGGCCAGAAATTCAAGAGGGAGATAAAAAGTGTTCTGCACTGTAGAGCCTCCACTCTGGGACAGGCTGCAGGAACCCCATGTCTCCCCTCCACAGTCTTGAGCACTGAAAAGTACAACTGTATTCAGAACTTAGACATACTTTTGCCAAGTTCACGAGGGGGACACAGCAGAATTAGTAAAAAGGCAACTAAGGTCCACATCTGATGGATGGAAAATTGGAGTCTCCTCCCTCCCCCTCACAGTTCCTTCTCATCTGCTCAAGGGCTGAAGAGTTCTTGACATCTTACTCTTTGCCCTGCATTGCTCCTGGAGGCCCTGGCACTTTCAAGCCCTTGGAAAACAAGAGCTGTACAGCCTTTGCAATGAAGCAGTCTTAAGAACTGGCAGAGGCTCTCATAGATGATAGCCCACTCACCCTGCACTGCTGGAAGATCTTCCACTCTAGAACCACTTGCAAGACTTTCCTTACTTACTGGGACAAAGGTCCCACAGGTTGTGGTTGCCAACAATTTTTGAGAGTCTTTATTCCTGACAGGCTCATAATTTCCCAGTTTCATTGAGACATGTGAGATGCTGACCAGTCTCACATGGTGGTCCAGAGGTTGATTGTCCTTTCCTGCAGAGCAATCTTTGCTACGTTTGGGTTGTTCTTCTTAAAGAGAAGGAATTGCAATGAAGCTTGATTGAAAAGTCTGGAAGTCTTGTCACAGACACAAATTTGGTAAAAAGACTGGTCTAATTCAGCACTGAAAACTGATTATAAGACTCATTTTCAGAGAAACGTCATTCTACAAACTGTCTAAAGTTAACTGGAGGCCCCTTGTTCCTCAGAAAAGGTTGATAATGAACTGAAGTTTGCCAAATGATTAATTACTTTAGTGTTTCCCATGGTATCTGACCTGAACTTAGAACTGTGACTTCTACAAGGTTTTCCTAATGCTAACACACCAATCTCTTTGATACACAAAATCACCATTGTGGTCTTTTGCTGATCTCCTAGCATTCTAAGCAAACATGGTGTCACTAGTGTCTTAGGAATGGAATTCTTTAAGGCACAAGTGGGACCTTGGTGCTTGATCCCTTTACTTTTTTGAGATTGAAGCATCTAACTCCTTTAAAGTCTTATGAAAATCTCTATCCAGTTTCCTGGGCATGGGTCATCAATCGAGTGAAGACACATTCAATGAATCCTACGGTTCAAGAAGGAAAAACACCCAGTAAATATGGTTCTTTTAAAAAAGAATTATTAATGAAAAAAATGTAAATATACTCCAAAGTGCTGGCTTGGATACACATACACATACAGCTATGACAGTTCTGCAATTTATGAGTTTCCTGTCCTTTCTTCCAGATAGATCTGGAGCTCTTGTGATAGGCAGTCCCATCAGTGGTGAAAAAGTGCCAGAGAATAAGAAAGGCATTGGCAATAATTTAAGTAACATGGATTATCAACTCCCAGAAAGTATTTTTCAGCATCTCAAACGATCAGTTGAAGTTTTCTTGACCTTTGAGCTTCTTTTGGAGGCCCACAGAGGAGCACTGGGGCCTCTAACCTGGGAAAAACTCCAGACACTTTTGCTGGCCAGACAGAAAGACTTAATTAAAAAAGTAATAATAAGAGAAACTTATGAAAATAACTTTAAATATATTTTTCCCCCAATTTTGTTATTTTAAGGGCAGCCGTCATGAGCTGTTTTGGCTGTAGACTCCACAGCAGTGAGTTTTTGGCAATCTCATTAGCCAAATGTATGGGTGGGCAGCGCTCGTATAATAAATCATTTAGCAGTTCAGACAGCGATTCAACCAAGTGTAATATCCTTCTCTTCCCTCACAGTTTGTCAACATGGACTAAAATAGGAGTATGTCTACACAGTCCAACAGACAGACCTACGTCACCATATCCATTCCTAAAGCAGGCTGGAGGAGAGCCAGCTCTGCTCCAAAATGTTACCCATGGTACTTAGGCTTGCGCAAATAAGCCCATCTTGTTAAGCCAGGATCAGTGGTACAGTAATGGTGGTGCTGTTTTGGAGTTGGCTCATGTCTGACAGGCTGGGAGCAGATTGATCTTATGTCTGGGTTCGAAAGAGGAAGGTGTAAAGCTTACATGAACCCTTCCAACCCCAAGAGATGTGGAAGGCCCTGCTGGACCCACACTCTTGAAGGACAGGGCCTCATAGAATCACAGAACATTAGGAGTTGGAAGGGACCTCAAAAGATCATCTAAGTCCAACCCCCCTGACAGAGCAGGATCACCCAGTCTAAATCACACAGGAACGCTTCCAGGCGGGTTTTGAATGTCTCCAGAGAAGGAGACTCCACAACCTCTCTGGGCAGTCTGTTCCAGTGGCTTCACCACCCTCACAATGAAAAAGTTCCTCCTTATGTTCACATGGAACTTCCTGTGCTCCAGCTGGCACCCACTGCCCCTTGTCCTACCACTGGCCATCACCAAGAAGAGCCTTGGCTCCGTCCTCCTAACTCTCACCCTTTACATACTTATAAACATTAATATCTTCATAAAAGTTCCCAGGGATTTCAGTGAAGTCAGGTTTGATCTCCAAGAAGTCCAGAAGTAATTCTCTAGAAGCACAGAAAGGTTATAGGAAGGCCCAAAAGATAGTCGTAGTATTGATTGTTTCTATAATACTCAATGTATGTGTCTCACATACATTGTGAATCATTCTGTTCCTGCAGTCACACTTGGATTTATATTTTCTGCTGTCAGTAGCTCCAGTGAGTGAGCTTTCAGTCGGTGGGGGGGTGTGTAAGAGGTAAAATGACATCGCTAAGGCATATCGGCCTGTTGGTGCTTGCAGTTTAGGGATGTACACGAAAGGCTGCTATCTGGGTAGATGTCCACAGCTCCTCCTAACTCAGGGAAGTAATTTAGTCAGGGTTGCAAATAATACTCCAGGCTTTGAAATGATGGGTGGAGCAAAATAAAGACAACATAATAGCCTTCATTTTGAGTTCGGCCTGATGGCTGACGTTGACACCCTGGCTCTTATGAATATGCGGCCATCATGTCTGCGATCGCAGGACAGATGCCGTCTGTCCCAGGAACAGTGCCTGTTGCACCAACACCTCCACAGGCTTTAATGAGTGTCTTGTTCTGCCAGGAGTGGCATGCTGCAGGAGATCACTGAACAAGTCAGCCTGCCTTCGGGGAACGAACTCGCCTGTGTCTATGCTATGCTGCTTTCTCCTCCTTCCAGTTGAACACAGTCCTCTGCTAAATATTGTCCTTTAGTGAGTCCATACACAGGAGAAAAAATCCACCCTAGTATTCCTTTGTCATGGAATGGAATTATAATGTGGCTAAATAAGACACAATGCTGGCCTGCTGCATGAAGTCATTGTTTTTCTTTTTTTCTTGTTTTCTGCCCCTGCTTCCTTTTCCTCTCCATTTTCCACTTTTAGCTGCCTATTTCCTTAACTTGAGTAAATGAATATTCCAAATCACTGTGAACCAGCTAATACCCCCAGATAACCACTTCTTTGAAGCTACGACTTGCTGCAGAGGTTTGCAGACTGTGCACAACCTGCTCTGGCAACTTATTGTGTCATGTCCTGAGCCCAGAGACACTTGGCCACACATAGGGAGCCTACAGCTGGCATGGCATCTCCAAGCATCTTAGCTGACTTGGAAGACCCTCTTCCTAGGTGATGGCACTATGAAAGAGGTGTTTAGGAACATCTCCCTGAGGGTACTAAAACCCCTCTACCCATGTAATGCTATTCCTGAGAAAGATTTGAGTAACTCCACACATTTGAAATTTTACCCAGGATGGTGAAATGGGGTAAGATAAATTCTGGGTGCGTGGCAGCAGGGAAAGATGCTGCATTTGAAAGAGCAGACTGCAAAATCAGTTGGAAGATTACTGCAGATACACACTGGAAGTGGAGATTTCTGCTCCGGATGGGACTATATTTGGAAGAACACTGCTTCCAGTCTTTAAAGAAAGAGGTTACAAGAAAGTAGCTGAAAAGCAGACAAATTCAGAAACAAACTTCAAGGGAAATACTGTTTTGCCCTTCCTTACAGCTTCCAGCTCAGCATGGAAGCAAGGGCTGTTTGTTTGTTAGTTTTGCATTACAGAAACCGGGTGTCCCATCACACAAACTTAGAAACATCGGCTCCCTACCAACCTGCTTTTGTTTTAGTGGGCTTCAGAGATCCTTGATAACAGCTGGTGAAAGGCCCATTGTCCTGCCACATCCTTTTCCCAACTTGTCCTGTTGAGAGCGCAGAACTCTGGAGCTCTGGGCATACAGAGAGGGTGGGAGAGTCATGCTTTCCTTCGGACTCCTCTTTCAGCAGCCGGTTTGTGCACGAGGTCATCTTCCTGTTGTAACATGCTCTGCCTCTTACTGGAGGCCCCAGAAGAATCATGTATGCACCAGGACCTTGCTGCACTTGATAGCTATGAACACAGAAAGAAAGGAAGCTCCTTGGCCTGACCAGTTCACTGATTTTAGGCTCAGGTTTACTCTTTCCTTTACGTTGGTACTTCTGTATTTCAGGTTGCTTCACTTCCCTTTCACCACTCCTCTGCTTTATGTTTATGTAATTGTTCTCCAGTACAACCCAATTTGTGTCTTTTTAACCTTGTGTAACTTGGTACCATTTGCTTGTGGTACTTCTTTCATTAGTCCTCTTTCTGCTCTTCTCTCCCTGTGAGTTTCATGGGTCTTACTTATTATGTCGTCTCTCTACTACTGTGTGCAAACAAGAGGAGAAGAGAAGTACCAGGAGCCCGAGAGACAGTGAATGGAGTTGAATGTAGTTAAACTGAGACACAGGAGGCTATGGCAGGCTGGGATGAAGTGGGCTGCTGGAGGAGAAAATTATGCTCATTAATGAGGAGGTTGGATATAGGAATTTCCTATACCAGAGGAAAGGCAGGTCTTGATGAGAACAATATAAAGAAGGAAGGAAGTGGTTGTTTGGGTGAGTGGGAGAATTGACCGTGGCTGCGGATGAAAGGAGAAGCTGAGCCAGGCTCTGTGCAATCAGCAGAGCTATCAGCCTGCGATCTGGAGGCCTCCAGGAGAAGCAGAACAGAGAGTCAACGCCAGAAAGGAGGGCTGGGCAGTGGGAAAACAACAACCCAAACACATAAAAGCACAACAGCACTCAAAACATGGAGATACTGATCAGGGATTTGTTACACAGGGAACAGAGAGGATGGTGAGGACCCCCAAAATTATGCTTACTAAATGACGCTGAATATTTACAGGCATTTATGCATGGGATCTCTCATTCTGAACCGCCTGCACTCTGATTCCTTAGGCTGATAGCCCGCTAAACAGCAACATGTGTAGTAGTATATCAGATCTTGGATAGTCAACAGCTTTCAAAATAAATCTACAAATTTAAATAAATGCAAAGGCAGGCAAGTAGGAAAACATCAAATGGTGCTCAGCCACCAAGAGACAAACGAATGTATTAGCTTTCAAAAACCAATACAAACTTCCAAAATAAAGAAAAAACACTTCACAAAAGGGCTTCACACTTTCCTGGGACAATGTGAGAAGGGATAATACTGTTTTTCTCCAAGGAAAGAGCAAACTCAGATGATCCATCCGCTCCTGTAAATCCCAGAATGACAGAGAACATCAATGCCAAGCAGGGCAATATGTTGCTGTGTGAGTGGTAGCAGAGAGAAAGTGACTGTGAGAGAAGACAGCATGGCTGGGATAAACAAACAGGTGCTGTCAGCCAACTGCTGAACGCTGCAGAGGCACCACAGCAGATGCCCCGATTAAGTAAAATGTGAAGTCACAACATTTGAGTGATTTTAAAAACCAAAACCCAACGTGCTCTCAGTCTCAAATTCACTGATTTTCATGAGAATTCAAAACAATTAAAGTTCCGGTGCTACTTTTCGTTTAACTTGGAAGTTTAAAAACCTTCAATTAAAAAAACCTCTCAAATGGGAACAATCTTCATTCAAGTCATTTTTCAAAATCTGTTTTTTAATCTCTCTTGTGTCTGAGTGGATATTTTTACCAGCCTGCTCTCAAAGACAGGCTAGGCTACACGTGATGGAATTAAACTGCCTTTGAATTTAGTTTCATCAAGGAAGAAGACACTAAATTTCTGGTAAAGACCTCTTCAACCACTCTCCTCTGCCCTTAGAGATGCTGCTATAAGGGCTCTTCTCATCTGCCCACTCAGCTCACCTCTCAGTTCCCCCTTTCACCCAGGACATGCTGTCTAAGTGCACAACCTGCCTTCCACAGTCAGTAAAAAGATCTCCAAATACCTTCTAGCAGGATTAATACCTGTTGAGAGGTATTAATGCCGAGGATGCTTCATGCCAGGGCTGTCTAACTCCCACACCGTCACCAAGCAGCCACATTGCTCTTTGTGACAGCTCAGAAGCTGCATCACTGAGCAGTTCCAAAATCATCTGGAGGTTATGTGCAACAGGATGTGCCTACCCCTGTTTTATACTCTAGAAAACGAGGGAATTCTAAGCAGAATTTTTATATTAAATTCCATATAGCCTTGAGTTCTCCCTGTGACATTCAGTGGTT
Organism: Gallinula chloropus; assembly: GCF_964237585.1. Classification (NCBI taxonomy): domain Eukaryota; kingdom Metazoa; phylum Chordata; class Aves; order Gruiformes; family Rallidae; genus Gallinula; species Gallinula chloropus. The sequence continues at coordinate 14,592,182 of NC_140092.1, forward strand.
TGTTAAAGGGACAAGCAAACCGAAGAGATGTGTAAAAGTCCTTGAGCAAACAACAAAGAAGATGCTTACCCAGAGCAGCCCCCTTATGGCTCAGCTCAGATTTTTCCAAAATCTTTTCCAGGATTGTGTAACATCTCTGACTTTGACCATTACGGTCTGGGGTAAAAAGAAGCTCTGCTTAGAGAATATCACGTGGGACTGACAGATTGTAGAGGACATAAGGAAGCAGCAAAGCCCTGGTACCAGCAGGATAACTTCGCATCTTAACCTGCTCAGGGGCCTTGCTTGTTTAAGCCACATTTATAAAAGCTCACAAAAATTAATACACCAGGTAAAATAGAGGGTCTACTGAGGTTTCACCCATTTGCTCTTTGTGCAAAGTATTTTCAGGTTGTTACTGGAAGCATGTTGCACCAGGTATGTTTGAAGAAAAAGGCTTATTGTCAGGTTAATACAACCAGAAAACAAGGAGCTAGAGCATAAAGATGCCATATAGGAGCAGTTTTGCACAGAACTGGTCTTGAACACTCAACCTGTTCCTTCAGGGAGACACATTATAGCAGCAGAAACTGTCCAGGGCACAACTTCCTAAATGCAAGCTGTTGATTGCTGCTGTGGGATAAGACCAGGCTTACGGTGACACCGATCAGGCCTTATTAACTCCCTGCTTCTGCTATTCAAGAGGCTTAAAGATTTTCAGATGTTATATTGAAAACAAATAGGAGCAAGAGAGTTCCCCTTCCCAGAGGAGAAAACCTAAATTGGGTAGAAGAGCAAGCTGGTTAATACAAATTGAACCCTCACTCTACCTGAAACGCAGCTCAACACTGATGCCAGCTCTACTGTAGGATTCCCCCCACCTAGTAAGCACAGATGCAAGTGTGTTGCAGGTGGTAAGGACTACTGAGACACTAACCTGAGTTCCACTGGAAAGACAGAGAGAGAAGCTAAATCCATGCTTTTGTTTTTAATGAAGAAGAGTTTTGCAAACAGCTACAAAACAAATTCTCCCATTTTGTTGCCATTACAAATTCCATCGCTGTGTTTCCGGTAACGTCTCTGGTGAGGAGCAGCAGAGCGACCTCAGGAAAACCTTGCTGAAGTTTCTAAGATGCTCATTTTCATATTTTGCCTCCTCTAACAGGGAAAGGAAAACCACTTAAAAACCTGTGACTGGTATTCAAAGGGCTTAGAGCAAACCCTGCGACTCTCCAGGCAGATGGTGGCTTAAAAAAAAAAACAACAAACAAGCTGGGCTGATGCTGGAAGTGCGTTTCCATAGCAACATGGAGGTAGGGATGCTGCCGGTACTTGACCAAATAGGAAGCAGGTTCAGGATTAGGATTAGGAAAGAAGTGGCCAGGTTCCTGCTGCCATTCAGGGTGTCTTTCATGCTCCTAAATACAAGACTGAGTCTTTAAAGGACCGCACTAGCTCTACATCCACACATCTTTGTGTGGATTTAGTCAATTTTAAAAGCTGTGTATGCTTGAATCTAAGTGTGCATTGAAGAGTGTGTATAATAGTACATATTAAAAAAGCACATTTCCTTCATTAGATCACGAAAAAACAAACATATAAATGAGAAATGAATGCCCACCTCTCACTTTAAGACAAGGTATGTGGTGATGGTCTCTGTGTGGTATGATGCTGACCCCAACCCACTCCAGCTCTTCTAGTTCTCTGAGAGGTGACAGCAAAATCATACATTTGATATGACAATGTAATAAAAACAGAAAGGGAAAAAAATTAGGTAGGGTAATTACTTCAAACTGTTAGCCTTCTACTACCCCAGGAGAATAAATCCAATTGATGTCTGATACACATCAGTGTTATTTAAATCTTAAAGAATCAGAAAATAGATTGTGGTGTTATCTTAAGTATTTCAAAATACACTTATTATTTCTCTTTAAATGTTTGAGATCAGATTAGCATTCATCTAGTTGCTGTTCTCAGAAAAATCCCTATAAACTCATCTCCTGTTTTTAGGGCCTTTGTTATTCCAGCAAATTTCAAACAACAAACAGAGACTAAAACAAAAGGTAGAGAACAATACAGACAAACCCCCAGACTGTAAATAGACCTAAATATACACATTTACGTGATGTATTTATATTTGAGGAGTCAGCGGGGTTGTGGGGGTTTTTCTTTGACAAATTATAACAACAAACGATTCAAAATCCCAAGCTTTGAAACGAGGCAAATTCACGCCTAAAGTAAGGGCATGTTGAAAAGTAGATCTTGCAGTTCTCTTCTTGGCAAAATCTGGCACTTATGACAAGTTGAAAGTGTGAGCAGCTACCACCCCTCTCAAAAGAAGCCCTTAGCAGCAGGGGTTGATGTTCAGGTACCGGTGTTTCCAGCACCGGGTATCCTTCTGTGCTGTGGTCAATAATAAGTACCTTTGGCTCATCTTTCAAACAACTTCTGAGTGGAGATTTACAGGATTTGCCTTTAAAAAGGCTTTGTGAATTATTCTTTTTTCATCCCTGTTTCTAGAAACTTCCATCCTCAATCCTGGCCTAAGAAGCATCTCGTTGAGCCAGGACTGTTCACACAGGTTAGGCACGCGGGTCTCTGTAGGACAGGGTTACTGTCCCCCCCTGCATAAAGAGAAAAAAACCCCAAAGAAACAACAACAACAACAAAACCCACGTATTTTTTAAGCACACCTTGACACCTGCTTCACTTGGGACAGCAGCAAAGCGCTGCCCGGCTCTGTGCTGGCCCTCCCACGTTTTTGCGAGGAGGCCACTCTCGCCCCCCGGCAGCAAGAGGAGATGCCAGAGGCACCTGCCGCTGCTCCGCTCCCGAGCAGGGGCCCGCGCCTCCCGGGCAGGTGGGTGAAGACCCGGGCCGAGGGCGGGCAAAGCTTTTTTCCCGACGCGGCGGGCCGGAGGCTCGCGGGTCCTTCGTGTGATAACGCCCGTGAAGCAGGTGCTTAATGCAGCAACCGCAGCCCGCACGGGAGGCTCGGTGTCCCCCAGGAGCTGCGAGACGGGAAGGACGGCTTCTTCCCGAAGCGGGGGGGTGGGAGGGGAGGGGAGGGAGGGGGATGCCTTGCCACTGTCCCCCCACCCGCGAGGGCTGCCCGGTCCCGGCCCCGCCGCCCCCCGCCCCCGGTCACAGCGCCGCCTGCGATGCGATGGTCGCGGTGGGGAGGCGGCGGCGCGGGCATTTGCATGGGCTGAAGGCAAAGCGGCTTCGCCCGTCTGTTTTATTTTTAGCTGGCGGCTCAGCTCAGCGCAGCGCAGCTCCGCCGGCGGGGCGGGCGGGGCGGTAGGCGAGGGAGGACCGAGCCGGCAGAGCGGGCGGGCGGGCGGACGGGGCACCGGCGGAGAGAGGTTACCGCAGGCGGGCTGCAGCCAGCCGGGCTGCAGAGCGCCGCCGCTCCCGGCCCCCGCCCCGGCGGCTGCGAGGCAGGGAGAGGCAGGCGGCGGCCTCCGGCGCTCCCCCCGCTGCGGCCGCGGCTCACCTCGGGCTGGCGGCTCGGTGCCTGGCTGCTCCCCCGCCGCAGCCGCGGCGCGCCGGGGCCCTGCAGATGGCCAGTCCCGGGCTGGAGCTGGGAGAGGTTCAGCCTCCTCCCGAGCCCCCCCAGCCGGAGCTGGCCTTCACCGAGGCTCAGAAGTGGATCGAGGTAAGACCGCGGGATGGCAGGGATGCGGGCGCCTGGTCCCCATCGGGGACATCCCACGGGACGACCCGGTGTCCTTCCCCTCCTCGTCGCGGGGGCTGTAGGCATTTTATTCCACGCCAAGCTCCGTCTCGCTGCCACCCCCCCTCCCCGCCGCCCTTCCCCGCTTTGCTCGCCGCAGGGAAAGCAGCGAGGGCCCGCGGAGCCGCGGCGCAGCCCCCGCGCGGTGCGTGCGCCTTTAGACGAGCCCCTGTCCCCCTCCAAGCGCATCTCTTCCAAACTTAATCTCTTAATCGCATTTCCCCTCCCCGCCCCCGGGGTTGGGACGGACGAGGCGGCCGTAAACAGCACCCACGCAGGTGCGCGGAGCCGGCGGGGCTCCCGGGGGCGGCCAGAGCCCCCAGCCCGGCTGAGCAAACCTCCGGCTCTGCGCCCTGCCAGCTCCCCGCGGCCGCCCAGGTAACGCTCCGCAGTGCGCGGGGAGGTGGGCCGGGCCGGGCCGGCAGCGCTGCCGGGGGTTGGGAGGGGGGGGGGGGGGAAGGTTATACGGACACGCACAGGGGGCCGGGCAGCAGTGTCCCGCGGGAGAGCAGCCCGGCAGCCCCTTCTCCCGTCGCTCAGCGGAGCCAAGGGGAAGCATCCAGCTTCGGTCTGCGGGCAGGGCAGGCAAGCAGATCCGTTTGCTCCTGCCATAAAACGCAAAGACAGGCAGGTGGCGGGTGAAATTTAATAGTTAAATATTTTGGCGTGTAACAATAGAGACACTTTAAATAGCTCTCCGCCTGATTGCCGGCACGGAAGATGCGTGAAGGTGGTATAAACCCAGATACCAGGGTAGCAGCTCCCTTCAGCTGCCGGCTTCGGATTTAATCTGCAGCTTTTAGTAAGCCTCGGTGGATTCTGTTTTCTGACAGTGTTAGACAGATTGTTGTTGAAATTGTTGTGCCTTTAAGATTCCCTGAAGCCCTGAGAATTTCAGGCTGTAATGGTTCGCTCCAGGATCAGCTGGAAAGGTAGTGCTGTGTCAGACCTCAGGGAACTGGCACTGACACGGTGAGCTGGCTGGTGTAGGACCAGAGGCAGAAGAACAATGAGGAATGTGACAAAAAAGGGCTGTTGTGCCAAGGAAAGGTGAGTATGCAGCCTGGAAGAGGAAAAGGGACGGCCTCATAAGCACCGGTTGTCTCGGGAAGATGAATACAGTGGTTTCTATGCAGCTGCTTTTATAATACTGGACCAAGGCAGAGGCACATGACTCCATCATACACACGGTACATAAAATACCTTGTGACCGTGAGTTCTGCTGACTGCTAAGGAAGCCAAGAACCCAATGGTGAAGCAATTCTCTGTAGGTACCGAAGCTGCCAGCAATTACTCCAGGCGGGATAATAATTAAGGGAGTATAAATCTTCCTGTATAAGAGCAGAGTTGTGGGTCAGGCAGAAGAGGGCAGTTTATTCTGCAGTTCACTGTGACAGGGGGTCCCGCGCCTGTTCTTGAGTGACCTATAGCCTGGTGAGCAGATCCAAAGGGCTCTTCACTCCTTGTACGTTACGTGCAGGCCTGAGAGGTCCACGCATACAAAGGAAGCTGGCTGTAACTTATATGTCCCCCACCTTTTTTAATCTGCTTGATGCATGGATGACAAAGCTGTAATGTGCATCATGACACTGTTACTATTGCCACCATCCTCTTGCCTGAGGGAGTGTGTCAAGAACCTGGAGCATCGCCATGGCTGTGGTGTGAGGGAGGCATCTGCCTTTCCAGCGATGCCCAGAGTGGATGGTTCTGCTGAGAGAAAGGAGGAAGAAGCTGCCAGTGAAGCAAATGTGGCTTAATTTGCTTAACACATTAGATTTCCTTTTAATCCCAGTTTGGCTTAAGCTCTGGAGCATGAGGGTTATTACCTCTTCCAAAATTCTAGTCAGCATTCACCGTTCTAAATCCGAATAATTTGGACTGAGCAAGTTATGCAGAACTTGACATGTTATTCCAAAGTTACTGAAACACAATGTCAGTCTTAACGTTCCTTGATTTTAAAACTTTATGTATTTTTATAGGTATCAGCCTTCAGCATGCCAAGCCCCGTTGATTTGAGTGAAAACCAGAAATAGGGGTCATGCTGTGTCTGGCTACCAGACCCATCTGCTTCAGCTGGCTCTGTAATCGTCTCTCACCAATTTATTCTTTGGCCTAGAGATGTTAGCAAGTGTCCAGTGTGGTGGTGTGTCTTCCAGCTTGCTTCTTACCATTTGAAGTTACATGTCTCTCAAAGGAAAATAAAATAAAAGGTTATGATTTAAAGTGGGACTGGTGGACCTTCCTAGTACGGAGAAGACAGGCTAGTGAGGATGTTAGAAGTGTGAGACAGCTTAAAACCTGCCTTAGGCTGAAAAATAGTGCCATGCAAGGAAATTAAAGCAGAAATGGACAGATTGAAAACTCTTGAGTTTGCTGTACAATTTTATTTCTAATGATCAAGCTGTGTGACTCACTAGTTGGACTCTCATCTGGTTTAAATCCTCCTGTGACTGCTGTCACCATTGTGTAGCGCAGACGGGAATCCACCCTGTGGTCTGCAGAGCATTTCTCCTCTGGTGGGGCTGGAAAGGGAGGCTGTCATCTTGTTACAGATGGGGAGCCAAGATGCAAAGTGATGAATGTCTAGATCTGCAAGGATCAAAGTACTTGCCTTCCTCTGGTCCAGAGGTCTTAGGGGTCCCTCCTTGGGTCTGCGACCTCTCACCAGAGCAGGTCTTCTGGGTGCCAGAAGTCTTCTTTTTCCTCTGCCAGTGTTACTTTAATCTGGACACTGCAGGATAGGGGAGTCTAAACTGCACTGGAGTTTGGGTGGATCCTCATGATAATCTTTTTGGCTCTCCCTGGAGCTCTGAACCAGTGGACTAAGGTATTCCCCTAAGCGGGGAAAAGCACCAAAGCTCTGACTCTTACTATGAAGGTTGATACATATATATATATATATATATATAAATATATATTTAACAGTTTGTGTTTTGTAAGCGAGTATAGATAGATCTGGTGTCATCTGCATGTTGCAGAAGATGGGAATTCTGTGGACTTTCCGCTTAGATCGCAAGTCACTTTGGGTAGGAGGCTGGAGTTCAGCCTTGCACGCCTGTTTAATTTTGCATAAATATCAACCACACTTCCCTCTCTGTAACAGTAAACCTGTACTATTATTTTAGTTTAGCTTTGTATGTGCTACTTAGGTGAAGAATGCCCTCTTAATGATAAAATGAACCATATTAGCAGCACTCAGAGGAATTAAAGGCACCAAATGAAAAGCCTTGTGAGCGAGCTGCATCAATCTGCATTATTAAAGGTGCAGTATCTCATTTCAATTAATGCATCTCAGTTTCACTGAAAGAATATATCAGCCCTGCAAAGCCTAGTGGGTTACTACAGCAAAATAACAAACCTAATTTAATCTTAATGGCCTGTAATTTTAAAATGTCAAGGTTCCCTGTATGTGTGTTTTAACTAGAATAACTGATGGCTGAAAGAACATCTGTATAAACAGAGATATTCTTGCTGCAAAGATTTGTAGGGGAGGAATACAGTAATAAAGTCTCATTTAATACTGGTGTAACTCCTAAGGGTATTGTTATCTCCTCATCACACCTCCTAGCCTTGCCTCATTAATAGGCTCTCTCCTCATTGTTGAGACTTGGTTCAATTAGGGATGGCTTTTCCGTAGACTTATATTCCTTAAAAACTTTGCCAGCTGATAAGCATACTTCCTTTATAGCTGTATGGCAATAATAAACAACTCAGGTTTTTCTGTCCCCTATGGCCAGCGCTTGTCCTGGCTTATACACATCTAGAGGAGATGGCAAAACCCCATCAACTTCCAAGTCTGCTACTCTTCTCCTACATATATATACACACATATATATTCCCCTTGAGAATTCTCTTGTTAAGGGGAAATTTGCCAGCCAGAGGGGTGTGGGGGTTGTTTTCTTCTTTTTCCCTTCTAGCAAAACACTTAACCTCTGTTAGATTTCTGTTTGAGTTGGTACCACTGTCTCTGTGAAAGAGTATGAGGGGTGTGAAACTGGGAAAGTGGCTAAGGCAGATAAACTTTGGGTGACTGTCTTGTGGCAGGAGTCTGGAAACAAGGATTCTTCAGGGTGTCTATCCTTTGTGTGAAAGGTGAAAGGATTTGATTGGAAAATCTGCTCAGGAGGGTCGTCCAGAACTTGAGGAATACACACGTTTGTTTAGATGACCTTCAAAATGTGGAATGACACCGAGTGGGATTCCCTGACCTTGAGGAACATCAGAGAGAAAGGTCTCTTGATGAAAAGTTTTCATTAAGCTAACTGATTCACAGTTTCAACAAGTAACCTGTGTCCCACAGTGGTGTTTCTGTTTCCAAATATGTGTAGACATCTACTTTTCCTTTGCTTTGAAGCTGATTTTAAGATCCTCAAACTTTAGTTCCTCTAGACATTGTTATGGTTCCTCGAATGGTGGTGCCTCCAGCCAGACTGGGACCTTTGGGTGCTACTGCTGTCTTGCTGCTCTCCAGATAGGAATGGATCAGATCCAACAATCATTTTCACCGGTGTGAAGTTCTGGAGAAGTCAGTCCAGCTGGCTATCAGAGTGTTTGAATACAGCCATTTACGTGTCAAATGATGCACTGAGATTTAATGCTGCATGGTTTTATTAATCAAATATTGTAGGAAAATTTGCATTAGCCTCCAAGCACTGCCTACAGTTCAAATTTCTCAATGTTTAGCCTTTCTTTTTTTCTTCTGCTGGAAGAGTGTCTTACCTATATACTTGACATAATTGTGAATTAATTTATTAAAATGAACAAGTGTATTTTGAAACAAGCAGAGACCTGTGTGAATGGCTTAGACAACTTGTCTGATTTGTGACTGGATGAATCCTTCCCGCAGCATCTCTAAAGCAACCATGAGGAGTCAAGAGGTATGTAGCTGCCTTCTGGTCCTAGATGGATGTGAATGCAGAATAACTTTACTGTGGTTATGGTGACTGGACTTGGAGATGAATTCTTCACTGCTGTGTCTACATCTCCTCCTGGGCAGTGCTTGTGGACTGCGGATGGGATGCTCTTCATTCTGGCTTGGTCATTCAGTGAAATGGAAGTTAAGTTGATTGAAAAGGGGTGGAAAAACCTCCCAAAACTCTCTGACCCTATCAGACTGCCACCTTCTAGAAATTTTTTCCTCTCCTAGTTGCCTGGCAGCCAACCTCCTGTCCTGTATACATAGACCCAATTCCCTCGTCTTGAGATCTGTTTAAGCCATGTTGCAAGTAGCACTTAGCACAGGGGTAAGAATAATCAGAACAACAATACTATTGATAAAGGGATAATGTCAGGGAATGCAGGGCTGAGCTGTTAATGGTCTTAAAACTGAATTAATTTCTCCTTTCACTACTAAAATTTTAAAATAGGTAAAAGATCTGCCCTTAACTCCATAGTCTGGAATGCTGTTAGGCAGTTGGTGTTGAAGAACAGTTAATGCAGCTATGTAATCTTACTGCACTTGTTCTAGTAGTGTTAACTACACTTTAACATATTTTTTAAAGGAAAATATTAGTCCTCTAGAAAAGAAGGTGGAATATTTCCAAAGTACAGAGAATAAATAGCAGATCAAGATGGCAAAATTATTTACTAGCTTCTAAAAATTATTGGCCAATCTGGGAAGTGTTATTTCACAACAGGTTATAAAACTTTTTTTTAACAAAATCTCCCAGTCTGGAAGGTTTTCATCCATAGATGAAACTTTTTCTGCAGTGGTTCTCTGCAAACACCCCAAGAAGAGCAATTTTGGAAGAATGTTACAGAAAAAGCCAGATTTATAAGGCTGCAAGTGTCATTTAAAAGGGCAGCTGCACAGGGGGGAAGGTATGAATGTTTTGGCATGCAGACCCTGAAGATCTAAGCTTTCCCTCCTTCTCCTTCCAAATATAGCATTTAAAGAAGAAAATACTGTTTTTCCCAGCTCTGTTCCTTAGATCACAATGACAACAACAGCTATTATGGCACCAAGAACATAACATCACAATCGGTAGCTGAAACTTCTCCCAGCTATGTTAATTGCTGTCTCAGGTGAAAGGGCTGCAGAGCGTGTCCTCGAGACAGCCTTGCAAGAATGTGAAGAACTATAATACACCCCAACTTAAAATGAAAAAAAAAAATTCCAACCCCTAAACCTTGTTCATTACTACCTTTTGTTTTATAAACAGAATTGCTGTTCTTCCTGTACCTGGGACAGGGTGGGGAGAGACTGCCAGGGGAGCAGCTGGTCTGGAAAGGACCTGGGGGGATGCGTGGGACAACAGTCTCCAGGAGAGTCTGCAGCGTCCTGGCAGCAGGAGGGCTTGTCCCTTCATGGTTATGCTGGGGTTGGTAGATCCACAGAAGTGGTAGTTGCTTCTGCTTGGCACTTGCTAGGACACGCCTGAAATACTGTGTGCAGTTTTGGGGCCCAGAGTGTGGGAGGGATGGGGGCAAAATGGGGGTAGCTGAGCAGAGAGGATTTGCCTCTGCTGGAGATGGGTTTCTGCAGGAGCAGTGGCTTTGTGGGGATGTGGCAGCAGCCCCCCCAGCACCTGTGGGCAGGTTTTTGAGAAGACATATCCAGGGACTTCAGAGGTATGTAGCAGAAGAGTGAGACACTTGTCATAAGCTAAAATAGGGAATGTCATGACGTGGCATAGGGAGAAGTTCCTTCACCAGGAGGCCAGTCGAGCATTGATGCAGGTTGCCCAGGGAGGCTGGGAGATCACCATCCCTGGAAGGTTTTGTGCCCAACTGGGCAAAGTTGAAAACAGCCCAGTGAGACCTGGGAGCTGCCCTTGCGTGGGGTGGGTGGTTGGACTGTAGCCCCCCACAAGTCCCTGGAAACCTGGATTATTCTGTGCATTTATGACTCCTCGATAGGGTGTGAGTGAATATCACTTGCTTCTATTTTTAATGCTACTTTACTGGTTGCTTATATTATTGTAGTGCCGAAGAGCCTGTTTACATGAGCGAGATCCCTCTCTATAGAGAAGCAAAACTCCTAAGGCTTATGGCACGCGTTCACGCTACTGAGTTCCCTTTGTAGAAACCCCTTGAGGCAGTGTAAACTGTGCTTGGCTTCCAATCTAACTATTTTTGCTAAACCCGTTTTATTTCAGAAGACTGTAAATATGATTGATCCTTGCCTCAGTGAGATCTTTTTTATTTTATTTAATGAATTGTGCACTGCTATAATTAACCATTAAGGAATTGAAATTATTTCCCTTGCTTTTCAGATCTTGAGGAGAAGAGGTGCAGGCTTAATTCTTGAGAATTCAGATGCCAAATGCTTAATAAGGGTTTGGGATTTTTATAATATTAGTTGGTTGTAAGAATCCTCTACCTTGATAGTCACTCTGCTTAGTTCTAGTATAACTTGCTACATTTAACTAGGGTTTTTTAATTATTATATCTGTGTTTATATTGTGGTTATTGCTAGTAAGCCTTACTTTAGCTAAATGACTTGCTTAATGATACAGTTAATAACAGAACTTTCTCCTGATGTTAAAACTGACTCAAACTAGTCCGGTGACTTCTTGTGTGATGGGGAAACTGCTTCATTTGGCCTTTTGAAGGGAAACCCTTTCTTGTGGTTTCTGCTGTTCTGAGGTCTCAAAGTATCGTACCAAAGATGACTTGATTTTGAAATCAACATTGACAAGCTACGATTTTGAAAAATAATAGTGGTGTGACTTGCTGGCTCTGGCGTCATTGTCAGTGATTCACAGAGCACTTCACAGGCTAAGGAGCAGCGTGCCAGAGGCAGGGGAAGCAGTTCTTTAATTCTGCCTTGTACGGCTGAATGAGTAAGAGGTAAATGCGCTTTATTTTTATTAATCTCGCCTTCACAGACTTTCCTCCACAGCCCTGGTTTGTGCTGGAAGTAAGACAGGTATTTTTGCACCACACCGTCCCACAGCGAGTTTCATCAACAGTGTGAATGGAAAAAAATTCTCTGTGGTGTCTTTTCCCTCTGCTGTTCCAACCTCCAAAACCTCTGCACCTACATCAGACCTTTCCATGGGCTTCAGAAGAGTCCCAGCCCTCTGGTTATCCACAAGCTGCAGGCAAAGTGGCTGCACATACTCAGTGCAGTGCGAACATTAGGAGTCCTCATTCTGAGACAGTAAAACACCTTCCCTGTTGTCTCCTTTCCTGTGGGCACTGGTAGGTCTGGCAATGGTGAACAATCAGGTCTCTAGGTGGATTGCAGTATCATTTAAAAAATAAATTAGGCTGTTACCTGCCTTCTGTTCTTCAGGTCATACACGACTGTGATTCAAGGTTTTTTCTTCCCAACATTGAGAAGCTGAAAATCTGTAAAATGATGAATACACAAGAGCTCCCAAAAATTATTTTGGATCTGAAAAATCCAGCAAAAGTGCAAGTCAATGTCTTTAGCATATGGGATTGATAATGCTTGATAGCACTGCATCCTGTGAAATCTCTTACGTGGGATGAGACTCTTGGAAGGAGAAATTGTGAACCAAAGATGAAGAAAAGTGTTTCTTCCAGTGTTGGACCTTTCCATTTCCACAGTGGAAGAAAAAAGCTCCAAATGACCTTTCCACTAATGCTAGAAGGCCAGGAAACTCAGATGAATTTGTACTTCAGCAGCAGGCCAGAGACTGGTACGAATAGTTGTAACCTTTGCTCTGACTTGAAGCACAGTCTTGCTTTTGCGTAAGCAGAGGCTGATGCCCATAAATAACTGATTCTGAGTGGGAGCAGAATGGTTGCATGGCTGCAGAGGGCAGGGGGCTGAGGTTAAAACCTCTTTGTGGTGCTTTGCTTTGCAAGCGTTCTTTTCCTCGTGCACGGGGCTATGTTATGCTGTTGCATCACAGCAGAACATTGTGGCTCTCCTGGAATTTAGAGGCCTTCCCACAAGGCCTTAAAACAAAAGTAACCCCCAAATCCAAACGTTCACTCCAGCCTCCAACAACATCCAAATACCCCAGGAAACTGCGGAACTCACCATGATTTAATTTCTCGAATATCGGTGATGATGTTTTATACCTGACATGGGTGTACTGGGTGCTCCCCTCCACCTCCTCCCAAGAAAACTCTGAAAACCCTTCATCTAAATGGCTAATTTACTAATCTAGAAAATTCTTAAATAAGAGATTTTTCTTCAGTCTGCTGTCAGAGAAAGGAAGCCTTGGTGTCTGAGGAAAAGCTTTTTGCATAATTCATTGTTTTATTTAGTGTTAACTGTTTACATTTGTTAACAGTTTTTCATGTGTTTTCCAGGGCTTTTTTCCCAATTTAAAAAGGAGCGGTGGTGTGTTAGCTAAAGTCTGTTATTTGGCTGTGAGCATTCTCTGACTGAATTAGGATGAGGGCGGGGAGGAATGAGGAGAGGCAGAAGTGACCACCACATCTCTGTCAGACCGGCGTGGGCAGGGATGCTCAGTGTGCCAGGGTGTTCAGCACTGAAGCCCTTGGCTCCGTTTCCATGCAATTGTTGTGATTCATTTCAGTGGGATAACTTGCATGTGTTGTTGCAACAAAAGCAACTCTGGAAACTTTCCTTCAGTGCAGAAGCATAACTGTAAATATATGAACTGAACAGAAAAAATAACGCAAACAAACAAACAAACCAACCAAACCAGCAACCATATAAGTGTTTTTTTCTGTTTATCATTTTCCTGATTTTGATGAATTGTTTTTTTGAAGCTGTGGTCTGGAAAAAGGAAAGTCCTGATTTGGGAGCATGCATGTGCAATGTCTGTCTTCTGCCAGTGTTTGGACCAATTAAAGATAGCCAAGAAAATAAACTACCTTCCGGAAAAAAATTATGCTGGCAAGAAAAAGGAGGTGTCAGAAGCAGTGAGTCATAAAGGTGACTCTCTTCTGAGTTGACAGAAATTATATAAAAGCTTAGCCTAACATCCTACCCCTCCCAAAACCAATTTTTATTTCAACAAGGGGCCCTTTAGTTTTGGAATAACATGAAAAAACTCATAAATCAACAAAGTTCAAGCAACTCAAATGATCCTTTATTAGAAACAGCTTGCCTTTTCCAAAGAGAAGCAAAAATACCCTCAAAACATTTTAATTATGAACATGCAGATCTTCAGTCTTGCTGGGGCCTTGTTTTCTCCTTCCCTCATATCAGTGCCACACTGCCCATGTCACTCCTGTGCTGGGGGCGCAGGGCAGATGGGTGCCTTCTGTCCAGGAAGATACGTCTGTGGCAGAAGGTACAGGGGGCAGGCAGCGTGACACTTATCCCTCTGGATGGCCCAGACACGTGGCCACTTCTGAAAGCAGAGGTGGTGGTTGTTGCGAGGTGGTTCCAGCACAGGCGGCTGTTGCGTTGCCATTCCTGGCATCCAGAGCCTCCTAGATTGGCACAGCACAGCTGAGGGTTTAGATACTCCCTGTGAGGAGATGAGCGTAAAGGGACCAGGGTGTTAAAAATAAAGCTGGTAAAGCTGCAAAGTAATTTCACTTCCCCCACTTATCTTTCGGTGATTATTTTTCTCCTGAGAAGCAGTCCCCAGATAGATTGGTTATGGGTGCTTTTCAAAGATGAACAATTAAACTGGATTTATTTCAGCCTCCCACAAGAAGGATGTGCTGCAGTCAGTGCTAGAGCCTTCTCAGTATCCTAAAAAAGAAAAGAAAAAAAATACATAGTTTCATAGCTTCAGGGGAGAAAGTAAGCAAAGCTGTAGATAGCTCTGGGCTAAATTAATGAAAACTCACAGGGGTAGCGCTGAGGTGACATTCCAGTAAGATTTAATAGAAAACTTGTCTACCAGTGCTTGTGGGATTTTATCCATTAATTTCCATTCACTGTAGTTTGCTAGTATCTCTGATGTAGCACTGCTGAATAATAGTTTTAATTCTTTACTTTTCATTTTTGGATTTCAACCAAGATTCTTGTGTGCATGTTCTGGTTCCAGGCAGATCTGGTATTTGTGGTTTTTCCTCCCCCCTCAATATTTGTTAGTTTTTCAGTGCAGTGCTTAATTCTCCAGCGCTGTGCTGGGTTTTCCTTTTCATTTTAGAATTGTGTGGAGAAGACTTGCATTTCATCTTCCCACATTAAGGGCCTTGAAATCAATAGATCAAAGCCAGAGCAGGCTTCTTGGAAGTGGTGCAATCTCAAACTGTGTTGAAAGCTTTTGTTTTCTGCCTTTTTCCTGTCTTTTAGTATCTCCCAAGAGAAGGAAGAGCATAAGGGGGATCTCTGTGTAGGGCAAGGGGAATATCCCATCACTGTATGCTTGGGGTACAGGGCTACATGACTAGGAGGAGTTGACTACCAGAAGTAGTGGTGGTGGCCTTCGTACAGGATGGAGAGCGTCAATATGAAGCATCAAAGTGACATTTTCCCTTGGCTTGGTCTGGGATCCAGTACTCCCAGAAAACAGTTTAAAAAATGCTGGTGGAGAAAGGGCCACCACTGTCAGCTCTGGGCAGAGAACATTTTCCTGTGTGTGCAACCTCGACCAGGTTAAGGTTTTCTTTTAGGATTGAGAGGGAGAAGGCAGTCCTCTTGTATGCCGAAAGACATGGAGAGAGCAAAACATGAACTCGCATGTTTGTATTTGCTGGGGAAGGAGAGGGCTTTAGTATTAGAACTGCAACTGCGTGCAAGGTGTAAGTGGCTGGTGAAGGAAACACATGAAGAGTCATCAAAGTTGAGGTGCCTATGCACGTCAAAAACTTGTTGGGTACTCTGCGTTTACTTTGAGTATGAGGAATAGCTTTCATCAAAGCAAGTTAAAAAACGGTTCTTCTACAGCGTAGAAAGTGTCTGGCAAAGGGAGAAGGTCACTCCAGCCATGTACACTCGTGTCCTGTGTTATCTGGAGGTATATCATAGCAGTGTTCCTCAGGGCAGTGCCATGAGAAGCGGAGCTGCTGTCTGACGTTTCCTCCACAGCCAGTTGCATTTATGGATTGCTGTGAAAGTCTGGTAAACAACTGAGCGGTGTGTGCTGGCCAGTGCACTTGTCCGGCTCCTCTCTTCCTGCCAGAAGTCTAATGAGGCTGTTGGAGGGAAAGAGCACACTTGGGAATTTCCAGTCTGGTAACTATAGCTTTTTCACTCCCAGTGCAGTGACAGATTCTTTGGACTAATACAACTAGGAGAATTATGACTTTGTTCTTGCTAATAAAGCAAAATGTCTATTTCTTGTTCATCAACAGCCCATTTGATTTCAAATCTGGCTGTTGACTAGAGGGCTCTGGGCCATTTCACTTGCTGTTTGTGTGGGCAAGGTTGGGGGATTTTGTCACCTGCAAACGAGTGCCCAGCAGCCGCTCTCTTAATGCGGAGCGGCGCAGGCGGCAAACGCACTCACTTGATGCATCAGTCACGTGGATGCTGCCAGCTGTCTGCATCCTATGTGGCCTGAGTGCTTTAAGTATTTTTATGTAGGAGAACGGTTATCACAAGCTCACGTGATTAATCTGTGTGTAGTTGGCCATTCATCCTCCTTACATCTTACTGTCTTCTGGTGCATATAGCTTCAGAGTTCTTTCAAACTTGTTTCTGGGTTTCTCAATGGACCCGTCTGTTTAGGGCTGTTCTGAAGGACTGATAAAGCTGCATTGCCACTTCAAGCACCTTCACAGGAACCAGAGAGTATTTCTTAGGTAAGAAATGCAGTATCTTTTATTTCTTGTGCTGTATGTTGTTAAGTAGCTATGGTTACCATGCAGGTAAGGTCATGGCTATGAGCAACTGCTATGCCTTCAGCTTCTGATGAAGGTCTTGCCCCATCTCACCATTTGGACAAGCCAGTCCAAATATAATGCAGGCCAAAAAGTGTAAGAAGCTTAGTTGAGAGTAGGGAAGAGATGAGAAGAAGGAGAGTCTGCGTGAAGAGCATCAAGAGATGTAACAGACAGGCACTTCAGAGCTAGATCGGGCATTTTTAATCAGGGAGTCCTGCTTGAAGTCAAGATCATGATGCAAGGGAGACACAGCTCTTCCTACTAGAAATACAGGGTAGGAATTCTGCCTTCAGCAAGCTGCTCAGCAGAACCTAATAGTGCTTGTCTGGGACATTGTCTCTGTGAAGTTGTTTCCTTTCTTAACAGTTACTCCATGCCAGCATTTGGTATCCCTTTCCACCTTAGTGGAAAGTATTGAGTACAGATAGGTATGGACTTGCTTCTTCTCCTTGGAAGAGACTTGGGTAACTCTCAAATGAAGCACAGAGTTATACTGCCATGTTTCTGAAGAAATCGGTTATTTCTTTGCTGCTTCTGCCTTCCTCCTTATTCCCATTTTTAAAGTAGAAAAGGGGGGGGGGGGGGGGGGGCGGGCACAGATGTTAAACTGTAGTGTCAGCTCCTGCTCTTCACTATGAAGTTACGCTGAACATACTGTTTTCCAGCTCTAGGCAGTTGTTCCTCTAGTCGACTTGAACAGCATTTCATCCTGACAGCTGTGTTGCTGACATTATTCCCAGTTAGTTATGCACTGGGATTAAGGGCTTTCTGCAGCCAGAACTCTTTACTGGGAGTGTGCCGTCATTGGCAGACCCATTAAAACAGTAATTCCATAGTGCTTAAAAATTTTAATTTGCCCTGCATCCTTCATATTTAGAGTTCCAGCTTAATTGCCCTGTGGGCAAAGAGTAAAGGCTACCATAAATACTCTCTTTTTTCCTACCTTTTTTCCTCCCCTGCATTATTTTTCAAGCCAGAACTTTAAAAGTCAGACTTTGTTCAGCTTTGCTTGTTCCTGGGGCACCACAGATACCACGTGTGTGCTTGGGGCTCTCGATACAACTGTTCCCTGAACACTTAAGGAAGTCCGTAAACCACAAGAAGGTCTCTCAGCCTGTGTTTGTGTGTTTCATTCCCTGAGGATAATTACTGCTGTTTCCATATCTGGTCCCATGAGTAGAAACGTCTTGGAAAGCAAAGTCATGTAATGGTGGTGATGATGGCATCACTGACAGTGCTGAAGGTGCAGGTGGTGTCCCTCCAACCTGCCATCCTCCTCTTTCATGGTTCTTGTTGGCACATTTGGGCTGGGTGTAGCTAGAGAAGAGTACTGTCTATTTTGGGGACACTTGGTGCTTGAATGGCCACTCCTGTTGCTTCTTTGCTGCTCGATGGTCTCCAGATGCCCCTTCCAACCTCTATCATTCTGTGATTCTGTGATAGTTGCCTGGAAGTAACTTGTGTCGTATGGTTTGGTAGGCCCAGTTGTATGAGCACTCCTCCTGTCCTTAAAAACACGAATCAGTTCTGCTTTGGATCTGTAGCTTAGTCTGTCCTGGCCCAGGCTGGATGGAGAGGCTTTGTTTGCGTTTGCAGGTGGTTTTGTTGCTGATAAGCAGGTAAAGGCAGAACTCTGGGTTGCGTGCTCTTGCCACATCTGTTTCTTTTCTAATGCGTTCCTCACTGGCCTTGTGTCTCACACATGATGGAGAGAATGTTAAGCATATGTACTGGTCTGTCATGGTCTGTATCTGACTTCAGCTCCAGTGACACCTATCCACACATTGTGTCTACAAGGATCAGTGCAATTCCAGAAAGAACTGAGATAACCCCTTAATTTTTATCATACCCATACCATTCCCCTCGGCCCATCAGTTTGTTGTAATTTATCCTGCTGCCAGAGTGCACTGAATGAATTTGATATGCTTCTGGTGAGCAGTTCTCTCGTGGGCTAACCATGGGTGTAAAAGGAGAAAAACAGAGGTGGTTTTCATTTTTGGAAAGAACAAAGCTGTGAATAAAAGGGCAAAAGAACTGATGTCTCTTTCAACAGGAGATAAATTTCCAATACTCTGTTCAGCTGATGTCTTGTATTTTCAGACTGACCTGACATCAAGACATTACCAATTTCAGATACCAGCCTGTTTTATATTTGAAAAATATTTTGAAGTGCAGGTATGTGTTTGTGAATACGACCTGACACAACAGAATCCTGTCTGTATTAAATCCTATTAAAAAGAAATAATTTCTGCTACTGTGTCTGTAATCAAAAGGTTCATCTTCTTGAAGTTGGAGACTAGAAGAACTGACTTGCTTTCTTAAATTTTAACAGCAGAAAGATTGACTTGGTGGGTACTGAGAATTTGATTTTTTTTTTTCTTAAATAGAAGACTCAATTTACATGTCCAGCTTCCTCTGAAAGACAAAAGAATTACAATTCCAAGCCTTCTGTTTGTACTGGCTTGTACTTGGGTCTCCCAAGGGTAGGTTTGGGGCCACATTGCAGACCAAGCAGATGATCCTGCTAAGCTTGGTAGAAATGGGAATGGAACATAATTTTCTAGAGCTTTTTTTTCACCCTGTCCTACAAACCCAGAGCCCATTGGTGCCCAAATGCCAACTAGCTTGCTTACATTTTCATTTTTATAAAGTAGCCTATAGAGATTCCTGTGTAATGTCTATTACAATATTGCCTGGAGTTTGGAAGCCCTTGACGGTTGCCTAGGCTGGAGTCAAGATTCTAGTTCAAGATGAACTCTTTAATTATTTAGTCCCTGATGGAGAGATTTCATGAGTGTGTGTGTCTTGAAAGACGACATTTTTTGCATTTCCATCATTGGTGATGGCTTCTTATTTCCTTATTGAATCCAGACATTCCCTAGCTTTGTTCTCTAGCAGTCTGATTTTAGGGTAAGTTTTGTAACTGAATAGAGTGACTACTTCTGTTTTTTTGGTGGTTGTTGTTTCTACCATAAGATTATACAGTTAAATTTTTAGAAGGCACTTATAATTATGCCTTAGAAATGCAGCGTACTAAGAGTAACTTGGCCTTAATCAGTTTGCTCTCTTGTTGTGGCTTTGTTAGGGTCAGAGAAGTAAATTCCGTAACTCAGATGGGAAAAGCACTTACTTGCATTTAACTCCATTGATGATTTTTTTTTGTAATCTGTTACAAAGGTTTCTAATAGCACACAGATCAGTTGGTGTAACATTGCAGAGAGCTGAGGAAGGCTCAGTGTATTCCACTGAGAATACCTGGATTTCTACACCAATAGAGCCTTCAAGCATGCGGCACCAGAAAATCCAGCTTCATGCCCTCATGAGCAGCAGAGCTTGTGAGAAGACAAGTGAGTACTAATGCAAATTACTATTTCCTGTATACGTAGAGTAGCTCTGCTGTGCATGGGCTACTGCTGGAGTTTTAGCCTCCACTAAAGCCCAGCCAAGTTTTTTGACTTCAGAACAGCATGAGAAAGCTTGTTCTATCGTTCTTTCAGCACTTCAGTGCTTGCAGTATTTGTTAGACTGAATAGGATGTACAGACTCAAAAACATTAAGTTACCGAGAGGTGAGCTGTATTCTCTCTGGGGAAATAGGTAGGTTTTTACTTTACTTGTCCAGTACCCAGCATCTTAGAACCTGATCTCTCTGAACACTGCTAAATACGAGTGACATAAGAATTATCTGAATAATTACATGTTAGTTTCTGTATTCAGTCTTGGAGAACGTGATGAAATTTGCAAGGTCAGGCCTCTAAAATAATACAATAGTGTTGTCTCTGCAAGCTCAATTCTCCTTCATGGGCATGCATATTAAATACATGGTCACTGCTGTGTTTCTTCTGAGTATCTCTTTAGAGCGCGGAATGAATAGCGCAGCACTTAATGAACGGCTGGCTATTCAGTGTTTCACTTTCTCCTTACTTACTGTTCAACATGCAGTCCTATGCCATGTTTACTGTGTGCTATTCACATCCAATCCCAAGGACAGAATTACTTTATCAGACTTTGGTGGTGCTCATCACGACAGTACATTTGCAAAAAGCCAAAAAATTCTTTACAAACATGGATCTTACTTGGTGCCATCACTGTAAGTACCAGGGCTGTGGTACAGGGAAAAGAGATTCAAGACTGTATGCTAATTTGAGACTCTTAAGACCTTGTATTCTTTGCTGTATACTTAGCATTCTGTGGCATTGTAGAGGCACAGCTATGGCTCTCGTCCATGTGACGGGATGCCAGGCAGTCATAGCAAATGAGCAACGTGTGACTAGTAATCAGCTATCAAAAGCTTGATGTAAATGACTTGACTAGTAACACAACTGAGTGCAGTGGCACAAACCAGGAGAGTATTCAAATCTCAGAGCAGGCCACGTAGCTGGCTGGAATATAAGATCATCTTTTCAACTCCCTGCAATTCTTTCCTACATTTGCTGCCTACATACAAATTACACAGGCAAGGAAATATCATTGTCCTCGCCTGAACTGTTTCTCTCCAAAGCTTTTGATCTCAGTCTCCTGTGATATGAGTGAACTAATGATATTTTTTTTTGTTGTTTAAATACCAGTTCTTTGTTTTTTATCATTCTTGGGCAATTTAATTTTCTCCTGTCTTCTCATTTCCATCACTGTCATACCTCACTGGTCTGTGTGCTTTAAAGTTGGCCCTAGCCTAAATGAGAGAGCACTGCGGGTGCTGCTGAGTCATGAAATGTGGGACCTTGTGGTGCCACCCTTACGTGTCCTAACAGGAAAGAAGCAGGGCTGAAATGCCCTTAGCTAGGAAGCATTTTATTTCATTTTTTTAATCCCACCAGGATATGGTCCCAGTGATTTATTTCCTGTGCTAATAGATAATAAACTGCTGTAATTACTAGTACTCTTCTGACTAGCATTGCAGACCTTCTGTCTTCACCTCCCTGGATAAAGCTCATCAAAGACCTTGTCCAGCATGAGTTTTCTGGCTTACTATATACATTTCAACTGGAATACAACATTTTTCATGTTTACGATCACTTTTTTGGAAATAAAAAGTCAAGATGAATTAGGAGACGGTACTTTAGGAATTTTTAAATGACCTGTGGTAGGAGAGAGGGCCAGGCAGGCTAGTCAGTAACATCTGTCCTGTAGTGTGGAGTCGTCTGTTCCTCGGTATTCAGGTTGTCTGAATTCTTTGGCTGAAACTCAGCATGTGAACATTAATAGATGAGAATTTGTCTGTCATAAGGGCTGTGGAAGCTTACTCTGTCAGTTTGTCTTGGTAGTGGATCTGCTTGCTATCATTATGCTATTCTAAATCTGCTTTATCTCAATAGCATCTTCACTGACTTCCGTAATTAAAATGAAAAATCATTAAATTATTCATTTAATACCCACTATGCTCATTAATTTTTTTATACTGTACAATAGCATCTGTAGTATTCAGCTCTCTGAAATGTCCTGTGGCAGATCTGAATATTTTTTAGTTTAAAAATCTAAACATTTCACTTTCCCCTTTTGCTTAAACTGTTAAGGTGTGAAACCTGCCTTAAGGCTGTTAAATGTGTTACGTTTTGTCATGGTGGAAGGAGAAAGTAATTTCTTTGTAATAAAGGATCCATAATAAATTGGACTAGGAGCCATAATAAATTTGACTTCATCTTGGTAATCAATAAATCAATTCAGTGCTATGGAAGTGGGATGACTTAGCGTGCACAGGTAGTGGGCAGTCAACAAAATGAAGGATTCTTAAGGGAATATTGTGGAGGACCTGTGATCCACCTAAATCAATACAGTCGATTGTCTTTTGGGGTTTTTTTACTTTTCTGTCTCCATATCCCCTCTTTAGGCACGTACAAGTCAGTGCAGATGTAGGGAGAGTGCTGCCTCAATGTACCACCCTTCAGTTGTAAAATATGCCAAATATTTTTGAGGCCAAATGTTGGTAAGTTCAGGTCCTGCTAGGTGGTGATTCTTTGTGATACCAGGAAGTCTAAAGAGAAGGTGGGTCCCAAGTGTCCACACAGGCACGCCAACCATGCATTAAAATTGATGTCACACTTCCCTGCAGCTAATTTTTGGAAGGCTATGGGGACAGCAAAGTGATATTATCACATTCAGGTAGGAGGTGAATTTCTAGCTCATCTCAGAGGATCACTCTTGCCTTGGAGACTCTTTAGATTTAAAAAAAAATAACTGGCTATTTCCAAGGTACATGGTGACCCTTTAAATGGTATGATAGAAGTTTGTTTTCTGTACCTGCTTTTGTGCTGTGACTGTAACATGAGCTGGCTTATCTCAAATAAAAGCTTCAGGGAATCAGAAAACTATATATTTAAGTTAAGTTTTAGGATGCCATTGTAAGACTTCTGTTACCATTTTTGTAAGATAAGTGTTGATCGGAAAGGAAACCTTATCTGTCTGGCTTTGAAGCGCAGGGTCTACATCATATGAGTCTTGTTGGGTGTGCTGGCATGAAATCATCTCACAGAACAATAGTTGCACTATGACAGTGGGCAGAAGTAGAGGACAGACTCCCAAATGGGGACACAGGTAAGCAGGATAAAAGTTTTGGCTGGAACCCTGGGAAAATGCTTGCAGCTAGTGTCTCTTGTGGAAATGAGGAGAAACTTGAGATTTTAGCACAAGGTAGCTTTGTGCACGTTTCTGTTGATGGCAAAGAGAACGTGGAAGGTTGTATGGCAGACACTTGATAACCAGGCACCAAGAAAAATACCTTTTGATGTTAAATCCTGTAGGTCCAGGTGGTTTCTGAAAAGCTGAGAATACACCTTTTTTCTTTTTCCCGAAGTAGCTGACCTTGAAGTAAGTGGAAGAGCTGATAAAAAGAAACTACCCAGAGAGGCTCAGGCAAGCAATATTTGAAGGTGGACTGTGCCTGTTGCAATAAATTGATCAAGATGTTATATTGTGAGGGCTTTCAAAAAAGCCCCCAATACAGTAAAGAAGGTAGTTGTATCCTGCTGGCAAGAAGGCAGCCATCATAACTGAGCCTTGTTCATGTTTCCCATTCCTTCTTATGTGTAAGCACCATCAGTTTCCCACCTCTGAAAGTCAGATTTTCTATTCTCTAAAGGGTGGAAGAAGGCAGCTGACAAACTCCCTCTGTTATCTTGGGTGCTGTTGCAGAAAGCCTTGCAGAAGACAAGCACAATTTATCAGTCTTTGTCTAGCTAACCTCAGCCCTCCAATTTCAGGATATGGACAGTAGGATATACTTTTGTAGGGTCATTAGTAGCCTTTTCCCTGCGGGTTCTCTGACCAGGCTCTCACAGC
Organism: Gallinula chloropus; assembly: GCF_964237585.1. Classification (NCBI taxonomy): domain Eukaryota; kingdom Metazoa; phylum Chordata; class Aves; order Gruiformes; family Rallidae; genus Gallinula; species Gallinula chloropus. Next base: position 14,615,846 of record NC_140092.1, read on the forward strand.
ATTTACCTGAAAGTCTTACTACTCTTCTAAGTCTTGCTGTGGTTTTGTTTAAGAACAACATCAAGGGCTCAATCACGGTGCTTGGTGGATTATCTTCTACTGTATGGCCATTCCGTTCACCCATTAGATGTTACTGAGGACACAATTTCTAAATAAAAATACCAACTGGGGAGAGAATAAAAGGAACAGACAGATATACATAAAGGAGAGATTTGTAAATTAACTTTTAGTCACAAATTTGAATAAACAAAGTTGATTCAAGACTTAGTCACATCTTACCAGCTCTTAAACAGTTTGATGGCTTTTCTTCCAGTACTTAAATAAATGTGGGGAATAAAAATTCTAAAGCCAGATTTTTACTTGACTGGTTTTGTCAAATGTAGATAATTGACTCACACAAAATAAATATCAGAGCTTTATGTAAACTCTTTTCTTGGCATATTAACTTTTGGCTGGGGAAAGATAGTGTGGAAGCTTAAATTTAGTCTGCAAATTCAGTTCCTGTGAAGGTTTTTGTGACTGCCAGCATGAGGAGCATAACTGTCTTTATTTCAGGGGAAACTGAGCTTCAAGATAACAATGTTATGACATATTCAGCTGAAGCTGCTTTTAAAATGTTCATATGCATTTGTGAGTCAAAGCAGAATGACACACAGAGACAGAAGTATGATTTTGATTGTCAGTCTTCAACTGACTTTTATTCCATGTCATATAAACACCGTTGAATATATGTAGGTACAGAACACCTAACTCTTTCATCTCACCCTCTTAAATTCAGTCATGGGATCAAGGTTAGATGGTGACCAGCTTCACCCAGCAAGAGGCAGCTCATGCCACCTGCTCTAGGCTGGCCCTTAGCTCTAGCTGAAAGACCTCCTGTCTCTGATGGCTGACCTCAGAGATGGACTTTGCCATGAGGTGAGGCTGGATGAGCACAGCATCCTTTTCCATCCTACTTGGCTGGCCCACTGGGAAATAGCTTGTTTGTGGATTTTCTTTTTCAATTGTGAGGATTTAGCTTGCTATAGCACAGATCTCATCATTGCTGTACCTGGGAACGTGCTCAGCTTTTGATGTGGATGCCTGCCAGGCTTCTGACCTGACTGTGCTTTTAAAAGCTTCCTGGCTGTTGTTGCACAGCACTTTTAAGAGCCTTGATGCCTCAATAAGGTTAAGGGTCTACTGCTCACAGCTCTTCCTCCCAAGCCACTGAGTCCCTGTGGCAGTATTTTTCCCCGTATCTTTCTCCTGTTGTTTTAATGCTGTTGGTTTCTTGGCCTTGCATCTGTGACCCTGATGGTGTTATTGGGCAAGTTTATTTGGGAGATAATTCTCCCTGGCTTGAGAGTTTCCCCTTCTTTTGCTCCTCCCCCTTATCTCTTGCTTTGTAGATTTTAGCTTGTATTAGAGAAAATCAAGACCTAGTGCACAGCAATGTAGAAGAATCGTTTGAGTACTTGGTAACTACTGCCCGGTGGTATGTACATGCAGGATCTCAACAGCTAATCAGTACAAGATCCTGGTACCTAATTGGAGAATATCAATCAGCGCTAATAGCATCATATAATGGGAACAACTGTCTTCCTCCAATATTCAGGTGCAAAATCTGCCTCCAGTTGGGCTGCTGTGCAGGTAAACGGGCATCATCCTCATCTGGATCTAGGAAAGAGCTTTTCAAACATGGAGGTAGAAGGGGGACACAGTAACGTTGGCCAGCTTTGCTGCCCAGAAAACATAGTGATAATTAGTGATGTGTGAGTGCTTCCACTGAAGCACCTTGCTTGTCAATTTGGTGCACTAGCCTGTTCCTCACTGTGCCGGGCTGTTTGTGGACTTATCTAGCTGTGTCACTGATGTCACTTAATGGGGAATACTCCAGAAGCTGAAGACTGTATCAAGAGCACAGCTTGACTGGCACCTGTGGTCATCTTTAAGCATGCCATTCCTTTTCTAAAGCACACACTGAAACCAAATACCCCAATATCACCAACTGCTCCTGGAATTCCCTCCTCCTCTTGCTCCCCAGAGATCCTGATGCCATCCCTCCTCCTCTGTCTCACCCAAAACATTTTCTGGCTTCTAAAAAGTCTAGTCCTAACCTGGGGTCAGCCACTCATCCCACCTCTGAGTCTTGGAGTGTTTCCTCTCTGTTTTTTTCATACTGCGCACTCTGCCAGCAGAAGGGATGCCATGGAGATGGCTTGCTGTCTTGGGTACCTTTTTAGCCCAGCCAAGACCTATTTTAGTGATGGGCTGACGCACTCAAATGAGGAGCAGGCTGTGCAGTGGCCTTTAGGTAGGGCTTTACCAGGGAAAAAGTCTCAACTGGAAACCTTTGGATCAAAATATGGCAGAATGTGGACGTAATGTTTGATTTCGTGTCAATTTATATATGAGGAGAGCTACCACTGTCATAACTCAGTCCAGCAAAGGAGGGAATATGGTAGACACCATTACTGACCAAGCCTCTAGCTTTCTTGGGGGCAATGGGCTTGAAGAAAAGGTGTATACATTTTTATCTCCCAAGTGTCGTTGTGTTAAGCCAGAAAAATGGCGTGTCCTTGCTGTTCTCAGAGCTACAGGGGCATGGCTGTGCTGTGGCAGGGGTCCAGTTAGAAGTGGGATGGCTACTCCTAAACATGCCGTCAGGGGATGCTTCACCCCAGCCTCCCAGCGCTCCAGGTTAACCTCAGACCGGAGCTGCGGTGCTCATCTCCACCGCAGGACTTCCCAGCTGCTCCCAGGGCCAGAAGTAGGCTCTTGTGGATTCTCTGTTTAGTTCAAAGATGAGAAAAAAAAATGACCTGGCTTGGGGAAAAGAAAAACAAGCCCAGAAATAAAAGGACTGCAGGATGCTGATTGTTATACACGGATTTTAAGGAGAACGTAGCATGTAAGCTACAGCTTTGTCTTCACAAATATGTTCTTTCAGAGAAGCAAATGATAGCACCACCATTTTTTTCTGCACATCAGTCATTTAGAGGCAGCATATGTTCAAGGACTCAGCTTTTGCACTGAAGTGAGCTCCTGCAATGGGCTGAGCAGATGTTCTGCTGGGTCAGAGCATTTTGGAATTCTCAGGTTTGGAGGTTTTTTCCCCATTTTCTTATCCCACCCACCCACTCTCCAGAAGCTCTGTTTGTGTGGGCTTTTTCAAGTTGTGCTTGCATGTGGCTTTTTCTTTATTTTTTTTTCTTCTTTCATTTCCCCCTTTAAGGGGCAGTTATGAAACTCCTAGAGTATCTGGGTGTTCTTATTTGCAGTTGATGTGTGTGGCTCATTTTCATTGCTGAATGGGAAAGAGGAGGGATAAGTTGTCTCTTACAGTACTCTGTCCAAACGTACTGCAGAAAAAAACCAGTTTTGTTTGTCTTTGGATTTATATGAGTAAAATAAAAGTATCTCAGATTTCACTTGATTGCCCATTGCTTGCTGGCATGTATATATATTCATTAAATTATCTCAGCAGTGCCAGGGAGGGCAGCTGAGGTAGTCCTGCCTTGTGCCAAGTACAGTGGCATGCTCTTGTTGTGACATTGCTTACAGCTGCTGGGATGAACTGTCTCAATTAGTTGTGGAATTAATCTGGGAGCAAAGACCATTGTTTGTCTTTTGTCAGGGAGGTCTTCAAAATACTTCAGGTCTGAAGCTTCTGACTCCACAATTTTTTTTCTGTCTTCTGTCCTTAAGCTTTTGCAACAAGTCCAAATGGCTTCTTCCTTTTGGACAAATTTAGGAACTGCTATCGTGTTGCTTGTGGCATGCAGTAGAACTGGGAACAAATGTCTGTACAATGATATATTTGATACCATTTGATCTATGGAATGCTGCATTCCACCCCATCCCCCAATTAATTTTTTTTTTTTTTTAAAGCCTGGGGGTTTAAAATTCCTTCAGCTCTTGAGAAGAAAAAAAAGTGTCCACATGTTGTCAGAAAGACCAAGATTATGAAAATTTGCTATTTGTAAAACATGACATTAAAGCCTTTATTACTAAAAAAACCCCAACAAACACAACTCCTTCAAAAACTAAGAGAGTCTGGTTATGAATTGGGCTTTTGGAGCATTCTTAGTGGGCATGTGTATTGAGTCCATGATGTGAAAACCACTATGAAGCTGCAGTTGCTTAAACCTGCCTGCTCTGTGCTGGTTTACTTTCTTGTGGGATGCTGAAAGCTTTCATTGATATATTGGTTTCTCCCTCCGCGGTTGATGCTGTGATCCTTCTGCTTTCTAACCCATGTTACTTAAGCAAGGGGAAAATTAAAGCTCTTGTTCACAGATTCGCTGTCCCAAAGAATTCATTTTAACAAGGAGTCTCTCTGGGTTTTGTTTTGGTTTTTCCATCTCCTTTTTCCTGGCTGCACAGCACATTTGCAATGTATTGGAAGAGTGTTTCTAACTTATGGCTGTAGGAAATAGAGGTGTCAGCTATCTCACACAGTTGTTGTCAGTGGTGAATTTAGAACTTGGTAGTAGATGGATGTCCTGGTTGTGGCCAGGCCAGAGTCAACCTCCCCAATCAGCCAGCCCAGGTGAGTTGAGTCAGCCTGAGCTGTTCCCACACCACCTGACATCACTCCCCATAAAAGGGGCTGGTTGGAGAGGGGTGTTCTTGGCTGTTTCTGGGGCAATCTGAGTGTGGCTGGGTGTTCATCCTTGTATCAGTCAGCTGTCCTCAGGTTGGTAAGGCACTCCGTGTTATTACCAGGTGTGAGTTAAGTTCACCATGGGCTGTTACTGTTCCCTTTTCATGGAGCTTTTGTCAGTAAGTTGTCCTTATCCCAACCCATGGGGGCTCTGCCTGTTTCTCCTTCCGGAGTGAGCAAGTGGTGTGTGGTGCTCAGCCACTGCTTGGGGCTGAACCACCATGACTGATCTCAAAAGTGTGGCTTTTCCACTTAGCTTTACATAGCTTATGAATAAAGGGGTATCCCTAGCAACCAAATTATACCAGTATTTGTTTTTTTTCCACAAACCCTAATGTTAATGCATTTGATTTGTGTTATTACTGAAGGTTGGATGGGCTTTGGGACAGCCCTGTTTTTGCTGAATTTTCTCCTTTTTTTAAAGCTGAAGGTTGCTGGATTTATTAAACAGATGCTACCTGGTAACCTTGCTGTTAGCATCTACCCCCCATGTACAGGTCAGCATTGCAGCATTCGCAGCAGTGTGGAGGTGATCTAGCTGATGCACAGCAGTGCTGAGTCCCTGGCACTGCTGGTTGCATTATCATGGTGATTTCCAGTCTGTATTATGGTGACTGTAGGTGTAGCAGTAAGCCAGCAGGAGGTAGAGGATGGCTGCATTCGAAAAGCAGGAGCATGCTAACTCAAAGGAATGTTGGACTCTGAGCAAAGACTGCTCGCTAGTCTCCAAGGGAAAGAGAACGCAATGGAAAGGAACCATTCTTCTTCAGAGACATCAGCTTTGTAGTAGAGTGCAGAGGGAGGACACAGTTTGAGAATAGATGCTCTGCAAGAGGTTCCTGTGAATCCTTATGGATCTTCTTTCTTTTTTTTGTGCTTAGCTGCTTTTCATGTTTCAGTCCTGTCCTACCGTGAATGGTCTCTTGGAGTGCACCATGCGATTTCTTACTGGGGAAAGGGCAGCCAAATAATAAACAGTAGATTTATGTTTGGTCTCTGATTGTAAATTAAAACAATTCTTTTAAGCTGGAGTAGTGCTGAGGTTTGACTTTCCATAAGTCATATCTCATCTGTATTTTGCCAGCATTTCTGGCCAGATGTAGCACAATGGTTTAAATCCTCTGGAACAGAGTTTTGGAGGACTTGCGTACTCGGTCACTTTACTCATTAGTGGCTGCTATCAAATGCCATCATAAAATTTATCCTGGTGTATTAGTTTTGCTCAGCTGTATGGGTCAGAACACACATTGGCAGGAAAGGCCCCAGGTTTAGGGGACAGGAAATTACATTGGACAGGAACAATGACACTGCTGATAAAGGTGTGATTTCAGTGTAGGTTGTGGCTGTCAAGTGTCAGGATTGGAAAGGTAGCTTTTGGGTTGCATTAAGTGATGTTATGATAAAGGACTTGGACAAGAACATCCAATTTAGTCTAGTCAAGCAAAATGGTTTCTGTGTGGAGTTGATTTGTGTATTTTGTGCAAGAGCTTTGCAACTGGCAAGTTGATATTCCCCACTTCCATTTCCTTACTATAAACATATCTGTAGTGCAGTAAATACATACAAATATATAGATTCTTTGCTCCTACTCCCTGTCTGTAATAAAGCCATTTCACAAGAGTAAATGACTGAGGAAGTATTTGTATGGTGACACTTTTGTGCCTGTAGTACTCTGGTGGCTTTGAAAATGTCTGCTATTCCTTACTTGGGAGGGACTTTATAAAGGAAACCAAGTAGTTTATGGCATTCATTAAAATTAATCTTGTGTTTGACCTGGCACAGAAGCTCTCCATGAAGAACTGCAAATGTGGAAAGATTTGGCTATGCTAAATGCACAGTTAATATAAATAACAACTACTTAAGGTATGCATTGATATACATAAATGCAGGGTATTGGTTTTGTAGAATCCCATTGTTTGTCCTTTAAAAGTTTATTTTTCCCAACAAAAGTATTTAAAATACCACTTCTACAGATTGCTTAAGCCCATCAGACCCGTGGGTGCTGCTTCACATCCAGAACTGGGGCAGAAATGCAAAAGTCTAAGTGTACATAGGAGAACTCTCTGACCCTCTTTACTCATTACAAACTTGCATTCTTTAGAGACTGATAGTTAAAGAGGCGTCCTCTCTTATAAAGAAAGGAAACTGGCTGTGTCTTTCAGTTAATCTAACCAAACTCTTTGGTAAGAATTGTAGATGCTCTCACAACCAGAATTCTTATGGGACTGAAATTAAAGACAGTCTCCAACTTGCAGGTCGTTTGTGATCAAAGTAGTTATTTCTCTTGCAGTCTGGTGTTAAAGGCAGCATTTGTAGGCACTGTTTTGGACTTATTTAACAACTCCTTGAACGCCATGACTTAGTGCATCTTGTGGAGCTTTGTGTAGAGCACAGAGTGCTGCCAGGTGGATTGTAGCTGGGAACTACTGTCTTGATTAGGCCCTTGGGGTACCAGCAATTGAACTTGAGTTGGCGCATCATGTGAGGCAGGACTGAGTGAATGGAGAACGCAGAGTACTTCAGAGCCTTTCTAGACCTTAATGTTTCAAAGAATATAGCTGGCTTCCCTCATTCCCCACACCTTACTGTAGTCACAGCTGCATATAGAAAAAGCAAATCTTATTGCAGCTCTATGCCTAGTTAATCAGATCAAAGGGATTCATTATCTTCACTGGAATCTGTGATAACAGACTTGATATTCCTTTCATCTGTTTCTCCAGAAGTTGGTATGATCCCAGTCAGTAATTCCTACTAAAACCACCTGTCTCTTGTATACCTCAGACTAACTCAGTGGTGTCAGTCCCTAAACCAGACTTATACTGACACTTTAGCTGAAGTGCAAAACTGTCTTGCTATGACTCATTTGCAGCTTGGTCCTCCTTTTGGGACTAAAAAACTCTCCCTTTCAAATTCTTCTGTCTCTTTCACACTTTGGTACAGGTTGCAGCTAAAACCATTTCATGTGTCTACTGTGTAGGATTTCCTCAGCGTAAGGATTGAAAGCAGATGTGTGAATCCACACATGCACGTTCTCCCCTGCTCACATGCAGGCATACGGAGCTAATGAATTTTGACTGAGCCACAGAAGATGCAATAAATCTATATGGCAGGTTTGGGAGTGTTGCCACTTGTAGATACATGCATATGGTACATCCACTTTCCTTTCTACTCTCTCCTTCTCCAGTATAACTCCAGTATAACTATAACTAAACAAAAGGCATATCAGAGTGACCATTGGGAATGCTAGTATGAACGTATTTTTTTAATTTTGTGACTTTTTAAAAGTTTATACGTAATTCTGGCTCGATTTTTTAAAAAAAAAAATATTATTTCCCTCCAAAATTATGAAAGATGCTGGCTGATGCTCTTCCCATTAATGCTGCCTTTCCATAGCATTACATTATGGTATGGAGTGACTAGAAGTTTTGGTGGGTGGCTTTGTTATGTTTCTGGAGGGATTCAGGAGAGAAATGCTTGGAGTTTAATGCTTTGAAAAAGTGAAGTGCTTAGGGTTCTGTACAGAAAGAAAATCAGCCTCCCTAGCAGTAAAGCTTAAAAATGACATAATCTGTATCATTCAGTTCCATCAGGCTCATCCTTTATGCAATGCTTTTGCTATGGACAAAATAATTGGTGGCTCTGTCAGGATAGCAAATTATGCTCTCCTGTTGAACACAGAGAGGAGCAGAAAGCAAAGCTCCTCTCTTGTAAAAGGCCTTTGCTTATTTAACATACTTCTACAGTTCTTCCTGAGCTCTTAAGTCCATGTCACCTTTACAGTGAAGATTTTGTTGCAAGCGCACAGCCACATCTGCTGAGGAACCATTATCTTTTAGAGAGGAAGCTGGTTTTACCCTGTGTTCACATCCCTGGCCCCTCGGCCTGTTGAAGCAGCACAGTTTCTCTGCAACTCCCGCACTGTGTGGGTTGTACTCCTCTTGACCATTAGCACTGCCTCTGTGAAGCAGAGGAAGGAAGCTGCAGGCCAAGAAAATAGTGGTTGAAAATTGACTTGGGACTGTGTTGTGGGTGATGACTATGACAAATGGTTTGGCTATTTGAACATCTTTTAAGTTAATTAGTCATACCACGTAGGGTCCCCTCTCTGACTCCCACCCACAAGCTGACAGGAGAAACCCACTGCAATTACGTATGACAAATCCAGCAATATTCATCACAAAGCTGCTGTCCATTGCCAGTCAGGACTGACTGGGGAATATTACGGGATAGATGAAAAAGAAAAGCTGTCATAGGTTTTACTTGAGTTTCTGTTCATCCTTACTAAAGTTGTCTCCTTAGAAGTTACTGAAGTGCTGTACCGGGCAAAGAACAAGTGAGGAATTTAAATCAGGGACCACTTTAAGTTCTGCACCTACACCTCATAAGCTGCAAAAACTCTAGGAATTGCTGCTTCTCCTGTAAAGATCACCTCAGTTTAACACCGGAGTTTGGTGCTACCTGGAAGTTCAACATGAATTGCATAGGAGTGAATGATCTGTGGCTGTTGGGGTGTAAGTTAGAGAGTATAAAGTAATTTTTCTGAATCAACTGGAGGCTTTTTCCTCCCACACCCCAGACTCAATAGTCTGTGTCAAGTTCTGAATAAATAGTTTTTCAGAGTTAATTTTTTTAATGGTTAAGACTGTTATTTACAGTTTGTTGGAGTGAGTCATGCTGGATGAAACAGACTGCCTTTTTAGCCTCTAGTAAAGCACAATCAGTGACGTTTAGTGTAATGAATGTGGTTGAGAAGCTTTAGTGATATAAGAAGCCTAGATAGATCACCCCCAATGCAAATCTGGTCTTGAGCTGACAGAGCAAAAACCCATTAAATGAATGATTTAGTTGTGAGCCCAATAATTTCATAATGTAAACTTCAGTATCTAAAATTGTTTCACCTTTTCCACTTCCTAAATCAAGACTGTGGACATGCAATTGTGATGACTGCCATTGAAGGTGCTTCTAGCACAAGATTCAAGTAAGTAGCTAAATACATGGTTTCAAGTGTCCTGGTAAACCAAGAGGGTAGTATGAACACGTTCATATGCTTTCTGTGGTATTCATACAAGCAAATTAAGAAAGATTTCCAGAACTCCATCCAGATTTGTTCTCGGCAGTAGATGGCAGGAAAAAATGCTGGCTTGTTGAAAGGTTGACTAATAGCAATTTTCTAATGGAGAAGATAGAAGACAGGTATGGTTGAAAACAGTACAGGAATTGCTATGACTGTAGGTGAAAATATCTGTCTTTTTAACCGAGAAACCTGAATAGGTCTTAAGAATTCTTTTAGTGCAGTGTCTGCTTCATGTCTAGTGCTAATTAGTAAATCTTAGAAAGAACAAAAAGTTGAGTAGGAACTACTCTTGGGGCTGTTACAACCAGAATTTGATGATTACAGCAGGTGTAATACTGTAATCAGGCTCTGAACAAATGCCTTTTCTAGTGATACAGCAAGGTAGTCCTCTGCCCCTGGAGAACCCTGCCCACGCTTCTCCTGCTCTAGTTTTTCTGGTTTCCCTGCTGACCTGCAACACTGAAACAAAGACAGCCTAAGCTTGATAGAACAGGGCCAGTCAGTAGTGGGAACAGCACTAAAAGTCTTGCTAAACTGTCTCAACCTTAAATCTCATTAATTGTGTTGGCTGCAATGTGATCAGCAAATACATGTCCATTGCTGAGGCATCATTACTGATCGCTGTGCCTTCTATGGTGGTTTTATAGTTAGAGAAAGGAGAAAATATAAATCCCATTGAATTTCAGGGAGACTTACATATGCATCCCTGGCTTGGAGCCCGCACCTGTGGTTTTGGAGCCTGTCTGGACATTCAGATGTGGCCAAGTTTTCTCCAGAACAGCTGTTCTTATAAGATTTAGAACAAGAAGAGGAAATCTCCCAAGAACTGCTGATTGTTGTGAAACTCCTTGCCATTTTGGCAGAAAACTTGCTTTAAAAATTAAGGACAGATCCTAAAGTGCTTAAGCGCATAAGTAACTTTACACACCCGAGTAGTTCTACTGCACTCAGAGGACTTCCTTCTCTATGTGGAGCACTGCTGCTGCACTTGAGTGCTTGCAGGCTCCGGCTGGGGTAGTATTTTGCTGATGAGACTCATGATCTTGAAACTTGAATCCACATAGGGAGGACATATAGGCAGGAGTTTTGAAGTCATGGGAAAGGTAGAGGCTGAAATACAAACAGCATAAAACTAGGTGTTGAGTATAGTTATACATGTAGAAACGTGTATCAGTAGTGTTCAAGTCTTAATCAGGGGGATAAGAATGAAAACTAAGTAATGTTAGATGCCTTAAGTTGGGGCATATATGGGGCATCAAGAAAAAGAAGGAATTAGTTTTTTTAGGTGCCTGTGAGTCAGCAGAGTTGGGTCCTTTCAATTGAGCTCCTGGCAGAAAACCCTTTGAAATTAGGTGGCAAAGTTGGTTGGTAGGAATTGCCTTCCTTGCCAAGTGTCAAAATGCAGCCAGTGTAGTCAACACTAAGAGGATGCAGCTCCCAGGGATGGGAAAACCCAACTTCAGTCATTATTCTAAATGGCCAGACGGCAGAATAACCAGTAATTGTCCATAAAAATGAATGAAAGTGACTCCTGATGCCAGATGATCGTACTCAGTCAAGTGTAAAATCTAAAAGTTTTCAATGGGAGCTGAAATGCAGTGAGAAAGGGGAAAGGCAGTTAGGATGAGGTGGCTGTGGTGGTGCTGAGAAAGGGGGTCTCTTCTGCTTCTTTTGAAATTGGAAAAGCTAGCTTTTTTCTGTGCTGTATGCATAGCTGTGTGCAGGGAGAGCTGCCCATACTTGTGTCAGGCTAAATAAAGATCCTGAAGAAAAGCAAACCAAGATGACAGTATGCTGAAGGCATATAATACATACTCTCTCTTCAGGAGATACACCGAATATGGTCAAGTTGTAATTGTGCTACTAGTATTCTGCTTGAGATCATCTGTTTTGTGTGAAAGCTCATAAGGGGAAGTTCTATGGTAACTTTACTGGTGCTGAGATGCTAGAATAGACCAGCTTGCTTGGGGCAATTTCTCTTTCTCTTGTTTTTCATTTTTATGAAAGATCCTTCTTCCCTCCCCACACAATGTATAGGCACATTTCCAAACACTGTACTAATGAATGCACTAATTTAACAGCATGCAGTCTGTAGTGCCAGATTTGGGAACTTTCTATGCACAGATGGAATTCCCCCCTCCCAATGAACAGATGAAGTGAGAGACAAGACAGGCTTCTTGGATTTCCTAAGGGTTTTCACTGGTAAGAGGCTGAAGCCCTTCTTTTGTAGGGGTAGACTGTGCTTTCCTGTCAAACTTGTATGCTTCAATTCAGAGTAGTCTGTGACCAAGTCAAGTCTGTGACTTGCTTTCAGAGTTCACTTTCTGAGTATGTGTGGCTTCCCAGTGAAGGCTCACATTAAAAAAAAAAACCCAAAACTGCCCAACACTTCTTAAAGTGTGGAATGCTTGCAGCTAAAGCCAACTTGTTGAATTGCTTTGAAATGAGACAGCTTAACTGCTCAGAGCTGGGAGATGGAGTCAGTACTTTCGTGCAACTCCTTAAAGTCACTGCAGTACTGCTCTAGTCCAAGATCTTTAACTTTCCAAGCCAGTGAAATTTACTGCAAATGTTACAGGTTATTGCTTCATTTGGCTGCCCCAGCCATATCTCAGTTACTAAATTTTGTAGAGGTGTCAGCAGAGAATCTCATGAGATGAGGACACTACATTGATGGGTGGAGTGGGAATGCTTAACCAGTTTTAATAGAGTGGGGGCTAAACTAATTAGATGGTAGCCAGTCTTTTTCAGAGGCAGTACTCTATCAAAACACAGGGATAAACTTTTACATTAGTACACAGGAACTAGTGGGAATCCCTTTATATCATTGCTGCAGTTACTCTGCAGATGTGGCTCATTGGGATTTTGAAAGCTTCTTTCCAAAATTAATCTGGCTGCTTTGGCTTCTAAAGAATTTTTTTTTTCTTTTGTATGTGAAAACACGTGGTATCAACTCATTAAAAAAGAAAAAAAAAAAAGAAACACCCAACAAAACCCCCTTTACTACATATTGCCTTTAGCAGTAAATGGTTACCAACTGTATAAACAATGAAAAACTTTATGAAAGTCTCAGTTTGCATGTCTTGGTGTGTAGCATGTCTTCAAGTACCTGAGTCTTGAGTTAGCATGAACTGAGAGTGTCACCTGGGGATCAGGAAGTCTTAGTCAAATTGAAACACTTTAATTTTGTTACCCAGGTTAGTTTTGTAAAGGTTACATGACAGGTAGCCTGTTTTCTCTGGAACTTGTTCTGTCTTCTTCCATTGTGAAAGGGGAAAAACTTTGTCCGCACTTGAATCCTGTGTTTTGGTCTCAGATTTCTTTTGAAACAAACATGGTTTGTTGTTCCTATATGAAGTTCTCAGGTTGACATGGCAAGTGTGGTCTGTGCTGATTTTGAATTCAGTAGGACATCCTATTTTGGGGGATCTTGAAAGTTCATTAGAACCCTTCTCTTGAGCTATTTTACCTGCCAGGCATGCTTGCTTGCTGATCCTTGGGCATATTTTACCTGCAGTGAAATGGAAGAAAAGCAGGGACAGGCCCTCTTCTCACCTGGGTGCAGCTTGGGTTGCTGGGCCATTGGGGAACTGATTGTAATGTTGGATCTGCTGGGTGGAGTGAATAGAGCAGATGTTCTCTGGGGTTGTGGGGCCAAACAAGAGTTCTCATTGTGTAGGGAGAGCCCATTAAGAACAGGTAAGTATCACTAGCATGCCAAAAAACTCTCCTGGAAAAACTTTACAAAGAGGTTAGTTTTTGGAATCAACCAGGTTGTATGCATGTTGTTGGGAAAGGTTTGTGCCTTGGTCCTAGAGGAAGCACAAAGGACACAGGAGCAAAGACCTCACTGACAGAAATCTTGATTTTGAGGGTTTGAGTCACCTTGAATTTTCACAGGATACAAAAATAAGAAAGTGTTTTACTGCGAAGCAGCTGATTTAGCTGTGCCCTGTGAAATCCAAACTAATATGTTCTATTTTGACTTCCCTTTCATTTGAGCTTAGGCTGCTTGAAGTTGGGCAGATATTGGCATATTTTCTTTCAGCCATTTTATAGAAGCCACTGTGGCTACAAGACCGATGTGGTGTTTGCTAGCCATTAAAATATTTTAAACATCTTCTCTAATTACTTTACATAACTTGATGAGCAGAGCTCAGGTGGTTCTAAAGTGCTGTATTTAGCGACTTACCATATTTGAGCTTAGGTGGTTTATTTTTGTCCCTTAAAATGATGGCTTAGTGACTAGGAGATTATTAACCTTGTTTTCTTTTAAGACTGATTTAGATTTTTCACTTCTGAATGTTATGTGAATTTCTTAACTACTAATCTAGTTTTCTTGCTGTCTTAATGCGTGGGCATGAAGCCTTCTCTGGTGCCATGTGTGCATTTAGGTAATGTAGCAAACTCGAGACTTTTTCTCAGTCAGTTTTAACTAAATGAAAATAAACAGGCAGCTGGTTATGTAATGACATCAGAAAACCCACATAAGCCAGGAAAATGTTACAGTCACAGCTAAATTGAAAGGATGCTCTCAGAAAAGTCTATTCTGATGGAGAAGCAATCCTTCCACCTAGGAAACTGCAACATTGCTGTTTCTTCTTCTATCGCAAGTCCTAGCAGACTTAAACAATAGTGGAAAGTTTTTGATGTCCTGTAGCTTAAATAGAACTGGTTCTCTTTCTCTAGGTCATGAATGCCTACTTTGGTCCAAGGGTACAACTGGTTTAATACTGCAGAGTGAATGTAGACAAGTGGATGAAATGTAATTTGTGAGATGAAATGTCATGAAATATGTTGCTTATCTGTCAGGAATTAGTGGTAACAGCTGCTGGTTATCTGTTGCAAAAAATCCCCTTGTGTTTGAACAAGAGGGAACTTTATTCTTGAGTTCCTCTCTTTTTGGTAGCTCTTCTACTTTGCATCAATCCGTTCATACCATATTCTGTGGGAGTTACACTTATGACTGTTATGACTATTTGTGCTTGTAAATGGATCTGGAATGTTTCACAGTCTTTGCGAAGACTGCATGCTAGAGATAGTTGAGTGAGATAAGGGATGAAGAACTGTCACTAGGGAAAAGTAAGCATATGTCTTTCCATCCCTCCATGTGCAGAGATGCTGCTGAGAAAAAATGTGTGTAGAGGGTTGCTACATATCTTTCGAATAGAATATTGTTCTCATGAATATAGATGGACCTTCATAGATGTACAGAGCTTCATCTCTTGTAATCTATGACCTCAGTGACCAACTATGCCCACATGTGCAGTACTGGAAGAGGGAGTGTAAATTGCAAACTTACTCTGTCCTTAAGGAAAATATTATTTGTTTCACAAAGCAAAAAGTAAGGGCATGTAGAAATGTTCCCACATGCTGAGGGGCGCATAAGGTGTCTGTGTGGAAAACACTGACAGCTCTGCACAATAATTATGTCGACGCAGGGCTCTGCTGGAAGCTAGTTGGACTACTGGACATCTTACTGATGAGAAGCTTTCCAGTCCTTCCTTCTGTACTTTCAGTGGTGGTTTTTCCCGTTAAGCTTTTCCTGAGCTGCGCCCAAACTGTAGCGATTCTGTGGGCCTGATCTGACTCCTACAATGCTATAGTATGAGTTGTGGCGGTAGAAAACAGGGATGATCAGTGTTATTCCATCAGCAATTTTGCAAAGTTCCTTATTTTTAAGCCTCTTTGGCAAGGATTTATAGGTCTTAGCACTAACAACTCTTTTGCCAGGTGTCAGTAAAGATTATGCATTCTTGAAATTCCCAGTATTTTTCACTATCTGTGCAGTCTGCTTTGGACTTCCAGTTGGACCTTAAGTGTGGAGTGACTTTCAGTAGCAGGAAAGTAGCTTAGGAATTAGTGAAACGTTGCTTACTCCTAAAGACTGTTCCTGTGTGTAGTCACTCCAGAAAACCTCTTGTAGGGGTGCTTGTGAGTGTTGTGTCTACTTCTTCAAGCTGGAGGATTCAGTGTTTTCATACTGTGTTTCATGAGTATGGTATGAAGTTTCACTTCTCACCTTTGACTCTGACAGCTCTCTTGCTTGCAGAGTGAGTTCTAAGTATGGTTATGGTTGCCAGTATTTAGTTGGGAAAGGTATTGATTGAAAAATTACATTGGCAAACCTCTCTTCAGCTGAATGGCCTGTACTGTAGACTAGCAGAAGGGTAGACATGAAGCCACTTTTGAAAAGGATGTTGTGTGTATGTCTTCTGACAGTCTGCTCCTAGCTAAGAATAAGATGACTTTGCAGGGAGCAGAAGTCTAGGAAGCTTGAAGGTGTTGTCCACAAAGGTCAAAACCAAAGCAAATCTACAGCTAACGATTTAAAATGCTGCAGCCTTTTGTAGGCTCTTTGAATCATAACTGACTGACCCATGGCAGTATGAGTCTACAAGATGAGGAGATGACCTGCAAGGCAATTTCAAAATTCTGCCAACTGAAAAGCCCGAGGAAAGTACTTCTGATAAAAATCTTATGATGGAAGATGACCTCCATGTTTTACCCTTCCTTGATCTGTGCTTGGCCTTAAAGAAGAAAAAAGTATTTGAACATTAGTCTAGACCTAGTACAGTTTACTAGCAGTCTCTAGTTCTTAAAAGACCTTCTTTCTGTAGTTGACATCCAAACATTCATTCAGCTTTCTCGTCAGACAATCATATTTTAATACTCAAACAGAATATAAATATACCAGACTTCTTTCACTCTGGCTCCCCAACAACAGTACACAGGCTCTGTTATTTGGGTATTGGACATCTGGACTCTGTTTCCCTTCGTGACAGTAAAATCCTTCTGAAAATTCCATGTATGCTGGAGATCAAGATCCTCAAAATGATAAACAAAGACTATGTTGTCAAATACCATGACTGCCTCTTTCATGTCTTCCTTTTCCATTTTCTTAAGAATATTGAAAAGCTAGGCTGACATCAGTGCATATTCCTGATGCACTTAATTTAAGCTCTTTAGCCTCCAAAAAATTCAGATGGTCACTAAAGGTAAGTAGGACCTCTGTGGGAGCCATGCCTGAAGTTGTGCCTGGGAAATGCCCTTTGTCAGTTCCTCTGTATTCCATAAAAAATGGTTCTGTGCATTATGAGAGAAGAGCAAAGCCAGGGCACTGATTTTGGCTGTGCTGTTGGACTGTTAGTTCCCAGAATCTTATGTAAAAGCAGTATAATCAGTGATGAACTGTCAGGGAAGGGACTCCATTTCTCAGTCTCTTCCGCTCTGATGTGCAGGAAGACAAGGGACTGGGCATTAGTAATAGCTAAATCTTGCTGGTGGCCATTTACTACTGGTGTTCCTCTGGAGACCCATATTGTGACCAAGCCTGGTCCTTCCATTCTTTCCATCTTTCTGTTTTTCCTATGTACCTTTCTGTCAGGAAGCTTGTGGACTTTCAGGCTAATTCATCATTATCTACCTAGCCACATGCAAGTATGCTTACACTGTTTCTTCCAAGATCCCACACTTCTTTTGTTACTACTGTTAGTTATCAAGCTAGTGCTTTGGATTTTGCTTTCTACTCCACCATAGATCATGCAAGTGCCCCCAGCCCCTTGTGTATAAGTGTCCTTCACAGCACATTAGTTCTTACACACAGTGACAGGACCTAGAGTGTACTGCTAAACTCAGTTTGGTTGTGTGGTGTGGGATTATTTATTTTAATGCAGGGGTAGGTGTGCATCTAATACGTGGTGCCATGCTATACAGAGAGCCGAAAGGAATTGCATCCTGACTCGGTAGTTCACTGGCTTTATGCTCTGAGTGTCATTATCATTAGCTGGGTTTGTATAGCTTCACAGCTACTTTGCACATCTTGGTTCTGTTAGGGACACCTCTTTGTGAGGCAGAGATGGAAGATAAGAAAGACCATAGAGGCTGGAACATGGTTTCTCTGGTTTCTGGCCACAGGTAGCCTTTAGGAGAAATTGATGAGCAAGCTGGCTGAAGATACCAAGTGCCCATAATTGTCAGGTATTTAACAGAACCCCCAGACAAAGGAGGGTTATTGCTTCCTTGTGGGGGAAAAAAAAAATCTCCGTTTAGGGCCAATATTTTTGGGTAGTGTTTTAGTTGGGCATCCAACACAGGTAGGAGAGGTCTTATATGTGGAGAAGTCGGAAGAATTTCTGTGTTCAGCATGTGTCTTAAGAGGCATAAATGTCAGAGCTCAGGCTGGATTCCATGCTTAGGCTCCTTTGATGCCTGACATTTAAAACTATTATTGGTTCTATGACAGGTGAGCTGTGGTGGTTTCCATTACAAATTAAAAGAAATCTTTGTTCTGTGCAAATCTGTGTTTAGCCAGCTGCTGCATGTGTTGCATGATGACTAGTGCATGAGTGAGAAGTAGTGAGAAACAAAATCTTAGTAGTCTTCAAGCACCAGAGCAGGACATTTTTTTCTGGAGGCTGGCAATCAACACTGTGTTTTCACACCCCCTTCCAAACACTTTTGTCCTTCATGGAGCAAAACAAATGTGGAATCAATAACTTCTGTGGAAGCTTGTACATACTTGTCTGAGTATCTGAACTACTTGTTCTAGGCGATGGCTGTTCACTTGGCATTTCAGAGCAACCTTTGGAAATGTGTGCTGATCATGGAAGGCTCATACTGAAAGAATTTGCATGGGTGTGTGTTTAGGACCTGCTCTCAAAGGTAATACAAAGAAGTAATCATCCTAATTTAGCTTGCAGTTTTTAGGGCTTACCAAATTTCTTGCAGATATTAGAACTTATTGAATACTTTAGATTTCTTCCATGGTTCAAACACAACATAGCAATGGTCACTTATGGGCATTCTAATAAAATGTCATAGCTATTACATTCCTCAGGCGGTTTTAACTTTATATTCAATATTTGTATATGAATTGCATTATAGTAGTAAAAAATACGGTAAATTTTAAAATAAACGCTCAAAGGGTGGTGTCAGTACTTAGATTGACTCCCTAGTCTTGTTTCGAAGATGCAACATAGGTTGTGATCTTTACTTACATGGTCGTAGGCTGTCTTTTCCCAGCAGTCATTGTTTCTTTCAATGTGTAAGATGCACAGAGCTAGGGCAGCTGTTCAGTATTGATCAGTATTTGGTGTGTGGCATCACTCCAGGCTTACTGCAAAGTATCTCAACACAGCTCTGAAAATAGCTTTCTCAGTTCCTTGCTTTGAATTTTTCATCCTTGACTTTTTAACTATATTTCAATGCTCCAGTCAGTTATGTGAGCTCATAAATCAGAGAAGAAAGAACTATTTTCATGTCCTGTTTGACCTATTCTTAGGACTACAGAGTTGACTCTGCTTCACTTAGAGAACCTAATCCTAGCATACGTGTATTTCAGCCTTGAAATACCACCAAGAAAAGCCAGCATATTGCAGTCCACCAGTTGCACAAGTGTATGTAGCAGAAGATATTAAAAAGACCCACCAGAATTCAGCTGAAATAGGTGCACAGAAGAGCACTGTATGAAGTTATGGGTCTACAGTAGCTGTGAGGGGAAACTTGGCGTATGTGAACATGGCCAAAATCTTGGCCATGGCCAGTACTAGGATAGTTTTGGAAAGGGATCTCAGAATGAAGGACTAGAGGGGATGGCATTGGGTGGAAATCCCCACTGCTGCAAGCAACCAGGGCATATGATTCCATAAAGCCCTAAAAAGGTCAGCTTAATCTTACAAGTAGTAAAAAATAGCAAAGCAATGCACCTATGTAATTCCAGCTGAATAGCCCTTGAGTCTTTCCATGACTCTAAATTTCAACCTAGATACAGTTGTGACTAATATATACCTACTTATTCCTGTGCCAGTGTTGTCCTTTGACTTAAAATAACTCTTCTGGTTCCAAAGGTACCTCATTTTAACATACAGGCCAACAGTCTCAACAACAGGAGATTGAAAGAGTTAAGAGTGAAAATATTTGCTGTGGATGAGGTGGCAGTTTGAAAGCTGGCACTGCCTTGGGAATCTTTTGATGAGGAGTAAAAAAAATAACAAAGGAAAAAACTTGAGTGCAGAACAGAACTCGCGAGTGTATGTATAGGTTGCCATTCAGTGTATTCCAGGGAGGAGGAGGTGATGTCTCAGCCCAAGGCTCATTGGAGCATCATTAACACAGGTTGTAATGAGAAACCCGAAGTAGGCCATCTCTGAAATATAATTGAAAATAGACTTGCTATTCAAGATTTTGCGTAAAAAATCGATTACATGCCATTCCAACTCAGTAATTTTCTTGTGAAACTGTATTTTGGGGTGGGGGATGGTGTGCTTTTCAGTTCCTTTTGCTTGTGGATAGCAGCATCACAAGACCTTCATTTCCTGACTCTTCAGGCAGCAGGACTTCAAGAACCAGTGAACCAGCTTTGTTAAGTGGTGAAGTTATCTTTGCCTTTATGTTTTATGTGCCCTTGTAACCAGTGTAAATTGTAAAAAAGACAGTATTGATTGCCCTGCAGCTGTACTTTTGTCTGTTGAGTGTGTGATGCTGGTGTGTGGTAGGTAACAAAGACCTTTCTCCCCTTTTGTTTCCCTCACAGCCAGGCTGCTTCCTTAGGTGATGAGCTAATTTGCTCTTAGCAGGGATGAGGAAAAAACAGTCTGAAGCTATTTCTGGGGGAGCTGTGTGGAAGAGTTGCTTCTTAAGGGGTTAATGATCTGGAATTTCACACATAATACATAATGATTATGCTGTATGCATTCTCTGCGAATTTTCTCACTGATTACAAAAGACTTTTGTTTGGTGTGCTAGAATGGTCCATAGACTAAACATACCCTGTTCTTTTAATTGGATGGAAAATAACTCTGCTAATTGGAGAAAACTGAATAAAGCAGTTGGTGCTACATGCTAAATGACAGATCTTTCACAAGAAATACACCTTGACCTCTATATGCATCAACAGAGTTCTAGTATAAATGTGTGATACAGAATCAAGCCCTGTGATATGAAATCACTCAGAATCAATTCTATCATTTTAGAGACGAGTTTTAGAAGGCATCCTTTTGAGCTGGGTTAGTGTTTATTTTACAAGCTAAGGCAGGTGTAGAAAATTGACTTTGTCTGAAAGAAGGCTGTGATGGAGGGCTTGATGAGATCGATGGCTTTTCTTTAGCATTCCTCCAGCAGAACAGCCTCTAATGCAGAGGAAAAGAGCAACATGTTCCCCTCCACCCCAGACTGTGTGGCAGAGGGAAGAGCTGGATGCCCTTTTAATAATGACTCAGTCCTTGGTGGGGAGGATCACAGATTTTTAAGATCACGACCCTAGCTTTCCATTGTTAACAAGAGTGCCTTGCATTTGATAGTAACCTACTATCAGGATTGATTAATTTTAATAATAAAGGAGGCTCAGAAGGCTGAAGATGCCCTGCTTGCAAAGTGAGCAAGCACTTTATGCTTTCAGTGAGGAAATAAATACCCCTCGTGATGATTCCTAGGTAAACACCTCAGCATCCTGATAAAAATCCCCTAATCCTTCTAGTGTTGCTCCATAGTGGGAAACCAGGCTGATCATGACAATACATTTTGCTATGTTGTCTTCGAACTTAAATGCTTTGAAAAAGACAGGGTGTGTCTAGCCAGGGTGAGACTTCGCAGCAGATTCCAAGTTCCAAGATCTTTTGTACTGCATCCATCAAGTAACAGAACAGAAGGATGCAGGTGGCATACAAATTGTGTGAGAATGTGTGATCTACTAACTTGATGATTTGAGTAAAAGAGCAAAGATTTTTTTTTTTGCTTGGCATAGTAATCTAAATCATGTCTATCTGTTTTTTCAGATAGCCACCTTCATGAATTTGGGAGAACTAGTGTTAAATGGATGTGAGTGGAGTAAATGCTTGGTTTGTCTTCAGGCAATATTTATGGTATCATAACTGGGTGAAACAATATTGGTGAGGAAAGAAAAAAATCCCAACCCACACATTATAAAATAGAGAGGATACGACTGAGGACAATTGAATGGATATAAATTACTCTGTCTTTAAAGTGGTGGGATTAATTCTCTCTTCAGGATGAACAAAATAATAAGATTTCATTAATATAGACAATAAAATTGTAGATACTTGCTTTTATATTGTTGGGTTTTTTCTGATGCAGAATAAACAGAATGTGTTGGTGGACACTTTCTGAAGGGTAAGTAAAAGAGAAAAGTGAGCAGGCTGGCTTGTTGGTTTGGTTTTTTATATTTGAACTATTCTGGACCAAGGTTGTCATGTGAAAAATATGGATCTCTGATGCATTTGACTTTTAAACAGATCTGCTTTCCTTCTTGTTTGTGGAGCAATTCCTGGTATATTACCATTCTTTCCCAAGGACAAATAGTGAGTCATTCAAATACACATGGTAAGCACTTCAGGTCCCCTAAAGTTAATTGTAATTGCTTTAGTAAATTGCTTTAGTAAATAGTGTTAATGTAGCCAACAGAACCTTTTGTAGAGTTCATTGGTTATTGGAGGAATTGAGGGATAAGAGTTGCATGAGATTAAGGAAGAGTAACTCAATGGTTTTTTTTACCTTTTATTGCGTCTCTCTTGCGAGTAAGCTAGCAGGGTACATCCAGCTATAAGGACTCTTGTCCATCATCGTGGAGTTTGCACTGCAAGGTTTTTGTAACTCCAGCTGGAAGCTCGAACTAGCTGAATTCAACTTCTTAAGGCATATCAAGGGATAGGTAGAAAGGGACAGCAGCTTATATGTACCTCTGTTTTTAAAATCTACTTTCAGAAAGACCCTTTTAGGTGCTACTCCTGAACAACTGAGTCGCAAAGTCAAGAATGGCTCAGTCCAGGCTTTTTGAGGAAAACACCCACAAGCACTCCTCTACGTGGTCCTGGGTGGTTGGTGAGCTGCTCATGGGTTGGGTTAGTCAGGGTGGTGACGGGAAACTTGAGCTTCTCTGAGCACCCAGGTGCAGATGCAGGTCCTTGGAGCTAGTGAGGGAAAGCAGGGACCAACAGTGTGTACAGTTCCAGCAGTCCCATGGTAAAACCCTTGTGGCGGTCCCCGACTTGCACTGGAGGATCTTGTCCTTTCCTAAGATGTGGGAGTCTCATCTTTTGGCACACACACCGTGGCTGTGTGCAGTGATGTGGACAGTGTTTCACCATGGTGGATCAAGTGCCTTTTTCTGTTGTTTTTCTATCTGTGAAGCTTAAAGCAGTCTTTTCCAGGCTTTCAAGCTTGCCTTTCTCCATTGACTAACTACTGACCATCCTCAAGTTTCATGCAGGCCTGGGGTGTCTGTTGTCAGCCTGTTCCTACATCTCATGGATTTTGGTGTTATCCTATCCTTATATTCCACAGTGTAATGAGCAACACTGGGCAGCAAACTCACACAACTCATTCTCCTGGTATGTTGGTAACGAGCCCAACAGGCCAAGACTGGGGCGCTGCAGAGTTAGCGTGAGGCATGGTTAGCAAAAGCATGCAGCCTCCTCCTCCTAGTGATGCCAGTATTGATCTGATGGTGCCACTGGGCAGTTCGAGGGTGTGTTAATCAGCTGTCTGTGCTTGTTTCCCTGCTAAATTTTCGTACTGTAGTGTAGGTTTTGTTTGGGGTTTTTTCGTTGAAACCTGTGAAGTCCTGTGTGAATGCAAGTGGACTGCTGTAGATGATGCATGGTCTGTTAACATCATCCATTAATTTGTGGAGTTACAAAGCACAAGGAATTTATTTTTCCTTAATGCCACAGTTGAAATGCATGGATTTTGATCCTGTGGCTTAGTGGCTTTAGCATTTTGCTGATAGCTATCTTTGCATGTAGCTTGTTTTAGCTTGCTGCTGTATTTTCATTCACATGTATAGCAGACTCCATTCTTTCCTGCATACTAGGGCATTCTTATAAAAGAAGCCCAGTGAATTCAGAGTGAGATTTTTCAAAAGGAATAGAAGCCAGTTCTTAACAGAGTCAATAAACCTGTATCTGATGTTGTTTCAGAAGCAGGCTGTTTCCTGACTTCCGTGTCATTGGACACAGAGGGAATCATGGTCTTTAGTGGTCTCCTTGCTACGTATCCTCCTTGTGATCTGCTTCAAGGACAGCATAAAAACCAGGTTCAGGCTATTCTGTGCCAGTGTAACTCTTATGTGGGTTTTTAGATTGATAAAGCATCAATAATTTACTTACAGCTAATGCCCTGACAGTACTGAAGCTTAGGACAGACTTAGAGAAAAATGTGCATAACTAAAAAATAATAATTTAATAGAGTGATTTTCTTGGGATTTACTAAGGGAATAACAATTGCTGCTGTGGAAGGGTTTTCTTGCTAATGGTTAATATCAAAATGTTTGGGTTTATTGAATTTGATTTACACTAAAGTTCAAGTTGGAAATACTTGATTCAGCTTTGAGGCACAGGTGATTTGGCCTCTAAAGGGCCTTTCTGAACATGAGGGTTTTTTTTCCAGCAGAGCTTCTAAATGAAACAAGCCACCTGGGAATAATGCAAAATACAGCAATATTGCCATCATAATTGAGTAGGAAATGCTTTTATTTATGTTCTTACTCCTTTGGAGGGTGTTTACTTCAAAAGATAATGTGCAGACTGCCATTACATCTTAGTTCTAGCTTATTGCATTTTGAGTGACAGGTTAACCAGAATGTTCTCTGTATTCAGATGCACTGGGATAAGGAAGATGCTGTAATCAGCTCTGGCTTGGCCCAAATGTCTGATGAATTGAATTCTATCTAGCTTTGAGGGGGACTGAGAAGTGTTAGTGCAGAAAGCGAGACTTGATCTGAGGAGGAAGAAAAACATGAGAATGTGAAGCTGGTCCTTGGTGCCTCTTTGGTTTGGGAAGTGGAGAAAAGCTCATCTCCAAAGAGAGTAACTGAGATGGCAAATGCAAATTGGGACTTGAAAAGCATTTTGAGCTGTTTACGCATCTTGTCTGTTCAGCCACATGACTAGTGGGAGCCTCAGGAACTGACAGCAGTTTGTTTTGAATTGTATATGATTTTCTTAAAACAAAATGCTAATTGTATTCCACGTAGGGAAAGAAATTCTGGCTCTTAACTGTGAAGAAAGCTTTATATTTGTTTCTATAGTTTCTATAGATAAATACTCAGTTTTCAGAAGTTATTTATTTTTAATGTAGAGCACATTTGAGAAGGTTTAGCATCTGTTCCTACAGAAGTATTAATCCAAGATTGTTGCATTCCTTTCTCTGTGTCTCCTATTTAATCTGACAGTTATGAACAGTTTTGAGTTGGGTTTTTTTTAGTGTAGAGTGCTTCCATCTCTAATATGTAAGTGCTTTATGCCTGCCCATTGGGTGCCCTGACTTGTGCAAAGTAACTGTATCGTGTGAGAGACTGGTCCAGAAAAATAATTAGACTTTAAAGGCTGGTGAGAGGTGCATTGTTTTGTAAAAGAACATACTGATTAAATCGTTAACCTCAAAGGTAACATATAAAAAAAAAGTCCCAGTGCAAAGAGAGGTGGAAAATGCTGGCCAAGGGGCTAGGTTTGTATAATGCAATTGATACGTTGAGATTTTTGTCTAAGCCAAGCAGCTCATGGCTGAACTGCAAACTGGACCCAGATATGTGTGTCTTAGGCAATGTAAGTCCAAGAAATCTTGTTTTGGCAGTAATGCTTGTCCTTTATCTCCTGCTGAGTTCCAGCTTGCTCTAGGATTCATTGGTGACCCTGACAGCCTGGGAGTGGCTGCGAAGTTTTTATCCAGCATCTGGTGTTGGGAAGGGGAGAGCATCAGCAGGAGCTGATGATGGGAGGTGACATGACAGGGGTCCTTAGAGGTATCCCAGCAGGGCTTAGGGTGATGCTGGGCTGGTCAGGTGGTGGCTGAGGGAGTTGCTGGGATGCAAGTGCAAGCATCTGGCTTGGGTTTGAGTGGAATAGGGAATTCCCTGTGCCCTGACTTTTGGATCAGATAGCTGCTTTTATCTCATGCCTTGGTCATATGAGTAACTAGGGTATGGGAGGGGAGGATAGCCTCTCCAAAGCATGCATATATTTGGTGTGGCTCCATGGAGTTCAGAAGGTGCACAGCTGGATGTTTCTAAACTTCTGGCTGTAGAAGAGAGTTCATTTTTGCCCTCTGTCCCAATAGCAAAGAGACTGAATTTTGAGCCCAGTGGGAAACACAGAAAATGTTTTAATTGCAGGAAGCACAGGTTTAATCTTCATTTTGTAGATGTTTAACAAGTCTGACCTTGGCTGGATTTTTTCCTGAAGAAGAGTTAGATATTTAAAACCTATTAGCTCCTTTTCAAAAATAAATTAAACTCTTAAACAGAATTTTGAGATGAAGCTTTGGCATCTGTTCATTGAATCAAATGCATATTAAAAAATTCCTAGCTAAACCACAAGTAGTTACATGAGAAACAGTAAAAAGAAAAGCAGCTGAAATGCTTCCAAACAGATTTTTAAAATTAAAATTTGCTTTTATTTTGCAGCTTCCTTCAAAATTCTTCAGTACAGGTTATGCTGTTGTTCATATCCAATTAAGTTATTCAGGCTGTTTTATTTGTTACTTGATTTTTTTTTTAAAGATTCAATGAATATAAAAATGGTATTGAATACTTGTGATGATAATATTTAATACAACTTAGATTTGGCAGCCGCCGATACCGGTGAGACTGAAGTTTCCGATTAGTCAGCTGCCTGCTGTCAGGACCTGTTTAGTCACACACACGTTGCAGACATGGACACAAGTTTGTGAGCAGCATAAACTCAGGGTTTCAGTAATGTGTAGAGATACTTTGCAGATGATGCTCTTGGACGGAGCTAAGAAACCCTCGCCCTTTTGCTTTCCACTTCCTCTCCTCTCACACCCTCAGCCTTTACGCTGGGAAGCTCTGCCAGTATTTCTCAGCTCCCTCCTACTCTCTGGGGCTGCAGTCGGCCTCAAGAGCTGGCAGGTTTATTGCTGATGTTTCTATTTTCCCCGAGCTAATTGCAAACAGCCTCATTAATATCTTGTTCTGTGACTATGTCAATTTTATTTATTTATTTTAATTTGGAAAGGTGCTGTCTTTTAGGGGCTGATCTCCCAGCATTAAGGTGACTGAGCAGAGATTCAGGTTGTGCAACGCTGTATTTCTGAGAATTTGGAAATAGTTCTGACTCTTAAAGTATGGGAAAAAATATTTTAGTGGTATTTGTTTATGCTAATAGTGCAGTCAGCACACACCTTGTTTTGCTTACTAAATATCTTGTGAGGACTGCAGATTTTGTTTGTTTTGATTGTGAGACATGTAAGTGTTGGTCCCTGGGAGGCTGCTCTGTGAATTTGCAAACTGATAAAACCTGTAGAATGTGTTAGCATGAGTGATGTCTTGTCTGTTAAACTGTTGGTTGTGTTTAGCTGCTGAATGAATGCAAATCAACAGTGTGAAGATTTAAAAGGCTTTTATGTAGATAGACTCAAAAATGATAGAGCAGAGAGAGATGAAAAACTTACTTTCATACATAAGGCCATCAAGAGTTGTGTAAGATCTAGCAAGGACTTGGAGAAACCAGCTGTTTATAATAAATTGGATGTAATCAGGAAAACCTTTGTTTGATTTTTCCCATCTGGTCACTCCTGTTACTACCAGGGGAAGGAACAAAGGGGTTTGTTTATTTTAGGGCACTTGAAAGAAACCGCAAATCTCAACCTTTCTCACCCTGGGTGGAAGTTAGGAGCTGGAGATTGCAGTAGCTTCTTTAATTCTCATACAGAAATGGGCTGCAAAGAGCTGAACTGGTTAGGACACAGTTAGTTCCCTATTGAGAGCTGAATGGCATAGTTTTCACTAAGAAGTTGTGATTACCTTGGGATCAAACACCACGTGCCTAACTGAAAGTGAATGAGAAACCAAACTGGAGGCTCAAGGGATGTTTAACTAGACATTAGCTTCCACTCCTATGTGGAAATACCTATTTTCTATTCTTAGCATAGAAAACTGGGTAAACCTGAGGAAACGTGCTACTGTGGCTCTAATAGAGAGACAATCAGAAATGAGAAGATGGATGGTACGTGGGTGTCAGTAGCAAACCAGAGGGCTCTGAAGAGGTTCACAGCAATGTCAGTAAAAATGAAGGGATCATGAGCCAGCGTTAGGAACAGACTGAAATAAACTTTGAAATTTTGCTGTTACCTTGATCTTCTACACACAGTATTGGGACAGCTCATCTAAATGCATCGGGTTGGATTTCTGTATTTCTCATTATCCACGTATTTTGCAGGAAGAGATCACAAGGGTTATGGGTGCTGTGTGCCCATGTGGGTCACTGACTTTGCCTGCCTGAGTCTCTTTAAAAAGACCTTGCCTTTCACCTTAGTAAGTGCCTCTGCTCTGCTTTGCTGGAGTTATCTTGAGAACTGTTACAGAAAAAACAAACAGTAGATTTGGGCGTTTAGATGTAGTGACCTGCTTCCAGTTCCAAGGTCTCCAAAACACCTTTGTTGGTGATGGAGCAAGGGGCAGGATATTTGTTATTTAATTGGCCTGGTTGACACTGCTTTTTAATTTTGGTGGTGTATGGGCCCATTTCATCTTCCCTTGCTATCCAAAGCCCAAAAGAATGCCACTAAAATGCAAAAATGCGAGGTCATTTAATCTGAAGCTTGTCTCTACAGAACCCTGCTTGAGTTCCCCTAACAAGTGGCCAAAATCAGCCCTATCGTATGGAGTTATGCTGGGGGGGAGTGAGGAGAAAATGGCACGACTGCATCATGGAGAGGATGTGGTTTTGTGGAGCAGCTCAGGAGGCAGCTCCGACCTAGACGGAGGGATGCTAAACAGCATTCAGAACCCTGCTTCAATTGTCTAAATGTTCATTTGCATTTGCTGTCTGGTTTAAATTGTAAGCCCTGCTATGTCAAAACAAAGATTTAAAGCAATGTATCTGGTTTTAACCCAGTAACCGAAGACCACAAAGTAACTTTACTTTTATTAGTTTTGGAGAAAATTCGAGTGCTTGCTGGCGTGTGGTTTGGATGTGAAACACACAGAAATCGTATTATTTTTTCTGATGTTGAATCTGGTTTTTTAATATTAAAAGACATCCAGTTTTGTTCCATTATATAATGATTCTTCAGACAGGCAGTAAGAAGACACAATTAACTCCTGAGACACAGTTTATTTAACTTGATAATTCGGTACTAATGCAAATGCCTTTGCATTACTCTGTGTCAGCTCATCAAGATAAAACCGAAATGACTAGAATGACTCTTGTGAGGCCTCTTCTTGTGTTCCTGGAGTTTGGACAAACGTGGGTTTTGTAACTTTTGGAGACAGCAGTGGGGAGCTAACCTGCACCAGATAGGAGTTGCTTGTAGCCCCAAATGGATAAAGTACTGCAACTTCATTTTTATCCTTGTGTGTCTTCTCTTACTGTAACCCAAGTCAGACTTTGAAGAAGCAGAGAACTCCTGCACAGACTTCATCTGAAAGTGATAGGCAGAAAATAGATGGGATGCCATGCTATGGAATCAAGGCATCTAGCACTGCTTGTCCTTCTCATCCTCCTGCCCCCTTGCCTCTACCATTCACCATGTGTTGAGGCAGCAGGAAGATTAACTTTCTGTCTTTTAATATCCCTTTATTCAGTTTCTTTGTTGCCACGTAAGTGTCTGTCCTGGTAAAGCTTTGTACCTGCTGGCATTGTGTGATTGAGGAAAAAGTTCTCCTCTTATTGCTGAGGGGTGAAAAAAAGTCGCTGGTGTTTTGAAAGGTGAAGAGTGCTCAGTATAAGCAAGTAACTCTTCAAGTTAATTGGGAGAAAATTTCTAGCAGTTCTTTAAAGTGTGGAGTCAGAGTGCAAAGTATGCAAAAAGTTACAAATTATTTGACCAACCTCTGGAGTGGATGGTAAAAACAGATGGTTGGAGACTCTGCTGGTATTCCTGTTTTGGCTAAAACCAGCCGGCTCAAATTCAGATACCTGGTGCCTCTCGTCATGTACAAACCCAGCAATGGTAGGATTGATACCAGAAGAAAAGTTAGTTTTGAGACAGATTAAGTGGCATAGCAAAATCAGGCGGTGCTTGCAAATGTATCAGCATATCAGTCTTGGCAAAATAGCATCGGTTTTCCAGCAGCCACTCCAACTCCATTTAAACCTTTTCTTACTCTGCTGAGCAGTCTGCCCCTAGTCATGGAGTGAAAAATGAGGAAGCATGTGCAGAAACTGGATTGAGTATTAAGGTGAAACAGTCCAAATTTCAGTGAGGTGTCAGCTGATGCTTTTGTAGCAAATAGACCTGTGTTGTCTGTTGCTTTTTTGGTGTTTTTTTCCCCCTCTTATGGAAGTCTACACCGCTTGCCCTTAATTCCAGGTGACAGGTTGTTACCAGACAGCTGTTCCTGGTACCTTGCCGTAGGTGAGTGCTTCTTCCAGCTTAAGCTGGGCAATATTTAGCACAAAGGGTTTAGAATTTGCACCTATTAGAGTCAGCTGATTGTAGGAAACACTTTTAATTTTAGCTAAGGAGAAAGAAGCTTTGGGTCTCTCCTTGAGCTTTCGCTTTTAAAACCTCACAGAGGTTATGATCTTAGGTGTTAATATGGCTTTGGTGCACGTGAAAACTGTCAGGATTAGAAAACTATGAGCATGTCAACTCGGCAACAAAGCTCCTCCTGTCACGCAAATACCTTTTCACAATAACAACCCAGAATATGGCCTTCTCTAAGTGAATGCCCTCAAAACAGTGAATGTGTGGTGGTGTCCAAAAACTGTTGGCTGATACACACATCATCTATTATTTAAGTATGTTATAGTGTTGTTTTTGCTGGGGGGGTGGAGGGGAGGGAGGAGGGCGGTATGTTGTGGTGGGGGTATTTTTGGGGGTGTGGTGAATTTGAGGGTTCTTGTTGCATGGGGGTTTTTATGCTGTCTGTAATTTGGTTATTTACTTTTTTCCCTGCTGTCTATAATTTGCTTGCGGATTAGGCAGGTATTCCTGTTCTGACAGTTCCTGTTCCTTTCCCTGCTTGTAAGACAGTAATGCTCTTCCGCAGTTGGTGTAATATTACTGATGAGTGCCACATAAAATTGTCAATACCCACGTGGTTTTTAACAGGAACAGATAAAGTTCTTGATGGTACTTATTTGCCTTAAGTTTGTCTACTATTTTAATGATATGCAAAATTTGAACACATTTAGGAAATGAACTGAAACTTTATTTCCCTTTTTATATAGTTGTATGGTTAATTAATGAATAGTTTCAAGATTTTAAAAAATTATTTCAGATTTGAAGAAGATTGCTCAGTGTTCATGAGTGTCAGGAAGCACAGGGAAAACCAAAGTGCTGTTAAAGAACATTTGCAGATGATGTTTTATCCTCTCATTTTGCCAGTTGAAATTAATTTGGGGATTAATCAGCTAATTCTGAGAAGTGCCTTGCAGTCCAACACTGATAACACTGCAAAGTGTATCTAAATACTGAGTCCTGCGTTTGAGTTTCCCTGCTGGCATGAGTGAGGTACTCCAGATTGGTAGCATGAGGGAAGCATGAAAATGTTCATGGGACAGGTCTGATTCTGCCAGGGAAGCGGCCAACTCCAAAGACTTCTTGGAATTGTAGAGATGTAGCAAATGTTTTGAAACTTGCAGTTGCTTAGATTGGAAATGTTATGCATGTTTTTAATAGGCTCCTTTTCCACTATTAAAGCATTACAGCGAAATAATTACATTCCTTTCGATCCATTTTAGACCTTAGATGGTTTCCACTAACAGTGAAAATAAAAGTAACAGCAATTAAAATAGCTGTTGGGTTTTCTTCTCTCTTCAGGAATTTATGTTCTACAAGGCTAAACCGGCACATTTCGTTGAGGCAAAATTCTTGTGTTCCTCTGTCTAGATTCGAACCAAACACTTAATCTAATTGTTCCTCATGTTTGTTTCACCCAGGAAGAGAACGAGTTCTAGTGCAGCAGATTGATCTGATAATAAGAGGTTGCTTGTTGCTTGCCCTGCTCCTCTCCTTGCTCGGATCTGTTGTGCTGCTGGGGCCTCTGGATGCGTCGCCGCTGGCGCGCTGCATAATGGATGAGCCTGAACTGATGGAGGCAGCAGGTGCTCTAGCAGTAGTAAAGAGCAGTGTTTGTTATTGTTGTAAGCATCATCAATCCTCCTCCCTTTCTCACTCTGTTCTCCATGTCTTCCAAACAAAGACTCCCTGTATCTGCAGCAGCAGGGGAGAAAAGAGCAACAACCCTCCCTGTGTAATGTTGCTGGTTTTTGTCTGGGGGACAACCTTGTAAATAGGTCTTGATTTGATGCTGGGATTGGTAAGTGGTGTGTTTATCATTGCAGGGGATGACAATACTGATTTATGAATTCCATTTAATGGAAAACTCTATCAGTACCTATGTGTAACTGCCCTATTCCACCTAAACTGGATGAATGAAAAATGGCTTTCAATCCTAGGGCTTGTTATTTGCTGCAAGGTCACTAGCTCTTGTGGGAGCAATCTGCTGAAAGATAGGTCTCAACATTCTTCAGTTGGGGAAAAATGTGATTTTTGGGAGGTCGGGAGGAGGAGAGATGTAAATATTGCAGAAAGGGGAATAGAGAATAGGAGGTTCTTTTTTTTAGCTTTATCTAAACTGATGGCTGCTTTTAGATGTGCCTTTTCAAGAGTATGGCATGATTTGACATGTTACAGAAGATTTTCTTCTCTTCTGTTTACAGGCAGTCAATTCTACCACTATATAATGTCCACTTGGTCTAAAACATCAGTTGATTCTAAGTGTTTGTTGTGTCTGGAGCAGTAATGGCAACCATCGTTTCCTTCTGCAGGTCTGTTGCTTCTCCTTCAGGGCTTGGGACCCTGGAGGCATGGAGCAGGGTGGAGGAGAACAGAAAACCTGTTAGTCCAGTAGAGGCTGCAGAAGGGTTTCTATATTGCTTGCAAATGTCATCATAATTTGGAGAGAAACGGTTGTTCTATTTCACCATACCTTCCTGTTCCTTTTCATCTCTCCCTTATGGCAGCATCCTCTTCGTGGATGTGTCATCCTCTATGGTTGTCATGCAAGATGTGAGGGCAGAAAAAAGGGTTTTTTCCATTGCTATAAGATGGGTGAAGTGAAGCAGTGTCTCTGAACCAGTAACTGTTGAGAATTGCAGGAGTATTGTCATTTCTCTTGGTGTCTGGAGTATCTGGCAGCAGAGATGGCATTTCCAGTACAAGCTGTATGGTTTCTCGTTCTGTTTCTTCCTCCTTGGTCATGTTTGTCACGACTTCGGAGCTTGTGCTTCTGGAGTTGTCACTGCTGGTGTGCTGAGTAATGCTGTGGGTACCTTGTCTCCTGGAGGGACCTCTTGTATGTATGTTGTGGCTTGTGTCCGTTCCTTGCTTTTGGCCCAGGCTACTGGATGAGCTTTGGACCTATGTCGTAGCCTTGTTTCTATTCCTGTCCCTGGCTCTGTCTCCTGTTCCTGACTGGGACTCCCTGGACAGACCCCGCACCCAGTTCATCACAGGGCATCATCACGTCTGACACTGCGGATGGACCCGGGTACCAGTACCTGGCTTTACCTGCCAGTCCATGCTCTGTGTGACTGACCCCCACCAGTCACACAGACAGTCCCTGCCCTTAGGGAGCAGATGGCTCTTGCTGCTCACTGACAGCACTATGAATATAGCTCACCCTTGCTTGGTGGCCAAGCAGTGTTTAAAAACTGGCTTAGCTGGAAAAACACTTGGAGTGTGAATGCTTTTCCTTAGCTCTGTCTCTATAGAGGCAGGAACAAAATAGATCTACTTCCAGAGTTATTTAATAAGACCTCAAAAGCATATGACTCAAGGTTAGCCTTCATTCTGCTGGGAAGTGCATAATTTTTCTTCATTCGGTGATTTTTGAAATGCACTTCTTTTTCCCCTGTTTAGCAGCTGGTAGTCTTGCAGTTTGTTTGCAAGTGAATGCAAAGCTGAGGCATGCAGCTCTCTTCCTGCTGGAGAACATGCCAAGTGATGATCCAGTTTGGAGGGAACATCCAAGGAGCTCAGATATTGCTGTCAGAAGTGCTGGGTGGTTGTTTTTTCCTCTTTGCCTTTTATTTGAAAGGAATAAAGTTTTGCAGATGGAATTATGCTTTGTAGCGGTGAAATTTACTCCCCATAGTTTCTTGCTTTGTTTGCTCTGGGCTTCCAGGCTTATTGTCAGAACTGGGGCTTAAAATGCCTTTCTGAGCTATACTTTTATATATGTCTGTGTCTATATATATATTTAAATTGTACAGACTGTAAATGGGACACTTTACATCTGGACTTGTCTTGAAATGACTTGATGACATTAAATTTAAAAGCTTCAAGGTAGACTGGTGCCTAGTGATGCTCATCATGGGCACTTCAGAGGCTCCACCGAGACCTAAAGACATTAAGTGTCATCTTTAAATGGTTGGTTAAATTCAGTAATGGTTTGCTCAAGTGAACACCTAATTTCTTCAAAAAGAGGAGCTGGTGTCTCCTAGCAGACATTCTGTGTTACTGAGCTTTGGTCATTTCTCTGATAGTGGTTAATGACAAGCTGAAGTGTTGGGCCTCTCTAGCTTGGAGCGTCTTGTGTGTCTGTGTTCCTGTCTCAGTCCAGCTTTAAATGTGTGCGGTTTTAAAGCTGGCTGCCAAGATGCACATTCCTGGCAAAAAACAGTGTGCTGGTGTCAAAAATTTGCTCATCCAAGAAGTAGCACATTGGTCTTGTAAAAGACAAACGCAGCAATAATGTGAAATAGGTTAGAGCAGTGTGAAGTGGGGATTAACAAACCTCGATACTGCCGAGATCCCATCATTTCCTACAGGGCTGTTGATCTCTTCATTGCTTTGGGGGTGAGACAAGATGTTGGGCTCAATGAGGAGTCTGCTGCCTGTGTTTGGCTCTGCCTCTGCAGCTGTAATTAGTTGACAGAGCTTTAAACACTTCTGCTTCAGGACTGTCTAAACTTTCTAAAGCTGGAGGAGACAAAATAGGGTTTATTAGTAGATTTTTAAGTCTCGACATGTAGATGATGCTATGCAGTGTATATTCTGGAGGAGCAGTTTTTCAAGACTATGGGATACTGCAACTAGAAAAATGAGTTATTCTAATTCTTTGCTCTTTTAGAGGTGGCCAGAAAACCAGTTTCCTGTTTTGATGGATAGTTGCTAGCGTAATCAACCTGAGGCAAAGGAAAAAATTTCTCTTGGCCTTTGCTAAAGAAGTTTTGGCTTGGTGATAAAATGTGAGGCTGACATGTATTGGTCTGACAGCTTGTCTGAGTTCAGTAGCCAGAGCTTGAGCTCTCTCTCTCCATCAGCACTGATTCCAGCTTCAAGAGCAATCACATTTGGGAAATATAGCGCTAAATCAATAGTTGTTGCTTTTGAGAGTAGTTTCCTATTGTATACATGTATTTTTTTTCTGCATGCAACTGAAGAAAGACAGCAGGAGTGCAGGTGCTTATCTGTCTATGACAACACCCAAGGAATCACAGTAAAGAAGTTGGAAAATTCATAATAACTTGAATCAGCCTTTCAGTTTTCAATGAGCAGACTGCTTGTTCAGCCTGGTTGGGTTAGAAAATAAGACCTTGGGAAAAGGTGTGCATGATTGGGGGTTGGACTCGACCATCATCAAGTCTAAAATGCTGTGAATCTGTGATAGCTAGTAATTATTAGTCATCTGCTCCTCTTACCTTCAGAGGTGCAGGAGCTACCATTAAGTACAGGTTCGCCCTGAATTGGGAAAAGGTGTGCAGGATTGAAAGGGGTAGTGGCCAGGCTTTCCAGACAGCAGGGACGAGATCAAATGTGGGCCTCGGGTTGAGGAGGTGTATTCTGAGCTGTCTTCTGGTGTGTTGTACTTGTTGGCTCCGCAGCATGTTGGCTAATCCTGATCTCTGCTCCTCTGACTGCCTGCATGGGGTCTTGTTTTTATGGAGAGGAGTACAGAGCTAAAGAATGTAGCATTGCAGTAAGATGTAGCTCCCATCAAATACAGGTTATTTTCCTGAAATAATGCTTCATTCCTCCTTCTCCCTGGTGAAGAAGGAGGATGAGTACTTGATTGATAAATCTATGGCAGGAGCCTTCAACTTCCACTTTAAGTTGCATTAAAACTAACAAAGATATGATGGATCCCATGGTACAGGAAATAAGCTTTTCTCAGAGACTTTTTTTTTCCTGTTTTAGCAATAAAAAGAACCCTAAATTTAAACACTAAGTAAGATCAGGTATCTAAAGATGTTCTGCCATGTCTGTCGTCTTGTATCTAGTTCTGATAATACTGCTTGAAGTACAGACAAGAAGCTGGTTACCCATAAAACAACGATGCAACAGCAATTTACTGACTGTCAAATACAATTGTGATGTAACTGATGACCTGCTGTTAGGTGAATCTTTCAGGACCTGATCTGCAGCCAGGAGAGAAGTCAGCCAGGAAAAAAGTCTGATGGAAGTAGCTTTTAAGTTCCCTCTTGCTGCTCTTTTTCTACCAACTATTCAACCCTGAATGAAATGTTTTCTGCCCCACCCCAGCCCAAAGGGAAAGTTGCAAGGTTTGGCAATGCACCTGGGAACGTATACAAACAGCAATAGGGAGGGGAGATGAAAAAGAAGGCTGATCTTACTCTATCATTAAATTTTAACACTCCTTAGCAGCTTGCCAGCCAAGTGGAATTTTACTACCAGATGTCCTGGCAGAAACGCATGCAGCTCCGTGAGATCATAAATCCAAACAACGTATGGCAACCCTGCGTGTGTAAGGCTACTGTTAGCAATGCAGAATTTCAGTGTGGAAAGCTCTGGTGATGGGCAGGATTACTAAAGACAAAACCTTCCCAGACTTCGCTTTAAAGCCTTAGATAGGTCGTAGCTGCTGATGGCAACAGCCTGTTCATGGGAAAAAGGAATATGGTGATGCCTGTGCTTTATCAGCAGCAGTAAGCCTTGTTTGCCTGCAGTTGTCTTCTCTCATCATGTCCTGGACATTCAGTGGGCAGAATTGTAGTGCAGATGCTCAGAGACTCATCCCTTCTCTCTGTGGGTGTATATACAAAACCACTGAGGGGGTGTTGTCAAAGGCTTGCTAAACTCAAGGTCTGAGTCAACAGAGCAGTGCTTGTGGTTTGTCCTGTGTGTAAATGGAACGATGTTGTCTTCCTCTTGGCAAATTCTTGTTTAATAGGAAGAACTGGGATGGTGGAAGTTTATCTCCTGCATCTGTTTTACTCTTCTTTCTGTGTTTCTTTGTCATGTTTCCTAAATGGAGTACTGTCTGAACCTGTTCTTTCAGTCTGTGCATTAAATATAAATGCCCGTGTCCAGCCACAGTCTCATTTACTCACTAAACTGTGCAAAGAGTTGGAAAGAATCAGCTGGTTTGTTGTGTCTCCCTTCCTGAAAAGCAAAGGGCACACACTGGCATCCTGTAGCAAATTATTAGTTTGGTAAGAACTGAAAATTGGGTGCACAGAGGCATTGGGGACTACGAGTCAGTGGGTATGGTTCTCCCATGCTATGCATTGACACCACAGTGTCAGCTAACCCAGCTGATGGTGTGGCAGATGGAAATACGAAGCAAATGGAAGAGAACAGGCTATCCCCTATTTTTATTCTGTTGATGCTAGGAAAAAAATTGAGTTCCTATCAAGTGTGAAAAAGAGTGGGTCAACTCCCTGGCTCTTTAAAGAATAGTACCAGGGTGAGTAGTCAGAGGAAAAGAACAAAGGGGACTTCAGCATGGCTCGTTAACTTTGCAAATTGCAGTTAAACTTAAGAGACCAGAAAATGGAAGATCTAAAAATAAATAATGTTAAGTGCTTTCTTTGCAGATTAATCTTGCTGCCCAAGTGTGAAGTCTCCCCCTTCCCTCCTGTGCATTCTTTACATTTCCACAGAATTCAGGTGGTTCATTGCTGGCTACACTAATCATTCTGAGCTCATCCTGGTTTTGTCCTTGAGAGTAGAAATACACACTAAAGATACTGAAATTGTTTGCCCTTTTATTGATTTTAGAAGTATATTACTTCACTACTGTAATGCCTTGGAATGCTTTGTGCAGAGTGCTTGTCATCAGTGAGCTTTCCTGGAAGATAGATATCCCTAGACGGGGAGGGAAGCTCTGTTCATGCACTCTTTGGGTTTGTTGGTGCTAAATCAGCTAGTTTACTAATGTTTGTAATTAAAGACCGGTTTATAATGCTATAGTATTATCAATTTAAACTCCTCTGGTGTGGAGTAAGAGAGAGGGAGCTCATGGCTAGGTAAGACCAGTTTGCTGTTGCAGGTGGAGTGAAGCATTGCATGTGCAGGACTTGAAGACCCTCGCTGGCTCCTGCTTCTGCCAAGTCCCATTGTGCTGCTGTAGCAAGAGATGTGGTGCAATTCTGGTCTGCAAGCCCAAAGCTGGCTTTAGAATTGCCAGTGGTGTTTAGTTCAAAAATCTCTTTGCTATGCTACATGAGAGAGGAATTTAATTTGCATATTCATGTTATTAGCTCAACTAATACATCAGAAATGGTGAGGCAGGAATTCATTACTCCAGAGGTACCAAATCCTGATGCCCTAAAACCTGTCATGCTTCTTTTGGTAGTTCCCCACTGCTTATATGAGCCAATGCTTTCTATTTACATACCTGTGATTGTTACAGTTCAGGCCTTAACTTCCTCATCTCTCCAAAGTAAAACCAGAGTGGTTTCCAGTTTAGTATCTGGGTGGGTTTTTTCATTAAATAAAAAATTATATTGGGGAAGACGTGGTTGTGCAAAATTGCAATGCAATGTATCCATACACAAAGGAATGAACAACCTACCAGACTCCTTTAAATCCTCCTTTCCTTGCTGTCATCTTCACAAACTCTCCAGAATGTGTAATGAGCATGAAGACCTCTCCCTGCTGTGTCTTATATTTTATTCCCTGTTTTACATTCTATTTTCAGATGTGTACATTGAAAACTAAGCTAATGATTGTCAAAGTGTTGTCCCTGATGACTTAGTGTTTATTCAACTCCTTATATCTTGTTGGCTAGATAAATTTCACCTGAGGCCAGCATCTGCTCATCAATTTGTCACCTTTTCTTTTTCATGCCCTTAAGCTGTTTTGACACCAGAGGCTTTGCAAGCTCCATCTCAGGAAGCACCAGCAGCAATACAAAATGCAAGGAAAACAATGTGAACTGAAGCTTAGTGAAAATAGAGTTGTGTAATATGGCACTGGTTAGTGGCTGGATTACAGCCATCCTTGATGACATAAATTTAGTGGCATGCGTAACTGCAAAGAACAAAGGAGTTAATGAGCAGCAATGCTGTATATAAGAAGTGTTACTGTGTGTAAATACATATTAGAGTTGTTGCCATAAACTCATGATAGGGAGTCAGTGTGCTGTGGTTTAATCTCCTAATACTCCTTTTGGAAAAAATTTTATTACTCATTTTAGTTTTGTTTTCTGGGTTGTTAAGTGGCAGTGAAACTGATAAATGCGTCCAGCAGTCAAATAGTTGCCCTGGTTGAAGATGCTTGCAGCTTTTTACAGAGAAGAAAATATCATCCAGATGATGAATAAAAACAAGTCCTCCTCACATAAGTGAAGCACAACAATAAATTATGTTGTGTTTTGCTTCCACTCTGTTTTCACATTGTCATATGGAAGGGTAGCTCTTTTCCTCTCAGCCTTACAGAACTCACTAAAGAAGTGTTAGACCTTTTCAGTGATTTTTTCTTTTTCCTTTGAGGTGTTTCATTCTAACTTGGGTACCCAGGCACTGCAGAGAGTTGCAGTGTGCTGGCATTGCAGAAGAGAATCAGGAACCCCCATGTATCCTGATGTGGGGCGGTGCTGGGTAGCATATCGAGCTGTGTCTTGAAAGTGTGTAAGATGTGGTGGTCTATAGAGGGACTTGTGACGAAGGGCCAGTTCTCAGTGTTCGCTCAGTTAAGACAGTGGTTTGGATTTTTTTCCCTTTCCAGAGTCATCAGTGCAGGATACAGACTACCTTACGTTTTTCTGTGACTGTTTCTACAGTTTCAGTGCTGAACATCAATTCTCTGTAGGATAAAAGCTGATGGGCTGAAGATCTGTTACCCCCTTTTCCAGTTTTCTGCACCTGACTGCAGATGTACAATTTCCCTTTTTTCCCTGTAAAGCTCCCCAGAAGCACTGTAATCACTACCCTCTAGTTCTTGTGTTTCAGTGTTTTCAGTGTTTCACCCAGCAGTCGAACTGGAGGCTTTTTTCCAGAGATGGAAGATGATAAGCTGGTAGGAACAGACCAGTCTTAGATTAATGTGACCCTGGTCCTGTGATGCAAGCAACAGCTTTGTGATACCATGGTTAATGCATGGGCTTTCCGTTTTACAAAGATTTGGACAAACTTTAGAATGCACTTAGCTATTAATGAGTCTCTTTGCAAATATGACAGCCCCAATTCTTTTTCTTGAAGTCACTCCTCCCCCTCTGTGTGCTAAGCAAAGGTTACTTTGGAAATGTGCACAAGGCTGGCTTGCCTTGTTCATGAAGGTATGGCCCAAAGTGGCCCCCTGCAGAGAAGGGGATGTTCGTGTGTGCTCAGACACGTGTGTACGTGTCTGCAGCGGCCAAGGAACTGAGCTCTAACTTCCTCTGGAAAAGGTGAACCCAGCTTCTTGCTCCTTTCGGGTTTATCTTTGTCGTTTATAATGTTATCTTCATGCTCATTTTTAGTTTCTAGCCTTTCTCTGTTTAACTGTTCTTACAGTTTAATTGGTGAAATCAGGAGACTTGTAGCTGATTAATGTTTCCGCTCTGTAGCTGAATCATCTAGAATAAGCATAAACCTTTCCACGCCTCGTTCACTTCCAGTTCCTTTTCAAACAGGCATGCACTGTTCCTGGACCTCCATGTCTTTCCTCACCTGCTGTCAGTTCTTGTGGTACCTCTGGTTGGATGAATTGTTGTTCCAGCTGTGCATTTGCATTTCATGATTTTATTCAGGCGGCCAGAAATGAAGTGTGAAACCTTCCTACCTCAGCAGTAATGATGGTGATGTTCAGGTGACAAGCTTTTGGCAGGTAGATTCTTACCTAAATTCAGTTGACGGTTTCAGTACTGCTCCATGGTGAATGAGGGTCTTCAAACGACACATACAGAGATTGACTTCCATAGCTGGAGCATTTGATGTTGAGGAGTGAAATAAGATTACTATCTTTCTATTTTTTTTTTCTGCATAGATAAAATCACCACGAGTCAGGCTGTTGTGAAATAGCTCTTCCTACTCCATTCTATGCTGTACTTTATCCTGTGGATCAAATAAGTCAGTTTTGATGTACTCCCTCTATGATTCATCCCAAATGCTAATGGTTTTATTGTCATGATTTCCCTCTGTTCCAGCAGATGAAGATTAGAGATTATTTACTATGATTAAAAATAGTTTAAATTATTAGAGGTCATTTACTAGTGGCAAATTGCTTCTGGTTTCTTGTGAGGTATGAGGGCAACACAGTTCCACCTTCTACTTCATGCATTTCAATAAAATATGATTGCTAACTGATGCCTTCTCAGACTTTGGGGGGTTAAAGTGTGCACATTGTCATACCAGTTTGCTGGGTGAAGTTCCTTCACACTGGAAAAAGCAATGTGTTTATAATTAAGTGGGGGATTAGGTTTTATAGGCTTTCTATTTGCACTTCAATTCCAAAAAAAGTGTTGTTCTCTGTAACACCGTGCATAGCTATAACCAGCAATTGTGGAGCTGGTACATTCACTAATCCCGTGGGAAAGTGCCAAACTTGTCAGTTTTTTATAAATTGCTGTCTTTATGACAGGAAATTGGGAGGGGAAGGGTCTTGTATGTGAATGGAAGAGCAAGGAGAAAATGGGGACATACGGACAGATGTGTCCCCAAGTCGCTATTCTTTGCAGTGGAAGCAACGCCCAGAGCAAGGGTCTTGCTGAAAGATTGGATGCAAGCCATGAGAACTCTATAAGCATCCGGTAAATGTTTTGGCTGGGTGAGGAGAAGACCTCCTGGAGGACAATTAAAAACTAGGCAGGCTTGTTTTGCTTTGTTTTGTTTCTGTTCGGTGCTTTCTAAACATAGCAACTATTTTTATACTTTTGGTGGTGGTAATAAAAAGTATTCTTTTAAGTGAACACATCATCTGTTGAGAATGATTTGAGGATGAATGGCAAGCCATTGTCAACGTGGCAGTGACTCATAAACAGGGGTTCAGTCATGCTTGTAGCTGCCGGCACCCTCGGGCGAGGTTGGGATTCCTAGACGGTTCCTAGATGGTCCGTCCATAAGCAGCACAGGCTGGCTTAAGAGCTTGTAATGCAGAATGCACCTCCTGGGCCGGGCATCCCTGACAGCCTGCAGCTGTGAGTAGGGGCTTAGACCTCAGCTTCCTCCAAGTTTGTATTCACACTCATAGTTGGCTTGATGTGACATATCACTTAGTATGACCAGGAGTATTGTGATCTATGTCTGAAGGGCTGTAACTCATGCGAGTGCTTCAAATTACCTTAGCTTATTCTACACAGGTGGTAAGTTAAAGGCCAGAAGTTCAAGCCCAGTACAAGATTTTGACGTGGTAGGGGGGGAAAAAAAGGCAGTAGAAATACATAGTTTGTCTAAATACTGTAGTTTTTAAAATCAAATTGCTATAGAATTTTTTAAAAAATATTTGGGAGATTACATTGTATGTTTTGGGTTATAGGTTTTGGTTTTCTACTTCTAGAAAACAGCTTTGCTATAATGTGTAATTGCAGAAGCCAGAGCAAATACTTTGTTCTCCGTGTTAAAAAGATCGATGAAATGGGAAGGAGAAAGCTGGCCGACGGACACGACTTAGTCCTTTGGCAAAACTTGTAAAGCTCAGATGTTTCCAATGCAGCAGGTGCTTTAACTGAATGTTACGAATTGCTCTTGTAAAGTTTACCTGCTAATCAATTCCCTCCTCTGTCTCCCCTTACTCTTTTGCAGCAAGTGACAGGCAGAAGTTTTGGTGAGAAAGATTTTCGTTCGGGATTAGAAAACGGCATTCTTCTGTGTGAGTAAGTAACACCTCACAGTTTTGAGCCTTGAATACAATCTTAACTAAAACTGAAAGGAACTTTAGCAAGTCCAATTGTTGGTTTCCTTTTGGGAGTTTTGACATTGTGCACGCTGGTATTTCGCTGCAGTATCATTTCAGTGCCAATGCTATTGTTATGGTGAGGATTGAAATGCGGCTTAAAGAAAACAGGTTTTGCAAAGCGCTTCCCTCACCCCACCCCAGCTCCGTAGCTGAGTTACGTAAAGCAAAAATATGTTTGCTTTCTGCTGTCCTTTTATTTAAAGATGTTAACCACAGGTTGGGAAATTGTGTTCCACACCTGCCTGCACACATCTCTGCAGTGAGGTGTTTTGGACCAAGTCCAGGTCCGAGCACTGTCAAGGGTTAGCCATCTGGATGCCATCGGCACTCAGACGCTTTTACAGTTTCTGGAAAGGTTAGGCACCCTCTAAACTTTACTTAGAGGTGTATTTGAATGATGTGGTTTGTAATTTTTGGACAAGAGATGCAAGTTAATTTTTGGATGTTTCTCTCTGGTCTTATTAGCTATTTTTTAGGCAGAGTCTTCCAAAAGTTTGTTGTGGGCTTAGATGCCAAACCCTGGTGACTTTTAAGAGCAATTTGGAAGAGTGTGCCCTAATACCCATTAAGAGAATTCCGTGAAGGATGTCAGGAGTCTGGGATCTGAATCACCTGTATGGACCAATTACTTTCTTTGGGCATGCATGGTTGTCACTGAAGTTGGTAAAAGCTGTCCCTGCACGCCAGCAGGATGAAGCTTGTACAGAACTGAATGCATATTGAAATTTATAAACAGATCTCCTGAGATGTTTAGCTGGGCCATTGTGGTGATCAGCTGTTTTATACTATGAAAGGTACTGGAACTTGAAACCTGCTTCCAGCAGTAGATTTGAGCTAATATCCTGTAACTCAACTCCAGGTGGCTTACAATAGTTTTGAAACCTACCTGTATAAATACCGTTATATATCTTACTGGTGTCATTAGTCAGACAGCTTGAACTCTAGCTGTGAAAGGGGAAAAAAAAACCCCAAACATAAAGGAAATGATACGATCTGGTTTGATTGTAGTTGCATGTCTTTGCTGAGGAGTGGCTTTGGGAGTGGGGAAGTAGTTGTTATTGTTGATGAAAAGTTACGTAACTCGGAAGGAGCATGTAGCTTACCTCTTTGTATTTAAGGGTTGCCTCTTGCACAAGATCTCTCTCCTCTGTGTGTTCAAGGGAAGTGCTGTGTGCTGAATCATTTCACATGCTCTTTAAATGTTAAGGTTGAATTGTGTTGCATGAAAAATAAGGGATGTGTGTTTCAAGATTAGATTGTAATCTTATCTGCAAGTACACAGAGGTAGTCTGATTTAAATGCTATAAATCTTTAAGATGTACATCTTAGCTAACTAATGTTCTGTTAATGAAATGCATAAATATGTATTTCTTAAAAGGCTGTCAGTTCCACTAAAGCAGGTCACGGAATCATGGAATGGTAGAAGTTGGAAGAGATCTCGTCTGGTCCAACCACCTGCTAGAGCAGATCAGGTCAAGGGACACCACTTGGTTATGCCACTAAACTGCTCTGTGATGTTGGACAAATCGTTTGCCTTTGGTTTGCGTTGATTCACAGGTGGTAAACAATCTGAAGAGATCTGTGTCCTCAGCCTCAAATCTGAGAGGCCATGATGCTTGTATTGCATCCTGCTCCTGGTAGAGGTGGCTAGTAGATAAAACTCTGTAGGCTACAGAGCACTAACCAGAAAGCAACCCATGCGGCCTTCATTTTGCCTTTCTGGTGATGAACAAATTATGATGCCAACAATAGAACAGTAGAAGTGTGCTTCTCACTGGTTCCTCATCCGCTGTAAACTAAAGGACTGAACAGAAATTTGGGGGGTAGCACTGAGAGCTCTTAATCTTATCTTCAAAAAGTGCAGGTTTCAGGAGGTAAAGTACTGATAGTTAATTAAGTGCTAGTGAAGCTACCACAGACAATATTGTCTCTATAGAGAGAAGTTTTCTCATTTATCAGAGACCTATCTGGGTACCTCACAAACAAGACCTAGTGGTATTTAAGCTCTCTATCAACCTCTTTCCTATCTGTTGTGCTTTTATCACAGCTGACCTCAAGTAGATGACAGTCTGATCTC
The DNA here is from genome assembly GCF_964237585.1 of Gallinula chloropus. Taxonomy (NCBI): domain Eukaryota; kingdom Metazoa; phylum Chordata; class Aves; order Gruiformes; family Rallidae; genus Gallinula; species Gallinula chloropus. The sequence continues at coordinate 14,660,690 of NC_140092.1, forward strand.
AAAGTCTCTGATAAGCTACTGAAGGCAAGAAAGAAATTATATTTGTCTCAGGTTTCTGAAGATGGAAGGATTCATTGCCTGTGGCCTGGTTTATCTAATTTGTTAATATTTGAGGGAGCAATGTCTAGAGGAGGAATGTTGGAGCTTTAGGCTCAGTAGTGCCAAGCTTCCCTCCAGGCGATCCTGGTGTCTATAGCCAGCCTACACATCCTGCAGACTCAGACAGACATCACTACACCGATTATAAATGATTTCTTCACATCTAACAACTATTCCTGTATTTTAATAAATGAAAACTAACACAACTGTGCGCTGCCAAAAGCTTGGACTCTTGGGAGGGAAGTGTTACAGACCACCAGCCTGATGAGCAGAGCAGCCCTGCACTCTCATGCAGACCACGGGCACCCACAGGCCTTGTGCCTGCCTCTCTGGTTGTGTTTACACTGCGGCTGGCATCTAGATCTGGCCTCATTACGACACTTTCAGAGCTTGCACACTCAGCTCGGTAGCTGAGGAGCAGATTTAAACAATGCAGGAGGCCATAAAGTGGCAAGCTGACAGATGAGAGTAACACAAGCTGCCCTTCTTTCTGGGTGTCTGAAAGGCCTCTTGTGCAGCTGCCCTGACAGTGCTGGCTCTAACTGTTCACCCAGCTGTGCTGAGAAGCCACTGACCGACTTCTGTTTGTCAGAAATGAGGTCACAGGTTTTTAGCATAGCTGTCTGACATCAGTGCAGATGGTGATTTCGGCAGGGGACATCATAGCAAGGTGTAGGCTATTATTGCTCACTTCTTGCTTTCTGTATTAAATTCTTATATGCAAAGACTGAGGAGTTTCCTGGCTACACCTCCGCGTGGGTGGGCAAATGTGCCCTCCTGGGACATGGTGGAAGGCTAGTTGAGGCAGGTATATTACACCAATAGGAGGAAATATAGAAATCCCCAATTTCCACTCCATTGCAAGTTCTTTCCCACTGCCCCCATCCCCCTTTTTTTCCTGTTACATAGCTATAACTTGTAAGTTTGACCCAGATATTATAAGAAGCTAGCGGATTAATTGGAAATACATTACATCTGGTCATTGCCATCTTAGGTGTTCCTATTCTACAGATTCAGACATTTTAATGGAAATTGATTGCAGAATTTAAAAATGTTGTCCCCATCCGCCTGCCACAGTGATTTGGGTAGTTCAGTTCCCTTTCTGAAACAGCAGATAAGGAAGCTGAAGTTGCTTTTATTTCTAAGCATGCAACAAGTGCTATTAAGTTCAATAATTACTGCATGAAGACAAAGATGCATGCATCTTCCTGCAACCTTGCCCAATTATTCCTGCGGTTCCATTCCTCTCTTTGCCATCTGGCTCCCCTTGCCCAGCTTTGCTACTGCAAGGTTCCTTCTTTCCCACTGGGCTTTCAGCAGTTAGAAAGGTCCTTGTGGGGATGTGAGACCTGGAAAATGCAGGTTAATTATTTGCTTTGACCATCCAAGGGTGATCTATATCCAGTGTATCTCTAAGTATTTCTGATATGCAATTTGGATCGTATTTTCTCTCAAGCTGTACCTGGAATCAAACGGTACTAGGAGGCCAGCCACCCTGAAAGTTTGTGTTGGTGGTAATGAGAGTTTAATGTCAGGATTAGGACCAAGCCACAAAGAAGAGTAGCAGCAAGAGCTGACACATGGATCCCAAGCAAAGGACTTCAAACAACAAAATCAAGTGGAATCTGCATTTATATATCAGTAGAAATGATTTGATTTTGCAGTAGAGTCCAACAGCATCATGATTGTAATACTTTGGGCTCTGCAGGTACAACAGCTGAGCTGTGTGTCTGTTGTATGTATGCATGTAAATCAATTTCTAGCAGTAAATGCAGGCATAATAAATTGTGATTTTTCTCAAGTGTGAAAGTTTTTAGGTTTTACTCAAATTTAAAAAAAAGTGAGTAGTCATGCACATAGCTTATCTTAATAGTATGTAAAGAAAAACTGAAGTTTGGCTATAAAGCTGTCTGAGCTGAAAATGATAATAATTACTTAATGGAATTTATCATTTATTCTGTCATGAGAATAATTTTCTTGTATAAATAAGAAATCTCTGTGGCTTGTGTCCTTCATGTCACTGGTGATGAATGAGCTGCTTTTTCTCAGAGAGCAGAGTTTCTTTGGGCTTGCATCATGGTTATAGTGCATCTGACCAAGCTTCAGGCTGTGGTGAATGCTGTTTTCAGCAAGGGCTGGATCCATGCCAGATCAGTGGCAGTATAATGCTACAGAATAGTAAAACTTTGTCTTCTGAGTCACTGGAACCGTTAGGTATGGAGAACAGCCTTCACTGTGTAGATGGTGCTTCAGTTGTTTGGCTGTTTAAAAATCAAGTTGTTCTTGCAAATTAATGTCACTTATGTAAAACTGCCATGCCAGTTCTGGAGACCTAGTAGGGGTAAACAGATACTCAGTTGTCTTTGTGTATTGTAGGACTTTGCAGATATATTATCTGACTTGTCTGTCAGTGGTATAGGTCTGGCATCAGTTCAGTACTTGGCTGCATAGTGTACAGTGCAGAGGCTCTTGCCTTGACAGATACCTCACTGGAGAAGTTAGTGGATGCCCAGCCTCTTATGCTTAATTAGGCTTTTGATTGAATTTCCTATTCCTGGAAACTAAGAAGGTATTTGAGTTTCATAGGCTTACTTGGAGTTTTGAATGTGACCCGTGCCTTGAGGTGAGCAGGGATTGGTGTTCTCCTGCGGTTTTCAGGCTCTGCGTTGTAAAGCCAAAACACTATCAGCATCACGGAGCTGGCATGTCTCCAGTTGAGAGAGAAACGGGCCCCAAGGCTCATTAAGCATTAAGATTTAGGTTCATGTGAGGACATTTGAAAGAGTTTTATATGTGAATCCAGAGTTTTTAATCTTTAAGTTTTATTGCTGTTATAATGAAGAGCTATTTATTAGTGTGGTTTAGGTGAGGGGTCAAAGGTAACATAAACCGTAACGCTCAGCTGTGTGCACAAGAAGAGAATAGCCATTGAGGGGCATGCTTGAGTACACTCAGAATGGCCTGTCTTTGTATTTATTTTTTTTAAAAAGCATCTCAGCAGGCTAAATCGTAGAGGTTTTTTCAGTGGAGCTCAGTAATTGACAGGGCAAGAGACTGTGGAACACAGACCCATTCAAATGGAGTGTTGCTGAAGTGCAAAGCAAGGTAATCCTGTGAGAGGTTTCAGCTTTCCAAGAGGGTACGTTTAAGAAATTACATTGGAGGCATACTTCAGCTAGTTATCCATGGCTGCTGCTACTTGGTGTAAAACTATGTATGAATTTTAGATCTATAGGTGCTTGGGACAGTCTTCATTGTGGTGGTAGGTTCTGTGTGAATAGACTGTGAAGGAATTTACACAGTATTCTCTGTTGCCTTTATTGAGCTGTTTTGTGAGGCCTCTATCTTGTTCATATTTTTAGTCTTTGGCAAAGCGAGACTCATGCTATGCTGAGTTTGGCATTTTTGTTTGCTCAGTCCTACGCATTTGCATAGTTTTTTATTCACCTTTTACTTATCAGACTGGACTGTGAGCTCTTTATAGGACGTTAGTTCTGTCTTGCTTGTTAAAAAAGCACCTAGTTCATCTGACCCTAAATAAATAATGTCAGGGGCATCATTAGCAATCACTCAAGAATGTTTTCCCAAAAATATTTTTGTGACCTCAAGAACAACTCTATAATTTGAAACTTCATTACCACTTCCTTTGCAACAAAATATTTTGACTTTTCACTGTCTGTTGTTTCAATGTGATATGCTCATCTTTAAGACCAATAGGGGTTTTTTTTCCCCTTTTTTAACTGTTTGGGAGCGTTTTGGAGCTGCCATTAGAGCATGAGTTTAAAATATGTGTATGTCGAAGCCGTCCGGGCTAATAATTATCAAGTTCTGAAAGGCTGCATGTTAGAATGTAGATCTGTAAAACTTAATTTAAAAAGAGAAATGTCCCTGTGAATGTTTACTGTGGATAGAATTTCATGAACTCTCAAATATTAAATGCTCTTTTACTTTAAGTTCAGATCATTAGTCAGCTTTTCTTTTTAGTAATATGATCTGTTATTTGAGCAAAGAAACTCTGTTGGATACCTATCCCTCCAGCCTGGATTGATCTGTGAACACATATCACTTCAACCTTTATTTTTTTTCCATTTCTGAAGCTTATTCTTTGAAAGTGTTTCTCTTCCATTTCCTCTTAAAAACAAGATCTTCTTGGAGACTGGATTTTGGCAGCCATCCCCTGAATATTTTCTTAACTGACGCTTTCTTGTAAGAATTTCATGGGCAGTTGTCGTGATGCTTTTCATTAGATCTTTTATCAGCTGTTGCCTGAAACGCCTTCTTTTCCTGGCAGAAGTTTTTTTTTTTCAAATTCTTAACTGGTGATAAACAACCCCAGGAAGGTCTCATAGGTTAGTCACACAGTGGCTAGTACTGATTTCAGCTCGTCTGTCCTGCTGGGGAGATACCTTATCTTCTGGAATGCCAAGCCTTGGGGACAGCACCGAATAGAGTAATTGATTCTTCCCACACCTATCAATCAGAGCGGGTTTTTTTCTGGGGAAGGAAATGACCTAGCTTCTCCCTATAAGTGTGGGGATGGAGCAGCTTTCCACTTCCATTGTGCCCTGTCGTTTCCATAAGGTAAGGCAACTCTAAGGTTTTAGCTTCTATGCAGGGTTGTAGCATGTTTCATCTAACAGCCAACTACAGCAAGAAACCAAGACAGCACCTGGTCCAGAGGAAGCAAGAAGGGGTGTGTGGGGTGTGGGAAGGGGCAGGAGGACTTGGAGGAGTGAAGAACAGAGGATTGTCCTGACTTGGGACAAGTGCGTAAATGTCAGGGGTGGTGGGCAGATATCCCAGCTGGGAGCCTGGAAAATAGGTCTGGTGCTTATAATAAAGACAATTGGTTTGTTGTGGATGGAGCCTGAGGAGCATTAATTTTATCCTGTTTTGGGTTATTCTTTTGGGTGTTCAGTGCGACTATTGTGGGTTTTTCCATTCATCACATTTTCTTTGAATTTTTAAAACATGTTTTATCCGTATTTATTTTTGTCATATCTCTACTACTTTTATTATTAAAAAGTTCCTTGAGATTTCATTATAGTGCCTTCTTTCTGGTCATGTCAGAGAAAGACTGATAATATCAGCCACAGTAGGAGAAGTCTTTATATTACTGTTCTTTCTTTTTTCTTCTCCATGTCATTTAACTTCTTGCCTAAGTAGCCATTAATGTTCCAGAATGTTTTCTGTGAGAATCAAGTTGGCTGAATACTAAAGTTTTAAAAAGTCCTCCCTGAACTTTTTTTGCCAGTCATATCCAAAATGACTTCTGGTCATCAAATCCCAGCTACCGAAAAGATGAGGGAATGTACCTGGATTGTCCTTTTCAAAACAGCACTGAGGGATGTTGGTTTATGGTTTGTTTCAATGACTGTTCCCTCACCATATGGTGTTGGACCTTAAGTTAGCAGCATCTTACTGAAGGGGAAGGGAAAAGAGGAAAACAATGGTAGGTGTAAAATCGCCCTGTTTTGTTAGCTCTCAGGACTGCTTAGTTGGACTTGTCTCCATTGACATCTGTTTTCCTAGGTGCAGGAGTATGAAAAATAGACCAATACCTTAAAGCCAAAACCCACAAAAATTCCAGACAAACAAAAAAAACCCCAACAAAACGAATGCTTCTTTGCCAACCCTGACACTTCTGGTCTCTGACCGTTTAGACAGTAGCTCACCAATGTTGGCATAGTACAGTGTGGTCCACAGTGATACAAAGGTTTGGCTTTGTTCTTTAGAAGATGCATATCCTCTCAAGGATTTTCTGTTTGAAGAACACACCTGTACAGAAACCTGAATTAAATTTACACTTGGGAAAACCTGGGCTTGCAGCTGGTGGTGAACTGGGGAAAGACTGGGGTCTGAGATTTACACTAGGAGCAAGCAATGTGTCTGTGTCCTCAGTGCCCTGACCAGGATGAGGAAGGCGTGCATTAGGAAGTGTTTTCTCCCTTACAGGTGCTTTTCCCTGGGCTATGACCAAGGGCATCATACCAGGTCCTCTGCGCAAAATGGTGAGGGTTTTGCTTTGCCCCGTATTTCAACAGAAACCTGCTGGTGCTAACGAATCTTTACATCAAGACAGCTGCTCCATAAGAGTCTAAATTGGCACAGAAAGTTCATTTGTGTTTATTGACCTGTGTAGGAGGAGGTGTATTCAGTGGCTTTTTCCAGAAGCAGGAACAGATAGTAACTGTGTGAGCAAAGGCTGCCATTGAGGCACTCTGCATAGACAGTATGGCTTTTTCAGCAAGGTTGGTGGCCGAGCAAGCTTAAGCCACTCAGTATTTTGGCATCTGGACTCCTGCTCTAGACGAGGCAATAATTTAGAAGCAGCCAGTCTGCTCTGAAAGAAATCTCCCTTTGGCACATTCTGCAGTGAGCAAATCCTGGAGGCTTTAGTGCCAGACTGTTTAGAGATATTTCCAACAGGAGGTAAACATTTTAATAATGGAGACCTTTCTTCCTCAGGCTTTTCCATATTGCCCCATCCCATTTCCTCCCTCTTCAGACTCCAAACAGCAATCTAATATGTTGTTTATTCTCTCCTCCTTTCCTTCCTCTCATTTTATCCTTCTCCCATATTTCACAGGGAAGCCTGTACGAGCCATTTTGAAGATTTATTTAGAATGGGCTTTGGCATTTGGGGTTTCCATTAAGACCTCTTTATTCCTCTTTATTTTACTTTCTATTACTGTCTATGACTTTCAATCTGCACCTGCAATATTGGTTACGGTACCTAATGTATTCGTGTTTGAGTAGTAAAGAAAAGAGGGTGCCTTTAGCTAATACATACCTCTTTTCCTGAGACAAAATAGGCAGATTGTAGAAATCACAACAGAGGTAGAACATTTGGAAAGAAGTGCCCTGATCAAAAAAACCCCAAACAAACAAAAAAACCCAGAAAGGTGCCTGTTGTAGTAGCTAAATGAAAAATAATAGTTTATAGGGCTGCTGCTGTGCATGCCTGAAAGGCTTATGTCTTTATGGGGAAAAAGAGATAATGCTCATTTGTCATCTGTGAAATAAAGTGAGATGTGTGGTTTTTTTCTTGCCATTCTGTGCATCTGGCTGGTGTGTGTGTGAATTGTGTATAAGAGTATATTCTTTCATAATTTGTTTGTAAGATGTAATAGTGTTAGATTCTACCAGAAGCAGAAGGCAGGAGTCCCACAGCAGTCTGTATGAACTTGGATTACAAAGTTTTTAACTTTGATCTTTTAACTTTGAACTTGATCAAGAAAATATTTCTAACTCCCCAAAATGTCATTCATATTGGGTTTGTTGCCACTCATTATGGTGGTTTTGGAGATGTAGGGACTTCAGGTGTGTAATAACACAAGTACAATTTAGGACAGGCGTGACAGAAGCTTTATTAGCTGTGATCATAGAAACATGTAGAATAGCATCTCCTCCTCTGCTTCTCTCTTCTGCCCAACTGATTGCAGAGACCCAACTGCAATATCGTTTCAGGGGAAAAAAAGAGGTGAGGAAAAACAATTATTCCAGTGTTAACAAAATCAGGTTATCTACCCTTGGGAGGGATTGACTCTTTAATCAGCTTGCTAACTGCCACAGTGCTAAGGAAGAGTAAAAGATGATGTGATGATGTGACAATATGGAGAGATGGCTCTTGGATGAGCCTGTAGGCCTGGCACACCCTATGTTATCTTAGCTCAGAAGAGGGGGAGTTGGAAACAATCAGATGCTGTTAGTTTTTAGTTTAAAAGAATGTTCTTTTAATTAAGGTAGACTTCTTAGCCAGACCTCTTGAATCTTAAATATTAATGTTTTTACCACTAAAGTACGCTGCTAGAAGAATCAGTTCTTGAATGGAGACAGTGTCAGCACAAAGTGAGATTACTCTCTCCCATAGTGGGTACTGTAAGTTTAGAGTTTTACATTATCATAGACATTTGTTTCTCTTCAGAGATCTTGAATTTGGAGTGTCTTGACCTGATGATTTTCTTCCCAATGGATGGGACTGGTTGAATTTTATTCCATTGGGTAAAGGCATAAAGGCTTTCTCTGGGGGGAAGGGTACTGAAGAAACAGTATTTGTTGCAACAGGATTTTATAATTAAAATTCCCACTTTTATAAGCTTGATTGGGACTTTTAATATTCTAACAATGAACCATGGCAGCATTTCTCATAGCATGTTCATGGGTGGAGGGGAACTTCAGAGGGGTTGCTAATCTTTGGACACTGAACAGCATTCAGCTGTGGCATCACTGGTCTAATGATGTTTTCAAGATGAGGTGGTATGGGGGTTTTTTCTGAGTCCCTTTTAATTTGTCTTCTTATACTTACACTTTATGGGGACCTCTGTTCTCCACAACATATGCGAAGGTGGCATTTTATTTGAAGTACAGATGCAAAAAATTAGACAGGCCACTTGTAAAGTGTATCTCCTTTCTCACTTGCCTGCAGTGCAGAAATTGCCAGACTGACCTTCCCAAGTTAGGGCAATACCCAGATGTATTCTGGGTTTCTGCTCTCAAGCCCTTCTAGGTATGACCTGCCTCTAGGCAATGGAGGCAGACTGATGTGATCTAGATACGTTCAGTGTATAAAAGAAATATTGCTGTTGTACTGTGCTCTGAATCTTTTCCCTCCTAGTTTTTCTTCATTTCAGTGATGGATCTGTGGGTACATGCATGTGTTTTCAGGAGAGGAGAAAGGGGAACATCCTGCTTTCCAGCCGTGCTGAAATCCTTATTTGCTGGGGACAAGTGTTTGATAATTTGTACTTTTGTGACTTGCCACTGATATATCCTCCTTTCTCATAACAGGTTGCTGAATGCAATAAAGCCAGGATTGGTAAAAAAGATCAATAGACTACCAACCCCCATTGCAGGTTTGGTGAGTATGTCAAATTAAGAAAAAAAACTTTCAGTGCTGCTTTTTGCACCTTGATTTTATGACTCTGTGATTTAGATAGCAATTATTCCTGTAATTTGAACTCTTCTACTGAACTTAGACAGTCCCTGTGAAAACTCTCAGCGTAGTCACCTTAAGGCCTTCCAGTCTGTTTTTCAAAAGTAGACTGTATTCAAGAGGCAGAGTATCTTCATGGGTGCATGTCATCTTCCACTTGTGCTACTTTTCAAGAGATCGGAACATACATGTTAGAAGCCATCATCAGAAAAAGATAGCTGTTTAGAAAGAAAGAAAGAGAGGGGAGGAAGAAAGAGAGGGAGGAAGGGGAGGAAGGAAGGAGAGGAAAGGAGTAGTTGCATATTTTGTCTTGTTTTCTCTTTCCCCAAAATACCACAGTCTGCAAATAACACTCATTGTGGGACTATCCAGGGATCGTGTTGGCTTTAATGGCAGAGTAGAACTTGGCCACAATCTGTTATAAGCAAGGAAGATCACAGAGGCTGTGCTGACAGCCCATGGGTTCTCAGGAGCGCCGGGTGCCCAGGAGGTCACCTCAAGAGGAGGCGCAGTCCTGTGCAGGCTGTGGGGGAAGAAGGGTGGGCATAAAGAAGTGTTGGGTCTAATGGGATTATCCACATAGAAATATGGATGTATTGACTTATACCTTGAGATGTAGCTGGGAATAAAAAGGACCCTGAGCATGTGGAAGGTGGCCATCCTCAATTTAATCTAATGATACACACATGGTTCTTTTCCCTGCTGGCACTACTCAGATCGTAGTTCAGTTGTGCAAGGTTCAGAATGTGTTACTTGTTGATAGCTGAGGTTAATGTTCCTTCATATAAACCACATTAAAAAGTTTCAGTGTATTAGAAACCACATTACATTAATTTTAAAATTGGTTCTATAATGCAATTACATAGCCTTTGAGGCTGGGTTCTTCAATCTGTAGATCAACAGGCATAGTTCTGCATGAATACTGCCTAGGTTTAGCATTTAATTCGTGTTCCCCACCACCCTTTCTCTAAAGTTTGCTTGTATGCCTTTCTTTTGCCTCTAAAACCCATCTAGTTTTATTCTTATGCAGTTCTATTTGAAAGGAATATTTTATATAAACAGCTGCAAAAGATACCAATAGTGCAGTTTTCTTTTCCTTGGCTCTCTTTCAGGAAAGACTCAATTTTTGTTATGACTGTTTTAAGAGGATGATATTGAATTACATTGGGTTTTTTCCTTATTCATATGTAAAATCCCAGAGGTAAGGTGGTTGTAGTAGGAGGGACATAGAAAAAGTCATTATGTGTGTGTATTTTTCTCATTCCTTGAGATAAATCTTTCTTGCAAGATGCATATCTTCAAAACATTGCCCAAAAAAAGCAGTTTTCAGACTAATAGTGATACAGCTGGAAAGTGACTTTTTTACTTTTGTACCTGGATCCTCTACTTACCTGTAGTATAGCTTTTCTAAATATTTTTCCTAATAAATAATTGTAGTATTTAAGAAGTTCACTGGTGCTTCTAGCTTCTCGAACATTAACAGTGAGTGTCTTTATCTGCTGTTCTGTGAATAAGTTGTGCCAAGCAACACAAGCCATCCGAATGTCCCCACACTTTCTAGTTCCTCTCTGGTTCCATACCTGCTGACTTTTGTTGCTGTTTTTACTTCCAGTGGTGAGTAAGTGGCTGTTTTAAGGACTGCACGTGAATTTAAATGATTGTGTATTCTCTCCTCTCGTGCATATTTTTGGTGCATTAAAAGACACACATCAGGTATATGTTTGAACACAGAATGTGTATTTTTTTTCTCTTACCTCTATCTTGTCTGTGTGTCTGAAAAAAAAATTAAAATACTGACATTATAGTCCAGAAGCAGTTACACCTCTGAGTTAGATAACCACACTAGGGACATTTCTTTATTTATTGCCTATTTTTCTTTATTGTCCCAGCTTTTGTTGGCTTGACATAATATATAGTTGACTTCTTTCCAGCTGCTTCACCCCAGTGAGTGTGATTTCCTCCAGTAGGTATGGAAATACTGCGAAAGCTTCAGTACCTGTTGTGTCTTGTGTGAGGTACCTGCTTTTGAACTTGTAGGTACTGCTTCTGCCTAAAGAGTGTAACTCAGTCATTCTAACAGAGTTAATTAATGAATTTTGCCCTGATAGCTGATGGAGTAAGTATTTAGTTCACTAGTAGAGACAATGGGTAGGTTTTCCTTTTTACGAAGTTGGAGCTAAGACTTACGACTGATTGTGAAGTACTCAAAGTGCCTTTTGTTTCATCTTTAACCTCCAGAGACACAAACAGTCATATATTATGTAGCTCTACAAAATGTCTGCTTGAGTGTAATTCTCCAAATGATACCCTATTTTTCTCCTTTGTTATTGTAAGGGCAAATGGAGAAGTATGCTTTGTTGAAGGAAAGTAACAGTAAACTTCAGGCCTGTTATCAGAGACATGCTGAGATGTTCATCTGGGAGTATTACCGGGTGTAAAAATGTTGCCTGTATTTCATGTTTGAGTGATTTCTCATAACACTGCTCTGAAGTATTATGTATAACTGGTCTCGTGTTGACAGATTGAATTCTTCAAACTTTTCGTGGTGTTTAAAGCTAGATGGATCTGCAGTTACTTGAAATTCTTACCAGCCACTTCCTCACAGGGTTTAAGATGCAATGGCTTATTTGCAGACCTATTGTACATCACAGCACCAAACATTTAAACAAAATTCATTGGTGGTAGTGTTCAAGTAAGGACTCAAGCATCTCCACACCACCGTACTAAGCACAGGCTGTATAAATACACAAATACAATCTTTGTCTAGTTGCAAGTCAAAGTCAGGATGTGGATTGTATGCAGCATTACATATAGAATTACATATGTTCAGCTTGGCGGGCTTGTTTGCAATTTGCTTTGATCTCCAGAAGTGCCGACTGCTTCTGTTATCACAGCAGAAATGATACATTGCTGTAATGAAATAAATCGTGGGACCAATGGTTTGGTATTCAGACTTGCAGTGAGTATTAAATTTGATGAAATGCTTTCTCATTCCTGTTCACTGTTCATTAATCCAGAAAGTTAATGCTCCCACCAAAAAGCAAATTTGCAAAATATCCAAAGAACATATTAAACCTAGGTAGAAATAATAGGCTTGACTGAAAGAACCGTGCTGCCAGAAGACATTGTCTCAGGTGAGAAACTGATATTGAACATCTTTGTTTTAAGACTATCAGGTTTCCAGAAGCATCGTTTAATATATTTAATTGTGCAAGGCTGGAAAAGTATTTTGGCAGAGTTATTAATTAAAAGACCATCTGAAGCTGTAGAAGTCTTACAGGGATGGATTATTGGAATACAATAACTATAATTAAAGTCTATGTTATTTTTACAAAACCAGCAATTTTTTCAGTGACCTGCTGTTGTTTTTTTTCACTTTGGCATTCATAATGGGCACAACTAATTTTTAAGGTTTCTACTAATTTTTTTGTACAACTGTGCTTTACCATATATTTAGTTCTATAAAAACAAAACATTTCCAACATCATTACAGATAAGCTTCATTCTATAATACTACGTCGACTGTATGTTGACTATCTTTTGCCCTTAAAATAATGTCTAGTTTTTGAGGTTTTGTTTCCTGTCCCTGAATAATGTCACTCTGTGAGAAAAGAAAAGGTTTCTGCCTTATCTTTTGTTTGACACGGTTTAGGAGAGTTTGTAGCATTACTTCAGTTCCTTGAACAATCCCCATAGGAGCTCAGACACTTACTTCAGAGACTGTGTGAGAGAGTCTCACACATAATAGTAGGAAATAGTCAAGACAAGGTTGGAGGGCTGAACTTCAGCTTGCAGCTTGGCTCATGTTTTGGCACTACTGAGTAAAAATCTGTTTACCATGCCATCCAGTTTTCAGCTTGTATGTGGTCCTCAACTCTGTGATGGTTGTATGATTTAGCAGTGGAAAAAATAGCTCTGCAAGTCACCTGGATGCATGGTTGTTGCTCCAAGATGAACAGAGCTGTAATGTTTTTTTTAAAAAACCTTGTTCCTTTGAAAACAAGGTGTGTTTTTTCTGTGATTATTTTCCTAGGAAGTTTCTCTTGGCAAAGTGTTCTCTGGGAACCCGCTACAAACCTTATTAAGAACAGCTACCTGTCTGCTGGTGCTGGTAATTTGCTCTTATGTTGGACTGTTGCATAAATTCCGGTGGGTTTTTTTTGGATGTCATATGGTGTCCCAATGAAATTTCAGTGTGGCATTAGCTTTCAGGAGTTTGTGCTTCTAATTAAGTTCAGCAAATGAGATCTTTTCTTGTTCGTGCAGATGTGAACCTGAAAATAAAGTTACAAGACACAAGTATAGTGCAGTGCATTTCTGGTATAGTGTAGTACTTTCTGGAAAGAGCCTGCTCCTATTGTAGTAACTAGATTAATAATACATGATAATTTCTGTTTCCTTAGTTTGTACTTCATCTTGCTGCTGGACAAATTTGTTTGCCAGCACAACTGCATCCATGAAAAAGTCTTGCTATGTAAGTTGTAGTGTATGTGAAGTAAACAGGAGCAAAATTTCCTGTCAAAAAACAGTAAGTTCTTGGCACTCACATCCCAAAAACATTTTTGTGAATGATGTAATGCAAAATGTCAACATCATAGCAAATGTTGTGCAAACCCTTCTGCCGTGGTTTCTGTGGACCCTCCTTGCTAATCTGAACCGGACAGGGCCACCTTATAAAATTCCTGTTTAATGGATATACTGTATGCACAAACATTTCCAAGTTTCTTGAATACCAAAGTAAACTAACAGGTGTTTCTTAATCAGGCTGTTTGTAAACAGAATCTGTGTGGAACAATCTACCCTGATGTTGTATTTAATTCTTCACAGAAGAGGCAAAACAGGCATCAGATCAAATTTGGCAGGAAGCACAGAGGAAGCAGCACTGATGGGGGAAAAAATGAGATGCAAACCAATAAAAATGAAAAATTTACATTTAAATCCAGCTGGGTTTTTTGGGCTGGATTGAAAGGTTTTATCGCTTCCAATTAACCACGCAAATGCTGTCCAGAAAGCATAGCTCTCCTCCCATTTAGAGAAAAACTAGTGAGTTACATGCAAAACACAATGTTGGCATCTCATCTACTATTTTATTGGTTGAAATAGATGTGCTTGCTCTGGTGTTGAGTTTGGCTCCAAAACTCTCATACTTTTGATGCTGGAAACTAACCATCGATCTGACAGTAGCATATGTGCTGCTGACATATTCCACTGCAGCACTGATGTTCAGCTGGTATTGCCCAGGCTTCCAAGTCTGAACCTTAACCTGATGTATGGAGATAAGAGAGGATGAGATAATAGTAAATTTAATAAAAGACCTGAACTATCATCAACAAACAAACAAACAAATGAAGGGAGGTAAGTGATCCTACCTTGTTTATTTGCTTTTGATGGTCCGAGCTACATTTAGCTGTAAAATGCTCCCCCAAAGAAGTGAGCTCAGTCAGCTGCTAGTAGCCTTCATGTTCATCATCCCACTCTGGCTCATGAGCTGTCCTTTACAGTCATGAGTGGTCCCTTCTGTCCTTCGCTACCAGCTGGAGTATTGTGTTTATAGCTGAAGGGGAAACTTGAAGTGAGAGATACATTGTTTGCTTCTGAATTGGCCATTATTGAGCCCTCCCAGGTTTCTGTGTGCTTCCTGCAGACCAACCTCACTGCTGGCCTTTAAAGTCCCTTCTTCTGGATGCTCCTTTGGCTGCACTGCTTACAGTGAACTCAATAAGCCCAGCTGTTTGTTGGCTGGGGACACTACTTGTCATGCAAAGGGTATGTGCCTTTCTGCCAGTGTCTAGGAATTAGTCCCTTGTGTCATGGTTTAGCCCCAGCCAGCAGCTAAGCACCATGCAGCCACTCTCTGACTCTCCTCCTCCCTTCCCATGGTGGGGAGGAGAATCAGAAGAAAAAGGTGCAGCTTGTGGGTTGGGATAAGGACAGTTTACTGCAGAGGAAGAGGACAATAACTTAGAATATACAAAGTGGGTCATACACAATGCCATTTGCACACCCCTGGAGCCCAGTGCTCAGCCCATCCCCAAGTGGTGATCCTTACTCCTCAGCCAGCCCCCTTTCTCTACTAAGCATGATGTCATATGGTATGGAATAGCCCTTTGGCTAGTTTGGGTCAGCTGTTCTGGCTGTGTCCCCTCCCAGCTTCTTGTGAACATTAACTCTATCCCAGCTGAAAACCATCACACTTTATTATAAGCTGAAGTCTCTCATTTAGCAACCAGAGCACCCTAAACAGTTTCCTTGTTGGGTCAGGATGGCACCAGCCAAGTAAAGCTTTGTAGGACACGCCTGAAGGACAGCTGTGAACCTTAGCTGCTGTGGACAGATGCAAACTCTGTCATGTTGTTGGGGTCTGTTTCCAAACTCAACCGGTCAGGAGTCGAAGGTGCAGCAGTTTCGCAGTCAGCCTAAGCCGTGTCCTGAGCCTGCTGAGCTGTGCTGCTGAGAATGTCATGACTTGATTTGGCCAAATGCTAATATGTGTAAGCTCTTTGTAGCAAGGATCATCTGCTAGTCTGTTTTTGTCTAACACCTCACCCCATGAGTCCTGCTCCACAGCCAGGACTCCTAGACAGTATGTTAATACAAATAATAAATAACACTTACAAAAATATCACAGGCATTCCTGTGTCACTCACAGTCTGTTTTTAGACTGCTCTCCTAACTTGAGTTTTTAACCATAGCTCTAATCAATATGCTTCTAATTAGCTTTATCACTAAATAATTTAAAACGTTAATATGCGGATTCAGAGGTAAGGATAATCTTTCTGTGTTAAAACCAAGAGAGGGTGGTCGCTGCAGAGGATATTCTTTTTGATTTACAGGTTTTTTTCACACAGAGATGGTTTTATTGCCCAGCCTTGAGCGGGGAAAGCAACCTACCATGCTTTAGAAAAAGCGCTTGATTAAAAGCAAAGACTATACCTGTTGAGAGACTGTCAAATGACTTCACACAGATTATTTATAAAACTATAAAATAAATAAAAACTATAAAATAAAACTGTAAATAAAGGCTTAGTGTAATGATTGTTTACTTTGGGGAATGTAGGAAGTTTAATAAAGTGAAGGATTCCAGGCATAACATTTGAAAATGGCAAAAAGAAAAACACTGTTGCTGCTGAAGCCCTAATGCTAGGCAGCTGAAATGTGAACTTGCCCTTACCATGGCATTAACCTTTTCTATAAATGACAGAGTCTTTCCTCGGGTTGGAGAGGACAGCTGGCTTCCAGGAGAAGCTCACTTTGTACCTGTGAAAAATGTAGATTAATTCTTAGGTTTGCTTTCAGATTGTAAAATGTCCTTCTGGACATTCAGCCATGACTTGTATGGTGTTGGTCTACTGACCGGTCAAGAGAATATTTAAAAAAAGGCAAGCCTTTGAAGAACAATATCTAAGTGTCTGTAAGTATGAGGGGGGGGGGGGAAAGATAGTTTAACAAACAAAATGCCATTCACTGTGTAGCTTAGGGCTGCGCTAAATGAAGAATCCGGTGCCTTCCTCAAGCTGTTGTCTTAGAAACGAAAGGCCTCCTGAGCAGAATGACTTAAACTCTTCAGGACAGATCCCACTGTTGAAGCTCATGACAGTTGAGCAAATGCCACTTGCTCCAGAGGTGTGCACCATTTCCAGGAGTTTTCAGTGGAGGGGTTGGATGCCCTGAGTCTGCAAATGTGTTGCCCATGCCCTGTGATAAAGGTAGTGTTGTTGGTCTGTCCAGGCACTTGCAATCTTTGGGGTGAATTCTGTTGCAGAATTGATTAGTTTGCCAAGGGGGATATAGAAAGAAGCCCTGGGCTGGTGTGTTGCATGGGAGCATGCACAGTGAGCTACCAATGTCCATGACTTGAGGCTGAAAGAAGTGGTCATTGTGTTTTCTGCTTTTGTCTTTAACAAGAAAAACTAGACTTGAGGCTATGGTTGCTTTCCACTGTTCTAAATTTAACTTTCCTACACCTTCTGCCATGCCAGCACCAGCCCACCAGCTGGCGCGGGCAGCTGAGCCGGCTGAAAAACACCCTTCTCCATCTTACAGCATGTAACTGCATGAGCAGGCAGGAGGGAAGGAAGAGGCTCACCATGCTGGGGAAGTAGTTGTGAAGCTGCAGCTAGGGAGTTTAAACTTAGATGCAATTCTGAAGTAACTGGACAAAATCAAAGGACACAGGGACTTGGGAAAGTCTTATCCCGGAATCCCTGGTTTAAAGGTTGCCTGTGTTTAAAACTATACTTAGTGGTACTCTCACTCCCTAATTCTGGAAAGCCTTTCACAGGTTGGAGTCTGTAGGTCTGTGCTATAAATACCATCTCTGATCCTCAACTGTCTCTTTCAGTGACACGTAGCTTCTGCTGCAGGGAACAGCAATATGCCAGTGTTTATCTGACAGTGGAGTTGACCAGAGTAAGAATATTTGCTGTATTTGCCGCATTCTCGCAGCGTCAAAGAGGTGGGTGCTGCTGCCCATAAAATCCATGTGATAGGGTCCAAAGAATGTTGATAACCAGAGAACAGTAGCATTGGAGACGTGAAAGGGGAGAGTACCTTCCACAGAACTCTTAACCTGAGCAGTGCCTGGTAGGCAACCGGGAATAGGAGTTTTCCCAGTGCAGTCAGACTGACAGATCTGCTACCTCAAAAAGGGCCAGGGAGGCTCAAGCTTGCTGTTGCCTCCTCCTCCTCTTGTGAACAGGGGACAAGCCTGAGTTAGCAACGCTCTGTTGTGACCCCGGCCCTTGGGCTGAAGACGGTGGCAGAAGAATGCTGTCTGTAATCCCCTTCCTGGCTGTGAATCAACTCGGTGAAGTCTGTTGCAGTTTATGTCTGCTAGCAACTGTTGGTAGTGTTTCTATGCTGAAAACCTTTCCGGGCACTGTAAGTGGATTTCTGTCAGATGATGCGCGTGTCGCTAGCAGGAGCGTACGTGCTGAATGCAGATGATGGAACGTGTCTTGCTCCAAAGATCACATTGCAGTTGTTTCCCCAGCTTAAAACAAACAAGCAAAAAGGCAAACTAGTGGAAAACTAAGTGTCTTAAATATCTATGCACGGTGATTTCTTTGGTTTAAGAGCCCAGTAAAACTCTGCAGTCTGGTGCTGTGGTCAAGAGTTCACAGAGGCTGAAATACCTGACACTGAAGTCTCCTTGCCTTCTGCATTCCTCAGTGCTCCTGGATTAAAGCCACTCGCTTCCTGCTTGGCACCGTACTTTCCAATTGTAATGTGCTTCCTCTTAAATGTCCAGAGGTCTAATGATACCATTGTAAACCTGTAAAAATTAATGCTGCAGAGGAAGCAGCTTAGTTAATTGCTTGTGCAAAAATGCGGTTGTAGGCTGAACTATCTGACTGAGGGACATCAAAGCCATTAACTGTTAACCTCTTGAAAGCTGAATAGTCTTGTAATAATATGTAGAAGTCTGTCCCACAGCTTAGTAGGAGAATTACACATTCATTACTGGACAAGTAATATAACTAATAGTCTAGAAAATTAAATAGCAGTACAGAGGCGGTCCTTGGCTATTTGAAGTGGTGTCCTTCTGTTAAAGTCCTCACTATTGCCATGTCTTTGTTTGCTTCTGCCTCCTCATCTTCATGCGGGAAGCGCTGTTACTTAGATGGTGAATGTATGTTTGTATTTGGGGCAATAGCACACACTGATTTATTGCTGAGGGATGTGTGAAAGGGAGTTCTCTTTTCAGGCTTTTCACTTACGGGAGAGTATTGAACTTGCTAAATGTGTGCACGCATCCAAGTGTGTACTGAGTTCAACTCGGCTTTTTTCAGTCCATTCTGTAACGCTCCTTCATCACGTTGGCTTGTGTCTTTGAATTGTACTAGTTCTTATGCACAGTTTAGAATCAAGCTTCTGTTTCCCCATCAGGCTGATGGAAAACATTATGCTTTTCCCCCTTTCCCCTTTCTTTTCCTTTTTAGTGATAATGTTGGCATTATTTGCTTTCCTTTTGCTGCAAGGGATAGAGAGATGTTACTTGAGTGTGTTGCTACGTTGTACCCGTGTGCTGGGAGGCACGTTGGACTGAGTGCAATGTATTGCCCTTGCACCTGTTGTGGGGCAACAAACTCCAGGCTTTAAACTGATGGCCTGGGCTGCTGGTGCTCTTCCTTCTTGCCTTTTATAACTGTTGGGTTGGTTGGGTGTTCTGTAACTTGCCTGCACAGCCAACAAATCCCATGGGTGTTTCCAAGCATTCCTGGATGTTTCTAATACCTTATCTGAACGAAAGCTGCCTTGTCGCTGTTGTCCTTTGAATACCGTTTCTGGTTTGGTTGGAAGGAGGTTTGCTGTTTTTTCCAAAGCCAATTCTAACTTTTCCACTCTTGCTTAGCAACGGCAGAAGGGATTTCAAAGCTAATGCCTGGCATGGCTGAATGCATGAGTTGCCAGTAGGGCTTTGCAACCTCATAGAATCATCATAGACTCATAGAATGGTCTGGGTTGGAAGGGACCCCAAGGATCATAGAGCTCCAACCCCCCTGCTACAGGCAGGGCCATCAACCTCCAGGCCTGGATCTATACAAGGTTGCCCAGGGCCCCAGCCAACCTGGCCTTGAACAATGCCAGGGATTGAAGCTCCGGTCATGCAGTCATAGAGGTTCCTGTGAAACTGCTTGGTGAGCTCCATCAGGGAGAAGCTGCAGGCCTGATTGCCTGGTGATGGGCACAAGGAGCTGGAGCCTAGTAGCCACCATGCTAAAAGCTCAAGTGTCAGTGGGATGTGTACTTTAACACGCAGGCAGCAGCAAGTCTTTGGCTGACTACGGGCAGGATCCAAGGTCATTTTGTCAGCTAGTGAGGGCTGAACTGTGAAGCAGCTCTCCTTGGCCAGCAGTGCGTGGATCAGGAATGCTGCTCAGTGCTTTTCCGTTTTAACCTTCCTGTCCTTCCTATCTCCTCCTGCCCTGCAGCCCATGGCAGTGAGTAGGATCATGCTATAAATGCTCTGTGCCTCTTGAGCCTGGTTTTCAGTCCAAAAGTGACAGACCTGCTAGATAAGAAGTGTGACATTTATGTATTGATATCTGGAGTTCCAGGGATCAGCCACAAAGTATTAACACCACCATACAGTATGTGCCCTGTTATTTAAAAGGGTGGGTAGTGAATAGGTTCAGTTATTTGAGGTTTCAAGTAATCCAGGGCAATTTTCAGTGTAATTAATACATGTCAGGAATTTGACCCTTGTTGGGATAACAAGAAGTTCTGGATAACTGAGGTGATATTATAAACAAGTTGTGAAAATTGTGCCAGAAAACTGTCTGCACAGGTCAGTAGCACAAGTTAATAAAACTTCTCAACTTCTGATCTAGAAAAAAAATTTATAAGCTTTTACTTGATATAAGCAGAAGCATAAAAAAAACCCTTCTTCTTTCTGAACAATTCTCGGATGTTTTCTTTCATTAAGTTTCTCCTGTTACCCCTAAAGAGGTCAGACAGTTGTTGCTTCTTAAACCATAACAACTGCTGGAACAGCGTAACTTGCAATGTCCTGAGAGTGCCACAGGCATCAGACTCAGACACAGTGTTTTCCGGTGCTGTTCATTTTCAAAGAAAATACAAACAAATTTAGATAATAACCTCACAGACCAAAGTACAACTACAGGCTTGATGCTTCATGTTGGAAGCAATGTACGTTTCATAAAACAAATGATGAGCAAATGCAGAAATTGCATCAATCACTGGCAAAACTAGTTGCAAACTGTCAAAATCAAATGGAACAGTCTCCAGAGAACACTCAGAGCTTTTATAAAAGCCTATAACCAGGCAGAGAGAGGTAAGTAAATAAATAAATGTCATGCACCAAAAGAAAACATAAAATTTGTTGCTAAAGCCTGTGTTTAATAACAGACTTATGTAAGATAAGTTTGTCATGGGAGGCTGGGTTTTGTTTTGTTGTGGGTTTTTTCAGAAACAGAGCCAGGGTAGCTTGAGCCTACTTCTTAGTGTGCACGCCCACAATTTATTTTTACAGTGCTGAATAGGGGTTGGGGGGAAACTGATATGTCAATGGAGTAGAGTTCTAGAGAAGGAAGAAGCAGAATAACGACATGCTCATCAAAATAAGCAAGGTATTAGCATAGGCAATACTTTATCTTCAGCAATATCACAGGAGTTGTTTCTTGCTTACATTCTGTCTGAAACAACTGAAAGAGCAAAAATCAATCTCATATAATTAGATTGGAGTTTGAGCTGAGTTTTCAGATACGCCTGGCCTCAATTTCTGAGCGTCTTAGATCTTTGAATGATACACTCAGCAATGATCAAAATCTCTTTTCCTGCAAAGTATCAAGGTTACTGCTACGAGTCTCTGCCTTCAGAAGCTTTTAATTAAGAAACAAGACATAGATGCAGTTAGAAAGGAAACAGAAAAGAAGTTACTTGTCAGCGCTATCAGCAGACCTGGGATCTAACTGCCATTGGCTCTTTGCAGGTGTAGCTGTAATGCAGAATTTGGGGGAGGATGACCGGAGTGGTTCTAGTGAAACTGGAGGAGGTTACTCATATGCATGAGGACTGTGCGTGAGAAAATACAAAATCCAAGATCTGCCTGGAGTCAGCACCCACAGTATTAGACTAAGTTGGCTAGTTCCCAGGGGTGTTTGAGACCTTAAATGCTCTTTAGTCCTTATGCTCTGGTTGATCAGAGATTAATCACTTGCTTTTTTAAATACTATTACCCAATCTCTTGAGCCAGCCAATCCTGATTAAAATTTACTTTCTAAAATATGATCTTGGAGAACTGAAACTCCTTGGATTCCAGATTTTAATGTATTTTTTGAAGAACTATGAGTTCTTGGTGTTCTTGTAGTACTTGCATCACAAATTCTTGGCGATAACTTATCTTCCTGAGAGTAGCTCACCTTGCTTACTCTATTTTTTATTTCTGAAATATGATGAGTGATATTAAAAATCCTAAGCTTAAGCCTGCATACAAACTATTATGCAAGCAAACACAGACCAAGAACTTCAAAGGTTGTAGCCAGGATTCTTCACCACAGATTCTAGTATGATTTATTCTCTTTGTATAACAGCATTCAAATGTTCTTGTCTTTTCTAACTTCACAGTACAAGTTGGAGGAATAAAAGTGACAGACCAAGGTTAGGAACCGGATAGGGAGTAGCTAAGAGGAAAAACAGTCAACTACTCTATTCAGGATAATGGAAGGTG
This sequence comes from Gallinula chloropus, assembly GCF_964237585.1. Classification (NCBI taxonomy): domain Eukaryota; kingdom Metazoa; phylum Chordata; class Aves; order Gruiformes; family Rallidae; genus Gallinula; species Gallinula chloropus. The sequence goes on from NC_140092.1 coordinate 14,682,916, forward strand.
GAGTTTGGGATACGCCAGTGAATGTAAAACCTTGGAATAACCTCTGTGTTGTGGGTGTGAATAGGCTGCTTGCGTTTGGCAGCAGCAGCCATCACCCTTACTCTGCACAGCTACAGGACAGCTCTTCAGGGAGAGCTACTCAATGCCAGCACCTTTCCCATTCTGGGACAAGTGTCCAGCTTAGGAGAGTAGCATAGCATGTTTAGGGACTTCCAGGTAGGCAAAAAGCCCGGTAAAGTGGTCACTGCTTGTGTGCTAGCCAACTCTGCAGGCTCTCTGCAGTCATATGCAGATCATGGGGCGTGCTGAAGGCCCCGTGTAGCTTTGGGCAGACACACAGGTACAAAGCACACATGTGCCCAGGGTCTGGTACCGCCAGGGTGGTTGGGCTCCCCATGATGCAGGTTGGGTAGTGTTCCTGTGTCACCTATGGTGGTTCCATAGCTCTGCAACCCCTGTATTTGGATGGGGCTGCATCTGTTGGCCTTCTGAAGCCCAGGTAGCTCTTAGTAGGGTCTTCAGGTTTAAGGGCTGATGAGCTTCAGTGCAGTGCTGAGCCTCAGCTGAGCCCCTGCATTCAAGCAGAGCAGTACAGTCTGATGAATATTTCCCAGTAGATAGGAAGGGCAATGTAGAGGTACTTGCCAAAGCCAATAAGCCCCACTGGCCTTGAGCTGATGATTTTGGGTAGCCATGTGTAACATTAGCATTCTCCAGAAATTGCTATCCATGGGAGTGGTTTGGAGACATGGGAGCTGGCTGGGGACAGGGGCTCTGCAGTGCTTTAAATCAGCTAAATTGCTAGTGGCTTCTTGTTGACTTGGGAGCTAGTACGGCTGCTTTCATGGCCCGTGAAGCTTGGCCTAATAATCTTGCTCAACTGTACTGGTTCTGCTGTCTAGATACACCTCTCGCTGCTCAACCATCTGAACTAGAGTCCCTCTGTTGAAGAAAGGAAAAAAATAGCTTTTGCTTTTAAGTTACCCTTTTGCTTTATACACCCTCACTAGCTAAGTTTAACCTTGATCTATATAATATGTCTTTAGATTGCAAAGGTTTTCAGAAATAGCATGTGAGGATGTGGAAGTTTGTAGTTGGAAGGTGAGTGAACATCTCTGTTAGCGTTACTGATGACTGTTCTGAGGAGCCGCCACTGGTTATACCCAGGTAAGCTGAATTCTAAGCATGGTTGGCTGCTGTCCTTTACAAACAGAACATGATCTCACATGTGGTTAAGACAGGGCTAGGGTATTAATAAAAGCTTTACGAAAATCAGTGATAAATTATTTGTTTCCCCTTTCTTTTCCCTCCATCAACAAATGTGACAAGCTATTTCTGCCACCCCCATTCCTTAGTTCCTGTTCCTAAAGACTTAGTGTGAGGCATGTATTCCTACCCTTGTTGCTTCGGGGGGGGGGGGGGATGTCACAGAAGTATGGCTTAAGTACACCTCTAGTGTGTTGATGGAAAAGTGAACAACAGGAGTATCTGTCCTGTCAGAGGAGGGATCCTTTTCTGTTCCTTGTTCTGCTGCCCAGAGGATCCAGAATGAAGTCACCATGAAAGAGCTGGGAGAAAGCCTCGCAATAGCAACACACTGCATTAAAGAAGAGTTCCTTTCATTTCCTCTTGTTTCAATCATTGATTTTATGCCCATTAATTTGAAGAAAATTCTGCTTCTTAAATACAGTATATTACTGTACTACTTTTCCTCCACAAAGCTTAGTCTTCACAACTGCAAATGACTTTGGCATCCAGATGTAATCCACGAATCCTGCTTTCTAAATGTCCCTTCAAAGGCATATTTGCATGACCTCTATAGACATAATGAACAGTAATAAATTTAAGTTGGCTATTGTGCATAGTCCATCTAGGTTTGCGGCTACCATAACTTCATGAATAATTGTCCCAGCTCCTGAAGCATATCTAGGGAGAGCTTTACTGTGGTTGAAAAGGAATGGAAAAGAAATGACTGGCAGACTATTGAAGAGCTCATCTTGCCTTGAATATTTACCATTAACCAAAAAAAGATAACCAGAATCAAACTGGAGATTTTCAAGATGACTGGCAGTTACATCCATGCTACCTAGTGACCAAATATATGTTTTCAAATATGAGAAACAAATAACAGACACATATTTAGTAATTTAGGTTGCTACACCATGTATGGTAAAAAGTTAAGAATGTGACTTCACATCTTTTTGCATGGGTATTTTGGTTGTCTGTAAAATGCACTTGCAGCAAATTTGAAAATTATAGATTTTCTTCCCCTTCCTTCACTGTAATCAGTCTAGACATCTAAATGTGAAAGCTTTCTATTTATTTTTTTCAATTGGAAGTAAAAACAATACTGTAGGTTTTCCAGGTAGAACATACTGGGACTTCACTGGGTACAAAAAGCCAATATGAAAAAAACAAGGTGTTTTGACTTGAACAGCTTCTTCTAGAACTATTTGCAAGGAAACCCCAACTTGTACATTAAAGAAATCCAGTATGTTTTATGTAATGCTGGCATGAAAATGCAAAGCTGTGAGTGGGGGGAAAATATATGTCAGGTATCATGTAACAGCAGCAAAGAGACTTCTGATGTTTATCAAACCCTGAACACCACGGATTATTAAAACATATTCCTTGGCAATAAAGAGTAGATGTTTAATTTGAAAGGAGAAATGGAATTTGTTGCTTTTTTTGTGGAGGTCGTGAACTGAGCAGGAATGAGTCCTCTTTGGCGGTTTCACTGTTTTGCTGTTTACCTTGGGGAATAGAGATTTGGTCTGATTTTAACAGCTACTGCCAGGCCCCCGGCCCCCACAGGCAGCTTTCTCGCATCTTTTGAGGCCCACCTACAGCAGTTGCACTTGGACATTGGAAAGCAGAGGCCCTCCAACAGCTCTGGCTCCATAGTATCCTGATCTTCACCTAGCAGATTGCCTTCTTTGCCGAGAGAAGTCTGAGTACTGGCCACCTGTAACTATTTTTTGGCTTTAAACAGAAGATGACTTTGTGTAATATACCAAGCAGGAGAGAACATACAGAAAGGAGAAGGGCAAGAAAGTATAGTCGTGTTAGCAGTGAGTAGTTGCTGCAATTAGAAGCATTAGGAGGCTGCCAAGCTGTGGCCATACATTTGCTTTCAGAGGTTTTAGGTCAAATTGATTTCAATTTTAGGTACCACTTTCTTTTGTAGCTTTAGTTTCAAGCCTGTAAATAAATACACTACAAATTTTCAGCTCTGCTCTATCCCTGGATGTTCAGAGTTTTGTGCTCAACTAGTTCAATACAGCTGGATGCAGCAAAGCTTCAAATGAGATTCATCATGCCCATATTTTCATAGAAATCCCACATTTTCTGGAAATATACATTAATGAAATCTAGTTCTGTGCCTGAGTAGGAAGACAGCTGATAAATGACTGGGGAAAGCTAAGAACTGAAGCTGTAACTCCAATACATCTTTGTGTCTCTGATTAACTAGGTTCTTACGTTATCAGAAAAGCATTGTATGTAAATGGCAGTACTGCTCATTTTCAGTTACCTTTCTTTGTCCTTGCCATTTGCTTTGGATATAGTGAGAGAGGAAAACTAGAGACAGTCTGTAGTGATCACAGGCTCAGAAGTATTTTTTCAGATAGTGAATGTACATGCAGGTGCACTGATTATGCTTTAAATTACCTATACTGGTTTATAATAGTTTATGCTGGTCAGGTAATTAATGACATCCAGAAACACCTTTTCAGGTGGAGAGTCTTACGATACACAGGATTTTCCCTCATTATCTTCTCTGCTAGCCCCACTCCATGCCAGAGGTCCTGTGGCAAGTCGCATCTGACATTTCCCTGCAGCTGGTTCTCTTGAATAGTCAACACTGCTCTTCCTGGAAAACAAGGTTATTTTCTCTACAGTCGAGTCAAAATATAGAAAGCAGGCATTGGGTAACAGTGGCCTGAGAGATCAGATGTGATCAAAGGGATCCCATGAACCTTGTAATCTGTAGGCAGTGAAAAGAAGGTAAGATATGTGGAAAAAAAAGGCAGTATCTTTTTGTAGATGTGCTAATATACTTAAAGAAAACATGGAATAAACTTTAGCGTATAGATTGCTTTCCATGGGTAATCTTTTTTACAACCCTAGTAGAGTATCTTGACAGGAACACAGAAATAGCTTTTTAAAAGCATCTGTTATGACATGGCTTGACACACGATTGCCCTGGCAGTGGTCAGGAAAGGCAAAGGTTGACTTGGCAGTGTATGGTTGTAGCAGTGGCTGTACGTAACACATAAAAGGACTGTTTGTGTTGGAGCTTACATTATTTGCAGTGTTCCTTTAGTTTACCCCAGGGCTGTACTTTTAGGGGTGTATCACTTGGGACCTAATTCAACTTTATTCTTCTATGAATTTGGGGGGGAAGTGTTTTGTATGCAGGGTGATAAACTTTAACAGTGTGTCTAGGTAAAAACCATACTCTCCCATATTCAATGCTCAGGTTGGTTTTTTTGTGGTCTCATTGCTTGGATACCACAGACTTACAGACTTATTTTCACAATGTCTGGTGTAGTAGTTCATATGACTTACGACTCTAGCTTTAAAGTTTTTGTATTTTTGTTTATTTATGCTGGGGGGTTTTGGGATGGCTGCCTTTGAAATCATCTAAGTCTGTAGCCAGACTGTATACTTTCTGGCTTTATCAGTCCTGATAATTACATACAAATAAATCAAACTTAGAAAAGAGCATGTTCTCCTTAGTTGTGAATTTATTGCCTGTTTTTTATTTTGCTGTAGATCTCAGTTGTGGGGGCAGCAGCTGCAGGGATGTGCTGAGAATGGAGGGTGTCCAGTTTCCCCAGGAGGCTGTCCTGAGGGGAAGCATTGTGGTACTTGCCATGGTTTCAGGGTTCCTTGAAATTGTGTTTAGGTTTGTCCTATTCCCAGCACTCATAATGTGAGTGTAAATAAAGGTCAAATTTGTCTTCATGACCATTGTTCCGCCTCCACATAGAGGATGCAGAGCTCCACTTGCACTGAGAGCACTGCTGTTGCAAGGTTTCTTCCCTTCTTGTCTTTTCTGTAGCTCCTTCCCCAACCCACTCTGCAGTTATGTGTTGTACTGATCCACTTCATAGCCAAACCAGCAAAGCAGAGCAAGGTACCTAACAGTCCTTTCTATCACAGCAGAAGGAACCATGCTTTGCTGTTTTGGTGGTGTCTCTTCTGCCCTTGTGTTCTTGCCCATCTGACTCTGGATATGCTGGGTGAATTCCCAGCAGGAGTGCTTGGCTGTGCTTCACTGCATGTGAGCTTGTTTTTAACCCTGCCCTTGGTGAGCTTTATCATCAAAAATGTGAAAGGTGAGTAACAGAAAAAGTCATGAAGCTGAGGCCCAAACACAAGCCAAGCGCTACCATCTGGTACTAAAAAGCTGCGGAGAGGGAATGGAAAGGAAATGTTGTCTTCCTTGGCTATAGCATAGCTGTTACCACAGAATATGGAATCAGATAGGCTCCCCTCTTCCAGGATTGGGTGAAATCTGACATCTGGCTGACATCTGGATACGATTTCATCAGCATTGGAGACAGTGAATAGCCTGGAAATGCTTTGGGCTTTTTTCCCTGACTGCCTATGTTGTCCTCATAGCCGTAAACAAAGCCATCTTACTCTGGGTGTATCTTGGGTTTGGTAAATTTGAGAGAATGCACATCATTTGATTGGTCTCTCCCCAAAAGACAAGGAGGTTGACTGAGCCCCATATGTTTAAAAGTTTTATTTCTGCCTTCAGGGATAATGACCTGATGCAGCAAGGAGAATTATCAGGACCTACTTAACTAGTGAAGTCATAGGGTCAGCATTGTGCTCATGCTGTGTGCACCCCTCCCATCCCTCCGTGGTTTGCTTTCGCCTCTTGAGTTGAAGGCTGCTCTTGCTCGTATTCTTTTGTATGGTCCCTTCTGCTTATTTTCTTCTCTCTTCCCTGTTACTCTTCTGCTTTCCTGTCCATGGTGTCTCTTCCCTCCTTTATATCATACTGTGCTGCAGGGATTTGAAACTCATTTTAAAAACTTGCAAAAATAAGGCACATCATCCATTCTGTACCCAGCATGACGGTTGCACTACCTGCCCAGTACCTGCAATGCCGTTTTATATTCTCAGCTCCTTTACATTCTGAGCTTCTTGCATTTGCCTTTCGTTATAAACAAGATGGGTATTGTTGTTATATCCATCATACAAATAATAGTAATAACACTGCACTGCATAAAAAACTTCTAAATCTAGAATAAAGTTGTTACAGGACAAAGATCTCAAAAAGCAAATAACCTGATGGTGAAGGACAGATTTAGGCAAGTGCCAAAGACAATTTTTTGAGTAGTGCTGCTGTACTTCTGTTTTTCTCAAAGAATTGCAGGCTTTTAATTTTAAACATTGTGTTTATTTAGATATCTGGAGGACAAGGACACTCACAACTTTATTTAACACAATTTATTTTGGACTTGTTTTTGAGACACTCCCATCAATTCTCACAGCATAATTTTGAGGGGTTTTTTTTGTTGCTTACTTTCAGTCTATTAATGTGGATCGAATGTGCTCCTGTTTTATATGAGTCTAATAATTGGAAGTACTTGCTTTTGTTGCATGCCAAAAATGCTGAGTGGCTGGCTGAAGAGATAAATGGAGTATGTTGTTTCCTTTGCCCAGCTTTCCCTTCACACTGTCCAAGGAGTGTAAGTTTTATACTCCCAGAGTAAAGTAGTGATATCAAAGTCCTGCCCTATCTTCTTGCTCCAGGCACTTGCAAATTTTTGATGTAGTAAGCCTAGTTGGGAGCAGCAGGGTCTAAACACCTTGGTAGGAATTTGGCACATCCAGCTAGACCTTTGGAGTCTGGTACTGAATATCTTCTGGCAGTCTTAAGTATTATCTGAAGATCACATAGAGCTGTGTTTGGGGTTTCTGATAGGTGTTGTTTAGTTGTGGTATGCTCCCAACAGAGCTATTTTATTGGTGTTTTTAAGGTGTAGTCTGTCTTCTTGTTAAGGGAGTAGGGCTGTTGTTTGAGGAGATACATCGTTTTCTTGTTGATTGTCCAAAAAGAAGCGGAAAAAGGCTTGGCTTTCTTTGCAGAGGCTGTGCCACCTTCTCTGCTGAGCACTTAATGGTAGTGCTTGCCAGGCTTTCCGGCCTGCTGGTGCTGCCGCCATGCCCAACCTTCTCCCTGCTATTCCTGCAGCTCTGCTTCAGAGTGCTACAGCTTCATCTCCTGCCAGTGTGTGTTATTCCTGCTGCTTTAATCTCATCATCTCTTTATGCATTCTCAGGACCTATTTTCTGCCTTTGGGGCTCACATGGTGATCATTTTCCTCCAGCCTTTCTTGCTGCTTTCTGCCCATGCGGGTGCCGGGAACTGCTGCTCCGAGGAGGGAGCTGAGCCAGTGGCCACACGGCAGCCCTGGCACGTCTCACGGTTTCGGAGTGGTTTCGGGGTGGTGTCCAGGGCCGCACTGCCGGCTCTGCAGCTCCAGGGATGGTGGTGGGTGGTGTTTGGGGTTTGCAGCCCCCGCCAACAGCAGCTGCACAGCTCCCAGCCACTCCGGCTGGCCGGCTGTCATTCCTGCTGCTCCGCAGGTTTGGGAGAAGAGAATCGAGTCAGACAGACAGCCTGGTAAGTCCTGCTTACCCTCCCCAGTCCTGGGGTTGCTCTTTCTCTGTTTTTCCCCATTTAGTGCTTAATTTTGACTAAATGAGGCAGTTGTCTGACAGAATCCTTTTGGGGTGTGGGTAACTTGTCTCCCCTTACTGCTCCAGTGAGGTTTGCCTTTAGTTCTGGTGTGCTGTCGTGCTTCATCTTCTGGAGGTTACTTAGTCACTGTGTCCTGACTGCAATCAGGTTTCTTCCAAATCTATTGATTTGAAATCTGTCACAGAAAACGACGTTTTGAGAAAGTGTAGTTTATATGGTATGCTTTACTGTATACAAAGCAAAACATATATGTAGTAAAATATTTACAGCAAAGCATATTGGTTACATAGTAAAAAATATATAGGGGGTGTGTGTATATGTGTATATAAATGAAAATACAAAAAGGGTCCCAGCCCTTCTCATAAAACTTCTTTCCTGGTAGACTTGAACAGAATATTGCAGTGATTCCTTTCTGTCCACTTGTGAATCAGTCAAGACCCATAGCTTTTATATAAATAAATTATCAGTAATAATTATTTATATAAAATGGAAAAAATGAGGGAATTAGGAAGAAATGTTGAGAGTAAACAAAAGGCTTTTAAGGGTCTGTATTGAAAATTGCTCAGAAAAGCAGTTTGGAAATATATATATTTTTAGAAATCTTTCAATTTATTCTGGAACAGAGAAAATTTCAGCATTCCAGAAATGAAAAAGGCCACCTGTTTGTCTGCAGCTGTCCTGCAAAACAGCCCAGTGCTACTGGCAACTAATAATATCTCCAACTTGCAGAAGTGGCATGCACTTGGCATTTTATTCAGCGTTCTATGCAGACACAGAGCTTGGCTTTGCTTTTGTTTTCCCTGAGCTTATCTGTGTATCTCATCCAGGTCATGCAGTAGCACATCTGACAAATGATAGTTCTGCAGCTCTAAGCTGCAAGTCAAATTTGGTGTGTGGATACAGTGGGAATATTTTCTATACTATTGTGGCAGATGAAAGGAATGGAAGTGGGCCAAACTCAAGCTGTTTGCCATTGCATCTGATCAGCAGATCCTATGGAGGGAATTTGCCTGCTGTGAATATTTGATTCTCGCTAGCTTGAACTATCTTGTGTGTTGGCACTGTGAGTGTGTGAATTTGCAGTGGCTTTCCAGGGTGTCTGTCCTGCACAACTGCCAATTGCTGGATTTTTTTTCAACATGGTTCAGAATTTTGTGTTCTACTCATACATGAGGAAAATGACCTAATGCTATGCAGAGTATATTTTTTCATATCTATAGCTCATGGGTCATCAGCCTTTTAAAACTGACAAACAAAATTATTACAAGTGAGCAGCATATTAATTTCTTCCTCCTTCCTTCCACCCTCGTGGAAGTGTAACCCCTCTGCCTCCCATTCTCTCTGCACTACCAGCTGGTGATTGTCCTGGCAAAGTGATTTTGTAGAGGTGAGTCATGCTGAAAGGATAAAAAGGTGACAGTGTTGAAATGCAGTTGTGAGAGCAACTTTACAGTCCCATCCTTCCCAAGCATCCTCCTGACTCCAGGCTCGGGGTGCCCCATGTTCCTGTTCATCCATCACTGCTCCTCCTTGGCCCTCTTGCTGGACTGTGGCTGGCTTTGCCTGAGAGTTTGTGAAGTTTTGTGTGTTGGTTAATTTTCCTGTTCTGAATTTCAGCACAGCAGAACATTTATATTAATACAACTTTTCCATTTCTGATACATACGGGTAAATGACATTGCTTTTAGTGCTGATCTAATAGTAACTGCCAAGAGTCTGCTTAGGCAAGCAGAAAAGGGTTGGGATTGTAACCTATCAGTGTATCCTGTGCTTGCATCCTCTGTTGTCTGTCACTACACTGAAGCATTTGTCTGTAAGCAGCCTGTTGAGGGTTTATGTCATTTCATAGAGCAAACATCGATAAAATTGTATAGGTATCTATCGATTGTAGATTTACAGATATACAATTATATAGACAATAAATAGATAAAATATACAAAAGATTTAGAGTGTAATCTGTTAGCTCATTCTTTCTCTGGGTGTGCAAGAACAAAAGCCAGACAAAGATTTTTTGATTGAGTAGTGATGTAGACTGAAATGAAGAGGAGCCAGCAGGAGCCAGCTGCAGGTCCTCTGGGGGCATAGGAAATAACATGCTGACCAAGGGACCCATCCTCTGTCTACTCCAATTCTGCAACTGCAGCAAGTAACCACTCAGAAAGGCAATACCACCTCCGTTTGATACCTGGAGGAAATTGTGTGTTGGGGCCTTGTAGGGGCTGTGGGAGGGACTGAATTGTGGCTGTGTGTCGTCCGAGACCACTGTAAAAGATACATCCCCTCTAACTGAGACACAGCAGCTGGCCGCTCTGCCATCCTTGCCATTGTGATGTGACCCATTTGCGTGACCTATTTAACTCTGCCAAGTTGTAAGGAGCTGGGCATGCACATTAGGTGTGTATTTTCAGTCCCTAATTTAAGGTAGGGAGGTTGTATGTTTGTAACTACTTGTAGATATTTTTTTTTTCTTTTTTAGTTTGTTCAACAGCAGCAATGGATTGGCACTTCAGGTGGCTAAAAAAACTTGTGTAGTTACTGCCAACAGATAGAGAACTATAATTTCTCTCAAAGGGTTTAAGCAAGACCTTCTGAGACCTGAAGAAACCAGGGCTTGTCCAATGCAAGGTGTAGTGATCAAGAAGGAAAGCTTTCCTGGGAGCTGGGTCTTCATGATAAGACTCCTTTCTCCTTTTAGTGGCTTAGGAGTGTTGCTCTCTAGTGTCTCAATGGAACTAGCAAATGCAAATTTCAACTGTGCTGAAGCAAGCCAGGAAAAATTTAGTTTTGCAGTAGTATGAGATAGATACGTTTTGCCTTGGGGATATGCAGCCTCGGCAGGTTTACCTGAACATCTGTCACTTGAAAACAATTTCTTTGTTAGCTTTTTTTTTAAAAATCCATCTACAAACAAATTGCCATTTTTAGGACCACTGGGAAATATAAGATTGTTAACAGAAGCAAAAACTTTCAGAGCTCACTGATCGTATCTTGTTGACATGCATGGTTATTTATGCTCATATAAGATACCAGCTTTCTGAGGATTTGTTTGGGTGTTAGTGACTGTTGGCAAACGTTACTATGATGACCATAAAAACATGTAGAAAAGTAGGCATTGGGTGGTGACACTCTTTTTTTGAGAATTGAGCATTTGTTCATCACAGAAGAACCAAGTTTCCAAACTACATGGCTGCCAAAAAGGCTTGTAATTTTTGTTGGTGCTTATCATAACTTGGATGTGAATTTTTGTCATAAAGATGGGTAGAATTAGTTACCCCGGAGTTTCTCCTCCTTTGATTGTTTTCTAAACTTATTAGGTTACTGTCTTGTATATCTTGTATATTTCTGTTGATAAATATTGTTTGGAACCATTTTTTTTAATGCTTTTGCATTTTTATTAGATTTACACATCACCCACCATTTGGAAGTGACCAAAACTGTCCTCCATCAGAGACTAAACACAAGAGTTATTCACGTTGCATTTGGAAAAATTATAATGCAAACAGTAAGGCAGATGGGGAATTTTACAAGCATCTTTTCATGTCGTGAATGATGCTGTCTCTCTGGGTTATGGGCTCTCTGCTCTCTCAACTGCTCTTCCTTTCCCCATGGCTCCCCTCCAGAGCTGTTAAGTTTCAGCCAGGGAAGAAAGGGAGCTTGAGACTCCTCTAAATTTCCAAGCCCGTGTTTTTTTGCGGCGTGGCTGGTGACAGCGAGCTTTGTGTGGAGAGCGTTGGCATGCAGAGCGCCGCAGTGATCAGCATGCTGATGGCTGTGCCCCGACAGAACAAACAGGCCTGATCTCGCCGAGCTGCCGCGGTGCCACCCAAACAAAAGCCTGAGAGCAGATGTGGGGAGAGCCCTGCTCGTGAATCCTGCTCTGTCATGCAGGGTGGACAAGGAGGAGACATTGCCCGGGCTTCTCTGCTTCCCAGCTTTGCAAAAACGGAGGGCTTTTCCCCACACTGTTTGTTCTGCTCCTCTCCAGCTCTTCACCTCACAGCTTAGCTCCAGACAGAGGTTTGCGGTGTATGCTACATCCTTACTTGTTCCCACATCTGCCATTGCAGTTGCTGGCCTAGCAATATATATGTCTAAAGGCTTGTCCTCTTCTGACCTCTGAGATTTATCTGCACAAGATTCACTGGGTCTGTAAAAGGGGGGTGTTGTACACGCTTGTGTGTAAGCAAGTATAAAATATACACTGAACGTGTATGACCACATACAGATTGAGTCCCCTCAGTGCAAACCCATGTAATATTTGGTTTGAAAGAGGCTTACATCAGTTTGTGCTTAACCTCTCAGTTACTAGTTTGGGTTTGGGGTTGTCTTCTTTTTTTTTACAAGTTGAAAAGTGTAAATCCACCATAAAAAAGTGTTACAGAATTGGTGACGTTTCTTCTTGCAGGTATTGGTCATGTAAAGTGTAGCTCAAGCATTTTATTTGGGAAGGCACCTAACTTTCTGGCTGCTTACGTTTGGAGAGGCAAGAGACTGGTTGTGTTAAATAGGAGTAACTGGCATGTTTTCTGAACAAACTGCTTGCTTAAATGGTGGTGGGCAGTTTTATATCTCCCCTTCCTGCTCCCTTCAAAAATCCAGCCTTTTCTTTTCTGCCTACAACATGCTGAAGCTGTTTTGGCAGCCTACAGCAGTAGGTGGGTAAATTAGCAGGGGGGTTGCCATTGAAGAAGTTGCCAACATCTGGGTCTGGAAAAAGAAAAGTCAACAAGCTTGTTGCAGTCATGTATTAAAAAAGTGGGGAAAAGAGGGGGAAAAAAGTTTTTTTTCATATTAGTCTGGTTTTCAAGTAAAAGATGTACTGACTTAGTAAATTATGTGATTGGAAATATCTTTGGCTCTCCATATAACTGATGCTACAATGGTTTCTGAGCTGGTACTGAGTCAGGGAGAGGTTGATTCAGTAGGAATACTTTCTCAGTGAAAAAGAGTTAAAAATATTTTATTTTTTGCCTCGTTTCAGGATAATATCATCTTATTCTTGAGAGGCTGCAAAGAGCTAGGACTTAAAGAGTCTCAGCTTTTTGATCCTGGTGATCTGCAGGACACATCAAACAGAGTAACCATCAAGTAAGTACAGTGGCAGCTTGTGATTATCATATTACAACTTCAGATGCATGCGAGGCAATAGTAAATATTTAAGGATGAGCATAAAGGCTATAGAATTGTTATTTGTATAAAGCAAATAGGAAACCAAGATCTGGGAAACCTTCAGTGCTGAGAAGGATACATTGTTCCCTTCAACAGGCTTTCCTAAGGGCTGTTATTTTTCCCAGAGGATCAACTGCAGTTCTTTTCAAATGCTGTTTTGGTTAAGCATTGAGATTCTGTGGGACTTAGGGGTTTTCCTGAGTTGAAATTGATGGCATTCTTTTTTGTCTGACCAACTAATGAACTAGGCTGGGGAGGGGGAATCACAGCTCTGTTATTTCAGATTAAGCTGTTTTGAAGATGCATTGTAGGACATTTATAGGCCTCCCAGACTCTACAAGGTGCAGACATGAGCACAGTTTGGTTTTTTCCTAACAAGAACTATAGTTTGTGACATGATATTTGGGCTGAGGATGTCTGTGTGAACTGTAAATCCACAGTTTGGATACTTTTTCACCAAAGCCACACACCTACTACCACACAAATTGCCACAGTCATATTAAGAGTTTCTCCTCCCTAATAACCAATTCACGTTTTTTGTGGGGGTGAAGTGATTTTTTTAAGAAAAATCTCATTTTAATTAGCAGTTTCTTAGCCATGGTATGTGCACATCCATCCCTGCAAAGAGTACTAAGTCCTTAGACTCCAATGCTTGTATTTTCAGTATTTCACCCCACAAAGTGATTTAAATTATAGATATGAAACTGGCATAGAATGAGTTACCAACTTGCCTAAGGCCACACAGAGCAGGCTTGAATCAAAGTCCACGTAGTCATAGATCGAGGTCTTAAATAGAAATAGTTGTCTCTTTCAGGGAAGACTTTGTTGTTGTTGACTAGAGGACCAGAAGCAGTCAAAATGTATTTTTTCTCTTGTTTATGTTAATGCTAATCAAGCTCCCCACCCCCAAAAGCAAGTCCACCCCACGCTTCCATAAAAAGAACAGAATTTGTAATTGAAGTTATTTAGAAGTTTTCCTAAAAGTTTTGGGTCTACCATGTATAATATTAAAAAGTTACTGCTCTACAGACAAGCAAATACTGCTGAGTTGATTGAATGGCCTTGTTTCATTTGGCCAAAAAGATCACTAACAAAATCCTGGTCAGACATACCCATTTCAGAAAACTATATGGAAAACATTTACTAAATTTCATTGACATTCTTTTGTTGGGTTTTTTTTCTTTCTTCTTCGTTGTTGTTGTGGCAGCTGGACACGTTTTCATTCTGTTCAAGCACTGTCTTGGACAATGCAAAGGTTTTAAAAATCAAATTGGCAACTTTCCTTCTTTTAAGGAATAGTCTCCCACTTTTTCCTCCTTTCCAAGTTTCTGGCTCTAATATGAGGTTGTTCTCACCTGTACATACCAGTGAGAAGGGACTAAGCAATGTATTTCTTCTAAATCTGGTAATACTTCCGCAAAAGATGTTCTTCATGACATCCTGTAAAATCATGACAATTGGCTGGAGAGAGTCACAAAACAAACCCTAATCTCCATATAAAACTCTAATCTCCACATAAAACCAGAGAGAAAGGGACTTTCTTATAAGGAACTTGATCTTTGGGGGTTGAGGATGGTGGTGTACCTCAGAGGAGAGGTGGAGAGGCTGGGGCTAGCATGGAGCTCCAAAGAGAGCTGTCCAGCATGTAAGCAAATTAAACCAGGAGTAATAAACTCTGCAGAGCTGGCTTGGCCCTCTGCTAAATATGATGCTAGATCGATATGATTTTTTTTTTCACCCCATCAACTCTTCAGAGAAAGCAGCTGTGGAAATGAGCCAAATGTTTTCTTAGCACTGTCCAAGTTCACGCTGAGTAACTGAGCTGAGGTGTACAAGCCAAGTCCATGACTGTTGTAGAGAAATATGTTCAAGACTGTCTTCTACTAGCTAGTTCCCAAAGCATGAAGGTGATTTTTTTTTCCTCCTCTTTGAAGTTCTTTTGGGTTAATTTTTAAGCATGGTAAAAATGGTATTTGTTCTGTGGTAAGGGATGAATATGACATTCTTGCACATGATTAAGGTAATGACATTTTAACCAGTTTGTTTTGGGGGCTGTTTTTTTTCTCATATAGATTTTAATTGAGGTATGCATTAGATCTATTTTTTTTGGAACATTCAGCTTATAAAACTTATGAGCTAATGCTATAAAGAATTTCTTCTTGACTTGTAAAACAGGACTCTTTTCCACTGTTATTTTATTTAAAAAAATAGGACTGTCTTATTTTTCTCTAGTACATAGGTATTGATGGATAAAATTTTGGCTTTGAAAAGATGTTATCAAAAATACTTCAGTTTGGTATTGCCCATATTTAGGATTTTGTTGTTTGCACAAGTTTAAGTACATTTATTTTTATTAGGCAACCTTTAATGCTGGAGTGGCAATTCCATTATAAATAATCAGGAGACAGTCTGTACTAAATCCAGAGTGCTCTTATTTATTTTACAGCACCTACATGTGATACACGTTTCCTTCTTTTTAATGGTTTCTTTGCTTAATTTTGAATATTGTTTATGTTTGTGCAAAGTTTGTACTTTGTTTCTAACCTAAAACTCCCACCCTTTGAACGCTGGTGAAGAACTGAATTGAGAAGGATGCCAATGTTCTGTCTGAATGCTGGAGTATGCATTCAAAAATAACTACGTTTTCCACAGCAGGTTCTGTTGCAAGTGGCAGGATCTTTGTTGCTTCACCCATCTCCATTGTGGTGCTTGTTTCCACAGAAGTACCTGCTCCATTTCCATAATGTTTGGTGATGGTTTCCTCAGTCTCCAGTGCACATTCAGTTACTTCCAGAATCCGTATGGGTTGCATGGTTTATTGTAGGGCAGAATCAGACTGTCAGATTACTGCAGAATGCATTTTAGCTGTGAGGCCTTTGGTCTTTTTTGAAGAAATCAGCAACACTTTTTAAAAGGAAATATGTTTGGCACTGTCCTACTTTACTGTGGGACCATTATAAACACATTTTCTTTTTGTACTTCCAGAATTCTAATTTAATGATTGAAGTAATGGTGACAAAATACTCCCACATTATGAATAAATGAATGTGTGAACTACATATTCTTAGCTTTTATGTGTTTCCAGAAAGCAGAAGCATTCTGCAGGCTTTTGTTAAGAAAAATGTGATCTGCTGCATACAAGCTCTTGGAAAGCGTGTCTGCTTTCTGATTATTTTTTCTCTCCTCTTTTTTTTGTGTGTATGTGCAACCAGGAACATTGACTATAGCAGGAAGCTGAAAAATGTAAGTACGTGGGGTTTTTTGTGTCTGGTTAGTCCTGAGTTTGGCCTGATCAAGAATTATTTCAGTAAAAACTTAGCACAGATGTGTATTACTGAAAAATTCTTCTGACTACAAACCTCACCAAGTTCTACTGCAAACTTCAGTAGAGCTGCTCTGTCAAAATAGTCTTATGATAGAAATACAATGGAGAATGTTTGTCTCTGCTTAATTAAGGGATAAAGAATGTAATCTCTGTGCTGTCCATCATGGTTTTCACTGAGAATGGTCTGATTCACCCATGAAGCTGTGCTTTTGTAGCCTTTCATGAATATACATGCAAAAGTAAATTTGCAAAAGTATTTAAAATGAAGCAAAACTGCCACAAGATCTGGATGCACTTCTCTACTGTCAGATTTACTAGCTTTCCCAGTGTTCTTCCAAATGAATGAGTGTTTTCCCAGAAAGGCTAATTCTATTAAACTTTAATTTCTTGTTGATTTAAATTAATAGCAATCATAATGGACTCTCTAATTGTCAAGTAGAAAAGAAAATTACTAAACTTTGCTGGTCTCAGAGCTAGTTATTATGCTGAAGCCTAAAAAGCTGTCTGTCCTTAGTGAGCTGTAAACTGCTATAGATTAATTTTATATTTGGCTCCCATCCCTGTAAACTGCTAGGAAATGCCAAGATCCTTTCCTAATAACTTTGCAATCCAGTAATCATGACTGCAGGTAAAAAAAAATAATTTTTTTGTAAAAATAAAGTATTAAAACCTCAAATTATTTCATCCTGTCTTTCCCATCATCACTAGAGTACAATGAGGGTGACAGAGCACTGGGACAGGCTGCCCAGAGGGGTTGGGGGATCTCCTTCTCTGGAGATATTCAAGACTCATCTGGATGCCTCCCTGTGCGATCTGTCCTAGGGAACCTGCTTCGGCAGGGGGGTTGGACTTGGTGATCTCTGGAGGTGCCTTCCAACCCCTACAATTCTGTGAATCTTTGAATCTTCTGCATCCAGCACACAAAGGTGCAGGGGAGCAGTTCAGCTTTGGCATTTTAGCACGATTGTGGGCACTGGCTAAATATCTATATATAGCTGTATAGTTTTAAAGATAAAGTTTCCAAAAGCATCCTCCACAATGTTTTTGTAGGCAATATATGCTTTCCAGGTGCATGACACTGCAACCTGGGCTGGCAGCCAGTCAGAATTGCTTGCAAATGTAACACTATTTGGGGGAAAAAAACTGGATAAAGACAAGAAGAAGAAAGAAAGTGATCAAATGCCAGCAGAAATAAATAAAAATACCACAACCTTCATCAAAGAACTGAGTGGCAAAACGAATTGGACCATTTCCTGGTTGCTAGGAGTACTATATTTGCAAGTGTTTTCACTTAACTTGAGAACATGTACTGTAAGAAGTTTTTACATAAATCCATTGAGCAGCGAGCGCTGGTTGAAGGAAAACAGCTCAGATAAAATTGTTTCAAGACAGAAAAAAAATAAAATCAGTACTGGCAAAACCATCCCCTTTCCCTCAGCACAGTAGTATCAATTTGGATATAACTTTAAAAACAAGGGGGAAATTTCTGAACTTTATTAAAAGTATTATTCAGTTATTTCATGGCATGTGTATTTATAAGCTAAAGGGAAATACAATCTTTATTAATATATAAAATATATTTTACTTTGTGTACCACAGTTGTTTTTAAAAAGGGGATCTGTATGACACATGCTGTATCCTTTTCTGGCAGGGCCTCAGCTGGAGTGCAGTGGGTGATTTCAGACATCCTGCTTCAATGAAAAATGGGGATGTTAGAGAAAGTTAACGAGAAAAAGCTAATCACAAGTCTAGCATATGTGACTGAGGAGGAAGCACTGAAGGAATGTGGCTGTATGTTTTAGGGAAGAAGAGTCTGACAGATGTCTGTCTCCAACACCTCCTTGGGATTTATCCAGTAGTTTACCATATAGTATGAATTATATGGCCCTGTTCCATCAAAACATAAAATGCTCTATTTTGGTTTATTTAACTTTTTTGACGCAGATAACGGCAACTATTATTTATTACTGGTTGGACATCTTTTCCACATCAAAATATTTCCTGATAGTTCTGCAGTTACATACTCTGCAATGTCACGGAATATGCAGGAGTAACAAGCATTAACTGAGCAAAAGCCTTCAGTGATGGTTTGGCATTTTTAACCAGTACAAACCACTGAACTGAATTGCCTTTGACAATCAGTTTCCAGTCCAAATTGCTGCTGCACAGGTACCATTAAAGACCTCACTTCAAGTGGAGACGTGTGGGTGCAGAGAAGGACTGTTTGCTTTCCCTGCACAATACAAATATCAGCATTTTTGGAGGTGTTGGGTTTGACCATCCTGAGCATCTTCATTTCTCCTTTCCTAAAACAAGTACAGCACCAGCAGTGCTGGATCAGATTTCTTTGCTACCTAAAGGAGTGAGAGGGTAGATAAACATTTGCAAGAGCGATTCTTGGCTTTTTTTCCTTGCTAGTTTTGAGTTATGGAGAGACATCAAGCCAGAACTTGAATGAAAACACTCTCTTTCTGCTTCAGTCTGATAGAAACAACCAGATGCTCATGGCTTTTGATTAATCTCAAGCTAAGCATTTCTTTAGCAAGCAGAAGCCTGGAAGTAAATGTTCCAGTATCATCAGGTTAATTACATTAAGTTGAATAAAAATGGAACTACCTTTTCTGTCCTTGAAATAGGCAGGCACACATTTCAGATGTTTGTTTTATTCTATTAGTCTTAACAGTTTTAATTAGTGACCACTGCTATTGGTAATCTTTAGGGATTTTTTTCCCCTATTGGATTTACAAATTCGTATTTACAAGTGTATCTTCTAGACAGCTTCAAATATCTTGCCTAGTTTTTCTATTCAGATTTGGGCTTCGCTGTTTATTTTCAAGGCAGACATGACAGCTTCATTTTTAGAGAATTACCAGGGAGATAATGTGTTAAGTTACATATTCTGTGGGACTGTGTAAATTTTCATACTTGCCTGATGTATTTATGCTTAGCCACGGACGTACCCTTCCCTTTCAATTCTGATTTATAACAAAATCTCGTGCTGCTGTGTAGTTTAAAAAAAATGAGAGATGCTGAAGGGAAGTCAATTTAGCTAAGTGACTGTGTTAAATGTCTTCAATTAATTCTTATTAACTTCTGCAGGTATTAGTCACCATTTATTGGCTAGGGAAAGCGGCAAACAGCTGCACGTCATACAGTGGATCAACCTTGAACCTGAAGGAGTTTGAAGGTTTGCTGGCACAAATGAGAAAGGTATCTTTTTGTTACACTTTGGGAATGGAATTTCATATGAATTATTACTCCCACAAATAACCTGTTTGTTGCTAACTATGAAAGAACTGGGGTGCTGGAGTGCAAATTTGCTTAGTAAACCCCTATGTCTGTTGAAAATGTTTCTAGCTCTACCAAGCCATGAACACAACTTTCTTTGGCAGCCGGTTGTGATGTAGTATCAGTGATACAGCACATGATGTCAAACAGGGGTTTAGAATTGTCACGTGGCTCTGTCGTCTTCATTTCCACAGGTTTTGGTTTCAATTATTTTTTCATTTATGACACAGAGTTTCAACCAGAAGAGATGGGACTCAAAAGTTAAGGTGGTGGTACTCTTAGGAGCAAAGATTTTTCTTCTTTGAACGATTCAGTCGCATGGGCAGCTCTTTTGTTTTGAAGTTGCAACATAAAGCATCAAACCAAAGTATCTAAATAAAGCCAAAGGGGAGAGGAGGAGGGAATTATGTTTCACCAAGGGGGTAGTTATGATGAATCTGTGTTTTTCCAGGCTTCAATTCTGGCTGAAACCATATTTGGTGGTTTATGATGAGCTGAGCTTTGTTGGAAAGGAAAACTTGTGATTGCTGTAGGGTGGTTTGGGGAGTTTTAGCTGGGGGTTCCAGCATGCCCTGAACCATGACACTTAACCTTGGTAAGGGTCAGCATTGATATCCAAGCATGCATTCACTGGGGATGAAAGGGGTGAGCAGCAGGCATGTAAGAAGGTGGCAGCAACTGGTGCTAGCATTGCCTTTGTTGGACATACTGCTCATGAAGGCCATACAGATATGTTCTCCCACCCACAGAGAACTTCATGCCTGCTGCTCTCTCCTTATCTTATGTAACAGCCAGTCAACACAGGGAGTAGGGTTTGGGGGCCATGGAGACTTTGCTCTTTATTCTCCTTGAGCTCTGTGCTACTGTGTCTGCACTAGCTGCATTTCTTCATTCTGGGATCTCAACACTGCCAGCACTGGGTTGCCACTGGAGCAGGTGAAATACTTGGCTGACTAATAGCAGTTCCTACACCCTAGTGTGACCAGAGATCCTTAACTAGATGGGTAAAATCCTGTTTTGTGATACCAGTTCCTGTGATCAAGTAGGTGGAGACGGAAAGGAAAAGAGAACATCCTGCTTCTCTGTAGAGGTTTATTTTGGTCTTCATTTGAAATGACCTGTGCTAATCACTCGGGACTTTGCCATTCATGAATGATATGACTGAGACCAAGCAATAAAGAAATAAAGTTTATACTTGAGTTGTTGCCAAATAGAAGCAGCAGGGAAGGAACAGCCCCCTACTCCAAAGGGCCTGAAAGGTGAAACAAAGGTGAACAAGGGACCTAACACAGAAAAATTGCAGTTGCCATAGTGCAGGTTGTTAGTTATCAGGGTTTCTTTTTTAGTGTTCAGTCTCGCAGCATGAGGCTCCCCTTTGTCCAGGTGAAGTTTACCCACCAAACTAACCATCAGAGCATTTTGGAGGTCCCATCTTGAGCCGTTTTGTGAGATGAAGTAGGCTGGGGCCGGAAGACAGTGTCCTCTGGGGAGGTGATCGCAGAGAGCCAGCCTGGGCAGTGCCGAGTGTTGCAGGTCAAGGACAAGAACAAGAGGCTGAGGCTTGATTCATTGCAGATGTTGGAGCTGGGAGCAGAGACGAGATCTCGTAGAAGCTGAACACTATATATTCTTTTAATGTAAAACCTGAGAACTTTGCGGTCCTGAAAAGCCTTGTTTAGGTGGTACTGAAATGAGGGCCGGTGGCATCATGTTAAAATCATAGAATCATAGAATTGTAGGGGTAGGAAGGGACCTCGAGAGATCATCCGGTCCACCCCCCCTGCCAAAGCAGCTCCCTAGGACAGGTCACCTCCCCACTCCTGCAGTATTTACACTGGCAATGGTGGGCTTGTCTGTTACTGAATTCGAAGAGGATTTGGTTGTAAAATTGAGCATGTTAATCATGCTGTGCAACACTCTGATGTTCTTTATTGCTGAGCTTGAGTGATGAAAAGACACTTTATCACATTCTCTACTGGCATTTTTTTCCACAGAATTTAATAATTAAATCAGCCATAAATTCGGTCTGGTTTAGCTTTTCTGTTATAAATCCTCCCTGCCCTCCTTTTTTAATAAGCAAATCAAAGGACAGCTCAGATGTAAGTTGTCTTGGATTCATCTTTTTCTGCTTTTCATACTGAAAGGGCTATTCATTTCTAATTTTATTCATGCTACTCTGTTTTTAATTTTATTAACTGTTTGGATATGCATTCTTCTTCATTTACTTCTAAACTGGAAGTTCTCAATGACAAAAAAATCCATGGCTTTTTGATTATATTTAGTGGGTGGAACTTCCTGGAGAAACACATCTTACATTTAGCAATCACACTTCAGCTACTGCTCAGTGACATACTGTGTTTTTAATTAGATAATATGAAAGACTAATGTGCTGTTGTGTGTCATGTTATGGTGTTATCAGTCCTACAGATAACCACTTTCTTTTTCCCATTGATAACATTTGGGAGATGACGTTTGCTCAGAGCAGGACAAGTACCCATCTGTCAGACGGTGGTGGGCTGGGAGAGTAGCTTTGCCAAGGGGAAGGCTGTAAAGAACATGTTTACAGAAGTCTAGGATCCCATCCTGGTGCCTGCCTCCTAATTCCTGGTGAGCGGCATGCAAAATTAACATCAACAGGCCTTTGAAAGTAGGGTCTGCAGAACTCATTAGTTCACAATTGGACTGTTTTCAAACTCTGGGAAATAGTGAATGCAGGATGGGGCCTTTTGCCTGAGTTTAAGTCCCTGTAGCTGCTGAGCAGTTGTGTGTCATTCAAATACAGTAATTTAGGAAAATGGAAGTGTGCCTGAGGATTGAGAATAGCTGATTGGTATGAAGGGATGAGGGGATTTAGGGAATTTGGATTTTTCAAAAGATTTTTGGACCATGTCACAAAAGGGATTTTGATAGGATTTTTAGATTTGTTCTTGGATGTGTGTAACTCATGCAGATTTCAGGGAGACAGGTCTTTGTTGTCTAGTGTTTCTATCAGTATTTTAGTTCACTAAACAGGACCGGGGAAGGAAATTAAGTACCGTTCAATTACTATGTTGTTAGATGTATTTTATTTGAGTTTAGAAAATACTTTCACTTCCATTTGCAGTGAGGTTACTTACTGACATTACCACAGTTTAGCGTGGCCTTAGGGGACCTTTGCTGCTGCCCTTAATGTGGTATTTTGGCAACGTAACAGTGAGTGGCACTAATTAAGCCTTCTTCCTGAAAAGTCTGGAGGACGTTTGGTCTGCTCTCTCCGTCTCGCTTCAAGCCTCCTTCTTTTCCAGCATGGAAGCCTTGGTGTGTTTCTGCAGGGCTCTCCTCCCTCCATCACTTCTCCAGCAAACCTACTTTCCTGTGGAGGAGGCCCACCGTAGCATACTGTGATGTTCTTGATTGATCTCATTGGCAATAGTAGTAATGGGTAAAACTTTAGCAGTCAAGGACAGTGGGAGCTGTGCTCCATGTAGCCATTGTGCTCCAGCTAGTGGTAAGCAGCGGGTGCTTCTTAATTAGGAATTAATATTCAAATGTTTCTGGGGAAAAAAAGAAAGAGGGGGGAAAAAAAAATCACATTCCAGCCTCTTTGGGTCACAAAATGTCAGTGTGATAATGGCACCCACATCTCTGACTTTACTTACTGTCGGGGGAGAAAAAAACAGATTTATCTTTGAATAAAAGTAGTTATTTTTGTTTTTTCTCAGCCTGTGCAATTGTAATTAATGTTAAGACACTCTCTAAAACAAGGGATTTATTATAATGCAAGGGTGAGGATGGCTTCTATTGACCTTTTCCTCTGCTGGAGTTTCAGTGTTTTAGTATGTGCTGCTTGCACTGGAAAGAATTTATAATCACAGGGCTGTCAAAGACAACCATTGTTCTCCCTGCTCTGAACATGTGGGTCAGCTACAAGTGCTTTCATATCCCCCAGAGCCAGGAGCTGGCAAAGAGTAAAGAGCACAACTGAATTCTTCTGAGGCATCAGGAAAAGCATTTTGCATATTTTTCATTGCTGATTGCTTCAGAAAGACATCCCTCTTTCATAACAGGAATTTCTCTTCAAGGTAGAGGGAGGCTGGGGCACACTGCTTCATTATTTTGCCGAGCTGAAGCAGCAACAACAAATGCTGTCTGCTGGTGTCCCAGCCAGATACAATAGATGGGCAAGGGGAGGGGGGGATCTTTTGGAAAGCAGCAGACTTAAACCTGATGCAGGCACGATGTTAAAATTGTAGTGCCTGTGCTATGGACTATGGATGACAAGTCGTTTCAGGTTACTTTCAGTTTTGATCAGTTTATTAACTTGCCTACTGCAACTTTTTTTCGCAGTTCATCGTACTAATCTAATGAGCGGGGTTTCCTCTTAATCAGCATAAAATTGGGGCTTACTGCAAGCTTGCACTTTTCCTCTGAAGGGGAGAAGGGGCAGAAAACAAATCCTTTTGTGAGGGAGGAGAATTTTAGTCTTTGGGAAGATGCTTTGTTGTGTGCTGTGTAAGGGATCTCACAGATAGGTCGGTAGCTTCTTCACGAAGAGGTACCTGCTGTACTTCCTTGTAGGAAACCGAGGATATTGAGAGCCCAAAGCGCAGCATCCGTGACAGTGGCTATATAGACTGCTGGGACTCGGAACGCAGCGATTCCCTCTCCCCTCCTCGCCACGGCAGAGATGATTCCTTTGACAGTCTGGACTCCTTTGGCTCCCGCTCGCAGCAGACACCGTCTCCAGATGTAGTGCTCAGAGGGAGCAGTGATGGTAAGTACCGGTCACAGTGAGGCACATGCATAACGTTGGGACATATAAGTAATGTTTCTGGAGCAAATGTGCCACTGGGGAGCTGGACACAGTCTCTGAATCATGTTAATCCTGCGGGAAGACTTCTCTGTGAATTCTGATTTGTGCTCCTGGAGGTTTAGAGGACTTTGCCAACGACTTGAAGTCTGTCTCAGTTAGGATAGCATCATGTTGAAAATGAGTTACATCATTGCAGTGTAATTTTGTGAGGAGGAGAGTGCTTTTTCTTATTGTGGTTTAAGAGTAACTTATAACTCAGTTTAACTTATAAACTGGGCTGGAGAAAGGAATAAAAGCGCGGGAATGGGGGAAATACTGAAGTGAGAAAAATGCTGCCTAAGTATACCCTGGATGGATAAATACCGTGATACTTGACAGAGTTTTGAATTCTGATGTATAACATCTTACTAAACATCAAATGTCTCTTCACAGTATTTAGAAATTTTGGTTACTTGATAGCTCCTGGCATCAGAGCTGTGGTCATCTTTGTACACCTTTGGGTGAGGACATGCAGCTCTTGGTTTCCAGAAGGGATGCTGCTTCTCTGTTTTTCTTGTCTGATTCCCAGAGGCTTACACAGGCTTGTAAACAATGTGCTGAATGAGGGAGGATTTGCTAGCACATAGGTGTGCACTTATGTTACCTGTTGTGAGCAGGATTCTGGTTCAGAACAAAAGGATGCCTGATTGAAGCTCCCTCGGCACAGTTACATTCCCAATGAACAGACGAGTTGGTCAAACTTGATCATCAGATGAAGTTATGTTCCACACATGGATCACTTCTCCTTAGTAATGTTATTTATTTAATGCAAAAACCAAGGGCAGAAAGACTTTTTGGTAGGAACCAGATGTTCGTACTTCTTTTGGCAGCTTGAATGAAACTGGTGCTAATCATAACCGGACACATGAGAGATTTCCTGAGGTTATGGGGAACTCCTTAAAACTGAAAAGCTGGCAGGGAGAGCTGGTATCTCAGCTGAATTATCAGAGAGCTGTGGTTAAAGTAGAGCTAAGAACTGCTCTGCTGTTTTGAGTGGCCTGTGGTATTGGGGCTCTTGCTAGTTGATTATCCAGAACCAGGTACTGGGACAGATTCTGTGAACCAGCCTCATGCCCCATCGGACACTGAACAGCACAGTCTCCACAGTACAAAACATTTTCCTGCCTTCCCAAATGAGACAGAAGTGTGATGTTGGCAAATAGGAACACCTCACATGTCCTAATGAGGAACTGTTGCTCTGCCCTGGGTGCTCAAGGAGTCTCCAGTGTCACTGCCTACTTAGAACTGCTGGGCAGCAAAGTACATGTCCCATAGCTGCTTCCTATCAACTTTTGCTGTATTAGCAGATTTTAATAAGGTTTTGTGGTTGGTTGGCTGCTTGGTTGCCACAGCTGAGACATACTGTCCTGTCACATTCTTGAGTGAATAATAAATACAAAATAAGATGCAAGCATGCAAAGCTTGTTCTTAAAAATTAGTCTTTAACTATATCCAGACCCAGGGTGCCTGCAGATACTGTGTGCACACATATGACTTGTCCAGCTGGCCCTTTCTAATATGTCCCATTTTCCTGGCTTGCTGCTGCCATAACTTCACAGCTGTCTCCTCCAAGAGTTGCAGGCGAGGTGTAGTTTGGCTGACTTCTTTTCTGCCAAACCTTTTCCTGTGGCCCCAGCAGGCCAGTGTTTTGCTCAGCTGCATAGTTTTTTTGATAGAAATACTGTATATGCAAAGCTGGATGAAATAAGAGGTTCTGCTTGTATTACTTCTCTCTCCGTTCAGATAGGAGCATTATAAACCAAATAATGTAGTAGTGAAATAAAACCATGATTGCTTCCACTCCTAAAAATAAAGTAATGCATAGAGGTCTTTTAAGTGATTCTTGTGTGATGGAGGAAGCAATGAGTAATATCACCTTCACTAATACCATCTGTGATAAGTCCCACTGTTAGGAACTCCTGTGGTGTCCTATGCAGACCCTGTCCCTTGGCAAAAAGCAAACAAAACCAGTGGTAGAGCAGAACAGTTTGTTTAAAACACAGTAGAACAGCAGACTGACCTCCCCATAGAGTCACTAATGTACTTGGGAATGAATAAATACCCTCTGCTTGGCTGGCAGTTGTGTGCAGATCTTTGTATGAAGGACCTGTGTGCATTTGAGGTGTCTAGCTGCTTGTTGCAGGGTATGGAATCTGACTGTGGCTGCTCCTGTTTGGAAATGCACAACACCGAAGTTAAGGATATAAATGTAGAGCACAGCTGCATCTTCCATTCAGAGCTTTGGCTTCAAGTGCTTTTTCTTTTTTCTTTTTTTTTTTTTTTTCAAATTTGAGCTGAAAATAGTTTCATGAGTAAAATAATGAATAATTAAAGAAGCTGTTTGTCTTTGAAGTACTTGGCTTGGGGATGCTGGTAGGCACTTCAGTAATGAGAGAGCGGAATCTGTTCTAATTCCTCTGCTACTGTGGTTATTTATCCCAGCAGCTCTGTCTGCTGGTTCAGGACTGGTTTTCATGTGATACAAAAATAAGCACCGAAACAAAGTCAAGAGAAACAGACTAGCATATGAGAGTAAAGGATCTTTTAATTTTCTTTTAGCTCCTCTGTGGCCACGCTCAGTCTAATGATATTCTAGTTCTTCAAACCTCAGCTGTCCTCAGACACCCATGATTCTGTGGTCCTGTCTCCACATTTTGTTTAGACACAGACTCAAGTTACCAATCATGGTGCTAGTTATCATATGCTCTTAACCAAAATTCTCCAAGCAGAAAGATTACTGGCAAAAAGTGCATTGTGATTTTTGTCTAGCTAGCTCATTTCCATTGTGTCTTGTCTTTTCTTACTGTTCCCTTTCACTCTTCTTCATGTCTCTCCAAGCAAACATTGAATAACTTGATCTGCTGCAAAAGCTCTTTGCAAATAACATTCCTAGCATATTTAGACCTCTTTTCCTCCCCCCAATTTGAATTATACACAAGCTACTTGTGATTTTTATGACTTCATTGTTTTCAGTTGTTCATTAGGTAGCTCAGTGAATTAGCTAGTAATTTACTAGCATGGTGAATTAGCAAGAGGACACAACGTGGGTGGCTTCCCCTCACCCCAAAGAGGGGAACAGCTATTGCATATGCAAGTGTTGCCAAGGGCCAGAAACATCCAGCACTCCAAAGCTGGGAGGAGGTTTGTATGCCGGTGGGAGAAATGGCTGAATATGCTCCGTTTCACTCCTCAAACCACTGCCTGGCTGATGATACGCTGCTGGGAGAGAACTGGGAGCTTCTTTGTGAATTACTTAAAAGGCTCATGATGGTGCAGGGAATCTAGTGAATGTCTGTGAAGTGGCTTCCAAAATGGCTATGAGGGCAGTTCCACTGCAGATACTCTGTAGTGTATTTTTGTTCTACCTTTTGAGAGTTTGGTTTTCAAGTTGGAAAAGTCTTGCCTAAGTTTCTGTGAATATATGTTTTTTAGTGGATTGTGTAAATATCAGGAAGCTTAGTTCATCTGAACAAAATAGTCACTCAGCTCTGTTGATCTCGCATCTTTCTCTGCAACTCTTGTTTCTTCTCTCTCACCAAATATCTTCTCTTTGCAGTAAAGTACTCTTCAGTCTTTGCTGTACTGATCTAACCTGTAAACCCTGAGATCTGTTCTCTCTCCTAACCCCTTTCCATCTGAGGATCAAGTCTATTTTGCACTGTGCTAGACTGATTGACCAGTCCACCGGTGAGACTGGGGAGACACCATCTGAGTCTTCTGTTTTATAGCAGCTGATGTTTATTCTCAGATTTTGATCAAAGCTGATGTTGTGTGCATTCAAAATGCTGTTAATACGTATCTACAGATTCCTGCCATTCTGTAAATGTACAGCATGCAGGCCTTTTTTGGTTGAGCTTGTGCCATGCACATTAAGTCCAGGTTCAAGAGTGTGAATGATGTCAAACATACCCATATGTACAACTAGGAGTCATTTGGGCAGGTAAGCTACTGTAGCTGTAAGTCAGGTAAGCTTCTGTGAGCTGTCTGGTGTGATGAAAAAGTCTGGCTTAATCTGACCCTGAGTTTTCTGATGACCCATGGCTGAAGACAAGGTTTTTTGGGGGTAGAAAAGAATACTTGATGGAAAACAAGCTGTTCACTGTGTAGATATTATGGCTACTAACTTCAGTGACTGATTTTAAAATACAAATACAGGTTAAAATGGCTTCATTTTTTGGTGTTTGCATGCTAAACGATGTTTTCAGGTGGTGTCTTCTCTAACTCAGAATTAAAATAAAATGGATGGAAGTGAAAAGGAAAAGGATTTTCTTTTTCTCTTTCCTCACTAGGGAGAGGAAGTGACTCAGAAACTGACCTGCCACACAGAAAGATGCCAGATGTGAAAAAAGATGACATGTTGGCGAGGAGGACGTCACATGGTGAACCGAAATCAGCTGTGCCTTTTAATCAGTACCTCCCGAACAAGAGCAACCAGACTTTCTACGTACCCGCTCCGCTTCGGAAGAAGAAAGCCGAGCGAGAGGAGTACCGGAAGAGCTGGAGCACGGCGACCTCACCGCTAGGAGACAGGCCTTTCAGGTAAGACTGACCGCCCGGCTTTTCCCAGCCCCAGTGATGATACCTGAACACGTGCCTAATTTGGGGGTTATTTTATGAGATGTATGAGACGCCTTCTGTAGTAAGTCTCTTGCTGAGATTTGTAGCAGTTGGTGAAGGTGGTAGAAAAGTGACGAGGGGAGAATGATTGTCTTGATGTCATTGTTTACCAAACAATGCAATGTATACCTCGTGTTTCTCAAGATGTTGGTTAATGTAAGTACTGTGGATGTTGACTCAAACCCAAGGTTGGACAAAATTGTTCTGGGTGATCTGTCTCAGTTCTCAAGACAGTTACTTACTGACCAATGATACTTATGTTTGATGTATTCAATCAAAGTATTTTTGCTGTGTTTTTTATACTGGTACAGTTTATATAGCTCTGACTCTGTTTCTGCATGTTGATATTTTGCCTCTCGATTTTGCCTAAGAGGCAACTTCCACTAAAGAGGATAATTATCTTCCTGGATCATTTATCAGAATATCCTTTGGTGCCTTGATATTAACAGAATGTGCTTGTAATA
This sequence comes from Gallinula chloropus, assembly GCF_964237585.1. Classification (NCBI taxonomy): domain Eukaryota; kingdom Metazoa; phylum Chordata; class Aves; order Gruiformes; family Rallidae; genus Gallinula; species Gallinula chloropus. The sequence continues at coordinate 14,712,336 of NC_140092.1, forward strand.
AATAAGTGTACATGTTCCAGGCACAGCATATATTCAGCTACCTTGTGTAATTCAATAGCAAACCCCACCCTGAAACCATAGAAGAAGAACAGAATGAAACATCAGGACTGTGTGAAAAGGAGAAAGTGGGCTCCATGGCTCCCGAGGAAAGCCCCCTTAAAAATCAAGTAGGTTTGAATCAAAACGAAGGAAACTCCATAGACCAGTCTCCTTCATGTAGTGCAAAAGAGACATCAGCACCCAAGGGGAAAGACACAGAAGAGATCAGAAAGTTGAGAAGGCTCGAAGAAGCTGGCATTAAGGTCATGTCCGCAGCCCAGCGTTACGGCAGGTTAGCCCAGCGGTGTGGGAAATGGTGCACGCTTCACGTTTTTAGGATTGGCTGGAGTGTGGGTTTCCTTGAGCTGCTGTGATTTCACTTCTCCTAACAAAAATCCAGCCTGCTAAGCATTCACAATTGCTAGTGAAGGTCTTGGTCTGAAAAGGCTTGTGGTGTGACAGATGTGGATTGCAGAGTTGTATGGTGCTAACTGCATTTGTGTTGAGAAATTGTATCATCTTACAGCTTAATATAAACAAACTCTAGGAAAACTGCTGCACAGACTACTTGTCATCTCCCACCTAATGCTTTCTTGCATTTAATGAAAAATACATACAAATGTACATTAAAAAAGCCTTGTCTAGGCAGAAGTTTCAGAAACTTACATTACGTGCTGCCGATCGGATGGTTTAGTTTACCGAACCACACTTTTTATATGGTTAATATTTTTAGCTGTGTTAGTAAATGATGTTTTATTTTTAATAGCAGGAACTATAAAAGTACATTGCTTGTTAACACATGTACCAGTTAAAGCATGGAGGCATAGTTCAGCAATTGTAATTTGACTGACTTTGGCATGGAGTTTCAGTAGTTATTCACTCATTACCTGTGTTATTTATTTTTGGATGTTGTTCAATTTGGTTATTTCCTGTTCTTTACTCGAGAGCTGAATGATGGCTAGGCTCTCTGCCCATGCCTTTCCATCATCTGATGCTGGTTCCTCATGAAAAATACCTCTTTCTCATGGGGATGGCCCACAAAGCAGAGTTTTAACCAACTTGTCAGAAGACTCTTGCCTCTTATAAATGATCAGAATGGTTTGGCTAAAGGGTAAGTGTCCAAATGTCCTCCCAGCCAAGACATTTTGTTTAGGATTCTGGAGTGAAATCCTCACAGTGAGAAGTTTAGCAGATGCTGATCTACACTCTGGGCTTTAAATGTAGTAGTAAAAAATACAGCTCTTCCATGATACAGCTTGTTTATAGATACAGCGAAGCTTATTTGGCGTCATATACAGATGTGCCTGACACAGATGAAACAGTCACAGTATGTATGCTGCCATATGTCCTCTTCTCAGGTTGGCCTCACTGCTGTCAAGCTGTAATGAACCAGTGTTTTGTGCGTGGTCATGGGGTACTACCTTGACAAAGCCAAATACTGGCAAAGAGGAACTCTGTCATAAATTAGTCCTTTGGACTGAGTTAGTATTCCAGTTGATCAGGAATCCATAAACTGGTAGGATACTGCTGGGATAATCCTGTTCTGAGTCCAAGGCTGTAGCATTAATGGTTGTAATGTAGTAATATGTAGCAAGACGTAATAATAGCTTGTGTTTAGCAGTGCTGTGTACAACAAATAGCACCGTGTGCCTTTGGATTTGGAGGATGCTCACAGTGTTACTTCAGTCCTTTTTCCAACCCTGTGCTGGTTCTGCAGGTTTGATCTCCATGAAAGAAGCACATGTGATCAAATGTGTGGTTCTTTGGCATGAAATCAGGTCCCCTTTTTCCTTGGAGAGTATGCCTCCTGACAGTGCTGAAGGAGAAGGGAGCAGAAGTAACAAGCCGTTTTCCTTCATTGTTCTCAGCAGAAGCAACTCTTGGAATGTGCATGTGAGTGGAAGAATAGTGGGTGAAGAGAAGGGAAGAGCTCAGGAGTGACACTTTAGGATATAGGGGAGCATTTGATCATCTCTCCTAAGGTCTCATTCTCTTCTCTTTTCTTGGCATCAAATTCAAATTTCTGTGCATTAATGGCCCTGAGCAATTCTGAGTCCCTCTTCTTTCTGTATTCTGATCTTTTTTTTTTTTCCATCTTTTGCCCCTCTTATTCCCTTGTCTTTCTGTGATTCTGGCCTCTCCTTTTTCACCTGAGGTTGTCAGTTGTCTTCCACTTGCTCAGAGTTGTTTACAGGCTTTTTCCTCTCAATATTTTGACCTCTGGAGGACACCCACTGTGACTTTGAGTTCTACAAGGCATCTAATTGTTCCTAAAGCTGAAACTGAGTTGGGGACCTTTCTGGGTCTGGCACAGGAAGGATTTGAACTTGTATGCAAATACATTTTTTTCCTGGAATTGAGGTACTTATCTCCATTGCTGTAGCATGTTCTAGGAAAGGACTCCATTGAGCTAGATGCTATACAAATGCATGCCAAAAAGCATTCTCCTTTCCCAAAGGAGTATATTGTCTCTTTGCACCATGTTATAATGATATGTGATCCTCCTTGCTTGCTTGTTTGTCTGCATCTGTCTCTTACTTAGTGTTGTATCTGAAAGGTAAAGCTCAGATTCATGGTGGCTCCCTAAAAGAGGAGAATCAAGTGTGTTGTTATAGATGATGGACAGGAGGATGTAGGAGTGAAATGTGAGCAAACACGTTTTGCATGCTTGTTGCAAAAGGGATGCAGACTCCTATCTTGATAACACATAAGCATGCAAAGCCCTTCTGTTACTCTGAAATGCAATACAGGCTTGTATGAGACCCTGCTTCAGGGAGTGCAAACGCCCACAGACTGACACTTGAGAAGCACACGCTGTACCAGCATAGACCCAGGTGGTATTTCTTCAAGGGCTGGAACTGGGTGTGCAAGTGTGATTTGCAAATGTGCAGGCAATTCTGGTCCATTGCAAGCTTCAGTCTTTGCTACCTCTATGGTAAACTGGCCTTAAAAGGCACTTTGGAAACTCTTGCAGACTGACTCAGGAGACCCCAAAATGTCACAGCTAATCTATGATTCCATTTAAAACAAAATGTAAATGAATTGAAAATATTCTTAACCTAGAAACTGATTGTTGAAGTCTAGTTACTAAAAGTTCTAAGCTCTTCAGTTATTTATTACAGTGACTCATAGTTGCTCTTTTGAATATTACAGCTCTATATTTCTTTGTTGCCAAAACTACCCTTGTCAGAAATGCTACGTTTGATGGTCTTGAGCTTCAGTAGCATTGGTGAACCTGGGTTTTTTACTAAATAATCACTTGGTTATACATAGCTCTTAAAAACTAAAAGCATAAAACAGTAACCCCAATCTAACCAGCTGAATAACTACTGATCGTCCTGATTTTTATTTAAGAATAAAATACAAACAAGTATTACATGCCTTTATACATGCCCTTCATATCCAGGGTTCTGAAAATTATTTCCAAATTATTAGACTTCAGAAAACAGTAATAGTACCAGGATTAAAATCTGTTTTTAAAAAAATGTTATTTGAACATACTTTAGCTTATTTGAGAGAACAAGTCCCAGTGTATATATGACTTTTAGATAACTGATTTCCTTTGTGCCTAAAACATTAGGCACAGCCTATATATTTCAGATTTTCTCTAAAGTTTTCATATTCTCATACTGGGGAGAAGATGATGTCTTAGGAAACCATAAATGGGAAATCAGACTCTTTCCCTGGTGGCCGTCTTGTACTTGCAAGTTTAGAAAGCAGATTGAATTTGGGCAAATCATGCTTATGTATTGACAACCTGTGATTTAGAACTGAGTGATGTAATACACCTGTTCAGCGGGGAAATTTGTACCTGTGACCTTGTAGGGCTGTTGATTTTAGTATATACAAGAGTCAACATACCTAATAAACTTCTTACCATATTCTTTTATGGAAGAAAAAGTGGTGGAAGACCCTTGTAGAGTATTGTTCTAAGTGGAAGGTAAGGGATTGACTACTGTTGTTCATGGAGGGTGTATGGGAAGTGTACAGCAGCTCAGAGCCGTCTGTTCCAGCTGTTTCCGAAGCTGTTGTGAACACAGATGCTCAGGAGGGACAGCAGTTCCCTTTGGAGCACTGTCAGCCAGTGCTGTCTGTTGCCTTCAGTGAAATCTTGACCCTTTGGAGGCACTTAAGGAAAGTTGCCTTTGGCTAATTTGAGAGCACAGTCTGTATGTCGCTAGGGAGTGGTTCTGTGCATTGCAGCATAACAAGGCAAAGGGAGTTAGTTTCATATTGCTCCTCTGTCCTCCAAGGCCTGAGCCAGGCTGACCTGTCAGGGATGCTTTATGGCTTCCCATAACTTTTTCCAGCAACTTTATTGTGCAGTACTTTGACAGGGCAACTGGGACCGTATAAGTAGTGTGTATAGTGGGCTTGCAGGGCTTTAAAATATTTTAAAACACAGCCAATTATAACTGTTGTTTTTTAACAGAGAAACTCAAAGAAACCCCTCAGCTGTTCAAATTTGCTTTCTTAATGTCAGTCTGTTTAATCCTTTGTGATACCTTCTTTTTCCCTTTGCATAGCAAGTTGTGCTATATAAAAGAGGAAATGCAAAGTATTTGCAGCCTGCAGAAGCACTGTATGGAAGAGTCTACTACTTGATACCCAACTTCCTAAAATATCAATAAATACAATTTGATTTTTAAAGGGGAGAGTTGCCTAGCTCTTGCCATCTGTCTTTTCAGTTTGCTTAAGAGTATTGGCTGTTGCTAGTTGAAATAAGCTTAGTCTTCCAGGGTACCAGCTGTCAAGGGTCTTTATTGTCGTAATCTTCAGTAACAAGAAGTCTGTGTTGATATCAGTCCCGTTCCTGACCAAGGCAGATGGTTGTGTATTCCAGCATGCCTGTATCATTGGCATACTGGTGCTATCATTGTAGCTACTGTATGTCAGCACTGGCATAGAGGCTTATTCTGGGGCAAAGGGAAGGTTAGTTAGGGAAAGGACCAAGCATGGATGTGTGTGAGACGAAAAGCAGTTAAGAATATTAGGGCAAGCAGCCTCAGTGATTACTTGGGTCTTTTAAAAAATAGAGCCATTTAGAAGAAAAAGTGCCAAATATCTGGTATTTCAGGATTCAGCAATGTTGGCCAGGGATCAGGTATTTGCATCAAATCTCCTTATTTTTTTTTGTGTTCAAGAAGTTTAATAATGCCATTACAGTACTACATTCACTGCATCTTGTATGTTAAACTGGTTCTTAATTACCTATAGCTAAAATAAGTAAAGATCCAACATGCTGATTTTCTCTGTGAAATCCTTTTGGATTTGTTACTTGTATATGGTAAGTTTTATTTATAACAAGGCTTCGCCCAATCTAACAGCAGCCTGGAGCATATTTGATTAACTCTGCTTGTTTTATGACCTGGAGAAGAGTGCTGCCACTGCCCTCTCTTCCCCTCGTGCATCAAGAGGTTTACTTAATTTTGCTCTGTGTCAGTAAAAAGCCAACACGTGAAGACAGCGGAAGCACCCCAGATATCATCCTTCGCAAGGACAACCCCTTCATGACACATTATCAAGGGAAGGATTCTGGCTCAGAAGATGAAGGAGCCAGCAGAGTTCCTGATTTAGAAAAGGATGACTTTGCCGCCCGGAGAGCCAGAATGAATCAACCAAAACACATAGTTCCGTTTAACTCTTTTTTGATTGGACCCTATACAAGTAAAGATAAAGGTAAACTGGAAGACATTAAAAAGCCACTGCAGATGGAAAAGCAGGAACATGCAAGGTGTGCGTTCATGGTCTTTTTCCTTCTGTTATAATGCTTGATTTCACATGGTTTATTGCTGTGTTGGACTTAAGCTGCCTTGGCTACAAAACACACAGGCTAGAGTAAGTGTAAATGCTTTATCATAAAGTGAACAAAAACGAAAACCCAACAAAAAAAGAAGAGATGTAGAGAACCAACTGTATTCTTTTGAGTATCAGAACCAGGAGCTTAAATTGGCTGTGAGTTTAAATAGCATAAAGACTAGATGCTTTTGATACCTAAGCTCATGAAGACAGCTCCTGAGCTTGACCAATTGAGAATAAAGTTAGAAGATATGTTTTGTATCTTAGCTCTTTCACTGAATGCTTTCAGTGCACATTTTTAAATGCATTTGTTTCATTTAATGCCCTCTTAATACCTTGCATAAATGTGGGCTCAGCTAAGTCTTTAGGTAAGGCACTGAATACACTTGCCAACTATACTGCACTGACTTGTGTTGCACGTAGTCCTAATGTTTCTTACACAGTTTGGGGAATGAGGCATGGGTTACAAGATTTCAGTGTAGAAAATGTCTTCTTTTTTCAGTTCAGTGATACAGACCTTTAAGAAGTTGCTCAACACCAGTATCTGCTAGGCACAGATCTTCAGGAAACAAGTAGATCTGTTTTATCTGTGCAAAGAGAAGTGACCCTGGATAAAAACAACTATATACAGGTTACAGTGGACCTTCACTGTAATAGCTGATACATTCAGAAAACATCTTTTACTATGTAGTAGCTCTTTTCAGTAATGTAAAATGTGCCTTTCAGCTGCTGGCAATTTGATTATATTAACATTTTCTAATGACTAGCTTGGCAGGGCATCTGAAGAGCACATAATCAAATTTTAATATTCTAATGCTATTGACATGACTCTTAAGATCAAAGACATTCTATAGTATGTTTGCAAGCAAAACTTGAATTCACTTTGCTAATATGAAAATGAGGTATTTAACTATTTAAGAGAAAGCTTATTGCAGAAATGTTTAATACAGTAATAAGTTAAAGATTTTTCTTGCTTGAGCTAGGAATAGAAGTCATGTGGTGAAGTGGTCTCAGTAGTGCGTAAGCAGGGTAGTGTAGATGAGTGGGTTCAACTTCAAATGATTCATTCCATGTTTACTCATTAAAATTACCATTAAAATAATCCTATAAAATTCAGTTTTATCTTGCACTCTGAACCTCTTCTGTTGACACTGATTTATCATTACTCCCTCAAAATATCTTTTCTTGCTGAACTGGAATGTGCACAAATTAGAAGACGACGGGTGCACACGGCATCAGCAAGACAAAGAGCGATAAGCAATGACAACACACTTCTGCAAACTGAGAAGACTGAGTCAGAGGAGGAACAGCAGCTGAAAGGGCCTGATATTGACGGAGATGATTTGGCTAAACGGAAATCTCAAAGTACTCTTCCCCAGCTACAAGAAGATGTGATTTTTGCGAATGCCTCTGTATCAAAAGCAGATCTGGAGACCTGGAAAAGACTGAAACTGTCAGGGGAGCCCAGGTATGGTTTCTGCCCGTGGACAGGATTGACACTCTAGGAAGCATGTTTAGTTTGTCACAATCTTCTGCGTGTGCTTGTGTTTTTAAACTTGAAGAATGCCTTGATGACAACCAGTCCTTACCTATTTTAGTTTTCAGGAGTCCAGAATCTGTAGAGGGATGCTGTCTATCATGAAATGAAAACATACCCATCATTTAGAGCTCTACAATAGTTTCACAGTCGCTTCCCTGGTGGACACTCTTTAATATCGCATTGGAAGGGTCCCTCTTGTCTTGTGGCTCAAGTTGCTCTCAAGCTGCTCAGACTTGAACAGCACAAGGGTCCAAGTAGCACACCTAACTCAGTAGTGCTGTGCTGCTGCTGACCAAGCTATGTTCAGGGCTTGGGGCATTATAGCTTGGGAGTATTACCTGAGGATCAGCATCTCTTTGCATTAATGAGGCTATACTGCTTTTGAGACCTGAGCTAATATCTGCATGGCATTATACTTACTCCAGTGCTGAGTGAATATACCAGCACTGTTTGTCAGGGCAGCAGGGATTTCAGGAACTGTGTGGTGTACACGTACTCTTATTGTTAACTAAACCTCTGTAAAAGAAGCTGGCATAAAGCAGTTAAATCTCTAAGCTCATTCCCTATGGAGATGGGCTATAATGTATGCAGGTGATTTGTGACTCCAGTTGGAAAGGATAACAACCCCTAGCCTTCTTGTTTAGACATGGGCCACCTTCCAATTAAAAGGTGGCCATCTGTTCAGGCATTCTTCTAACAATGTGGTTACTGTGCATAATTTTAGCTTTAATAACAACCAAAACTCAATCTCTTGTCTCAAAGATATCAGTGTCTTCAATACTTCAGAGGTAACATTAAAATCAAGATTCAGTCCCCTTGGTTTAGGATAAGGGCATTGCCCTTGCTAGTCCTCTTCTACAACTGGAACTCCCCCATGGCAAGGTGAGTGTACTGGTGCTATGCAGTCCCATATAGCACTTGGCCTGGGTCTACATGACCAGATAAGGGAACTACAGCTTTTTTAGGGTGAAGATCTGAGTCTGGAATGGTCTGTATGCTACATTCCTTCCCCTAAGGAAGAGCTTCCATGGATGTGATCCCAGAGCTTCCCCTGACAGGTCTGCTGTTAGATTTATCTGTCATTTTGGGCCTCAGCATGCCACAGCTGTTTGTACCTGTGTCCTTGAATTTTTAAATAAAAACCCTTCAAAACTTCAGGAGCATTTAATTTGCTTTATTCTGGGGTCTCATGTTGGGGGGATTCTTTTATTCCTCATTCTGACTAGTGAAGAAGATTTCAAATGCCCCAGTGACACAGTGCCGCCAACTGATACCGCAGTGAAAGCAGCAGCCCACGATGATTTTGCTGTCCGCAAAGCCAGAGCAAACAAAAAGGCTGGTAGCCCCAAGCAGAAGTTTGTGCATTTTGGGCCAGTAACTGAGATTGATCAACAGAAATGGGACAAGCTTGTTGTTGGCAGAGCTTCATCCAAGGGTGGAACAGAAGAGGAAAGCAAGAAAGATGGCGTGGAGAGTAACTCTGGTGTTCAAAGTTCTTCGACAACTGTTGGCAGTCTCGGTTTTGCTGAACGCAGCGATGAAGTATCTAAGCCACAGAATGAGTGCAGGTATTTGGTGTGGCTTAGGAAGCACCACTGAGCTGGAAATGAGACCTGTTCTTGCCAGATGCTGATCTGCATGGGAGTGGACTGCAGCATAGGCCTAAGAGCTGTTTACACGCACGGCCTTGTTCAGAAGTCATCTGACGCCTTTACCGTATCTTAACACGTTTAGGGTTATGCAAAGCAGTACTGAGCAAAGGTATTCTGAGAGCTTGCCTCTGAATTTCTGACGAGTGGCAAAATCACTGGTGTCTCAGAGTCTGAGCTGTCGTCCAGGCTCTTTGTGCGGCTTGAATTCCAGCAGCTTTGCTCTGCCTGCTTTCAGCACCTTAGGAATTTGTCCTCCAGCTTGCTGGCCTTACTGATGATCAAAAAATGCTTTCTTCAAATGTAGTGGATTTACTGTCTTTTTGAAGTTGTAATGCTGAAACCAAGGTGTATCAGTGCTCTGTGTTTCTGGCATTTATCTGGAGGAGAATTACAACTCTGGGAAGTTAACGTATTAACAGAGCTCACATTTATTTGGCTTTTCTTTAATTGCTTAGTCTGTGGCTGTAGCAAGAATTTTTACTGAATGCTTTTAGCAAGCAATTAATTCAGTTTAGTTTGTGTGTTTATAAAGCATTTACAAACTGAGTTGGAAGGACTCTTTTTTTTGCCTTTCATCTGACCTGAGAATGTTTTGTCTGTCTCACACCTCCTCTCAATCTCATCACTAGTGAGGTAGCCATGTCAGGTACAGATGAATCTTGCAGGAGAATGCTATCACCTGTCCTGGCTTTTGGCATTGCCTCTGAGAAACAAACCCTGAGCAGTCTCAACAAACAGCAAGAAAGCACCGAGGAAGAATGTGACCGGCATTTACCAGACATTGAGAGAGATGATATGTTGGTTAGAAGGATGGGAACTTTTCAGAGACGTACCACTAGCCCTGCTCCTTTACATTGTCCTTCCCTGTCAGTAGCTCCTCGGCTGCTGCAGCAGCAGCAAGGGGAGGCAGTAACTCATGAGAAGGATTTGAAGACTCCACAGGAAGCTGAAAGGTCAGAGAATAGAAGCAGACCCCTCTGAACCTCATGCCTGGTTTGTGTGTGGTGTTAGCTTGGATCAGTCAGCAGTGTTCCATTCTTCACATGGCCTTTAAAGATGTGTTTTACTCATTCATCATGGCATGTGTTCTGTTTTATGAAATTACTTACAAGAATGTATCACATTAACATAAAACAGTCTGTTTTCTTTCATAACATTTAAGTACTTCAGTTGTTAATTGGTCTTCAGCATGAAAACAGTCTTTCATCTTTTGGGGGAATTTCTTTTGCAATCCATGGTGCTTTGTCCATACTTTCATGCCAGCTTCCAAGTGAATAACTCCTCGTATACTATTTTTGTGCAATCCTCAACTTCTAACATATCACCTACATATGGTGGCATTCAGCATAGCTTCCTCTTGCTCTCCCTTCCTGCACTGTAGCTAAAGATACCTGGTTGTCCATCACTCTGCAACCGTGTTTTGAGTAAGAGTACCCCATGTTGCCTGAGCAGCCACTTGCTTTGGGCTGTACAAGTGAGCATTGTAATGGAATAGTGTCACTTGTCTCTCTGAGCAGTACTGTCACACGAGAAGAGAGCCGAGAACAGCTTGAAATCCCTCAGCCGCAGGATAGTGGAACAGAAAACAAACTGAAATTTCCAGATCCACAAAGAGATGACATGTTGGCCAGAAGAACTGGAGCTTTTCTAAAACAGCCTGGGCCCAGTGTTAAGCAGTTCCTTCCCATGCCATTTTCAAAGCAACAGAATAAGCAGGGCACAGATAGAGACCTTGAGAAGAAAATGATGAGGTAAGAAAGTTGTGCTTCTCTCTCTCCCTTGTAGCTGGCCCTGTGGACTGTTTGCCAAGATCTCTTCATCAGAAAGAGTTGCTGTTGGCCCAGCAGTGGTTTCTTCCACATTTGTCCTTGATTCTGTGCCGACTCTTTCTCCTCAAAAGAAGGCAGTGCAGGGTGTCTGACCCCTTCGATAGAGACCTGTAAAGACACAGAGCGGAGCTCTACCAGATGGAAATTTCTAACAACATGTAGAAATGGGTGTGCATTATATGATTGTGTTATATTTGCAGAGGTTTCTGGTTAAATATGAGCTAATGATTATAGATGTTTCCAGCTAGAAATAGGAGTGCAGGATACAGTAGGTTACATGCTTATCTATCTATCTTAGATGGTGCCAGTGAGTTACAGACAGGAGATCTAGAGATATATCTTGGTAATGTTTGGTGTCTTTCTAAGCACCTTTGCTCAGATGCACAAGGCTACAGGGACGTGTTGGCAGTTTAAGCCTTTGAACAGAGTTATCATAGGCTGGTTGAGCCACATGCAAGCAGGAGTTATTACTCATCAACCTCTTCAAAATACATGAGGAGAAGGATATGCATGTCTCTGTGCATAAACAGATGAAAAACTAGTGCACAGCTCAGCCAGGAGGAGAAATGGTGTCATCTACTGTAGATTTGAACAGTGGTTTCATGTTGAGAAGACCTTAAGTTGGATAGCTTAGTTAAAATAATTAAATCTTTGGTGATGTCCAAGACAGTTTGTGTTCATTTCTGCCATTCTGAGGAACAGAAGTACAAGCCTGCCTTACTTATCTCAGCATCTATCAGCTATTTGGGTTTATGGGTTGGGTATTTTTGTTAACTTAAAGTTATGCTTTTCATTACGTATATGTGATTTTTCAAATGTTGCTTAATGCGTCTCTTTGCACTGCTGCCTTTGGCTCACTCAGGCCTGAAAAATGTCCACAAGTCTGCATTAATAGCTCTGGAAAACCTGTCACGCAACCACCGCAAGAACAGCAGCAAGGGCAGGAAAAATGCAGTCTCCCTCCTGCAGGACAAGAGGAGACAGTGTGTACTGCCCACGAGGGTGAGGGTAGCCTTAAGGAAGTCCACCTTGGCCAAACATCTAAGCTTCAGGAGGTTCCCGAGGAAAACACAATGGAAACATTTTCATCCAAGGATGAGCACCTGCAAACGTGAGCTCCGTATGGTGTGAATCACGCCGCTTGTGCAGCCCTGTGTGCACACGCCACAATTCAGATTGTGCGTTGCCTGGTGTGTTTTCAGTCCAGACTAAACCACCGTCTATCAGTAACGTGCTTCGTAGAAACAAAAACAGTTGTGTATTGTATTTTCATCTGAAATATGAAAAAGAAAACTAGGAAATATTCTACTACAGTATATATGTTAGATTGCAAAAAAGGTTTATGAATAGCAGATTAAACTGGAGTCTGCTTTTCAGGAATGTGTCATCTGGCTGCTCCATGATTAGAAAATGTTGCAGTGTCGACTTTCGTACCTGATGTTCTTTTATGATAAATCCCAGACACAAATATGTGGTTTGCATGGCTCCAAACAAGACAGTCACCTTAATGAATGACACTGATGTGTATTATCAGTACCTTTTCTCACCTACACACACACCCCCCCCTGCAAAAAGCCAAACAACAACAGCAACAAGGAAATCCTATGGCTCACTTTATGCTTCTAATGTTTGTCTCTTCCATGCTTTGGTAATGGTGATGCTGAGCACTGCTGTGGAATGTAACTGTGAAGTTTTGTCTCCAATTCATCATGTGTGGCACTTAATGTAAATGCTAATATATTGTCTGTTTTCAGTAACTTTCTACACCCATTTTAGGTATAATTCAGCAGATTTTTATGATGGGGGCATTACTTTGTGGTAAGGGAGGGATGGGTGGTGGTGGTGTTTGACCTCGAGATGATTAGGTAAGTCTTGTTTGCTGAATGCATAATCTCTGAACAGTTTGGTTCTTCTTTGGTCAGCTTTACTAGTGTACGGGCTGGATGTTCAACTGACGGTTACCCTGATTTTATGGGTCCAGTTGCAATTACTACTTAATGTATTTATCAACGCTCTAATTTTATATTTGGTCTTGTAGATTCGGCCCCAGAACTGCTGTGTCTGATGACGCAGAGTAAGTTGTCTTGTGTTCACAAGATTCTATTTTAAACAACTTACACTGCATGCTTTCCCATCTTTCTACTAATTTAAAATGCAGTTGATGCCTCATTATTATTTTGCAGTGTTCCAGCAAATAAATTTTTCAGGAAAGCACTGAAAAATGGAATGCAACATGGCTTACATTGCAGCTAAAACAAAAGTATATAAAAGCCTATAAAAGCTGAGCATAACACTAATGTCCAGCTGTTGCTTGAAGTGTTGTTTCCTTCTTTTTTCTTTTCTTTTGTTTTTCTTCTGAATTTCCATTGCCTCTAATCAGGTACGGATAAAGAGAGTTGGGTTGAATCTGGGCTGGGTGTTGAGGGAAAAAAATTAAGGAATCCCAAAGTAAAATAAAATCCATTGTGATCTTCAGAATAATTACCAGGAAAAGACATCATCAGCTGTTCCTGTATTGTCTTTTAAAAGCTTTCTCTTGGATTCATTCTAGGTTGGGTTTAATTTAATAATGTACTGAACTTTTTTGTTGTTCTTTTAAGCTCTTCACCTTGATGCTTTACTTTTGTCAAAAGGAGAAGGACTGTAACATCTATTGCACTCAAACATTTTAATTGTGTGTGTTTGTATGTAAACCATAGTTCAGAATAGTATCTAATATTGTTTAGAAAGCTCTGTGAAAGTGTTAGCCATTCTTGCAGACATTTAGAAGCAAAGAAACAGTTGGGAACTTCCCACACAATAATATCCTTAACATCCTCCTTCTCTTCACAGAAATGCACGTGACCTTCTGTCTCCCAGGTTAAATCACAAAATTGAAACAGCATGGCAGGGTTTCTTATAACTAGTATATAGACTCTCATATATGATTCCTCACCCTTTCTTCTAATGACAAAGGCTAGAATCATGGACTGAATATTCTTTTCAAGATTTGCAGTGCCTTTATGCCGAGCAAAGCCTGTGTCCTCTGACCACAGGGTAAATGTGACTGTTTTCAAGCAGTAGAAATCTATAAAGAGATAAAAAGAGCATAACAACACAGAAGGGTTACACTTAACAATGGAGACTCCCCTGCCATTTAGGAGAGCCTACCTATCTGATCGATTTGTTCATGTGTTTTCCCACATTTTTGCATGTCTGTATTAAATGCAAACATGAGAGAAGGTGCATGGAGGTGTCTTCAAAGAGGCATTGCAATGCGTTTGGTTGCATAAAGTGAGAGTAGCAAAACCGAATAAACAATATTGTTTATTCCACATTGATTCTGATTTTATTTTAAAAGGCAAACCAATAAATGTTCAAGGCTCACTGTCATCCTTTCCAGATGTGCTGCAGTTTGTAGAACAACTATTTTCCTCAGTTTTCTTTCAAGTTCTTGCAAATGTGAGATCGTGTTTTTTCCCTCTGAAGATGAAGTACTTACAAAGAATCTAATAAAATTTGGCTCTCAAGTAGGAAAACTAGATTGAACTGACATTTAAAATGCTTCCAAAATATTTGTCAAGTCTCCTTTGAAAATTTTGTAACTTGAGTTCAGTCTTGGACTAGGTACTGCTTATTCTAACAGCAGAGCTAGAAACTCTTTTACTAGACTGACAAAAGTTCCCTTCCCTGGTTAGTGGATGCGAGATATTGTCATCAGCCCTGGTCAGTCTCAAGGTCCAGAAAAGGCAATACTTACTCTGCTGCTGGTGATGGGCCCCATTCCCATCTGCCAGAGAGATGGGGCTGAATTCTGGTAGTGTGACAGTCCAGTCTGAGTTTAGGGTTATGCTTTAAGCATGACAAGCAGATAAGTGAGCTTATGAGACAGATGAGTTTTTTGAGTATTAGTTTTCTAGAGTCTGATCCTTTAGCTGGCCTATTATTTTTTATGTTTTCTTGGGATTTCTGAAGTCTTAGTATGCCTGTAAAGTGGTAATGCAGCCACTTATAATTGCCTTGCAGAAGGATTTTTAATATAGTCTCATAAAATTGTTCCGTACGTTTAAATGAAATAGTCTGAACACTCAAGCCCTTGAGGACTTTTTGTATCCAACACCTGTTCAGACTTTTCAAAAAAAGAAAAAGCTGCATGATATCACTGTCAAGAACATCTGCAGTTTGCAAGAATAAAATAGCGTAACTTAAAAATCACATCATCCAAAAGACCTAGACTCCCAAATACACTGCCTTTTTACCCAAATCTTTGTTACAACAGCAGGTCTGGTGTGCTTGTCTGCAGAAAGTCCTCTTGCTTCCAGACAGCTTTGTTAATGGTGGAAAATTCATAAACATGATTTTGGTACTGTTACATCTCCTCCACCTACTTGCAAGCTGTGTGCCTGCTGGCCCGGCTCAGGTGGAAGGAAGGAATAAATCGAGCTCTGTTCATGCAAGTGTTAGTGATGGACAGGATTCATTTGTAGTTTATCTGAGAAGAAATAGAAAGAAATTATGTGGGGGACAGTGAAAAGTGTCTTTTGGCAGAAACTCAAGAGTTTTGGCCTCTGATTCTTTTCTAAGAATGAACTTTTCAGGCAAAGAAGTTGGAAAAGGTACAAAAAGTAGGTGTCTCTCATTAATGGCTATTACATGTTGGTCAGAGCAAAGGACAATGTTTTGAGATATGACTTCTTCAGATTACATGTATGTATCTTCCCAGGAGAGCAATAACACATTGCTGCAGAGCTGATGGTTTTTATTTGAACTGATCTGGTTACTCATCCGTAGCAATGAAGGCCCAGCAGCAGGAGGTGACAACTAGAGTGGAAGGTGCACATGGATTGTACTGTATAGTTTGATTCTGGGCCTAGGCTGAAGCCTTTTTTGTTGTATTGACATCAGGGGGCTCTCGGTAGAAAGGTGATTTATTTTTCCCAGCCCAAATGGCAGAGGGCAAGTACTCACGCCCTCTGCTAGAACCAGTTACTAGTTGTTTCAAGCCTCCTGTTTTCTTCTACTGGATGTCAACCAAAAATTCCCTGATGTGATAAGAAGGGAGCTACACAAAGCTTGACCCAGTAGGCACAAGGGGGCAAATAGTTAACACTATAGTCTTCTTTGGGTGAGATTTGGAAGCTCTTAAGCTGGAGTAAGTCCTTTGAGTGTGATTTTGAGTTATGCATCTCCCAGTTTATGTCACCAGTCTGCAAAATATGACTGATATTTTAATGTTCTTTCATAGGTGACAGACCTTTAGTTTTAAATACAACAAAACTTACCATTTCTATGGATTCTGTTAGTTAGAGCTCTCCAATCCACCCCTGAGCAATGCAACCCTTAAACTACCTGCAGATAAACCCACTGTACCCCTCCTCAGCACTCCATTTATAGGATGAAGCATAGGTAGTATGCTAACCTTGCTCCATGCTTAAAGGCAATAGGATGTGTGTTCTGTCCTTCATTACTGAATAAACACCTACTAACAGGATGGGATCTCTGCATGTCCTTGTTCATCCGCTGTCCAGACCTTTCAGTTTTCCCCTGAGAGTGGTTCACTCCCATCTTTGCTTGTTTGAATACAAATGTTGACTAAATATGTATTTATACACAGCCTTTTGTGTCTGTTCACTTCGAATACGATGTACACGGTTGCCTACAATATTATCTTCCTTGGTGCTTCTCCTGCTAGTTGGCTCACCAAAAGCTGCAGATGACCATTTGAAGACTGCTGTGAAATCATGTTGAACTGCATGGCTTTTTTTTTATTTTTCTTTTTGGCTTTTTGCTTTTAATGGCACAACTGAGGTCATGTTTCACTAAGAATAGGTAGTAGGGCTGGAGCAGTAACTTTGTGTGAGGATATTTATATAATATAAACGGATGTATAATATCAAACCATTACCTTTTTTTTCCCCCTTTAACTCTCCAAAGGTCGGGGACAGAAATAGAATGTGTATAAAGAAACTCTTTTGTCCTGAAGGGCAGCTTTTCCTTGTTAGGTTAGCTGTGTTAATAAGTTGGTGCTGATAGCATTGAGTTTCTTCAAGGCAGGGAGGGGAGAGGAGGAAGTACCTTGCTGTTTGTGCTGTGTGTACTTCTCTGGGCAGGCTCTCCCCAGTTCTGTAGCAATAGCATTTAGCCAGCCGTGCTGCCTCTCGCGTACTTCTCAAGCCTCTCTTGTTTTACATTGAAATGGAAACTTCTGTCTGCCATGTTAATTGGAGGGGTCTTGAAAACTCACTGGGAAACAAACCTTCAGAAAGGAAAATGTTCTGAACTCAGCTCTGAATAGAATGATTTTAATAAGAGCTATTGATAGAGGTGTAATGTTAGTAGCACTTCTCAGCGTGAGAAAAACGTGCTGTCGACTAACAAAAACAAGAGAAATTTGAGGAGTATAATGCCTGAAGGTGCTGCGTGGGAAGCATAGGGATGCAAACTGGTCCTTCTAGGGGACTGCTGCTTTTGGGAGCTTCATAACGGTGCAGGTGTCTGATTCTGCTGTAGCACCCTCATGCGGCTTTAGCTTTAACAAGCGGAAGGAATATAAACCTCTGTGTAACTCTGCACCTCTTATTATCCCCCTTGTTTAGGAGTGTGAGCATGTTTGACATGAGATGTGAACAAGAAGCTGTGACTCAGCCTCATAGCAAAGCTCGCCATGAGAAACTGCAGAACATACACAACCAGCTGAAAGAGGACGAGACCAGGTGGCAAGATGTGAGTATGCACCATCATCTGCAATGCTGGCATTGGGGCCAACTAAATAGGCAAAGAAGTGCACCCTGCTAAATATAGTTGTTCTCTAGCACTAAAATAAAATAATCAGGAGCTATTTTTCTTCTTTTTTTTTATTTCCTGTTTTCTTTCCCAATGGGTTGTTACTAAAAGCAAGGAAGGTCATGATTTGGTGTAAATTACAGAATACAGGACCTTCTGGTGCTTGTGCATGTGCACCAGGTATTTTGCTTTCTAAAAAAAAAAATGAAACTGGTTAGGTAAAAATTGAAGTAGAATTGCTTCTAACTGCTGATTTCTCTAACTTTTATAATTTATAAATGCCTGAAGTGGCAAAATACAGGACTAAGCAGAACAGTGAATAAGTAGGTTGGACCAAGTTTTAATAAATTTGTGTAGATACAGAAAAAACTAACATTGTCCCTCTTGTCCAAGCAAACAAATTACCCTTCAAGTTAGCTACACCTGGTTTGGGTTACAGGATCTTTCTAAACCCTCAATGATTTTTTTTAAGCTGTCCTGGCATTTGGCATTATTTTCAGCAAATTAGTAAGGATGGAAAAGCATGATTCGCAGGTAAGTTAGTATCAGGAGTTTTAGTATCAATCCTGTTCATTCCTAAAGACTGATTTTAAATTAAGTTTGAGGCATTTTTTTTAAATTTAAAGCCAAACAACAACAAAAAACCCCAAACACATCCCTTCAAGCACCTATTACAGTAAGTTTCTATTATAAGGACAGCTACCATGAAATATTTGATAGAGGGGTTTTTTTTAAAAATTCAATAAAAAGTCCAAAAAATAACAGTATATAAATCTCAGAAATAACTTTTCATAGTAGAACAATAAAGGATTTCAGCTGAGAGGTCTGTGTGTGTGGGAAGCCATAATTTCCCAGCAGAGATAAGAATGAGTCCAAAGGCATTCAAGAGGTTTGAGAACTCTTTGCTGTTGAATGGAAAATGCTCTAAACTAAAGTGCCTCAGTTTTCCAGGCCCTCAGCACCTTCTACACTGAACTGAAAGTTCAGAAGAGGTACTAAAAATGTCCTTTCTGGAATGTCCTTGGCATTCAAAGGGCTCTGTGGAGATGATACTGCATTCATGGTGGGATATTTTTTATATGCCCATGCTGTAAATTTGCCAACAATTAACAGTTTCATGGCTTTTTTTTAATTATTGTTATTCCAAAGCACATCAGTGCTGGAAAAGATAAACATGTCTGGGTTTTAATTACAAAAAGAGTATGAGGGCTTAAGTTATAAAATTTGCTAATGAAAAACTAATTTCCAAACAATAGGCAATAGTGGGAGTAGCTGAATAAAGAAATGATTTGGTACTTCAATGAGAATAATTAGTAACTGAGGAAAATGAAAGCCCTATGTTTCAAGAAGGGGATTATAGACTGATACATGTAGGTCATGTGAAGAAATACTTTAATGAGCGTTCCCTTGAGTGTAATGTCAATAATTTGTGGTTTAAGCTAAATTAAAACTGACAAGGTTTGTTCCTGGTTTTAATAAAATAAGTTATGCTCGCAGTACCTTCTGCTGTTTACCAATAAAAATGCAATTAAAATATTTGGGAAACCATGTAATTAATGAAATTGCCTTTGAATTAAGTCTGTGTACAGAATCTCTGGTTTTTATTAAAACCAGAATGTGTTAGAGTGCACGAAATATAATCTGTGTACTAATCTCCTGATGTTGTGAAGTTAATGACAACTGTGCCCCTACGGTTTCCTAGGAAGTTGTTTTTCTTTGCAGAAGTTCTGCAGAGGTTATTTGTGCACATAAGATTTTGTTCTTTTACTACTTGGCTGCAAAGAAATTTTTCAGCTTAGGAAAATTCTTTCCTGTAATACTTTTGCTGTGGAAAAGATCTTGTCTCTGTACCTCCGAGATCTGTGGATTTGTCACCCAGGCAGGATGCAAGACACAGGTGCCTGTGAAGAGCGTTTTCTGTGACTCTCTCACGTAATGTCAGGCTGGTTTGGCAGGAAAGATAAAGAACCATTATCAGTGATCTGATGGACAATTTTGGAGAGAGTGCTTCCAAAAAGAGTAAGATCATTGCTTCAAGAAGGGCATATCTACATAACTGCATTCAAACCGTAGGCTTTTTGTTCTATCATGTCTCACATCAACCAGGCATGAGCCACTTTAGTCCCTAAACTGTGTTGCTCAGACATGGGCCCAAAATATTGGAGGGTGCCCATGAGGAAGCATTGAAGTTTAGTTGCCACACTGGATATTTCTATCAAAAAAAACCCCAAAACAAAACCGTGGGTTAATGATGCTTGCATGTAGTTGGCTTATTGCATGGGCAAAGTATAGGACTATCAGCTCTCCAAGGCAGACTGTCAATGTGGCTGTAGTTCACATTGAAGCAACATCCCTTCCTCCAAAGAACTTCTGCCTCCCACACATTTCATGATTAGATATAATTTTTCTACTTCATCTTCCTGGGGAACCAGACTTTGTCCCTAGAGTTGGTCCAAGTGAAAACAAGTACATTGACTGGTCCCTTTAGGCCAAATTTCCTAGTGTTATTACCTAGCAAGCTTCTGTGGCACTGCAAAGTAAACAAAAAAAATTAAAAATTAAACCCTTATTGCACCCTGCTGTTAGGAGAAAAAACAGAAAAACAGCCAGACAACATACTCCTTTTATGATATAATCTCCTTTTCTCTTTAAGATGAACATTGCTGCCTGAAGATGATGGGAACCTGGTCCACAGGCCAGGAGCAAGTGTTGCAAAGCTTTGCTTTTGTGGCCAGTTTTTAGCTGTTTGCAACTTGGCAATCAATGCCTTCCTTCTCTTGCAGGACCTGGCTCGGTGGAAGAGTCGTCGAAGGAGCGCTTCACAGGATTTAATAAAAAAAGAAGCTGAGAGGAAGAAAATGGAAAGGCTGTTGTCTGGAGATGGAGCAAATGAGCGCAGAAAAAGCATCAAAACCTACCGAGAAATTGTGGAAGAGAAGTACGTTCTACCGAAGTGCAGTGGCATGTCTGAAAGTGCTGTGTGCCCCTTAGGTGATCAGAGACTCACAGAGCAGTTTGGGTTGGAAGGGACCTTTAAAGGTCATCTAGTCCAACCCCCCTACAATGAGCAGGGACATCTTCAACTAGACCAAGTCACTCAGAGCCTGGTCCATCCTGAACTCGAGTGTCACTGGGGATGGGGCATCTATCACTTGTTTGGGAGACCTGTTCCAAAGATGGGTAACTGAGCAGCCGTGCCTGCAGACCTGGGGTGAGGGAGTGGGAAGAGTATTGATGGTGTGGAGGAAACGGGCATGATGTTCAGTGTTAATTTTAACGTGGTGATCTCTCTTGTGTTGTCTCCCATGCAGAGAGAGGCGAGAGCGGGAGCTTCATGAGGCATACAAGAATGCAAAGTCTCAGGAGGAGGCGGAGAGCATCCTCCAGCAGTACATCGAAAGATTCACTATCAGTGAAGCTGTCCTTGAGCGTTTGCAGATGCCAAAAATTCTGGAAAGAAGCCATTCAGTGGAGCCAGATTCCCCAGTGAAAGACCCAAATCCTCTGAGATACTTAAGGCAACAGTCACTGCCTGCTCCAAAATTCACTGCCACCATTGAAGCAACCATTGTCCCCACTGCTGAACTAGAGCCCAGCAGTTCAACGGACCGTACATCTCCCACCAAAAGTGTTGTCTCCAAGGCTGTGCCTATGCTGACACCCAAGCCTTACTCCCAGCCCAAAAATACACAGGAAGTTTTAAAGAACTTTAAGGTAGGATACACTGCACTCCCCAAAGGCAATCAGGAGGCAAAGGTCCTGACTAAATCATCTGAACATACAAATCCTTAATGCAACTAAGTAGAAAAGGGTTGCTGCATTCTGACGTTACAGAACTCAGCTTCATGACCTCTGCTGCATAGCCTAGTGGTCTCTTCTTGGCTACACACTTTTTTAGAATCTTGACCTGTTCAGACTGAAATATTTGTGCTGGTCATTTTCCTCAGCCTAAGTTTGTTTGGAGAAAGGGAAAGGGGAGCCTCTAAGAAAGAAGCAAGGCATTTTGTGAGAAAGAGGTTAGGAAAGAGTATGTCATCACAGTTTTTTGGTTTTAAACAAAAGGGAAGGGGCAGGGACTGTGAAGACCCTGACATCTGGAGCAAGACCTGGACTGACTTTAGTGTCAGGGCCTGATTTTTGCCTTACTTAAGTCTGTCCCACTCAGCCAAGTCATAAGCCTTTGGGTTGCAGTGGGCATCGTCCCTGCTCCTTCAGTGTCAAGAGCCAGTTTGCCTGAAGATACTTTCTGTCCTAAAATGCTTCTCAACAGGGATGAATTGGGAGATCTCCTTCACTGGTGTAAAGGGGGAGGATATAGGCTGTCCATTTAGGTTTAAGGAAAGCTGATTGATCTTGGAGCAGCAGTGTAACTGGGGATTGCTGGTGAGAGACAGGCAGTAGCTGCTTTGGGTTGCAAGAGCTGAGCAGAGATCATGGGAATAAAACTAGCAAGTGAACTTGCACGAAAGTAGAGATGTCTGGAATAAGGAACCAGCTATGAGATTTGGGGGGAAAAGGGATGAAAGAAGACATTGAAACTGGGATATGAAACCTGAGGAGACTATCTTTGGACTGGTTGGATGTGATGAATTAGAGTAAGATACTGAACCTGTGATAGAGAAAGCAAAGAACTTGGATATGTTAGAGACAACAGGCCAGAATACATAAACTTTGAAGAAAGCTGCTTCTCATGGTGCCTGTATCAAAACTGGAGCTTCCCCAAGTCTCATTGTAGCCTTGCTGCAGGCAGTGGGAAGCCTTATGGCAGGGTGTCCCCAGCCTGTAGAGGTCCCCTTGTGTCTGCCATTAGTAACTTACTCTTTGCTAGTGCCATGCAAGGGTCACTGCAGCCCTCCTGATGTCCCAATAGCATTGCTACCTGGTATATTCAGGTTGTTAATTTCTTGAAAAATAAGTCAGCTTTGTACAGATAGTGAAAAAATGTTGTGGTGTCTCTAATTTCTTGCAGAAATCCCCCTGCAATGTTTCCTAGTTGAAATGTGAAACTGGTAATTCCTATTTCTCCTATATCTCTGTTGGTATTCTCCTAGAGTTTACATTTTAGACATCAGTGAATCATGGATCTTTGGGTATTTTTCTGATCCCCCAATGCTTTTTTCCTCAGAGGACCAAGATACATACGTGCGTATCACCTTCACGTTAATACATATATAGTTCACTTGTGTGGGGAGAAACTAACCCATAGATGCTTCTCCCCTGACCAACCACTATTAAAAGTCTGTCTATATCTTGTTTGCTTGATGTGGAAGAAATTTAATTGTCTCAGTAGGAATTATTCCCTAATGCAGGTAGCTGTAGCATTATTTTCCCCAGAAACACCAGTCTGTCAATGAGTGTCAGCTCTGGTGACAATGTGTTGACTTGCTCCAGGTCAGAAGGAAAGGAGTATGTTTGTTTAACAAATTCTGCAGCCAGGGCATCTGTCCCGATCATTCCAACATTTAGTTTTCCTCCCTAACGTAAATAGAGAAAAGTCTTAGTCTAAACAGAGACACTAAAATGGATGGTGCAGCATGCCAGTGTTTTCCTGGCTTTTTTATTTCTGAGCACTTTCATGACCTGCTTCTCTAGTAGATAATCCAGATCACAGTCACAGAAGACGTGGGGTTCAGTGTCTGCCCACACTTGCACTTGGAAATAAACCCTAAGAGTAGCACTGTGTGGAGTGGGTGATGGCAGTGAGGAAAGGGAGGGAACCTTTTCATCTGAAAAGCAGTCAGAAGCGGTGAAACCACTTCCAGTTGGGCTGTTTCTCCTCTGCCTGGAAGCTGGCAGCATGAGGTGCTAACTGCCTTCACCTCTCCACACTCCTGTCAGAGCTGAGGAAGCCCAGCGCCTGGGATGTGGCCCCTTAGTTAATCACCCTCAGATAGAGAACAGACCTCTGGGTGCACAAATACAAGAAGCCAACGGGAGGAGTCTGTCCTCAGCTCAGCACTGGTGGCAGATGCTAAGTTGGAGTGCTGCTCTTGAGGTATCCAGGCTGTTTACTCAAGAAGTACTGAAGATAAGTAAGTGGTGAAATAAGAAGTGGGGCAGGGAAGATGTGATGGGAAGAACTTTGTTTTCTTAAACTCTGTTTCAGTTCAATAAAGCAGTTTTGACACTTGTTGCATCAGTTTTCAATACCGGTGAATTAAGCGGGAAGTTCTCATGGAATGGCTTACCTCTGGCTTGGCTTTACATGTGGGTTTTTTTTGTTACATGGTGCCTCTGGAGAAACCTGGAATGATTAGTCACTGTATATATATATATATATATATATATCCCAGATAGCTTCTCTAAGGAATCACTGTTCTATGTCATTGTTCCCCCAAAGTCAAATAATTAACAGAGTGTCCCCATATTTACTCCCTCACCTTCGTGTTGTCTCCTGTGATGATTTTGCAAGGAAGGATCTCTCTGCATAGAGTAGCAAAGCCCTCCTTAAAAATCTATGTAAAACTGACCCCCACTGACAAGCCTGTTAACCCCTGTGCTGCAGCTGGGTGGGAGCAACACAGCGTACTGATATTTGGTCCTTTCCTCATCTCTCTCCAGCTGGGTCCTCTTATGGTGAATGCCTTTTGAGTTCTTCATAGCAAGACATTTTCATGTATACTACAGCTTCTACAAACACCCCTTCAAATTGAAGGAAGACTTTACATGCCACCTCCCTTCAGAACATAATTATGAAGTATTAAAGTCCCAAGAGGAAGCTGTAAACATGCAAAGGAAGAAGCTAGGGTTTATTATATATTCCCTGCTAAAGAGTTACTTGGTAGGAGTGTATGCCCACCAAGGAGCTAGCCCGACCCTGAGAACAAAGACGTGAATCTGTTTCTCCTTTCCGTGGAGACAGCACAAAATCATTTTCTGGGAAAGCAGCTATTTACTTTTATCACCTCATGAAGAAGGTGAAACACCCAGTTTTATTTTTTGGTTCCTTCCTTCGATGTTACGGACAGTAAAGCAACAAGCAGAACAACTCTGCTGCTTCTGACCCTTCAAAGTTCACGTGACAGTGCTTCAGAAAGCACAGTCTACTAGTACTGTGGTGCGATCGTTAGGTTACGTAGCAGTCCATCAGTGTAGTTAGTCAGAAAGAACCTGTTTGCTTTTTGCATGGGGCAAGGCAAAACCCACCACTTTTGGTCTAAATTTAACATAAAGCTTTGTTGTTCCTTTAAAACCCATTGACTCAGGATGCACACAAAGGGTGTCTGTATGTTACTGGGAGAATGAAATGTGGGAAACCAGGGAATCCAGAAGAATTATTACCTTCTGTCTACATTTTATGACAAACTCCTGGAATAGGGTTTTCTTCTGTCTTGACCCTTTGAACAGAATGTGTGCTTGGCTCTGTCCTTCACTGATGGCACAGACTCTGTTAACAGTTGCATTGTATGTTGAAGTCCTAATTTCCTGAATTCCTTTGAATGCTAATTGCCTCAGCACGTTTATTTAACTGTATTCTGCAGGTAGATGGAAAAGTCAGCATGAACGGAGAGAATGTCAACGGCGTGGAAGAGAAGGATAAAGAATGTACAACA
Organism: Gallinula chloropus; assembly: GCF_964237585.1. Classification (NCBI taxonomy): domain Eukaryota; kingdom Metazoa; phylum Chordata; class Aves; order Gruiformes; family Rallidae; genus Gallinula; species Gallinula chloropus. The sequence continues at coordinate 14,737,510 of NC_140092.1, forward strand.
GTAATATTTACTCCTTCACCAAGCAGATCTCTGAAATTTGACGGAGTAGCCAGAGGGGACAGGGCCCCAGTCGAGTTGAAGAAGGACCCCACAAGTGTTGAGCTCAGTTTACAGAGGCCTGCCACTCAGAGTGTGCACAAAGAGCCAACAGTAAGACCAACGTGAACAAACCAGCCTTACTTTCTCTGCCAGTTTTCTGTCTCATAACGTATTTAATCGCTAACTAATGAAAGCCGAGTGCTTATGTTTGCTTTATTTCAAGAGGGTGTGCCCAGACCAGGGAAAAAACCCTACCAAAATCCTTTGTAAATTAAAGGCTTCTTCCTTTGGGATGTGGGTAGGCAAATGGGAGGGGAAGATTCAAAAAACTTTTTGGAGCCAGCGTCTCTCTTTTCGGACATCATGCAGCTGATAAGCGTGCTTTAAATGTGCTGGGCCAGGGAGAAATCAACTCTGTGTCCCAGCTATTGTGCAGATTTATTCAGCACTTCTCCTGATGTTAGCTGATTAGATCAGCAACATAATTGGACTGTGAAAGCCATAATTAGTCTCAGTTTTCAGTTTTCAAAGAAGAGGATGTGAATGTGCTTGCAGTTTTGAAGATTCAGCTTTAATTCCCCTCTCAGAAATATTAGAAAAGAGGATAAACTATTGAATTGCTCAGAGGGGCCAGTGGGCTTCTTAACTGCCTTATCAAAGAAACAAATTAATTTTACCTTTTCATCTTTTTCTCCCCTGCTTCCCCAGAGGAAAAGTCAGGAATAAAACTGGAGCATATCACAGTGGGAATCTAGATGCTACAAAACTGTAATAAAAGTAGATGCTAAAACCAAAACAAGAAATAAGGACCAGACTGCAAATAAAGTATGTAAAAGGGTTGCAGACAAGTGTCAGGAGAGGGTATTCTTGCTGTTCTCCCTGGTGTAACAACAAAGAGAATCAGAGATGTGGTAAGAGCTGGAGTATGATAATTTTTTGCTTTCATCTCAGATTCCATCCAAGCATTGGCCAAACAGTTAACAGGGTGCAGGCAGGGATCTGTCTCAGGGAGTGATGGCTTATTCATGCCAAATTTCATGTGTCTTATCTCACTCCCCTGCTTCGTGCTGCTCCCTGGCCATGGACAATAAGCTGTGGAGCCTGCAGCAAACATGGGAGCTGGGATGTGCTGTGAGCATGGACTTAATCCTGTCAGAGGGAACTGTTACGGAGTGAAGAGTGAGTGATTTTCAGGAGAGCAGGCAGGAATGGCAGAGCAGGGGCTGCTGCTGTCAGAATGAATTGGCTGTAAGGGAAAAACCAGGTAAGCATTGTGTCTTATGTGGGAGTGTTTGGAGGGTAGAGAAGAGCCTCAGGTTGCTGTAGATCAGAAGCAAAATGGCAGTCAGAAAAGGAGCTGAATGGAAGTGGAACTGTCTCCGTTTTTAGGATCTCCAGGCCAGTATAGCTGTGGAAGAGTTGAGAGGAAATCCAGCAACAGAAGCCACTGTTAGGGCTTGAATGTCTTTATACCCTTTCTACAGCTTTGAGGACGATATGGCCAGTGGAACACAGATTTTTCTGTGTCCCATTCCTGCTTCCAGTGTCTTAGCCCTCATGGTAATACTGGCCAAGGGGGCAGAAGAGTCTGAATTTTCAGATTTGTTGTGACACAGACATTTGCAGAGCACCTCCTGGTTTGTCAACATGAGGGCACTTAATACTGAAGCCTTCTAGAGTGAACAATCATGCACCCAAATGGTGCTATTGCCAGAGTTTCTCTAACTAAAGGTTTTGTATCACTTGCTCCACGATTTCATCAGTGATGTGACTGGGTAATGCAAATCATTTTACTCCTGGTGCTTCAGCATCAAGCAAAGTTATGTGTGTCAGACACATCAAGGGCAGAGCGAGGAGAGGAGGCTACTTTGCAAGGATCTTACATGCGGAAACAAGTGGAACACACTGAGCGGGGTGTGGAGAAAGAGGAGACCTGCCTGTGGCTGGGGGAATTTGCTGGCCTAAGACAAGATTACAGGTTGTGTTCCTTCTAAATAATTGCTTCTCTTTTCCCAGCTGCTTCATTTAATTTTCCAGATCCCCTTAGACTAAGGCATGGGCAGTAAATTAGCTCTTGAACATACAGGAGTGCCCTGGTTCATGGACAGGAAGGGCTTAAATGCCAGGTTACGGAGATGGGGCATGGTGCTGGTGCTTGGTTGCTTCACTGTGTGTAATGGGGCACAGACCAGCACTGCTATAAGCAGCTCGATACAGATGCAATCTGGGGTTTACCTGCAAGAATCAGTCAGCTACTCTGGACTCAGCCTTCTCCCTATACCTATTTTAGTTTCATTTCTGGACAACTAATGTAACGATGTCAGCATGCATCTGCAGTCTGAAATGATGAACTCCCCTCTGAAGGTATAACCCCCTCCTAGGAAGGTTGGGAAACAAAATTAGGAAAGAAAAGAGCCTCCCAGGCTTGTCCCACTCCTCATGAAACATGGCCTCTTGCTGGGAAGGATGCTGAGTATCCAGCTGTCACTCTGAGCCCTCCAGAAGGGAAGGTTTTTTTTGCCCCAGCAGGATAGGGCTTCCAAGCTACATGTTCTTGGAAGTACAAAAGCCTTCTGAAGCTGCTGGAGTATCACCTCCCACAAGGAGAAGGAGAAACCGGGGCTGTATTTTTTGTCTGATGCTTAACCCTAATGAATTTTTAGGAGAGGAGGAGAAAATAACAGAAACAAGGATAGAAAAACAGCTAAGATGAAGAAGCAGAGCTGTCAGGTGGAAAAAACAACTGCATTTCTTTCACCTTCAGAAAGCTGTTTCGAATTGAGCATGTTTTCAAAGCTTTTTCTAAACCTGTTTTCACTGCCTTTATTTGTGTATTTTCCTTTATTGATTCAGTTCTCCTTAGCTGTGTCTTTCTTGGGCTTTGAATAAGATACACAGGCCCTCTAGCTGTTCTGAGGTTTGTTTTGGGTTTGTATTTTATTCATTCATTTTCTGCCCTGAGTCTCTTCTGTGAAATATATATTCCTTTATATATATATACACGTTACCTTTGGCCGTCCTGTCCTCCCTTTCTGATTCTTTTCCTGTTTTTTGCGTGCCCCTTCCTCCTCCTCCATCCCTCTCAAGGCTGCTCCCCTGCTGTTTCAATTCAGTTGTCAAATGGAGTAGCCCTGTCTTCTCTCTGCCTGGCAGGCATCTCTTTGAAGCTCCGTAGCCCTGCTCTAAATCTGTCCGGTTGGCCTCAGGCGTTGTCTGCAGTACAGGAAGATGCTGTGCAGCTGTACTTCAACAGCACTTTTGGCCTGAAGTTTGGAAAATGGTTTAGTCAAGTTGCACCACTTAAAACACTAATATGATTGAGGATTTGGGGGAGATAGAAAACTTCTATGAGTGAGACCTCAGTGTTGCTTGTCAGAGAAGAACCCTATCTCTATGTGAATCAAATAATGATTGGCAATCAGAGACTGATTGAGAAACATATGTAACTCCTGCCTAAATTCACTATGAAATGAGATGCAAAAAGCTGCAGCAGGTGGGAAGGAAGATAAAGAAAAATATTATCAAGAAACTATTCTTGTGCCTGTAATGTATGGATACTTAGGTATGCAGGGGAGAAGAGGGGGCAGATTTTAGATGAGATGTACCTTTACTCAAAGGAGCTTATGAAATTTTGCCTATGATATACGGCTAGAAAGGCTAGATTTGGCCTATAAGCAGGATGAATATATCCAGCTGGTATTTGTGTAGCGATGCTGTACTAAGAGAGGGAGTAGGTAAAGCACACCTCTCTGAATGCAGCTGGGAAAACTGGGGCAAAGGCCCAAAGAATGACTGATTGGTTATGAGAATCATCCTCTCACCCCTGTCCTGCCTGTCAGCCATCAGGTCGTGCCTTCCTTTCACTGTACAAAACAGCAATGTGGATTACAAATGCTAAGGAGCTGTATCCTCTAGCTCTTTGAATCAGAAGTTAGCAACGTGAATGTTTTGGTTTATGGCAATCTTTGTACAGATTTTAGTGAAGGGAGATCAATTTGTCAGTGTGTAACATTATTTTAACCAATCTTTGAGCAGTTAGAAATTATTGGCTTGTTGTAGCTCTAATTATACTTTGATCAAACAAAAAAATATATAGACAGCAACTTTAAAAAGATCAGGGAGAGGTTTTTGGCTCTCTTTTAATTTTTCACTAGCTAGCTTAAACTTGTCCATTTCTACTCACGGCGTGCTTGGCACAAAATAATTTATTTTTTTCTATATCCAAGTAACACTCTCCTTCATCTTCCAAAATGCACTGATTGAACTGAGATTAAAGTATAAGCTTTCTTGTGGTTGAGGATTATTGGCCAAACTACAGAAGAGCAGGGATGAAATCCTGATTTGTACGTATCTGGTAGGACAAGTCTTTGTTCTTTGATTCATTACAAGAAACACTTGCAGAGTAAGTATGTCTGTTCCAGATTGACATCTCTGCCTTGAACCACACATGGGCAGATGTGTGGAAGGCTGGACTACCTGAAAGAAAAAGGGTTTAGGTTGAGAAGTGAAATCAGCAAAGCTTCAAAGCAGCTGGAAGGGAGCTCTGCTCAAGATTTGGTTATGAATCTAGCATCCATGTCTCCTGTCCTCCAGACATCCATGTACTTTTCAGAGTCTTGAGTGACAGGAGCTTATTTTACATCCCAATTGAGCAGTAATGACTCAAGAAAAATGACTAGCAAGAATACTTAACACTATTTCTTGGAATACTTTCAAGGCTCCCCTTTCAATTACTGATCCACCCTGATCTTTGGTTGTAGTAGCTGGCCTGAGAATAGCATTATACAGCTGCCAGATGCGGCAGATGACTTAACGTGTCAGAGCAGTGTTCTGGCTGTAGTACTGTACTGGCATAGCTTGCAAGGTAACTGTTGTGGCAGCCCAAGGTCATGCTGCCATTACCACCTGCAACAACAGAAGGCATTCGCTTTCATGGGGAAATCACAGTATGACAATTTTTAAGTCCATGATATGTGTAGATGTCAGTCACAGAAGTCTGAATGGTATGTCAGGCAATCTCTACGTGTGGCTAGTGACACTGCAGACAGTTTCCTTCCTGAGTCATTTAAACTGTATTTCTAACCTGAGTCTTCAATTTACAATCAGGATTAGTAAAGTTGTGTTTAACTTCCTTTGGAGTTTGGATTCCTACAGTAGTTGTGCTGCTTGGTGTTGTAGGAGTTTCTAGTTACTGTATTCTGGGGGGGTTGTACAGATACAAGATTCTGCCACACCAACAGGCAGTGCGGCTATTTCTGGCTTGTGTGGGCTTCATTAAAGAAATACTAAAAAAATCCTGTCTGTCACAAACTGAAGTAATTGCTTTTCCTGCCTAATACTACGTGTTTGATAACATTATATAGTGAGCTGTGCTTCTGTCCTTGGTAAATGGACACCTTGGTTGGCAGAACTGAGGTCTTGCTTTGTCCTCTATTACTGTTGTGCTCATAACTGCAAATGCAATCGCAATATTTAGCTTTTTATCATGGGCTAAGGCTTCTAAATCCTAAGTGGGGAAGTTCACTTTAACTCCTGGGTAGCTAGATGCACAGGGTAGTAAAAACACCAATCCAAGTAGACGCATTCTTCAGTTCTTAGGGACTAGTGAGACCAGTCTTCACACCAGCCTGGATCTGGGAGCAGAGAGAACCACAGCCTCTGTGCAGCAGGATTTTTTCCTGCTTCCCTTGAAGGCTTCGTTACCTGTGGCAGTGGACTAGCAGGTGTTGTGTGACCTTCCTTTGTAAGTACCTGCAGCAGAGCCAGTGGCTCTGTGGTCCTGCAGAACGTCACCTCTGCCCACACGAATGCGTGTGGTTGTGGCCGGGTGTTGCAGAGAAGCTACATGGGTCCTTTATCCCAAAGCGTGAGATCTCCTCTAAGACACCTCAGAAACATCACTTGCCATGTTGTTCCTTTTTGCAGTGTCCATGTCAAAATAAGATCCTCTTAGGTGCAGTGCAATGCTTGTATGCCTTTTTCATGTTGAGCCACATCATCATTTGATCACAAAATACTCATGAATGTGAGTGGTGATAGTCTGTGATAGAAGAGACGTTTTATCGGCTGTGTCAGTACAAGACTTTTCTTAAATGCATCATATACTTGTGCATATTGGTGTCATATTGGAATTAGATGCACTGGGAATGAGAGTGCTCCCCAGTGAAGATGACTTAATTTTTTTATAAATTACTTACTAATCAGCTTCGTATTTTTAGCTGTATGTTGCTAGCCTTTAATTGCTCAGCAGAGGGAGGAGACAGTCAGGTCTCATGAGCAGGAGCTGAACTTCTGCAGCATGCAAAATTCAATTTTCCTGCAGCAAGTAGTAGCTTTTTTTTTTTTTTAATCGTCTTTGACAGAATTTCCATAAATAACATCTATGTCTATACCCACTTCAACCTCCTGGATATAGGTTATGGGTAGATTTAGTTAGTGCACTTGTGGAGGATAGCTTCACGGCACAGTTTAGTTCCTGAGATAACTCCAGACCCAGGAGGTGCTCCAGGTGCTATTGGCACTTCCCTCAGTGAATGTAACCCTGTTCAACACTTTTTCTGTCAGCCCCAGTTTGTCACTGTTTATAGCTTTCAAGCCTCTGAGGCTGAAATTAAAGCTGAATTTTATTTTTTTTTTTTTCTCAACTTGGACAGTTGCTTCTGGAGAGTGGAGGGTGGCTTGGAGCTATTCAAAAGATGTGTGGGACATGGTTTGGTGGTGGATTTGGCAGTGTCAGGTTTGCAGTTGGACCAGATGATCCTAAGGGTCCTGTCCAACCTAAATGATTCATTGCTTCTGTGTGTCCTCCTGTGAAGGTGAGGGTACAGTGGAAGTGCAAGGTGCTGGGGAAGATGTCAGACAGCCAGCTGCGGCAGGCACTGGAGGAGAGATGCTGCCACTTGTACATGCTCATGTGTCTTCTCAGACACATTCTCTGTTCCTCTCCAGAGAGAAGAGAGACAGGGATGTCTGAGCACTACCGACAGCAAAGCTCTCTGGAGCCAGTGTGTCCACAGGCACTGCCATCCTATTGGCAACCTGATGATCAAGCTGTGAGGGCCCAAGTCTGCTTTTCAGCAGGCACGGATGGATGAGGGGCTGTAGGCTTGTGTGGGTGTGAAGGCATGGGAAACAGGATCCATGCAGGAGGTGGAGGTCTGAATCCTGCCCCAGAAAAGAGGAAATTTCATCACATTTCTTCCTTTCCAGCTGTTAATAAGATGGAGGGGTGGGAGGAAGACAGGAAAGCAAGTCTACAATAGATTATTTCTGAAATATGTTACTTTTTAAACATAGTCTGGTTTGGCTTGGGTTTTTTTAATTTCCCTCTGATGAATGTGCCATTTCTAGATCTTTCATGCATTATAAGCAGTGTGCAGGGACTGGACAGTTGCTGCAGATTTGCCTACTGGGAAAACGGATGTATGGTAGAGGCTGCTAAATAGATCAGCTGAAGTGCTGCCCTTGTTTTGACAGTGTGGTTTTAGCTCTGCAACAGCCTTGTCCTGGGTCAGGAAGCTGGCTTTTCAGAGGGATTTGGATTATTGGCTCGATATGCTCTCACCATATTTTTTCAGCCCTCTCTAAATAGAGTTTCAAGTATTTCATTACCTTTAATACTGACTCTGGCTTTTCCCTTCAGATAACAGATTGTTTAGACAACCGTGAAATAAAGGAAGTATTTAATTACTTTGCCACTTTTCAAACCCTAGTATGTGCTGTGTATTCACTAATGCATATGTTTTTGTGTTACTCTGGAAGAGGAAACTGAGGGTGAAATGTATGCTTATCTCCAGCTAACACAATCCAAGATATCCTACGATTTTAAACGCCTGTAGTAGTGATTCCAAACCAACTGCATGATGGTTGCTGATGAAGGGTTTGAAAAGGAGATTAAAGCCCAGTGATTCAACACCCCAGCACCACATACCTACTCCTTAGCTCCCTGCTGAGCTCTAAACCAGTCCAGTTCAAACACGTTACAAAAAAGCAGCAAGTACTGCCTTGAGGAATTAACACATACTTTTGTTTCCACTCTACTCACTGTGTTTCTACTGTATTATTCTCTGCAGGCCTCCCCAGTGGAAGGAGATGGGGCTGCCAACCAGAAGCCCGAGTCCAGCCCGGGAAGTGTGGGACCTGTGAGCCCAGCGTGCCCATCCCCAGGTGGGTTGTTGCTGCTGCCCTCACCCCTACCCTTGCCCAGCGACCTAGCTGGGGTTGAGGACCACCCTGCAGCAGAAGTCCAATAGCTGCATCTGCAGCGGCACCAAGAGGGTTTATTAGAAAATGCAGAGGGTGTCAGAAATGTTGACATAATAAAGGAATTTTTAACGGTAAGAACGGTCATTCACTGCAACAGCCTCCCAAGAGATGCTGTAGCGTCCCCATGGCTGGAGGTTTTCAAGATGTGGCTGGACAGGGTGCCAGATGATCTCCTCCAGGCTCCCTTTCCAGATGCAAAAGGTCCAAGTGGGACCCAGATAATCTTTCAAGGTCTCTTCCAACATGGGCTGTCTGTCATTCTGTGGTTGAAATGCCACACCTGCCTGCACGTTGCTCAGGATGTGAGCTGTCTGCTTTGCTGTCTGTGTGAGTGGGACGCTGGTGCCACAGCGTGCGGTAGCCGGAAAGCAGCCAGGGCAGAAACGCTCAGTCAGGAGCAGGGTCTGTTTGAATTTCCACCTTCCCCCCAACACCCCAAGACATTAAGAAATGGAAAAGGAGAATAAGAAGGGGCACTTCTGTCCTCATAGGGACTTTAAATGGACAGTATTGTGCACACTCATGACTTTATGCTTTGAAGCTTTTATTCTTCCCCAGATTCCTAATCTGGGGAAAGGAATTTGCTGGTAAAATTTGAAGCTGTTTTCATCAAAGGGGTATTTCTGAAACATTACCTATAAGTGGGCATTTTATCTACTGCCTCTACCACACTAAGTTCGTAGTCTTTTTTTGTTTATTTTTTAAATGGATCTGTCAAAGTTAAGCTTGGTATGGGTAAGTAAAAAGTACTATTTGAAGTAGGTATTTAAATGAAATCTCTAGCTGTAATTGGTATATAAGCATAGTGCTCCTATTTGTTGAGGATAAATCTGACTTCAGAAATTGAGCTTTGCACTCAGATATTCAATGGGGTACCATTCCCCCATGATTAAAAGCATATCCAGCCTTTTCTTGATGTTCTGCAAGACTCTGGAGCACATGGGCTGTTACCGAGGGCTCATTAGCTGATATAATTACTTTGGCTCACAGATGCTAAAGTACAGAGGTTAACAATCTTGATTTGCACCTGGCAGGTAAAGTAGAAGCTGCAGTCTTGTGGTGATCCAACCAAATTCTCCTCTCAAGAGTCAGCAGTGATGAGCTGGTGATATTTGTCTACAAATCACAAAGCCACCTTGTGTCAGGCTCCACACCTGTGAGAAATGCTAAACATTAAGTACTGATAGCAGTGTTTAATATTGGCCAGCAAGGAAAGCTGAGACAGCATTGCAAAAGTTCAAATGTTAAAGGAACATGGCTTTTCATTAGGTCTGTTTTGTAGGGATAGATGTAGGCCAAACCGTGTGGCTTTCTGGTAGAATAAGCAGCCTCCCGTCCTGTTCAGTACAAGTCAGGTAGTTCCATGCTGTGACCCCTATGCCAGTAATGGTGTGGGAACTGCTCCAAAGTGGTGCACATCTGCCTGGCAGCAGGAGCAGCTCTTGTCTTTGCTTGTGTGCAGGTTCTCAGTGGAGCCTTGGGGTGCATCTCTTTCTTAGCTCACTCCCCTAGCCTGCCAAAGAGGTACATTCAGAAGGTGCCACTACTGCCATGGTTGGAGAGGGGACAGGATCTGAAGCCAAGATTCTGCGTTGGGAGGTTAGAAAGATGTCTAGGTGCTTATGCACTGCCTGGGATGCTGGCAACCACTCTGCTTCCAGTGATGGTATCAGCTGGCCTTAGTTGAGCTGCTGATGCTCAGCTGTAGGCCCATGCGCTCCTGGTCCCTTTTCCTATATATCAGCATCAACTTGTTGGTTTTTTTTAAGAACAGAATGACAACTATGTTATTCCAGTCCAAGGCCTCCTGTTAGCTCAGTTTGTTTGCTCTATGGTGGTTGGATAATGTGGTTTAGTGGAAACAGGCAGGCTGAAATATCCTGCAGTACCTACAGTGAGACCATGTTAACTGTGGAATAGTCCCTTGTCTGGGCAGCATCTTAGGTTAGGATTCATCACATGATTTCAGGAAAGAGATTTATACCTCAGTAGGCATGTGGTAGGTTACAGTTCATCTCAGCTCTGTCTGTATTTGGGTAACTCTTGCCCAATAGCTGCCTCTCTGTTGACCGTGAATACCCAGGTAAAGTGTAAGCAACTACATTTTGTGAGGTGAATTTCACTCTTAAAGTCTTGTCTTCTCTGAGAAATTAATCTTCCCTATGGTTTTCAAAACATGGAGTAAATGGGCTTACAGTATATCCAGTAAGAAAATGCATTGTATGAAATAGGTCTACATTTTATGTGAAAAAAATATCTTAACCTTGCAACATTATCTCTTACATGTTTGGATTAGGTTCCAATCAAAAGCAATTCAAGTCAACTGCAGTTTGTGCTAGCCCTGTTGTGAAGAGATTAGAATTTCTTCCCAGTCCTGTCCTACAAGATGAAGTTGCTTCAAGTGACAAAGATGTGAAGAAACCTGAAATGGAACAGCAGAAGGAATCAGAGCTCTGTGCTACACCAGAGGTACATGCAGGCAAGAAAGAGAAAGCCAAAACCAAAAAAGAAAGTTCTCAAATGGAAAAGTTTATTGTGCAACTTGGTACTTTTCTTTATATACTATCACTTCAGGAGTTCACTGCAAACTGTCTGCCAGGGAATGACCCTGGAGGATGATTTCTGTCCCAGATCCTATGGTCATCAGAATTCCTTCTCCAAAGGGATTCCCCAGTGACTGCTTGTAGTTTGAATTTGTAAACTGGCTGGAGCAGAGATGAGAATTTAACCTGCAAAACCCAGTCCCACCACGCATTGGGAGGGCAGAGTGTCTAGAAGGTGTAGACAGTGGAGCTTACCCTCTTAGTCCTCCTGAAGTGGTGAACAAGTACAGATGGTGGCACAGGTAACAAGGAGCCATGAGCATACTGCTCTGACAGAAAAGTTAGATGTTGGTCCTGGGTTAGGATTGGTTTTGGTGTGCAGGGCAGTGTGAATGTCAGCAAGAAACAAGAGAATGGTTATTTCCAGGACTTCAGCGCTGCAACCCCATGTTACAGAGCTCAAGATAGAGGCTTCATCTTTGGTAATGTTGATTCAGAAAACAAATAGGGTTTAAATTAACATCTGATTGAACCTGCTGTTTTCTGAATGCTGTTTTCTGCTCCCAAATGACTGAACAGGTGACGAAACCAAAAGCCCTGGAACAAGAGGGGAGTGTAGTATTGCCATTTTTAAAGAAACTACCCGAGACCAGCCAAGTTACCCTGCAGAATTCTGGCCTGCAAGGTGAGCAAAAAGCATTTGGAGAACTCGGCTGGATAGTAACTGAATATGTGTGTGTGCTGTTCAGGGAGAAGTGCCAAATCAATGGCCTGAAGGGTTTTGGAGTTAAAATGATTATTTTCTAGTTTTATCTGACTGACATTGGCAGTGCACCTTCTGTGATGCAAAGGGGTCTTTTGGGCATTCCCCTTAAACACAACAGCAGAATTATGAAACAGCAGAGGAGGTGCAGGGAGAGCTCTCTATTGCACTTACCTGACTGAGCAATAAAAGCTGTGTTACATCAGTGAGCATTATGTTTTATCTCTGCTGCTGCTCACAGATGAAAATGGCTTAGCAATTGGTTTTATCTCACAATAAAAACTTCTGGTGATAAATTTTGCACTCAGCTGCTTATGTGGAGCTCCTTTTTGTAGGTGAGCTGTACAGACATTTGGCTGTGACCCTAAATTTGACCTGTGTCCATCATGAGTTCTTGCAAAGCAGAACTTTTTTTTTTTTTTTTTTTTGCTTTCATGACAAAGTTTTGGTTGAGATTGATAATGTTTAGTAGTTTGATTTTATATTGGTTTTAGAGATGCATGTATCTAGGTACATGAAAAAAAAAGAGAAAAATCATCTGAAGTCCTTTCCTTGAGAACTTCCTAAGTTGTTAGTTTATGAATAGGTGACGTATTGATGACGCTGGTGTTTTCAATATTGAAACTACTGAAAGTGAAAAGTATTTTCCACTGTGGAAAACAGGATTGTCTGAAAAGGAATAGAAGTCTCACTTGTTTTAAGTGGCGCTTTCCAAACAGGCTTTGAGAACAATATCATTTTATGTTAGGCATAAAGCAGTCCAAATACCAAGCAAGAGTTTGTAGGTGTCTCATCTATTTTCTTAGTGATGCTGAAACACTTGGCTGCTCTCTAGTGTTCACAGCATGTACTGTGCTGAAAGGATCACAAAACCCTTTAAAACCTGTGTCTCCAGTAGGAATGAAGGCGAGCAGCACGCAAAGAAGGGGTGGCTGCCCTTGATGAGCATTAGTGTGCTAGAGCTCTCCTGTAAGGTTAGGTGCCACGGGGCAAAAGTGGCATTTAAATATGGGCAGTCCGTGTGAGGGGCAGGTCCCTTGTAAGCTGCCTGCCGTGGGCCAAAGCAACTGTAGTCAAAATCCTTCTGGTGGCCGAAGTGGCTCGTGTCTGAGGCCTTTTGTCATCACCTGTTGACCGCGCTGTTTCTTGTTTTGTCTCCGTGCCGTTGCCTGCAGAGCCGCCCCGCGGGGCCGCGGTCCCGCTTAGGGTTCGCAACAACTGGCGGCGCTCACAGTTTTTCTCGCAGTCAGGTAAATGCGGCGCTAAGACCAGCTTCAGCCCTTCTGCTGCCTCCAGTCGTAGGTGTCTTCAGACCTGGGGCTGGGGTGAAAGCCGATGATCACGGGGACTTATTCTACCTCTCGCTTTCATAGAAAGTGTCTATTCCTGCTGCACAGTTGACAAAGAGCTGTTGGGTTGCACGCTGTTGTGATGCTCTGGCTTCAGGCACCCAAATGAAATCACTTGCCTATGAATACCTTTTCTTTAATTTCTTTAAATCAGCCTAATTTTCAAAGATGTTTGGATAGAAAATGGCAATGGTTCTCTTGGTAACTGTGGCTCTTGAATAGTGTAGTCCCATCCCATTAGCTTTGCTATGCTTTTTCCTTCCTCCCACTGAATCACGAAGGGAAAAGTAGATCAAAGTGGGTAACGCTCAGTGTCCAAACACTGCTAGTATCTGTGGCCAGAAGTAGATAGCAGTAGCTAGTGGTAGAGTAGAACCTGATGTTAGTTAATGTTGTGCTCCTCTATACCCAGATTAAAAGTAGTTTTATTGGTGATGGGTGTAATCTGTTATTCTGGTTTACTTGCTTGCGATTAGTCCTTCCTTGCATTTGGTTGTGGGAGCAAATAGGAAACTAACATGAAGCTTTTTTATACAGATACAAGTAGCTTTCACCACAGGCTAAGCATATTTTGCTGTGTTAAAGTTAATTTTTCCTTTTTCTGTTTTTCTTAATAGCTGATTCTGATAGTGGTGACAAATCAAATGTGAGTACCTTTTTCACATCATCATTTGGTTTCAAGATACATGTTTAACAAAAGTGGGTTTTTTAATGCAAACTGTCTCGTAACATCCCCAAATCAGAATGATTTCTCTTTTTTTCTCTGAAGGGAATGGTAACTATCCAGTACTGGGTTGCTGGAGCCACTAAAGCTCCACAATCTCAAAGAATATATAACTCTAAATTACCCATTCTGTTTTAAATGCAGAGTAGAGGAGCTCATGGTTTCACTGTCTCCTCAATGAAAAAAAGAAAAAGAAATCCACCACTAATGCTACTCAGAAGTACACAGTATTTCATATTCTATTTGTCACATCAAAAGTAGACATAATCTCTTCCTATCAGATTCAAATACAACTCTTAGTGCAAAGGAATATGGCATCAAGTGTCTAAAATTGCCCTTGATTATAAGGATTTTAAACATGTAAATGTATCATGTAATGGGATCCTTAGTGATGCCTGAGACTTTATTTAATTATGGTTAAAAATTTAAAACAAGACTATAGGTTGTTGTGCTGGAAGCCATATGAAATGAGAGAATTTGTTTTTACAATCACAAACTGCTTTGCATGTTGTGCAGAAGATTATAGAGAAGCAAACCAGGTATTTTCTTTAAATTTGAGTACCTGGAGGTATCTTTGTTCAGTGCTGCTTAGAGCTATTTTTCAGATCTTTTTCCTTTTTTTGCGTCTTCCCCAGTTGAAGTTTCCCAAGCCTTTCTTTGCAAACCAAATGATTATTTTATCATTTGAATACCTGTGGGCAATCCCAGGTGTCACTGAAGCTAAGAATATTGTCTGCTAGCTCAGAGAACCATTATCTAGCTCTAAATTTCCCTTTTAACATCATTGCCAGGGGTAGTCCTTGTGAAGCACAGCTTTCTCTGGTAGCCTTGTGAAGTACAGTGTCACAATCTAATAGGTTGGTTTTTCTTCACCTAAGCGTTTCAATTTCTGGTCCTGGGATCCAGAAGAAGAGCGAAAGCGCCAGGAAAGGTGGCAGCATGAACAAGAACGCTTGCTTCAGGTAGGGAAGAAACTGTATGTCTTCCACCATGAGGTTCAGCTGTCGAATTGTCCCTTTGGACAAAAGCTGAGCATTTCATGTTGTGTTTTCCACATCATCTGTGGGTGCCTGAGCAAATGCTGTGGCAGATGAGCAATAAAATGAGCATACACACATGTTCTCTGTGGTTTGGCCACTCTTATGTCTCGCCTGCTTCATGGAAAGACCAAAAGGATTTAGTTCTGCATTCCAGTGTGGAGTTAAACACTATGTTGATACTCAGCTACATTTAAAGTATGTTGAGCGTAGACTGTGAGGCTCTTAATGACTTGGAGTCTCTTTCTTGAGACTGACAATTGGCTGACTCTGACACCTGTGCAACTCTTCTTTAAAATTATGGTTCTGATAGATTTTTGTAGACTACTGATTTGTACACAGGCTCTTCTTGGAAAACATCAAGCTAAACTTGGACATAAAGGGTTTGGGGTGGGGTTTTATTGTGGGGGAACCCTCTCAAAACAACCACTAGGTTTGCCTACTGTTAGAGTAAGCTACTAAAGGTCTGGGTTTGTGTTCTAGTTGGGATTCTGGAACAGACTGCCCAGAGAGGTTGTGGAGTGTCCTTCTCTGGAGATATTCAAAACCCACCTGGACACATTCCTCTGTGATTTAGTCTAGGCAATCCTGCTCTGGCAGGGGGGTTGGACTAGATGATCTTTCAAGGTCCCTTCCAACTTCTAATGTTCTGCAATTCTGTGATGTGCTGTGGCCCTGAGAACTTCAATTTCCCCATTAGTCAGTAGTGTCTTTTGAAACTCTGATTAGGTTTGGTCTAAAAAAAAAAAATATCTTTCCTCCATGTAACAAGAGCAAACAACTGTCAAAGCATGGAGAATGATAAAATGAAGTCCTAACATATTTTACAAATAACATGAGTGTCTCTCTGTTGCTTTCTTGAGATTATTTCTTTTTAGCTAATATGGTTATTTCCTCTTAAAATGGTGTAAAATTCTCATGATTTTTCTGGCTTATGTGAGTGTTCCCTCAATAGCAAATGCATCTCTTCTGGATTAGGTAGATGTGGTTTCTAATTTGAACAGAGGTTGGAACTGATGTAAAAAGGATATAGAAGTCATTCTGTCAACCCAATTATGTCAAACAATTTTAAAGATCTCTTTAAGATAATTTTTCATGAAAAACTGTATTAAAACAATTCTCAAGAAATAATTTCATGAGGTAGGAAAATAAGATACTTAGCTAATTATAAGCTTCAAACCTTTGCACACTTTTCTTTTATCTATTCAATTTACACAGGTATTCATCATTCATTGAATTGTACTGACATATCTTGTAAATTAGTACCAGTATCTTCAAAAACTGCTTGTTTATATGCTACTTTGCTGAAGTTTTTAATGTAAAATCCATGCCTAAGTGGTTTGGGGGGTGTGGTAGTTTTTTTGGAACTCCTAATAATACTGTACAACAAACAAGGAATTATTGAAATTGTTGAGCATAAATTTAGTTTCTGACCAAGGATTTTAAAACTTCTAACACACTGAACTTTTTCTAGTATGTTAAAAGTTCCTTGTGGTTTGAAGCTGTTACATGTAAGTGCTAGAAACAAGTGGGGAGAGGAGTAAAAGATGCTTTTTTTTGGCACCTACAGATGTTTCAGATTTTTATCTTTCAATTTCATAGAACCACAGATTGGCAGATTCATTTTCACTGTGGAGATACTACAGAATTCAGTCCTAATACAGAATGCTCTGTTCTTATCTTTATTTGCATCCTCTTACAGGAGAAGTATCAGAAGGAGCAGGACAAGCTGAAGGAGGAATGGGAAAAGGCCCAGCGAGAAGTTGAAGAGGAGGAGCGTAGATACTATGAGGAGGTACAAGGCTCAGAGGAGGAGATTGTTTATTGACCTTTTTTTTTTTTACATTTAAATGCACCCACTTACATAATTTAAAAAATCCTATACTTAGATTAATTAATAAAAAGCTTTCTCAAGGCCGAATTCTCAGGAAGTTTGTTTCATTTAAATATGTAGACAGGTATTCTCAGAAATTCTGCATCAGTGGAGGTGTCTAATTGCTGTGCAGTCAGAGTGAGTCAGTACAGTGGTGTCTGGGCACGCTCAGACTTCAGTCTGGAGGCAGAGCCCTGTGCATTTTGGCATATACTTGGTGTCTGGACTTGGTGGAACTCCAGATGAAATTGATGTCTGCTTTGGGCTTCATCATGTAGATGTTTTGTAAACTGGCCTTGGTTTAAAAAAACCCAAACAAAACAAACCTCACAGGAAATGTTCAAAGCTTGCAGTTGTAAATGTTAACAACGGAGAAGTTGGTGGTTTTCTTCTATTGCATGTGGGTCATTATTTAATTTTAAAATATTCATGTTTTCAGTTTGGCTAGTTGTACATTATGCAAAATGGTGTCTTATCATCTGTGCCTGAGGGTCATACTTGTGATCTGACAAAGAAACATTCTTTTCAACTTTCAGCAGTTTCTCATGTACCATACTTTTGTATGAAATTTAATAGACTGGTGTTGTGAGAAACAGTGGTGCCATCCCGAGTGGAATAGTCTTGTCAGTTTTGGACATCCCATTTCAAAGATGGTAATGGTGAAAGGAAAGGGAGTGCAAAACCTGGAAGCAAATTAAAAATCGAGGTATTACCATTATTCTTGGTACCACAGGTCCTAACTGAGAGCCATCTAAATGTGAGAAAAGTAGCCAAACTTCATGATTCTGTTTTTTATAGTTCATAGCTCTCTTCTGATACGATTTTTTTTTGTAAAGGAACGTAAGATAATCGAGGATACTGTAGTTCCATTCATTGTTTCTTCAAACTCTGCTGAGCTCCTCTCCTCCTCTTCTTCTACCACTGAAGGAAACAAGACAGCGGTGAGTTTCTCATGGATTAGTAAAGTTTCTGTTTCTGTTTAACTGCCTTCTCAAAGCCAACAAAATCTGAAATTATTTCCGTGCATCCAAAATCTCTACTGTAAGCCTATCTGAGACGAAACAATTCTGTCTCCCCATTTTTCCTCCTTTTCTCTCCCACTATCCCTCCTAGAATGCAGAAAAACAAACCAAAAAATGTTAATTCTCTTTCGTATTACACAAAATATTTAACTTGATGCATCTAGTAGCTAAATAAGTGTTTGTCAGAGATCAGAGAATGACACCACAGGTGAGATCAGTAGAATAAGTGTGGGATTCTCAGGCTTAATTTTCTCCTGCCTAAGGCACCCACACCAAAGGCAACATTTGCCTTTCTCCTTTCAACTCCAGGATTAGGAGTACCGTATCATCTGATTCTCCTCTCACCATTCCTGCCCCTCTTATCACTCATCCCTGCACAGGGGCATTAGCCATGGCCCTTTTCCATGTGGCTGTGTAGTGGTAACTTCCTGGATGGAGTTGCTTATGCCACGTTCAGAACGGTGCCGTGGCTTACTAATGCTCCCCCAGTCAGGGATGACCGACTCCAGTACCATTTTGGAAGCAGTACTGATGTTGCCATTAGAGAATGCCCACAGCCTGCGAGTAATGCTCTGCCTCCTGGCAGAGTCAGGAAGCTGATGTAACTCACAAAGTCCTCCCAAGTCCAATGGGAAACCATCCAGACTATCTTAAGTCATTCAAAGATTTCTGCTTGAAAATATGTAATGGCAGGTTTTATTTTATCATCCTGAACACCATCTCATCATTCATCAGCCCTGCAGTGGCTTTTTTTCATGCTCAATTTAATACAATTAGTTGATTGTTTTAGCTTGTTAAAATCAAACTTAGCCTAAGCAAGGTCAAATGATTCTGCTGCATAATGTGAGATGCTCTTTACAATAATAAGATATGTTGACACAATATATCTAGGGACAGTTTGTGCTTTTCTCATGTGTGTGCTGATGCCGATTTCAAGGGAAGCTCTTTGTTCCCTCCCCTGCTCTCTTGTAGAACACAACTGATTCAAACAGCTCCCCAGAGGAAGGCAAACAAAAAGAAGCTACAAGGCAGAAAAAGCTGCTCTGGGAGCAGGACTGTATCCCATCTCCGAAAAGCAAGGAAAATGATCTCTGGCAAGAAAAGAGGAGGTATGGCTCAAGCCTAAGTATTTCTTAGCCTTATGGAGCTTTGTATTCTGTAGAGTTCTGGCATGTCACCCATGATTAACGCTGGAGCATCAGCATCTGGTGGCCTGGTGATAGGTGTAACATCCCCATGAATATTCACTTACCACAGGGTTACACATACATGGCACTGTGCAGTGCTAGTTTGGGGTATCAGAAGGCTTGCCTGTTCAGTATATGGCTTTGCTGAAAGGCTGTCACATCAACCAGATCACAGCTTAGATAACTCAGATGTCTGTGTGACACTGTGCCATGTCTTGTGTACGAGTTTCACAAGCCATTTGGAGGAATAAAGGAACAGTAGCTGTTACCACCCAAAATCTGTGTGAGATTGCCTGTCTCAGAAGTGCTGTACCCAAACTTGCCATGTGGTGTTCAGAGCCCTGGTCTTTGCCCAGCTGCTAATAACAGCTTTCACAATGTTGAGAAGCATCTGATGATACTGAACACAGGAAAGAGAATGGTGAGAAAAGGTGTTTCTCTGGCAAAGGAGCCATTTTCCACAAATCCAGGATGGTCTTTAATGCATGTAAGTGACAGTGAGGGAAGTAGGGAGACTCAGCACATTTGGAGAGTTGTTAATTTGTGACAGTTTATCCTCATTGTTTTGTCAGGGCTGACACAGTAACGAAAATCTTCTTGCAAAAAATAGACTGGTACTCAAAAGTCTGATTTTGCCATTATACTCTAGGTGGCATTTTTCCAATTATTATTTGTACAACGTGTCTTTCTTTAATTGGCAGTGGAAACAAAGTGCTCTCAGGACACCCAGAGACGGGTATCTTGAAAGGAGGAGGTGAACAGGACCACCAGGTGCTGGTGATGGAGCGCAGCTCACCTGCCAGGCTGAATCTGCCACTGGCTCAGGGTAAGAGTCAAGACTCTTCATATGCATGTGTTTTTTTCCCAAAAGGGAATCTCACAGGTACACACAGAGGCTTGAAATCTAACTCAGAGAATTTTGGAAGTTAAGAGTGCATGTGTCTTCAAAATTTGAATGTCTCAGATCCAACATTTATTTCCTCTTAGACAGAAAAATATATTCAGTTGAAATTTAAAATCTTCTTGTTTTCATCAGAGTTAACATTTCCAGGTATTTTATTTAAAGCTCCCATAAATATTGATGGTTTTTGAATGAAGGAATTTCCTCAAAACTTTACTGTCAACAAGGTCACTCTAAAGAAAAAAAGACAAATTCACTAATTTAGCATCATCATCTAGTACAAGTGAATGCTGGAGAGTAAATAAGTAGAACTAAAAATTGTGAAACTGAGTTTTAGATTTTTTTGTTTTCAGTCTAGCATCAAAATTGTTGATTATAAAGACCGGAGCATCTGTGTATAGAAAAGGTTTCAGTGTTAGTACTTGCTCCAAATGCAAATTCAGTTTGTTAAAATAAGCAGGTTTGGCTTCCCTGTCCACAACTTTATTAGGTTCTTAGTGCTTTGAAAAAGGTTTCTCAAATAAAGAAAACAGAATCAATTGCCCATCAATCTATCCTTGTGGATTTGTAATAGTGATTAAACAAACTTCAGAGATTTCACAATTTTTAACTTCTGCTAATCAGCCTTTTTCCTAGGTTCTCTTAAGTGACTTGGTCCCCTACAAATATTCGGACAGCTTCTCTCTTGCCCCTTAACACAGCACATCCTTGCTCTCTCCTAAAGTCCATAAACAGTCAGGACTAGGATTTTTTTTTTTGTTTTTGGTCTTGATACCAAAAACAAGTAACACACCTTTCATTGGCCCCAGTGAAGGTTTTCTTCTCCTCTAAGCCTCTGTGTTTGGTGCACAACAGAGTAAAGGCCCTCCCTAACCTGCAAGCCACAAAATTCATCTGGAAAGATCCCAGGTAGAGTGCTCTGTCTCAATAATGGGACGGTCGGCTGCCCAGGCATCACAGATCACTGCATATTGCTGGGAAGCTGTTCCTGTCACTGAGCCTGGTGCAACCATCTGCATCGCAGAAGGAAATTACAAGGGAAGAAATCTGTTTATCAGTAGGCTTGTGGGGAGCAGTGACTACACACACACACACACCCCTCCCATCATAACTCTTCATATTGAGAAGTTTGTATCAGCAGGCACTACTGGAAGTTTCTGTCTGGTCCCTCCTTCCTTAGGAGAGCAATACTTCATTTTCCCAAGTGCTATTCATGGATAGCTGTTTGGCCTCTCCCTTTCCCCATTTGGAAACTGAGGGTAGGTCATGTGTATGGGAGGGTAATGCAAGGGGGTGTTCTCCCACAGAGATTTTCTGGTGTAGCACAGCCTCTGACTTTGTTTGGGGCTTCTGAGAACTTACTTTTAAGTAGCAGTACATCTCATGTCTCCTTTATGGTCTGCCCACAAGGTGTGCTGGTCTGTTAGTACTGACAAAAGCATTTAATCACAAGTACTGAGATTTCCCCACCTCCCATTGTAGACGTCTCCTGGAATCAGCAGTTGCTGACAAAGCAGTCGCCACATCACACAGAGGACATTCGGCAGAGACCATTTCCGGGACACAGTGTGGGACAACAACCAGGCTCTGCGGGAGAAATGAGGAGGTGAGAATGTAAAATAAAGATTATTGTGGAGGTTGAGAAGTCCTTCTTGCTCTCTTCTCCCTTATACTCCTCTCAGCATTCTTTATTCACAGAATTGTGGGGGGCTGGAAGGGACCTCCAGAGATCATCGAGTCCAACCCCCAGATTCATTAAGTTCAGTTTCACTGGTAGTCCTGCCATGTGCAGACACCTTTGACTCCTCACTCACCCACCAGGACTGCTCATGTTTATCTACATAATTTCCCATTACAGGTACCCCAGTAACTAGTTTCCCAAGGGAACACACACCCTGCTTGCCACTCTCTGTATTCTTTCTCCTTAGGTCTTTAAACACTCATCTGCAGAGTTGCTCACGTGCCTCATTTGTTTTAAGTCCCTAAGACAAACATTTATAGCTAGTAAGTGGTTAAATGCCAGGGTGGGAATGTCAGAAGGAATCTGCCTCTTTGAAGTTGGTATCCAAGAGCTTCACTGTCCCACTTCCAAACACACATTGATTACTAGTTTCTAGCTCTTTAGGGATTATAGCTTTTAAAATATGATATATAAAGAGTAGTATTTTCTTTCTGATAGAAATTTGGTGAGATTTTTTTCTTCTCTGATGCTTTGCCTTGTCTTATTGAGTGAACATTAGTAAAAAACAATGCCAGTTCTTTCAGTAAACAAGGGGCATGTTTACCTAATATTTGCAAAAAGTGTGCGTCTCTAATGAGAAAGGAACATCTGTTTTCATTAGCATATATATGAACAGAGTGTCCTGCAAGATACGTGTTACCTCTCTGAAGACTGTATCCAGTCAAAACTAATGTAGATTGAGGTTTGATTACCTGTTCCACAACAACAAACTGCTCATGTGTGTTTGAGAAAATAGTTATTTCATCTGTAAACAGCTTTAAGCAGTGAGAGGCTGAATCAATCCTATGATTTCTCATAACAAAGCACATCTGTGTTTTTTCCCACCAAATTCTTGTAGGGTAGAATGGGCACAAGTAAGAAGGCACTTTTCAGTGTTGGTAGCTTCCTTTTTACTCAATAAAGGGCACAGACCTTCCATCAACAACCACACATCTGCTCTACCAGTGTACATCTCTGCACATCCCCTGAGGAAACAAAGGGCTGAGCCCAAGGTGGTGTACCTTGGCTTGAGCCTCCTTCACTGTGGTGTGAGCCACCTTGGGTTGTCTACGTGGGTAGGAGTCTAGACATGGATGATTACCTTGTGAGTTATCTGAGTGAGCAATAGCAAGCAGAGACAGAAACAAACAAACAAAAAAGTGATATTTTTCATTGGCTCAAAATGGCAATGGGCAGCAAACCCATAGCTCATATTTCTTAGATCAAATCTTTAGAGCTGGGAGTCCTGAAATCCAGTAGCTGGAATTTCTCAATACAAGGGTTTAATTGTTCTTCAGCTGTAGTAATGCATTTTCCCTCCTGTATTTTAGGGCAGGCTATCACGAGAACTTCCGATCTGGGCCACCATCTCCCTGCTCTCCTGCTGGTCCGAGTCAGTCACCCAACAGGTACAAAAGGTCAATAAGGAATTTTGCAGACCAAATACATCTTGTATTCACCAGTGAACTGCTTGCAGTGTAAATCTCAGTAGGATCATGTGGATGCACTATTAATTCTTTTCAATGTTGCTATTCATAACCATGCATGGAATAAACACATAGCTCACTCTTCCATGCTGCTTGCCTACTTCAGCAGTATTGTTATGTTTTCACATAACACAGTTCAGAAAGCAGCTGTAGGACTCTGCTTGATCATTGAAATCTCAGTGAAATTGAAATGAGATGGTATAAGTCCCAGTTAAAGTAAGCAGTAAAGCATGAGTTCGAAGCACTTAAGCCAAAGGACGTTGTCTTTACTCTGAATAGCCACATGCCCAGGAGCAAGGTGTGTTCTAGATGTTGTCACCGACTGACATTTCAACACTTGTTGATTTAAAAAGAAGTCCTTCCCTTAATTTCCAAACTTGAAACACATACTGCTTTTTTTGATGCTGGTTTTTATATTTTCTACATTTGTACTAATCTCCAGGAGGTTTGGTTCTCTCAGGGAATGAGCTGTGCAGCTTTCTGTGAGATACATGTACCAGCTCTAAATAAGTGTTAACTGTCGCCTGATAGAGTCACTGGCAGTTTGGGGTATGTTAAAATCAGTTGGCTTATTAAATAGGGTAAAGTAATGCAACTCAGAAAACATAGCAAGTTTTTGTTCTATTTAAATAACATTTTTCTTCATGTTTGACAGCAAAGCCATCCTTCTGATGCCATTTGCATTGATGTGAAACCATTAGGAATTTTTATGTGAAGAATTCCTTCTTCTTATTGTAGCTGCAGTTTGGTGGGATTTCAGATCATTTCTTGATACACGTACCTAGTCATGAGAGCTACTTCATATTATTTAGCAGTTATATCCTGATCTAAGACCCTTTTCCAAGATCTTTTCCTGAAATAAATCTTAGTTTTGGAAACAATAGGTAGGATGCAATTCATTGTTCCACTAAAATATTATAAAACTTCTCTTAAAGAATTCCCAAAGCCCTTTATTCTTTGATCTAACACTTTAGCCTGTCCTCATATTAACTCTGATAGTGGAGAAGTGAAAGCAAAGCTAGACTCAAGAATAACTGAAAGGGATGTGGACAGAAGTCATAAGGATGTAGGGGAGGAGAAGAAACAGGGAGGTTATTCTAAGAAAAATAATGAGAATAAAGCAACAAGACAGTGACGTGCCTGTGCTGTCAGTGTATGTGGTGGGATAAAGAATGATGGGCTCAGCAGCAGTGACAGAGATTAGATGGAAGCAAGGGTAGTTTTCTTGTCTGTTTTGTTTGGTTTCTTTTTTAATGTTTTTTTTTATCATGATGCATCCCAGATTTGTATCTGTTGGTGCTTATTATGTTGCTGCACCAAAACCTTAAACCAAGATGCTGTAAACCTATAAGTGCACAATTTCATCAAACCATCTTCTCAAAACTCATCAAGTATTACAAAGTTTCTCTCCAGGTTTCAGCCCTGGCTGAAAAAAAACCCATGGATGACACCTAATGACAAGGGGATTCCCTTGATCTCAGGTTCCTCCCACCAGACAAACATCAGGTCTGGCAGGCTGGCAGACAGGAGAGAAGGCAAGATGTGAAACACGTAGAACTGTGCACCTGCACTGCCATTGAAGCCATGATGAAAAAGAGTAACAGTTATTCCTGGGTCTCTGATCCCTCACCCAGTTGTCATCACACAGCTGATTTACTAGAAAGTTCTTGACAAGACTGAAGCTTAAGGAGAAAGTTGCAGGGTTTTTTGCATTGCAGATGGAGATCTGATTTCAGCTCTAACTACTTGTAATACTAACAGGCAGGTTGCTGCAAGCAGGACAGACTAAAATCAGTTACCAAGGGCCTGGTGCCTGGTCTGTGCTGCTGTAGTTATGCTGCTACTGTTGACTTTGCCAGCTTATTTGGGTGTAAGAGCAGCATCCCTGCCTTCTGACTTGCAGTAAGCAAACCCATTTGCAAACAAACAAACAAATGTGCAGGCTGAGAGTCTGACTCAGGTAATTTGTGGGAATATCTGCTTTGATTGCTGTGGCATCAGTTGGTCTTGGTAATTCACAGGCATGGTTCCCACCCATCTGGGTTGCTGTTAAGAAGCTTGCATCTCCCTTGGTCTAGCACAGCAGAATGGCAAGGAAATGGGTCTGAGCTGCCATGCATTCAAGCATTTGAAGTGCTCTGCTTGCTTGTCTGGAAGGCAGGCGTGCAGGCTGGTCAGCACCATGGTTGAATGGTCAACGTGTATTTATGTGACACCCTCCAATGCTCCTTCCTTCCATCCTGTCCCTCACCATAAAGTTCTGTAAACTTTTGGGTACATTTTAGCATCAGTTACTGTTCTGCTTTCTTCAAGTTGTGTTTGTCTCCTAGGTCTGTCAGCGGAAAGAAGCTTTGTTCTACCTGTGGGCTTCCTCTTGGAAAAGGAGCTGCCATGATTATTGAAACACTTGGTCTTTATTTCCATATTCAGTGCTTCAGGGTATGTCTCTTCATTTATTAAGAAGAATGTGTGATGGGAGGAGAGAGTATATTGAGATATGTAGATGTGAAATTGAAAATGAGAGGACCAAGGGATTCACATTTGTTACCTGTGTTTGTGTGTTTGTAAAGAAGCAGAAGTTACACATTTAATTTGTTAATTTGTTTTCAGACATGTTCATTGGACTAAAACCAGTGATTTTAACAAGCAAACTTAGGTTTCTCTCTTATGGAGGGAAGCATCATGTAATCTCCCACTTGTACTCATTGCTTTTAGATAGAAAATTAGTTACCTTGTGAAGTTTGTATTTTGGGGTTTTGTTGGGTTGTTTTGGGGTGGGTTTTTTTTTTCAAAAACCCAGACAGTCCCAAAGGCATCTTTGATCTGACCCCATGGTTCAAAAGTTTTGGCTATGGAATGGACAATGTCTTCAGCCTCACACCAGAGCGCTCAACGAAAATACGTCATGACTTTCCTTGAGTGTCTGAAGACAGTATTTTCCAGAGAACTCAGAAAGTGTCCATTTCCATTATCTCTGGCTTGATTGCTTTTAGACATTCATGGAGCCTTTTTTTTGTTGTTGTTGAATAGATGTTTACCCAAACTAAGCCTCTGGCCTCTCTGAGCCTCTGGTCTGGCATGAATAGGCTGGCTCCAGAAGGTGATGTCAAAATCAGGTGTCCCTTTAAAACCAGTAGGTTTCACTTTGGTGTAAGTGGAGACTGCTGAAAGCCAGTCCAAAATAAACCTTTTGCTGAGCACTGCTCCCCAGGAGTATGGGCTGGGTGCTGGGGGTTGTTTTATTCTCACTGTTCCAAGAACTGTTGAAACAAAAGTGAAAATTTGGGGTGAGCTACAACAGATAATAGGGCATGGCCTCTCTTACTTTCTCTGTTCTTACAATTGACAGTGTGGCATTTGCAAGGGACAGCTGGGAGATGCAGCAAGTGGGACAGATGTCAGGATTAGAAATGGTCTTCTTAACTGCAATGATTGTTATATCCGATCCAGAAGTAAGTACCGAGTCCTGTCCAAAGGATAGTGAACACTGACAATGTTGTTGTGATTTTAACTGATGAGGTTTTTCTCCTGCTGGAAGAGATGCGTTCTCTCTTATGCCCAAATGGCTTTGTCAGCCAGCCATAGCTTCACCATGGGAAGAGGAGATTCCTGTGCTATTTTAATCATCATCTTGTATAAAAAAAGAATTTCCAAATCCCTTAAACCTTGCCCAGAGGATCTCTGCTCAGCAGTATTAGACTCAAAGGCTGTTTCTGTGCATAAATACAAACTCCAACATTGTGTACACACATTGCATGTGCTGAAGGCTTAGATCTCTCACAGCTCATGAGACAAGGTAGATGTTTCTTTCTAGGTCTAGAGCCCCGGGCCTTGTTTGGAGAAGTTCTCATTTTTTATGTCTCCAGGCTTCCATTTGTGGACAAAATGGTCAAAGAAAATATTAAGAGCATTCTGTAACTCACAATGAATCCTTGTGGTGGCATGCCCCAATGTGTTACTTCCTGCAAGGCGTGAAGAATGAGCCAGACAATTGCACGTCAGAAAAATACTTGATGCATTTTTCCGCCTGTAGAGCAGGTCACTTCAATGTCCTTCCTCATCCTGGATTTCTATGACTGATACCAAATTGCTAGAGCACTCCAGCTTCACCCTGATGCCACCAGTGATATGAGATGGCTGGTGCTCATGCTGGCTTTCTGCTTTGTGAAAAACAGTAAGCACAGAAAAAAAGACTCAGGAGTACATTGTTGCCTTCTTGACAATGTCACTGCTCAATATATGTGCTGCCTACAGCCCTAATTGCTAAGCAAAGAGATAGAGCTCTTCTCACCTGCTATTTCCCTTCACCTCTTTCAAAAGCAGTGGCTGTAGGAGTCCAGGAGTGAGAAAGGTACCTTCCTGCCTTTGATACCAGAATAGATTTGTTTTTTCTCTGGTGTTTTGGGGAGAGGTATTTCCCCATCAGCAGAGCTAGAGGGTGCTATTGTATAACCATTGCTAGGTTTTTGGTTTGTTTTTTTTTTTAAATTCTGCTAAGAAATGTTAGCAGCTGCTGCTTCTCCTTCTCATTATTCTTCTTATTATTATTAACCTGGCACATTTAGAAATACCTTTTCCTCTTCAGTCTTGACACTATAAACCTTCCTCATGTGGGGAGGACCTGACCCTTAAAATACACATTTGCACATCCCATCTTCACATGCACAAAAAAAGAGGAAGGTGATGAGTCATATTTTCTTTTCCTTCTCAATCCTTTTTGTTTAAATAAAAATTGAGGCCCCTTAAGAATAGATGAAGGCTCAAATAAATTATTTACCAGCTTACCCACTGTAGAAATCACCCCCTACATCATCATTTCTACAGCAGCAGTGCTAGAGAACGTGGTACAGAGCTGTGCAGTAAGGTACATACCTAGCACAACAGTAACCAGGCCCGTGACAGAGGGGGTAGGTTTTGAGGAAATGTCTGATTCCTGAAGAATAATCGTGTCAAGGGTTTGTCTTTTTTTCTGATGAGTTGCCTCTTCTTGCTCTGTCCACTCTTCATGCAAAATCTCTAAAATAAGAGTTAAGTTAAATTTAAGTTGCAGTCTCTTGTTGGCAGTTTACAAGGGACTGAATTTGAGAAAAACTGCAAATGTGATTAGTTTCTCATTTTTAATTAGAAGTTGATGGACTCCACATCTGAAAAGAACAACAACCTTGTGCAAAGTTAGTGTTTCGCCTCTGGGTTCTGGGAAGCCTTATGCTCAAGATAAAACCAGCTGCCCTACTGCACAGCTCGTGCCTTCCTGCCCCTGCGGCCACATCTGAAAACCTGCGCAGCAGTGCCCACCACTCTCTGACTGACCCAGAATTAACCATTACTGTTTTGACAAGCTTATGGACATCTCAGTTAAATATTTTGGCTGCCAGAAGCTTATTTGAAACTGCAGATGATTCTGTTTCCAAGTTAATTATCAAAAACCTTAAGAAAGCAAAGCATTAAAGGTTATGATGTCGTGGGCTAGGCTCCAAAATCTTTCTGCTTTTCAAATAAAAGTGAATGGGGTTTTACTGGTAGGTTATTTCTCTACAACAAATCCTGACAAGAAAGGGAACTTGGTCTTCAGTGTCCAAAAAAAGCTACAGATTTATGAGTGCAGAAGTCAAAGGCAAGAAGTAAATTCACGAGGTTCCCTGAAGAAGGGGGGCACAAATTGTATATATTTCCAGGTGTGGGGTAAGAGGAGGGGAGGGTGTCGTAATTGTAGACATCACGTAAGGAAAAGCACATTTATGTTTGTTAAAATGAGTCAACTAATGGCGTGGTTTGGTTTTGTTTTACCCAGCTGCTGGACAGCCAACTACATTGTGACATGACTTTCGGTCCTAATAACTTTCAAGAAGGAACTCTCTTCTCACATGTATCGGCTGCCTCCAGACAATCACTTGTAAGAGTTTGAATCCATGGACATCATGGCTCTCATCTCATTTTGAAAAACTCATAAAAGCGCTGCACCTGCTCCTTTAAAATGCAATAAGTTGTTTTTTTCCCTTTCTTAAGAAATTTGAAAAATATGTGTGACCATACTTGGGAAGGCAAAGCCTAAGTACTATTAAAAAAAAGAATAATCCCACCTTTCAGGTATGCTTATGATTTCCAGTCTGTTACCTTGTTTTTTTGAAAGTAATAAGAAAAATAAACATGCAATAAAGCTGTTTTGTTTTAACATTTCTAGGAATTAAAAAGTTTAAGTTTACAGAACCTTTATAGAATATGCCAACTCGAGCTGAGAAGTAATTTTAAGATAGTATCTAATCAGTGCATTTGAAAAACTAAACATCACAGCACAACTTCTCTGTTATAACTGAAGCTATAACTTTTTTTATACAGAGACTAGTTTGATAATACATCCTGTAATTCTGAAAGCATTTTGTGTTTATATTACCTTCAGTGGAGGGGTAGGAGTTATACAAATAAATTATTGCACCTTTAGCTATAGGATTTTTTTGTTTGTGTACCTCAAGTAATGTTCATGACTATAGCTTAATATTCTCTCAAATAAAAATTTCTTCATTAAACCTAAAGACTGTATACCGTTAACCATGGCAAGAATCCCATTAGGAGCAATCCTCCTTGCTAAGTCCAGCAGCCCACGCTGTTACTTAACACGACACAAGGTGATGTGGGGGAGAGGCGGCCGAGTGGGCGGATGCAGCTGAACTGTGAGTCTCCACACTGCGGTTTGGTGCTGTGGTGAAGCTTTTCTCTCTGGTGCATAACTTGCCCGTGGACGGTCTGAGTTGGTTTGAGATCTGCTCATTCACTTGCAAACAGTATGATTGGTTGAAGTCTCCTGTGTGTGTTTTGGGTCCCTCCAGAGCAGGGAATAAAACAGCCTTGAGCCTGTGTTCCTCTCTATGCCATCCCAAGAAAGTCGGCAAAACCCGGGAGTGTGGAGGATGGGCAGGGAGGAGGCTGACAGCGGTAGGCAAAAAAACTCTAACTTCCCTGTGTTTGGGCCAGTTTTCCTTTGTGCTTTTTGATGAGGCACATGCTCCTTACTAAAGTGATCCAGCAGCACACTGAAGCAGCAGTCAGAGCTGCATCACTTTATCGGCAGTACACGGACAAGGTTTGGGGTGTGTTGCGACTGTAAAATACCCCAGCACTTTTTGGGAAACAGTTACTGGAAATGGCCCATTTTAGCAGTTCACAATGCAACTTAAAATGGTGGGGAAGAAACGACTTATTCTGCCTTAAAAACCATGATAAACCTAAATTAGTAGAGATTTATTTTATGTATGTGCACATCTGCAACCATTTGATGCGCTGGTAAATGGAAATGAAGTGGTTGTTAGGGGAGCAATAACTTTGAGTCGTTCTGTAGCTAGCAACTATTTATTTAAATGCTAGACAGTTGCTTGCATGTGAGTCACATACCCATGCAAAGCTGCATGTCCCTGAGTACCCATGTAGGATGTTGTCATTGAAGGGAGGACATTGTGACTATCTGCTGGAAAGTTATGTGTTACTTCCTTAAAATTGTGCCTTAGAAAATGCAAAGCTGTTGCACACAGTCAACAATGACTTATGGATGCAATAAATCCAAGAAGCTGAAGTCCTTCACAGGCTTCACCTGAGGAATATTTTTAAAAAAAACCTGAAAAGCAACACTAAAAAATCAGAAAAATCTTTTGGAACTAAGCCAAGCAATGCCCAATATTTTGATTAACCGCCTGCATGATTTACCGCTAAGGGGTTTTGATAACCAGGATCTTTACACTTTGCATGTGGCCATCATAATGTTTTCCCACAAATAACTCGTAACATGGGAATTCAAGAAGCAGATTTTGTAACCGACTTTGTACATCTGTGTTATTCCGTGTGCGGCGTCAACGATACGTGAGTGTGCGATGCCTGGGCCTAGCTGCTACATGAGACCATGCATGCTAGTGCAGCTGTTTGGTATGAGTCTCTAACACCCCTTCTCCCATGTGGTAGAGTTTAGGTGTGCAAATCGGTCCCCGGTGTATGAAAGGGTTGTGTCGGAAGTTAGGATCTGCTGCTCATTCATGTAGGGGTAAGTGCCCAAAGGGCTTAGGAGCATGGCTGGGACTAAAATGCATGGGCAAGGGGGGGTGGGGGGCATGCATCGCACTGCAGACACACTGCTGGGACTCTGAAGCTGCTTAGAAGTTGACCCCAGTGTCTCTCCCTGAGTTTCATATATGCATGTTTTAGCGAAGCTGATTGTACGTCAAGTGAAATGAAGCGGCGTTCTCTGCCACCGATTCTTCCCCCCTCATGAACATCTATTCACCAGCACAGAATAATTTTCAACAGTTATCTAAGCTGTACTTGCCAACTGCTTATGTTTGATTTTGTATTTCCTTTGGACACTTACATGGGAAATTCATTCAGGCTAAGATCTTTTATTTTTTTTTCCAGTTTAAACACAGAAAAAACCCGCTTTACTACAGTTGAACTACAATGTAAATGTATTTGTTGCAAAAAATGATTTATTATTGCTAAGCAAGTACAATGTATGTAATGGGTTTTAGATATTTCAGGATTTATTTAGCCTCTTACTACTTCAAAGGACCTGAACAGGCATCATAACCCATCTGTGTTTCACACGCCCATTTTCCGTGGTGTACCTTTCCTTACTCTTGCTATGTAGTGTTACCAATGCAGTACATATGTAGTTCTCAGTGAATGTCCTAAAGGTTGGTGAACCAGAAGGGGACCATCCTTACCTGCATGTCCATTCAAGGACAAGGATTGCTGTCCTAGCTGAGGCTAATGTTGAATACCAACTATGCTAATCTTTATTTTATTTATTCTAAAATGCCTCTGGAAATTAGGAAAACTTGTCTAAAATGCAACAGCTTTTATAGTAAATGTATGTTTATAAATAAAATGTTTATTACCTTTGGTGGTGTTGATATTACTTACTCTAATTCGCTTCTATTGCATGCAGTGTGTCTGTGAAACTGGATCACAGTGTATGTATCCCGTCGTTAAAAGCTTCTGCTTGATTGGGGTATATTCTACAAAACTTCGTATAGGAGATGAGACAATAAAAGAGACATCCTTGAGATGGGGCAAGACCCTGTGGATTGCTGCTGTAAGCTCTATTTCCAAGAGCACCTGTGGTAAAAGACAAGTAGAGATGGCTTTCTGTGAGTCAGACTCAAAGTCCTCTGAAGATCTTTCATCGATGTTGGTGGAATGTGGTTCAGGCTTTGACTCAATAAAGCACTTACATACTGCAAAGCTAAATATGTACTTGGTTAGTTCCATTTCTCCATAGCAAAGAGCCTCAAGTCTGTGCTTAGTTATGCATGTGCTCCGGTATCACTGATGTTTTCAATCTCCCCCAGTACGGGGCTTCACCAGTAACCAGCGGAAAGTTCACACAGAACTTTAAACTAATAACAGCCCCCTCTCTTTTTTTGTTGTTTTTAATTGGTCCTTCAGTGGCTGATGGGTTTGGGTGTGTGCCAGGAGCACATCTCGGCTGTTAGATGAGTCATGGGGAAGTACAGGCAATTTAATTTTTTGAAAGCAGATTTTTATCCTGGTGCCTTAATGGAAATGGCAGTGGGCTTACGTTACTCCTGCACGGCCATCTCCGGGCAGGGGGCCGGCGTTACTCTGCCGTGGCCGAGGCGCACTGGGGTTCCCAGGAGCGTCCCTGCCCTGCCTGCGGAACAGCTCTCTGCCGCTGGAGGTTGCTCTGAGGCTGGAGTTGGAGGCGCTTGGGCAGCTATTCCTGCTTCAGCAGCTCTGCACCAGGCTTGCTGGGCACCCAGATGAGCACAGTTTTGGTGACTTGAGACCCTTATGAGCCAAGTAAAGTGGTGGAAATTCTGGTGGGATGCTTTTTAAAATTACTTTCCGATAAATAGCAACTCTGACTTGGCCAGAGTCAGTTCTGCTCCTAAAGGGCACTGATGGGGCTGAGCTCCACCAGCACTGATTTAATGCCAAAAAAGTTCTGCAAACCTTACAAAAAGGGAGTTGTGACACCTGCTCAACTCACTAGCACCTTTGTAGGTAGCAGAGGCTGCCAGGAGGACCCTGAGGGAGACCACCTCCAGGGCCCCAGGAAAGGATGATGGCTTGCCCAGCAGCAGGATGAAGCTTGGGCATATGGAAGAAATAGGAGGTGGTGTGAGAGGGGAGAGGGCTGTGATAGTGAGGGCTCAGTCTGCAGGACCGGGGATACCCTATGCGAAGGGGGACGTATGCCAGGTCCTCTTGGAGAGCACTCTGCCTCCTCCTTCCATCCTTTTCTTTCCCCCATCCAGCCAGGTGGGACAAGGGCTCTGTTTCCTCCCATTTTCTCTGTGCCTTCGCTTCAGAATCCAACCAGCCCCCTTTGGTTTGCTCTTTGTTGTCTCTCTTTAGCAAGTGTTTTGGTGCAGAGGTCATCAGCAAACACAGCCAGGCACTGGTAGCTCTTGGAGGTTCTAGGCACAGGTAATAAACAACAGTAACTTGCTCATCTCATGAGTATTGATCCTGACCCAGATAACTCTTCTGGGCGATAGTTAAAAGCGAACAGCTACCACTTTGTTCAGAAAATTAGCTTTAGGTGCAATTTTTGCTGCCATTTAGCAAAGATTTGGCCAGATGGA
Source organism: Gallinula chloropus (assembly GCF_964237585.1). Lineage (NCBI taxonomy): Eukaryota > Metazoa > Chordata > Aves > Gruiformes > Rallidae > Gallinula > Gallinula chloropus. Next base: position 14,771,009 of record NC_140092.1, read on the forward strand.
TCCCTTCCTGGTGAATAAACAGTCAATAAAGAGTGTGGAGAGAGGGTTCACCCCACTTCTCTGCCCCCCACCCCCCTTCTGAGAAGAGGTTGGGTAATTGGGGAACAAGACAACAAAACACTCATTTTCAGAGGCAGGCCTGCAGTGAAAAATCAGACAGTGGTGTGGACACTGGAAGTGAGCAGACGTCCACTACTTGGCTAGGGAAAAAAAAAAGGGGGAGAAAAAAAAAGATGCCAGAAAAATACATCTCCTGTAAAGGCAAACAGGACTCCTATATACCTCTAAAAGCCTCCGGTAGGAATGTAATTTCATCTGAATTTCCTGATAAGGGGAAATGACTGAACTGGAAGCCGCTCAAGTTTTGCAAGCAATAAAACCCGTAACAGAGACGGAAAGTACAGGGTGGACTCTGCCTTTTCTGGCAGCACAGCGTGGGGCTGGTAGTTTGGGGGGGGGGGGGGGGGGGTGTTCTCTTTTCTTGTTCATCTTCATTATAAAATGTAGCACAATTTAGATGGGTAAGAGGGATACTTATCCCTCTGAGAGGCTGCACCTGCTGCTCTGTAGACCTTAGTGAGTACACCATGCTCTGCAAGAGTAGCTATTGGAGGTCTCCTCCCCAAAGCATATGGGGTTTTAAGCCATTTAGGGGGAAAAAAAATCCATTATTTAAGACAATCTTACGAGTCACTGTTAACTCATCCACAGAGCCCATCTGTTTCCCTGCACGTGCAGCCCTGCAAATTCTCTTGGCTAAAGCCACATCCGTAGTTCACAGATGTGCTGTTTTTTTCTAAGCAGGTAACCTGCTGCTTAAAGCATGCAGAAGGCAATCGCATCTAAACCAAGACCAATAGAATTGGCAAATCTTTCCTCAAAATAACAGAGTTTATCAAGTAGAAAGAAGGATTTTAAAAATTCCCTTTGCCTACCACCACTGATTATAGGCAACAAATTACTCCAGTGACTAGTGCAGGAGCAGAGGTGAGTCATCCCCATGTCTGGGAACTACCTGCCAGCTTCCTGTGTCGAGTGTCTGAGCGGAGTGTTGGGACCAGTGGGACAGAAAATGTCTCAGGTGGTTAGGTCAGACCTTTTCTTCCAAAAAGATAAGCACCAGTGTCAGACAGCAAAGCGATGCTTATTCTGTAACACACAACACAGCTCCTCGAAGTCATCTATTGCCTGGTCTCTGGTTTGTAGGAGGGCACTGAAACATCTTTCCATACAACACACTTGGCATCTGACACGTTTCCTTTGGAACGGTGAAGAGGACCTCTGGACCTCAAGTGCATGACACCCTGTGGGAAACCCTGTTGCTCACCACAGGCTACTCAGACTTGGACACTCTCCTCAAGAGCTTTTTCATGACCCTGAATATATAGTCACCCGCTTCTGATGGTTGTGGACCTCATGCAAGGATTGGCTCTATTAGTCCTTGTGCTGGTTCTGGCCAGGCCAGAGTCAACCTCCCCAAGCAGCCAGCCCAGGTGAGCTGAGTTGGCCCGGGCTGTTTCCACACCACCAGAGTCCTCCAGCAGTTTAAAGAAGTTGCAAAAAACCCCATAAAAATAACCAAAGTGTTTTCAGGGCACTCGCAAACACGTGTTGCTGAGTAACAGGATGGTCAGCAAGTCTGTACTCCCAGAAACAAAGCCACCAATGCACCAGATACTCGCCAGTCATGCTGTTGCTCTACAGGTTCAACAGCTGAAACTATGAAAATCAACATTTTCTGCAAATGAGAAAAATTCATGTATTAATCCTAGCTGAGAGAATACTAAAATATGTCCTGGGAGAAGACTTTTGCAACAGAATAAAATCACGTACCTGTACCTGGCATCTGAGGAGGGGATGTCATGCCCCAGCGTGGCAGGACACATACAACTGCTGTTTCAAAGCATCCTCAATCACTTAAAAGACCTATATTGAACTGAATATGAACCTTTATGGAACATATATACTTGGAAGGGCCCCTCTTGGGTACTAGAGGGGATAAAAAGGTCTCAGAAAAAGTCATCAAATCTTTTCCAGCTTAGAAACTGGACAGGAAGTTCCAGGCAAATGGGCTGCTCCTGAAGCAATTTTGGTGTTAATGGTAATGCCAGAACTGCTGTTCTAGGGCTCAGGTGCTTGGGGTGGATATCCCCTCTTCTCTGTGGCCAGGTGCCCTTCAGTTGCCTTTGGGGTGGTTCATAAAACACCGTGAAAGTGCACAAGTCCAAGAGGGTGGCATTGCACCAGGCCACCTGTTTCTCAGTATGTGCCAATCACTCAGGTTGGAGGTGTCACCTCCAAATGCACTTTCCCGGAAGCGGGTCTGAACCTCGAGAGGCATTTGAGAACACAGTGGGTATCTTTCCAAAGGATGTCAAACATAAGGAGGCGTTTCTTAGTCTCATTAGAAACTTTTCTTAGGCAAAATGAATTATGGTGAATGATTTGGCAATTGTATGGTCTATTAGCAGATGCTAATGTATTGATGTAGACTAGATTTCAGCATGGGATTTCTGTGCTGGACTTTGTGCTATTTCTCAGGTCTTAATTTAAAGCTTTTCCTGACTGACACAGGATGATAACACTCAGCTCATCCCAAACTGAGGGTGAAACTGAGCTCTGAACCGTTTTGTGCACTGGCAATTTGGAGGCTTTAAAAAAAAAATAAATATTCAGAGTGGTTCATATTTGCTGTAGCTGTTTTGGTACCCTTCCTGGATCCATGGGTTTATATTGGGAGGGGGAGGCACTGCTCACAGAATCTGGTGGGAGAGCGCCTTATGCTGAAGCCACATGTGAATCCTGCAAGCCCTCTGCACCCAGCCATGTCCCAGACAGGCTTCAGGTGATTTGAGAGAGATGTTGGATACTGGGCTGTGAAATGCTCTCAGCCCTCTTGTTGTAAGTACTCACAGGTTTTAGGCTGAGCTTAAAATCAAGCAATAAAAGGGCAGCACTTGCATAAAGAACTCAGCTCACATGCAGCCCCAGGTGTGTTCTGCAGCTTGTTCTTAGCTTGGGAAAGGCAGGATGACATGGAAAAGGGAATGACAGCCACGTGTGCCACTAGCCAGTATAATTGGAACAGGTCTGTTCCAATGGCCCAAAGCTGAATTTCAGAATCTATTTGCAGCCCCACAAGACTGCTCGTGCCTTGGGGTGCCACCTAAACAAACATTTGGCACACTGATAGCAAAACTGGGAGGTAGTGGCAGAGACAAATGAGCCTGTCCCAACTCCCACCCATTTCCTCAGCCAAAGCTGTTCTCTCTCAGAGCATTTGTTAGGGATACACATGGACACACAGCAACTGGAAAGCCATTATCTCTTTTAAAGGTAGTGACTGATGCGGTTTTGCCCAGAGCAATGTGCAAATACATGGGGGGGCTTTGCTGCAGAATCTGCTCTACTCGCCATGGGGAACAGCAGCTGCCTTTTCCAAACCTTTTTATGGGAATAGAGGTCTCTATTTCTTGCAAGCCTTTGTGGGTAGCTTGCTTCTGGTATTTCTCCCGGAACAGTTGATTAGTATTTTTATATCCTTCTGTGCTTATCCAACAGTCAATTTTAAGTTTGGTTGGTGGTTGTTGGGTTTTTTTCTCTGAGTAGTAATAAAATATATTTCACTAGAATGGATGATATAGTTCAGCATAAGTGTATGCAGTTTGAGAATCAAAACTAGAAGTCATTTTCAAGAAAAAACATGACAGCTAATATTTTTACCTGCAGTGGCTGAGCCCATATACCAAAACATTCTGCAAAACTGGGGCCAGACATGTCCCTGGCTGGTAACAACACGGGGAGGCTTTCCCATCACAGCTAACTGATGCCTTCAGTGTGCTGGGTTTTATGCAGTAGAGAACAGTGCTTGTAGTTTCAAGCACAAGGCTTCCCTCATTGACTCACCTTTGCAGATGATGGACTTCTGAGAAACCTTTGGGCAAACTGAAGGCTGAGGAGCTCTGCCTTCACAATGATTCACGTCAGTGCGTGGTGTGAAGGTGAAGGAGGGCTTTTGGCTTGCACCTACTGCAAGTCTTCCATGTAGTTGGGTTTACATCAGGGAAAGCAGCCTGGGTGACACCATACAGTGACATTCACAGCTGTTGCACATCTTTATGCAGTGTTTAGATTCACACAGTGGTACGCTAACATCACAGCCGTGGGGTTTTCACATGGGGCTGGGAGTTAAGTAGAATAACTGAGGGAGGCATGGATTCAGATAAAGGCATGACAGTGGAATGTTACCACTCAAAACTGGCTTTTTCCATACCTTTCTTATTCTTGAATGCTTAAAATCCACTCACAACATGAATAAAACAAAGTACATGAATACATTTCTGTTTGCTGTGTCAAGGCTTTCCAAGTATCCTCTCTACCTGAAGTCACATGTGGCTCTTTTCACACCCTGCCAGTCAGCCACTGAAGGCTGGACTCAGTAAGCTTTGACACTGTGGTGGTTCAGCCCCAAGCAGTGGCTGAGCACCACACACCACTCGCTCACTTCCAGAGAAGAGACAGACAGAGCCCCTGTGGGTTGGGATAAGGACAGTTGCTGACAAAAATCACCATGAATGTAGAACAATAATGGCCAGTTACAGTCACACCCAGCACTAACACAGAGAACCTTATTGACGCCATGATTACAGACATCCTACCTGACAGCAAGGATGGAGGGACTGACAGAAGGACCACCACAGCCACACTTAAACTGTCCTGAAGGCAACAAACCCATGCCATTCCCCAACCAGCCCGTTTTATAGGGAAGTGATGTCAGGTGGTGTGGAAACAGCTCACCTGGGCTAACTCAGCTCACCTGGGCTGGCTGCTTGGGGAGGTTGACTCTGGCCTGGACAGAACCAGGACAGACACAAAAAGTAATCAACTTTAGCTCCTACCAGCAAAGTAAAATAGAGGTGAATGAATCATCAGATGCAGAAGAGTTGTGATAACTGACTTCCCGGAACCGCATGCTTATGATGGAAAAATGACATCAGCAAGGAGCAAGCTCCAGAAGGGTGAATGGTGGAGTTGCAGCACTTCTTCCCTCCCATTCCCAGCTGAGGAGTAAGCCAGTTTCTGAGCTCTGTCCTGCAGAGAAAGAGCAAAATCCGTCTGTGTGCCCATAGCCCGTCCCAGCTCTGCCAGGGCCCTACTACCTGCATGGCACAGCTCTGCTCTGCTCTCTGCTGTGTCTTGCTGCCCCATCTGCTGCAGACCGCTTCAGGTGTTCTTCCCTCAGATGCCAGGGCTTCTGCCTGTTAGCCAGAAACTGTTCTCAAGCTGCCAGTGCCGTCTTCTCAGCCATCTGCCCACCTGCAGTCAGAAAGCAGGGCTGTACCCAGACACCCTCAATGCCGGGTGGGCTTTGGAAAGGTGTCTACACGCAGGGCAGATGCTGCCCACAGTGGGGACTCTTGCAGAAATAGAGAGAAGTAAGTGGTAAGGTGGCAGAAGCAGTCCAAGCGTGGCAAAGCAGTGTGCACACCGTGCCACGCTGACAACCTCTGTTAAATCCTGGCAGCCAGCAAGGCAAACATGAGGAGACACCTTTCTCCACGGGCTGCCATGGTGCTTTTCAACATGGACAGGAAATAGGTCCCACAACATCGTTTTATTTGTTTGCAGGCGAGGTGTCTCTTCTGACAGCACTGAGCTGCAGCCTGAACAAAAATACCAATTACTTCCCTCCTATTGCACTACGAGGGATAACATGAACTACATGAAATGGAATAACATGAAGGGGAGAACATGAAAAGGGATAACATGAATAACATTAAATAATCTAGACAAGATTTTGAATCATTTTGAATGCCACAGTACCTGAGCTCCCAACGCTGGGGACTTGGAAACAGCTGGATTTTCAAGAATACCTGGCTGCACACCGCCAGACAGTCAAACATCTTCAGCAGGTCTCAAGTCAGCTACCCAGGGCCACTGGCGTTCTGTACCTAGACTTGGTTTTTCAGATTTTCAGCTATTTCTAGATTTTCAGTGATTCTTCAAGTAGCTGAAACAGAAAAGGGGGAGTGGGATCAGTGGGGTGCTTCCTGGCCCACACACTTCACAGCCCGTGCTTACCAGGCTATTTACCACCAGAAAATAGTAAAGCCCTTTGCAATTGCCAGTTGAATAAGATCAAAAAACACCACTGAGAGGCAGAAAGATATTATTATATTGATTCCCAGAAGAAAAAAAATGGGACACTTGTTATTATTAAAAAATATGACCAGAGAAAGAATGTCTTCGGTAGTGAATTGAATTTAGGTTACAACCTGGCAAAAAAATAAAAAGAGACTCTAGAAACTCAGCACAGATAACAAAAAAAAAAAAAAAAAAAAAAAAAAAAAACACAACCACCAAAAAAAAAAAAAGGTGTATTTAATATTTACTGTGACTATAGGATAGAGACCACGGAGTTCAGATGGACCTGGCTGTGCCAGTACTGCAGTAAAAGTCACCAGAGCGAGAAGCCCATCAGGAGTGGAGTCAGCCTGTCTAGAGATGCAGGACACGAAGCGGCAGTGTGCTCTGCACAGCCTCAGCCAGACTACCAGGAGCAGCTGGCTGGGCTAGAGCCAGGCCCAGCATCTCCGTGCAGACCACCGTCATTTAGCGTGCAGACCTGTTGCGTCAGCGGATCATCTCCTCTGCTTGGAGCTGAACCCCACTGGTTAGATGCCCCTTTGAGAGAAAAAGTATCTGGGCAAAGGTATTCCCTTTCTGGAAGAAAGGAGGTTGAAAAACTGTGAAGAGAATGTTGTTGTGAGTGACACCTGCTGCAGTGAGGCAGGCACATGTGGTTTATATGTCTGGTCTTCTCTACAGGCTGAGCTTCCTGGTGAGATGATGTTAGTGTGGCTTCTCCATCTCATCTCTGGAGACAGAGAGCTGGAGACACCCACACTGCTCTTCCCACAGTGGCAGCTGTATCTCCTGCCCAGACAATAGCAGACATTTTATCCTAGTAAAATAAATCTGTTTTCTGGAAGGAGTGGCAAGGAAGAGATTTTTACACTGAGTTTTGGTGCCAAATCATCTTCTCCAGTTAACTGAACAGCTGCTTGGATGAACAGTCAGAATGGCGCTTACCCTTTGGAGCTGGTTGCGCTACATGACGTCCTGTCGGGATGCTGGGACCTGTCAGGATGTTCTTATTCAGAACAAGCCATGCACACATATGCAGAGAAGATGCCTACCCCTGCCAGGAGCAGGCAGCAGCCTGGAGAGCTTTGTGGTCATCCATTATTTTTCATGCTGGTTCTGCAGGGATGCGTGATACAAAGTGCCACCTCATGTACTCCTAGCATGACACAAACCTGATTTCCCAGGAAAGTGAAGGCCGGCACAAGGCTGGCCTGTTGCTGAAGCAAAAGGGGCTCAGCAGTGACTTCAAGTGCCCAAAAAGCATCCTGACCCAGCTGCTGGTGAGAATCCCAAAGCTAGGTTGGGCTGGAAGGAGAACGTGGAGTCGAAAAGCTTTATGCATTAACCATTAGACCAGCTCATCCAAAACAAATGTTGTAAAACTAAAATGTTTAGATGTTGCCTGTGTTCTGCACTGAGAGTTTGATGTATGTAGCAAAAAGAAAAACCCCAAAAACTTCCACTGTTTCCTTTGAAGTGTGGCAGACACTGTACGGCAGCATGTCTGCACTGAGCTTATTGATGGCTGAGGACATTAAATGGTTAAAAAGATCCTTTCAGCCCAGTGAATCCTCTCCTAGAAGAAAATAAACAAATGAGGAAAAACTGCCCAGACTGTGCTCCTACTCCCAGTCATGACAAGTGTTGTGACGGTGACTGCTGCCACCCAGCTAAAGGACTGAGGCACTTTGTAAATCAAATTTCAAGTAAAGAGATTGGTTTGCGAAACCTCCTCGGCGCAGAGTCACAAGCTGTCAGAGTGTATTAGCATTATGTTACTGGAGTAAAAAGCAAAACAAATTAAGATGTTTAACAGCTGAAATCTGAAACAAAATTGTGTTTAATGCTGAAAATCTTGTTAACATATTTTCAGGCTTCCCTTTCCCCAGATATTAAATCCCAGCGTGTGTTTGCAAGCATCTTTTTATCACACGTAGAAACCTACTGCGGGAGAATAAGAACTACACACGACATATGGTAAGGAAGGGAATTTCACCCTGAATGCAAAAGCCTGCTCAGCTTTGCTGCAGCATACAGCAGTGCACGGGAAGGGGTTGGGTTTTTTTAAGGACCAGGGGACAAGAGCAGCTGGAATTCCCTATGTGCCCATGGTGACCGAAAGCACAGCATCAACAGCAATGGGCCCAACCTGAAGATTACCCATGTTCTAGCATTTAATATGAGGCGTAATGTGAACTCCCAAACTGTTTTTTCTTTCATATTGGCTCCCACAATGAAAGAACCATTAAGGGTTTTAGGGATCTTCCAAGATTCTGCTTCCAGCAGAAAATTGGCTCCTTCTCCTTGGACACAAGACCAATTTTTAATTTAATTTCAAGAGATGATGGATGTTGTACTTTATTCCAAGTCTATATGCTAAATTAACAAGGCTGTCTGCTTAGTTTCCTCTTTTGAAACCACATTGAGATGAGTTTCTGCTAATTCTCTTGCACAGGGCATTAGACATGTGAACCAAGTCCTTATTCAAGAGTTGAAATAATAGGCATTTTTGCCAAGGTTATTACTTTGGATAATAAATTGAAGCTGTGAGGCAGCGACAATAATTTGCTTTCTGAAAAAGATTTACCAGCTGAATTATTCCAAATGGAATAAAACCAAACGTATCATCTATTTTCACCAAAGTATTTAAAGATTATTAGTTAACACTTAAAAAGTCCATCTTGGAGCATGGGCCATTCCATTAATGGCATTTGTTTTTTCCACTTGCTCCCACTGGTCACTTCCCAGATAAGGGACAGCCCCCCAGGAGTACACTAGAGTACAGAATTAAGTTTATTTTTCCTGCTTTACATGTTAACTGGTGCCACCAGTAAGTTAAGTGTGTGTTATTGGGAAACACAGAAAAAAATGTCATCAAAGTCAATGTTTTCATGAACCCTGGCCACTGCAGTAATATTTACATAGCGCCGTACATGAAGAAGACGCCTTACAGGGGTACAGCCATTGGGAAGACAATTTAGGGCGATGCTTCGGGCTGAACATAGGAAATTTGAAAGCAAAATTCTGACCAAACCAGCTCTGCTAGGAGCCATGTGTATGTACAGCTGGCTGCTGGCAGAAGCGGGGTCATTTCTTGAAAATATCGGGGTAGCCAAGAAGGAAGCCACCTTCTTCCAGGACGATGGATGGCATTGCTTGAAGAGGAATGAGCCTCCAGCTAGGAAGGCCTTTGTGTGTACACTTACTCTTTCCAAATGGGGACATTTAAAATCAATTGTGTGTGTAAATTTGAAGTGGCTCAGGATAGCAGCAGGCTGCCCTAACCGTCTCCTTTTGGCAGCACAGGACGAGTCGACTTTCCTACCGCGCGAGGAGCTTTTCAGAGGGATTGAACAAACTGGTCATGTGGATTGGTGTTTGCTCTTAATTTATCACAAAACTGGGTTTCCACTGGGGCACAAAAGCCAATGTGCCAGGATCTTCACAAAGGTGAAGTCACCCAGTCTGTCACAAAATTGTGGGTTTCCTCGTGGAAAAACAAAACTTTCCACTGGAAAACAAAACCCTGTTACCATTATCTTCATCAGGGGGAAGTTAAACAAGAGATTTGTCAACTAATAAAAGCAGCAGGTTGAAAGTGTGTGGTTTAAATAGCTGAGTAATTTAAACATGGGATTAATAGAATAATATAACACGTTCAGCATAACTGAATAATGCTCTTCCCACAGGTGACACAGTGTGCAAAAGCATGCTCAGGTCTTTACCCAGATGTGATTATGTTTACAAATGGTAGCCTATTAAATAAAATAGTAGCAAAACACCAGTTCTTTCTCATACCCCTGTATTTCAAATACATTTCAGTCCTAACCTGTATTGGACACCAGTCTCATCCTACTCCTCCCTTGCACGGAGGCTGCCAAAGATTTTCTGCTCTCCATTACTAATGTTTTGTGCCACAGCAGAATGACTCAGGACCAGCTTTAATTACGGTGGTAGCCTGAATGATCCTGCAGAGCATATCATTAGATCCTGGGAGAAGCTAATGGCTTATCTGTTCTGTATAATTGTTCAAATCTTTCTTCCCATCAGTTTTCCATCAGTGATATCTCATTTGTTTGTGTTGTATGCTGGTGAGTCAACTAGCCAGCCCAGGACTCCTATTACAAAAATAATAATAATAATAATACAGATCAGAAACCACCCAACAAATTCACTGGCTGTGGCAGCCAAATAAGGAGGTTTTGGAAGCTGTTTCCTTAAAAGAACAAGTGTAGGTTTTTAAATACTCTGTCCTCATGCAGCTGCACGGGTTAGCAGGAGCTGGTACTTCATTTACAGCTGTTGTTTGTCTAACCCAGTGACACAAGTGAGCAAGTGATAGGTACTTCCTGACATAAGATCATAAAAACTTGTTTCTCAACTCTCTTTGCAGGCAGCCACTGAAATTAAGCAGTATTTTTAGTACCTCTACTCCACGGCCACCAGTGTGGTTAACACTGAGTTTGTTAAGCTAATAAATCCCAGTTTAATGATGCTGAATGGACAAATAAAAGCATCTCCACCAAAAACAAGGTTTCTGTCACAGCTCCTGGAAGTACACAGCAGTGGCTCATTGGCAGCATCAATGAGGACACCCAGGCATTTTGGGACCTGTCCTCACAGACCTTTAACATGTGGCAGTTTAATGCCAGCGTGGAAACAGAGGGTCCAGGTGCTCACAGCAAAGATGACTGAGTGGCTTTCAGGAGGAACAACTGTTTGTTTGGGAACAACTTGTAACCTCAGTGAGCAAATAAGTGGCACGCTGTTGTAGTTTAAAACAGCCACACAGCCGTTCACTCACTCCACACCCCTCTGCCCAGTAAGAGGGGGACAGAATGGAAAGGGAAAAAATGTAAAATTCATGGGCTGATATAAACACAGTTTAATAGGACAGAAAAGGGGATAAATACATTATTTTTGTTGTTGTTGTTGTTAATAATAATCATAATCATAATCAAGAATACAGAAGTGATGCACAGTCCAACCTCTCCCTACCTGCTAACCAATACCCAGCTAGTTCCCGAGCCGTGGTACTCCCCAGCCAACCGCCCCCAGCTTATATACTGAACACGACATCATATGATATGGGATATCCCTTTGGCTGGTTGAGGTCAGCTGCCCTGGCTGTGCCCCCTCCTCCCAGTCTTCTTGTGGACCTCCTGCAGAAGGCTCCTGTCTCCTCGCTGGCAGGGCCTGAGAAGCTGAAAAGTCTTTGACTCAATGGTAAACACTGCGTAGCAACAACTAAACATCAGTGTGGTATCAACAGTGTTTTCATACTGAATCCAGAGCATAGCACTACACCAACTACTAGAAAGAAAATTAACTCTATCCCTGCCAAAACCAGGACACACAGAAGTGGATTCTGTGCACTGTGTGGCACTGGGCTGGGCATCCCCTGGAGCAACACAGCCATTTCTGGTTAGATGGAAACTATGGTTGCTGCAAGAAAAGAAGTAGTTATTAGGGAGGGGAATAAATTGCATTTCTAGGTCACCCATCCATGAGATGGATGTTCAATGCACTTCAGAAGGCACATGTCAGCTTTTCCCTCTGTGCAGAAAAATCTGGGAGGCATATCAGAATGAGGTGGGAAAAGAGGGCTCTTTTTCATATAACAAGATACTCCCAGCTGAAATCTGTGCTCTTTTCTACCTGCAACCCCACGCTGAGGGAGCCAAAGGTCTGTGTCCCATCTCTGCTGTCCTCTTCAGGAGATAGATCCCTGGCAGCTCATTTACCATTGGGAGTGAAGGCAACGACACAGCCCAAACTGCTCTGGGACACATGAAAAAAGTAAGCAGATGAGGTTTTTGAGTCTGTACTCACAGGCTAGGGGAGGTCTCAGCATGCCCCAACTTCAGGGTGAGCACAGCCCTCTCAACACATGGAGCAGCCTGTCTCCCTCATCCCTTCTCCTCTGCGTAACAGCTGAGAACAGAAAGTCATTGAGGGTCTCTTACCCACTCTGCCCACAACAGGCATCATTCTGCTGGGGACTTTTTGGGAACACATCTGTGGGATTCACCTTTCTCCCCTGCTACCCCAGCTAAATACCTGTAAAAGAGTCTGTCTCTCCCCACACTGCTTTTCAGTAAGAACTGTCTTCCAAGCTATGGTTCTTAAGAGTGATATGCTGCTTAAATCCCACTGAAACCAGCATTAGCTGAAACTTATCAATAGCTGTAGGTACAGAAAAACGTGGTGTGTTCATGTATGTCACAGGGCTCTTTGCGCTGCACTAGGACTAGTTTCATTTTGGGGTACCTTTCACGGCTTTGGTTCAGTCCATCTTTAATCCCCAATTAAACCTTTAGTCACCTTTAATACACGATGCTGAGGTGTATTGCCATTCTGGGGTGCTTACCCCCAAACCTAAAGAGGTTTTCTTCTTTAAAATGATGCATTAAGGTGCTTTACCCACTACAGCTGTTTTCTTTCCTTTACAGGAGTGGCAAGGTCGGCACAGAGCTCCTCTTGTCTTCTCTAACTCTGTCTACTTGAGAAGACTCTTGAACCGCTCCAGCAGATTTCATGTAGACCAGCCAGAGAGTGAAAGAGCAGTGACCTCAGCACTGGCAGGGAATTAACTCCATAATCTAATAGGGTTTCTTTTTCCATTTCTAAATAATGGGATTCTATTAGACCAAACTGTAGTCTCGTCCTAATGATAATTTATTGTGCAGCGTATCTGAATTTTGCCTTTTATAAATCACTGAGAATTACAATACACAGTTATATAATTGAATCTTCTCTTGTGTCATTAATATTTTTCATTGTTTAGAGAAACCCCTTTTTGTTCAGAACTCGCATATAACTGGGTTTAAAAATTACAGGGGGTTTAATATGCCTATTTTTTAAGGGATTAATTATTTTCATTTTTATTATGTTTAAATATTTCTTAAAAATTCTATAAAAGTAAAATACTTTAAAAGTATTTTATGCTTATGAGATTCTGTACAAATTGTTCTAGACAATTCTAAAGACAAATCTGGCCATAAGTTTATGTATATACCCAAAAATTTTAAAAGACAAAACAAAATAACCAAAAACCAACAACAAATCAAACCCCATGATCTTTGCAAGGAAATAATTATGGATAACTAATTCCCACACTGACATTTAAATGTATTAGTGGTATGCACCAGTGAGAGTATTGATCAATGAAAGTAATCAGTAATAACAGGAAAAATTAATCACTTCTGCAGATGTATTTGACTTCAGCTGTGAAATGCACTTTGGCCAGGGTTGAAGCTGACCCTGTGAACAAAACAGGGACAGTTACCTACCAAAAAAGACAATGAAGAAATGTAAATAAAGCAAATTTGGGAGGCTGTGCTTTCATCTGCTATTAGAATATAGAAACACAGTGAGTGGTGTACAGCCTAAAGCTTGTGATCTAGAGTTTGTAAACCCATTTCTGGGTAGACGAGCACACAAGAATTCATTCAGTGAGGGATGGTGGGGAAACATTTGTTAAAGGTCTCATCTTCAACAAATAGAAATTGGCTTACACACTCAAATGGGTGGGTTTATATCAGAAATCTTCTGGAATCTTTTAGTAACTCAGGTTGTTCTGGCTGGTTATTCTTCCTTAAGAGCTCTTTTTTATGTAGAATTTAGTTAAAATCTTACCTCAATGAAATCTTGTGTCAGTGGGTCTCTGATTACCCAGCAGTTGAAAATATCTCCTCTTACTAATTCTAAGCTTGCAGGGGCACCAATCAAATGGCCAGACTGTTATGTGTTAGCCTAGGTTGGGTTTTTTTCCTCCTAACCAACATTAGGAGAGAGACAGAGTAAAGCAGTCACTGAAAGGTGACATTGGCTGAAGCCAAAAGTGACAACTCCAGTCTCATCAGTACTTTAGTATCCAGATATATGTAATGTTACACAGTACAGCACACTCCCTTGTTAACACAAACAACTTTTCTGCATCTCTTGAATGATACGTGCTCTTGATCGTTCTTACCACCTTTCTGTGAAGCCACCAGATTTGACAGTCAGTGAATCAGCTGGAAATATTTAGGAGCTCTGCATTCCCAGTGGGAACTGAGTATGTTGGGAGCAAAAGGCTTAGATGTCCACCTAGAGCATCTTTCTTTTATTTTCCTGTGGCAGGACCAAACTGCCCACACCTTGTTTATCTAACTTTTTGTCTCCATAGAGATATTGCAGGTGATAATTAGATCTGTGTGTTTAAAGCATCACTGTCCTAAAACAGGCTGTCACATAATGCCTTACAAGTGCAAGCAGTAGCAGTAGGTACAGTTTTAACTACAGCTGCTCCCTCCAGACGTAAGGATGCTTTGTTACTAGAAATGAAGAGGCACTTGGTTTGTAAAGAAAGTGTGTAACTTTGGGATTAAAGTGAGAGGGGTTGCCTTGGATGTTTGCACCCAGGGTGTGGTGGCATTTTGTTCGGAGCATTTACCTCTGGAGAGGTTCAGAGCTCATCCCTTTAGTAACCTTTGTAAAGATAATGCAGCAAGAGTATTTGGTAGCTGTTTCTAGAGACAGTTTGATATTGTGAAATCAATACAGGCCCAGGAGCTTTTGAGTTCTCCTGACAGCACTGCTTTGAGGAGGTGATTTTCAGCTATGATGTCAGACACTCAATGTTAAAAGAAAAGGGAAAAAAAAGTGCCTGAAGCTTATGGCAGCCTGTGAAAGATACCTGTGCAACTGCATGTCATATCGAACTCCACTAACACCACGATAATAAACTTCAATGAGAATTAAAGTTTCCACTTTGCAGCAACTCTGCTGTCTCTCCCCTCCCTGCTCCTACACAGTGCCTGCCAAGCTTGAGGAGAGGCAACTGAGGACTCGCTGAAAATGAGTTATCTTTGATTTGCCGGGGTGGTCTGGGAAAGCCTGGCCTGATTTGTCATGGGTGAACCACCTCCCTTTGCTCTTCAGAACGTAGGTGGCTTTTTAGGAGCCCTGAGAGCACAGGCTGTATCTTGGGGCAGGGACCGGTCCAGGCACTCTCTTAGGAGACAGTTTCATGAAGCAGACTGACATTTCAAGGCAGTGACTACTCACACGTCAGCTGGGAGCTCTGTGTGGCCCACACCTCTAACATGAGGAACCCAAATTTACCCAAATTCAGGGGAGACCTTATCACTGCCTAAAATTCCCTGAAAAGAGGTTGTAGAGAGATGGGTGTTGGTCTTTTCACCCAAGCAACAGGTGATATGATGAGGGGGAATGGACTCAAGATGCACCAGGGCAGGTTGAGATTAGACCTTAGGAAAAAATTCTCCACCTGCTAAAGGGTTATCAGGCATTTCTGTTCATGTATTGGAGAGAAGAAAGTGAGAGTGTGTGCATGAGCTACTCCAGAGCCAAATTTGACATTAGACCTGAATTCCAAGTCTTGGTGTTTGAAAGAGCAGACAAACACTCAAGTTGCTTCAAACACATGATGTGAGTTTACTTTTGATCTCTTCAACATGTGTTTACACTGAATTTTAGTTGGACAACGAAGACAAATTATTCTTTATTTGAACAACATGAGGGGGTTCATAGCAAAAATAACAAACCTTACCCTTTTCTTTACTTGAGCATCTTTTGACTTGTAAGCTCCTCCTTCCCAGATCTTCTTGCCTTGTGAACTATAAAGCATCTCTCAGTGTTAAGGATCAGCTTAGCCATTCGGCTTTCACTAGTACCACTGCTAAGCGAACATTTGATATCACATTCCTGCCTGGGATCCTGCTGGGTACCCCACGGCCATCCTAGCTTCTGTGCTTGTAAAGGTCAGCAACAATCCTGTAGATCACTTACACAGTTCATACTCCTTTTCAAACTCCTGCCTTTGCAGAGGCATGGGAGGAATAAACTTCATGTATATTCAAGCCCTCCATTTCTACCTGAGCAAGTAGTCACTAGTGTTAATGAATCAGCATCTCCAACTGGTCTGCCACAGGCCTGCTGGTCCTTACAATCGGTGGATGCCAAACACTTCAGGCCTTCCATGGTTCCCTGCACTGTGGGGGTGACCAGAACATGGGAAGGAGTGGCCTGGGGAAGGATTTATGGGTCAGATGGGATAAGTGACAGAACAGAATTTTCCAAAAGGACTAATTGTATCTTGGATATGTAAGTGGATAATAGTGACCAGAAATACAGAGAACATCTTAGCTCTGCATGGGTGATTAGTGAGAGAGACGCTGTCCTGGTATCCTTTTTGAAAAGCACCTTCAGAAAGAGGAAAGAGTGGTTCCAGCTCTGGAAAAGATTTTATTACTTTGAGCCTTAGGGAGTGAGAAAGATGTAAAGGACACAGCCTATTTAGTTTACCAGGAAGAAAATAGACTAAAATGCAAATCAGTTTACAGTGTTTTAATATCAAAAAAAGAGAAAAAGGTCTAGCAGACATACAGCTAGATCCACTGTGTGGATGCAGAAGTTGTCATATTAGAAATAAACCCCAAGCTTTACCAGACAAAGTAGTGAACTCAGCAAAAGATATACCCAAAAAGTAGCGTTTTGTCATCTCTTAAAGCTTTCCAATTGGAACTGCCTGCCATAAAATTGAAGCTGATCATCTTCATATAAGCAAGGCCTGACCAGGAGGGGTATCTTTAAATCACCTTTCATTGGTTTACTGGCAACACAGGTCTCAGGTTCTCTGAGAGCTCGGTTCAGCCATGGTGAAGCAGGTGGACAGAGCACTGCAGCTTCTCCAGCAGGAACCTCTTTCCACGTAGGTTGCTATGAGCAGAGCTGCACTGCAGTCCTCCACAGCTGGGTAATTCCTAGAGACAATATTCTTAAATCACAAAGTGACTTTTGGAAGAAAAAGTGGCAAAAGCTATCCACATTTTAACAAAACATATATTCAATAAACACAAACAGGGCTTTTCTTCTCCTCCAGGAAATAGACCACATATTTTATTGCAGCATCTTAAAACTGATTATTGAAGGTTTTTTCTTTCTTGAAACAGCACTTGCCCTATTTTTCCTGGCTCTTTTAATTGTGCTCGGGGGGGGCCGTGGGGGGTGGTGGGGTGGCACTCTCTCCCCAGCACCCAGGCAGTGCAGAGGAACACTCTTGCCATATTTGCTTCTCAGCCAAATCCCCAAACAGTCCCCCCCTTTCCCTCCCCCCCGCCCCTTTCTTTTTTTCCACTGGTCCTGCCAGAGTCAGGCAGAGTTCACTGCCCTGGCATCCCTGCAGCTAACCCGCAAGTGCCCCGGGCTGCAGGGGCACCCCCGGGAGGTAGCACCGGGTGCGCTGCGCCCCGGTTCTCCTCTGGGGCGGGGACCCGCCGCTGCCCGAGGGTTTGGATGCCGTCTCGCCTTGGTGAGGCCGGGTTTTTGCTGCTACCCCGTGCCCGGCGGAGCTCTGGCACGCCGGCCCCGCGGCTCATTTCCCCCGGGGCCGGGCCCGGCGAGCAGCGGGGAAGCCGTCGGGGCCGCGCCGCCGGGGCTTCCCTTCGCGGCAGCGGCTGGACCGGGCGCTACCTCGGCCGCCGCTGCCTCCCGCTGCCGGGCGGGACAAGCGGAGCGGGTGTACAGGTGTGAGGCCACCGGACGGCTCCCGGCTGGGCTGGGAACCGAGCCTGCGGCCGTGGTAACCCCCGGGACGGCCCCTCTCCCTCCGCTCGGTGTGAGCGGGTGCCTTAAGCAGCGGAACCGTTTCCGAAAAGCTGCGGAGGTGGAAAGCCAGTTTTACCTTCCGCCTGTTGGAATAATGGCTGGCGAAGGCTCTCAGCCGGCCTGAGGGATGCGGTGCCCGCTCAACACGACAGATCTGAACCTTATCCTCCCACTCCCCCCCTTTTTTTCAAAATATCGGCCGTCTGCAACTTTCGAGGTAGCGACAAAAGGTCAGATGTGACGCATCTTCCGCACCCCCTTCCTTCCCCCCAGTCGGCCTGTTGGCAAATAAATAATAATGGCACAATTAAGTAGTAATGATGGGACCCGCAG
This sequence comes from Gallinula chloropus, assembly GCF_964237585.1. Lineage (NCBI taxonomy): Eukaryota > Metazoa > Chordata > Aves > Gruiformes > Rallidae > Gallinula > Gallinula chloropus. The sequence goes on from NC_140092.1 coordinate 14,789,102, forward strand.
TTACAGTCTTCCTGATGGTAACGCAGATTAAAACTAATGCTGCCGAGGCCATCTCCTTTTGATGACTCAGTTCAGGTTCTGCGGCGTGTGCCTTCAATCCTTGTCAGGAAAAAAAATCAAACGAGCCCTCCCCTACCGCCTTCCCCTCCCCCTACCCCTCCCCAAATAAAGCCCTGACAAGAAGTCGGAAGAGCTACTGTGCTATATTTGCTTTTGGTTTTTATTATCAACAATCAATTAATGGTACACTCTTGGAAAACTATATGCACATGTAGAAATATTTCCCCTTTTAAATAGAAGCATTCATTTTAACCACATATAAATAAATCTGAAAACCCTGAACATAATTTATGACGATTATGCTCACAAACATATTCCAACAGGTAGGGAAAAAAAAAAAGAGAGAGAGAGAGAGAGACGACATGCAACCGATAACAAAAATATATATCATTGCCTGAATCTGGTCTCTAAACGCAAAGGGAACCGAACCCGTGAGAACCTTATTTCTCCATAAAGACACGCCATAGAGACTACGAGAAGGGAAAACATTATTTATACGGTCAACTAGACAAGTCTGTACTGA